>NC_058522.1:430247528-431591813 GCF_904849725.1 Hordeum vulgare subsp. vulgare | reverse complement strand
TCCCTTACCCACAAGCCTAGCCTTGTACTTCTCGATTGTACCATCGGGCCTAAGCTTCCTTTTGAACACCCACTTGCATCCCAGTGGTTTGCAACCATAGGGACGGTCAGTAATTTCCCATGTCCCATTAGCCATGATGGAATCCATCTCGCTACGGACCGCAACTTTCCAGTAATCAGCATCTGGAGAAGCACACACTTCTGAAATAGAAGTGGGATTATCATCCACGAGGTATACGAGGAAATCATCACCAAAGGTCTTTGCAGTCCTTTGTCTCTTGCTCCTACCAAGGGTTTCCTCGTCATCCTCCTCAGGATTTTCATCATGCGTTTGTTCATAATATTCCATAGGAATGGCAGGCTTAGGAGTTCTCTCAGATTCCTGTCTAGAAGTGCTTTGCATATCTCTCATGGGAAAAATATCCTCAAAGAATGTAGCATCCCTTGACTCCATTATTGTACCGACCTTCACGTCAGGTACCTCAGATTTCACTACTAGAAATCTATAGCCTACGCTATTCTTAGCGTATCCCAAATTAACGCAGTCCACAGTCTTTGGTCCAAGCTTACGCTTCTTGGGGATCGGCACATTGACTTTCGCCAAGCAGCCCCAAGTACGTAAGTATGAGAGCGTCGTCCTTCTCTTCGACCATTCCTCATAAGGAGTGACCTCATTATCTTTTGTAGGAACCTTATTGAGGACATGACATGCGGTCAATATAGCCTCCCCCACCATGCCTTGGATAAACCCGATGTATCTAACATGGCGTTAACCAAATCAGTTAGAGTATGGTTTTTCCGTTCGGCAACCCCGTTTGACCGGGGTGAATAGGGAGGTGTCCTCTCATGAATAATGCCATGTTCCGCACAAAAAGAATCAAACTTGTTTGAGAAGTACTCTCCACCACGATCAGACCGGACTTGTTTAATTTTCTTTTCAAGTTGATTCTCAACTTCTGCCTTATAGATTTTAACGTAGTGTAGAGCCTCATCTTTAGTATTTAACAGATACATATAGCAATATCTAGTGGAATCATCTATCAATGTCATGAAATATTTCTTTCCACCTTTAGTCAACACACCATTCATCTCACAAAGATCAGAATGTATGAGTTCTAACGGCGCCAAGTGTCTCTCCTCTGCAGCCTTGTGAGGCTTGCTAGGTTGCTTTGCTTGCACACTCGAATGGCACTTAGAACCTTTGGCTAAAGTGAAAGTTGGGATTAAATTCAGTTTTGCTAGCCGCGACATAACACCGAAACTTATGTGACAAAGACGTGAATGCCAAACTTCAGATTCATTAACACTCGAATGAATATTGTTCACGACTTTATTACATAAATCTGCGAGGGAAAGGCGGAACAGACCTCCGCACTCATAACCTTTTCCAACAAAAAGTCCATATTTCATAGCAACTACTTTATTAGACTCAAAGACCAACTTAAACCCTTCTCTACACAGAAGGGAGCCACTAACGAGATTCTTCTTGATGGCGGGGACATGCTGCACGTTCTTCAGCTGCACGATCCTTCCCGAAGTAAACTTCAGATCGACCGTGCCAACACCAAGAACAGAAGCACTTGCTCCATTCCCCATCAATACGGACCATCGACCTGTGACCTGGTAAGAAGAGAACAATGAGATGTCAGCACACAAATGAATATTTGCACCTGTCTCCACCCACCAATCGGTAGATTGACAAACCGAAAATACAGTAAACAAATTACCGTACCCAGATGCAACACTTTCATTGTTGCTCACAATCATATTGGCAGACTTGGAGTCCTGCCCTGGCTTCTTGTACTTGTTTGGGCACTTGTTGGCCCAATGTTCCTCAGAACCACAATTGAAGCAGCCATCTCCCTTCTTGTTCTTCTTGAAGGGCTTCTTACCCTTCTTCTTAAAGTCGGTATTCTGTTGGACATAATTGTTCCCCTTAGGCTTGTGGGAATTGAAGTTCCTCTGATGTACCATATTGGCAACAGAAGAACCTTCCACCGTTTTTCCATGCGAGTCCTTTGCTCCCGAGTTCTGTTCAACACTCAGATGGCCAATGATGTCCTCTACTGAGAATTCACGCCTCTGATGTTTCAGAGTAGTAGCAAAGTTCCTCCAGAAATTAGGGAGCTTAGCGATTATACACCCGCGACAAACTTGCTCGGTAAATTGCACTTCAGAACCTCAAGTTCTTTAGCAATGCATATTATCTCATGAGCTTGTTCCAATACAGAACGGTTCTCGACCATTTTGTAATCATGGAACTGTTCCATAACATACATCTCGCTCCCAACATCGGTGGCCCCGAACTTAGATTCGAGCGCCTCCCACAAGTCCTTGGCGACACGCACATGTAAATATGCGTCGACCAGTTTATCACCGATCACGCTAAGCACTCCTCCGAGAAACACAACGGTGGCCTCTCTGAATGCCTTCTCCTGTTCAGGAGCATTCGTTCCCGTGGAGACACCGGTGACACACGACACGTTCATAGCCGTGAGCCATAAAGTGGTCTTTGTCTACCAACGCTTAAAGTACGTACCGGTAAACTTATCCGGTTTCAGTGCAGCAGCAAAGCCACTTGCCGAAAAAATCCTACACATATTAGGTTTTTGGATTGCTGAGTAAATAGGAATTTTTTTGACTAATTTAATCCATAAATAGATGACTAGCATGGCATTGAAAAAATTAACTACATACAGATACTGATCTAAACGGGCACGTACTACGCAAACAATAGACAAATCTACACATGATGCTAGTACTGCTAAGACGGAAGTAATCAGGAGAGGGATAAGCGCGTTATACCCTCCAGTAGGCCATGTAGACGCCCCAGCGGCGGTGGCGGCAGCAGCGGCGTCCTCGGCGGCCTTCTTGTCGGCCTCGGCCTTCTTGTCAGCCTCGGCCTTCTCGGCGACAGCACGTTCGGCGTCGGTGGACATGGTGATGATGGAGACGACGCGGACGTAGAGGAAGTAGACGGACGGAGGCGAGCAGTCGCGTGATCGCTCCCCAAAAACCTAATCGCCCCTCTTCCCGTACAGGAACCGGAGAGGCGGGGTTTCGGAGACCTGCTCTCCCGTCGGCCGTGTATGCAGCGGACGGGATGGAGTCGCCGGCGGTAGCAGCAGCAAGGGAACGATCGCGTGAGGCAGATGTGATCTGATTCTCGTGATGGCTAGGGTTGGCGTTAGCCTGCTTATATAGGCGGCTGGGCGGAGAGACGTGGGCCGAACCCACGTCCGAGTCGGTAACAGCCCACGATCCGACGTTTCGGATCGTGCCGTGTCCGTTACATTACTCCTTTCCTTTCCTGACAAAAAAAAGAACGTAGGTATGAACTCAGCTCGGCTAATTCCCGCGTCGCGTCGCGTCGTGACGAGGCGTGGCGTGGCGAGGCGGGCGGCGGAGGTGTGCGCGAGGGCTCCTTCTCTTCTCACTCTCCAATAGCATGTAGAAGAGAGACCCTTATAAAGGGGTCCAACTTCTTCTCCACTAGAAGGGTAAGACTAAACTTCCGAACAACACCTTGTCATGCCACCACCTACATGGATCCTTGAAGATTTATAAAATTCTCTTATGGGTCTAAGACCCACTACTAATTTCAACATTTGCGAGCCCAAGGAGCTTCCTGGATGTTGGTTCCCTTTTTTCTCTATTTTTTACATCTTGGATTATATTATCAATACATAACTGGCAAAAACATAAATTTATCATAGAAATAAAATAAAATCATAACACTGATATTTTAATGCAGCGTTTTATTTTTTCATATTTTAAACAAAGTTTAAGCATCAAAATAACTTGTAACA
The DNA here is from genome assembly GCF_904849725.1 of Hordeum vulgare subsp. vulgare. Lineage (NCBI taxonomy): Eukaryota > Viridiplantae > Streptophyta > Magnoliopsida > Poales > Poaceae > Hordeum > Hordeum vulgare. The sequence goes on along the minus strand of NC_058522.1, from coordinate 431,588,005 downwards.
CTATAAAAATACTCACACAAATCAAATAAATGTATGCGACCTTGTTAAGGAAGGTTTATACAACGCAAAAATGTTCGTGTATGTCGAAAAACATGTTTTGTACCATTCATTTTTTTGTGTACTTCACATTTCAAAAATATGTTTGTGATATTGTTTAACGTTTTCAGAAAAATTATAAATGTAAAAAATGTCCGCATGGTTTATTAAATGTTCGTCTCATATACAAAAAATGTTTGAACATGTAATTGAAACGAATATGTATTCCAAAATATGTTCAAAAACATGTATTTGAATTTTTTAATAATATATTTGTTAAATATGAAACGTGTATAATTATTTTGGATGTATAAGAAAAATCTACAGTGAGCATGAAAAAATAAGCATCAAAATATTTGTTTTAGAAAAATGTTAATATTGTATTTATCTAATGGCAAATGTGTATAGAAACGTTTCTGGTGTATACAAAAAATATACAATGTATAAGAAAAATATATACATGTGTTGAAAAAGGGGGAAATAAAAAATAAAGAAAAATATGAAAATGCAGGAAAGACAGAAAGTAAAACCATAAAAATGGAAGAGAAAGAAAATGAAAAAGAATAAAGAATAATCAAATAAAGATAAGAATATAGCAGAGACAAAAACACTCGCGTGCGGAGACTATATTTGACCCGCCCAGTAACACTCAATAAGCCAGAAATAGCGGGACCTTCTATGTGGCGCTTCAGGCGCCACTAGGGGAACCGGCGCCCGCAGCGTCCCTCGTCGTGGGCCGGTCCATGTAAAATGCATTGGTTATTAAAAAAATGAAAAAAGTTCACTGAATTTTTAAAAAGTTCAGATTTGCGAAAAGTATTCAATGATTATGAAAAAGAGTTCACCGATTTTTGAAAATATGTTCATGAATTTTCAAAAAGTTCACAGTATTTGAAAAACATATCATCGATTTTGAAAAAAAAGTTAATCAAATTTTGAAAATAGTTCACTGATTTTGAAAAAAATTCATGAATTTAAATTATGTTCATCAATTTTTTAATAAGTTCGTCAATATAAAAACAATCATCTATTTTCAAAAAATTTCACCAATTATTTTTTTCACGGGCTAAAAAAGTTCATGAAGAATTTCTAGATGGGTCGACCCATTGCGGAGTGTTGCAGGTGCCGGTTAGCAATATTTGCCAGTAACCGGCGCGTGTGGCTCTAAATAGGGTTTGCCAAAAATATCTCCCGTCCATAAGGCTTCTACATTTGCTAAAAAAAGGCTTCCACATCGGCCGACCACGGTGATGAATGATTGAGAGATTGGAGCGCAAAAGTTATATCTCGTGTGTAGCGAGCGGCAACTTGGGATGGCCAATTAGTTTTCATATCCATATTTTAATCTTGGTTTTCGGCATTTTGTCTTTTATACATTTGATTCTAGGTTTTAGTCATATGTCTCGTTCTAAGATTTTCTTCTTTGTTTTTTCGGCCTATTGGCTTATTTTTGGTTTTATTGTTGGTTTTCTCTGTTTTTATTTAGCTTTCTTTTTATTTATTTTGTCTTGTTTTTGTTTTCTTCGTTTTTATCTAAGGATAATTTCTTGACAAGCAATGATTTTTGGCCAACCACACGCGTTAATCAACTGATTGCGAATCAATTGGCTTGGCGATCATCTATGCAGTACCATGAACATTGCGGACAACATCACAATGTAGCCTCTATTGCGCTCGTTGTTATGAAACATCATCCATGCTGCAGTTGTCGTGACGCGTCATCACCGTCATTGCAGCAACATAGTTGTCGTTATAGTCGCAATGACGGAATATCACTATCATGTAGCAACATCGTCGTCATTGTTGGTCATCATGCATCACCTCTCAACAACCCGCTCGCGTTTTGAACACCGGCTCATAGCAACACACTTCTTCACTCACTGCGCACATTGTGATCGTTGCTCAGGCTTGTACGGGATGTCTTCAAATTGCAACGACGATGTTAGGAGGGGGGGGGGGTAGAAAAATGGGAGCTGCCATCACCACAACATACTGTGACCTCCCACAACGTTGGTCACAACACATTCCCTAGCTTTAAAGCAGACCGAAGGCCACCGGGTTTTACCAGTAGGACACTGACTTTTGCACCGGCAAGACCCGACCATGGATCGCTCTCTGCTCATCATTTTCTCCTGGAATGCCGCATGCATGCCGTCAATTTTGGGTGCGAAGTAGACCGGGAGGTGAATCCATAGCGTATGTCGGAAGGTAGGATATGAGGGCTCACGGAAAAAAAGTCATCGTACTCTTCTCCCTCTTCGCAGGAGATAAGGAAAATGGAGAGTGCAGTGATGCGGGACTCACTCTGACATCTTCTCACAAAGAAGGCGGCCAATGGGCGCTTGAAAATTGGGATGTGAGACATATTCGTTAAAGAAAACACATGAATATGTTTTTTTTTCTTTATTCTTGCTCTATTTTCCGTTTTCCTATCATTTTTGTTTTATAAGATTTGCATCTTTTGTCAAAAAGAAAAATCATATATCTAAATATCTAGCCTCACTTATATATTTCTCTCAATACAAGCGTGCCACATCATGCAACATTAATGGGAAAGGCCCACAGTAGCATGGAAACGTGCATGATAATTTCCACTCTATATTTAATAAACATTTTATAACTATACAATAATCAAGTACAATAAATCTATGGATTTTTAGTTTTAGTTTCATATTATTACCCAAATGTTCATGTTTCATAGAAAGCAAATCTAATTAAAATATATTACAATAGATCCTCACAACAACGTGTAGAGAGTGATCTCCACTACTTGTATTTATCTCCATGCAACTATCCCACCTTATCATGTAACTTTTTTTGAGGTTTACCTCATCATGTAACTATGCATGAGAAAATAGCTACCTGTACATGCTAACATGCATGAGAAGAGATCCACCACAACATGCAACCATGCATGTGAAAACAATTATCCTACAATTTTTGATAAATATCCTACAACTATACAATAATCGAATACTCATGTTCCAACTTCATCAAAATATAGAGCAAACAATTCCCGCAATAACGTTGGGTTATCATCAAGTAATTTTTAATGTTTGAACAATTTTATCATTTATACAAACATTTTAGGGAAAAGATAACCAATTGAATAATTTCAACATACACGATAACCGATGTTTCTTTTGTACTTTATTTCGTTTAGAACTACACTAATAGTTTTTAAATTGTATATGTTCCCAATACAACAAGGTACATTTATAGCCAGCCACTAGCGTGACACATTTCACATTTTTTTTATAAAAATGAGAAACATGTGTTTTTGTTTTATATATGTTCTAAAAATGTTGTAAATGATAAAAACTATCTAGGTATTGAAAGAATAAACATGTATTCTAAACTAGTTGTTTGACTACAAATAGAGTGTTAACTTACTTGCAAAAAAAACATGTATTTCGGAACAAATATTTTTATATTTTAGAAAAAATATGTTTACATGTATGAAAAAATATTAAGACTTCAAATTTCCTTTTGTGTATTTCAATAAATGGTAATGTGGAAGTATTTGCTAAAAACACATAAAATAAAAAGGCGGCCATACATCAAGCGTTGTGTCACCTACATCTACATATCATGAAGTTTGTGTGTGGCACTGTGGCCATACATCATGCCACCACCTCACCTTCACGTTGTGACCTGCATCTAAATATCTTCGAGAGCAACCGGTTCCTCCACCAGGCCTAGGAGTTGCTACAACCCGGTGGTTCCACCTGCATCTACATATCATGAAGTCCATATCATGAAGTTTGTGTGTGGCTCAATGGATCCCCATTCAAATGGCATGCTCATCATTTCGTGAAGACAGGGCTGTGACGTCCTAGATTTAATCGTGCGCTAAACATACACGCAAATGCGTACGGTCAAACTTAAGGACTCACGGGAAGATATCACAACACAACTCTAGACATAAATAAAACATACAAGCTTCATATTACAAACGAGGGACCTTGAGGGGTAGAATACGGAAGCTCGATAAACACACGAGTTAGCGGAAGCAACAATCTCTGAGTACAGACATTAAACATGGGGTGCCTTAGAGAAGGCTAGCACAAAAGATACACGATCGAACGACGCGAGACGTCCTGCCTCGGAACCTCCTAACTATTCCTGGACTTCAGCGGCCTCCACGTAGTAGTAGGCATCATCGGGGTAGCAGTCGTCGTCGGCAGGATACGCCATCTCCTGGGCTCCATCATCTGGTCGCAGTAACGGATCAAGGGGGTAAAGGGGGAGCAAAGCAACGGCGAGTACTCATCCAAAGTACTCGCAAGACTTATATTAGAACTAGGCTAAGTATGCAACAGTATCAAAGGAGGAGGGGGGGGGGTTATATGTGGACTGACTGCAGCCAGTGGCGGAGGCACCGCCCAGCCACCCTGGGCAGTTGCCCGGGCTCCCTCGTCCACGACAGTTGTGATGGATCGGTATTATAAGAGCCAATTACCGTTGTATGGCTTTGCTTACCCGGGCAAAAAAAAATGGGCCACAACAGCCCACCCCAATGCAGCAGGCAGTAGCCCAATCAGCAACGAGGCCGATAGCCCGATATACAGAATACACACGCCTGGGAATCCATCGTTGGCTCACTCGGATCGATCGTGAACTCCTCCGTCGTTTCGTTTGCTCACAGGCGGCTGGCGGCGAGTCGACGCAGGGCCCGGCCGGTGGGCGACGACGGCGAGCGGACGTGAGGGTGAGGCGCCCGGCGGCCTGGGCAGTGTACTCGTTCATTCATCCCTTCTCAGTTCTCACGTCTTCGATTGTTTTGCTTCGGTTTGCTAAGAAACTAAGTAACTAATCTCCATCAGAATTAGGGTTAGCCGGCTAGGGAACTAAGTAACTAATCTTCGTCAAAATTTGTTCTTGCAGAATTAATTGGAAGGAGAGCTCTTGTCCCAGCTAACTAATCTCCATCAGAATTAATTGGTCCTCGTATGATTTTCTCACCATCTCATCTCACGTGCATGTATTCAATCTGTATTAGTATTTCTAGTTCTCACGTACATGTATTCAATCTGTATTAGTACAATCTGTATTAAGTCTAGAAGTACTTAGTTGTGAATCTGATTAGTACTTTTAGTTGCTTACTTAGAATGCATTATTTCTTTGATGCAAGTAGTTACGTACTATGAATTTGCACTTGTTGTAATCATTTCTTATTTACTTGCTTAACAACTAATTTCAAACTTTATCATTAAATTTCAGAACTGAGGAGGTTCTTAGTTAATAGAGCAAGCACTAAAATGGGAATGGCGTGCAACCGGAAATAGAAGTGGAGGCACCACCAGCTCCTAACATTGCCATTGAATTTAATCCAAATGATATTGAGCGCGATCCAGGAAAGAGAAAACAAATTTGTGAGTATCCTTCAAATATTCTGACCATCTCTATTCTTGCCAAGCTGAATATGTATCTTTTGTTGTTATGTCTCAATTTTATTTGGATATTGATATATTAGCTCACTTCAAAATCAAATTTTGTGTGATTATTATGCACTTAGTCTTAACTTGCCCAGGCTTCATAAAATTTCTGGCTCCGCCACTGACTGCAGCAATGCGAGAAAAGGGAGAGAAGGCCTAGTCCTATTGAAGACTAGCATCTTCAAGGGTCTTGCAGCAATAGACGAGAGTAGAGCAAGGTAACACAATTAATAGTCATATTGTTACAGCAATATTAATATGAGGTCACACCCAGAGATTCTCCATCGACTCCGTGCGAGGAAGCAATCACGGGGAAACTAATTCTAGTTAAGTAACAATTGTAGTTGTATAAGATCAGGGCACAACTCCATGTCGTCCTGTAACCGTGGACACAGCTATTCGAATAGTTCATTTCTTCCCTGCAGGGGTGCACAACATATTCCCCGTCACGCTCGATAACACTCTGCCCGGACACACCTTTCTGGGTCATACCCGGCCTCGGAATATCGACACGTCGCAGCCCACCTAAGCTCAACAAAGAGTCCAGCCCACCGGTCTAACTCCTAAGCACAAAGGGTTCATGGACCCACTTGTCCTCTGCGCTCCTGCACGATGCAAGGGCGGCCGATGTCAGTCCTAGCACCCCTTACTTATAGCGCGATGCATCTCGGGACCACTCGGGTGCGCGTCGCTCCATTGCTGACGTCTGAAGAGCTTCGACTGATACCATGATGTCGAGTACCCATAATTCTTCCCACGCAGATGGTTAGTGCGTAATAAGGCCTTCCGACCAACCCAGATCAAATACCCAAATCCATTATCATTTTAATTAAGTCAACGACACAACCACGCGGGAATCCACCCGCCTAACATCTATTCATCAAAGATCCCAGTAACGTGGTCAAGTAACTGTGTGGTTGTAACATGAGGGGGAATCCGAGATATCACCCTCGTTGGATTCTGAACGATGTATCCGTCAAGGAGGACTTAGAGGAATCACCCTCGAGGGTCCCACACTTGAGGGGTTGCACGACAGAGGCATCGTCGGGAGTGGTGAAGGAGGAATCACCCTCGATAACCACGACCGACTAGCTACACTAAAGAGGTATCATCATGAGTACTTGCGAGGTGTCACCCTCGGTACCCAATAGTAGCTCTGTAGTGCCGCACAACTAAGGTGGGTGCCGTGTCGGTTCCGGCTCGTCGATCACGGATCGAAACTTGATGACAAAGCGGGGCAACTGGACTAAGGGGTCAAAGGGGATGACTGGTCCACCTATAGTAAGCAGATTAAAAGTACAGTACTGAAAGTAAGAGTTCATCAAAATTAGGCTATGCATCAGATATAGGAGCTAACTACAACAGTAGCAAAATTCTAATGCAAGCAAGAGGAAGAAAGACATACGCGATATAAGGATGATCAAGGGGGTTTGCTTGCCTTGTTGCTCTGCGGCAAAGGGCTGGTCGTCAGGAGGGTAGATGTACCCGGCAACAGCGTCAGTCTCGGGGTCTACGGTAAGAAGAGGGGGGAGAAACAATAAATAACAGAAACAGGTGCAACACTAAGCATGACATGGCAATATGCAAGCTAGACATGAGCTAATGCAGTAACATCCGTCATAAACGGATCGGGAAAATACCAGACGATATTTCCCGGGTCTGTGTCTACCGCCGGTCAGATGAAAATGGTGGAAAAGTTTCACGTTTGCTATGCTAGAACGCGTGATAGACGAATGGACCGCGTATCCGGGTTCGTCTCGTTGTGGTGATCAAGTTTCATGTTGAAAATATTTTCATCTGAGCTACGGTTTATTTTATATTAATTTTCAAAATTTTATTAATATTTAAAAATTAAAAAACAGATTTAATTAATTCAATTAGATGCTATTATGACATCAACATGATGTCATGCTCACATCAGCACTTGAATGGTCAAACTGACCAATGAGTCGTACTAGTCATTGACACAGTTTATTAATTATGGTTTAATTAATTAGTAAATAGATTAATTTAGTGGGGGACCCACGTGTCATATCCTGTTAGGATAAATACTTATCTATATTAACAGATTTACTTAATTATTATAATTACACATAATCATTATAATTACCTAGTTAATTAATTATTGAATTAATTTACTAATTATTTATTTATTTAATTAAACTATTTATTAAATAATAATATTATTATTTTTAACAGAGGGTTGTGTGGGGCCTTCGTGTCAGTGGGAGTGGGGGGTTGGCCCCACATGTCAGTGGCCCACCGGCCACACACAACACAACACACACACTGTACAAAATATCTCACATACACACTTATACACATTTTTACACACATCCACAATACACATCATACATACATACATATACATATATTTGCATACATACACATATACATATATCCATTTATTTTATTTTCTTTTCCAAACATCTCTTTTTCATCCCTAATCTAACTCTCTGTTCATCTCTCTCTCTCAACTGAGAGACAAGAGGCAAAACTCCATCTCCTCCTCTTCTCAACTTACAGTAGATGAAAACGACGCCGCGACAGGGCGGTGAAGGTTGGAAGGAGAGGGAGAGGGGGCGTACTCACCCACGTTGTAGGGGGCGGGGGCGGCGAGGCTCGATGGAGCTGTTGGGGATGAGATGAGGAGGCCGGCGAGGAGGAGGGGGTGCGGTTCCGGCAAAGTAGGCGGAGGAGCTTCGATGGGAGGGGTCGGCGTCGGCGTCGAGGTGCCCCGGGGCGGGGCGGATCTGGTGCTGGAGGAGGCTGGGGCTCCGGTGGCGGTGATGCGGGGCGGCGCCGGTGGGGAGAGGCAGCCAACGGGGCAGCACGGGGCGGCGTCGGTGGGGAGAGGCGACCAACGGGGCAGCGCAGGGCGGTGCCGGTGGGGAGAGCCGGCCAACGGGGCAGCACGGAGCGGCGCCGGTGGGGAGAGGCTCGAGGGCGAGGCGAGCTGACGCGAGGGGGGAGATGGGGTTCGGTCCAGGGAGGGAGCCACGAGGGGTGAGGGAGCGGGACGACGTGGGGGTTGGTGGGGGCGATTTGGGGAGGGAGAGGGTGACGAGGGGGAGGGAACCGTCCTAGTTCCCTCGTGGCTGTCGGCGGGGGCAGGGAAAATGGGGAGGGCTCGGTTGGGGGTAGGGTTCCGAGGGGGTGTTATACCCCCTAGCGAGTTGGGCTGTGTGTGTGTGGGGGGGGGGGGGGTTTGGCCGGCTGGGCCATTTGGCCTAGTTGGGTCGGGGGCTTTTTTTAATTCATTATTTCTTTTTTAACAGTTTCTGTTTTAATTAATTTTAAAAAATGTCTGATTCAATTCTAGAAATTATTAAGGAATATTTGTAACTCATCCGACATTTTGATTTTAACATTCGAAAACTTTCCTCGTTCGACTTATTTTTAAAATTTGAATTTGACTTGATTTCGACTAGCACGAGATCAACGATAGAAATCACGGTGACGTGGCATCATTAGCATGGGATCACTGTAGCTTAATTACATACATTACTATAGCAAAAGCTGAGGATGCCACAACTCTCCCCTACTAATAAGAATTATCGCCCCGAGAATTAAGAGGTAGAAGGAAAGAGCTCGGGGTATTCATCACGAAGATGATCCTCGCGTTCCGAGGTGACTTCATCTTCAGAATGATTTGACCACTGCACTTTATGGAACTTGGTGATTTTGCGACGAGTCTGACGTTCCGCCTGGTCGAGAATGCAGACTGGACGCTCCTTATAAGAGAGGTCTTGTTCAGCTCAAGCATATCATGATCCACTGCTCGAATATGATCCTTGAAGCTGCGACGGAGCTGAGACACATGGAAGACATCGTGAACCTGAGAAAGGTTCGCCGACAGTTCCAATTGATAAGCCACTTTTCCACGCCTTTCGAGAACAATGAAAGGACCAATATAGCGAGGAGCTAACTTGCCCTTGATCCCAAAATAGTGTGCACCTCTCATTGGTGTGACACGAAGATAAGCCTTTTCGCCAGGTTGATAGACCATATCTTGATGATGACGGTCATACTGACTCCTCTGACGAGACTGAGCAGCCTTCAGATTCTCATGAATAATGCGGACTTGATCTTCGGCATGTTGGATAATATCCGGACCCAGAGTGATCGTTCCCCAGTTTCTAACCAATTCAGAGGAATTCGACACCTTCGTCCATACAATACTTTGAAAGGGGCCATCTTCAGACTAGCTTGATAGCTATTGTTGTAGGAGAACTCGGCATATGGGAGAGATTCCTCCCATTTCTTACCGAAAGAAATGACACAAGCTCGAATCATGTCCTCGAGAATTTGGTTGACTCGTTCAACTTGTCCCTGGGATTGAGGATGAATTGCAGTGCTGAAGGACAGATGAGTCCCCATAGCTTTCTGAAAACTTTCCCAGAATTTCGAAGTGCACAAGCTGCCACGGTCCGAGCTGATTACCAACGGAATACCGTGAAGTGAAACAATTCTTGACATATAAAGATCTGCGAGTTGACTAGCATTAAATTTTTCTTTGATGGCCAGGAAATGTGCAACTTTAGACAGACGGTCAATGACGACAAGAATAGCATCATTACCTTTCTGAGATCTAGGAAAACCAGTGACAAAGTCCATTTCAACATGGTCCCATTTCCACTCAGGAATAGAGATAGGTTGCAGAGTTCCAATAGGCTTTTGGTGTTCTGCTTTGATCCGCCGATAAATATCACATTCTGCCACATATCGTGCAATGTCTTGTTTCATGTTGGGCCACCAGAATCTTTGACGGATGTCTTGGTACATCTTGGTACTACCCGAGTGAATAGACGATGGTGTGTCGTGAGCTTCTTTCATCACCCTTCCGGCCATTCTGAGATTTTCCTTCTTATTTGGGACGAATAGGTGACCCTTGAAGTACAAGGCGCCATCTTCAGCAACAGTGAAAAAGGAGGGTTTACCATTCGCAAGATAGCTTTTAATCCTGTCGACATCATCGTCAAAGCCTTGTAGATTCTTGATGGTGCCCACAAGATCTGGTTCAACAACCAGGTTACTGAGGGAACCTTGATTAACAACACGAAGGTTCATCTTTCGATACTCTTTAGGAGGGAAAACACTTAGGAACAATATGGAGGTTCAGCTTGCGGAATTCCTCTTGCAGACGATCGTGAACCTTATGAACCTGGAGGTGGTTGCAGTATGACTTGCAACTCAAGGCATCAGCCATTACGTTAGCCTTGCGAGGGGTATATGATATACTACAATCAAAATCTGCTATATGCTCCATCCATCTTTGTTGACGTAGATTTAGCTCCTACTTCAGTCTTTGATGATCGGTGTAGATTTCACAACGATTACCGACAAGGTATTGTCGCCATTCCTTCAGTGCATGTATAACTGCGGCAAGTTCGAGATCATGAACTGGATAGTTCTCTTCATGAGCACGCAGCTGACGTGAGGCATAAGCAATCACTTTGCGATCCTGCAAAAGGATACAACCTAATCCTTGACGAGAAGCGTCACAATATATGACGAAATCCCTTTTTGTATCCGGAGGAGCAAGTACTGGAGCGGATGTCAGTTTGTCCTTGAGTGCTTGGAAACTTTCCTAACATTTTTCAGTCCACTCATACTTAACACCTTTGTGAAGCACATTGGTTAAGGTCTTCGCAATCTTGGAGAAGTTCTCAACGAATCGACGACAATAGCTCACGAGCCCGAGAAATCTTCTAACTTGCTTGACATTCTTCGGGGGAGTCCAGTCAAGAATAGCTTGAACTCATTCGGGGTTGACTGCAATACCATCCTTGGGAATCACATGACCAAGGTATGTCACTTCATCCAGCCAGAATTCACACTTGGAATACTTCACATAGAGTTTATGCTCCCGAAGTTTATCCAGTACAAGACGATGATGTTTGGCATGTTCTTCTTTATTATTCGAAAATACCAGAATATCATCCAGATATACCACGACGAATTTGTCGAGGTAGTCCATGAATATATAATTCATCAATTGAGAGAAGGTTGCCGGTGCATTGGTTAAGCCGAAGGACATGACGGTGTACTCGTATGATCGATAACGAGTAACAAAGGCGGTCTTTGGAATATCCTCTTTGTGCACACGGATCTAGTGGTATCTGATACGTCTCCATCGTATCTACTTTTCCAAACTCTTTTGCCCTTGTTTTGGACTCTAATTTGCATGATTTGAATGGAACTAACCCGGACTGACGCTGTTTTCAGCAGAATTGCCATGGTGTTGTTTTTGCGCAGAAATAAAAGTTCTCGGAATTACCTAGAAATTTACGAGGATTTTTTGTGGAATATATAAAAAATACTAGCACAAGAATCAACCGGAGACGTGGAGCGAGGAGCCCACAAGACCATGAGGCGCGGGCCCCCTGGCCGCGCCTGGCAGACTTGTGGGGCCCTCGGGGCTCCGTCGCCTCCAACTCCAGCTCTATTAGGACCCTTCTGCCGCGGGAGGGATGGACAATAGATTGTTGGGGAACGTCGCATGGGAAACAAAAAATTTCCTACGCGCACGAAGACCTATCATGGTGATGTCCATCTACGAGAGGGGATGTGTGATCTACGTACCCTCGTAGACCGCACAGCAGAAGCGTTAGTGAACGCGGTTGATGTAGTGGAACGTCCTCACGTCCCTCGATCCGCCCCGCGAACCGGCCCGCGATCAGTCCCACGATCTAGTGCCGAACGGACGGCACCTCCGCATTCAGCACACGTACAGCTCGACGATGATCTCGGCCTTCTTGATCCAGCAAGAGAGACGGAGAGGTAGATGAGTTCTTCGGCAGCGTGACGGCGCTCCGGAGGTTGGTGGTGATCTTATCTCAGCAGGGCTCCGCCCGAGCTCCGCAGAAACGCGATCTAGAGGAAAAAACGTGGAGGTATGTGGTCGGGCTGCCGTGGAAAAGTCGTCTCAAATCAGCCCTAAAACCTCCGTATATATAGGTGGGAGAGGGGGGGGGGCCTTGCCTTGGGGCTCAAGGAGCCCCAAGGGGGTCGGCCGAACCAAAGGGGGGAAGGTCTCCCCTTCCAAACCGAATCCAACTTGGTTTGGAAGGTGGAGTCCTTTCTTCCCTTTCCCACCTCCTCCTTTTTTTTCTTCTTTTCTCTTTGATTTTCTTCCTATGGCGCATAGGGCCTTCTTGGGCTGTCCCACCAGCCCACTAAGGGCTGGTGCGCCACCCCCAAGGCCTATGGGCTTCCCCGGGGTGGGTTGCCCCCCCCGGTGAACACCCGGAACCCATTCGTCATTCCCGGTACATTCCCGGTAACTCCGAAAACCTTCCGGTAATCAAATGAGGTCATCCTATATATCAATCTTTGTTTCCGGACCATTCCGAAACCCTCGTGACGTCCGTGATCTCATCCGGGACTCCGAACAACATTCGGTAACCAACCATATAACTCAAATACACATAAAACAACGTTGAACCTTAAGTGTGCAGACCCTGCGGGTTCGAGAACTATGTAGACATGACCCGAGAGACTCCTCGGTCAATATCCAATAGCGGGACCTGGATGCCCATATTGGATCCTACATATTCTACGAAGATCTTATCGTTTGAACCTTAGTGCCAAGGATTCATATAATCCCGTATGTCATTCCCTTTGTCCTTCGGTATGTTACTTGCCCGAGATTCGATCGTCAGTATCCGCATACCTATTTCAATCTCGTTTACCGGCAAGTCTCTTTACTCGTTCCGTAATACAAGATCCTGTGACTTACACTAAGTCACATTACTTGCAAGGCTTGTGTGTGATGTTGTATTACCGAGTGGGCCCCGAGATACCTCTCCGTCACACGGAGTGACAAATCCCAGTCTCGATCCATACTAACTCAACTATCACCTTCGGAGATACCTGTAGAGCATCTTTATAGACACCCAGTTACGTTGCGACGTTTGATACACACAAAGCATTCCTCCGGTGTCAGTGAGTTATATGATCTCATGGTCATAGGAACAAATACTTGACACGCAGAAAACAGTAGCAACAAAATGACACGATCAACATACTACGTCTATTAGTTTGGGTCTAGTCCATCACATGATTCTCCTAATGATGTGATCCCGTTATCAAGTAACAACACTTGCCTATGGCCAGGAAACCTTGGCCATCTTTGATCAACGAGCTAGTCAACTAGAAGCTTACTAGGGACAGTGTTTTGTCTATGTATCCACACAAGTATTGTGTTTCCAATCAATACAATTATAGCATGGATAATAAACGATTATCATGAACTAAGAAATATAATAATAACTAATTTATTATTGCCTCTAGGGCATATTTCCAACAGTCTCCCACTTGCACTAGAGTCAATAATCCAGTTCACATCTCCATGTGATTCCAACGAATCCAACACCCATATAGTTCTGGGGTCTGATCACGTCTTGCTCGTGAGAGAGGTTTTAGTCAACGGTTCTGAAACTTTGAGATCCGTGCGTTCTTTACAAATCTTTATGTCATCTTATAGATGCTGCTACTACGTGCTATTCGGAAATGCTCCAAATATCTACTCTACTATACGAATCCGTTTCACTACTCATAGTTATTCGGATTAGTGTCAAAGCTTGCATCAACGTAACCCTTTACGACGAACTCTTTAACCACCTCCATTATCGAGAAAAATTCCTTACTCTATTTAGTTACTAAGGATAACTTTGACCGCTGATCAGTGATTCAATCCTGGATCACTCTATGTACCTCTTTAACTGACTTGCCGCAAGGCACACATCAGGTGCGGTACTCAGCATGGCATGCTTTATTGTCTACGGCTAAGGCATCGAAGACGACCTTCGTCTATTCTCTTTATTCTGCCGGGGTCGGGTTTTGAGTCTTACTCAAATTCACACCTCACAACGCAACCAAAAACTCCTTCTTTGCTGATCTATTTTGAACTCCTTCAAAAACTTGTCAAGGCATGCATCTTGTTGAAACTTCCATTAAGCGTTTTCGATCTATCTCCATGGATCTTTGATGCTGAACATTCAAGTAGCGCAATCCAGGTACTCCTTTGAAAACTCCTTTCAAACAACCTTGTATGCTTTACAGAAATTCTACATTACTTCTGATCCACAATATGTCAACCACATATACTTATCAGAAATTCTATAGTGCTCCCACTCACTTCTTTGGAAATACAAGTTTCTCATAAACCTTGTACAAACCCAAAATCCTTGATCATCTCATCAAAGTGTATATTCCGACTCCGAGATGCTTGCACCAGTCCATTTAAGGATCACTGGAGCTTGAATACTTGCTAGTATCTTTAGGATCGACAAAACCTCATGGTTGTATCTCATACAATGTTTGCCTAAGGAAACCGTCGAGGAAACAATGTTTTGACATCCTACATGCAATATTTCATAAATAATGCAGCAACTACTAACATAATTCTAACAGACTTTTAGCATCGCTACGAATGAGAAAGTCTCATCATAGTCAACTGTTTGATCTTGTCGGAAACACCTTTGCGACAAGTTGAGCTTTTCTTAATAGTGACTTATCACTATCATCGTCTGTCTTCCTTTTAAAGATCCATCTTTACTCAATAGTCCTATTACCATCAAGTAGTTCTTCCAAAGTCTACACTTTGTTTTCATACATGGATCCTCTCTCGGATTTCATGGCTTCCAGCCATTTGTCGGAATCTGGACCCACCATTGCTTTCTCCATAACTCGTAGGTTCACTGTTGCTCAACAACATGACCTCCAAGACAGGGTTACCGTACCACTCTGTAGTAGTACGTGGCCTTGTCAACCTACGAGGCTTGTAGTAACTTGATCCGATGCTCGATGATCACCATCATCAGCTTTCACTTCAATTGGTGTAGGCGCCACAGGAACAACTTCCTGCGCCCTGCTACACACTGGTCGAAGTGATGGTTCAATAACCTCATCAAGTTCTACCACCCTGCCACTCAATTCTTTTGAGAGAAACCTTTCCTCGAGAAAGGATCCGTTTCTAGAAACAAACACTTTGCTTTCGGATCTGAGATAGGAGATGTACCCAACTATTTTGGATATCCTATGAAGATGCATTTATCCGCTTTGGGTTCGAGCTTATCAGACTGAAACTTTTTCACATAAGTGTCGAAGCCCCAAGCTTTCAAGAAACGACAGTTTAGATTTCTCTAAACCTCAGTCTATACTGTGTCATCTCAACGGAAATACGCGGTGCCCTATTTTAAAGTGAATGCGGTTGTCTCTAATGCATAACCCATAAACGATAGTGGTAATTCGATAAGAGACATCATAGCATGCACCATACCAAATAGTGTGTGGCTATGACGTTCAGACACATCATCACACTATGATGTTCTAGGTGGCATGAACTGCGAAACAATTTCCACATTGTCTTAACTGCGTACCAAAACTCGTAACTCAGATATTCATTTCTATGATCATATCGTAGACAGTTTATCCTCTTGTTACAATGAACTTCACTCTGAAACAGAATTGAACTTTTCAATATTTCAGACTTGTGATTCATTAAGCAAATACTGTAGTATCTACTCAAATCGTCATTGAAGTAAGAACATAATGATATCCATTGCGTGCCTCAGCACCCATTGGACTGCATACATCAAAATGTAGCACTTCCAACAAGTTACTATCTTATTTCATCTCAATGAAAACAAGGCCTTGCTCATGTGGTATGATTTGCATGTCAACAGTGATTCAAAATCAAGTGAGTATAAAGATCCATCAGCATGGAGCCTCTTCATGCAATTTATACCAACATGACTCAAGCGGCAGTGCCACAAGTAAGTGGTACTATCATCATTACCTCGTATCTTTTGGCACCAATATCATGAACATGTGTAACACTACGATCGAGATTCAATAAACCATTGAAGGTGATTATTCAAGAAAATAGAGTAACCATTATTCTCTTTAAATGAATAATCGTATTGCAATAAACATGATCCAATCATGTTCATGCTTAACACAAGCACCAAATAACAATTATTTAGGTTTAACACCAATCCTGATGGTAGAGGGAGCGTGCGACGTTTGATCATATCAACCTTGGAAACACTTCCAACACGTATCGTCACCTCTCCTTTAGCTAGTCTCCGTTTATGCCGTAGCTTTCATTTCGTGTTACTAATCACTTAGCAACCGAACCGGTATCCAATAACCTCATGCTACTAGGAGTACTAGTAAAGTACACATCAACATCATGTATATCAAATATACTTCTTTCGACTTTTTCCAGCCTTCTTATCTACCAAGTATCTAGAGTTGCTCCACCTCAGTGACTGTTCCCCTCATTACAGAAGCACTTAGTCTCGAGTTTGGGTTTAATCTTGGGTCTCTTCATTAGTGCAGCAACTGTTTTGCCGTTTCACGAAGTATCCCTTCTAGCCCTTGCCTTTCTTGAAACTTAGTGGTTTTACAAACCATCAACTATTGATGCTCCTTCTTGATTTCTACTTTCGCACTGTCAATCATCGCGAATCGCTCAAGGATCATTGTATCCATCCTTGATATGTTATAGTTCATCACGAAGCTCTCACAGCTTGGTGGCAGTGACTTTGGAGAACCATCACTATCTCATCTGGAAGATTAACTCCCACTTGATTCAAGTGATTGTCGTACTCAGACAATCTGAGCACACACTCAACGATTGAGCTTTTCTCCTTTACTTTGTGGACAAAGAATCTTGTCGGAGGTCTCGTACCTCTCAACAACGGCACGAGCATGAAATCACAATTTCATCTCTTTAGAACATCACTTATGTTCCGCGACGTTTCAAAACGTCTTCGGCGCCTTGCTTCTAAGCCATTAAGTATTTTGCACTGAACTATCGTGTAGTCATCAGAAACGTGTATGTCGGATGTTCACAGCATCCATAGACAACGCTCGAGGTGCAGCACACCGAGTGGTGCATTAAGGACATAAGCCTTCTGCGCAGCAACGAGGACAATCCTCGGTTTTACACACTCAGTCTGCAAAGTTCGCTACTATCAACTTTCAACTAAATTTTCTCTAGGAACATATAAAAAACAGTAGAGCTATAGCGCAAGCTACATCGTAATTCGCAAAGACCATTAGACTATGTTCATGACAATTAGTTCAATTAATCATATTACTTATGAACTCCCACTCAAAAAGTACATCTCTCTAGTCATTTGAGTGGTACATGATCCAAATCCACTATCTCAAGTCCGATCATCACGTGAGTCGAGAATAGTTTCAGTGGTAAGCATCTCTATGCTAATCATATCAACTATACGATTCATGTTCGACCTTTCGGTCTCATGTGTTCCGAGGCAATGTCTGCACATGCTAGGCTCGTCAAGCTTAACCCGAGTGTTCCGCGTGTGCAACTGTTTTGCACCCGTTGTATGTGAACGTTGAGTCTATCACACCCGATCATCACGTGGTGTCTCGAAATGAAGAACTGTCGCAACGGTGCACAGTCGGGGAGAACACAATTTCGTATTGAAATTTTAGTGAGAGATCACCTCATAATGCTACCGTCGTTCTAAGCAAGATAGGTGCAAAAAGGATTAACATCCCATGCAATTCATAAGTGACATGATATGGCCATCATCATGCGCTTCTTGATCTCCATCACCAAAGCACCAGCACGATCTTCTTGTCACCGGCGTCACACCATGATCTCCATCATCATGATCTCCATCAACGTGTCGCCATCGGGGTTGTCGTGCTATTAATGCTATTACTACTAAAGCTACGTCCTAGCAATATAGTAAACGCATCTGCAAGCACAAACGTTAGTTTAAAGACAACCCTATGGCTCCTGCCGGTTGCCGTACCATCGACGTGCAAGTCGATCTTAACTATTACAACATGATCATCTCATACATCCAATATATCACATCACATCGTTGGCCATATCATATCACAAGCATACCCTGCAAAAACAAGTTAGACGTCCTCTAATTTTGTTGTTGCATGTTTTACGTGGTGACCATGGGTATCTAGTAGGATCGCATCTTACTTACGCAAACACCACAATGGTGATATATGAGTTGCTATTTAACCTCATCCAAGGACCTCCTCGGTCAAATCCGATTCAACTAGAGTTGGAGAAACTGACACCCGCCAGTCATCTTTGAGCAGCGGAGTTACTCGTAGCGATGAAACCAGTCTCTCGTAAGCGTACGAGTAATGTCGGTCCGAGCCGCTTCGATCCAACAATACCGCGGAATCAAGAAAAGACTAAGGAGGGCAGCAAAACGCACATCACCGCCCACAAAAACTTTTGTGTTCTACTCGAGAAGACATCTACGCATGAACCTAGCTCATGATGCCACTGTTGGGGAACGTTGCATGGGAAACAAAAATTTTCCTACGCGCACGAAGACCTATCATGGTGATGTCCATCTACGAGAGGGGATGTGTGATCTACGTACCCTTGTAGACCGTACAGCAGAAGCGTTAGTGAACGCGGTTGATGTAGTGGAACATTCTCACGTCCCTCGATCGGCCCCGCGAACCGTCCCGCGATCAGTCCCACGATCTAGTGCTGAACGGACGGCACCTCCGCATTCAGCACACGTACAGCTCGACAATGATCTCGGCCTTCTTGATCCAGCAAGAGAGACGGAGAGGTAGATGAGTTCTCCGGCAGCGTGACGTCGCTCCGGAGGTTGGTGGTGATCTTATCTCAGCAGGGTTCCGCCCGAGCTCCGCAGAAACGCGATCTAGAGGAAAAACCGTGGAGGTATGTGGTCGGGCTGCCGTGGAAAAGTCGTCTCAAATCAGCCCTAAAACCTCCGTATATATAGGTGGGAGAGGGGGGCCTTGCCTTGGGGCTCAAGGAGCCCCAAGGGGGTCGGCCGAACCAAAGGGGGGAAGGTCTCCCCTTCCAAACCGAATCCAACTTGGTTTGGATGGTGGAGTCCTTTCTTCCCTTTCCCACCTCCTCCTTTTTTTTTCTTCATTTCTCTTTGATTTTCTTCGTACGGCGCATAGGGCCTTCTTGGGCTGTCCCACCAGCCCACTAAGGGCTGGTGCGCCACCCCCAAGGCCTATGGGCTTCCCCGGGGTGGGTTGCCCCCCCGGTGAACACCCGGAACCCATTCGTCATTCCTGGTACATTCCCGGTAACTCCGAAAACCTTCCGGTAATCAAATGAGGTCATCCTATATATCAATCTTCGTTTCCGGACCATTCCGGAAACCCTCGTGACGTCCGTGATCTCATCCGGGACTCCGAACAACATTCGATAACCAACCATATAACTCAAATACGCATAAAACAACGTCGAACCTTAAGTGTGCAGACCCTGCGGGTTCGAGAACTATGTAGACATGACCCGAGAGACTCCTCGGTCAATATCCAATAGCGGGACCTGGATGCCCATATTGGATCCTACATATTCTACGAAGATCTTATCGTTTGAACCTCAGTGCCAAGGATTCATATAATCCCGTATGTCATTCCCTTTGTCCTTCGGTATGTTACTTGCCCGAGATTCGATCGTCAGTATGCGCATACCTATTTCAATCTCGTTTACCGGCAAGTCTCTTTACTCGTTCCGTAATACAAGATCTCGCAACTTACACTAAGTCACATTGCTCGCAAGGCTTGTGTGTAATGTTGTATTATCGAGTGGGCCCCGAGATACCTCTCCGTCACACGGAGTGACAAATCTCAGTCTCGATCCATACTAACTCAACTAACACCTTCGGAGATTCCTGTAGAGCATCTTTATAGTCACCCAGTTACGTTGCGACGTTTGATACACATAAAGAATTCCTCCGGGTCAGTGAGTTATATGATCTCATGGTCATAGGAACAAATACTTGACACGCAGAAAACAGTAGCAACAAAATGACACGATCAACATGCTACTTCTATTAGTTTGGGTCTAGTCCATCAGATGATTCTCCTAATGATGTGATAACGTTATCAAGTAACAACACTTGCCTATGGCCAGGAAACCTTGGCCATCTTTGATCAACGAGCTAGTCAACTAGAGGCTTACTAGGGACAGTGTTTTGTCTATGTATCCACACAAGTATTGTGTTTCCAATCAATACAATTATAGCATGGATAATAAACGATTATCATGAACAAAGAAATATAATAATAACTAATTTATTATTGCCTCTAGGGCATATTTCCAACATAGATGTCATGCAAGTTCTTTTCATAAGCACGTATGACTATATACGGAATGCATGCCTACATTACATTGATGAACTGGAGCTAGTTACATATCTCCCCATGTTATAACTGTTGCGTGATGAATGTCATCCAGCATAATTATCCATCACCGATCCAACGCCTACTATTTTTTCCTACTGGTCCTTGCTACGTTACTTTGCCGCTAGTGTTGTCACTGCTGCTACTGTTACTGCTACTGCTGTCACTGGTGCTACTGTTACCATTGCTACTGTTGCTATCACACTACTTTGCTGCAGATAGTAAGTCTTTCAGGTGTGGTTAAATTGACAACTCAACTGCTAATACTCGAGAATATTCTTTTGCTTCCCCTTGTGTCGAATCAACAAATTTGGGTTGAATACTCTACCCTCGAAAACTGTTGCGATCCCCTATACTTGTGGGTTATCAGTATCCCAACCTCAAGTCGAGCTTAGAGAAGACGGTGGAACCAGCAAGTTGATCATACATATCATTTATTCGAGGGAGAGGATATTTGTTTTGAATAGTGGCCTGCTTGATAGGACGATAGTCTTGAAATAATCAATTTGTCCCATGCTTCTTCTTAACAAAAAGAGAAGGTGCTCCCCAAGCAGAGGAACTCGGACGAATGAAACCCAGATGAAGCGAGTTGTCAATTTCTTGCTTAAGTTCAAGAAGTTAATGTGGTGGCATTTTATAAGGATGCTTGGCGATAGGAGTGGTACCGGGTACCAACTGAATGACAAACTCGACAACTCGAGCAGGGGGAATCCCCGGAAGTTCCTGTGGAAATACATCTTGGAATTCCCGGACCACTGGAATGTTTTCAATCCCTTCAAGAGGTGACACATTTAATGCATTCAAGGCATATAGCCGTGCCTCGGCATCTCAGACGAGATGAGCATGCTAGCTTATTAATTCATCTGAAGGGTGTAGGAGGTGGACGGTCTTTGTGGCAGAAACGATTGAAGCCATAGGAGCTTTCAACCAGTCCATTCCCAGTATGAGATCAATGTTGGAAGAACTCAATAACATGGGAGCGGCAAGGAATTCCAATCCTTCAATTTCAACGGGGACATTGGGGCAGACCATGGAGGGTCGACATTGGCCCGCGGGGGTGTTTACCACTATTGGGACGTTCATCTCTTCATACTTAATGCCATGCATGAATGCAAAATTTTCTGACATGAAGGAATGTGATGCTCCTGTATCAAACAATACAGAAGCAGGTACTGAGTTAACGAGAAGTGTACCCATAACGGTAGCAGGCTGGTCTTGAGCTTGACCCATATCAATGTTGTTGGCCTGACCACGAACATAAGCAGGCTTGGCATTGTTCTTGCGGTTCTGGTTGTTGCCACTGCCAATTGAGGGAAGTGCTAGTTGATTCGGATTCTGCCTGCAGTCTCGAGCATGGTGACCTGCTCGGCCACACTTGATGCACAACCCGTCCTAAGGACGGGAAGTAGGAACTCGAGGCGGTGAAGCTGGAAGCCTCGGCTGCCTAAGTGGTGGAGGAGGCAGGCGAGGTGCAGCACATGACGGCCTCGGAGCACGAGCAGGTGCATGGTACATGTTGTTGGGAATCCAGTGTTTGAAATATGCCCTAGAGGCAATAATAAATTAGTTATTATTATATTTCTTTATTCATAATGATCGTTTATTATCCATGCTATAATTGTATTGATTGGAAACACAATACATGTGTGGATACATAGACAAAACATTGTCCCTTGTAAGCCTCTAGTTGACTAGCTCGTTGATCAAAGATGGTCAAGGTTTCCTGACCATAGGCAAGTGTTGTCACTTGATAACGGGATCACATCATTAGGAGAATCATGTGATGGACTAGACCCAAACTAATGAACGTAGCATGTTGATCGTGTCATTTTGTTGCTACTGTTTTTCTACGTGTCAAGTATTTATTCCTATGACCATGAGATCATATAACTCACTGGCACCGGAGGAATACCTTGTGTGTATCAAACATCACAACGTAACTGGGTGACTATAAAGATGCTCTACAGGTATCTCCGAAGGTGTCCATTGAGTTAGTATGGATGAAGACTAGGATTTGTCACTCAGTGTGACACAGAGGTATCTCGGGGCCCACTCGGTAATACAACATCACACACAAGCCTTGCAAGCAATGTGACTTAGTGTATGTCATGGGATCTTGTATTACAGAACGAGTAAAGAGACTTGCCGATAAACGAGATTGAAATAGGTATGCGGATACCGACAATCGAATCTCGGGCAAGTAACATACCGAAGGACAAAGGGAATGACATACGAGATTATATGAATCCTTGACACTGAGGTTCAACCGATAAGATCTTCAGAGAATATGTAGGATCCAATATGGGCATCTAGGTCCTGCTATTGGATATTGACCAAGGAGTCCCCCGGATCATGTCTACATAGTTCTCGAACCCGCAGGGTTTGCACACTTAAGGTTCAGCGTTGTTTTATGCGTATTTGAGTTATATGGTTGGTTACCGAATGTTGTTCGGAGTCCCGGATGAGACCACGGACGTCACGAGGGTTTCTGGAATGGTCTGGAGACGAATATTGATATATAGGTTTGTCTCATTTGATTACCGGAAAGTTTTCGGGCATTACCGGGAATGTACCGGGAGTGACGAATGGGTTCTGGGTGTTCATCGGGGGGACCAGCCCACCCGGGGGAAGCCCATAGGCCTTAGGGGTGCCGCACTAGCCCTTAGTGGGCTGGTGGGACAGCCCAAGAGGCCCTATGCGCAGGAGATAGAAAAAATCAAAGAGAAAGAAAAAAGGGGAAGTGGGAAAGTGGACAAGGACTCCACCTTCCAATCCTAGTTGGACTAGGATTGGAAGGGGAGGCCTTCCTGTGGGGAACGTCGCATGGGAAATAGAAATTTTCCTACGCGCACGAAGACCTATCATGGTGATGTCCATCTACGAGAGGGGATGTGTGATCTATGTACCCTTGTAGACCGTACAGCATAAGTGTTTGTGAACGCGGTTGATGTAGTGGAACGTCCTCACATCCCTCGATCCGCCCCGCGAACCGTCCCGCGATCAGTCCCACGATCTAGTGCCGAACGGACGGCACCTCCGCATTCAGCACACGTACAGCTCGACGATGATCTCGGCCTTCTTGATCCAGCAAGAGAGACGGAGAGGTAGAAGAGTTCTCCGGCAGCATGACGGCGCTCCGGAGGTTGGTGAATATCTTGTCTCGGCAGGGCTCCGCCCAAGCTCCGCAGAAACGCGATCTAGAGGTAAAACCGTGGAGATATGTGGTCGGGCTGCCGTGGCAAAGTTGTGTCAAATCAGCCCTAAAACCTCCGTATATATAGGGGGGAGGGGGAGCCTTGCCTTGGGGTCCAAGGACTCCCAAGGGGGTCGGCCGAGCCTAAGGGGGAACCCTACCCTTCCAAACCGAGTCCAACTAGGTTTGGAAGGAGGAGTCCTTCCCCCTTTTCCCACCCGCTCTCTTTTTTTCCTTTTCTCTTTGATTTTCTTCCTATGGCGCATAGGGCTTTCTTGGGCTGTCCCACCAGCCCACTAAGGGCTGGTGCGCCACCCCCAAGGCCTATGGGCTTCCCCGGGGTGGGTTGCCCCCCGGTAAACTCCCGGAACCCATTCGTCATTCCCGGTACATTCCGGGTAACTCTGAAAACCTTCCGGTAATCAAATGAGGTCATCCTATATATCAATCTTCATTTCCGGACCATTCAAAAACCCTCGTGACGTCCGTGATCTCATCCGGGACTCCGAACTACATTCGGTAACCAACCATATAACTCAAATACGCATAAAACAACGTCGAACCTTAAGTGTGCAGACCCTGCGGGTTCGAGAACTATGTAGACATGACCCGAGAGACTCCTCGGTTAATATCCAATAGCGGGACCTGGATACCCATATTGGATCCTACATATTCTACGAAGATCTTATCGTTTGAACCTCAGTGCCAAGGATTCATATAATCCCGTATGTCATTCCCTTTGTCCTTCGGTATGTTACTTGCCTGAGATTCGATCGTCAGTATCCGCATACCTATTTCAATCTCGTTTACCGGCAAGTCTCTTTACTCGTTCCGTAAGACAAGATCCCGCAACTTACACTAAGTCACATTGCTTGCAAGGCTTGTGTGTGATGTGGTATTACCGAGTGGGCCCTGAGATACCTCTCCGTCACACGGAGTGACAAATCCCAGTCTCGATCCATACTAACTCAACGAACACCTTCGGAGATTCCTTTAGAGCATCTTTATAGTCACCCAGTTACGTTGCGACGTTTGATAAACACAAAGTATTCCTCCGGTGTCAGTGAGTTATATGATCTCATGGTCATAGGAACAAATACTTGACACGCAGAAAACAGTAGCAACAAAATGACACGGTCAACATGCTACGTCTATTAGTTTGGGTCTAGTCCATCACATGATTCTCCTAATGATGTGATCCCGTTAACAAGTGACAACACTTGCCTATGGTCAGGAAACCTTGACCATCTTTGATCAACGATCTAGTCAATTAGAGGCTTACTAGGGACAGTGTTTTGTCTATGTATCCACACATGCACTGTGTTTCCAATCAATACAATTATAGCATGGATAATAAACAATTATCATGAACTAAGAAATATAATAATAACTAATTTATTATTGCCTCTAGGGCATATTTCCAACACTTCCCCCCTTGCTTCGGCCGACCCCCTTGGGGCTCCTTGAGCCTCGAGGCAAGGCCCTCCCCTCCCTCCTATATATACGGAGGTATTAGGGCTGATTTGAGACAACTTTGCCGTGGCAGCCCGACCACATATCTCCACGGTTTTTCCTCTAGATCACGTTTCTGCGGAGCTCGGGCAGAGCCCTGCTGAGATAAGATCACCACCAACCTCCGAAGCGCCGTCACGCTGCCGAATAACTCATCTACCTCTTCGTCTCTCTTGCTAGATCAAGAAGGCTGATATCATCGTCGAGGTGTACGTGTGCTGAACGCGGAGGTGCCGTCCGTTCGGCACTAGATCGGAGCGGATCGTGGGACGGATCGCGGGACGGTTCGTGGGACGGTTCGCGGGGCGGATCGAGGGACGTGTGGACGTTCCACTACATCAACCGCGTTTATTAACGCTTCCTGCTGTGCGATCTACAAGGGTACGTAGATGTGAAATCCCCCTCGTAGATGGACATCACCATGATAGGTCTTCGTGCGCGTAAGAAATTTTTTGTTTCCCATGCGACGTTCCCCAGCAGTGGCATCATCAGCTAGGTTCATGCGTAGATGTCATCTCGAGTAGAACACAAAAGTTTTTGTGGGAGGTGATGTGCAATTTTCTGCCCTCCTTAGTCTTTTCTTGATTCCGCTGTATTGTTGGATCGAAGCGGCTCGGACCGACATTACTCGTACGCTTACGAGAGACTGGTTTCATCGCTACGAGCAACCCCGTTGCTCAAAGATGACTAGCGAGTGTCGGTTTCTCCAACTTTAGTTGAATCGGATTTGACCGAGGAGGTCCTTGGAGAGAGGTTAAATAACAATTCATACATCTACGTTGTGGTGTTTTCGTAAGTAAGATGCGATCCTACTAGATACCCATGGCAACCACGTAAAACATGCAACAACAATTAGAGGACGTCTAACTTGTTTTTGCAGGGTATGCTTGTGATGTGATATGGCCAACGACGTGATGTGATATATTGGATGTATGAGATGATCATGTTGTAATAGTTAATATCGACTTGCACGTCGATGCTACGGCAACCGGCAGGAGCCATAGGGTTGTCTTTTAAACTAACATTTGTGTTTGCAGATGCGTTTACTATATTGCTAGGACGTAGCTTTAGTAGTAATAGCATAGCATACAGGACAACCTCGATGGTGGCACGATGATGGATATCATGATGATGGGGATCATGGTGTGGCGCTGGTGACAAGAAGACCATACCGATGCTTTGGTGATGGAGATCAAGGAGCACTTGATGATGGCGATATCATGTCACTTATGAATTGCATGTGATGTTAATCCTTTAAGCACCTTATCTTGCTTAGAAGGACGGTAGCATTATGAGGTGATCTCTCACTAAAGTTTCAAGACGAAATTGTGTTCTCCCCAACTGTGCACCGTTGCGACAGTTCATCGTTTCGAGACACCACGTGATGATCGGGTGTGATAGACTCAACTTCACATACAACGGGTGCAAAAAAGTTGCACACGCGGAACACTCGAGTTAAACTTGACGAGTCTAGCATGTGCAGACATGGCCTCGAAACACAAGAGACCAAAAGGTCGAGCATGAATCGTATAGTTGATATGATTAGCATAGAGATGCTTACCACTGAAACTATTCTCGACTCACGTTATGATCGGACTTGAGATAGTGGATTTGGATCATGTACCACTCAAATGACTAGAGAGATGTACTTTTTGGTTGGGAGTTCTTAAGTAATATGATTAATTGAACTAATTATCATGAACATAGTCTAATGGTCTTTGCAAATTAAGATGTAGCTTGCGCTATAGCTCTACTGTTTTTATATGTTCCTAGAGACAATTTAGTTGAAAGTTCATAGTAGCACCTTTGCGGACTTAGTCCGTAAAACTAAGGATTGTCCTCATTGCTGCGCAGAAGGCTTATGTCCTTAATGCACCACTCGGTGTGCTGCACCTCGAGTGTCGTCTGTGGATGTTGCGAACATCTGACATACACGTTTTTGATGACTACGTGATAGTTCAATGCGCAATACTTAATGGCTTAGAAGCGAGGCGCCGAAGACGTTTTGATACGTCACGGAACATAAGAGATGTTCTAAAGAGATGAAATTGAGATTTCATGCTCGTGCCCTTGTTGAGAGGTATGAGACCTCCGACAAGATTCGTTGTCCACAAAGTAAAGGAGAAAAGCTCAAACGTTGAGCATGTGCTCAGATTGTCTGAGTACGACAATCGCTTGAATCAAGTGGGAGTTAATCTTCCAGATGAGATAGTGATGGTTCTGCAAAGTCACTGCCACCAAGCTGTGAGAGCTTCGTGATGGACTATAACAAATCAAGGATATATACAATGATCCTTGAGCGATTCGCAATGTTTGACACTGCGAAAGTAGAAATCAAGAAGGATCTTCAATAGTTGATGGTTAGTAAAACCACTAAGTTTCAAAAAAGGCAAGGGCTAAAAGGGATACTTCATGAAACGGCAAACTAGTTGCTGCTTTGATGAAACCCAAGATTGAACCGAAACCCGAGACTAAGTGCTTCTGTTATGAGGGGAACGGTCACTGAGGTGGAGCTACCCTAGATGCTTGGTAGATAAGAAGGCTGGCAAAGTCAACAGAAGTATATATGATATACATGATATTGATGTGTACTTTACTAGTACTCCTAGTAGCTCGAGGGTATTGGATACCGATTCGGTTGTTGAGTGATTAGTAAGTCGAAATGAAAGCTACGGAATAAACGGAGACTAGCTAAAGGCGAGGTGACGATATGTGTTGGAAGTGTTTCCAAGGTTGATGTCATCAAACGTCGCACGCTTCCTCTACCACCGGCATTAGTGTTAAACCTAAATAATTGTTACTTGGTGCTTGCGTTGAGCATGAACATGATTGGATCATGTTTATTGCAATACGATTATTCATTTAAAGAGAATAATGGTTATTCTATTTGCTTGAATGGTCACCTTCAATGGTTTATTGAATATCGATTGTAGTGTTACACATGTTCATGATAATGGTGCCAAAAGATACAAGGTAATGATACTGCTGCTTGACTCATGTTGGTATAAATTGCATGAAGAGGCTCCATGCTGATGGATCTTTATACTTACTTGATTTTGAATCACTTGAGACACGCAAATCATACCACATGAGCAAGGCCTTGTTTTCATTGAGATGAAACAAGAAAGTAACTCGTTGGAAGTAATACATTTTGATGTATGCAGTCCAATGAGTGCTGAGGCACGCAGTGGATATCATTATGTTCTTCAATGACGATTTGAGTAGATACAGGAGTATTTACTTAATGAATCATAAAGTCTGAAATATTGAAAAGTTCAATTCTGTTTCAGAGTGAAGTTCGTCGTAACAAGAGGATAAGCTATCTACGATATGATCATAGAAATGAATATCTGAGTTGCGAGTTTTGGTACACAGTTAAGACAATGTGGAAGTTGTTTCGCAATTCATGCCACCAAGAACACCATGGTGTGATGGTGTGTCCGAACATCATAGCCGCGACCTATTTGATATGGTGCATACTATGATGTCTCTTATCGAATTACCACAATCATTTATGGGTTATGCATTAGACACAACCGCATTCACTTTAAATAGGGCACCACGTATTTCCGTTGAGATGACACAATATAGACTATGGTTTAGAGAAACCTAAGTTGTCGTTTCTTGAAAGGTTGTGGCTGCGACGCTTATGTGAAAAAGTTTCAGTCTGATAAGCTCGAACCAAAGCGGATAAATGCATCTTCATAGGATATCCAAAACAATTGGATACATCTCCTTTCTTAGATCCGGAAGCAAAGTGTTTGTTTCTAGAAACGGGTCCTTTCTCGAGGAAAGGTTTCCCTCGAAAGAATTGAGTAGGAGGGTGGTGGAACTTGATGTGGCTAGTGAACCGTCACTTCAACCAGTGTGTAGCAGGGCACAGGAAGATGTTCCTGTGGCGCCTACACCAATTGAAGTAGAAGCTGATGATGGTGATAATTAGAGCTTCGGATCAAGTTACTATAAACCTCATAGGTCGACAAAGGTCACGTACTACTCCAGAGTGGTACGGTAACCCTGTCTTGGAGGTCATGTTGTTGAACAACAATGAACCTGCGAGTTATGAGAAGCAATGGTGGGCCCGGATTCCGACAAATGGCTGGAGGCCATGAGATCCGAGAGAGGATCCATGTATGAAAACAAAGTGTAGACTTTGGAAGAACTACTTGATGGTAGTAAGACTATTAAGTAAAGATGGATCTTTAAAAGGAAGATAGACGATGATGGTGATAAGTCACTATTAAGAAAAGCTCTACTTGTCGCAAAGATGTTTTCGACAAGATCAAAGAGTTGACTATGATGTGACTTTCTCATTCGTAGCAATGCTAAAAGTCTGTTGGAATTATGTTAGTAGTTGCTGCATTATTTGTGAAATATTGCACATAGGAAGACAAAATATTGTTTCCTCGACGGTTTCCTTGAGGAAAGATTGTATGTAATACAATCAGAAGGTTTTTTCGATCCTAAGGATACTAACAAGTATGCAAGCTCCGGCGATCCTTTATGGACTGGTGCAAGCATCTCGGAGTTGGAATATACGCTTTGATGAGATGATCAAAGCTTTTTGGGTTCGTACAAGGTTTATGAGAAACTTGTATTTCCAAAGAAGTGAGTGGGAGCACTATAGTATTTCTGATAAAGTATATGTGGTTGACATATTGTGGATGAGAAGTAATGTAGAATTTGTGTTAAGCATAAAAGGTTGTTTGAAAGGAGTTTTTCAAAGGAATACCTGGATTGCGCTACTTGAACGTTGAGCATCAAGATCTATGGAGATAGATCGAAACGCTTAATAGAAGTTTCAACAAGATCCATGCCTTGACAAGTTTTTAAAGGAGTTCAAAATAGATCAGCAAAGAAGGAGTTCTTGGTTGTGTTGTAAGGTGTGAATTTGAGTAAGACTCAAAACATGACCCCGGCAGAATAAAGAGAATAGGCGAAGGTCGTCTTCTATACCTTAGCCGTAGACTCTAAAGTATGCCATGCTGAGTACCGCACCTGATGTGTGCCTTACTATAAGTCTGTTAAGAGGTACACAGAGTGATCCAGGATTGAATCACTGATCAGCGGTCAAAGTTATCCTTAGTAACTAATGGACTAAGGAATTTTTCTCGATTATGGAGGTGGTTAAAGAGTTCGTCATAAAGGGTTACATCGATGCAAGCTTTGACACTAATCCGAATAACTATGAGTAGTGTAACAGATTCGTATACTAGAGTAGATATTTGGAGTATTTCCGAATAGCACGTAGTAGCAGTATCTATAAGATGACATAAAGATTTGTAAAGAACACACGGATCTGAAAGGTTCAGAACCGTTGACTAAAACCTCTCTCACGAGCAAGACGTGATCAGACCCAAGAACTATATGGGTGTTGGATTTGTTAGAATCATCGGCGGGGGGGACCAGCCCACCCGGGGGAAGCCCATAGGCCTTAGGGGTGCTGCACCAGCCCTTAGTGGGCTGGTGGGACAACCCAAGAGGCCCTATGCATAGGTGATAGAAAAAATCAAAGAGAAAAAAGGGGAAGTGGGAAAGTGGAGAAGGACTCCACCTTCCAATCCTAGTTGGACTAGGATTGGAAGGGGAGGACTTCCCCCCTTGATTCGGCCGACCCCCTTGGGGCTCCTTGAGCCTCAAGGCAAGGCCCCTCCACTCCCTCCTATATATACGGAGGTATTAGGGCTGATTTGAGACAACTTTGCCACGGCAGCCCGACCACATACCTCCACGGTTTTTTCCTCTAGATCACGTTTCTGCAGAGCTCGGGCGGAGCCCTGCTAAGATAAGATCACCACCAACCTCCGGAGCGCCGTCGCGCTGCCGGAGAACTCATCTACCTCTTCGTCTCTCTTGCTGGATCAAGAAGGCCGAGATCATCGTCGAACTGTACGTGTGCTGAATGCGGAGGTGCCGTCCGTTCGTCACTAGATCGGAGCGGATCGTGGGACGGATCGCGGGACGGTTCGTGGGACGGTTCGCGGGGCGGATCGAGAGACGTGAGGAGGTTCCACTACATCAACCGCGTTTATTAACGCTTCCTGCTATGCGATCTGCAAGGGTACGTAGATCTGAAATCCCCCTCATAGATGGACATCACCATGATAGGTCTTCGTGCACGTAGGAAATTTTTTGTTTCCCATGCGACATTCCCCAACATCCAGATCTTTCGCTTCTGTGCAGATGAACCCGAAGATGAGCCCATGTCATGTTGCGCTTGCTGCTATCCTTGTATTCCTGCAGACCAGTCTCAACCTGAATAGCCTTGTTTACTGCTACCTCTTGAGCTTGCGTTGGTTTTTACCTTGAAGAGGAAAGGGTGATGCAGCACAGTAGCGAAAAGTATTTCCCTCAGTTTGAGAACCAAGGTATCAATTCAGTAGGAGTATCAAGATGAGGCACCAATGTACCTGCGTAAAAACAAACAAACTTGCACCCAATGCTATAAAGGGGTTGTCAATCCCTTCACGATTATTTGCAAGGTGAGATCTGAAGGTGAAAAGTGCAACAAAATAATTGTATAGATCCTGAAAATATGATGTGAAGTAGACCCGGGGGCCATAGTGTTCACTAGAGGCTTCTCTCATGATAGCAAGTATTACGGTGGGTGAACGAATTACTGTCGAGCAATTGATAGAATCGCGCAAAGTCATGATGATATCTAAGGCAATGATCATACATATAGGCATCACGTTCGAGACAAGTAGACCGATACTTTCTGCATCTACTACTATTACTCCACACATCGACCGCTATCCAGCATGCATCTAGTGTATTGGGTTCATGACAAATAGAGTAACGCCTTAAGCAAGATGACATGATGTAGAGGGATAGATTCATGCAATATGATATAAACCCCTCTTTTTACCCTTGATGGCAACAACACGATGCGTGCCTCACTACCCCTTCTTTCACTAGGTGAGGACACCGCACGGTATGAACCCAAAACCAAGCACTTCTCCCATTTCAAGAATTATAGATCAAGTTGGCCAAACGAAATCCACAACTCGAAGAGAATTACAAGGATTTGAAATCATGCATATAAGAGATTAGAGGAGACTCAAATAATATTCATAGATAATCTGATCATAAATCCACAATTCATCGGATCTCGACAAACACACCGCAAAAGAAGATTATATCGGATAGATCTCCATGAGGATCATGGAGAACTTTGTAGTGAAGATCCAAGAGAGAGAAGAATCCATCTAGCTACTAGTTATGAACTCGAAGGTCTGTGGTGAACTACTCACGCATCATCGGAGAGGCAATGGTGTTGATGAAGAAGCCCTCTGTGTCTGAATCCCCCCTCCGGCAGGGCACCAGAACGGTCCCCATATGGGATCTTGCGGAGACAGAAGCTTGCAGCGGCGTAAAAGTATTTTCGTGGCTCTCTTTGGTGGTTTTGGATTTTTAGAGAATTTATAGGCAAAAGAGGTAGGGCAAAGGAGCCACGTGGGGCCCACAAGCCTGCTAGGCGCGGACCCCCCATGCCGTGGCTAGGGGGCTTGTGATCTCCCCCGAGGTCTCCTGCCTTGGTTCTCAAGTCCCCTGCGTATCTTCTGCTATGGAAAAAATCATCCCGCAGGTTTTATTCTGTTTGGACTCCGTCTAATATTCTTCTCTGAAAAAGGTCAAAAACATGGAAAAAACAGAAACTGGCACTTGGCACTGAGTTAATAGGTTAGTCCCAAAAAATATATAAAATAGCATATTCATGCATACAAAACATCCAAAGTTGACAAGATAATAGCATGAAATCATCAAAAATTATAGATACGTTGGAGATGTATCATTTACCAGGGTGGCGAAATCAGCATAGTCCTGAACGAGGAGCGTCAGCTTGATGTCAAGGTAAAGGCCCTCATGGAACTTCTCCAGTCTGCGTGCATCAGTTTTAATGTCTTCTTCAGCATAGCAAGGTAAGTCCAGAAATTTCCGCTGATAAGCATCCACGATCTTGTTGCCCTGGACAAGGTTGCGGAACTCACTCTTCTTCCGGTCCATGATTCCTTGAGGAATGTAACGAGCACGAAAAGCAGCCTTGAACTCCGTCCAAGTGATGACAGTTCCAACGGGCTGAGAGCGCCTGTGACTGTCCCACCATTGAGCAGCGAGACCCTTCAGGAAGTAGGCGGCAAAGTTGACATAGATCGCCAGGGGCACGTTGGCAGACTCCAGCTCATAAGCAATGTCACGGAGCCAGTCATCAACATCAAGAGGCTGAGTTGAGCTGCGGTAGATCGCATGGTTGAGGCGGCACAAGTCTTGCAGTGTCACGCCTTGGTGCTCGTTCATGTTCGGCCTTTGGAACTGATCCATGAGCCCTTGCATAAACTGGCGGTTCAGTTCAAACTGTTGGATCATCCCCGCCATATACTCAGGAGGCACGGGTGGTGCATCGTTGGCGAGGCCACACGGGCGGCCAGCTGGTCTAACCATCCTACTAAATATTTAACAGGGGTAGTTTAGCTTAAAGTAATTGCAAAGGCATAGTACGCATTCATGAAGTAATCAAGCATGATGGAAGGAAAATGTGATAGATACTTCATAGTAGTTGAGTTTGACACACAAACCCATACATAAGTTCGATTACAGACCTTTGATTACAAATTCGAAATTTGGCGATAACCTGGACGCATTAGACGATAACCTGGACTCACTAGGCGGCACACAGACACAAGGTGGAAGAGTACCACAATGAGACATAGTGATAAGGCTACATCAACGTCGGAGAAGACGAACAAATCCTGGTAGCTGGCGGTGATAGAACGTAGGAAAAGGATCCTGCATTCCGTGTTGACTCTAGTGAGGGTACCGCATCCAGTCGGGAAGCACAGGTCAAAGTGCAGGGGTACTACCCCCAACATCAGTCCACACAAGTCCTGATGGTAGCTCAGTCCTGCTCGGCTCGCGGATGTGCGCAAGGGGAACCCTGGGGTGTTGTGCTCGCTGCAGCTCTGTGAACGCGTCATAAAGACGAGCACGCGTAGTGTATAGCTCCATAGTCAGAGCTCGAAAAGCACGATCCAGTGCCTCAGTGTACTGCACCAGAACCCGTACGTCGTAGCGACGCGTCATGTAGGGGGCGCAGACAACAACGTAGGACCGGTCGTTGCGCTCCTGAATGTTGGGGAACGTCGCATGGGAAACAAAAATTTTCCTACGCGCACGAAGACCTATCATGGTGATGTCCATCTACGAGAGGGGATGAGTGATCAACGTACCCTTGTAGATTGTACAGCAGAAGCGTTAGTGAACGCGGTAGATGTAGTGGAACGTCCTCACGTCCCTCGATCCGCCCCGCGAACAATCCCGCGATCAGTCCCACGATCTAGTACCGAACGGACGGCACCTCCGCGTTCAGCACACGTACAGCTCGACGATGATCTCGGCCTTCTTGATCCAGCAAGAGAGACGGAGAGGTAGAAGAGTTCTCCGGCAGCGTGACGGCGCTCCGGAGGTTGGTGATGACCTTGTCTCAGCAGGGCTCCGCCCGAGCTCCGCAGAAACGCGATCTAGAGGAAAAACCGTGGAGGTATGTGGTCGGGCTGCCGTGGGAAAGTCGTCTCAAATCAGCCCTAAAACCTCCGTATATATAGGTGGGAGGGAGGGGACCTTGCCTTGGGGCTCAAGGAGCCCCAAGGGGGTCGGGCGAGTCCAAGGGGGGAGGACTCCCCCCCAAACCGAGTTGGACTTGGTTTGGTGGGAGGGAGTCCCCCTTCCTTCCCACCTCCTCCTTTTTTTTTCTCTTTTCTCTTGATTTTTTCTTCTTGGTGCATAGAGCCCTTTTGGGCTGTCCCACCAGCCCACTAAGGGCTGGTGTGCCACCACCAAGGCCTATGGGCTTCCCCGGGGTGGGTTGCCCCCCCGGTGAACTCCCGGAACCCATTCGTCATTCCCGGTAACTCCGAAAACCTTCCGGTAATCAAATGAGGTCATCCTATATATCAATCTTCGTTTCCGGACTATTCCGGAAACCCTCGTGACGTCCGTGATCTCATCCGGGACTCCGAACAACATTCGGTAACCAACCATATAACTCAAATACGCATAAAACAACGTCGAACCTTAAGCGTGCAGACCCTGCGGGTTCGAGAACTATGTAGACATGACCCGAGAGACTCCTCGGTCAATATCCAATAGCGGGACCTCGATGCCCATATTGGATCCTACATATTCTACGAAGATCTTATCGTTTGAACCTAAGTGCCAAGGATTCATATAAACCCGTATGTCATTCCCTTTGTCCTTCGGTATGTTACTTGCCCGAGATTCGATCGTCAGTATCCACATACCTATTTCAATCTCGTTTACCGGCAAGTCTCTTTACTCGTTCTGTAATACAAGATCCCGCAACTTACACTAAGTTACATTGCTTGCAAGGCTTGTGTGTGATGTTGTATTACCGAGTGGGCCCCGAGATACCTCTCCGCTCACACGGAGTGACAAATCCCAGTCTTGATCCATACTAACTCAACTAACACCTTCGGAGATACCTGTAGAGCATCTTTATAGTCACCCAGTTACGTTGCGACGTTTGATACACACAAAGCATTCCTCCGGTGTCAGTGAGTTATATGATCTCATGGTCATAGGAATAAATACTTGACACGCAGAAAACAACAGCAACAAAATGACACGATCAACATGCTACGTCTATTAGTTTGGGTCTAGTCCATCACGTGATTCTCCTAATGACGTGATCCAGTTATCAAGCAACAACACCTTGTTCATAATCAGAAGACACTGACTATCTTTGATCAACTGGCTAGCCAACTAGAGGCTTGCTAGGGACGGTGTTTTGTCTATGTATCCACACATGTAAATGAGTCTTCATTCAATACAATTATAGCATGGATAATAAACGATTATCTTGATACAGGAATTATAATAATAACTATATTTATTATTGCCTCTAGGGCATAATTCCAACAGTCTCCCACTTGCACTAGAGTCAATAATCTAGCCCTCACATCACCATGTGAATTACATTGTAATAAATCTAGCACCCATACAGTTCTGGTGTAGATCATGCTTTGGCTGTGGAAGAGGTTTAGTCAGCGGGTCCGCTACATTCAGATCCGTGTGCACTTTGCATATATTCACGTCCTCTCGCTCGACGTAGTCGCGGATGAGGTTGAAGCGTCGTTTTATGTGTCTGGTCTTCTTGTGAAACCGTGGTTCCTTTGCTAAGGCAATGGCACCAGTGTTGTCACAGAACAAGGTTATTGGATTCAGTGCGCTTGGCACCACTCCAAGATCCGTCATGAACTGCTTCATCCAGACACCCTCCTTAGCCGCCTCCGAGGCAGCCATGTAATCCGCTTCACATGTAGAATCTGCTACGACGCTTTGCTTGGAACTGCACCAGCTTACTGCACCCCCATTAAGAATAAATACGTATCCGGTTTGCGACTTAGAGTCGTCCGGATCTGTGTCAAAGCTTGCATCGACGTAACCTTTTACGGCGAGCTCTTCGTCACCTCCATACACGAGAAACATCTCCTTAGTCCTTTTCAGGTACTTCAGGATATTCTTGACCGCTGTCCAGTGATCCACTCCTGGATTACTCTAGAACCTACCTGCCATACTTATGGCCAGGCTAACATCCGGTCTAGTGCACAGCATCGCATACATGATAGAACCTATGGCTGAAGCATAGGGGACGGAGCGCATATGCTCTCTATCTTCATCAGATGCTGGGCACTGAGTCTTACTCAATCTCGTACCTTGTAGAACTGGCAAGAACCCTTTCTTGGACTGTTCCATTTTGAACCTCTTCAGAACTTTATCAAGGTATGTGCTTTGTGAAAGTCCTATCAGGCGTTTTGATCTATCCCTATAGATCTTAATGCCTAGAATGTAAGCAGCTTCTCCTAGGTCCTTCATAGAGAAACTTTTATTCAAGTAATCCTTTATGCTCTCTAAAAACTCTACTTTGTTTCCAATCAGCAATATGTCATCCACATATAATATTAGAAACGCCACAGAGCTCCCACTCACTTTCTTGTAAATACAAGATTCTCCAACCACTTGTATAAACCCAAATGCTTTGATCACCTCATCAAAGCGCTTGTTCCAACTCCGAGATGCTTGCACCAGTCCATAAATGGATCGCTGGAGCTTGCACACCTTGTTAGCATTCTTAGGATCGACAAAACCTTCGGGTTGCATCATATACAATTCTTCCTTAAGGAAACCGTTAAGGAACGCCATTTTGACATCCATTTGCCAGATTTCATAATCGAAAAATGCAGCTATTGCTAACATGATTTTGACGAACTTAAGCATCGCTACGGGTTAGAATGTCTCATCGTAGTCAACTCCTTGAACTTGCGAAAAACCCTTTGCCACAAGTCGAGCTTTATAAACGGTGACATTGCTGTCAGTGTCCGTCTTCCTTTTAAAAATCCATTTGTTCTGAATAGCCTTGCGGCCCTCAGGTAGTACCTCCAAAGTCCACACTTTGTTCTCATACATGGATCCTATCTCGGACTTCATGGCTTCTAGCCATTTGTTGGAATCTGGGACCACCATTGCTTCTTCATAATTTGCAGGTTCATCGTTGTCCAACAGATAAGACGGGATTACCGTACCACTCTGGAGCAGCACGTGGTCTCGTCGACCTGCGTGGTTCGACAGAAACTTGAACCGGAGTTTCATGATCATCATCATTAACTTCCTCCTCAACCGGCGTTGCAACGACAGAGGTTTCCCCTTGCCCTGCGCCACCATCTAGAGGGATGAGAGGTTCGACAACCTCGTCAAGTTCTATCTTCCTCCCACTCAATTCTCTCGAGAGAAACTCCTTCTCGAGAAAAGCTCCGTTTTTAGCAACAAACACTTTGCCCTCGGATTTGAGATAGAAGGTGTACCCAACTGTCTCCTTTGGGTAACCTATGAAGACACACTTTTCCGCTTTGGGTTCCAGCTTTTCAGGCTGAAGCTTTTTGATATAAGCATCACATCCCCAAACTTGAAGAAACGACAACTTTGGCCTTTTGCCATACCAGAGTTCGTATGGTGTCGTCTCAACGGATTTTGATGGTGCCCTATTTAAAGTGAATGCAGCTGTTTCTAATGCATAGCCCCAAAATGATAACGACAAATCAGTAAGAGACATCATAGATCGCACCATCTCTAATAGAGTACGATTACGACGTTCGGACACACCATTACGCTGTGGTGTTCCAGGCGGTGTTAACTGTGAAACAATTCCACATTGTCTTAAGTGAGCACCAAACTCGAAACTCAGATATTCACCCCCACGATCAGACCGTAGGAACTTGATCTTCTTGTTACGATGATTTTCCACTTCACTCTGAAATTGTTTGAACTTTTCAAATGTTTCAGACTTGTGCTTCATCAAGTAGACATAACCATATCTACTTAAATCGTCAGTGAAGGTGAGAAAATAACGATATCCGCCGCGTGCCTCCACGCTCATCGGACCACACACATCGGTATGTATGATTTCCAACAAGTCACTTGCACGCTCCATTGTTCCTGAGAACGGAGTCTTAGTCATCTTGCCCATGAGGCATGGTTCGCACGTATCAAGTGAATCAAAGTCAAGTGACTCCAAAAGTCCATCAGCATGGAGTTTCTTCATGCGCTTTACACCAATATGACCTAAGCGGCAGTGCCACAAAAATATGGCGCTATCATTGTTAACTCTAACTCTTTTGGTCTCAATGTTATGTATATGCGTATCGTTATCAAGATTCAGTATGAACAATCCTCTCACATTCGGTGCATGACCATAAAATATGTTACTCATAGAAATAGAACAACCATTATTCTCTGACTTAAAAGAGTAACCGTCTCGCAATAAACAAGATCCATATATAATGTTCATGCTCAACGCAGGCACTAAATAACAATGATTTTAGTTCATCACTAATCCTGACGGTAACTGAAGTGACACTATGCCGACGGCGATTGCATCAACCTTGGAACCATTTCCTACGCGCATCGTCACTTCATCTTTCGCCAGCCTTCGCCTATTCCGCGGTTCCTGTTTCGAGTTGCAAATATGAGCAACAGAACCGGTATCGAATACCGAGGCACTACTACGAGAGCCGGTTAAGTACACATCAATAACATGTATATCAAATATACCTGATTTTTCTTTGCCCGCCTTCTTATCAGCCAGATACTTGGGGCAGTTGCGCTTCCAGTGACCCATACCCTTGCAATAGTAGCACTCTGTTTCAGGCTTAGGTCCAGCTTTTGGTTTCTTCATCGGATTGGCAACGGGCTTGCCGCTCTTCTTTGAATTGCCCTTCTTGCCTTTGTCGTTTCTCTTGAAACTAGTGGTCTTATTCACCATCAACACTTGATGCTCTTTACGGAGTTTAGACTCTGCGACTTTCAGCATCGCAAACAACTTGCCGGGAGACTTGTTCATCCCTTGCATGTTGTAGTTCAACACAAAGCCCTTATAGCTTGGCGGCAGTGATTGAAGGATTCTGTCAGTGATAGCCTCTTGCGGGAGTTCAATCCCCAGCTCAGCTAGACGGTTTGAGTACCCAGACATTTTGAGCACATGTTCACTGACAGATGAGTTTTCCTCCATCTTGCAAGCATAGAATTTATCGGAGGTCTCATACCTCTCGATCCGGGCGTTCTTCTGAAAGATAAACTCCAACTCCTGGAACATCTCAAATGCTCCATGACGCTCAAAGCGACGTTGAAGTCCCGGTTCTAAGCCATACAAGACTGCACATTGAACTATTGAGTAGTCCTCCTTACGTGCTAACCAAGCGTTCTTAACATCCTGATCAGCCGTAGCGGGTGGTTCATCTCCTAACGCAGCATTAAGGACATAATCCTTCTTCCCAGCTTGTAAGATTAGCCTAAGATTATGAGCCCAGTCTACAAAGTTGCTTCCATCATCGCGTATTAAAATTCAGGATGACTGTCGCGTGAGCCATGATCTACAACACAAATATATTCAAAGTGGACTTAGACTATGTTCAAGATAATTAGAGTTTAACTTAATCAAATTATTCGCTAAACTCCCACTCAAAAAGTACATATCTCTAGTCATTTGAGTGGTTCATGATCCACTTACACTAGCTCAAGTCCGATCATCACGTGAGTTGAGTATAGTTTCAGTGGTAAGCATCCCTATGCTAATCATATCATCTATATGATTCATGATCGACCTTTCGGTCTCATGTGTTCCGAGGCCATGTCTGCACATGCTAGGCTCGTCAAGCTTAACCCGAGTGTTCCACGTGCGCAACTGTTTTGCACCCGTTGTATGTGAACGTTGAGTCTATCACACCCGATCATCACGTGGTGTCTCGAAACGACGAACTGTAGCAACGGTGCACAGTCGGGGAGAACACAATTTCGTCTTGAAATTTTAGTGAGAGATCACCTCATAATGCTACCGTCGTTCTAAGAAAAATAAGGTGCATAAAAGGATTAACATCACATGCAATTCATAAGTGACATGATATGGCCATCATCACGTGCTTCTTGATCTCCATCACCAAAGCACCGGCACGATCTTCTTGTCACCGGCGCCACACCATGATCTCCATCACCGTGTTGCCATCGGGGTTGTCGTGCTACTCATGCTATTACTACTAAAGCTACATCCTAGCAAAATAGTAAACGCATCTGCAAGCACACACGTTAGTATAAAGACAACCCTATGGCTCCTGCCGGTTGCCGTACCATCGACGTGCAAGTCGATATTTCTATTACAACATGATCATCTCATACATCCAATATATCACATCACATCATTGGCCATATCACATCACAAGCATACCCTGCAAAAACAAGTTAGACGTCCTCTAATTTTGTTGTTGCATGTTTTACGTGGTGACCATGGGTATCTAGTAGGATCGCATCTTACTTACGCAAACACCACAACGTAGATATATGAGTTGCTATTTAACCTCATCCAAGGACCTCCTCGGTCAAATCCGATTCAACTAAAGTTGGAGAAACCGACACTTGCCAGTCATCTTTGAGCAACGGAGTTACTCGTAACGATGAAACCAGTCTCTCGTAAGCGTACGAGTAATGTCGATCCAAGCCGCTTCAATCCAACAATACCGCGGAATCAAGAAAAGACTAAGGAGGGCAGCAAAACGCACATCACCGCCCACAAAAACTTTTGTGTTCTACTCGAGAAGACATCTACGCATGAACCTAGCTCATGATGCCACTATTGGGGAACTTCGCATGGGAAACAAAAATTTTCCTACGCGCACGAAGACCTATCATGGTGATGTCCATCTACGAGAGGGGATGAGTGATCTACGTACCCTTGTTGATTGTACAGCAGAAGCGTTAGTGAACACGGTTGATGTAGTGGAACGTCCTCACGTCCCTCGATCCGCCCCGCGAACAATCCCGCGATCAGTCCCACTATCTAGTACCGAACGGACGGCACCTCCGCGTTCAGCACACGTACAGCTCGACGATGATCTCGGCCTTCTTGATCCAGCAAGAGAGACGGAGAGGTAGAAGAGTTCTCCGGCAGCGTGACGGCGCTCCGGAGGTGGGTGATGACCTTGTCTCAGCAGGGCTCCGCCCGAGCTCCGCAGAAACGCGATCTAGAGGAAAAACCGTGGAGGTATGTGGTCGGGCTGCCGTGGGAAAGTCGTCTCAAATCAGCCCTAAAACCTCCGTATATATAGGTGGGAGGGAGGGGACCTTGCCTTGGGGCTCAAGGATCCCCAAGGGGGTCGGCCGAGTCCAAGGGGGGAGGACTCCCCCCCCCCAAACCGAGTTGGACTTGGTTTGGTGGGAGGGAGTCCCCCTTCCTTCCCACCTCCTCCTTTTTTTTCTCTTTTCTCTTGATTTTTTCTTCTTGGCGCATAGAGCCCTTTTGGGCTGTCCCACCAGCCCACTAAGGGCTGGTGTGCCACCCTCAAGGCCTATGGGCTTCCCCGGGGTGGGTTGCCCCCCCCGGTGAACTCCCGGAACCCATTCGTCATTCCCGGTACATTCCCGGTAACTCCGAAAACCTTCCGGTAATCAAATGAGGTCATCCTATATATCAATCTTCGTTTCCGGACTATTACGGAAACCCTCGTGACGTCCGTGATCTCATCCGGGACTCCGAACAACATTCGGTAACCAAGCATATAACTCAAATACGCATAAAACAACGTCGAACCTTAAGCGTGCAGACCCTGCGGGTTCGAGAACTATGTAGACATGACCCGAGAGACTCCTCGGTCAATATCCAATAGCGGGACCTCGATGCCCATATTGGATCCTACATATTCTACGAAGATCTTATCGTTTGAACCTCAGTGCCAAGGATTCATATAATCCCGTATGTCATTCCCTTTGTTCTTCGGTATGTTACTTGCCCGAGATTCGATCGTCAGTATCCACATACCTATTTCAATCTCGTTTACCGGCAAGTCTCTTTACTCGTTCCGTAATACAAGATCCCTCAACTTACACTAAGTTACATTGCTTGCAAGGCTTGTGTGTGATGTTGTATTACCGAGTGGGCCCCGAGATACCTCTCCGCTCACACGGAGTGACAAAACCCAGTCTTGATCCATACTAACTCAACTAACACCTTCGGAGATACGTGTAGAGCATCTTTATAGTCACCCAGTTACGTTGCGACATTTGATACACACAAAGCATTCCTCCGGTGTCAGTGAGTTATATGATCTCATGGTCATAGAAATAAATACTTGACACGCAGAAAACAGCAGCAACAAAATGACACGATCAACATGCTACGTCTATTAGTTTGGGTCTAGTCCATCACGTGATTCTCCTAATGACGTGATCCAGTTATCAAGCAACAACACCTTGTTCATAATCAGAAGACACTGACTATCTTTGATCAACTGTCTAGCCAACTAGAGGCTTGCTAGGGACGGTGTTTTGTCTATGTATCCACACATGTAAATGAGTCTTCATTCAATACAATTATAGCATGGATAATAAACGATTATCTTGATACATGAATTATAATAATAACTATATTTATTATTGCCTCTAGGGCATAATTCCAACACTGAACGCTAGCAGTGTAGGTAGTGAGATCAAACCCAGTCTCATCCCCAGCAGGAACATACGAGATGTATTTAAAAGCACTCTCCTCCATGTGAGGGTACGCTCCATGGAGACGGGTGATAGCGATATAGGCCGCATCATGGACGGCCATCTCGATCGACAATCCAATACCGCGGAAGACGTGGAGCTCGCGGG
Organism: Hordeum vulgare subsp. vulgare; assembly: GCF_904849725.1. NCBI lineage: Eukaryota > Viridiplantae > Streptophyta > Magnoliopsida > Poales > Poaceae > Hordeum > Hordeum vulgare. The sequence continues at coordinate 431,544,415 of NC_058522.1, read as the reverse complement.
TGGAGTTGCACATCTGATCGAAGATGCGAACCTCGTCCTGGTACTGATACTGGTTGAACGCACGGAAGTCCTCGTACACAGTGTACTCGGGGTACCAGCGATATCCCAGCCTGGTCAAGAGGTCGACCAAAATGGCCGGGAACCCAGTCGTCTTAGTGGACAGTGTCAGGCGCACGTGCTGTCTTGTGGGATGCATCTGAAAAGGAAGATTCACGGATGTCAAATAACAGTGTGTGCAATATATATTCAGAAGAACAAGAGTAGATAGTCGAGCCCTCCAGGTAGATGTGATTACGAGAACCTAATGTTAGAGTTAGCAAAATCTTTCACCCGAAAGAGAAGAGAGAGTAGTGCCCAGAGTATAGGAAAGGAGTAAAAGATAATAATACCACCCAATTGAGATGTGGGCCCGTAAGCCACAACATCAGTGTTAGTAAAGTTTTTCAAACACTAGACTCAACTTCGGCCAAGGAGTTGGAAAGGTGGATTGATGACCCACAAGTATAGGGGATCTATCGTAGTCCTTTCGACAAGTAGGAGTGTCGAACCCAACGAGGAGCAGAAGGATCTGACAAGTGGTTTTCAGCAAGGTAATATCTGCATGCACTGAAATTATCGGTAACAAGTAGTTGTGTGGTGAGATGATTCGTAGCAAGTAGCAAGTAAAAAAAGTAACAACGGTGCAGAAAAGTGGCCTAATCCCTTTTGTAGCAAGGGACAAGCCTGGAAAAAGTCTTATAGGAGGTAAAACGCTCCCGAGGACAAATGGGAATTTCTGTCAAGCTAGTTTTCATCATGTTCATATGATTCACATTCGCTACTTTGATAGTTTGATATGTGGGTGGACCGGCGCTTGGGTACTGCCCTTACTTGGACAGGCATCCCGCTTATGATTAACCCCTCTCTCAAGCATCCGCAACTACGAAAGAAGAATTAAGACAAAGTCTAACCATAGCATTAAACTAGTGGATCCAAATCAGCCCCTTACGAAGCAACGCATAAACTAGGGTTTAAGCTTGTGTCACTCTAGCAAGCCATCATCTACTTACTACTTCCCAATGCCTTCCTCTAGGCCCAAATAATGGTGAACTGTTATGTAATCGACGTTCGCATAACACCACTAGAGGAAAAACAACATACAACACATCAAATTATCGAACGAATACCAAATTCACATGACTACTTATAGCAAGACTTATCCCATGTCCTCAGGAACAAAAGTAACTACTCACAAAGCATAATCATATTCATGACCAGAGAGGTAATGAGTAGCATCAAAGAGCTGAACATATAATCTTCCACCAAGTAATCCAACTAGCATCAACTACAAAGAGTAATTAACACTACTACCAACCTTACAAGTACCATTCGGAGTCGCGAGACGGAGATTGGTTACAAGAGATGAACAAGGGTTTGGAGATGAGATGGTGCTGATGAAGATGTTGATGGTGATGAGTCCCCTTCGATGAGAGGAGTGTTAGTGATGACGATGGCGATGATTTCCCCCTCCGTGAGGGAAGTTTCCCCGGCAGGATCGTCCTGCCGGAGCTCTAGATTGGTTCTGCTCAAGTTCCGCCTCGTGGCGGCAGCGAATCCTCCGAAAAGCCTGCTCTTGATTTTTTCTGGAACGAAACCCATCTTGTAGCAAACGGGGGGTGCCAGAGGGCCAAGTGGGAGCCCACAAGCCCCTAGGCGCGGCTAGGGGGGAGGCCGCGCCTAGCAGGCTTGTGGCCTTGTGCTGGCACTCCTCTGGTACTTCTTCGGCCCAATATTTTTTATAAATCCCAAAAAAAATCCACGTTGATTTTCACGGCTTTCGGAGTTGCGCAGAATAGGTATCTCAAACTTGCTCCTTTTTCAGGCCAGAATTCCAGCTGCCGGCATTCTCCCTCTTCATGTAAACCTTGCAAAATAAGAGAGAAAAGGCATAAGTATTGTACCATGAAGTGTAATAAAATCCCATAAAGCGATAAATATCAATATGAAAGCATGATGCAAAATGGACGTATCAACTTCCCCAAGCTTAGACCTCGCTTGTCCTCAAGCGAAAGCCGAGATCAATAAATATGCCCACATGTTTAGAGAGAGAGGTGTCGACAAAACGAGATACGAACATGCAGGCATCATGATCATTGTCAGAACAACAATACCATCATATCATATCTTATGCTAAAGTGACAATTCCTTCACAAAGTAAAGCATGGATCAAGAACCTTACTGAGAATTAACAACCGATAGCCTTTAGTCATTGAAGCAATTGCAATTTATCACAACATCGAAAAGAGTCAAATAAGAGCTTGTAAAGAAAATCCACATACTCAATCATCTTTTCGTTCTCTACAATTGCTACAACTCACGTGGTACTCATGAGATCAAAGTTTCAGCTGGACAGAGAGAAAGATAGGGGCTTATAGTTTCGCCTCCCAACCATTTACCTCAAGGGTAATGCCAACAATAATAATTCATGAATACTTACTTCCAAGCTGACATATGAATATAGATCTTTCCATAGCATATGACGTTAGCCAAGATAAAGGCAAAATAAGGAATTGGTGAAGATCACCATGACTCTTTCAAGGGCAAAAAGTAAAGGTACAAGATAGGCCCTTCGCAGAGGGAAGCAGAGGTTGTCATGCGCTTTTGAGGTTTGGATGTGCGTCCTCTTAGTGTGGAGGAACGTCACTTTATATTGCCTCCTGTGATAAAGAACTTTATTATGTAGTCCGTCGCTTTTATGTCTTCCTCATCACAGGTTCGTACAAAGCTTATTTTCCACACACTAATATATCATACATATTAGGGAGCAATTTTTATTGCTTGCACCGATGACAATTTACTTGAGGGATCTTATTCAATCCATAGTTAGGTATGGTGGACTCTCATGGCAAAACTGGGTTGAAGGTTTATGGATGCACAAGTAGTATCTCTACTTGGTGCGGGAGGTTGGCTAATAAGAGGTGGAAGCAATCGTCACATGCTAAGGGATCTCTAGTCATATAACATTGTTTGGAAACAAGCAAACACAATTCATCATGTTGTCTTCCTTGTTCAACATCTACTTCTAAGCATGTAATAGTGTAGTGAGTGTTCACAGTCATAGATAGTGTCAAAGATGATATACTTATATGTGAACCTCTCCTTCTTTATCACTTCCTATTAATTGCAACAATGACCAAGGTCTATGTTTGTCTACCCTCAACATTCTTTTTATATGTGAAGCCATCACTTCCCATAAGATCATTACATGATCTTTCATGCTTTTGTTCTTTTCTCATTCTCTTGATCATGGCATGGGACAAGGCCCTTAACTAAGACACTCTTTATTATATGGCTCACGAGCTCGAATACATCGGAGGTGACACAAAGCAAAACTCAAGCCTAAAACACTAAGACCTTTAATGTACTAGAGAAAGATAAAACCAAAAAGGAATGAACTAAAACAAAGGTAAAGGCAAAAGATGTGATGGTGATACGATACCGGGGCAACTCCCCCAAGCTTGGCACAAGCCAAGGGGATTGCCCATACCCATGCTTAGTTGTCTTCCTTTGGAGGTGATGGTGGTGGAGTTGTTGCAACATGGGTTTGATCCTCCGTCTTCCAAGGCATAGGTGCTCCATCATGGAAAGATGACCGAGTCTCCAGAATCCTCAATTCTGCAGCCAACCGTATTGATTTAAATCTATACTCATACTCACAGTTTTGGTTCTGCAGGTCATAGATCTGGGCTTGGAGATGATCAATTCTGTCATAGAGCCTGGAGAGGTGCTTCCCAATGTCATTGGCATCGATCTTGTGCTTGTTGGTCAACTCCGTGATCATCATGTGGTTGGCGTTGAGTCCACGCTCCACCATCCCTTGGCACTTGAAGACTTGTTGCTCCATTGCTTCGAGCCTCGCCTCCACGCTTCTGGTCTTCTTGGGCCCCTCAACATCACGGATGTGCAACATCCCCTCACGCATCTCAATAGATTGAGGGTGTTGCAGGACTCCCGCGAGGTAGGGATTGATGACCTTCTCGAAGATCTTGTCCTTCGGAGCTTTTGGTGACGCCATAGCGATCTAGATCTGCAGCAGAAACAGGCTCGAAACGAAAACAGAGGAAAATTGCGTGATACGAGGGTCAGACCTTTCGGGAGAATATATAATGATTTTTTCCAAACCAGAAGGAGTACTCCGCAAGAAAACGGAGTCCGGGAGGCACACGAGGTGGCCACAAGCCCCCCATGTGCGGCCAGGGGGGTGGCCCGCGCCTGGCAGGCTTGTCGCCTGCTCGTGCGCTTTCCGGACTACTTCAAAATTTTCTATTTTTTCAAAAATTCCAAAACGGAGGAAAAATCCTACTTGAAAAGTTTTGGAGTCTCTTTACTTACCGAATCACATACCTCTTCGTTTTCGGAGTCTGAAACAGGCTGATAAATATCCCTTAGGTACTCCTCCGGAGTTATGGTATTGATAATATTGCTTTCAACATTTATGGGAGTAACTGAGATATAGTGCTTGATTCTCTGCCCATTTACCACTCTCGGAAAATTACCTTCCGTGTTGTTGATCTTCATAGCACCGGAACGATATACTTCCTCAACAATGTAAGGACCTTCCCATTTAAGAGAAGCTTGCGTGCAAAAAATCATAAACGAGAATTATATAGCAAGACATAATCACCTACATTGAACTCACGTTTTTGTATCCTTTTATCATGCCACCTCTTAACCTTTTCTTTGAACAACTTGGCATTCTCATATGCCTGAGCTCTCCATTCATCAAGCGAGCTAATATCAAATAACCTCTTCTCACCAGCAAGTTTGAAATCAAAGTTGAGCTCTTTGATTGCCCAATAAGCTTTATGCTCTAGCTCAAGAGGTAAGTGACATGCTTTACCGTACACCATTTTGTACGGAGACATGCCCATGGGATTCTTATAGGCAGTTCTATAAGCCCACAGTGCATCATCGAGCTTCTTAGACCAATTCTTTCTAGACCTGTTGACAGTCTTTTGCAGAATTAGTTTAATCTCTCTATTGCTTAGCTCTACTTGACCACTGGACTGAGGGTGATAGGGGGACGCAATTCTATGGTTGACATCGTACTTAGCAAGCGTTTTACGAAAAGCACCATGAATGAAATGTGAACCACCGTCGGTCATTAGATATCTAGGGACTCCTAATCTAGGGAAAATAACTTCTTTAAGCATCCTGATAGAAGTGTTGTGATCAACACTATTGGTTGGGATAGCTTCTACCCACTTAGTGACGTAATCAACAACAACTTGGATATGAGTATGCCCGTTGAATTTTGGAAAAGGTCCCATATAATCAAAGCCCCAAACATCAAATGGTTCAATGACAAGTGAATAGTTCATAGGCATTTCCTGACGTTTAGGTGATATTACCTATTCTTTGGCATTCGTCACAAGACAAACTTACGGGCATCCTTGAAGAGAGTTGGCCAATAGAAACCTGATTGCAATACCTTGTGTGCAGTTCTATCTCCCACATGGTGTCCTCCGTAGGCCTCGGAGTGACACTTCTGTAGGATCTGTCCCTGTTCATGTTCAGGTAAGCAATGCCTAATAACACCATCTACTCCTTCCTTATAAAGGCGAGGATCATCCCAAAAGTAATGTCTCAATTCAAAGAAGAATTTCTTCTTTTGCTGGTATGTGAAACTAGGTGGTATATATTTGGCAACGATATAGTTTGCATAATCAGCATACCACAGTGCACTACGTGAAGTATTGATGACACTCAATTGCTCATCAGGAAAGCTATCATCAATAGGTTGTGGGTCATCAAGAACATTCTCCAACCTAGACAAGTTATCTGCTACGGGGTTATTAGCACCCTTCCTGTCGACAACATGTAAATCAAATTCTTGTAGCAAGAGAACCCATCTTATGATTCTAGGTTTAGCGTCTTTCTTCTCCACGAGGTACTTAATACCAGCATGATCAGTGTAAATAGTGACTTTGGAACCAACTATGTAAGATCTGAACTTTTCACATGCAAACACGACTGCTAAAAATTCCTTTTAAGCAGTAGCATAGTTTCTTTGGGCACTGTCTAGAGTTTACTAGCATAGTGAATAACATTCAACTTCTTATCAACTCTTTGGCCTAGGACAGCACCAACAGCATAATCACTAGCATCACACATGATTTCAAAAGGTAAGTTCCAATCAGGTGGTTGAACAATAGGTGCAGTTATCAAGGCCTTCTTAAGTATCTCGAAGGCTTCCTCACATTCATCGTCAAAAACAAAAGGAATATCCTTTTGCAAGAGATTGGTAAGAGGCCTAGAAAACTTAGAGAAGTCTTTAATGGACCTCCTATAGAAACCAGCATGACCAAGGAAACTTCTTATACCTTTGATATCTGTGGGGTATGGCATTTTCTCGATTGCATCAAACTTAGCCTTATCGACTTCAATACCTCTTTCAGAAATTTTATGTCCTAAGATGATGCCTTCATTAACCATAAAGTGGCACTTCTCCCAATTCAAGACAAGATTGGTATCTTTACATCTCTGCAAGACTTAATCAAGGATGCTGAGGCAATCATCAAAAGAAGACCCGTAAACGGAGAAGTCATCCATGAAACCTCAACAATCTTTTCACATAAGTCAGAGAATATAGCCATCATACATCTTTGAAAGGTGGCAGGTGCATTACATAAGCCAAAAGGCATACGTCTGTAAGCAAAGGTACCGAAAGGGCAGGTGAAAGTGGTTTTCTCCTGATCAGATTGTGCAACTGGTGTTTGGGAGAAATCAGAATAACCGTCTAGAAAGCAGAAGTGTGTGTGTTTAGACAATCTTTCTAGCATTTGGTCGATAAAAGGCAAAGGGTAATGATCTTTCCTAGTGGCTTTATTCAATTTCCTAAAATCGATCACCATCCTATAGCCAGTAATAATCCTCTGTGGGATCAATTCATCCTTTTCATTAGGGACAACGGTAATGCCTCCTTTCTTAGGGAAGCAATGCACCGGAGTCACCCAATCACTATGAGCAACACGATAGATAATACCTGCTTCCACGAGCTTTAGTATTTCTTTTATTACTACCTCTTTCATCTTAGGATTTAATCTCCGTTGATGATCAGCAATTGGTTTGGAATCAGGATCGGTTTTAATCTTGTGCTCGCATAGAGTGGGACTAATGCCTTTAAGATCATCAAGAGTATATCCAATAGCAGCCCGGTGCTTCCTTAGAGTTTTTAGTAATTTCTTTTCTTCATGCTCTGAGAGGCTAGCACTAATAATAACAGGATATATCTCTTTTTCATCGAGATAAGCATACTTAAGGGTAGCATGCAACTGTTTAACCCCGAACACAGGATCACCCTTTGGTGGGGGTGGATCTCCAAGCAGTTCAACAAGCAAGTTATTCTTAAGGATAGGATATTGTTCTAAGACAACTCTATCTATCTCATCCCTTTCATCCATATGCATATCATTTTCATGCTCAAGCAAGTATTGCTCTAAGGGATAAGTAGGAGGCACGACAATAGAAGCTAAGGCAATAGTTTCATCCTTACTAGGCAACTCTTTTTCATGAGGTTGTCTACCAAACTTGGAGAAATTGAACTCATGTGACACACCATCAAAGCCAACGGTGACAGTTTGCTTCTCACAGTCAATATGAGCATTGACGGTATTGAGGAAGGGTCTGCCAAATATGATGGGACAAAAGCTATCTTGTGTGGTATCAAGAACGAGGAAATCAGCAGGATACTTTGTTTTACCACACAAGACTTCAACATCCCTAACAATTCCCACAGGGCAGATAGTATCTCTATTGGCAAGCTGAATAGTGACATCAATGGGTTCTATCTCGACAGGTGCAATCTCGTCTTTAATTTCATCATATAAGGATTGAGGTATTGCACTAACACTAGCACCCACGTCACATAAACCATGATAACAATGATCTCCTATCTTAACAGAAACAACAGACGTGCCAACAACAGGCCTATGTTTGTCTCTAGCGTGTGGTTTAGCAATTCTAGCAGCATCTTCACAGAAGTGAATATCATGGCCATCAACATTGTCAGACAGGAGATCTTTGATAATAGCAATGCTAGGTTCAACTCTAATTTGTTCAGGGGGTGTAGGTGTTCTAATGTAGCCCCTACGTATCACAGTTGAAGCTTTAGAATGATCCTTTATCCTAACAGGGAAAGGTGGTTTCTCAATGTAAGTACTGGGAACAATAGGATCATTATAGGCAATGACTTTCTCTTCAACTGGACTGAGTTTAACTACATTGACTTCTATGGGAGGATGATATTTAAACCACTTCTCTTTGGGGAGATCAATATGAGCAGCAAATGATTCACACAATGAAGCTACTATCTGAGAGTCAAGTCCATACTTAGCGCTAAAATCACAAAAAGTATTTGTTTCAACAAAGGATTTAACGCAACCAAACTTGAAATTCATACCTCACTCCTTACCTTCATCCAGCTCCCAATCTTCAGAGTTGCGTTTAATTCTTTCCAATAAATTCCATTTGAAGTCAATATCTCTCTTCATAAAAGAACCGGTACAAGAAATGTCAAGCATGGTGCGATCATCATGAGAAGGCCGAGCATAGAAGTTCTGAATGATAATTTCTCTCGAGAGATCATGGTTGGGGCATGAATATAACATTGATTTAAGCCTCCCCCAAGCTTGAGCGATGCTTTCTCTGTCACGAGGCCAAAAATTATAAATATAATTCCGATCACGATGTACTAGATGCATAGGATAAAACTTTTGATGAAATTCCAATTTCAACCGATTGTAGTTCCATGATCTAGTATCATCACATAGCCTATACCATGTCAATGCCTTATCCCTCAAAGATAAGGGAAAGACCTTCTTCTTGACCTCATCCTCGAGCAAACCTACAAGCTTAAATAAACTACAAACTTCATCTACATAGATTAGATGCAAGTCGGGATGTGATGTTCCATCTCCTGTAAAAGGATTAGCCAGCAGTTTCTCAAGCATACCCGAAGGAAATTCATAGAAAATATTTTCAGTAGGTGCGGCAGGTTGAGGAGAACCTCTTTGTGCTTCCGTTCGAGGAGAACATACCCCGAACAAGCCCCTCAAAGGATTAGTTTCCATAGTGACAAGTGACAATAAATTTCAGCACACTATATAAATGTTTCCTTACCAAATTCCACTTGCCAAAGGCGCTTCACTCCCCGGCAACGGCGCCAGAAAAGAGTCTTGATGACCCACAAGTATAGGGGATCTATCATAGCCCTTTCGATAAGTAAGAGTGTCGAACCCAACAAGGAGCAGAAGGATCTGACAAGTGGTTTTCAGTAAGGTAATATCTGCAAGCACTGAAATTATCGGTAACAAGTAGTTGTGTGGTGAGATGAGTCGTAGCAAGTAGCAAGTAACAAAAGTAACAACGGTGCAGCAAAGTGGCCCAATCCCTTTCGTAGCAAGGGACACGCCTGGACAAAGTCTTATAGGAGGTAAAACGCTCCCGAGGACACATGGGAATTTCTGTCAAGCTAGTTTTCATCATGTTCATATGATTCGCGTTCTCTACTTTGAAAGTTTGATATGTGGATGGACCGGTGCTTGGGTACTGCCCTTACTTGGACATGCATCCCACTTATGATTAACCCCTCTCGCAAGCATCCGCAACTACGAAAGAAGAATTAAGACAAATTCTAACCATAGCATTAAACTAGTGGATCTAAATCAGCCCCTTACGAAGCAACGCATAAACTAGGGTTTAAGCTTCTATCACTCTAGCAACCCATCATCTACTTACTACTTCCCAATGCCTTCCTCTAGGCCCAAATAATGGTGAACTTTTATGTAGTCGACGTTCACATAACACCACTAGAGGAAAAACAACATACAACACATCAAATTATCGAACGAATACCAAATTCACATGACTACTTATATCAAGACTTATCCCATGTCCTCAGGAACAAAAGTAACTACTCACAAAGCATAATCATATTCATGACCAGAGAGGTAATGAGTAGCATCAAAGATCTGAACATATAATCTTCCACCAAGTAATCCAACTAGCATCAACTACAAAGAGTAATTAACACTACTACCAACTTTACAAGTACCAATCGGAGTCGCGAGACGGAGATTGGTTACAAGATATGAACTAGGGTTTGGAGATGAGATGGTCCTGATGAAGATGTTGATGGTGATGAGTCCCCTCCGATGAGAGGAGTGTTGGTGATGACGATGGCGACGATTTCCCCTCTGGGAGGGAAGTTTCCCCGGCAGGATCGTCCTGCTGGAGCTCTAGATTGGTTCTGCTCAAATTCCGCCTCGTGGCGGCGGCGAATCCTCCAAAAAGCCCCCTCTTGATTTTTTTCTGGAACGAAGCCCTTCTTGTAGCAAAAGGGGGGAGCCAGAGGGCCAAGTGGGAGCCCACACGCCCCCTAGGCGCGGCCCGGGGGGAGGCCGCGCCTAGCAGGCTTGTGGCCTCCTGCTGGCGCTCCTCTGGTCCTTCTTCGGCCCAGTATTTTTTATAAATCCCAAAAAAATCCACGTTGATTTTCACGGCTTTTGGAGTTGCGTGGAATAGGTATCTCAAACTTGCTTCTTTTTCAGGCCAGAATTCCAGCTGCCGGCATTCGCCCTCTTCATGTAAACCTTGCAAAATAAGTGAGAAAAGGCATAAGTATTGTACCGTGAAGTGTAATAAAAGCCCATAAAGCGATAAATATCAACATGAAAGCATGATGCAAAATGGACGTATCAGGGATACCTACACGCAGTCGGCTCTGATACCAACTTGGGACGCCCTCGATTTATTCGTACACTAAACATACACGCAAATGCGTATGATCAAACTCAAGGACTCACGGGAAGATAACACAACACAACTCTAGACACAAATAAAACATACAAGCTTCATATTACAAGCCAGGGGCCTCGAGGGCTAGAATACGGAAGCTCGATAAACACACGAGTCAGCGGAAGCAATGATATTTGAGTACATGCATTAAACATGGGGTGCCTTAGAGAAGGCTAGCACAAAAGATACACGATCGAATGAGGCGAGGCCTCCTTCCTAGGAACCTCCTAACTACTCCTGGTCTTCAGCGGCCTCCACGTAGTAGTAGGCATCATCGGGGTAGCAGTCGTCGTCGGCGGGATACTCCATCTCCTGGGCTCCATCATCTGGTCGCTTCAACGGATCAAGGGGGCAAAGGGGGAGCAAAGTAACGGTGAGTACTCATCCAAAGTACTCGCAAGACTTATATCAGAACTAGGCTAAGTATGCAATAGTATCAAAGGAGGGGGGGATTATATGTGGACTGACTGCAGCAATGCGAGAAAAGGGAGAGAAGGCCTAGTCCTATCGAAGACTAGCATCTTCAAGGGTCTTGCAGCAATAGATGAGAGTAGAGCAAGGTAACACAATTAATAGTCATATTGTTGGAGAAATATTAATATGAGGTCAGGCCCAGAGATCCTCCCTCGACTCCCTGCGAGGAAGCAATCCCGCGGCAACTAATTCCAGTTAAGTAACAGTTGTAGTTGTATAAGATCGGGGCACAACTCCAAGTCGTCCTGTAACCGTGGACACGGCTATTCGAATAGTTCATTTCTTCCCTACATGGTGCACAACATATTCCCTGTCACGCTCGATAACACTCTGGCCGGACACACTTTTCTAGGTCATGCCCGGCCTCGGAATATCAACACATCGCAGCCCCACCTAAGCTCAACAGAGAGGCCAACCCACCGGTTTAACTCCTAAGTACAAAGGGTTCATGGGCCCACTTGCCCTCTGCGCTCCTGCACGATGCAAGGGCGGCCGATGTCAATCCTAGCACCCCTTACTTACAAGCGCGATGCATCTCAGGACCACTCGGGCGCGCACCGCTCCATTGCTGATGTCTGAAGAGCTTAGGGTGATACCACGACGTCGAGTACCCATAATTCTTCCCACACAGACGGTTAGTGCGTAATAAGGCCTTCCGACCAACCCAGATCAAATACCCAAATCCATTATCATTTTAATTAAGTCAACGACACAACCATGCGGGAATCCACCCGCTTAACATCTATTCATCAAAGATCCCAGTAACGTGGTCAAGTAACTGTGTGGTTGTAACATCAGGGGAAATCCGAGGTATCACCCGCATTGGATTCCGAACGATGTATCCGTCAAGGAGGACTTGGAGGAATCACCCTCGAGGGTCCCATACTTGAGGGGTTGCGCGACAGAGACATCGTCGGGAGTGGTGAAGGAGGAATCACCCACGATAACCACGACCGACTAGCTACACTACAGAGGTATCATCATGAGTACTTCGCGAGGTGTCACCCTCTGTACCCGATAGTAGCTGTGTAGTGTCGCACAACTAAGGGGGGTGTAAGTGCCGTGTCGGTTCCGGCTCGTCGACCAGGGATCGAGACTTGATGACAAAGCGGGGCAACTGGACTAAGGGGCGAGAGGGGATGACTGCTCCACATATACTAAGAAGATTAAAAGTACAATACTGAAAGTAACAGTTCATCAAAATTAGTCTATGCATCAGATATAGGAGCTAACTACAACAGTAGCAAAATTCTAATGCAAGTAGGAGGAAGAAAGACATATGCGATATAGGGATGATCAAGGGGGTTTGCTTGCCTTGTTGCTCTACGACAAAGGGTTGGTCGTCAGGAGGGTAGATGTACCTTGCAGCAACTCAGTCTCGGGGTCTACCGGTAAGAAGAGGGGGAGAAACAATAAATAACAGCAACAGGTGCAACACTAAGCATGACATGACAATATGCTGGCTAGGTATGAGCTAACGCAGTAACATCCGTTATAGACGGAACGGGAAAATATCAGACAATATTTCCCGGATCTGTGGCTACTACCGGTGAGATGAAAATGGTGGAAAAGTTCCACGTTTGCTATGCTAGGGACACGTGACAAACGAATGGACCACGTTTCCTAGTTCGTCTTGTTCTGCTGATCAACTTTCATGTTGAAAATATTTTCATTTAAGCTACGGTTTATTTTATATTAATTTTCAAAATTTTATTAATATTTGGGAATTAAAAAACAGATTTAATTAATGCAATTAAATGCTATTATGGCATCATCATGATGTCATGCTGACATCAGCAGTTGACGGGTCAAACTGACGAGTGGGTCCTACATGTCATTGACACATTTTATTAATTAAGGTTTAATTAATTAATAAATAGATTAATTTAGTGGGGGACCCACGTGCCATATCGTGTTAGGATAAATACTTATCTATATTAACAGATTTACTTAATTAAGGTTTAATTAATTCACTATTTATTTATTTTATTAATTAAACTATTTATTAAATATTTTTTATTATTATTATTGTTTTCAATAGAGGGTTGTGTGGGGCCTCCCTGTCAGTGGGAGTGGGGGGGTGGCCCCACATGGCAGTGGCCGACCGGCCACACATAACATAACACACACACTCTACAAAATATCTCACATACACACTTATACACATTTTTACACGTCTCCACAATACACATCATACATACATACATATACATATATTTGCATATATACACATATACATATATCAATTTATTTTATTTTATTTTCCTAACATCTCTTTTTCATCCCTAATCTAACTCTGTGTTCATCTCTCTCTCTCAACTGAGAGACAGGAGGCAAAACTCCATCTCCTCCTCTTCTCAACTTACAGGAGATGAAAACAACGCTGGGACGAGGCGGTGAACGCCATAATGGAACCGGAGGATGGAAGGAGAGGCAAAGGGGGCGTTCTCACCCATGTGTAGGGGGCGGGGTCGGCGAGGCTCGATGGAGCCGTCGGGGACGAGTTGAGGAGGCCGGCGAGGAGGAGGGGGTGCGGTTCCGGCGAAGTAGGCGGAGGAGCTTTGGTGGGAGGGGTCGGGGTCGACGTCGAGGTGCCCCGGGGCGGGGCGGATCCGGCGCTGGAGGAGGCTGGGGCTCCGATGGCGGTGATGCGGGGCAACGTCGGTGGGGAGAGGCGGCCAACGGGGCATCGTGGGGCGGCGCCGGTGGGGAGAGCCGGCCAACGGGGCAGCGCGGGGCGGCGCCGGTGGGGAGAGGCTCGATGGCGAGGCGAGCTGACGCGAGGGGGGAGATGGGGTTCGGTCCAGGTAGGGAGCCACGAGGGGCGAGGGAGCGGGGCGACGTGGGGGTTGGTGGGGGTGATCTGGGGAGGGAGAGGGTGACGAGGGGGAGGGAACCGTCCTGGTTCCCTCGTGGCTGGTGGCGGGGGCAGGGAAAATGGGGAGGGCTTGGTTGGGGCTTGGGTTCCGATGGGGTATTATACCCGCTGGCGAGTTGGGCTATGGGGGGGGAGGGGGTTCGGTCGGCCGGGCCATTTGGCCTAGTTGGGCCGGGGGCTTTTGGGTTTGTTTCTTTGGTTTTTTTTATTAATTTTTTTTAACAATTTTTGTTTTATTTATTTAGGGGTTTTAATTAATTTCAAAAATGCCCGATTCATTTCTATAAATTATTAAGGAATATTTGTAACTCATGCGACATTTTTGTTTTAACATTCAAATTTTTTTTTCTCGTTTCACTTATTTTTAAAATTTGAATTTAACTCGATTTCGACTAAAATGAGATTAACGATAGAAATCACGGTGACGTGGCATCATTAGCGTGGGATCACTGTAGCTTAATTACATATATTACTGTAGCAAAAGCTGAGGATGTCACAAGGGCAAAGTGTATTTTGGTCCATACGTATGTGCAGACGAAAAGTACCATCATATATAGGTTGTATGGATGTAATGGGCATAATTCTTTTGGCATGTATGATGTGTATCAATAGTGGACTGCCATTTTCAACGTGACTTAGCGTAGGATAGGCAAAACATAAACCTCTTTGGTAAAATCGATGCTCTCCTCTCAAGTGACATATTTCATCACTCCCCTGGTTGTTCACCTAGCACCCTTCACGCGGTTAACACCTTGGGTGTGCTTTCCTTTGGACGGGATAAAATAACAGATGCTAAATGAAAGGTGAACCGGGACATCGTTTACCGGCCAATCGCTTACGGTGGCTTGGGAGCGCTAAACATAAAAAGAAAATCCAATGCACTTAGGCTCTTATGGCTTTGGTTTGAATGGAAGGAACCGACAAAAATGTGGGTTGGTATGAACAACCCATGCGATGAGATGGACTATGGGTTCTTCTATGTTTCCACGATCATCATGATTGGCAATAGTGCAAGAACGCTTTTTTGGGACTCTCCTTGGGTGCAAGGGCGGAACCTACGGACATGCCCCCCTATTTACGAGGCTTCAAGACGAAAAAACTAAAAATAAGAGAAGTACTAAAGGATGTGGTTTGGGTGTCCTACATCAAAATTTTGCCCACTATTTTCATCATCCATTTTCGTAAATTTCTTGAGCTTTGGGGCACTATCCGAGACTTTATTCTAGTGGATATGGAGGACGACATTTCTTGAAAGTACACGGAGTACGGTTGCTACACAACGGAGTCCACCTACAAGGTTGTGTTTCTTGGCATGACAGACTCACCTATGGAACAAGCAGTGTGAAAAATTTGGGCTCCTCCTAAGGTGAAGTCCTTCGCGTGGTTGGCCATCAGAGTTTGGACCGCCGATTGATTGGCCAAGCAAGGGTGGCCCAATTATGGTGATTGACCACTTTGCAAAAGGGGACAAAATGAATTGACCGCCTTCTTTTCATGTGTGGGTGCACCCTTAGGCTGTGGGAAATGATCAAGTTTTGGCTACAACTTGGTCAGTTGAACACCTACACAGGTCACTTGCAACGCTCCATCAAATATTGATGGATTGGTCTATCCAAAGCTCCTCCACCAAATAGGAAGGCCATGGCATCTTTAACCATGCTCATCTCATGGTCTATTTGGAATGAGAGAAACATGGTTGTCTTCCATAACAAAGGGACGCCACTGACGATCTTACTAGACAACATCAAGAAGCTAGGGGCGCTAATGCCGGAAGAGTAATTCCTTTGTTGTAATGTAATTGTAACACAAGCAAACCATTTGCTCTCTCTTATTTAATACTCCATTCGTCCCAAAATTCTTGTCTTAGATTTGTCTAGAAATGGATGTGTCAAAATACTGAAACATGACTAGATACATTCATATCTAAACAAATCTAAGACAAGAATTTTGAGACAAGTCTTTTGCCTCCGTTCCAAAAAAGGAGAAGCAAAATGACATTATTTTTAAATTGGTGTGGTTTTTTCATGTATTATGTTGCTTTTTAATCAATTGTTTAGTGTTGTTCGTGAAGTATTCTTTCTTCATGAAATCATCATAACTCATGCGCGGCCGGTAGAAGGATGCAACCAAGAGAAAAACCATATTTCTTTCAAAAGAAGAAGAAGAAGAAGAAAACTATATAAGTTCAGAAGTGCTTCTTTATCAAATCATGGGTCATACTAAATGTTGTCAGTGGAAAACATCCTAACAGGACCACCAAATCCCACACACCATTGAGAATTTGAGACACAAGCAAGCTAAACGTACTATTCCGTACCAAAGTTTTTACTAAGCACCGTCAGTTGCTACATATAGCCAGCCTAGCTAGCTAGCTAGATCTCTCATGGGACCATCAGTTGGTGCATCGATCGGCTTCCCTGCACATTTGCACACTCCTAGTCCTACCACATACTTGCACATCCCGGTAGCAAAGCTTCCCAATCTCGCATGGTACATGGATCATTGACATCCGCGACCCCTCATAGGCTTCCGTTTCAGGGTAGGCTCAGGATCCACGAGGACACTACACTGCTGCGTGCGGGCTGCTATTTCGAGCTAGTCCCGAATTAACAAACTGATCTATCCATCGTATCCCGTCTACATGTTTCTCGTGTTTGAGGCACGCGGAGCGGGAAATAAGCCGGCGCTGCTGCTCGATCATGCATCTCAAAAGGACATCACTTCGTCGTTAAGCCCGGCCAATCGCACGCATCACATGGGGATGTGGGGTGAAAGCTGTTCGTCCGTGGCCAAGCACATTTCCTATATTATCGTATCACATCGTCGTGTGCCACGAGATCGCTACATGGTCCTTTGGGATCCGAGTACATTAGTCTTTGTAAGTACTAAGCCTAGGCTGTTTACTCATTTGCTCCTTTGCTTGCATCGGCATTGAAGATTATAGTGAGTGCTGAGCTGGTTATATTATCTGGATGGCACTGCAGATGTTACCAGAGATCGTAGTGTCCGGATGATCCTAGAATCTCACCAGAAAGATCGTGAGATATCATTTGGATGCTAAAGTCCACTTAGGATCAAGAATTTTTGATACTACTACTATATAAAAGTGTCTCTGTTGACTGTATGTATTGGAGTGGTACGTAGTAAACAACTTTTTTTATGTGGTGACGATGAAACAAACGACTCAAGGCTTATTTTTGGCTTGCATGTTTGCCTGTTTATTTTTGGAAGCCATATATGTTGCTTACAATTTGCCTCCACCTTCTGGTATCTCCAATATGTTTTGAAATGATCACATGGCGTGCACAAGAAACTTGGGGTTCAAAACCGGATGGGAGTGTCAGCCTTAGTTTGAACAGTTTGCAATTGTAGAAGTGATATATTATTAACAAAGTGAAGTTTTTTTTGGGGGACTATCCGCAAGCAGGGATGAAGCTAGAAAAAAGTTTAATGAGGTCATGTCTATGACAGTGGGGTCATCTTCTATAAATGAATAGTAATTAGTACTTAGTTTGTGAAGGATTTGCTAATTTCATTGGGGTCAATTGACCCCAATCCTTACAAGGCAGCTCCAGCCCTGTCCGCAAGGTTACGTACTGAAAATCTGTCCATGATCATTTGTTACTTCAGTGTAGAGGCTCAAGAGCATCTGGACTATGAGCGAAAGGATTTGAGGATGGTCGCATGGGATTTATTCAATAAGGTTGGATGATTAGTATGTACACATTAGTGCTCGAAGTACTTTATGCAATTTATATTGTTGGTGGCCATATCTTAAATTGATTTCTTCAAATTTTACAATCAAATAGTCATATGACCATGTGACACATATGATAAGCAACTCAAACTTGACGGGAGAAAAATAGCCCTATGTCTTAACGAGTGGTGGACCTAAAAGTAAACTGAAGGATGTGCACACTTTAAAAGAATTGAGATCTATCTCAATTAGCTAGGACAGGCCTTGTAAATCAGCAAACTTTTACATGGTAAAATAACATGTCCTAAAATTCTGGGTGTGCCGTGACTACACACCCGACACACTCGCTACTAAAAGTTATGTAAGGAGTCTATGTAAATGTTCATGTGGAGTTTTGTGATTGGAAACAGGGGAGAGGATTAGGAGGAATATTACGTAACTACCCGTAATAACTTCTGTAAGTGTAGTATTATTGCCTGCTGTATATGCCACTGGTATTACAATAATCCTACACCAACATAGATGGATACGTAAACTTACTTAAACTTCCTAATCTACTTGTCTCCCCCCTGATTTTCATGGATGGGACCAGACTATTTTTTCTTCCAATCAAATCAATCCAAATCAGTTTTTACGTAGCTTTACGTAGATTAATTACTTAGGTGTGGCAAAGCCCCTCGTATTAACCCAGCAATGCTACACCTACGTAGCTACCATACATAGACTAACGTAAAGGCTTACATGGTGTTTTTTAATTAGAGGAAATTAGGCAAGGGGCCCCACCCAGTTGAAATCAGGGGATCGGAGGGATTAGTAGTTAGTTAAGTTACGTAAGCTTATTTAGATTTTTACGTGTAGCATTTTTGGGTATTAACCCATGCAGAGGCCCAGGGTGCAACCTTCTTAAAGAAAAGAAAGGTGGTGAGATATAATAGGTCGAGAGAGGAAGAAAAATATCAATGACTACTGATACGTCAATACCGGCTAGATAGGATATGTCCGTCTAGGTCTAGCAACAGTGCGGAGTTCACCAGAAAGATCATATCCGTGGACTGTAGATCTGTAGCCCTGGCTGTGATCGATCGATGTTTTGCATGCTTCATCAGTCTAGGAATCTTGTCTGCGATCCACTGGACACTAGCGCACGCCTCAAGCGGGCAGCTCTCGTCTCGTGCGCACGCCCGGAAGCTTCTCCCGACAGATCATCTGCAAACCGCACACGCAAAGGCGACGTCCGTAGGCACCGTCCCTCTCACTCTCTCAGCACGTTCCAGCGGAGATGTTCGTTGTCGGAGCTTGCACGCGCGCACGCCCCTGTCCGGTGCAGGGATGAAGATGGAGACGATCGAAGTCGATGAACAGGAGAGCGATAAGGCTAGATACAGCAGGGAACTGAGCTGAACTGAATGGGTGTGCAGTGTACTGTCACCAAGACGGTGATGCCTCAGGCGCAGGTGAAGATATGCATCGCAGTTCGCAGGTCTGTGGGCTGTGGCTGTTGTTGAGTGAATGGTACGTGCTTCTGTGCACAACACTACGGGGCTGTTTGCTTCCCAGCCTAAGGTTGTCACGCCTAACCTTAGTCCTGCCACAATACTTTAGACATGTGTTTGGTTCTTTACCACACTTGTGGTTTGCCACACTTTTCTAGTTATATGGTCCACATGTCATACATTCAATTTTTTGTCAAATCTTGCCACACTTGTGGTGTTTATTTTATTAGCCACACTTTTTATGACAGCCACACTTTGTCTAAGGTTAGTTATGGTAAAGTTAGTCATGAACCAAACAGGTTAGTTGCTAGGGAATAATCACCGGAGAAGAATCTTGAGCGCCCGCTAGCTGCTGTCCAGTTGCATGCTTGCAAATTGCAATAATCTACTTCTACTATGCAATAGTACTGTATATAGAACTGCTGATTGTGTACACGGCAGTACGGTACGGGTTGCCAGAAAATTCTCGACGGAGAGAAGAATCTTCAACGCTGCCAGCTCATTCAAGTACGAGCTTGAAAATTCTGAATCTTATGGTCATACTGAGCGCATTCCAAATGTACGCGTTCCATGCCCGCAGCGTAAAGAATGTAGTGGACGAAAGGAATACGGATTAATAAAAGGAATTTTCCAAAAGCTCAGTGGGTTGACCAATCAGCAAAGTACATTGACTTACAAACGAAGTAAGACAGATTAACAAAAAAATTCATTGCTGAAGCCACCATAAGAAACGCAAATATCATATGAAACCAGTAATGGAAATTTCAAACGTGTATCTAGAATTGCTGGAAAACTAAAATAAATAGTGGAATGAGATATTGAAAAGCTCCAAATTCCAAAAAATGATGAAAAATCATATTTCCAATCGTACATAAAGAACGAGTAGGGACACATATATGTAAATTTAGTTAAAATATAAAACCATTTGCAGTCTGTGCTCGCTATAACTCACACTTCCTCTGTCTTAAAATAAGTAACTTAAAAATTACTCAGTTTTGTATTAACTTTAGTATAAAGTTGAGTCAATTTTAAGTCATTTATTTTGAGACGGAGGGAGTAGTTTTTACACCAAATTAAGTAACATGATTCTTTTTTGAGATGAACTCGGATTATTACAACTGTGAAATAACTTAATTTGGTGATTTATCCGCAACTCGTAAATGATCACATGCATTCATATCGAGGCATGTTCAAAACTCCACTCCCAAGCCAACATAGGTGAAATACTACTCCAGCCTTACGACAATTGGTTTCTCTGTTAAACACCACAAATTTATTACTTCAAATGACACAACACAACAGGGGTGTTTATGTAGTCCACGGGCGTGATGGCACAAGAATAAGTAACCCAACTGAGCATAAGGCATCACCTTAAAAAAGAATACAAATTAAGCACAAAGGTGTCGGGTCCAATCTACAATATGTGTGAATGTCACGCAAGGGTAGCAAAATGAGAGTGCTATTTTTTTAAGAAGGAGGATCGCCCCCGACATCTGCGTCCGAACGATGTATTCAGTCATTTTATTAGTTATTCATAAAAGATTTTATAAATAAATACAACAATAAGTCCGAAGCCACCGTCTAGGCGACAACTGTCGCTACTCCTATGCGTGTAATGAAGGGATGTTGATAGTCCGGACCTAATACCACAGACCTCGCAGACAAGCCTAGCATCCAAGACCTAAGGCCCAAACCAAGCCACTTGCCGGGTATGGGGCATCCACCGGTCTGGCGCATTCTCAGAGGCCGCCGCTGCCAACTGCCACTACTCCATCTTCAGAGCTGTATTGACGCATCATCCTTGCGTGGTCTAGCTGTCGTTAATGCCACCACGGCGCACAACGGCACCACCACCCTGCGCGCAAACTGTTGAGCACGTCGCGGTCGCCACCGGTACACCTCAGCCCCATGCCACCAAATACCACCAGCCGACACAACTTGAAGTCTCTGGAAGATCTGTCGTGCATGTGTAGCACCTGCCGACCAGGCATGACAAAGCGCAACACCTGTCAGCCAGGCATGACTTGTCATCTTCACCGAAGCTCTGTGCAAGACAAAGCCGCTCCACCTTCTGCCTCTGACCACCAGCACTGCTCCACAAACGATGTTCCCAAGAGAGAAACGACA
The DNA here is from genome assembly GCF_904849725.1 of Hordeum vulgare subsp. vulgare. Taxonomy (NCBI): domain Eukaryota; kingdom Viridiplantae; phylum Streptophyta; class Magnoliopsida; order Poales; family Poaceae; genus Hordeum; species Hordeum vulgare. Next base: position 431,522,910 of record NC_058522.1, on the reverse strand, counting down.
CCGCAGTGCCGTCATCGTCCGGTCTGGAAGACCGGATCCTAGGGTTTCCCCGAGAGCAGTACGAGTGGGTCGACATATGTCACACAACGATGCCTTCATCAAGGTAAAGACATAGAACGCCGCCATCGCTCTCCATCGGCTCGGTTTTCACCGACAAATATATCTCCCCGACTCGCAACCAGTACTGGATCACAGATCCGGAGATCCGAACACCAGCCTGAGGCTGACCATCTCTGACGGAAGAGATGACCACCACCGCTGGTCGCATCGATCAAAACATATCTGACCGGGTGTGCTGCCAATGAGACCACCATGCCCTCCACGCCGCCGCTGCCGATCTGAAGGCAGTTTGCACGCCACCGCAGCCTAGCTGGCCGCCGCTACCGACGCCCGAAAAGGCCGGCCGCTGCGTCCGCAGCCCACACCGCCGTCCGTGACTGGGCCGCCCGCCGCGCCTAGCCGCCGCCATCCGCTACGTGCCGCAGCCATCCGCCGCGCCGTAGAATCCAGATCGGCCGGGCCACCACACGCCTAGGGGTCCCGCCCCAACCCGAAGACGCGTGAGAGAAGAGATCCCCCGCCACCGCCGTCGGCCCCCGGGCTTAGCCCGACGGCGTCCCCCGACAGCGACGGAGGGAGCGGAGGAGGGAGTGCTTGGTGGCGGCGGCTAGGTTTCTGGGCTCCGCCCGAGTCACCCTAGGGGGAGGACGACTCGAGCGCTTTCACCTTACTCCAATAAATGAGAGTGCTAATGGCACCCTAAACCCTTATTGAACAGAAGAAGATCAAGCCTTTTAACATTAGAATTGTGCACACGATAAATTGCTCACGGAGGCCCGGATAGCCATCCCACCACAACCATGTGAGATGGTTGCCAAAAGAAGTGTTCAAGCTCATCGTTTCACGAGTGAATGATAGAGAGAAGGAACCACGAAAGAGAGGAGCGCTGCCACCGACCACGGTGAGGAAAGGGACCACAAAACAGAGCCAAAGGTTTTGCAGAAGAATTGTAAATGTTTTAAGAATAGGTATTATCTTAAATTAGTAATCATATATTCCCCGCAGAAAAAAATTACTACTACGTTGGTTGCGTCAAAAATTCTCTTTTAATAAGATCCAGGATTCTCTTGACCAGCAAGTGGGAGCGTGATTGAGGCAGTGAGACGTGATTAGCATCGGTGTTAGCGAGCTCGTGCCTGGGTAAACCAAGAAGGTTAGAACTCCACTGCAAGCTACTGTAATTGCGGGATTAAAGAAGGTAAGCGCATGGTTCTGGGCACACGCGTCGGGTCCGACCAGGTGCGATGGGATCCGTCGCGGCGCGGTCGTGACACTTGGTGCCCACTATGGGTTGGGATTCCAACTGTTACCATTTGGGTTAGTTTTCAGCTCGCAACTTGGCTTAGCACTCGTATAGCTGCTTTTTAGGAGACGAACTGGAGTTCGCAAGCCATTTGCATTCTTTGGATCCCGCCGTGGCAAGTAACAAGGCCGTCACCTGTTCCCATTTTTTTCGTTTGAAGAATCTCATCGCAGGGGAGGGGTATTGAACATATGAGCAAATTACTACGAGATTTAATCGAAATAAACAGTAAAAAGATCGTGATGGTAGCAACAAAGACTAAACTAATTATATGAACTAGTATAATAGATGAATAGATCAAATCTATGACACAGACTAGATATATAAATTCTAACATGATCTCAAATGGAGAAGATAGAATTGCATACAATGCAGCGGGAGCAGAACCATCAATGTTGATGTTGTTGTCCATGTCGTTGATGAAGAGGTTCTCGAGATAGGGGAAGAAGTCGTCGTCCATGAAGTAGTTGTCGTGAGCAGTCGTGTAAGTGCGTTCCCGAAAAACCTGATCACCTCTCTCCCGTATAGGCTCACGAGAGACGGGGTTCCGGAGGCCTTCTGTCCCTTCTCACGGTGCACGTCGGAGAAGGGATGGAGAAGACTTGTGTGACGGCTCAAAGTTCTGAAGCGATGCGAAATCATATGTTGTGGCAGTGGCTAGGGTAGACGTGTGCCGGTTTATATAGTGCGGACCAAGTAGATCATGGGAGTAAACCCACGTCCAAGTCGGTAACAGTCCCACAATCGAGAAGAATCAAAACTTGCTGAGTAATCAACACATCCATTAATTATTAATTACTTACTTGTTAAATTTTCCAAACAACAAAAATATAGACAACATGCATAGCTTTATCCTTGGCTCGGCTCATTCCTGAAACCCGACGCGGCACGACGTGTCGTGGCGAGGCGAGCGAGGAGGAGGAGCGCGCATGTAGGTCTTCTCTTCTCATGCTCAAACAAATGCTAGAAGAGCTCACTTTACAAGATGGTGCAACTCTCTCCCAACTAGCGGTATGAGACAAAACATTAGTACCACTGACACCACACACAGCCATGCAAGAATGGACCATGAGAATTTCATATTTTAGTTGGGCTTTGGGCCAAAGTCCTACTAGTAAAAATTTAACAATCCCCACAAAATGTCGTTGGCACATCTCATCACTTAGTTCTAAAACATTGTTTATATACCGATGCTTAATGGACACTGTTAAATTGAATTTCCAATTAGAATTTTATGCTACATTAGATCATAACTTGAATAGTGGACTATGCCTTGAACTACAAGCTTTCTGTGAGATTAGTTTCAGACAAATCCTTGACTCATACTTGGCCGCTGCAAGACTTCTCTGCGGGTGGAGCGTATATGTCATACTCCAAGGCCTTTCATGAATTTATTGGAGAATACATAATACTTACGTGATGTTTAACAATCAAACTCATATAGATGCTCACGAGATGTTGTGCAACACAACATCTCTTCTTACACAAATAAGCCACTTGGAACACATTAAAATAAGCACCAACCTCCCATGCAGATTATGAGAGTTTTGCATCTTCATGGAGTGGGACAATAAATATAGGGAAACTCTCCATCTAGCTGCCCAACAACTCATCTCCCACTTCTACTTCACGTGACCTCCGATCACATAGAGTGGGTTACCACTATGGACAACTCATATGGTGGGTCTCAAGCCCATATCCATCGATGCATTTATATCCCATTACGTTATAAAACCACTTTGAAGGGATCTGCCAAGTTTTTAGACGTTTGGATATAATCTAACGTAATAACTCCAGAGTTGTTCATTTTTCTGACAGGATTCAATCTCCTCTTCACATGCCTTCAAGACATCGTATTATCCTTAGAACTGTTTAACTTGATGATCACAATTTGATTATCACAGTTCATCAGGATAGCGGGTATTGGTTTTTCAACCATAGGTAAGTCCATCAAGAGTTGACGAAGCCACTCTGCTTCAACAGTGGTTGTGTCTAATGTTGTGAGTTCTGCTTCCATAGTTGACCTCCTTAAGATAGTGTGCTTGCAAGACATTCACAAAAAAGCGCCACCACCGAGTGTAAAAACATAACCACTTGTGGCGTCAATCTCATCAGTATTAGATATCCAGTTTGAGTCACTATAATCCCCAAGTACCCTTGGGTACCCGGTGTAGTGAATACCATAGCTTGCAGTGCCTTTCGAATAACGCATAACTCTCTCAAGCGCATGCCAATGATCATCTCCCGGGTTTTATACAAACCAGCTTAGCTTGCTTACAACAAACAAGATGTCAGGCCTCGTGGTACTTGCCAAATACATAAGTGAGCCAATAATCTAAGAGTACCTCAATTGATCTCTAACAATCTGTTGATTATTTTGAAGCAACCCACTAGCATCATATGGAGTTGGAGAAGGGTTGCAGTCAATATACTCAAAACGACTCAAGACCTTTTCCACATAGTGAGACTGAAGCAGTGTAGTCCCACCATTCACATCTCTCAGCAGCTTGATGTTTAGAATAACATCAGCTACTCCTAGATCTTTCATATCAAAACAAAGAGAGAATAAATGCTTAACCCCCTTGATTAAATCAAGTTTGGTTTCAAAGCTTAGTATGTCGTCGACATACACACAAAGAGTAACTCCTTCACCCCACCATGGCGATAGTATGCACACTTGTCAGCTTTGTTTACAACAAAGCCTATAGCATTTAATGTTCTTTCAAACTTCTCATGCCACTGCTTAGGGGCTTGACTAAGGCCACATAAAGACTTCAATAACTTGCACACATTTCCTTCCTCGCCAGGTACTACAAAACCACTGGGATGATCCATGTAAACTTCCTGGTCCAACTCTCCATTGAGGAAAGATGTCTGAACGTCCATTTGATGAACGAGAAGACCGTGTGCGGCAGCTAGTGATAGTAGCACTCAAATAGTGGTCCATATAGCCACATGTGAATATGTATCAAAGGCGTATTCACCTTCTTTCTGGGTGTAACCCTTGACCACAAGTCGTGCCTTGTACTTTTCAATTGTACCATTAGGTCTATGGTTTTTCTTGAACACCCAGTGACATCCCACATGTTTGCACCCATAAGGACGATCAGTGACTTCCCAAGTTCCATTAGCTAAGATGGAATCCATCTCGCTACGGACAACTTCCTTCCAGTAGTCAGCATTAGAAGATGCATAAGCTTCTGAAATAGTCATGGGTGTGTCATCCACGTGTACACAATGAAATCATCTCCAAAGGACTTTGCAGTCCTCGGTCTATTACTCCTTACACGAGTTCCATTGTGATCCTCCACACGATTCTCAACATGTTTTATCGCAATGGTGGGTTCAGGAATTATAGTGAATTCCTGCCTAGATAGAGTAGGTATCCCCCCGATTTGATGAGCTAGACATATCCTTCATAGGAAATATGTCTTCAAAGAAAGTCGCATCATTCGACTGCATAATTGTACCAACATTCATGTCGGATACCTCCGATTTTATTATAAAAAATCTATAGCCAATACTATGAAAGACATGACCGAGAAGAACACAATCCACGATTGTTGGTCCAAGCTTGCGTTTCTTGGGAATTGGTATATTGACTTTCACCAAACAACCTCAAGTATGTAGATAAGAGAGTATCAGCCTTTTCCTTTCCCATTCCTCAAATGGATAAATGTTCTCATGCTTTGTCGGAACTTGGTTTAGGACATGACATGCAGTCAATAGCGCCTCCCCCACCATGCCTTGGAGAGACCCGATGTGTCTAACATGGTGCTAACCAAATTAGTTAGAGTTCGATTCTTTCTTTCGTCCACTCCATTAGACTGAGGTGAGTAGGGAGGCATCCTCTCATGGATTATACATGTTCTGCACAAAATGAATCAAATTCATTGAAAAAAATACTCTCCACCACGATCAGACCTAAGCCATTTAATTTTCTGATAAAGTTGGTTCTCTGCTTCAGCTTTATAGTTTTTGAAGAATTTTAAAGCCTCATCTTTTGATTTCATAAGATACACATAACAATATCTAGTAGGGTCATCAATCAACGCCATGAAGTATTTCTTTACACCTTTTGTCAACACAACCATTCATCTCACAAAGATCAGAATGGATAAGCGCTAGTGGTGCCAGGTCTCTTGCCTCTATAGTCTTATGGGACTTACGAGGTTGCTTAGCTTGCACACACACTTGGCACTTGGAGCCCTTGGCAGTACTGAATTTTGGAATTAAACTCATATTTGCTAGCCACGACATGCAACCAAATTTAATATGACAATGTCGTGAATGCCAAATATAAGATTCATTATTGTGGTAAACATTATTAGTAATTTTAGTGCAAATATGTGACAAAGACAGGTGGAACAAGCCTCCACACTCATAGCCTTTTCCAAAAAATTCTTCATACTTGGAAAAAATTGACTTTGAACTGTAGGTAACACCCCCAAGATTTAAAACTTTGTTTCAAAAATAAAAGTTACAAAGTACAAGGATTACCAAAAGTAATCAAAACAACTACCTAAAACAAAAGGAAAAAGAAAAATACATACACTACCCCTCATGCAGGCAGGTAAGAGATCCACCTTAGCAGCTCATGTATACTTAGAAATTACAACTTTATTGGACTTGAAAACCAACTTAAAACCATCTCGACATAAACGGGAACCACTGATGAGATTTTTATTGATGTAGGGCACATAATAAACATTCTTCACGCGCACGATTTCCCTAAAGTAAACTTCAGATCGACCATACCAAGACCTCGAACAATGGCACGTGACATGTTCCCCATCAACACAAAGAAGTCCCTATGACCTGATAAGAAGAAAACATGGAGGTATCACCACAAACATGTACATTGGCACCGATGTCAATTAACCAATTAGGAAAATGACATATTGAAAGGATGGTAGGAAATATATCATACCCAGATTCTTTCATATCAGTATCACCGCTGACAACATTAACAGACTTGCCGCTCTTCGTAAGTTCGTGCTCCTCATAGCGGTTAGGACATCTCAGAGCCGTTTGATTAGGATCACCGTAGAAATGGCATAGTCCCTTCCCCTTCTTATGAGAATTCTTGTTGAAGTTGGTAGAGTGTGACATATTGTTCTTTGCATCAAGCTTGCCTTTGCCCTGATATTTTTTCTTGTTGTTTTTGGGCTTGTTGAGATGGGAGTTCTTCTTCTGTACCATGTGGGCACAAGAAGCTCCCTCAACAACTCGAGAAGATGTGTCTTTTGCTCTCTCCTTCTCTTCAACATCAAGAGAGCCAATGAGATCCAAAATAGAAAACTCGCGTCTTTTGTTTCATAGAAGTAGCAAAATTTCTCCACGAAGGTGGAAGCTTGGCAATGATGCCTTCGACAACAAACTTGTCCGCCAAAACACACTTGAAGTACTCAAGCTCCTCCACGAGTGACTCTATCTCATGATCTTGCTGAACAACAGAGCGCTCATGAGTCATCTTGTAGTCATAAAATTGCTCCATGATGTACAACTCGTTGTCAACGTCTCAGACCCCAAACTTGGACTCGAGTGCAGCCCCCATGTCCTTGCCGTTGTCAGACAACATATATGAATCCATAATGGAATCATCAAGCACACTGAGAAGGGCGCCCTTGAAGAGGGTATCGATCTTCTCAAAATCTTCTTGTTGTGCAAGATTAAGATCGCCCTTAGGCTTGCCCTTGGTGACGTCATAATGGTCCATGGTTTGAAACCAGTAGACTGCCCTCGTGTGCCACCTCTTATTTTCCATCCCCTTGAACGTGGGAGGCTTCAAATGCGCAGCAAAACCACTCGGAGTAAATTGCCTATAATCAGGTTTTGGATTGTTAAATATATGAGAAAATTACTACGAGATTTAATCAGAATAAACAGTAAATAAATAATGAAGATAGTAACACAAACTAAACTAATCATGCGAAGTAGTATAGTAGATGAATAGATCGGATATATCGCACAGACTAGAAACATAAATTCTAGCATGATCTCAAATAGAGAAGACATAAGTGCATACGGTGCAGCGGTAGAAGAACTGCTAGGGCTGGTACTCTCGCCCATGTCGTTGAGGAAGAAGTCTTCGTCTAGGAAGTAGTTTCTTCCGGCAGTCATGCGAGTGTGATTCGCAAAAACCTGATCGCCCCTCTCTCGTACATGATCACGAGAGGAGGGGTTTTGGAGGCGTGTTGTCCCTTCTTGCGGTGGACGCCGGAAGGAGGGATGGAGAAGACTTGTTTGGCCACGCAATGTTCTAGAGAGGTGTGAAACCATATGTTGTGGCAGCGGCTAGGGTAGAGGTGTGCGTGTTTATATAGTGTGGATCGGGTAGGGCGTGGGAGTAAACCCAAGTCCAAGTCAGTTACAGCCCCACGATCCAAAAGAAACGGAAATTGTTGAGTAGCCAACGCGTCCGTTAGTTATTAATTAGTAAATTATTAAATTTCCCAAGCAACAAAAATATAGACAACATGCATATCTTTGTCCTTGGCTAGGCTTATTCCCGAGACCCGACGCGACATGTGGTGACGAGGCGAGCAAGGAGGAGGAGCGCACGTGTAGGTCTCATCTTCTCATGCCCATACAAGTGCTAGAAGAGCTCACCTTATAAGGTGATGCAACTCTCTCCCAACTAGCGATAAGGGATTAACCATTAGTCCCACTCGCACCACACATAACCATGCAAGAATGGGTCATGAGAATTTCAAATTTTAGTTGGGCTTTGGGCCGAAGGCCTACTAGAAAAATCCAACAAGGGGTTTAAGTAATACTGTGAGAGGAAGAAAAGATGATCCAGTTTATCTAAAAAAATAGACCAAAAAACATAACATTTTCGGTTAATTAGGGGAAATAGACCTAAAACCATTAAAAACAAAATTATGTAAAAACACACACATTAGAGCTTAGGGACAAGGATAAGACACATGCGACATAATGACATCTCCAAGGGCGACCCACCAACCATCCGCATATGTCCGCCGCGTTGTTCAAACTGCGGAAACCATCCAACATGATTGTGTATTGTTCTATAGGGCGTCTCAAACGTACTTTCTCCCGCAAATTGGAGACAAATGTGGGGGAGCTCTGAGAAAGTACGAATATGTGAAAAGTTGGACTCGAACACCCCCCGACCCACCGAATCCCCCCTCGGCCCCAGATCCTTCCACTTTGCCCTTTCTCCCTCCCATGTTTGCATCTGTACTCTCCATCTCCGTCGCTGATGATGTACGTGTTCGGCTGCCACAGAGGCATTGTCGGACATCTACAACCAGAACTGACACGTCCGCAACCAGATCGTAAGTTTTGCTTCCTCTTTCTTAACTTGTTAATTTATTCGTTCACTCATTGTTGGTCTACACATTATGTAGCATGGATGTATTGTCGTGATGTATCATAGAATAGAGGGATACCCATTTACATGCACACAGTGTTGTATGAAGCTGAAGTGGGGGGTATGTGTGGGAGGGCATGATCCGTTGATGAAAAACCTGTTGGACATCCGGTTAATCAAGTTGAATTTGAGACATTGTTGTACTAGACTTATTTTGGATGCTATGTATGGATGATTTATGTTATTTTCTATCCAAACTTTGATGACTATCAACATATTTGCACGAATTTTGTCCAGTTAGTTCAGATGGTGTGTGAAATGTATGCGGCTACGATTGGATGACAGCATCCCGTCTCCGTGTCTATGTACCGGTCCCCAGTCCACGTACGGATGCAGGAGTAGATTTATGGGTTGGCATTGGAGTCATATACAAGAGCGCCAAGGCCCAAAGCTATTAGGAAATGGCAATGCTAGGCCCGAGGCAACTAGGGCGCTGGCCTGGATCTTGAGTTCCTTTTCCTTTATTAAGTCAAGCAAGAAATATAGTTATAGTACTACAGTGCTGGAAGGATGCCCGAGTTCAGGTATAATCCTGTCGCCGCTATTGCTATTAGGCATGGCTCAAATGCAACCTAACTGATCACGGGTCACGAATCCCATCTAGTTCGAGCTTACATCCGTCTCCGCATAGAAGCATCATGAGCTAACATTATTGAGAACTCTGATTGGGCTACTCTCATTTCCATTTGTTGCATAACAAAAACACAATGTATTTTACAACATTGCAAGACAAACATGACATGAGAGCGAGAAGCGGATAGCTTAGACAGTAGAATGAAACGTGCAACGCATGCCCGCAATCGGCTCATGCACTACCAAGCGATACTCTGACATCACTAAACAGTAAACACATCGCTAAGAATTTAGAAAGTAGCAACAAAAGAGATACAAAAAGATTTGAATTTTGATGGGAATATTACTAGCTTTCTAAACCCACTTATAATAGGGACAAACAAAGCAGTTTTCCTTTTTGACGGGGATAAAAGTATCATTTTCCAATCATTGTTATAGAGATTTAGTAGAAAACTTTGACTTTTTCCCCAAGATAGAACATATATCATGAGGATTCTTATCGCAGGGCTGGGCCAGGACCTTGGAGCACCTATAAATCATCCCTTGAAAAGTTTTAACTCCTCATTTTGAGGACTAGGCTGCACCTAAACGATTCCTGTAAAAAAACCACACCTAGTCGATCTCTCAAATCTTTACACGAGATTTTTTTACTCTTTTAAGTTTGAGAAGAAGACCAACTCTCTTATCTAGAAGGGCTGGTGACAAGTCCCAAGTAAAAAATCGTCTACCATGTGCAAGATCTCTCCTCCTATCCATTGTCACCGGGAAACATTTCGTCGGGTGTCCTGGTGACCAAAGCAATAGAACCCCCAACACCGTGTGTTGAAAATCTGAGGGCTCCTGATGCACCAACATGAACCATTACAACCCATTGTGTCGTGGTTCTAATACTCACACTCTTGATGACCTTTTGAAACTTGTAATATCACACTCTCACAATGGCGTAACTCAACCCTCTATTATTCTCAACTATAAACTTCGTACAACTCTTTATATGTGGCTACCTCTCACTACTATGGCATATCTACCTCTTTCACTTGGTAGCTCTCTTATTGCATATCTTTCTTACTTTCTTACTTACAAACATTGGAGGGGTGGCACCCCTGTTTATAGGATTAAAACACTGTTGGATGTTTGCCAAGTGCATCCATCGAAGCTCTATAACACAATTCTAGAGAACTCTATACAGATATATTATTTATAGATTTCTCTACTATTTTCTATAAACCATGTACAATGTTTATTCTAGAGTGTTCATGGCAAGCATCTAGTTTCTAGATATTTCCTACTACACCAAAACATCTTACTCTAGAACTTGCCATAATTCTAAAAATTTCTCTAAATATCTTCACCATGGTTATTCATGTAGATTCTAGAACCTACTTAAAAATGTTCCCCCTTCTTATGAAATACTCCATAATATTCCGGTGGATCATATCCTTGTTGATGTCCATGGATCTTATGGGCTCTGTCATTTCATAGTTGCCATAGATACGACTCTCCTTTCAACTGGTTTGTACCATTGTTTTTGTTCATGCAACTTACTCGCAACTTAATTTTCTTCTTTTCCTTCGTCTACACTTGATTATTTGTTAACTCTTATTCATATGGTAAAATACCTTGAGCAAGTGCAACACTAGCGTACCTGAGATCCGGTGATCTTGACCTCCAAAGTTCCTCCCTATGCTCTATATCATCCAGTATGATCAGATCAAGCTCCTTGAGCGTATGAGGATCAATACCTTGTAGGTTCTTCTCCTCCTCGATGTGCACTGCTATATCTCCTTGATCAATGATTGCTCCATCTGTAGGTCTATTTTACTCTACCTCTTGTGATTTCTCACCATTAGAGGGTACATGATTTATCTCCTCTAACCCGATATCCTCTTTTCCATTGGCGAGAACTTCTAGGTATTCATCACTATCATGTCCAAATTATAGAGATTCCCTAGCGAGTTCTTGATTTCTCACCTCTGCGGAGAATCCACCTTTTGCAACCCAGTCTTCTTCTCCAGTTTCTGCATGGGTCATGTCACCAATTGATGCATGCCCACACCCTGTCACATCTTTTGTGAACTAAACTTCATTATCCTAGATGCAGATTGTTGCCTCGGCATCCCACTCTTCCTCACCTCGACGTTCCTCCACGACGACATTCATGGTAGTACCCACACTTTCTGTTGAATGCTTCTTTGGACTCCAACAATCCCAAGCAAGAGAGCACTTTTTTCCGCAATTGAAGCACTCACCTCATTTTCATTCTTCTATTAGGTCATGCTCATTTTCTTGTCTTCTTCTTTGAGCTCCCCCTAAGACCTGAGTAGTTGCTCTCCATTGGGCACCATGATATGTCCATTTTGCATCATGGTTTCCTACTGATATTTATTATGTTTGGGTCATTATTTAACTTTATGATGCAATCCTAATGTCTTTTCTCTCTTATATTGCAAGTTTCACACAAAGAGGGAGATTGTCGGCAGCTAGAATTCTGGACCGAAAAAAGGCTATAGCAGAGTTGGATATTGTTCACAACTCCAGATGACCTAAAGATTTATGGAGAATTATTTTGGAATGTATAAAAAATACCGGCGGAAGAATTACTAGAGGGGGACCCACCGGGGAGTCACGAGATCACGGGGCGCCCTACCCACCTAGGCATGCCACGCGAGGCCTTCGGGGCCCATCATCTCTTGTAAGATGCTATTTTCCGCAAAAAGGATCATGAGAGGACTTCCGGGACAAAGTGACGTCGTCTCGAGGTAGAACATGGGCAGAAACACTTTTTGCTCTCCGACGCAGCGATTCCGTTAGGGAAACTTCCCTCCGGGAGGAGGAAATCAAAGCCATCGTCATCACCAATGCCTTTTTCCATTGTGGGAGTACCAATCTCCATCAACATCTTATTGGTACTTGTGGGTTGGTAGTAGTGTCAATTGCCTCTCATAGTTGATGCTACTTGGTTTATTTGGTAGAAGATTATATGTTAAGGTTCTTAAGCATATTCAATACACCTCTGATCTTGAACATGAATATGATTTTTGAGTAATTACTTTTGTTCTTGGGGACATGTGAGAAGTCTTGTTATAAGTAATCATGTGAAGTTGGTATTCATTTGATATTTTGATGATATGTATGTTGTCCTTAATTTAGTGGTATCATGTGAACACCGACTATAGACCACTTCACCATTATTGGGCCTAAGGGAAATCATTGTGGAGTAATAAGTAGATGATGGGTTGCGAGAGTAACAGAAGCTTAAACCCTATTTTATGCTTATTCCGTAAGGGGGTGATTTGGATCCATATGTTTCATGCTATAATTAGATTTATCTTAATTCTTCTTTAGGATTTGCGTATGCTTGCGAGAGGAGGTAATCATAAGACGGTTGCTTGTTCAAGTAAGAGCAACGCCCTAGCACCGGTCCACACACATATCAAATTATCAAAGTAACGAACATGAATTAACTAAACATGATGCACGTGACTAGACGAGAATTCACATGTGTCCTCAAGAACTCTTTGCTTGCTATAAGAGAACTTCCCGACTTGTCATTTTCTATAACAGGATTGGGCCACCTTGCCGCACCCTTTTTACTATTGCCACTTGTTACTTATTACAAATTGCCTTGCTACAAAACTATTCATTAACGCTAATTTCAGTACTTGCAAAGAATACCTTGCTGAAAACTACTTGCCATTTCCTTCTGCTTCTCGTTGGGTTCGACACTGTTACTTATCAAAAGGACTACAATTGATCCCCTATACTTGTGGGTCATCTCACCACCTTTCACTTCTTGTGAGCTTCTCCTTCACACCTTCTCGACCTTTTAGTGAAATTTTCTTTGTTTTGACAGAGAGTGACTCCTCTTCACATGTCTCTTTCAAAGTGATCCTGCCCGTCTCCTTAGCTAATGCCTCCTCATTAGCCAACAAATTCTCTAGCTCAATAAAATATGATTGTGCATAAGATCCTCTCACCGCGGCTCGTAAACCCATTGTACTCTGGTATTAGTCCATGGATAATGATCCTCCTCATCCTTGCCTCGCTTAACTTCTCTTCAGGATCAATGCTTCTTACTGCATAGCTTGCTTACTTTCTTTCTTAGAAACATGGGAGGGGTGGCAGCCCTCTTTATAGGATTACAACACCATCAATGCTTGCCAAGTGGAATCCATGCGAGCCCTATAACACAATTCAACAGAACTTCATACAAATATATTATTTCTACATTTCACTCTATTTTCCATGAACCATGTCCAATGTTTATTCTAGAGTGTTCATAGCAAGTATCTAGTTTCTCGATGTTTCCTGCTACACCAAAAGATCTTCCTCAAGAACTTCCCATAAGTCTAGCATTTTCTCTAAACATCTCCATCATGGTTATTTACGTAGCTTATAGAACCTTCTGAAAAATATTCTCCTTTGTTGTGAAATACTCCCTGATATTCCAAAATCTTCTTGAAGTGTTCTTCATATTTCTAGAACCTTCCAAGTATTTGATACATATCCAACGCATCCATAATTTTTTATTGTTCCATGCTATTATGTTATCATTCAAGGATGCTTTTAGGCATTTACTTGCTGATTTATATTATTTTTAACCACTAACCTATTAACCCAGTGCCAAGTGCTAGTTGTTGTATTCTGCATGTTTTTGGGTTTTCGGGAATACTGTACCAAACAAAGTCCAAATACCTCAAAATTGTTGGGGAACATCGCATGGGAAACACAAAAAATCCTACGCTCACCCAGAACAATCTATGGAGATCAACATCTACGAGAGGGGGAGTGTATCTACGCACCCTTGTATATCGCTAAGCGGAAGCATATATAATGCGGTTGATGTAGTCGTACTCTTCACGATCAAATTGCAATCAAATTCGATCCAGCATCGACAAACGTGACCTCCGCGCTCAGCACATGTGGGACCTGATACGTCTCCAATGTATCTAGAATTTTTGATTGTTCCATGTTATTATTTTATATGTTTTGGATGTTTTATATGCATTAATATGTTGTTTTATATTATTTTTGGGACTAACCTATTAACCTAGAGCCTAGTGTCAGTTTCTGGTTTTTCCATGTTTTAGAATATTGCGGATAAGGAATATTAAATGGGGTCCAAACGAAATAAAATCTCCGAAAATATTTTTTTTCTGGACCAGAAGACACGCAACAGACTTGGAGTAGGGGGCAAGGAAGTTGCGAGGAGGCCGCAAGCCTGCAGGGCGCACCCTGGGGGGGTGGCCGCTCCCCCTGGCTTGTGGGCCCCCTGCAGGTCTCCTAACCCTAATTCTTGGCCTTTCAATCACCACCTTTCACTTCTTGTGAGCTTCTCCTTCACACCTTCTCGACCTTTTAGTGAAATTTTCTTTGTTTTGACAGAGAATGACTCCTCTTCACATGTCTCTTTCAAAGTGATCCTACCCGTCTCCTTAGCTAATGCCTCCTCATTAGCCAACAAATTCTCTAGCTCAACAAAATATGATTGTGCATAAGATCCTGTCACCGCGGCTCGTAAACCCATTGTACTCTGGTATTAGTCCATGGATAATGATCCTCCTCATCCTTGCCTCGCTTAACTTCTCTTCAGGATCAATGCTTCTTACTGCATAGCTTGCTTACTTTCTTTCTTAGAAACATAGGAGGGGTGGCAGCCCTCTTTATAGGATTACAACACCATCAATGCTTGCCAAGTGGAATCCATGCGAGCCCTATAACACAATTCAACAGAACTTCATACAAATATATTATTTCTACATTTCACTCTATTTTCCATGAACCATGTCCAATGTTTATTCTAGAGTGTTCATAGCAAGTATCTAGTTTCTAGATGTTTCCTGCTACACCAAAAGATCTTCCTCAAGAACTTCCCATAAGTCTAGCATTTTCTCTAAACATCTCCATCATGGTTATTTATGTAGCTTATAGAACCTTCTGAAAAATATTCTCCTTTGTTGTGAAATACTCCCTGATATTCCAAAATCTTCTTGAAGTGTTCTTCATATTTCTAGAACCTTCCAAGTATTTGATACATATCCAACGCATCCATAATTTTTTATTGTTCCATGCTATTATGTTATCATTCAAGGATGCTTTTAGGCATTTACTTGCTGATTTATATTATTTTTAACCACTAACCTATTAACCCAGTGCCAAGTGCTAGTTGTTGTATTCTGCATGTTTTTGGGTTTTCGGGAATACTGTACCAAACAAAGTCCAAATACCTCAAAACTGTTGGGGAACATCGCATGGGAAACACAAAAAATCCTACGCTCACCCAGAACAATCTATGGAGATCAACATCTACGAGAGGGGGAGTGTATCTACGCACCCTTGTATATCGCTAAGCGGAAGCATATATAATGTGGTTGATGTAGTCGTACTCTTCACGATCAAATTGCAATCAAATTCGATCCAGCATCGATAAACGTCACCTCCGCGCTCAGCACATGTGGGGCCTGATACGTCTCCAATGTATCTAGAATTTTTGATTGTTCCAAGTTATTATTTTATATGTTTTGGATGTTTTATATGCATTAATATGTTGTTTTATATTTTTTTTGGGACTAACCTATTAACCTAGAGCCTAGTGTCAGTTTCTGGTTTTTCCATGTTTTAGAATATTGCGGATAAGGAATATTAAATGGGGTCCAAACGAAATAAAATCTCCGGAAATATTTTTTTCTGGACCAGAAGACACGCAACAGACTTGGAGTAGGGGGCAAGGAAGTTGCGAGGAGGCCGCAAGCCTGCAGGGCGCACCCTGGGGGGTGGCCGCGCCCCCTGGCTTGTGGGCCCCCTGCAGGTCTCCTAACGATAATTCTTGGCCTATAAATTCCCAAATATTCCATAAACACCAAAAGGGAGCCACAAAAATTCTTTTACGCCGCCAGGAGCCTCTGTTCCTGAGAGATCCAGTTTGGGAGCCTTTTCCGGTAATCTGTCGGAGAGGGAGTTGATCACGGAGGGCATCTACATCAACTCCATTGCCCCTCCGATGATGTGTGAGTAGTTCACCACAGACCTACAGGTCTATAGCTAGTAGCTAGATGGCTTCTTCTCTCTCTTTGATCTTCAATACCATATTCTTCATGATCTTCATGGATATCTATCCGATGTAATACTCTTTTGCGGTGTGTTTGTCGAGATCCGATGAATTGTGAGCTTATGTTCAGATTATCCATTGGATATTATTGGAGTCTCTTTTGAATTCTTATACGCATGATTTCATATCATTGCAAGTCTCTTAGAATTATTAGTTTGGTTTGGCCAACTAGATTCGTAATTCTTGCAATGGGAGAAGTGCTTAGTTTTGGGTTCAATCTTGCGGTGTCCTCACCCAATGACAGTAGGGGTAGCAAGGCACGTATTGTATTGTTGCCATCAAGGGTAAAAAGATGGGGTTTTCATCATATTGCTTGAGTTTATCCCTCTACATCATGTCATCTTTCTTAATGCGTTACTCCGTTCTTCATGAACTTAATACTTTAGATGCAGGCAGGAGTCGGTCGATTTGTGGAGTAATAGTAGTAGATGCAGAATTTTTTCGGTCTACTTGATACGGACATGATGCCTATATGCATAAAAATTGCCTTGGATATGTTCATAATTATTTGCTTTTTTTATCAATTACTCAATAGTAATTTGTTCACCCATCGTATTATTTTCCTTTATGAGAGAAGCCTCTAGTGAAACCTATGGCCCCTGGGTCTATTTTCCATATCATATTTTCAGATCTATAAACCAAAAATACCAAAAATACTTTGTTGTAATTTATTTACTTTTGTTTTACTTTCAGATCTATCAATATTTTATACCTATCTCTATCAGATCTCACCCTTGCAAATAACTCTGAAGGGATTGGCAACCCCTTTATAGCGTTGGGTGCAACTGTTTGATTATTTGTGTAGGTACTACTATTAGAGTCTTGCTTGTTCCTCCTACTGGATTGATACCTTGGTTCTCAACAAACTAAGGGAAATACTTATCTACTTCTCTGCATCACCCTTTGCTCTTCAAGGGAAAACTAACGCAAGCTCATGAGGTAGCGAGAAGTATTTTTGGCACCGTTGCCATGGAGGATACATAGCATGATCACCAAGTACCCATCGCAAACTCATCTCTTGCATTTACTTTATTCGCCGTTTGCCTCTCGTTTTCCTCTCCCCCACTTCTAAAAATATTTGCAGAAAATACCAAAAAGATTTGCCCTTTTATTCACATTTCTTTCTTTGTATTTTACTCGTCTCCATGACTAGCATCACCACTTCCCCTTTGTCACCAGATTTTGAAGTTCTATACTTCAAACAAAAAAACGGAAAATTTGAAAGATGCTTGGTATAGGCTAATGGAATCCTATCGTGTCTCCAACTTAAAAGGGGATGCAGAGGTTTTGCTGAGAATTTTTTACATTGGATTGGCTTTGCATCATAGAGAACTTTTAGATTTTGCCTCGAAAGGAAATTTTATTGAATTAAATATGAACGTTGCTTATGAAGTCTTGGAGGGGATTTTGGGGGTTCCTCCGCAAAAAAGGGGGTTAATTTTTCAGAAGAGGGAGTTCAAATTCTCGACAAATTGAGTGACTTACATAAGCACTTAATCGAGTTACAACATTATCACGAACCCCTTAAACATATCAATGGAAACCTCAACCGTTTGAACACTTTGATTATACTTTGCAATAAGCGTTTGGATATTTTGGACAATAAGGTGGTTTCTTCACCTACAAACCCGGGGAAGAGGAAAGAGCCCCCCGGATTTGAGAAAGCCCTCACGAAAATTGCCAAGCCCAAAGATGATAATACTTAGATCTATTGCACTATGCCTAGCTAGGGGCGTTAAACAATAGCGCTTGTTGGGAGGCAACCCAATCTTGTTTGTTTTCCTTTTGTTTTTTGTTTCTATTGTTGTGTTTTGCACATATTATTACCTCTGTAATAATCGTGTTTTCTTGTTTTATTCAGTGTTTGAGCCAAGTAAGACCATTGGAATTATCTATGGTGCTTGCAAGTTGATTTTGCTGAAAACAGAAACTTTCACTCTCAGTCCAGGAATTTTATAAATTAACTAGAACGTTCGTTTGAACTTAATTTTTTACACAAGATTGGCCTACAAATTTCCCAGGTCTTCCTAATTTTTCAGAATTTTTGGAGTTACAGAAGTATTCGAAGTAAACAGATTGCTACAAACTGTTCTGTTTTTGACAGATTCTGTTTTCATTGTGTTGTTTGCTTATTTTGATGAATCTATGGGTTGTATCGGGGGGTATGAACCATGGATAAGTTAGAATACAGTAAATATTACATCAATACAAATAAATAATGGATTCACAACACTACCTAAGTGGTGATTTATCTTTCTTATACTAACGGATCTCATGAGTTTCTTGTTAAGTTTTTTGTTGTGAAGTTTTCAAGTTTTGGGTAAAGATTTGATGGACTATGGAATAAGGAGTGGCAAGATCCTAAGATTGGGGATTCCCAAGGCACCCCAAGCCATATTAATGGATACCAAAGAGCCTAAGCTTGGGGATACTCCGGAAGGCATCCCCTCTTTCGTCTTCAATTCATCGGTAAATTTACTTGAGGCTATATTTTTATTCACCACATGATATGTGTTTTTGTTGAAGCGTCTTGTATGATATGAGTATTTACTTTTTAGTTTGCCACAATCATACTTGTTGCACACATATTTTGAGAGAGAGACACACACTGAATCGTGAATTTATTAGAATACTCTTTATGCTTCACGTATATCTTTTGAGCTAGGCAATGTTGGTCTAGTACTTCACTTATATCTTTTAGAGCACGGCAGTGTTGTGGAATTATTAAAACTCTCGTACTTCACTTATATTATTTTGGGAGTTCTTTAAACAACATGGTAGTTGGTTTAGGTTATGAATTTAGTCCTAATATAATAGGCATCCAAAAGGGATATAATAAAAACTTTCATATTAAGTGAAGTGAATATGATGAGAAGTTTGATTCCTTGCATACAGTTTTGAGATGTGAGAATGGTGATATTAGAGTATGCTAGTAAGTAATTGTGAATTAGAAAAAATACTTGTGTTTAAGCTTGTGATTCCCGTAGCATGCACGTATGTTTAACCGTTGTGTGATGAAGTCGGAGCATGACTTGTTTAATGATTGTCACCCTTTGTCTGGAGATCGGGATCGCGCGATGGTTAACTCCTACCAACCCTTCTCCTAGGAGCATGCGTCTAATACTTTGCTTCAATAACTAATAGGATTTTGCAATAAATATGTGAGTTCTTTATGACTAATGTTGAGTTCATGGATTATACGCACTCTCACCCTTCCACCTTGGCTAGCATCTCTAGTACCGCACAACTTTCGCCGGTACATTAAACGCACCTTCCTCAAAACAGCCACCATATATTCCTCAAAAAGCCACAATACCTACCTATCATGGCATTTTCATAACCATTCCGAGATATATTGCCATGCAACACTATCGTCCCATTTTTATGACACGCACCACCACTTCCGTATGGCTTGTCATACTTTGTAATCTTTTGAGTTGTAAGTAAATAAAAGTGTGATGATTTTCATTATTAGAGAATTGTCCCGTGTGAGAAAAAAGGATGATGGAAGCTATGATTCCCTCACAAGTTGGGATGAGTCTCCGGACTTTACAAAAAAAGGAGGCCATAGAAGCCCATTCAAAAAAAGAAAAAAAATTGAGAAAGAGAGAAGGGACAATACTACTATCTTTTTCCACACTTGTGCTTCAAAATAGCACCATGTTCTTCATAGAGAGTCTCCTATGTTGTCACTTTCACATAACTAGTGGTACACATCTTTTGCACAACCACTTAGTTTTCTTTTTGAGCTTTCATACACTTATAGCTCTAGTGCATTTGTTGCATGGCAATCCCTACTCACTCACATTAATATCTATTGATGGGCATCTCCATAGCCCGTTGATATGCCTAGTTGATGTGAGACTATCTTCTTCCTTTCTTTTTGCATCCTCCACCACATTCTATTCCACCTATAGTGCTATATCCATGGCTCACGCTCATGTATTGCGTGAGAGTTGAAAAGGTTTGAGAACATAAAAACTGTGAAACAATTGCTTGACTTTCACCGGGGTTATGCATGATTTATATACTTTGTGTGGTGAAGATGGAGCATAGCCACACCATATGATTTTGTAGGGATAACTTTCTAAGACCATTCTATTTCGAAATCAAGCAATTACCTTATTAGTATGCTTGAAGTATTATTGTTTTTATGTCAATATAGAATTTTGTTTTGAGTCTTATGGATCTGAATATTCATGCCACATTAGAGATATTTACATGGATAAATATGTTAGGTAGCATTCCACATCAAAAATTCTGTTTTTATCATTTACCTACTCGAGGACGAACATGAATTAAGCTTGGGGATGCTGATGTGTCTCCAACGTATCTATATTTTTAATTGTTCCATGCTATTATTTTATATGTTTTGGATGTTTATATGCATTAATATGTTGTTTTACATTATTTTTGGGACTAACTTATTAACCTAAAGCCTAGTTCCAGTTTTTGTTTTTTCCATGTTTTTAAATATTGCAGATAAGGAATATTAAACAGAGTCCAAACGGAATGAAATCTCCAGAAAGATTTTTTCTGGATGAGAAGACACACAACAGACTTGGAGTAGGGGAAAGGAAGTTGTCGGGAGGCCACAAGCTTGCAGGGTGCTCCGGGGGGGGGGGGGGTCGCGCCCCCTGGCTTGTGGCCCCACTGCGGGTCTCCTAACCCTAATTCTTGGCCTATAAATTCCCAAATATTCCATAAACACCAAAAGGGAGCCACAAAAATACTTTTACGCCGCAGGGAGCCTCTGTTCCCAAGAGATCCAATTTGGGAGCTTTTTTCGGTAATCTGCGAGAGAGGGAATTGATCACGAAGGGCATCTACAATAACTCCATTGCCCCTCTGATGATGTGTGAGTAGTTCACCACATACCTACGGGTCCATATCTAGTAGCTAGATGGCTTCTTCTCTCTCTTTGATCTTCAATACCATGTTCTTGATGATCTTGATGGAGATCTATCCGATGTAATACTCTTTTGCGATGTGTTTGTCGAGATCCGATGAATTGCAAATTTATGTTCAGATTATCTATGAATGCTATTTGAGTCTCTTATGAATTCTTATAAGCATGATTTCATATCTTTGCAAGTCCCTTCGAATTATTTGTTTGGTTTAGCCAACTAGATTGGTAATTCTTGCAATGGGAGAAGTGCTTTGTTTTGGGTTCAATCTTGTGGTGTTCTCACCCACTGATAGTAGGGGTAGCGAGGCACGTATTGTATTGTTGCCATCAAGGGTAAAAAGATGGGGTTTTCATCATATTGCTTGAGTTTATCCCTCTACATCATGTCATCTTACTTAATGCATTACTCTGTTCTTCATGACCTTAATACTCTAAATACAGGCAGGAATCGGTCGATGTGTGGAGTAATAGTAGTAGATGCAGAATCGTTTCGGTCTACTTGATACGGACATGATGCCTATGTGCATAATCAATGCCTTGGATATCTTCATACTTATTTTCTTTTCTATCAATTGCTCAATAGTAATTTGTTCACCAATCGTATTATTTTCCTTTATGAGAGAAGCCTCCAGTGAAACCTATGGCCCCCGGATCTATTTTCCATATCATATTTTTAGATCTGTAAACCAAAAATAGGTTGCTGCAATTTATTTACTTTAGTTTTACTTTCAGATCTATCAATATTTTATACCTATCTCTATCAGATCTCATCCTTGCAAATAACTCTGAAGGGGTTGACAACCCCTTTATAGCATTGGGTGCAAGTATTTGATTATTTGTGTAGGTACTACTATTGGAGTCTCGCTTGTTCCTCCTACTGGATTGATACCTTGGTTCTCAACAAAATGAGGGAAATACTTATCTACTTTGCTGCATCACCCTTTCCTCTTCAAGGGAAAACCAACGCAAGCTCAAGAGGTAGCACGACCCGATGATGTCTCCTCCTTCTTGATCCAGCAAGAGAGCAAGGAGAAGTAGATGGTATCTGCACCAATACAACGGCGTTGTGGAGATGGTGGTGTCGTAGTGCCGGCAAGGCTTCACCAAGCGCCACTGAAACAACGTACGACGAGGAAACGGGAGAAATGGGAGGAGGGTTGCAGCCTGTGGTTGGGTCTCCTGCCCCCTGCGCCTCCCCCACATATAGGCATGGGAGGAGCTCGTGGATTGCCCTCCAAGCCCCTAGTGTCACTGGTCAAGGAGGGAGGAAGGAAATCCCTCCCTTCCTTCCCCACCGATTGCTATCCCCCCTTTTTAGGGATCTCGATCTTATCCTTTCGGGATATGATCCTTTTCCTTTTAAGGAGGGATATTGATGCGCCTAGACCAGCGGTTTAGCGAATTTTCCCACTACTCACGTCCATGTGGGTCCCCATGCAGGTGGTCCCCACTCCGGAACCTTCTAGAACCTTCTCGGTACAATACCGAAAAATCCCGAACATTTTCTAGAACCCTGAATATGACTTCCCATATATAAATCTTCACCTCCAGACATTCCGGAGCTCCTCGTGATATTCGGGATCTCATCCGGGACTCTGAACAACATTCGGTCACCAATGTACATATCCTAATACAACTCTAGCGTCATCAAACGTTAAGCGTGCGAACCCTACAGGTTCGAGAATCATCTAGACATGACCGAGACACCTCTCTCGTCAATAACCAATAGCAGGACCTGGATGCTCATATTGGTTGCTACATATTGCATGAAGATCTTTATCGGTCAAACCATGATGTCAAGGATTCAGTCAATCCCATGTGCAGTTCCCTTTGTCCATCGGTATGTTACTTGCCCGAGATTCGATCGTCGGTATCTCCATACCTAGTTCAATCTCATTACTGGTAAGTCTCTTTACTCGTTCCATAACACAAGATGACGTGACTAATGCCTTAGGCACATTGCTTGCAAGCTTATTGTGATGTTGTATTACCGAGCGGGCCCTGAGATACCTCTCTGTCATACGGAGTGACAAATCCCACTCTTTATCCATGCTCGGTCCCATTTCTCGCTCTCCACTTTGCTTGTGTCCATGGTCTCGGACATTGCGTTCACCATCACAAATGTTTATGCCCCCATAGATCGTTCCCTTACCTCAGCCTTCGTTGAGGACATGCTCGCCCTTGCCCCCTCCGTGGATGGCCCATCGCTGATTATGGGCGACTTCAATCTCATTCGTTTCCCCAGGAAAAAGAACAACGAATGGTTTGATGTTGGATGGGCATCGGCTTAAATTCCATGATTAACGCCTTAGCATGGTTCAAGCTTCCGCTCTTAGATTGTCTTTTCACCTTGACCAACAAGAGGGACCCCACTACGCTGGGTAGACTCTATCATGTGTTTTTTTATGCGAGTTGGGACCTCTTTTTCCACACTCGTCGCTTGGCTCGCGTCCTCGGACAACGTCGGACCATGTCCCCCTGTTGATCTCCGTCACTACGCAGACCCCCTGCTGTAACAGCCCGGAACCGACACTCTAGAAGATTCCCCTTTTATTCTGTTGTTGCCGTGTGATTTGTGTGGTTGTCGCATTCATCATCACATCATGTGCATCATACGCATTGCATCTTCACTCGTCTGCATCATTTTTCAAAACTTGCATCCGTTATTAGATGTCGGATCTCTTTGTTTTGTCGTTGGACGTTTCGAGACCTATCACACAAGCACTCGTCGCGACACTATTAAAAATATTGTTTTTAAAAGCATGTATAAAACTTTCTAGGATTGGGTTGAAAGTTGGTGTGCGGTCTTATTTTAATGTAGGTAGTCCGCCTGCAAAATTTCATCGCAATCAGAGTCTGTTTGATACCCGAACAATTAAATGTATAGCGGCACTATAATCGCTCAAATGTCGGATGTTTTCGGTGTTTAAAAAAAATTGTGTCGGGCTGCAAACCTGCCTCTCTTCTGAGCCCAACCCCTCTTACATAGCTCACTAACCCATCCTAGCCAAACCCCACGTCTAGAATCGTCC
The DNA here is from genome assembly GCF_904849725.1 of Hordeum vulgare subsp. vulgare. Lineage (NCBI taxonomy): Eukaryota > Viridiplantae > Streptophyta > Magnoliopsida > Poales > Poaceae > Hordeum > Hordeum vulgare. Next base: position 431,498,526 of record NC_058522.1, on the reverse strand, counting down.
GATTGCGATCGCACAGTCGAAATCAGAGCAAAACACCCCATCCCTAGAAACCTTTCCTATTTAAACAGCCTACCCTTGCCATTTTGGACCTAACCCTAGCTCCCTCTTCGATCCGCGCGTAGCCATCCGCCCGTGCCATGGAGCCTCCTCCCTCCGAGCTACCGCGATCAGCCGAGCCCATCTCGGGCCCGCCCGGGCCCGAAACCTGATACGTCTCCAACATATCTATAATTTTCATTGTTCCATTCTATTAAATTATCTCTTTTGAAGTTTTATATGCATTTATATGTTGTTTTATATTATTTTCGGGACTAACCTATTAATCTAGAGTCTAGTGCCAATTTTTGTTTTTTTCCACCTTTTTTGAGTATTGCATATAAGGAATATTAAATGGAGTCCAAACGGAACAAAATCTCCGAAAAGATTTTTCTTCGACCAGAAGATACCCAGCAGACTTGGATTAGGGGCAGGGCATCTGCCGGGAGGACACAAGCATGTAGGGTGCGCCCTGGGGGGTGGTCGTGCCCCTGGCTTGTGGGCCTCCTGTAGGTCTCCTAACCCTATTCTTTGGCCTATGAATTCCCAAATATTCCCGTATCGCCAAAAAGAGCCACGAAAATACTTTTACGTTGCCGGGGGCCTCTTTTCCCATGAGATCCAATCTGGGAGCCTTTTCCGGTAATCTGCCGGAGAGGGAATTGAACACGGAGGGCATCTACATCAACTCCATTGCCTCTCCGATGATGTGTGAGTAGTTCATCATAGACCTACGGGTCCATAGCTAGTAGCTAGATGGCTTCTTCTCTCTCTTTGATCTTCAATACCATGGTCTTCATGATCTTCATAGAGATCTATCCGATGAAATACTCTTTTACGGTGTGTCTGTCGAGATCCGATGAATTGTGAGTTTATGTTTAGATTATGTATGAATATTATTTGAGTCTCTTCTGAATTCTTATATGCATGATTTCATATCTTTGCAAGTATTTTCGAATTATTGGTTTGGTTTGGCCAACTAGATTGGTAATTCTTGCAATGGGAGAAGTGCTTAGTTTTGGGTTCAATCTTGCGGCGTCCTCACCCAGTGACATAGTAGGGGTAGCGAGGCATGTATTGTATTGTAGCCATCGAGGATAAAAAGATGGGGTTTTCATCATATTGATTGAGTTTATCCCTCCACATCATGTCATCTTACTTAATGCATTACCCTGTTCTTCATGAACTTAATACTCTAGATGCAGGAAGGAGTCGATCGATGTGTGGAGTAATAGTAGTAGATGCAGAATCGTTTCGGTCTACTTGACACGAACGTCATGCCTATATGCATAATCATTGCCTTATATATCTTCATAATTATACGTTTTTATATCAATTGCTCGACGGTAATTTGTTCACCCACCGTATTATTTTCCTTTGTGAGAAAAGACTCTAGTGAAACCTATGGCCCCCGGGTCTATTTTCCATATTATTTTTTCAGATCTATAAACAAAAATACCAAAAATACTTTCCTGCAATTTATTTACTTTTGTTTCCGCAATATTTTATATATATCTCTATCAGCAGTTTGATTCCTTGCATTGAATATGATGAGAAGTTTGATTCCTTGCATATAGTTTTGAGATATGAAGATGGTAATATGAGAGTTATGCTAGTAAGTAATTGTGAATTAGAAAAAATACTTGTGTTAAAGCTTGTGATTCCCGTGACATGCACGTATGGTGAACCGTTGTGTGATGAAGTCAGAGCATGATTTGTTTAATGATTGTCAACCTTTGTGTGGAGGTCGGGATCGCGTGATGGTTAACTCCTACCAACCCTTCCCCTAGGAGCATGCGTCTAATACTTTGCTTCGATGACTAATAGGCTTTTGCAATAAGTATGTGAGTTTTTTATGACTAATGTTGGGTTCATGGATTATACGCACTCTCACCCTTCCACCTTTGCTAGCCTCTCTAGTACCGCGCAACTTTCGTAGGTACATTAAACCCACCTTCCGCAAAATAGCCACCATATATTTTCCTCAAAAGAGCCACCATATCTACCTATTATGGCATTTTCACAACCATTTCGAATATATTGCCATGCAACTCCACCGTCCATTTTTATGACACGCACCATCACTTCCATATTGCTTATAGAGTCATACTTTTTTCTAAGTTATCGAGTTGTAATCTTTGAGTTGTAACTAAATAAAAGTGTGATGATTTGCATTATTAGAGCATTGCCCCGTGTGAGAAAAGGATGATGGAAACTATGATTCCCTCACAAGTTGGGATGAGTCTCCGAACTTTACAAAAAATAAAAGAGGCTAGCGAAGCCCATAAAAAAATAAAAGAGGCCAAAGAAGCCCACCAAGAAAAGAGAAAAAAAAGAGAGAAAGTGAGAAGGGACAATGCTACTATCTCTTTCCACACTTGTGCTTCAAAGTAGCACCATGTTCTTCATAGAGAGTCTCATATTTTGTCACTTTCATATAACTAGTGGAATTACATCTTTTGCACAACCACTTAGTTTTCTTTTTGAGCTTTCATACACTTATAGCTCTAGTGCATTTGTTGCATGACAATCCCTACTCACTCACATTAATATCTATTGATGGGCATGTTGGAATTATGCCCTAGAGGCAATAATAAATGTATAGTTATTATAATTCCTGTATCAAGATAATAGTTTATTATCCATGCTATAATTGTATTGAATGAAGACTCATTTACATGTGTGGATACATAGACAAAACACCGTCCCTAGCATGCCTCTAGTTGGCTAGCCAGTTGATCGATGATAGTCAGTGTATTCTGATTATGAACAAGGTGTTGTTGCTTGATAACTGGATCACGTCATTGGGAGAATCACGTGATGGAATAGACCCAAACTAATAGACGTAGCATGTTGATCGTGTCATTTTGTTGCTACTGTTTTTCTGCGTGTCAAGTATTTATTCCTATGACCATGAGATCATATAACTCACTGACACCGGAGGAATGCTTTGTGTGTATCAAACGTCGCAACGTAACTGGGTGACTATAAAGATGCTCTACAGGTATCTCCGAAGGTGTTAGTTGAGTTAGTATGGATCAAGACTGGGATTTGTCACTCCGTGTGACGGAGAGGTATCTCGGGGCCCACTCGGTAATACAACATCACACACAAGCCTTGCAAGCAATGTAACTTAGTGTAAGTTGCAGGATCTTGTATTACGGAACGAGTAAAGAGACTTTCCGGTAAACGAGATTGAAATAGGTATGCGGATACTGACGATCGAATCTCGGGCAAGTAACATACCGAAGGACAAAGGGAATGACATACGGGATTATACGAATCCTTGGCACTGAGGTTCAAACGATAAGATCTTCGTAGAATATGTAGGATCCAATATGGGCATCCAGGTCCCGCTATTGGATATTGACCGAGGAGTCTCTCGGGTCATGTCTACATAGTTCTCGAACCCGCAGGGTCTGCACACTTAAGGTTCGACGTTGTTTTATGCGTATTTGAGTTATATGGTTGGTTACCGAATGTTGTTCGGAGTCCCGGATGAGATCACGGACGTCACGAGGGTTTCCGGAATGGTCCGGAAACGAAGATTGATATATAGGATGACCTCATTTGATTACCGGAAGGTTTTCGGAGTTACCGGGAATGTACCGGGAATGACGAATGGGTTCCGGGAGTTCACCGGGGGGGCAACCCACCCCGGGGAAGCCCATAGGCATTGGGGAAGCCACACCAGCCCTTAGTGGGCTGGTGGGACAGCCCACAAGTGCCCAATGCGCCAAGGGAAGAAAAATCAAGAGGAAAGAAAAAAAGGGGGGAAGTGGGAAGGGAGGGGGACTCCTCCCACCAAACCAAGTCCAACTCGGTTTGGGGGGGGGAGTCCTCCCCCCCTTGGCTCGGCCGACTCCTTGGGGGGTCCTTGGACCCCAAGGCAAGGCCCCCCTCCCTCCTATATATATGGAGCAATTAGGGCTGATTTGAGACGACTTTCTCACGGCTGCCCGACCACATACCTCCATAGTTTTTCCTCTAGATCGCGTTTCTGCGGAGCTCGGACGGAGCCCTGCTGAGACAAGGTCATCACCAACCTCCGGAGCGCCGTCACGCTGCCGGAGAACTCTTCTACCTCTCCGTCTCTCTTGCTGGATCAAGAAGGCCGAGATCATCGTCGAGCTGTACGTGTGCTGAACGCGGAGGTGCCGTCCGTTCGGTACTAGATCGTGGGACTAATCGCGGGATTGTTCGCGGGGCGGATCGAGGGACGTGAGGACGTTCCACTACATCAACCGCGTTCTCTAACGCTTCTGCTGTACGATCTACAAGGGTGCGTAGATCAGTCATCCCCTCTCGTAGATGGACATCACCATGATAGGTCTTCGTGCGCGTAGGAAAATTTTTGTTTCCCATGCGACGTTCCCCAACAGGGCATCTCCATAGCCCGTTGATATGCCTAGTTGATGTGAGACTATCTTCTCTTTTTTGCAGCTCCACCACACTCTATTCCACCTGTAGTGCTATATTCATGGCTCATGCTCATGTATTGCATGAGAGTTGAAAAGGTTTGAGAACATAAAAAGTGTGAAACAATTGCTTGATTTTCATCGGGGTTGTGCATGATTTAGATACTTTGTGTGGTGAAGATGGAGCATACCCAGACCATATGATTTTGTAGGGATAACTTTCTAAGACCATGTTATTTTGAAAGGAAGCAATTGCCTTATTGGTATGCTTGAAGTATTATTGTTTTTATGTAAATATTAGACTTTTGTTTTGAATCTTATGGATCTGAATATTCATGCCACAATAGAGAATATTACATGGATAAATATGTTAGGTAGCATTCCACATCAAAAATTCTCTTTTATCGTTTACCTACTCGAGGACGAGCAAGAATTAAGCTTGGGGATGCTTGATACGTCTCCAACGTATCAATAATTTTTGATTGCTCCATGCTATTATATTATCTCTTTTGGATGTTTTATATGCATTTATACGTTGTTTTATATTATTTTTGGGACTAACCTATTAATCTAGAGCCTAGCGTCAGTTTCTGCTTTTTCCACGTTTTTGAGTATTGCAGATAAGGAATATTAAACAGAGTCCAAATGGAACAAAATATCCGAAAAGATTTTTCTTGGACCACAAGACACCGAGCAGACTTGGAGTAGGGGGTAGGGCATCTGCTCGGAGGCCACAAGCTTGCAGGGTGCACCCTTCGTGTGATCGCGCCCCTGGCTTGTGGGCCCCATGCACGTCTCCTAACCCTATTCTTTTGCCTATAAATTCCCAAATATTCCCGTATCGCCAAAAAGAGCCACGAAAATACTTTTACGTTGCCGGGGGCCTCTTTTCCCATGAGATCCAATCTGGGAGCCTTTTCCGGTAATCTGCCAGAGAGGGAATTGAACACGGAGGACATCTACATCAACTCCATTGCCTCTCCGATGATGTGTGAGTAGTTCACCATAGACCTACGGGTCCATAGCTAGTAGCCAGATGGCTTCTTCTCTCTCTTTGATCTTCAATACCATGGTCTTCATGATCTTCATAGAGATCTATCCGATGAAATACTCTTTTGCGGTGTGTGTGTCGAGATCCGATGAATTGTGAGTTTATGTTTAGATTATGTATGAATATTATTTGAGTCTCTTCTGAATTCTTATATGTATGATTTCATATCTTTGCAAGTCTTTTCGAATTATTGGTTTGGTTTGGCCAACTAGATTGGTAATTCTTGCAATGGGAGAAGTGCTTAGTTTTGGGTTCAATCTTGCGGCGTCCTCACCCAGTGACATAGTAGGGGTAGCGAGGCATGTATTGTATTGTAGCCATCGAGGATAAAAAGATGGGGTTTTCATCATATTGATTGAGTTTATCCCTCCACATCATGTCATCTTACTTAATGCATTACCCTGTTCTTCATGAACTTAATACTCTAGATGCAGGAAGGAGTCGGTCGATGTGTGGTGTAATAGTAGTAGATGCAGAATCGTTTCGGTCTACTTGACACGGACGTGGTGCCTATATGCATAATCGTTGCCTTAGATATCTTCCTAATTATTCGCTTTTCTATCAATTGCTCGATAGTAATTTGTTCATCCACCGTATGATTTTCCTTTATGAGAGAAGCCTCTAGTGAAACTATGGCCCCCGCGTTTATTTTCCATATTATATTTTCAGATCTATAAACCAAAAATACTTTGTTGCAATTTATTTACTTTTGTTTCCGCAATATTTTATATCTATCTCTATCAGATCTCATCCTTGCAAATAACTATGAAGGGATTGGCAACCCCTTTTTAGCGTTGGGTGCAAGAGTTTGATTGTTTGTGTTGGTACTACTATTAGGGCCTTGCTTGTTCCTTCTAGTGGATTGATACTGATGGAGTTATAGTCCTAGGGTAGGATCATAGGCCTGCCCTATAGGTCCTACCCAAAGACTACCCTTCATAAAGGACAAGGCCATTAGTCAGTTCCAACTGAATTAAGGATTTCCCTTCATCCAGTCGGTGACGATTCCTCCATCATCCAGTCGGTGACGATTCCTCCATCATCCCGTCGGAAATGAGCATTCAGAGTGTATCAAATGTACCGACTGGATTCCACTATGTACTTCGTAACCCCCCTGGATGGCAACGGTCGTACGCTTTCATGTACCTTTATTAGCATTCAAGGCATACGTTACATGTAACGTATACATTTAACCACCACTACTCTACACCTGCGCACCGAACCGTTGTGAAGGGTAGTGCACTCTATATAAGTTGCCCTTCCCCACTAGTGCAGGGGTTAGCAATTCACTGTAATCCATATTCCACTCGACATCAAGCTCCCAAGAGCACTGAGACGTAGGGCTTTTACCTCCACCGTAGAGGGGCCTGAACTCATACAACCTCGCCGTAGCTAAGGCTCTGCCCATCCTTTTATACCCCATACATCTACTGTCAGATTTATACCCACGATAGTTGGCGCCCACCGTGGGGCAGGCGTCTAAGCGACTTTCGGCGAGTTTGCGACTACATCTTTTCATCATGTCGTCCGGTGGAGATTTGTGCATGGGTCATGAGATCCTCTTCGGCGCTCTCTCCTTCATCATCGACGATTCGGCATGGCTTCGGGATGCTCCTCTCGACGTCGAGGCGCTCCCCAGTCGCGGGGCTACGCACTTCCGTGTCGGCGCCCGCGGCATCCTTCTTCTCCAGCAGTCGGCCCCGGTGTCGACCTTCGGCCCTGTCGCGCGCCGCAACAAGCGGTCTCGCCGTCCGCGGCTCCAGCTTTGGTGCAACACGCCCAGGCGCGCCAGAGCGCGTCTTCACAAGTGACGATCCTCGAGTCGGTTGTAGTAGCGCCGCCGTCCCAGCGCTCGGACTCAGTTCCGACTGAGTTTCCTTCCGAGTGTGTGGGTCACGGGCTTGCAACCGAAGTGCACATGGCCAACTCTCATGAAAGTCCCCGCCAAACCGGCCGGAACGAGCACGAGGTGGGCGAAACCTCCGGCGCTTGCCGTCAGCCCCGCCGTTCTGCCAGTCGGCGCACTCGTCAGAGCAACGTGGAGGTGTTCCGCACACCCGTCCTCAACCTGGCTGCCGCCGCCAAGATAGCCGATTCCCTCCAGCCGACTGATTCAGAGGCTGGCAGAGGGATCGAGCAGACCCGTGCCCTGCTGCACACGGCGCAACAGCAAAATTCGGCGGTCTCCCAGTCGCACAACAGGATCCACAATAGTTCTATTCGCGCGAACACGCATCGGTCAGTTCACAGCCCCGGTTCTCATCAGCGACACAGGGGAGGCAGCCGTTCCATGAATCCCGAAGATCGTCGCCGTTCACGCACCTCTCTGCGGGGTGGGCCCTATGGGCCCCGACATCATGATGATCGGCGTTCGGTCGGTGACACTTATGATCCAAGGCCTGATGCAAGAGGATACATCGCCCAGAGGAGGGTAGACAGGGGCCGGGCCCATCGCGATGGACACGATATAGACCGTCCGAGTGGAAGCAGGACCATCGTCTCTGGCCCCGAGTGTTTCAGTTGAGCCATCCGTTCGGCTGACATCCCTCCCAACTTCCGATTAGCGACGGGAATCAACAAGTTTACAGGAGAATCCAAGCCAGAAACGTGGTTGGACGACTACCGAGTGGCAGTCCAGATCGGCGGTGGAGACGACCAGGTCACCATGAAACATCTTCCCCTGACGCTCGACGGCTCGGCACGAGCGTGGCTGAACCAGTTGGCCCCTTCAAGCATCTACAGTGGGCAGATCTGGCCCGAGTCTTCATCAGGACCTTCAAGGGGACGTGCAAACGCCCTGCTGGTCTCGTGGAGCTCCAGCACTGTGTCCAGAAGCAGAATGAGCCCCTGCGCGATTTCATCCAGCGTTGGACAACCCTCTACCACACGGTGGTGAACGTCACAGAGCACCAAGCAGACTGCGCCTTCAAGGCAGGCGTGCGGTACAGAGATCTGTACCTGAAGTTCGGTCGAACAGGCGACATCTCCACGAGCAAGATGATGGAGATAGCAGCACGCTATGCAAATGGCGAAGAAGAGGACCGCATTCGTAGCGGCAAGCACAAGTCAGCCGCCGATGGAGATGGGAACAGCACTCGGAAGCAGAAGCAGAAAGCTCCGTCCACTCCGCAGGCAGAGGCCGCAGCCGTTACCAATGCCAAGTTCAAGGGCAAGAGGAAGGCTCATTTCACCCCCAAGAAAAAGCAGTTCGGAAACCACATCCTAGACCAGCCATGTCCATTCCACACGAAGATGGATGAAGAGGGCAACGCCATATTCCCGAAGCATACCACTCGGCAGTGTCGCCTCCTGATCCTGGGGTTCAGCGAAGTGCAGCCGAGTGAAAAGGACAATGAACAGGATGAGGAGGACAAGGAGGATCCGTTCCCCCAAGTCCATGCCACGCTGATGATTTTTGCTGACGTTGAAAGCAAGAGTCGACTGAAGTTGGTGAACAGGGAGGTGAACATGGCCACCCCGACCAACTCCACGTTCCTCAAATGGTCTCAGACTGCGATCACCTTTGACCAGTCGGATCATCCAGCACACGTACCTATCCCAGGGAGGCAGGCCCTGGTCGTCGACCCGGTGGTGGAAGGAGTCCGACTGCGCAAAGTCCTCATGGACGGCGGCATCGGCTTGAACATCATGTACGCTAACACTCTCAAGGGGATGGGCATTCTGATGTCTAAACGTAGCGAGAGCAGCATGCAGTTGCATGGAGTCGTCCTCGGACGAAAGGCCAAGTTGTTGGAATTATGCCCTAGAGGCAATAATAAATATAGTTATTATTATAATTCCTGTATCAAGTTAATCGTTTATTATCCATGCTATAATTGTATTGAATGAAGACTCATTTACATGTGTGGATACATAGACAAAACACTATCCCTAGCAAGCCTCTAGTTGGCTAGCCAGTTGATCAAAGATAGTCAGTGTCTTCTGATTATGAACAAGGTGTTGTTGCTTGATAACTGGATCACGTCATTAGGAGAATCACGTGATGGACTAGACCCAAACTAATAGACGTAGCATGTTGATCGTGTCATTTTGTTGCTACTGTTTTCTGCGTGTCAAGTATTTGTTCCTATGACCATGAGATCATATAACTCACTAACACCGGAGGAATACTTTGTGTGTATCAAACATCGCAACGTAACTGGGTGACTATAAAGATGCTCTACAGGTATCTCCGAAGGTGTTCGTTGAGTTAGTATGGATCAAGACTGGGATTTGTCACTTCGTGTGACGGAGAGGTGTCTCGGGGCCCACTCGGTAATACAACATCACACACAAGCCTTGCAAGCAATGTAACTTAGTGTAAGTTGCGGGATCTTGTATTATGGAACGAGTAAAGAGACTTGCCGGTAAACGAGATTGAAATAGGTATGCGGATACTGACGATCGAATCTCGGGCAAGTAACATACCGAAGGACAAAGGGAATGACATACGGGATTATATGAATCCTTGGCACTGAGGTTCAAACGATAAGATCTTCATAGAATATGTAGGATCCAATATGGGCATCCAGGTCCCGCTATTGGATATTGACCGAGGAGTCTCTCGGGTCATGTCTACATAGTTCTCGAACCCGCAGGGTCTGCACACTTAAGGTTCGACGTTGTTTTATGCGTATTTGAGTTATATGGTTGGTTACCGAATGTTGTTCGGAGTCCCAGATGAGATCACGGACATCACGAGGGTTTCCGGAATGGTCCAGAAACGAAGATTGATATATAGGATGACCTCATTTGATTACCGGAAGGTTTTCGGAGTTACCGGGAATATACCGGGAATGACGAATGGGTTCCGGGAGTTCACCGGGGGGGCAACCCACCCCGGGGAAGCCCATAGGCCTTGGGGGTGGCACACCAGCCCTTAGTGGGCTGGTGGGACTGCCCAAGAAGGCCCTATGCGCCATTGGAAGAAAATCAAAGAGAAAAAAAAAGGGAGGAGGTGGGAAAGGAAAGAAGGACTCCACCCACCAAACCAAGTAGGACTCGGTTTGGGGGGGGAGACGTTCCCCCCTTGGCTCGGCCGACCCCCTTGGGGCTCCTTGAGCCCCAAGGCAAGGCTCCCCCTCTCCCACCTATATATACGGAGGTTTTAGGGCTGATTTGAGACGACTTTTCCACGGCAGCCCGACCACATACCTCCACGGTTTCTCCTCTAGATCGTGTTTCTGCGGAGCTCGGGCGGAGCCCTGCTGAGACAAGATCATCACCAACCTCCGGAGCGCCGTCACGCTGCCGGAGAACTCTTCTACCTCTCCGTCTCTCTTGCTGGATCAAGAAGGCCGAGATCATCGTCGAGCTGTATGTGTGGTGAACGCGGAGGTGCCGTCCGTTCGGCACTAGATCATGGGACTGATCGCGGGGCGGATCGAGGGACGTGAGGACGTTCCACTACATCAACCGCGTTCACTAACGCTTCTCCTGTACGGTCTACAAGGGTACGTAGATCACACATCCCCTCTCGTAGATGGACATCACCATGATAGGTCTTCGTGCGCGTAGGAAATTTTTTTGTTTCCCATGCGACGTTCCCCAACACAAGTCACTCGGCCAGATCGCGTTGGACATCGTTTTCGGCTCCGACAAGAACTTCCGCAAGGAGAAACTGACGTTCGAGGTGGTGGACTTCCAGAGTGTGTACCACGCGATTCTGGGCCGCCCGGCGTATGCGCGTTTCATGGCCCGTCCATGTTACGTGTACCTGAGACTGAAGATGCCAGGCCCAAAAGGTGTGATCACTATCACAGGCAATCGGCAGCGGGCCGAGGAGTGTCTGCAGCAGGGATCGAGGATCGCCGATCAACAGATGGCTGTCCTCGAGCTCGACGAGTACAAGAAGACAGTCGACCCCGCTGACTTGATGCGTTCGAAGAAGCCAGCTTCGGAGTCCGCATTCCAGTTGGCAGGAGAGACGAAGAAGGTCAACATCCACCCAACGGACGACACCGCTGCTCCGACGAACATCTCCACCACCCTCGATCCTAAATACGAAGCCGAGCTCATCCAATTCCTCCGTGAGAACTGGGACATTTTTGCACGGAAGCCCGCTGACATGCGAGGTGTACCCAGGGAGTTGGCTGAGCACCGACTGCATGTGGATCCTGCGGCTCGGCCTGTCCAAGAACGCCTGCGTCGGTCCGCCGCGCACAAGAGGAAGGCAATCGGAGAAGAGGTGTCTAAGCTTTTGGCAGCCAACTTCATTCGCGAGGTACACCACTCCGAGTGGCTCGCCAATGTCGTCATGGTGCCCAAGAAGGACAAGTCTCTCCGAATGTGCATCGACTTCAAGCATCTCAATAAGGTCTGCCCGAAAGACCATTTCCCGCTCCCCCGCATCGATCAAATTGTCGATTCGACTGTGGGCTGCGAGCGTTTGTCATTCCTTGATGCCTACTCGGGCTATCATCAGATCCGTCTCTATGGCCCCGATGAATTAAAAACAGCCTTCATCACCCCATTCGGGTGCTTCTGCTACATCACTATGCCATTTGGTTTGAAGAATGCAGGAGCAACCTTTATGCGCATGGTCCAAAAATGCCTCCTTGACCAGATCAGTCGAAATGTGGAGGCGTATATGGATGATATCGTAGTCAAGTCACGCAAAGGTTCTGACCTGCTGACTGACTTGGCAGAAACATTCACCAACCTTTGTAGGTACGATATCAAGCTCAACCCAGCCAAGTGTTCATTCGGTGTTCCCAGCGGAAAGTTACTCGGTTTCTTCGTTTCCGAACGAGGGATCGATGTCAACCCCGAAAAGATCGGGACCATCATCCGAATGGAGCGGCCGGTCAGAATACACGATGTTCAAAGGCTCACAGGTTGCCTAGCGGCTTTGAGCAGGTTTATCAGTCGACTCGGCGAGAAGGCACTTCCTCTGTACCGACTCATGAAGAAATCAGATACTTTCGAGTGGACAGACGAAGCCCAAATTGCATTCGACGACCTCAAAGTCCTACTTTCCACCCAGTCGGTTCTTACTGCTCCGCTTAGTAAAGAACCCCTTCTTCTGTACATTGCGGCTACAAATCAAGTCGTCAGCATTGTTCTCACAGTCGAACGAGAAGAAGAAGGCAAAGCATACAAGGTTCAGCGGCCAGTGTATTATGTCTCCGAAGTCCTGACTCCTTCCAAGCAGAGGTATCCCCACTATCAAAAACTTATCTACGGGATTTACATGACTGCGAAGAAGGTGGCTCATTATTTCCAAGACCACTCGGTGTCTGTCGTTTCTGATGCTCCGTTGTCGGAAATCCTACACAACCGGGACGCATCGGGCCGAGTGGCGAAGTGGGCAATGGAGATGTTATACTGTGACATCAAGTTCGAGGCCAAGAAAGCCATAAAGTCTCAAGCTATGGCTGACTTCATAGCAGAATGGGTAGAACAACAGCAACCGACCCACATCTGCTCGGCTCATTGGACAATGTTCTTCGATGGGTCCAAGATGTTGAATGGCTCCGGCGCTGGCGTTGTGATCATATCGCCAAAGGGTGACAAACTCAAGTATGTGTTGCAGATACACTTTGATTCCTCCAACAACGAGGCAGAGTATGAAGCTCTCCTTTATGGACTGCGCATGGCCATCGCACTCGGCGTCTGTCGCCTGATGGTCCATGGAGATTCAGATTTGGTGGTTAATGAAGTGATGAAGGAGTGGGACGTCAGGAACCCCACCATGACCACATACTGCAATGCAGTGAGGAAGCTCGAGAAAAAGTTTGAAGGTCTGGAACTCCACCATGTTCCGCAACTGAAAAACCAAGCAGCTGATGAGTTGGCAAAACTCGGATCCACTCGGAGACCAGTCTCGAGTGACGTCTGCCTCGAGCACCTCCACCTTCCCTCAGTTAAAGAAGATTCTTTCATAGAGGAACCAGTACAACCAAAGAGCTCGACAGATCCGACTGAAGTCGAAGTCCCTGCTGTGGTTTATTTGATCATGGAGATTCTTGCTATCATCCCCGATTGGACTGTGCCGTTTATTGCATACATCCTGAGGCAAGAATTACCAGAAGACGAAGTCCAAGCCAGACAGATCGTCCGCAGGTCAAAGTCGTTCACTGTCATTGATGGCCAGTTGTACAAAGAAAGCGTTTCAGGCGTCCTTCAATGATGCATCTCCCCTGAGGAGGGACAGTTAATCCTGGAAGAAATTCACTCGAGAACCTGCGGTCATCACGCCTCCTCAAGGGAAATCGACGCCAAAGCATTCAGAGCTGGCTTCTTCTGGCAGCAGGCGAATGAAATGGCGAAGGATATGGTCGACCGATGCGAAGGCTATCAGTTCTACTCTAACAAGTCCCACAAGCCAACATCTGCGTTGAAGACAATCCCTCTTGTTTGGCCATTTGCAGTATGGGGATTAGATACGGTCGGTCCATTCAGGACAGGCCAAGGAGGATTCACACATCTGTTGGTGGCAGTCGACAAGTTCACAAAGTGGATTGTGGCCAAGCCCATCAAGAAGCTCGACGCCCTTACGGCCATCAAGTTTGTCAGGGACATCATCTCCAGATTCGGGGTACCTCACAGCATAATCACTGATAATGGAACAAACTTTGACTCGGACAGATTCAAAGGTTTCTGTACAGGCCAAGGTATCCGAGTGGATTTTGCATCTGTGGCACATCCCCAAACAAACGGGCAAGCAGAGCGAGCGAATGGACTTATTCTGCAAGGTTTGAAGCCTCGACTCCTGCGAGAAGTGGGACATGCCGCCGGCGCATGGGTCACCGAGCTGCCTTCGGTGCTTTGGGGTCTCCGCACAACCCCAAATAGATCTACAGGGCGATCCCCGTTCTTCCTCGTTTACGGAGCAGAGGCAGTCCTTCCGAGTGACTTGCTTCACAACGCTCCACGAGTTGAACTCTTCTCCGAAGCTGAAGCAGAGCAAGCAAGGCAAGACGGAGTGGATCTTCTAGAGGAGGAGCGCGAGATGGCACTGACTCGCTCAACCATTTATCAACAAGATCTGCGGCGTTTTCACACACGACACGTCAGGAGTCGTACATTCCAAGCAGGCGACCTGGTGCTCCGAGTGGATCAGCAGAGACCTCGCAAGTTGGCTCCCGCCTGGGAAGGACCCTTCATCATCTCCAATGTGCTGAACAACGGAGCATATCGACTCTATAACCTTGACAGGGAAACGGACGAGCCGCCAGCGTGGAACGGAGATCTCCTGAAGCGTTTCTACACGTGACCGTCGACTGAAGCAATGTAAAGAACAAGTATCGATGAAGTAATACAAAGCAGATTGAGTTTTTTGCAGATTCAAAATCCTTCCGCGTTCGCAGACTCCGGTTTAAAAAAAACTTAGCTGCGAACCAGAATCGCCTAAGTACAAACTTTCTCCGAGTGTGCACTAAACATCGCACTCGGGGACTTAGCTGCGATCTAGAATCGCCTAAGTACAAACTTTCTCCGAGTGTGCGCTAAACGTCGCACTCGGGGACTTAGCTGCGATCCAGAATCGCCTAAGTAATAACTTTCTCCGAGTGTGCCCTAAACGTCGCACTCGGGGACTTAGCTGCGATCAAGAATCGCCTAAGTACAAACTTTCTCCGCGTGTGCGCTAAACGTCGCACTCGGGGACTTAGCCGTGATCCAGAATCGCCTAAGTATTAACTTTCTCCGAGTGTGCACTAAACATCGCACTCGGGGACTTGTCTGCGACCAAGAATCGCCTAAGTAGAAAGCTTCCTTCGAGTATATCTTACAGATCCACTCAGAGGCTTAGCAGACCCTTATTGAGGCTCATGTAGATGTCAAGACAACTGACAATTACATGAGTAGCACGAACCTCATTGAGGCTCATGTAGATGTCAAGACAACTCACAATTACATGAGTACCGGAACCTCATTGATTCTCATGTAGATGTCAAGACAACTGACAATTACATGAGTAACAACTTGCTCCGAGTACGACCTTACAGTCGCACTCGAAGACTTAGCCGCGATCACGAATCGCCTAAGTATACAATTGCCTTCGAGTGTATCCTACAGATCCACTCGGAGACTCAACAGACCCTCAGTGAGGCTCATGCAGATGTCAAGACAACTGACAATTACATGCTCCGCATGTTTGCCATTTGCTTCACCAAGAAACGCCAAACAAAAACCACGAGCCAAAATCATGTAAACAACTCTTTGGCAAAGGAAGAGCAAAAGATTCGATTCAAATTCAAAGTTCGTCTAAAGATGGTCGGTTCGGTGTAGATCAAGATTATTCACACCGAACCACGAATGTGACGGCCAACAGCAGTGGCCAAAGTTTCATACAACTAACACTCGGCATACCGAGGTAAAAGTTTTCTCAAGCGTCGTCAGGACTGGCACTGGGACTGGCAGGCTCCACGAAAGTGTCGAGGTCGATCCCGTATGCGATGCGAGTGGCGCTCTCAAGGAAGGTCTCCATAAAATCTTCGAATCGAAGCTTCTTGGTGTTTGTGACCTGCAGCGCCTTCAGCTTCTCTTCGCGAGCCTCCTTGCAGTGCACTCGGACCAGCGACAGCGCCACGTCCGCACCACAGCGAGCAGCAGACTTCTTCCACGCCTGCACTCGGTTCGGGACGTCCTCCAGCCGAGTCATCAACCCTTCCATCTCTTGCCGGGACTCGTCTTCGGGCCACAGCTCCTTGTCGATTCGGCTGACGACCTCTCTCAGTCGACCGATGAAAGGTCCCACTTTACCCAGACGAATTGCGCTCGGAGCATGTCTCGATTGGCGTCGTCGCCGAGTGGAACGTTCGGAATAACCGACCGCTCAACGTCAGCTGCTTCAGCCTCAGCGTCCATACAAAAATCTGCAAAGACAAGACGAGCAGCAAGTAAGCGCAGAATGAATTACACAGTCAACAAGCACTCGGAAAAACAGAACTTACCACCGAGAAGCGCAATCATCTGCCTTGCCCAGTCACTGACGTACTTCTCCTGTGATATGCACCGCCTGTTCATCACCTTCATCTGCCCCATCAGCTCGGTTCTTTGTTTCCCCATTTTCTCCATTTCGGCCACCAATGCCTTGTTTGCCTCACGGGACTCCTCCAAGGACTTCTCTCGTTCAGCCAGAACACCCTTCAGACCAGCCAAGGCAATCATTCCTGCATCCAGTTTCGCAGCAAACTAAATCTTTTCAGCCTTCACAGTGTTGTACGCCGATCCCATCTCGCAAGTCTTCTGCAAGTCAGCGCGAAGAGACGATCAGACAAATTCAACAAGGAAAACAATAAAAACGCGAAGTTCTTCAGACCCCTGTCGACGCAAGCAGTCGACAGCGGTCTCGGGGACTACACCCAGTGGGTTCACTAAGAGTGACCCCACCGGCATGAAGCTCAAACAGGTCCGCCCTATTGAGATACATGACAAAAACAAGCCTACGAGGCTACTACTACCCGACCTGAGTAAATTTACTCTCGGGGACTAATCCAGTAGGTGCACTCGGAGTGCCCCCACCGGTAACATTCGAACAAATTAGTTTTGATCTGATCAACTTAAAGAAAATGTATATAAAGACAACTGCCGGTGCAAGCACACGACAGAAGTCTCGGGGACTACACCCACTGGGTTCACTAAGAGTGAACCCACTGCAAAATAATCATCCTGCATCCGAGTATATTGCTTAAACACCCAATGGGTTACAAGGGGAAAGCAAATACTTACTAGCCCACTTACTCGGATATCGTCCCGGAGTTCCAAGCTTCGCTTGTACACACACGCGATGGAGTCGTACGCTCTCTTGGCATCACCCGCCATCAACTCCGCCTGCACCATGGCCCCCTTGGCAGCTCCCACCTGATCTTCCGGAAGGCACTGGGCGTCGAACTGGACGGTCGACGGACCTGGCACCACAAGAGACTCCTTGGGCATCCCAAGTCCTGCTCCAGTCGGTTCAGCAACAATGAGCGCCGTGTCAGTCGACGGCATCGTCTCGGTTGACGGCGCGTCCATGGCGGGAGTAGTAACAGACGGAACAGCCTCAAGGACAGGCGCCGCAGCTTGCTCGGACCTCTTCTGATCGTCCTCCTCCACATGGATCACCTCTGAACGAAGCCCGACCAAACGATGTGAGACCACAGGAAAAAGGACAAGACCAAAGACAGAATTCGTGAAACAATAATGTAAGCTCTCGGAGTCGCCACGACGTACCTTGCTGGGATGTGACAACGTTGTCCGTATCCATGGGATCGTCCCCCTGGCGTGGCAGAGAAGTGGCGGGGGTGGCAGCTCTGTCGAGTAAAATTCACTCGACCAATAAGCATGAGTTCAATCAAATACTGGAAGAAGATAGAAGAACAATACACTTACGCTGAGGCGACAGGAACGGCGATCCTCATCCGCGGCAAAGCCTTCCGAGGCTTGGATCCACTCGGTTTGGCCACCTTAGAGGGCTGGCCCACGGGCTCAGCAGCAGAGTCCCTGGTCCTCTTTGTGCTCCGAGCACTCGGAACCACGGGAGAAGCTGGCAAGGCACTCGGAACCACAGGAGGAGCTGGCGGGGCACTCGAGGCCGCTGGAGGAGCCGACGGAGCCACGGGTTCGTGGCAGCGTTTAGTTCGAGGCTCTGGTGCTGGGGGTGGCGAGTTCTATTCCTCATCTTCCCCCTCTTCTTCTTCGGACTCCTCCTCCATCTCCCCACTGTCGGAGACGTACTCGACGCTCTCCACGCTGCCCTCCTGGCTGCCTTCCTCTTCCTCAGCCGGATTCACGTTCGAGACGGGAGAAAACCAGTTGGTCCACGCCTGCACGAGATACAGTCGACAACATCAGACGTCAGACAGTGATACAAGAAAAAGCGATAAATCTAAGACAATTGTGTGCACTCGACAAGTTATACTCACCTCATTTGGAGGAGGGTTGTCCGCGCGGAAGGGCTTCACTCGCCGGGCTCCTCTGGGGTTGTCGCAGGCGTCTGTGATGTTGCGGACCCACGACTTCACATGCTCCCCGGTCACGCACTCGGGGTTAGTCCGAGTGGAGTCCTCAGGCCCCGCGTAGTGCCACATGGCGTGGTGTCGAGCTTGCAAAGGCTGGATACGCCGACCCAGAAAAATCTCCAGCAAATCTATGCCAGTGACTCCCTTTCGGACAACCTCTACGAGCACATCGACCAGAGGCTGGATTTGGATCTTCTCCATCTTCGTGAGCGTAAGCTGCCTAGGCGGAGCCGGACGGTCTAGACTAAAAGGTGGCACTCCAGTTGCGGCATTCGGACACGCAACGTCCTGCCAGTAGAACCAAGTCGACTGCCAGTTCCTAACGGATTCAGACAACTGAAGAGCGGGATAGCTACTTTTACTTTTCTTTTGGAAGCCTAAGCCTCCGCAGAGCTGGAGGAGGTGAGTTTTGTCGTCCGACTAGCTAAGTCTTTTGATGGTTTGAGATCTAGCAGAGAAGATGTGCTTGAAGAGCCCCCAATGGGGAGGACAGCCGATAAAACACTCGCACAGCACAACAAAGGCAGAGCGATGAGCTATTGCGTTGGGAGGAAAATGGTGGAGCTGCGCTCTGAAGTGGTTCATTATACCTCTGAAGAAGGGATAAGGAGGCAGAGAGAAGCCTCGGTACACGTGACTGAGCAGCAGGACGCGCTCCCCCTCCTAGGGCGCCGGCTCCGTCTCGCCCTCCGCCGGCAGCCTCCACGTCTTGTGCTCGATCATGCCTTGCTCCACCAGCTCCAGCATGTCCTCCTTCGTCACCGTGGAGGGGAGGAAATCCCCCTGGATCCAACCCGCCGGCAGTGCTCGCTGCCGCCGCCTTCTTCTTCTTCTGCGCCTCGAGCTTGCTCGTCTGCCCCTTCGTCATGGTGGAGGCTGTAGATCCGCGGGAGAGGAGGGGAAGGAAGGAGCTTGGGATGCGCAGGAGGCCGCGAGAAAAGCGAGGCAAGTGCGAGCTATCAGGCGAGTGCAACGAAAAACCCTCGTTGTAGAGGTTTAAATAAGGTTCCGACTGGGTCACTAGCAGGTGGCCCCGAAATCTTATCCCCCGACCGGTTGCTGCGATATTAGTGGAGGAGATGAAGGCGCGGAAATCGAGGCGGCAGATACTACTCGATTGCGATGTCGTCATCCCCGCTGAGCGCGCGGCAACCGAAATTTGAGGATCCCACAAAATCCGCCGCTGTCAGTTGACTGGTCACGTCAAAAGATTCCACGGAAGCACTCGGTCCCTGACGGTTCGTTTCACAGATATATCCACTCGGATCACTGGTCAAGATGATAAAATGGATCGAGGCAAACAACGCCAAAGTCGCTTCCATACCAGTCGGATCCGTACTCCAAGCGTCGCTTCGTCGTTCCAACCCCGATCCATTCGGGGACTAATGATGGGGTTATAGTCCTAGGGTAGGATCATAGGCCTGCCCTATAGGTCCTACCCAAAGACTACCCTTCATAAAGGACAAGGCCCTTAGTCAGTTCCAACTGAATTAAGGACTTCCCTTCATCCAGTCGGTGACGATTCCTCCATCATCCAGTCGGAAATGAGCATTCGGAGCGTATCAAACATACCGACTGGATTCCACTCTGTACTCCGTAACCCCCCTGGAGGGCAACGGTCATACGCTTTCATGTACCTTTATTAGCATTTAAGGCATACGTTACCTGTAACGTATACATTTAACCACCACTACTCTACCCCTGCGCATCGAACCGTTGTGAAGGGCAACGCACTCTATATAAGTCGCCCTTCCCCACTGGTGCAAGGGTTAGCAATTCACTGTAATCCATATTCCACTCGACATCAAGCTCCCAAGAGCACTGAGACGTAGGGCTTTTACCTCCACCGTAGAGGGGCCTGAACTCATACAACCTCGCCGTAGCTAAGGCTCTGCCCATCCTTTCGTACCCCATACATCTACTGTCAGACTTATACCCACGATAGTTGGCGCCCACCGTGGGGCAGGCGTCTAAGCGACTTTCGGCGAGTTTGCGACTACATCTTTTCATGTGACAACATGGATTCGTTGTTATATCACCATATTATTGCTAATTAATTTAATGCACCTATATACTTGGTAAAAGGTGAAAGGCTTGGCCTTCTAGCCCGGTGTTTTGTTCCATCTTTGTCGCCTTAGATACTTGTGTACCGGTGTTATGTTCCATAATTGAGCGCTCCTAACATGCTTGGGGTTGTTATGGGGACCCCCTTGATTTTCGTTTTGGGATAAAACTCTTTCGGCAAGGCCCAACATTGGTACTATATTTTCTCAACATAATAATACTAAACACCGTTAGTAAAGCATAGGGCATCATGAACCCGAGGATTAATTCAACATAATACACGGGGAAGTGATGATGGTGTTGGTCCCAAATGGGCAGACTACGGGGCCACCGCGGGGAAACTCGAGGTTCGGTTTTACTCGTAGGCTTTCCCATTCGGTAGTTCCGTGAGAAAGAGATACGCGTGTTGAGGAACGTCGCATGGGAAACAAAAAATTTCCTACGCGCACGAAGACCTATCATGGTGATGTCCATCTACGAGAGGGGATGAGTGATCTACGTACCCTTGTAGATCATATAGCAGAAGCGTTAGAGAACGCGGTTGATGTAGTGGAACGTCCTCACGTCCCTCGATCCGCCCCGCGAACAATCCCGCGATCAGTCCCACGATCTAGTACCGAACGGACGGCACCTCCGCGTTCAGCACACGTACAGCTCGACGATGATCTCGGCCTTCTTGATCCAGCAAGAGAGACGGAGAGGTAGAAGAGTTCTCCGGCAGCGTGACGGCGCTCCGGAGGTTGGTGATGACCTTGTCTCAGCAGGGCTCCGCCCGAGCTCCGCAGAAACGCGATCTAGAGGAAAAACTATGGAGGTATGTGGTCGGGCAGCCGTGAGAAAGTCGTCTCAAATCAGCCCTAATTGCTCCATATATATAGGAGGAGGGAGGGGGCCTTGCCTTGGGGTCCAAGGACCCCCCAAGGAGTCGGCCGAGCCAAGGGGGGGAGGACTCCCCCCCCCCCCAAACCGAGTTGGACTTGGTTTGGTGGGAGGAGTCCCCCTTCCTTCCCACTTCCCCCCTTTTTTTCTTTCCTCTTGATTTTTCTTCCCTTGGCGCATTGGGCACTTGTGGGCTGTCCCACCAGCCCACTAAGGGCTGGTGTGGCTCCCCCAATGCCTATGGGCTTCCCCGGGGTGGGTTGCCCCCCCCCCCCGCCCGGTGAACTCCCGGAACCCATTCGTCATTCCCGGTACATTCCCGGTAACTCCGAAAACCTTCCGGTAATCAAATGAGGTCATCCTATATATCAATCTTCGTTTCCGGACCATTCTGGAAACCCTCGTGACGTCCGTGATCTCATCCGGGACTCCGAACAACATTCGGTAACCAACCATATAACTCAAATACGCATAAAACAACGTCGAACCTTAAGTGTGCAGACCCTGCGGGTTCGAGAACTATGTAGACATGACCCGAGAGACTCCTCGGTCAATACCCAATAGCGGGACCTGGATGCCCATATTGGATCCTACATATTCTACGAAGATCTTATCGTTTGTACCTCAGTGCCAAGGATTCGTATAATCCCGTATGTCATTCCCTTTGTCCTTCGGTATGTTACTTGCCCGAGATTCGATCGTCAGTATCCGCATACCTATTTCAATCTCGTTTACCGGCAAGTCTCTTTACTCGTTCCGTAATACAAGATCCCGCAACTTACACTAAGTTACATTGCTTGCAAGGCTTGTGTGTGATGTTGTATTACCGAGTGGGCCCCGAGATACCTCTCCGTCATACGGAGTGACAAATCCCAGTCTTGATCCATACTAACTCAACTAACACCTTCGGAGATACCTGTAGAGCATCTTTATAGTCACCCAGTTACGTTGCGACGTTTGATACACACAAAGCATTCCTCCGGTGTCAGTGAGTTATATGATCTCATGGTCATAGGAATAAATACTTGACACGCAGAAAACAGTAGCAACAAAATGACACGATCAACATGCTACGTCTATTAGTTTGGGTCTAGTCCATCACGTGATTCTCCCAATGACGTGATCCAGTTATCAAGCAACAACACCTTGTTCATAATCAGAAGACACTGACTATCATTGATCAACTGGCTAGCCAACTAGAGGCATGCTAGGGACGGTGTTTTGTCTATGTATCCACACATGTAAATGAGTCTTCATTCAATACAATTATAGCATGGATAATAAACTATTATCTTGATACAGGAATTATAATAATAACTACATTTATTATTGCCTCTAGGGCATAATTCCAACAGTCTCCCATTTGCACTAGAGTCAATAATCCAGCCCTCACATCACCATGTGAATTACATTGTAATAAATCTAACACCCATACAGTTCTGTTGTCGATCATGTTTTGGCCGTGGAAGAGGTTTAGTCAGCGGGTCTGCTACATTCAGATCCGTGTGCACTTTGCATATATTTACGTCCTCTTCCTCGACGTAGTCGCGGATGAGGTTGAAGCGTCGTTTGATGTGTCTGGTCTTCTTGTGAAACCTTGGTTCCTTTGCTAAGGCAATGGCACCAGTGTTGTCACAGAACAAGGTTATTGGATCCAGTGCACTTGGCACCACTCCAAGATCCGTCATGAACTGCTTCATCCAGACACCTTCCTTAGCCGCCTCCGAGGCAGCCATGTACTCTGCTTCACATGTAGAATCTGCTACGACGCTTTGCTTGGAACTGCACCAGCTTACTGCACCCCCATTAAGAATAAATACGTATCCGGTTTGCGACTTAGAGTCGTCCGGATCTGTGTCAAAGCTTGCATCGACGTAACCTTTTACGGCGAGCTCTTCGTCACCTCCATACACGAGAAACATCTCCTTAGTCCTTTTCAGGTACTTCAGGATATTCTTGACCGTTGTCCAGTGATCCACTCCTGGATTACTCTGGAACCTACCTGACATACTTATGGCCAGGCTAACATCCGGTCTAGTGCACAGCATCGCATACATGATAGAACCTATGGCTGAAGCATAGGGGACGGAGCGCATATGCTCTCTATCTTCATCAGTTGCTGGGCACTGAGTCTTACTCAATCTCGTACCTTGTAAAACTGGCAAGAACCCTTTCTTGGACTGTTCCATTTTGAACCTCTTCAAAACTTTATCAAGGTAAGTACTTTGTGAAAGTCCTATCAGGCGTTTTGATCTATCCCTATAGATCTTAATGCCTAGAATGTAAGCAGCTTCTCCTAGGTCCTTCATAGAGAAACTTTTATTCAAGTAACCTTTTATGCTCTCCAAAAACTCTACGTTGTTTCCAATCAGTAATATGTCATCCACATATAATATTAGAAACGCCACAGAGCTCCCACTCACTTTCTTGTAAATACAAGATTCTCCAACCACTTGTATAAACCCAAATGCTTTGATCACCTCATCAAAGCGTTTGTTCCAACTCCGAGATGCTTGCACCAGTCCATAAATGGATCGCTGGAGCTTGCACACCTTGTCAGCATTTTTAGGATCGACAAAACCTTCGGGTTGCATCATATACAACTCTTCCTTAAGGAAACCGTTAAGGAACGCCGTTTTGACATCCATCTGCGAGATTTCATAATCGAAAAATGCAGCTATTGCTAACATGATTCTGACGGACTTAAGCATCGCTACGGGTGAGAAGGTCTCATCGTAGTCAACTCCTGGAACTTGTGAAAAAACCTTTGCCACAAGTCGAGCTTTATAAACGGTCACATTACCGTCAGCGTTCGTCTTCTTCTTAAAGATCCATTTGTTCTGAATAGCCTTGCGGCCCTCAGGCAGTATCTCCAAAGTCCACACTTTGTTCTCATACATGGATCCTATCTCGGATTTCATGGCTTCTAGCCATTTTTTGGAATCTGGGCCCACCATTGCTTCTTCATAATTCGCAGGTTCATTGTTGTCTAACAACATGATTGATAATACGGGATTACCGTACCACTCTGGAGCAGTGCGTGATCTCGTCGACCTGCGTGGTTCAACAGAAACTTGTACTGGAGTTTCATGATCATCATCATTAACTTCCTCCTCAACCGGCGTCGCAACGACAGAGGTTTCTCCTTGCCCTGCGCCACCATCCAGAGGGATGAGAGGTTCGACAACCTCGTCAAGTTCTATCTTCCTCCCACTCAATTCTCTCGAGAGAAACTCCTTCTCGAGAAAAGCTCCGTTTTTAGCAACAAACACTTTGCCCTCAGATTTGAGATAGAAGGTGTACCCAACTGTCTCTTTTGGGTAACCTATGAAGACGCATTTTTCCGCTTTGGGTTCCAGCTTTTCAGGCTGAAGCTTTTTGACATAAGCATCACATCCCCAAACTTTAAGAAACGACAACTTTGGCCTTTTGCCATACCACAGTTCGTATGGTGTCGTCTCAACGGATTTTGATGGTGCCCTATTTAAAGTGAATGCAGCTGTTTCTAATGCATAACCCCAAAATGATAACGGCAAATCAGTAAGAGACATCATAGATCGCACCATCTCTAACAAAGTACGATTACGACGTTCGGACACACCATTACGTTGTGGTGTTCCAGGCGGTGTTAACTGCGAAACAATTCCACATTGTCTTAAGTGAGCACCAAACTCGAAACTCAGATATTCACCCCCACGATCAGACCGTAGGAACTTGATCTTCTTGTTACGATGATTTTCCACTTCACTCTGAAATTGCTTGAACTTTTCAAATGTTTCAGACTTGTGCTTCATCAAGCAGACATAACCATATCTACTCAAATCGTCAGGGAAGGTGAGAAAATAACGATATCCGCCGCGTGCCTCTACGTTCATTGGACCACACACATCGGTATGTATGATTTCAAACAAGTCACTTGCACGCTCCATTGTTCCGGAGAACGGAGTTTTAGTCATCTTGCCCATGAGGCATGGTTCGCACGTGTCAAGTGAATCAAATTCAAGTGACTCCAAAAGTCCATCAGCATGGAGTTTCTTCATGCGCTTTACACCAATATGACCCAAGCGGCAGTGCCACAAAAATATGGCGCTATCATTGTTTACTCTAACTCTTTTGGTCTCAATGTTATGTATATGCGTATCGCTATCAAGATTCAATATGAACAATCCTCTCACATTCGGTGCATGACCATAAAAGATGTTACTCATAGAAATAGAACAACCATTATTCTTAGACTTAAAAGAGTAACCGTCTCGCAATAAACAAGATCCAGATATAATGTTCATGCTCAACGCAGGCACTAAATAACAATGATTTAAGTTCATCACTAATCCCGATGGTAGCTGAAGTGACACTGTGCCGACGGCGATTGCATCAACCTTGGAACCATTTTCTACGCGCATCGTCACTTCATCTTTCGCCAGCCTTCGTCTATTCCGCAGTTCCTGTTTCGAGTTGCAAATGTGAGCAACAGAACCGGTATCGAATACCCAGGCACTACTACGAGAGCCAGTTAAGTACACATCAATAACATGTATATCAAATATACCTGATTTTTCTTTGCCCGCCTTCTTATCTGCCAGATACTTGGGGCAATTGCGCTTCTAGTGGCCCATACCCTTGCAATAGAAGCACTCTGTTTCAGGCTTAGGTCCAGCCTTGGGTTTCTTCGGCGGATTGGCAACAGGCTTGCCGCTCTTCTTCGAATTGCCCTTCTTGCCTTTGTCGTTTCTCTTGAAACTAGTGGTCTTGCTCACCATCAACACTTGATGCTCTTTACGGAGTTCAGACTCTGCGACTTTCAGCATCGCAAACAACTCGCCGGGAGACTTGTTCATCCCTTGCATGTTGTAGTTCAACACAAAGCCTTTATAGCTTGGCGGCAGTGATTGAAGGATTCTGTCAGTGATAGCCTCTTGCGGGAGTTCAATCCCCAGCTCAGCCAGACGGTTTGAGTACCCAGACATTTTGAGCACATGTTCACTGATAGACGAGTTTTCCTCCATCTTGCAAGCATAGAATTTATCGGAGGTCTCATACCTCTCGATCCGGGCATTCTTCTGAAAGATAAACTTCAACTCCTGGAACATCTCAAATGCTCCATGACGCTCAAAGCGACGTTGAAGTCCCGGTTCTAAGCCATACAAGACTGCACATTGAACTATTGAGTAGTCCTCCTTACGCGCTAACCAAGCGTTCTTAACATCCTGATCAGCCGTAGCGGGTGGTTCATCTCCTAGCGCAGCATTAAGGACATAATCCTTCTTCCCAGCTTGTAAGATTAGCTTAAGATTACGAGCCCAGTCTACAAAGTTGCTTCCATCATCTTTCAACTTAGCTTTCTCTAGGAACGTATTAAAATTCAGGATGACACTCGCGTGAGCCATGATCTACAACACAAATATATTCAAAGTGGACTTAGACTATGTTCAAGATAATTAGAGTTTAACTTAATCAAATTATATGCTAAACTCCCACTCAAAAAGTACATCTCTCTAGTCATTTGAGTGGTTCATGATCCACTTACACTATCCCAAGTCCGAT
The DNA here is from genome assembly GCF_904849725.1 of Hordeum vulgare subsp. vulgare. Classification (NCBI taxonomy): domain Eukaryota; kingdom Viridiplantae; phylum Streptophyta; class Magnoliopsida; order Poales; family Poaceae; genus Hordeum; species Hordeum vulgare. The sequence goes on along the minus strand of NC_058522.1, from coordinate 431,471,584 downwards.
CATCACGTGAGTTGAGTATAGTTTCAGTGGTAAGCATCCCTATGCTAATCATATCTACTATATGATTCATGATCGACCTTTCGGTCTCATGTGTTCCGAGGCCATGTATGCACATGCTAGGCTCGTCAAGCTTAACCCGAGTGTTCCGCGTGCGCAACTGTTTTGCACCCGTTGTATGTGAACGTTGAGTCTATCACACCCGATCATCACGTGGTGTCTCGAAACGACGAACTGTAGCAACGGTGCACAGTCGGGGAGAACACAATTTCGTCTTGAAATTTTAGTGAGAGATCACCTCATAATGCTACCGTCGTTCTTAAGCAAAATAAGGTGCATAAAAGGATTAACATCACATGCAATTCATAAGTGACATGATATGGCCATCATCACGTGCTTCTTGATCTCCATCACCAAAGCACCGGCACGATCTTCTTGTCACCGGCGCCACACCATGATCATCCATCAACGTGTTGCCATCGGGGTTGTCGTGCTACTTATGCTATTACTACTAAAGCTACATCCTAGCAAAATAGTAAACGCATCTGCAAGCACATATGTTAGTATAAAGACAACCCTATGGCTCCTGCCGGTTGCCGTACCATCGACGTGCAAGTCGATATTTCTATTACAACATGATCATCTCATACATCCAATATATCACATCACATCGTTGGCCATATCACATCACAATCATACCCTGCAAAAACAAGTTAGACGTCCTCTAATTTTGTTGTTGCATGTTTTACGTGGTGACCAAGGGTATCTAGTAGGATCGCATCTTACTTACGCAAACACCACAACGGAGATATATGAGTTGCTATTTAACCTCATCCAAGGACCTCCTCGGTCAAATCTGATTCAACTAAAGTTGGAGAAACCGTCACTTGCCAGTCATCTTTGAGCAAAGGGGGTTACTCGTAACGATGAAACCAGTCTCTCGTAAGCGTACGAGTAATGTCGGTCCAAGCCGCTTCAATCCAACAATACCGCGGAATCAAGAAAAGACTAAGGAGGGCAGCAAAACGCACATCACCGCCCACAAAAACTTTTGTGTTCTACTCGAGAAGACATCTACGCATGAACCTAGCTCATGATGCCACTGTTGAGGAACGTCGCATGGGAAACAAAAATTTTCCTACGCGCACGAAGACCTATCATGGTGATGTCCATCTACGAGAGGGGATGAGTGATCTACGTACCCTTGTAGATCGTACAGCAGAAGCGTTAGAGAACGCGGTTGATGTAGTGGAACGTCCTCACGTCCCTCGATCCGCCCCGCGAACAATCCCGCGATCAGTCCCACGATCTAGTACCGAACGGACGGCACCTCCGCGTTCAGCACACGTACAGCTCGACGATGATCTCGGCCTTCTTGATCCAGCAAGAGAGACGGAGAGGTAGAAGAGTTCTCCGGCAGCGTGACGGCGCTCCGGAGGTTGGTGATGACCTTGTCTCAGCAGGGCTCCGCCCGAGCTCCGCAGAAACGCGATCTAGAGGAAAAACTATGGAGGTATGTGGTCGGGCAGCCGTGAGAAAGTCGTCTCAAATCAGCCCTAATTGCTCCATATATATAGGAGGGAGGGGGGCCTTGCCTTGGGGTCCAAGGACCCCCCAAGGAGTGGGCCGAGCCAAGGGGGGGAGGACTCCCCCCCCCCCAAACCGAGTTGGACTTGGTTTGGTGGGAGGAGTCCCCCTCCCTTCCCACTTCCCCCCTTTTTTTCTTTCCTCTTGATTTTTCTTCCCTTGGCGCATTGGGCACTTGTGGGCTGTCCCACCAGCCCACTAAGGGCTGGTGTGGCTCCCCCAATGCCTATGGGCTTCCCCGGGGTGGGTTGCCCCCCCCCCCCAGTGAACTCCCGGAACCCATTCGTCATTCCCGGTACATTCCCGGTAACTCCGAAAACCTTCCGGTAATCAAATGAGGTCATCCTATATATCAATCTTCGTTTCCGGACCATTCCGGAAACCCTCGTGACGTCCGTGATCTCATCCGGGACTCCGAACAACATTCGGTAACCAACCATATAACTCAAATACGCATAAAACAACGTCGAACCTTAAGTGTGCAGACCCTGCGGGTTCGAGAACTATGTAGACATGACCCGAGAGACTCCTCGGTCAATATCCAATAGCGGGACCTGGATGCCCATATTGGATCCTACATATTCTACGAAGATCTTATCGTTTGAACCTCAGTGCCAAGGATTCGTATAATCCCGTATGTCATTCCCTTTGTCCTTCGGTATGTTACTTGCCCGAGATTCGATCGTCAGTATCCGCATACCTATTTCAATCTCGTTTACCGGCAAGTCTCTTTACTCGTTCCGTAATACAAGATCCCGCAACTTACACTAAGTTACATTGCTTGCAAGGCTTGTGTGTGATGTTGTATTACCGAGTGGGCCCCGAGATACCTCTCCGTCATACGGAGTGACAAATCCCAGTCTTGATCCATACTAACTCAACTAACACCTTCGGAGATACCTGTAGAGCATCTTTATAGTCACCCAATTACGTTGCGACGTTTGATACACATAAAGCATTCCGCCGGTGTCAGTGAGTTATATGATCTCATGGTCATAGGAATAAATACTTGACACGCAGAAAACAGTAGCAACAAAATGACACGATCAACATGCTACGTCTATTAGTTTGGGTCTAGTCCATCACGTGATTCTCCCAATGACGTGATCCAGTTATCAAGCAACAACACCTTGTTCATAATCAGAAGACACTGACTATCATTGATCAACTGGCTAGCCAACTAGAGGCATGCTAGGGACGGTGTTTTGTCTATGTATCCACACATGTAAATGAGTCTTCATTCAATACAATTATAGCATGGATAATAAACTATTATCTTGATACAGGAATTATAATAATAACTACATTTATTAGTGCCTCTAGGGCATAATTCCAACAACGCGCGGCTCCTATTAGGATCTGGCCTATCGGGCGGTCTTGCTGAATTTGTTTTACTCTTATCAAAGGTCTTATGCACTGGGATATCGGTGATACTTCGGGCTATCTCAAGGTTGATTTTCCCTCCAGGGCAGCTTGTGGTAGTTTGTGATGGACTAGTTGGAGCACCCCTGCAGGGTTAAATCTTTCAGGAAGCCGTGCCCGCGGTTATGTGGCAACTTGGAAATTTAACACCCGGTCATAGCAAACTTGAAGTAAACTTAAATTAAATATGCCAACTATGTGTGTAACCGTGACTATCTCTTCTCATGAGTTCTTATACGAGAGAGGACACGGTGGGGTTATGTTTGACGTAAGTAGGTGTTCAGGATCATTTATGCATAGATCACCCCCCCCCCCCCCGCTCTTATTTCTTATACTCGTAAGTTAGCCACTCAAATAAATGCTTAGTTGCTTGCTGCAGCCTCACCACTTAACCATGTCTCGCCCATTAAGCTTTGGTATTCTTGATACCTTTGGAAATGAGATTGTTGAGTCCTTGTGGCTCACATATTACTACAGCAATAGTTGTAGGTACAGGTAAAACGATACTTTGACGTGAGCGCGATGATTGTTCTATTTGGAGTTTCTTCTTCTTCATCATCGATCTAGGATGGGTTCTAGGCCGGCAGCCCGGGATAGCAAGGATGAGCGTTGTTCTTTTATCTTTTGATTTCATCCGTAGTCGGACCCTACTTTTCTACATGGTGATTGAATGTATTGTTGTATTGTGATGTTCATGTTGTAGCTTGTGGTGAGTGTAAGCCAATTCCATATACCCATCTCTTTTGTACATGTAATTGTAACGATATCCATTCTTATGAAACGACGAGATGTGCTTCTATGCATGTCGAGGCCCTAGTGCCAAAATAAGGATAGGATCGCATCTTAGGCATTACACCTACGGTGGTCGTTTTTATTCGAAAATTTCTGGTTGTTTGACTCGCAGTTTCTCCCCGTGGTTTTGTCAGCCTGGGCCAGTGTTCCCCTCCTCCTGTGTCGTGTACCGCCTTGCCCACCAAAAGAAAGCTCTTAGGTTTCCTGCCAAGGTTTGGAAGCGATAACACAAATTCATTCCCGCTTTCGATAATGACTACAAGTTTATTATTGATCTGCTTGACTTCTTGGAGGAGCACCGTAGACTCTCACAGGATGAGGTGGTGTTGAGGAGTGACGCCCACGAGGCACTTGTCACGTCAGGCCGTGTTTTGGCGGCAACGAGGGAAATGTTGGGCTGTGGATGAGGGCAACGAGAACACCGCCTACTTCCATGCCCGTGTGTATCAACGGCTGCAGTGCAACGACGTCCGCGTGCTCGTCGTCGGTGGCATCGAGCTCATCACGCACAACGATAAGGAGGTAGCTCTCCGCAGGTTCTAATCCAACCTACTAGGGCGGGCCACTCTCGTATCCCAGAGCTTCGACCTAGAGGCCCTCTAGTCCGGCGTGTCGTCTGTCGATGGTGCCCTCATGGTCGCTCCTTTCACCAGGTAGGAAATTAAAGTGGTCTTCTTTGCTTTGGACCGATCCAGCGTTGCCGACCCGGATGGGCTTGGGCCGGCCTTCTACCAGGCTGCCTGGTCGGCGGTCGTGGGGGACCTCCAGCGCCTCTTCAACGATGTCCACTGCGGGCGCGTGTGCCTTGACGGGCTCAACAAAGCGCTAGTGTCCCTTCTCCCCAAGATGGTGGGGGTCCCCGACCCGGGCGACTTTCGTACCGTGTCATTGCAGAATGGGGATGTGAAAATCCTCTGTCATGCACTCACCTCTCGGCTTAAGCAGCAGATCATGAGTCTGATTGATGAAGACCATTCTGGTTTCCTCTCGGGTGCGAGCATCTCAGAGAACTTGGTCTATGTGGCAGAGCTGGTGCAGTGCTGCTATAAACGCGTTGCGCCCACCCTTGTGTTAAATCTCGACTTCGCCAAAGCCTTCGACTCCATCATGTGGCCAAGCCTATGGCGGATCATGAAGGCGCGGGGGTTTCCTCCCGCTTGGTGCGACTGGATGGCCCTCATCCTCCGCTCCTCTATGGCGACGGTGCTGCTCAACGGCGTCCCTGGGCGGTGGTTCTCCGCGAAGAAGGGTCTGTGCCAGGGGGACCCTGTCTCTCCCTACCTTTTCCTCCTGGTCGTGGATGTACTCCAACGCCTGATTCAGAGTGATGAGGTCCTTCGGCACCCCTTGGTGGACAGGGCACAGTCGGTGGTGCTACAGTATGCGGATGACACGCTTATCATCTTGCGTGCCGACCTGACGGCGGTGGCCCGGGTGCGAGGGATTCTCGACCTTTTTTCCGGCAGCTACGGAGCTCGTGATCAACTTCTCCAAAGCACATTCGTGCCCTTGCATGTCGAGCCGGTGGTGCTGGCTGCGTCGCGCGGTCATTCCAATGCAGCGTCGGCTCGTTCCCTCGGACTTATCTAGGGTTGACGCTCTCATGCGACAAGCTCACGCTCGAGGACTTCGCTCCCTTGATCGCTAAGGTGGACAGCTACCTCGCCGGGTGGAGGGCGCACCTGTTGTCCCCCGCTGGAAGGATAGTGCTCATCAACACGGTCCTGGACTCCATCCCCATCTACGCCATGGCCGCCATGTGGCTCCCCCCGCGGTGTTCGCCACTCTCGACAAACTTAGGAGGGTGTTCCTGTGGAACGTCGCCGATCGGGCCTCCAGGGCACAATGTCTGGTCGCCTGGGAGCGCGTTTGCCAGTCCAAGGCGGAGGGCGGGCTGGGGGTTCAGGCTCTAGCGGCCCAGAATGACTGCCTCCTCCTCAAGCTACTGCACCGCTTGCACGATGGGGTCCCGTCGAGGTGGGCGTCGTGGGTTTGGGGGCAGATGGGCGGTCGCTCTCTCCTCGCCCGCGGTAGGTCCCTCCTGGAGGGGGAGCACTCGCGTGCCGTGAAAGGGTTGTTGTCTACCTATCGCTCGCTCTCCCATGTGCTGCTGGGGGATGGAATGCGGACCTCGTTCTGGAACGACAGGTGGCTTCCCTGCAGGCCGCTCCGGACGGTTTTCCCCGCCTTATTCTCCCACGCGACCTGCTCGGAGATTACGGTGCGGGAGGCCCGTCGGGAGGGGGTGCATGCCCTACTTGCGCTGCGGCTCACCCCACTGGCCGCGTGTGAATGCGCCGATGTTCAGCAGCTCATGGATAGTTGTCGTGGAAGCGAGTCTCTGGACTCTCGGTTGGCCCCTCTTTGCTCAGGGACCCCAGGGCGGTTCTCAGCCAGGGCCGTGTATGCCCTGCACCGCCTCGGCGGCGTGGGGGCCGAGACGGCCACCTTCCTATGGTCGAACCGAGGCCCCTCGTGTCTTAAGTTCTTCGGGTGGTTGTTGTCCCTATCGCGCATCCACACACGTGACGTGCTCCTCCGCAAATCCATCCTGACGACGGAGCAAGCAGGGTGCATGTGCTGTGAGGCGGTTCTGGAGACCGTCAATCACCTCATCTTCGGCTGCCCCTTGGCGGTGCAGTTTTGGAGGTGTCTCGACGTGTCTCCAGAGGACGCCTCGGTTGGTGCAGTTCACCTCTTCAACGTCGCGGGCGCGGTTGGCGACACCTCTTCGGATGCCTTCGTCCTCCTCTCCGTCGGAGGCTCTGGAAGCGGCGAAACAATGTGGTGTTCAGGGATGATACGCCGTCTCTGGCCGCCACGCTGAAGGCCTGCCGTGACGACGCGATGCTGTGGCGGGCTAGCATGAAAACTGCGGGATGTCTGGCCCAGCGTGCTTAGATCTACCTAACGGTGTACCTCTTGGCTGGCATCCCCTCCCGTGGCTTTCCCATCTCTCTATGTAAATCCGTCACTCTGGATTGGGGTTTTTTTCCCTTCCCTTTAAAGCAATATATTCAATAGGTTAAGGGGTTTTCCCCTCCTCCCCCGATGAAAAATCAATTTTTTTTGAATAATCCGGTTTATAGTCTTTAAATTCGGTATGTAAACTATATTCGTGATTTACTTGAACATTCATATTATGTTTAGTTTCTATATGTGTGTTAATATGTAGTTGCAATATATACTAGAATTACAAATTAAAAAAAACTCCGTTAAATATGACCAAATCTTAGTGGAATAAATATACTTCACTCTGCCATATTCTCCTTTGTTTTCAGGGAAATCGGTTAGAAATGTCCGAAGGCAGGTTAGATTCCAATTCCTCGCACCGGTATAAAAATGAGGTGATAACCTTCTTCTAAAAGAGGAGCCGGGTTTAGGAGGTCGAGATTATCTACACAACTTGCTCAGTGGTGATGTTAGAAAAAGGAGAGGACAGGTAACGCAGAAAGGTTCCTGTTTGTTATCACACTCGAACAGTTAAGAGCAATTCTCCTCCCCGCCATATACAAACTCCATGCCATGCGCCCCCTGTTTCGAACAAAGTCCGGGCGTAGTTTCCAGACATCAATAGCAGTGCTTGCAAATTGCAGGACGTGTGATTCTTCTATATCAAATTGCAGTACGTATGTTTTCAGATAAACGGGATCTTGTTGGATGGTGGCAAAATTTGTATTGTACTTGCAAGCTGCAGCATCATCAAACCTAGGGAGGATCCCGACGGCGGGGTCGAGCATACGTAGTACTTGCTATTTCAGCTCAACACAGAGGTTACCACCTGCGGCAGACTCAACGCTGTATATTTTCGGGATCGGACTGAAATGCACACAAGACTTGCGAGAAAACATCAGACCCTACAGCGCCGGCATGGAGAGAATACTGTATAGCTAGTTATGAGCTTCTGATGCTTGAAGCTGGATACATAGAACTACGCACATGATAGCTCTAGGTACGATTCATACGGTCATATCTTGATTACCCTAGAGACATCGTGCATTTACGCTGGGCCGGTGACAGTTTTCATCAAGGTTTAAATCGCGGACACTGCAGTTAGTTCACACTTTTCTTAGACGAGAGTACAGTTACCTTTGCGCTTGAAGGCTAGTAGCGTGGACATACAGATCATTTCGACTGTAAATTTCTGTGGGAAAACACGGATCGACCAGCTGATACGGGGGAGATTTTCTCGAGCTGCTAAGAACCCACGTCTGGCTGGCTGGCTGGCTGGCGCCACCTCATAATGCTCCTCCGAAAAGGGAATGTCAACATCTCGGAGAAAAATAAGGCCAGGAAGTGACATGCCAGATGAAGTATGTATAGCGAGCAGCACCTCATCAGCCACGCTACAAAGCCTCGGGACTTGAGCCTCCCCCCTTCAAATCGCTCCAATAAGCAAGCCGAGCTACTAGTAGAGTAGCAGTAGCTCCACACTGCCACTCACTGTGTGACACCGCTTCCTTCCATCGCCGGTAGCAGCAGCAGCCACCACCACTTCAAGTGCGAGGCCTCTCGCCTACATCTCTCTCGCACTCAGTCATCAGCTCCTCATCACTCTGCCTCTTGCAGTCTCGGCACCTGCATCGGCTTCGCCGCTCACCCCCTCCTCCATTCCTAAGCAAGGAAGATGAAGGTAAAGTCTTCAGTGTGATCTTTCTCTTGCAGCAGAGAGGGTTGATGTGGTTGGAGGTGTTGGGTGATGGTGGTGACTGATGATGAAAAACAGAAACCTCTGTTTGCGTGGTGGCGTTATGGTAAATGCAACTGACCTCTGTTTTCCTTGCAGATTTTCAGCTGGATGGCGAACAAGATCAGCGGGAAGCAGGAGGCGAGCCGCTTCCCGGCACGTTCCTCCGGGCCTTCTCGTGAGTGCTCTAGACTAGTCCAGAAGCGAAATGACCATTATTTCCTTTATAATCCCTTGAAAAGATGAGGAAGAAGACGGTGATCTTTGATCTCTGCTTATAGTACTCCTGGAAAAATAATTACAGTATCACTTTTGCCTTGAAGTTTCACTTGTGTCAGTTCAGTTAGCTTCGATCGAAGTTATTTTTTGCCTCCTCGGCCCTCGCCCAGAAGAAATGAAAATGATGAAGTGGATTTGCTGGTTCCTCCCCCCTGCCGGTCTTGTTTTTTTCTTAACGATTCTAGGATTTCTGCTGACCCTTTGGCTCTGGGATATTCTGCAGTCCGTTAGTCTTTAGATCTAATGGTCTGGTGTGAAAGCTACAACCTCTGTAACTTAATATAAGACGTTTTTTGACACTGCCACGGACTCTAAAAACGTCTTATAAAAAGTCACATAGGGAGTACCTTTTATGACTTATGATAATGCCAGTGTACAGCGTCAAAGCAATTTGCCAGTGTAGTGACATTCCCTGACTTGTCTGCACAAATTTTACTGTTTGTTTTCTTTAATGTCTTGTGTTTCAAGGGGTTTCCTCATTCTTTTCTATCCCTAGCTCCTTTCATGTTTCATAGTTTACTCCTTTTCTAAAAAAATGTTTCATGGTTTACTGGAAGGTTTTCTGTCCAGCTAGGCGGCATGGATCAAAGTCTGAACTAATGGAAGCTTGTGCATTTTTATTTCTACATACTTTGATTTTCTCACGATTGTTGTTCTTTATGTAAGAAATACCATGAGTACTTTATAGCCCCAACTCTCAATAATGCCATTTGTTCTGGGTAGAACCCTGATCTTGGAATATAGAGCATCCATTCTCCAATATTTTAGCATCCGTTTGTTCTTGACATGGAATATGTTTAAATCAAGAACACATAAAAATGGCTACTAATATTGGAGAATGGATGCTCTATTTAACTTTTTATAGATGTGATCAAGTGATTGCCGACATACGAAAACGGAAAGAGAACATCAGGATGTGGAAAGCATGGGCAAAAACATATATCTAACCAGTGATAAACTGATGAGAACGACTGGGGTTTAAGAATTTTAAACTTAGTGGTCCATGCTCCGGACTTCCAATTTAAGCTAGTATGAACTTTGGACCATACCTTTATGTCTTTCCATGCAACTAGCAACTTAATTTAGTTCTAATGTGCAGGTCCTAGCGTGCCGGATTGTCGCAACGACGAGTTCAGCGATTGGCCCCAATCATTGCTAGCCATTGGGACATTTGGAAATAAGCAGATAGAGGAGGTAGCACAAGTGCAGGACGCTTCCGAGGATGGGCAGTCCATGCAAGATGCCATCAAGTTTACAGAGGAGGAAGTAGACAGGATACAGAAAGAGTTCGCAATGATACTAGCAAGCAAAGACCAAGCGGAAACTCATGACCCGCGCGATGATGACCAGGTAACTTCACACAAAAATGTCGATGAGAGCATAAATGAGAAGCACAGAGACCAGATGTTGAACAAGAAGATGGTCATAAGTAAGGGAAAGGATTCGCTGGGGAAGAAAGCAAGTACACTTAAGCCGAGATCAGTTGCTTCGCTCCTCAAACTACTCATACGTAAGGGTGGCTTTGCCTCTGCTGTTCCGGATCCAAGGAGCTCTTTCCCTCAATCAAGAATGGAAAAGGTACACTTACATTCTCATGTAAATTTGTAGTTAATTATACCTTCTTGACTCTTGAGTAGTATCTTATATGTGATTTTCTTCCCATTTCAGCTGCTCAAGGCAATACTTCAGAAGAAAATACACCCGCAAAATTCTTCGGCGCTTGCACCTAGGAGACATTTGGACTGGAAGCCAGATGAGCAAGAAATCAACGAATGCCTCGAGGATGCACTACGTGATCTAGACGATGATGGCGCAAAATGGGTCAAAACTGATTCAGACTGTAAGTTGCATATTTTGATCCCGAACAAATGACGTTATCATGCACTGAATATTTCTTTATGCACTGATTCCTTTGAAGAAACTCAGTCTGTTATTTTCATTCCTTGCAGTTATTGTGCTAGAAATGTAAACATGGGTGAAATACATTTGTTCATTGAGGCCAGGTGTGCATCCTTTTTCTCAACTCGCGACTATCAGGAGAACTCAATACTAATATTTATCCTTTATTTTGAGTATTGTGCTGGAAATTTGATTGATTGCAATATGCAGGTTCCAAAGGTCTTGGCAAGCTAGGGATCCGCGGTGTTATGATATATATAGAGGTGTGGGATATAGTCATCAATGAAGCTACGATTATGATGTAATGCCCCTCTGTTTCTCACATAAATCATTTGTAATTTGGGTTACTTGGATTATGATAAGAAACTACCGGGACAAGCCATACCTCATGTCCATGTTTTTCTCTCGTCCTTCAGACTGTACATTACAAGGTCTTTTACCATTCACATGGACAATGATGATGGATGTTTCTGATCCTACTTAAATGAATTTAATTATGATACAGTTGTTGCTTTATCGTATATGTCTACTTAATTTAGATCAGCTTGCAAGTTGTACCCAGTAGATCTGCGTGTCATGCCAGAGTAGTTAAGAGCATCTCTAATCTGTAGGACTTGAAGAACACACTAACAAAATAAATACAAGATTGTAAGACATGCCCTTTTCGATCTTGCGCGATTAGAGAACATAAAAAGTTGCACTGAAACATGTTTGAGCTGCACGGTGGTTCCATGTTGAATCCTAAACTATTGTGCTTGATTTGAAGAAGACTGAACGTTGAGGCCATCTATGTTAAACTTAACTTCTGAAACCATTCAAAATGAACGGTCGGTTGCCTTTCATCATTTATGGAGCATGATCTTCAAAAAACTATGAATATGAAACTGATCCTTTGTCTATTCGAACAACTCTCGCGTCCTCAAAGTAAATTATCGCAAATGGGAGCTCTTCTGAGGAAGAGAGCCAATATAGGCAACTTTTTGGCTGTGAGGTGGGGGCTCTTCCGTTTACGCATCTAGGAATACCCGTCACATCACCGCAAATTCACCGACAAGGAGTGGGGAATAATTGAATATCAGTTCAAAAAAAAAAGCTCAGCAGTTGGAAGGGTAAACTCATGTCTTATGGAGGACAATTAACTCTAATCAACATTGGTCTTACCAGCCTACCCATGTTCATGTTCTGCTTTTTTCAGATACTCAAAGGGGTGTTGAAAAGACTAGCTTTAGTTGATCCCGAGTCGTCATACGTGGCCTTCATACCTTTTCTGTTCTTTTTGTTGTTGTTGCATCAACTATAAAAACCACACACTCAACTTGAGGGACTAAAACACTAATTTGAGATAACATTGCATTGCAAAGTGGTTACACAGGGGCAAAAGGAGTTAATTAGCGGCATTTTGTTTACCAATTTGATGACTTTTTTACTTCTTGGGGGAAACACTAGTTGCTCCTCACCTTGATGATAATGAATGGAGTGCGAGGAGCACATGCATATGTGACGAGTCCACTCGTCGTCTAGGCAAGGCCATGTGATGGTCCGGCGACCTCGTCTTAGCCCCAGTCTTGTTCGTCATCGTCGAGGTCAGGGACGACATTTTCAAGGGGCAAGACCCACTATGGCACGATTCATCTCGATGAATGTCAACATCTTCATGTCGAATGCGTGTCATTTGAGGTGCTTCCTCTTCAACTCCAAATCCGTCTGTTTCTTCTCGTAACGGATCCACATGACGCGGTCCCTCTCGTCCTTTAACACCTTCCTAGTGGCGGTGTGATTGAAGATTTCACCAAGGTGGACGGTCAAGGCATAGGCGGCGTAGTGCTCATCTCATGCCTCCTTCACAGTGAGGCGACGGGGAGCATGTGGTGGCCGGCGTAGGTGAGCTCTCTCCTCCTTATGTGTGATCTAACATAGTCGTGCTTGACATCTCATTCGGTGGAGTATGTTTTGGGATTCCAACCCAGCCAGTCATCGAAGGCATGATCTTCCTATGCATCCTCCAGCACATAACGGCGATCCTCCTCCTCCTCCTCGGCAATGAGGCCGCTCAGCTCCTTCACTTGTTCCTCGTCCATCATCCGCCCCTCCTCCTCCGAGAGCGACACTTGGTCCGGCGGCAATGGAAGCGACATGGCGGTAGGGAGAGGGGAAATGGCTACAGGCAGCGATGTTTGAAGTAGAGGTTGTGAGCTAGTATTTGGCTATGACGGAAAAACGTAGCGAGCGCCAAAAAATGTGGCGGAAAACAAGGTAGGAGGGGATGCCATTAATTGTCACCCTTTCCGTTGTCATGGCCGTTTGGCCATCTACGCCATCGGTGCGGAGACGAGATAGGCCGCGTGGAAGGCTGACCTCCCTCCTGCACGAGGAGTTGGCGGATGAGCGTGCTCCAACCAATACTCACATCCTCTAAATATGAAAGCTTACGAGCTTGATATGGAGGGTCCTTCATAAATTATGACGACTCGGGACTCGACGATGACTCTACTAGAATGGTTTTACCGTCACAATCGTCATACTAGTGTTTATTATGCTAATGGGACCGATACGACTACTCTGCTAGGGTTGTTGTGAGCTAAGCACATCCACATATGAAAGGCAATAAGGAGTGAATCTCTGCTATTAAATTTCTATTTTGAAACAAGACTAGTATTGAAAATTTAAAGGGGTCTTATCTTATCTGCACAACCATTTATGTGTTTGTGTGAGCGGAACCGCGCATGCCGTGGCCGCGTCGCGTCGCGGATCTTCCAATCCCCCGATCGAATTTCTTCCCTGGAGCGACGAGATGTCCCGATTGGAGCTTGCGTGCGGACGCGCCCCCCGTCGGCAAGATTCCCCGCAGCGCGGCGCCGTTCCGCTCGCCGGCCATGCCGGGTGGTCGGGGAAGGAAACTCCCGGTCAACGTCTGCCGCCACAGGAAGCATGGAGCGACCGCGCCCGTGGCCATGGACGGACATGACGGTGTGCCTCCGGATGGTCAATTCTCCACGGCGGAGACGTGCGGCCGGCCGCTATCGCGTCTCTGCTGGGCGTCGCTGTATCGGCACGACGGCCGGACGGGAGATGCTGGAGAGACGACGAGTCGGCAAGCTCGGCACGACAGGGACTAGACTTGGCTGAACGAACATGAGTTTGCCTTGCCTGCCTGCCTTCCCGTCAAATCGACATCTTTTCATCTGAATTCTGACTGGAGGGCAGGGTATAAACACTGCTTCGTGTTTTTGAGACGCGGATTTGGATAGATCGTCTCTGTTTAGCTTGGATCCCTGATAGTAACATGTATGTATGTCTGCTTCGTGCTACATGCATCTTTCTTTGGGGCCATGTGACAGATGCGATAGCATTCGCTCCGTAGATAAACGTAAAATGTATTAGGTCACTTCACCTTAACACTAGCATGACAAAAGTGTGAACTTTTCCTCTCAATAATTGCTACATCGAGATTTACCACAACATTTCTCACTTGAAGGTCGCATGAGTTGCAAAATCCAAAAGCAGAACATGTGATGGTGGGCTGAAAGATCAAGCTTGAGAAAGCACCCGCGCTCACGAAAAAAATCAAAAACAATACTAGAAAAAAAAGTGCGTGGTAGATAATTTAATGTGTGAGGTCCGTTTCAAATTTCAACTTACTTAGATATCTGAGAAGCTCTCAGCAAAAAAAGACAAATCGGGGTCTGTAAAAAAGGTTAGCTGTTCACGAACTGTTCTGGTCTTTTTTACCGAGAGCTGCTCAGATGTCCAAATAAGTTACAATTTAAAATGAACCTCGCACATCAAAATATCTACCACACAAAAAAAGTGATTTTTTTGAATTTTCTAGTACTTATTTTTAATTTTTTTTGTGAGTGAGAGCGGATGAGCCTAGGAGCAGAGTTGGATTTTCGCTTGAGAAAGTACTAGACTAATTCGCCCACAAGTCGTCGACGCTTTAGGTTTTCTCCACGACATTAGCCTAGGACTCCCTCGCTGTAGGTTTTCTCCAGGATTTTTTCAAAAAAATAATAATCATAGGTTCTTTTAGTTTTCACTGGCTATCTTGGTTTTCCTTTTTTTTCGTTATGGCTTCATGTTTTCTTTTGTTTTCACCGGCCGTCTTCATTTTTTTTCTTGATTTTCAAAGATATTTTCTTTTAATTTTGTTTATTTTCGGTTTTTGGGCTTTCCTTGTTTCTTTTTATTTTGCGGGAGGTTTTCTATTTGCACTGGTTTTTCTCTAGGTTTTTTATTTCCTTTTTCTCTCTGGCTTTCTTTCATTTCTTTTTTGTTTATTTTTAATTAAACATAAGTTTATATTTGTTTTACACATTATACATTTTTCATAAACATCAACAAAATCTTCTTAATAAACGTTTAATTCAAATACTTATTAACTTTTTTTCAAATTAATGCAATGATGCCTATTATTTTAATAAAAGTTTAACATTTTTGTCCCTTTTTCACTTGTTCAGTGTTGGTTGTCAACGATTTCTGTGTATCTTTACTAGTATTTCTGAATATTATTTTCCCTTTTTTCAACACATGACTATTATTTTCATACATATTGTACATGTTGAGTACACATTTGAAATATTTTGTTGTATACATTTAATACTTTTTGAATGCATGATTAACTTTTTTATAATCTATGTTTGTATGTCTATTTTATTCATACGCATTGTACATTTTTCGTATATATTCGAAACACTATTTTATATAAGGTTAATTTTTTCAAATGCATGACTAAATTTGTTTTTCCAAATATATGTTTTACTATGTATGTTTTTTCATAAACACTATATTTTCGTATACATGTTTACAAAAATCAAATACATGGTTAACATTTCTCTTCAAAATATATTTTTGATGTCTAATTTTGTCATACACATTGAACATTTTTCACAAATAACAGAAACAACTTTTCTACACATTTAACATTTTTAAATTAGATCATAAGTATTCTATTCTAATATATGTTTTGATGTCAACTTTTTCCCTACAAATTGTACATTTATTTATACATCAGTATAATTTTTATGCATGTTTAGAAACTTTTTCCAAATATTTTTTATGTGGACTTTTGTATACACATTGTACGGAATATGATTTTATATCATAGCTTACCACAAAAGTAGTTATGTTTTTCAACGGAGTAAAGTTCCCAAAAATCATGAAATAAAAACCCAGGCAACTACACACCAGTAGTATAACATCATCCAACGGAGTGATTGATTACAAAGGATTGTATGTCTTCTGGACAAAAAAATCAAAAAATATGTATATATTTATGTTGCAGTGAGCTGGAAATGAGTTTTTTTTTTTTGCCAAGGACACATAAATGCATATTTCTACAATCACTCCTTGAATTATCTTCTTACATTAGAGCGATGCTCCACTATTTATTTTATATTTTGATAAAGTTTAAACCAGTAAAAGCTTAGCAAGCCTTAACCAGTTTTATGGTAAACTGTGATAGACATACATCAGGAACATCTTCTATAAATGTTTAATTTTAAAAAATGAACATTTTCGGAACATATGTTATACATTTTTTTTCAAATACACGTTGACAGTTTCTTGAATGATATGAACATTTTGTTCAACAATGTGAATATCTTTGTACATTGTGTGCACATTTTATGCGTCAACATGGTTTAGAAAAAAAAATTACATTCTTTAATGTTATAAAAAAATGTTTGAATCACACTAACATAATTTTACATTGTATTAAATTGTTGTTCAAATGTCACATTTATTTATTGAAACATGGAGACATTTTTTTAAGGTTGTGAACATTTATTTTATTTTAATCATCAGTTTTTATTAGTTGCGCTAACATTTTTTAACACTGCATTAACATTTTTATGAACGTGCTATGAATTTTTTATTTTAACTAAAAATATTGCCACTTCAGAGATATTATAAGTGAAAATAATAAAAAATAATGACAACGTGCTCTGAGACCCAACGCTCCACCTGTTATGCGCTGACCCATTCAGGAGGGCGCCTCAAGTGAGTAAACCCTTCATCTCGCTATAAGGGAGACAATACCCCTCTCTTGTTGCAGAACGCCCTTCCAATTTATTGAATTAGTTGCAGCCAACCCTCTGCTGAGTATCATCTCTAGTTTGTTAAATATTCATGTATACAAAAGGATAAAGTATAAACATTAGAAATGGAATAAGTAAATGAAAATGATAGAATCTGGACAGGCACCTGACCCAACGCTTTCTCTACATGAGCGAACCCTTACTTAATCCACGATATGAACTCGGAATATGATTCGCCATCCGAGGTTGTTGGCTCCTGCAAAATTTATAGGTACTCCGCCCTCGGTGCCTTCCACAAGCCACATATGGTAATCATTGATGATTGTATTGTGTGTTATCATTGTGTGGTAGAGTTTGTGAATATTTGTTTCGATCATAGACTAACTGAAGAATAAAGAGATGCTTTAAAACACAAAATATTTTTCAGAAGTTTGGAAAAATCCTGGAAAAATTTAGCACATGCAATGAGCATATAACTGCTATGACATTAAAAAATCACATTTAAATTCGAGTCATAGCTGGAGCATCAACAAATGAGTTCAATGATAATAGTGAGAATGGGTCGAATGTGTAGTCCAGTTTTAGTTGCTATGGTCAGTACAAATTTGTTTTGTTTTTGTTTCTTGTTCCTCGGGAGATGAATCTTATTTAAATGAGGTAGTATCATCGGAAGTCACAAAACTTGGGTGGCATATTCAGTTTGATGCTAGAACTTTGAAAATACGAGCTTGTGATCATGTAACTTGACTCGAGCTTGCAGATACAGTCACAATACACGTATGCATAGGTATCAATGTGTATGGTCTCACTCGTCAATGACTGATAGCTCCAGGTGCAACGTACTCCCTCCGTCCCAAAATAAGTGTTTTAAGCTTAGTATAAATTTATACTAGAGCTATTGCAAAGTTAAGACAGTTATTTTGGGACGGAGGGAGTATTTTATACAGAACACCTACATACTTTTTATTTGGGAAAGAAGACAACCACCCTGATGCATATTCTGCACAAAAAAACCCTCAAAAAATGTATTTACAGGAAAACCCAACCACAATACTGTACATATATGCAAAATTAACAACCAAAAATGGATCCGCCGGGCGTTGAACCAACAACCAAACTATTTTACACGAGATGGTTCAGACACTACAAACATTCAGGTCTAGATGTCTAATGTGGCTAACGAACGTAAATGTATTAAAAGGGGACACATGTAGAAATTAAATGGGCTATGAATATTGCGGCCCATTTTGCACACGCTATTTTTTACATCTGTGTTAAACTGAGAATTATATAAACTTGTGTGTTATATGAATGTGTGTATTACATAATTCGTTTTCAAAATTAGAATTTAAAATATCATTTTAATTATAGAAAAAATTCAATAATTATACTTACATTTATATAGGTCAACATTTGCATAATTAAAAATATTCATAAGTCAAATTTAAAACTATTATTATGAATATTCAGTCGTGGCTAATATTTAAATTATATATTTTCTGAATATAAGTCATGAGTAAAAATTATACACAAGTGAATATTTATAAATATTTAGTAAAGTTTTGCATAATTTAAATATAAGCCGTGAGTGTATATTTTTTCCATTCATTAAACATGTTTATTTAATAAACACTTTCAGTGCCCATATTAACTACATATTTTTTTAAATATACAGGTTTACATTGAAATGTTTTTATGTACTAATCTTCAGTTGTATGTATAGTATTTTTAACACACGCAAATTTGAACATCATTTTATCACTTACGCTTTACAAGTACATTTAATATTTTTATCTTACATTTTTCTAAATGCTTTATATATAATACATATGTTTATATTTAAATTTTTTTATTTATTAATTATCCTCTGTATGTACAATATTGTTAACAAACAAATGTTTGAGCAGAATTTTATTACTTACGTGTTTCAAATATGTTTAAAAAATAGCAAACCAAAAATATGTTGTAATATCTGCAGCCCAATTAAGCTTCACATAGTTCTCCTTCAGTACATGTAAGTTTGTTATCCTAGTGGCTGGACTGTCTCAAACAAATGGTCGCCGATTCGATTCTTGTGTACCCTGTTTGTTATTAATTCACATATATGTGCAGTTCTATGGCCTGTTTTTTTCTGTAAATGAAAATAATGTGAGCGGTTTTGTGCAAAATTGTATCGATGTGGTTGACTTTTCCTTCAATAAAAAATATATGCGAGTATTCTATGTAAAACATACTTTGCGTCCAGCCCCACTCATTTACAAGTGGGGCTATACACATGGATAGGTCCGCATATGCGTAATGTGATCATATCTACACGCTTAAGTCAAGTTAGATGATCACAAAATCATATTTTTAAAGTTTTAGCATCAAACTGAACATGCGACGCAAGTTCTATGACTTTCGATGATGTTACCTTTATTTAAATCTATTTCTTGGTTTATTGGTCTCTTTTATATTTTGTGTAAATTTTAATCATAGATATTAATTTATGTCATCAAAAATAATATTAATTTATGTCATCAAAAATAATATTGTTGAATTCGTATTATTGGACTTAGGGTTTGAATATAAAAATAATATTAATTTATGTCATAAAAAATAATGATGTAGAAATTAATATCGAAACTAACAAAATATTAATTTATTTCATCAAAAATAATATTATTGGATTCGTATAGTTTCAATAATATTGTTTTTTTTATGTTTATAACTTATACTTTATTTATTAAAATCATGATTAAAATACGACCCTAGATACGAGGAGGGGGGGGGGCTAATAAATCAAGGCACGGATAATAGTAGATACATGTTTTACATCTGTATTAATGTGGTATTTTTTTGGGGCCCGAGAATGCGTCCGGTGCTTCGATACTCTCAACCCAACAATGCTACGCATACATAACTTTATATGGGTTTTACAAACAGGTGGATTTTCATTGGAGATTAAGGGGATGAGGGCCCCATTCCCCTTGAAAATCAGGGAGAGAGTGGTTAGTTAGAAAGAAAGAATCCTAGTCAGCGTGTAACCTTATGTAACTCTTTGTATGTCTAGCATTTTTGCTCCCAACCCCAGAATTTTCTCCATGGGTAGGGAAACTTGGCATCTCCTTTTTGTTTCCATAACAACTTTGGGTTTCCCACACACAAAAAAGCATGAGTTTCCAACTAGCTGCAGCCTGCAGAGGTCAGAATCTGGAGTTTCAAGCAATGGCTCCATTCTCACCATGCATGTGTGTCACTTGTTCTATATTATTAGAGAAGTTTGGTCTTTACATGCCTTTGTACGTCAAAAATTTGATGTTATACATCGCCGCCAAAATCTCTGGTGCTTCCACGCAATACAACTATGAGTTTATTTTTTAGTTTTTGCGGGTAACAGGTTTATGAGTC
This sequence comes from Hordeum vulgare subsp. vulgare, assembly GCF_904849725.1. NCBI lineage: Eukaryota > Viridiplantae > Streptophyta > Magnoliopsida > Poales > Poaceae > Hordeum > Hordeum vulgare. The sequence goes on along the minus strand of NC_058522.1, from coordinate 431,451,496 downwards.
TATAGACAAACTGGGTAGGTCACCTCTAGCAAACTTGAATAAAAAAATTAATTCATAAAAGGATCAGACTGGCTTGACAGTTCATACCAAACCTATCACTCCATCATGATTGGGCTGATATGACATCTGCTAGACGCAGATGCCCACATATAATAGTCACATACTTTTTCGTAGTTGCTCATAAGGATTGGTATGCATGCTGAATGTATAGGGGTGAGTTAGTATATGAGTACATACTAACTCACCCCTATACATTCAGCATGCATACCAATCCTTATGAGCAACTACGAAACGTCTCATTCCGTTGAACAAACATCACAGAAAACTTTAAATTAAAGACAAACAAAAATACGAACACCAGTGTCAATTGTAAAACTTGAATCCTGACGGATCGTTCCATCCCAAAAAATATCTAACCACGACCAGTTCAACCATGTCCCTTTTAGACAATAGAAAGTGCTTAGATTGCGTAATGGACAATGCATCGCCATCCATCAGGATTGAGACAATATAAAGTGCTTGCCAGTGAGCACTGTGTGACACAACTTCTCGGACATCCACATGGCGTGCACGGTTAACGGGACGCATGCATGAGGAATGAACGATCATCATCATCATCATCACCACCAAAGTGGCCTGCGGGGAGCCCCGAGTCAAGAGAGTTTTGATGCAGCTTTAGAAGAGGCAGGCATTTCGCACTATCAGGGAGAGATCGCATGCAGATCGGCCAGGATGGAGACCTGTGCTCGCTGACCACTAGTCCGGTGGGGGATTCAAGAGGAGAATTGCTAGTAAAGCAAGAGCCGAAGGAGACATGCCCTTTTCTTTCCCGTGGAAAGAATGGACGCAACAAACAAGGAGTAAGTACTACCCGGGACAAAATTTACCTTTGGCCGTGATGAAGATTCTACTGCTTTGGCCGTGATGAAAATCCCGTTTTTAACTGAAGAAACGAACGTTGCCGTCCTGTGAATTCCACACTGAAGAACTAGAATGGGTGCCACTCCAACTGGACAGCAAAGGATACTATGTTCGTTGCAGACTCGCAGTATTGGCTGCTATGCCATTTATGTGTGGGAAATAAAAGAAGAAGAAAAAGAGAAGAAAACAAAACGATGGCAGCAACCACCTGTAATTCACGGTTTGGTCACTTGCACCTTTCAAGGAGGAGGTCCAGGTGTGGCATTTAATCTGGTCTCGTGGACAGAAGACCATGAAGGGCACGTAGTAGTAGTACGTTCGCTGCTCGTGATCCGGTTGTTGCCACTTTCCAGTCAACCGAGCAGCTGCAGCAGCAGTGGCATTTTCCTTTAGCTGCAAGCTTTCTTGAAACGGGGACCTCCCTTCCTGGACAAACCCACAGGGTGTGTAGATCTTGGGTAGAGTAGTCACGATGAACCAGAAGGCCGACACGATGCACGTGATCTTACTCTGTGTGTGTGCATAACTGAACCGAAAGTTAATGGGCGTCCGAATGCACAGAGGGCTAGTGAGGTCCCGCGCACTGTGCACTCTGCTCCTTTTAAGTCTTAACAACCAAGCACCCTCGGCCGGCGAGGCTGGCAACAGAGCAAGTCGTTGACGACGGAGACAACGGGGCATGGCCGACGGGCGACAAGGCGTGGCCGATGAGGCTGGACGCGGCTCGCATGGTGATAGGGCGCGGCCGACGGGAGACAGGGCGCGTCCAACGGGGTTGGATGCGGCCGACGTGGTCGACACGGCCGGCTGGAGGAAGGGGCGATGAAGGAGCGCTTTACCGCAGTTTTACAGTTTCTTTTACAATTTTTGTTTGGGCAGAGCAAAAATGGATCCTTAAAATGTTCTTTTTTGACACGTGGTAGAAACTAGGGTTTTACCGGGTCTTGGCCGGAGGTTGTAGGAAAAGGAGGGGATCGGCCGTGGTCGCTGACGCAGGGGCGCCGTCTCGCATGAATGGGGGCGGCGGCGCGATGGAAGAGGCGGCTAGGGTTAGGGCACCGGCTCCTAGTTGGAGCCGATCAAAATAGATTGATCTTTGCTTAATCTCAAAAGTGCTGATTACATGACTATATATAAGTTCCCTAGGCTATAATAAACTGGGCTAAGCCCCTAATATTATTAAGATAACCGGGCCAGTTTGGCTAACTGGCCCTCTGGTCATACCATTTCTTCCCGCGTGCGCAAACAGCTCGTCCTCGAGCTGGACATCTAGAAAATGTTGGCGGAACTCCTGAAGCTTCTCCCAAGGTGCCTTCGGAGGGTTGAGTTGGTCCGAAGTACGTCGTGCATCAAGGCCTGGAATGTCGCCGGCGTATTGGAGACACCGAAAGGCATCACCAGAAACTCGAAGTGGCCGTGATGGGAACCAGAACACAAATCGAGCGTAGGGAATAAGCGTGGCTCTGGCGGCTCTTCCCGGAGCTCCTGCACGACCGATATAGAAAAATCGACCCTCATCGTCTTGGCAGTGAGAGCACGGTAATCGAGGCAGAAACGCCACGAGCCCTCGGGCTTGTGAACAAGGAGCACCGGTAAAAGGTCGTCGTGCCGTTGTAGGAGATGAGCCAACAGGGGCGGCTCGGAGTGTGCTATGGCGGTCGACAACTGAGAGGGAACTACTGGAGAAGTGCCACCCTCGCCCTTCCACTGCACCATGCGCCCTTGATGCCAGGAAGTCATGATGAGTGCGTCGAAGTCCCAAAGGATGGGTCCGAGTGTCCGCAAGAAGTCGACGCCGAGGATGAAGTCGTAGTCGCCCAAGTCGATGCTGACGTATGTGATGGCGAAGGACTCGTCGCCGATGAGGATGGGAACCTGCTGTGCAATTCCGTGGAAGCGGAGACGGTCACCATTAGCCACGGTAACTCGGAGCTGTTCACCGCCCATCGGCTGGAGGGCCAGGCAACGCATAGTAGACGTGGGCAGGAAGTTGTGTGTAGAGCCCGTGTCCAGGAGAGGTAAGAGGTGCTCCCCATTAACCGTCACTGGCAACAACATCGTTGTTTCCGCTCGTATGCCGACAAGCATATGAAGGGAGACCACGAGAGCGGTGGCGGACGCCGGGGCTGCCGCCTCGGCAAGCTCGGAGGGAGTTGTATCCTCCGCGACATAGTCGTCTGCCTCCAGGTAGAGAGGCGTGGGCAGACGTGGCCTGGCACGTAGGGCTCATCGCAGTTGAAACATAACCCCTGGCGACGACGCTCGTTTTGTTCGGCCGGGGTTAGCCGACGAAACGGTTGAGTTGTTGTTGTGGCGGGTGTCCCTGTCGCTAGCTGGGCAGGCCGGCTGGGTGCAGACATAGCCGGCTGAGGGGGTGGGTGAGGTGCCTGGGCCGGGAATGCTTGCTGCATAGCCACCGTCCGCTCCTCGAACGCGCGGGCATAGTACATGGCCATCTGGATGTCCTGCGGTCCCCGAAGCTCTACGTCCACGCGGATATGATCTGGCAGATCGCCGACAAAGAGCTCGACTCGTTGACGGGCCGTCTTATCGGCCGCGTGGCACGCCAGGGCTTGGAAGCGGTCAACAAAGTCCTGCACCATGGAGGTGAAGGGGAGTCGGCCTAGCTCCGCCAGCCGGCTTGCGCGTATCGGCAGCCCGAAGCAAAGGAGACATAGCTCGCGAAAGCGCTCCCATGGGGGCATGCCGTCCTCGTCCTGCTCGAGGGCGTAGTACCATGTCTGCGCGACGCCTCGAAGGTGATATGAGGCGAGCCAGGTGCGGTCTGACGCGAGCGTGCGTTGCCCCTGAAAGAACTACTCACACTGATTAAGCCAGATGAGGGGGTCCTCGGTGCCGCCAAAGGTGGCGAAGTCGAGCTTGGCGAAGCGCGGCGGTGTCTGAGTATGACCGTCGTGGCCGTACGGGTCGGCGATGTGGAGCAGCATGGGGGGCGGCGCCGGGTCGGTGGACACACGGGGTCCCCCGTAAACGGTTGCCCGTCGAGGCTGGCGTAGGGACCCACGAAGCTGGAGGGCCCGCCGTACTGCAGGGTGGGTGCTGGTTGTGGTGACGACCGGGCCAACCAGGCCGGAAGCGGTGACGGCGAACGCGGGAACCGGACCTGGTGGATCGGGACTCCCACCGACGCGGTCGTAGCTGGCCAAGAGTGGGTCGGCGGGGGCGCCTGCAGCTGCAGCGGCTGCTGTAGGGGGAAACGGGCGCGACGGAGGTTGCAAGGGTCGGCGACGGCCACTGCGGCCAGGGCGGGTTGGAGGTGGGAGGCGGCTGCAGCTGCAGCGACCCAGCGAGCGCCGCGAAGGCCGCCGGGTGCGGCTGTTGCCACGGCAGGAGCAACGGCCCGGTGGCAGCGGCAGGTGGTGCGGCCTGCTGTGGCCCGTAGGGCCCAGCCAAGTAGAGGCGGATGCCCTGGACCGCGGTGGCGATATCACAGAGCGCTCAAGTGACTTCCTTCGGAGTGAAGATGGTGGGAACCGGCGCGGCGGAGGTGACCGACACAGGCAGAGAAGGGGTGCAGGACGTGGTGGCCAGTGGGGCGATGGTGGTGGTCAGCAGCGGGAGGGTTGAGGTGGGCGGCGACGAAGACATGACCGCACAGAAGCTACCTGATACCAAGCTGGTAGAAACTAGGGTTCTACCGGGTCTTGGCCGAAGGTTGTAGGGAAAGGAGGGGATCAGCCGTGGTCGCCGGCGCAGGGGCGCCGTCTCGCACGGATGGGGGCGGCAGCGCGATGGAAGAGGCGGCTAGGGTTAGGGCACCGGCTCCTAGTTGGATCCGATCAAAATAGATTGATCTTTGCTTAATCTCAAAAGTGCTGATTACATGACTATATATAAGTTCCCTAGGCTATAATAAAGTGGGCTAAGTCCCTAATATTATTAAGATAATTGAGCCTGTTTGGCTAACTTGGCCTCTGGTCATAACAACCCGTATCCCACTTTTACAGTTTGCGTTTTTACAGTGTTTGCTAGAAATGCTCTTACCAACTTGTTTCTGCTACAATGTAACAATAGCCGGTATAATAGCGAACAAAGAACAGAAATACCATGATACTTCTCAAGATGAGTCAACATGTATTCCTTGAGGGGTTTATAAGATCGACAGAGGTTTTTAATTCTCAGTTTGAATAACAAAACTTATTGGTGTATGTCATTACATGTACAGGAATAAACAACTCTTCTCGAAGGTAAGGGCATTTCCAACGTCATTCATCATAAGAGACACCTCGAATGTACACGGACACGCCTGAACATGTATACGGGCAAGGCTAACGGAGTCGTTCATCTAATCCTATAAATCAAGAAAAATGTTTCGAGACGGGACGCCGGTCAAAACATTGCACCAGCTGTACGCGAGCCAACAGATCTCACTTAATCATGCCTCCCACAACACCCCCGCGACCTTATCCTTTTTTTAATTCTTCCCCTCCCCGTCTCTTTCTTCAACCTCTCGTTGCGTACATCCTAGCCTACTCGCGTTGCATCCCATCTCTCCTCTCCTGCAGTAGCATACAACAAGGTCGGTCACCCACACCACCCTACTAATGGGACCACGCGGGGGTTGCTGCGAGCGGGGAGCCATGGCCTGATGCAAGATGGTTCCTTTTACTTGCATAAGTGGCTATAACTAATGAGTCGGTGCTGCAACCATCATCGATTTTTGCTATAAACCGACGAAGAAATATTCTATAGTGAAATGGTCATGCTGCGACCCCCGACAATGAAGACGGCGTCTTTTGCTGCAACCATCTTGACTTTTTGCTACGGTCGACGATTCATTTTGCTACAACAAAATGGCATGACGTGACGACGGTGATAATGTTTTTGATGCAACCATCATAGACTTCTGCTAAGATCGACGACACAAAATGCTACAACCAAACGACCATGTTGCGACCAGCGAGGCCGTTTGCTAGATTCGATGAGGTCGATTTAGCTACAAATAGTGATCCAAAATGTTGCGGCCGGCATGGCGGGATGTTGCGACGACATGCACGCCCAGCTACAACCAAGGTGATGCCATTTTTCATTGCAACCATTGTTGATGTTTGCTATGAACAACAACGGAAATTGTTGCGACAATGACGACCATCTTTTGTTACTAGCGAAGCATCTTCCTCACTAACGTGATCATCAAGTCGCAACATTGAGTGAACTAATAAATAGACCAACACCTAGAGCAACAAGAAGCAATACGTACAATCCCCATGATTGGGGCGTTCCGTGGCAACCTTTCTCCACTTCTGCAATCGCACTGCAAAACTTTATGACGATGTTTGAAATGGTGCACTATGGATGAAGTAGTGACTTCGCATTGCGATCATGGATCACATTCAAATTGTAGGGACGCGTAGTGTTGTACTCATGAAACCATGAATGCACATGTTGCCACAATATCCTGCACGTTTTCTCATGCCTAGTGATGGTATTATGACCTAGGCATCCGTGGAGGACACCTATCCACATACGTAGTCGAGTAGGACTCATGTAACCCTAGGGCCCTGGTATACTTTATATAAGATGGGTCACACTAGTCGATAGACACAACTCACGTCTTATAATTTCTCAGTTATAGATGTACTTTGTACACCCCAATATCAATATACACAAGCAGTAGTAGGTCTTACCTCGTAAGGAGGGCTTGAAACTAGGTAAATTCTTCTCTTATTTCCCCTCTAACCTAATGTAGGATCGAAAGTATGTCTAGAGGGGGGGTGATTAGACTACTTGACAAGATATATTTTTTGTCTTTTCCCAATTTTACTTGAGAGGCAACTACGACAGTTATAACAAGTCAAGTACACCCTACACATGCAATTCTAATAGTATAACAGCGGAAAGTAAACATGCAAGTGTAAATAGAAGAGTAAGGTAGGGAGATCAAACGCATGAGATTGACACGGGGATTTTTGGCATGGTTCCGATAGGTAGCGCTATCGTACGTCCATGTTAGTGGAGACTTCAACCCACGGAGGGTAACGACTGCGAGAGTCCACGGAGGGCTCCACCCACGGAGGGTCCACAAAGAAGCGGCCTTGTCTATCCCACCACGACTTCCATCCACGGAGGACTAGCCTTACTCACGGTAGATCTTCACGAAGTAGGCGATCTCCTTGCCCTTATAAACATCTTGGTTCAACTCCACAACACGAAGTAGGAGGCTCCCAAGCGACACCTAACCAATCTAGGAGGCACCACCCTCCAAAAGGTAATAGATGGGGTAGATCAATGAACTCCTTGCTCTTGTGCTTCTAAAGATATCCTCCACTAAACAAATCACTCTCTCACAGAATATGCATGGGTAGGAGAGGTTGATTTGGTGAAAGCAGTTTGGGGAGGCTAGAGATCAAGTTTCAAATCATTGGATTGGAATATCTTGGTCTCAACACATGAGTAGGTGGTTCTCTCTCAGAAAATAAATCTGGAAATGAAGTGTGTGTTCTGAGTGCTTCTTCCACGAATGAGAGGTGGGTGAAGGGGTATATATAGGCAACATCCAAAATCCAACCGTTACACACAAAAGAGCAAACTCGGTGACACCGAAGTTGGAAACTCGGTGGTAACGACTAGCACTAACGGTGTGAACTTTTGAATCTCGGTGAGACCGATATATACAACTCGGTGGCATCAAAAAGGTGACTAATGGTCAGATGGCCAAACTCGGTGGCACCGATACTCAAACTCGGAAATTCCAATTTTGTGTATCTTGGCAACAGAATGTTGGTCACCCAAACTCGGTAGCAACGATGCAGATTCGGTTGCACCGATTTGGTGGGAATGGCTAGGGTTCTGTCTGAGGTTCAAACTCGGTGGATCCGATGTGGAAATGTTGGTGACACCGAATTTGTGAATGTGGAACTTGACAGATTGGATATGCGGGGAAAATGACCGAGTGTTTTGGTGGCTAACTTTGAGCATTTGAGCAATCAGTTCATTTTACTACCTCACCCCCTTTTAATAGTATTGTCTTTCCTATGGACTCAAAAAGTGATTTCTCACAAATATAAAATGAAGAGTCTTCTAGCTTGAAGCTTGAGCCAATATTATTCCTTTCTTGCATCAAGGGCATCTCCACAAAAACCTTAAGCCATAACATCTTTTGAACTTTTCTGAAATATACTTGGAAAACACATTAGTCCAATGATGCATATGTTGTGATCAATTATCAAAACCACCCTAGGGAGCAATTGTGCTTTCAATCTCCCCCTTTTTGGTAATTGATGACAACATATAGATCAAAGCTTCGACAAAAGATATAATCAATGATTAGCATCGACGCTTTGAGAAGCATGTGAAAAGCAAGAGCCCCCCCCTAAATTTTTGCATTGTTTAAAATTTGCGTTTGAATGAAAATACACAATCGATTAGGATCATGGGTTACTCTTCCATGGCACATACATCTTGGTGGTGCGTAAAAATAATAGCAATGCACATGACACTAACAAGATAAGTGAGTGATCATCACAAGGATAGCTAAGAGATGATATCGTAGCATCACACAGGATAAAGCGTATGATAAATCACACAGATAGGATAAAGTCGTCCAACAACCAAAGTTTTTAAAACCAAATGAGAGCAAATAAAGTTAAAAACTCTCCCACGAAGTCTATGATCTATACATTTCTCCCCCTTTGGCAACAAGTTACCAAAAAGTTCAAAAGTATAGAACTACCTGTCTCTCTGGGAAGCTGATGATGGAGTCGATAGAACAACGTCGGCAAATTCGTTTGGTGATGTCCCTGGAGCTGGAGGAGTTGATACTGGAGGTGCTTGAGTTGGAGTTGGTGCTGAAGGTGCTGAAGCTTGTGCTAAAGATGTTTGGCCTGTTTCCTGAGCTGGAACAGCAGCTGACTGAGGTCTGGTGCTGAACCTAGTAGTAGTGGGAGGAGGAGACTCATCCTCGTCATCATCATCATCTTCATCTTCATACTCTGAGCGTGGAATATCCAGAGAGTCTACTTCATGTTGAGGTTGTCTGACAATGGTAGTCAACTCAGTTACCTTCACATCCATCTTGTGGAATTTTGTCTCCACAACTCTCTCAAGACTCTTCTGATTTTGCATGATGTCTTGGATATTCTTCTCCATGCCTTGGATAGTGCTCACTAGAAATGTCATTTGCTCAGCTGGGGTTCTGAGCTGTGGAACTGGAGGTGGCCTATTTCTACCAGCCTCAGCTTTTGCTGCCTCTACTGCCATTCTTGCTGCAGCTGAGTTGGGATCATTGTTGTCCATTACCACTCCATTGTCTTCAAACTCTGGGTGAAGAGGTAGATGGGGACGATCAAGTAGATATGCATGCTTGCCTAGATTGGCATTGCTAAGCATTTGAATGTAAGGTACATATCCACAGGATCTTTTCTGATCCGCAACAGTTCTCCGGATAGTCTCAACTATCAAGTCCATCACTCTAAATCTTGTATGTGTGTCTATTAGGTGCATCCTTGGAAAGCCCAGTTCTCTTCCTGGCAAACTCAGGTGCTCTTAGATCAGGTGGAGTAGCACTGAATTTCCCGACAGCCTTCTTAGGAGGGGTCTCCTAAGGAGCTGAAGTCCCTTCAGGCACAAAGTATGAATCCTCCTCATCAGAATTTAGCTTCCTTCTCTGCCTGGTGGCTGCCTTGGGAAAACCATGCGAGCTGGGAGAACTTGGGTCTAAAGCATACTTGTCTGGACTAGTGCCTGAGTCTATCTCTACGCTCTACTCTCTGAAGTTATTTTAACTATCATCTTAACCTGACATACTGATAGACACGCTCGACAGCAAACAACAGAACCTGTGAAGTGGATATAGGAAAGACAGAAAGGATGAGCATCACAAAATTGAGAAATTTTGGAACTTTGAAGTCTGAAACTTAGGGTATGTTCTTCTGCAGGATGTAAATCGGTGGCACCGAGTTGGCATTTTCGGAGTCACCGAGAAAGCTTACTCTCTTAACAGAAACTTGGCGGTCATTTTCGGTGGCACCGAAAAGAGCTGCTCGGTCTCACCGAGTTGCTTCTGAGGAACCCTAAAATAAGAATCGGTGGAACCGATTTTACAAACTCGGTCTCACCGAGTTGCATACTAAGGAAGATCAGATCCGAAATTTCCTACTTCTACTAATCTAAGGATTCATCTGGTGGACAGGAGGTTTGCACACGATGGTATGAAGAATAGATATTCCAATGTGTGAGAATCGGATGGGGAAACACAAAGGAGATCGAACCGTACCCTAGCTCGGTGGCAGTTCGGCTACGACAACGACATCGGAGTAGATTGCGTCCACAGCGACGAATCCCAGGGGCGGCGCTCGGGGAGACAAAGGCGATGACCCGGGGTCTTGGGGGCAGCGATGGTTTGGCGAACAAACTGTTTTGATAAAGTGAAATCAAAGGATTCGGTCCGCGGATATATATACCCGTGCGCTATCGGTGTCACCGAGATGGTAAAATCAGTGTCACCGAGTTCCTCAACTGCCAGTAGACGGGGAAACTCGGTGTAACCGAGTTGGTTATTTCGGTGGTACGGAGATAGGAAAACCTGATCAACTTTGAAAAATCGGTGGCGCCAAGTTTGTGGAGTTGGCCACGCCCAGTTTTTCAAAGAGGTTTTGGAAGGCAGCCTTTGACGATACGGAACTCCGAGTGCACCTTCACACAGAGGGATCGACAAGTGCTTGTTTAAGTTTTGTGATGAAGCATGAATAGAACTTGAGATGATATAGCACAGATAGCTAGAGAAGGGTCCTAGGCATTCTTGTCCATCCAATTGGCAAAAAAAAAATCAAAAGCCAAATAACAACAATTGGATGTCCTCGAATGATCAAACACATGCAGACTGACATGCTCACACAATAAGAATGATGAATAAAACATGGTGAACATGCACAAACATCCTAGAAGCTATCAAGCACTTGGGCGATGACAAAGTCATCTATAGATGAGTATATTGACATAGGAGCCAAGTAAGAATATTTGATCATAGGTCATACTCATCGTTAAACACAAGTGGGGTTACCACTTTTACATAAGCATTAATGTGTGCATATACTTAGGATATGCTTATACTCAAGTCTTAGAGTAAAGCTCCCCTTGATAAGATATCCCCACTAAGAGGGATCAACTAACCTTGGGTTTTGTCGTAGAAGACTTCAAGTAGGTGAAGTAGTGGTGGATGTTCAATGTTGATGAAGATCATCTTGAGTTGGGAGCAATACTTGTTGTTTTCATACTCCTTTCACCTACATGGGTTAGTCCCAAAGCAAAAGGAACATATGCAAGAATATCTATGGGCATGGAGTGAAGCACACATGGGATAATGTCCAAAGATGCATTAATTACCTTTTCCTTGCTTACCTTTGAGGGAATGTGTGACTCCTTGAACTAATGCATATGGTTGAGGTTGATTGCATATAGTTCTTGCCAAAATGAATAAGAGTGAATTTCATTGGCAGAGTCACCCCTCAAGAACTTCTAGTTCTTCCTGTTGGGAATCCACACCAAGTTGATGGGAATCCTTGGAGTTGTGGTAGCACTTGTTGAGATGGAGATAGTAGTATCCTTGGGAATCCACTTGACCTTGGCTTGGGGTTCTTCTTCAAATAGGTCAATGTCATCTTGAAGCTTTCCCTTGCCTTTGTGGTCTTGTGGTAGAAGGCCATCCTATGAGCTCGTTCTTTCGAAAGGAGTGGAATCACACTTCTCTTCTTGGGAAACAAACTTGGGAGTGGGATATGGACATTCTTCCCAAACATCTCCGTTGATGTTGAAGTAGCCAACACCTTGTTTCTTCCGATGTCCTCCTTGCTTGCGCACAATTTCCTCAAATTGCTTACTTCCAGCAAGACTCTTGAAGACACCTCTTTCTATAATCCCTTTTAATAGATCATTTTCTTGCTCAAGTGTAACTTGGCTAAGAGAATCGTTAGTGGAATCAATATAGAGTTACTAGCAACAACATTATTGGATTTAGCTTTAGCATTGTTGTTGCTAGATGGAGAAACCTTCTTGACTTTGTTACTAGTGTTCCTAGGTTTAACTTGTGGGACAAAGTTAGACAAGAGTAATCATTTGGCTAGATAAGAGAAACCTCTTCTTCCAAAGATCATCATTGATTGCTTTTAAGAATTCATGCTCTTGCTCCAAGTGGAGGTTCTCGAAGCGTAGCTTCTCATGGGTTCTTGCAAGCTCTCTATGATCTTCTAGAGTAATCTCTTGTAAGAATGGATGCATGCAATCAGGGGGGAGATATTTTTTCTGAAAGGCTAACAATGGAATTATGAAGAATTAGAAGAAATGCACCCTATATTATGGAATTTTATCAAAAAACAAATACAAATTATATAAAAGAATGGAGGGAGTATTAAACATGCAGAGAGTCAAAGGTTGTGGCTAGATCCCAGTCAACCCAGACTTAACCAAGTCTCAGTTCACTCACACGGCATATAAAAAAGAAGAAAGAAAAATTAAAAGAAGATTTTGCATGGATCTCCACGTAAGATCTCACAAATAGCATTGAGTCTTAGTTGACTGAGATTTAGCAATCCTGAACGTTGAAACATTTCTCATTTTCATTTGGCCGAATACTTGTCGAGTGTGGTGTCCATCATGGATGGTATTGGAAGGGGGCGGACAATACCTGGGATGCGTACATACCAGAGGATGCAACTGCGGTGAAGCACAAGGCGCCTGGACGGTGGTACGGCAAGAAGTGGGGGCGGTGATCTTGATGGGTGCGGATAGAGAGGTAGGGGAGGATGGATTGTGGAAAATGGCTCTAGGAAGGGGGTGTATGGGCCGGGTGTGTCAAAATTCGATGCGACGGCTGTCCGGACTCCCCCAAACCTCAACCAACTTCGTTTTTGGTTTGGTGGATTCAAACATGCGGATCGGGCGACATACATTTAATGGATGGCATTGGAGGGCACAAAGTGCCTCGACGTCCACATCCACACGTTTTATGAGAGGTTTGATTGACGATGATGGAGATGACCGAAGAGCATCTTTAGCAGATCTGGTACACCTCGTCGCACAAAAATCGGTTCACGAGATACCGTAGAACGTTCTTTTGCAGTTTTACAGTATGACTTTTGTTTCGGTAGAAAAGATCTCGTAAAAATATTTCATCGTCCTAGTAAAGTTGCACAAACCCCCATAAATACGCCTGCTAAATTACAATCGGGTCTCATGTCCCTGCGGCTCAAGATCCTTCCCATACGGGCTTGCTTCGGAGGACGGCGGGGTCCTGGATGCTGATCCACCATGAGGATGCCTCCTCCTGGTGCCTCCCGTTGGCGGCCTTGCGGTGGTCATGTCGCTGGTCATGGGCACAGGGCGTCTTCATGGCGACAGCACAGGCTCAAGGGAGTAGGCTAGCTAGCCGACACAGCAGCAGCTACTCGCGGTAGCGGCAGCTCGCCCGACGGCGGCAATCCATGGGGCAAATCAAGCGGCGGGAAAAGCTTGCGGAGCAACATCTAGGGTTTGGTGCTCGCCGTTGTTGAGGCATTCCAGCGAGGTCGCGCTCGGGGAAGACCGTGGCAGGAGCTCACGCTTTCCTCCCAGCAAACGTTTCTATGTTTTTGAGGTCTGTGTAAAAACAGAGCTCAAATCTTGTAGATATGGAGGAAATGGACGTGCGTATCAGGGATCCCACAAAAAATCTCAGGCGGTCGAATATACGAGATTTATTCGGACCGAGTGTCGTGGAAATGATCCTGACAATAGTACACGGGGTACGAATGAGGAGTGAAGCCTAGCTAGGGCGCTGATATGTCTCCATCATATCTACTTTTCCAAACTCTTTTGCCCTTATTTTGGACTCTAATTTGCATGATTTGAATGCAACTAACCTGGACTGACGATGTTTCCAGCAGAATTGCCATGGTGTTGTTTTTGTGCAGAAATAAAAGTTCTCGGAACGTCCTGAAAATTTACGGAGAATATTTCTGGAAAATATGAAAAATACCTGCGCAAAGATCCACCGGAGGGGACGGGCCAGTGGGCCACAAGCCCTGTAGCCGCCACCCCCTGGTGGCGGCTACCAACCTTGTGGGGCCCACGTGGCTCTGCTGCCCCCAATTCCAGCGCTATTTATTCCCTTTCGTCCCAGAAAAAATCAAGAGAGAAGATTTCGTCGCGTTTGCGATACGGAGGCGCCACCACATCCCATTCTTCATCTGGAGGGCAGATCTGGAGTCCGTTTTGGCCTCCGGAGAGGGGAAATCGTCGCCATCGTCACCATCAACCTTCTTCCCTCTCCAATTCCATGAAGCTCTTCATCGTTCGTGAGTAATCTATTCGTAGGCTCGCTGGGCGGTGATGAGTAGGATGAGATCTATCATGTAATCGAGTTAGTTTTGACGAGGATTGATCCCTAGTATCCACTATGTTCTGAGATTGATGTTGCTACTACTTTGCCATTCTTAATGCTTGTCACTAGGGCCCGGGTGCCATGATTTCAGATCTGAAATTATTATGTTGTCACCAATATATGTGTGTTTTAGATCCGATCTTGCAAGTTGTAGTTACCTACTATGTGTTATGACTCGGCAACCCCGGAGTGACAATAACCGGAACCACTCCCGGTGATGACCATAGTTTGAGGAGTTCATGTGTTCACCAAGTGCTAATGCGTTGGTCTGGTTCTTTATTAAAAGGAGAACCTTAATATCCCCTAGTTTCCTTTTGGACCCTGCTGCCACGGGAGGGATGGACAATAGATGCTATGCAAGTTCTTTTCCCTAAGCACGTATGACGACACACGGAATGCATGCCTACATCATATTGACGAACGTGAGCTAGCCACATATCTCTCTGTGTTATAACTGTTGCATGATGAATATCATCAGACAAATCATCGACCCGTTGCCAACGAGTTTGTCCCACTGTTGCTGTTACTTGTTTTGCTCTGCTGCTGTTACTACTGTTGCTGTTGTTACTTGCTTTGCTTTGCTAGTACTTGCTACTGCTGTTACTTGCTACTGTTGCTACTTGCTACTGTTGTCACTACTGTTGTTCCTTGCCACTTCTGTTACTCCTTACACTGCTGCTTCTTGATACAATACTTTTTCGCTCGCCGTTGCCGGGAAAATACTATTTCCCATCCTCGGGCAACTTCTGGCGCCATTGATACAACCGTTAGGAATAGTCTACCATCAACTGAACGTTTCTAGCACCGTTGCTATCATACTACTTTGCTTGCAGATACTAATCTTTCAGGTGTGGTTGAATCTGACACATTCAGTTGGTAATACTTGAGAATATTCTTCCACTTCCTGTCGGGCGAACCAACAAATTTGGGTTGAATACTCTACACTCGAAAACTGTCGCGAACCCGCGCTCTGGTGGGCCATTGCAAGACAATTGCTGATTGTTGAGCAAGTGGGAGCAGTTCTTTCTGGCTCCATTGCCGTGGAGGCATCAAGTGCGGAACACGTCAACATCATTTCTCTAGTGTCGTTGCCGGGGACTGCTAGCAGCATTTTTCTGGCACCGTTGCCGAGGAAGGAGATTGCTATATTCTCTGAGTCACTTGGGATTTATATCTGCTGATCACTATGAAGAATCTGAAAGATCCAAAAACCAAAGTTTTACCCTCAACTACGAGGGGAGGTAAGGAACTGCCATCTAGCTCTGCACTTGATTCACCTTTAGTTATGAGGAATTTTTCGACACCACCTCCTGCTAGAAATCTTGATATGTCGCCTGTGCTTGATGATGCTTATGATGCTACTATGCCTGATACTGCTAGAGATGCTATGCGTGATACTGCTAGAGATGCTATGCCTCATGATGCTATGCTTGATACTGCTTTGCCTGATGATGCTAGAGATGCTATTTTGCGTGATGATGCTATGCTAAATACTGCTAGAGATACTACTTTGCCTGATATGCCACTAGGGGTATTCCTTGATGCTCATATTGCTAGAGTTACTGCCAATGCTCGTGATGCTTCTGAAACTGCCGATACTATTGAGATAGAACCTGCTTTTGCTCCTGCTAGATCTAGCTCTCCTAGATATGAATTGCCTGATATACCTGAGGGTTATGTTATGGAGGGAGAGATAGCTGAGGATTTTCTTGCGTGTAAGGATGCCTATGACGCTGAGAAATTACTTCTCAAGTGGAAGGAAAAATCTCTGAAAGCTAGGATGAAATACGACCCGAAGTTTGCCACTTCACCTATCTATATCACCGATAAGGATTATGAATTCTCTGTCGACCCTGAGATAATCTCTCTAGTCGAATCTGGTCCTTTCCACGGTTATGAGTCTGAGACGGTCGTAGCCCACCTTACCAAACTACACGATATAGCCACCCTTTTCACTAGTGAGGAGAAGATCCGCTACTACTATATCCTTAAGCTGTTTCCTTTCTCTCTAAAGGATGACGCTAAAGCCTGGTTCACTTCCCTTGCTCCTGGATGTGTGAGTAGTCCCAAGGATATGGTCAATTACTTCTGTGAGAAATATTTTCCTGCCCACAAGAAGCAAGCTGCCTTGCAGGAAATATACAACTTTGCTCAACTCAAAGAAGAGAGTCTCCCACAAGCTTGGGGGAGGCTCATCCAGCTACAGAATTCTTTGCCTGATCACCCTCTTAAGAAGAATGAGATACTTGATATCTTCTATAATGGACTTACCGATGCTTCTAGAGACCACCTAGATAGTTGTGTTGGTTGTGTTTTTAGGGAACGAACTATAGAACAAGCTGAGATTCTACTGAATAACATCTTGATCAACGATAATGCTTGGACTATTCCCGAACCACCTCCTAAGCCAACTCCTAAGAAAAGAGGTATTCTATTCCTCAGTCCCGAAGATATGCAAGAAGCCAAGATATCTATGCAAGAGAAAGGCATTAGATCTGAAGATGTCAAAAATCTACCACCTATCGAAGAGATCCATGGTCTCGATAACCCGATACAAGTAGTAGAAGTGAATTCTCTGCGTAGGTTTGATGAGAGTGATATTCCTTTTGACAAACCTGCTAGCCTATGCTTTGACGAATTTGACAACTTTGTTGCCAAACAACAAAGTTTCAATAATTATGTTAGCAGACATTTGGAACAAAGTACTCGTATGCTTAGTCATTTAAGTGCTTGTGTAGATAGAAATGTCAATGATCTGAAGCTTCTGAGTAAACATGCCTCTATGATTACTACTCAGGTAGAACAAGTACTTAAAGCTCAGAATGACTTGCTCAATGAATTAAATGACAACTCTGTCAGAGTCATTACTAGAGGAGGCAAAATGACTCAGGAACCTTTGTATCCTGAAGGCCATCCTAAGAGAATTGATCAAGATTCTCAAGGAAATTAAGGCTGATACACCCAGTCATCCTAAGAAGAAGGATGATAGAAACCTACATGTTAGTTCAGAAACACAATCTGGTGATGAACATGAACCCGGTGACAATATGGACAGCGATGTTCATAATAATGCTCAACCTAGCAATGATGAGGATGTGGAGATTGAACCTACGGTTAATCCTGATAACCCACAACCTAAGAGACACGATAATAATGATTTCTCTACTAGGAAGCATGGTAAAGAAAGGGAGCCATGGGTTAAGAGACCTATGCCCTTTCCTCCTAAGCCATCCAAGAAAAAGGTTGATGAGGATTTTGAGCGCTTCGTTGAGATGATAAGACCCGTCTTTCTGCATATGCGGTTAATTGATATGCTCAAAATGTCTCCATATGCCAAGTACATAAAAGATATCATGACTAATAAACGTAAGATACCAGATCTTGAGATCTCCACCATGCTTGCCAGTTACACTTTTAAAGGTGGAACTCCTAAGAAACTTGGTGATCCTGGAGTGCCCACTATACCTTGCTCCATTAAAGGAAACTATGTAAGAACTGCCTTATGTGACCTTGGAGCCGGTGTTAGTGTTATGCCACTATCTCTTTATCGTAGACTTGAATTGGATAAGTTCACACCCACTAAAATTTCTCTACAGATGGCCGACAAATCAACTACTTTCCCTATCGGCATTTGCGAGGATGTGCCTGTTGTGGTTGCTAACACCACTATCTTAACAGACTTTGTTATCTTGGGATTCCCGAGGACGATGCCATGGCTGTCATCCTCGGAAGACCCTTTTTAAACACTGCAGGGGCTGTTATAGATTGCAACAAAGGCAATGTCAGTTTCCACGTCAACAGTAATGAGCATACAGTGCACTTTCCGAAGAAACGATATCAAGTACATTGCATGAATGCTATCGAAAAAACTTCATCGATTCTTATTAGGAGATTTGAGTGCCCTATTCCTCGTGTCAAGATGAAGTATGATTTGCTTGTTGGGGAGATACATATCCCCATTGAGGTGACTTAGTGGCTATTCGACAATTCTCCGTTTCCTCTTGAGATTCGAAAAGGTTTTGTCATGAGGATTTGATCAACCCCATTGACGGATTTCTTTCGATGGCCACGAAATGGATGAATCAAGGAGTCACATACCTCTGTTTTAAGCTTTCACTTTCTGTTGCTTAGAAGGAAAATGATAGATTTAGTTTAGTTTTTCCTGCTTTCTGTTTTAGCGTCCCAGAGAAAAATACCCCGAAAATAAAAGTTCTCCGATGGTCCTGAAAATCTAGTATGATTTTTACTGGAATATTTAAAAAATATTGGGACTGAGAGCTGGCCTGGGGGCCACACCAGTGGGCCCCAAGCCCTGTAGCCGCCGCCCTCCCCCTGGTGGCGGCTACCAAGCTTGTGGGGCCCACAGGGACCCCCTCCACTCATTCCAGCTCCCATCCTCTTCTTCTACCTCCAGAAAAAATCGTTTCGCAGCCCAAACCCGTCTTCCTCATTTGGCTGAGATTTTCGTTCTCCTTGATCAAAGCACCATTCTCCGAACCGTTTTGGGGAAATTACTCCTTGGTAAGTGACTCCTCCATTGGTCCAATTAGTTTTTGCTCTAGTGCTTTATCCTTCGCGTATTCTTGCTACCTTGGTGACCCTATTCTTGAGCTTGAAATGTTGATTTTAGCTGGTCCCAAGTAGTTTTAGCGCGTGATACGGTCTCTAGGCACTAGTAGGAGTAGTTGCTACGAGTTGGGTTAATCCTTACTCACTTTTGTTTCGAAGTCTCTCAAAATTTCAGAATTTTTCAGAGCTAGAAAAAGGAAAAAGATGAGGAGGTTCTTGAGAGGCTCTTCAAGCCGTAACCCCAAGGAGGATGAGAAGAACCACCCCAAGTACGTGGTTCCTCGAGTCATAGAGGTTCGAGCGTGCGAGTGGCCAAGTGATGAATTTTTGCGCGCCGCTGGGCTTTATGAAGACTTTTATTACTTGGTGGAGAACGCAGGTCTTACCGCGTTCGTTGAAGATAAGTGCTCACAATACCTCCTCCTCACCAATATTTTCGTTCAAAGCTTCAACTTTTATCCGAGGAAGAATCCTCCCATGGTTGAGTTAATGTTATACGACATCCCCCAGTGCATGACTACAGGATTTTTGCAATGTATGCAAATTACCTTATGTTGGGGATATTCATGACCCTCGTCCACGGGACTTGGAGGATTTCATATGTACTATTGCTGTTGGAGAGGAGAGAGGAGTGTCTCGCGCTAGAATTGCTAGCATACATTTTCCTGTGCTTCAGTACTTCTCATTATTTGTGGGAAAATGTTTGATTGGCCGTGGGGAGGCCTGATCACTTAGTTCTCTAGACCTTGCGATTTTGCGCGAAGGCCTTTATAACGATAAGACTTATAGCCTAGGTGCTATAGTAGCTCACCGGTTGAACACAAACCGTTCAAAGGGTGTCGTCTATGGAGGTATATATGCTACCCGTCTTGCCACACACTTTGAGATACCCGTTAGACTGGGGGGGGGGAAGGAGAGATGCTGCTTCCTGAGAAATATCTGGATTATGACAGCATGGTTCGCCATGATTTTCTGGATAGAGATGCTAGTAGACGGATGATTTATAACCTGGTATTTAGTCAGTGTACTCGAGAGACTATTACTTTGCCTGATCCTTCTTTGTTCGATCTTCATGTAGGCAGTTACACTATTATGCCCTCGGACAGCTACACATATTGGGGCTTGGCCCAACCACAGGTGCCCGTGCCTGAGCCGCCAGTCGAGTACCAGACGCCAGTTTATCAGTGGGAGCCAAAGGAGCTCACACAACAGTGGCATCCACAATCCGCTCCGAAGTATCCCGGAGCTGGTTATTTCCTGCCTTGGGAGTAGACCAAGCTAGGCCAAAAGCCTAAGCTTGGGGGAGTACGTGTTCTCACCGACCTTACATTCATGCTTATGCTTTCACTTTGTTAGCCGGTGTTTACACTTTGCCACTGTATTATCCATGCTAGTTTACTTTCGTTTTCTTGTTTTCTTGTTTTGTGTCCTTTTGAGAAAACCCCAAAAGATTTTCCTTTCTTCTTTTCCTTGTTGGGAGCTTTCCCGTGTAAATAGTTTTCTTTTTTCTTTGGGTCAAGGTAGAGGATATTGGTTACAATGTTTAGTGGCTCTTGCATGCATACCTGTTTAGCTTTCAAAGAGCCATATTACTTTGTCTTCTCCTTTGTGTTTTCCTGTAGATTCAGCTTAGTCCAATGCACGAGCACTCTTATTATTGTTCACATCGTTCGATCGTGCAAGTGAAAGGCAATAATGATGATATATGATGAAGTGACCGAGACTGGAAAAGCTGGTATGAACTCTATCTATTTTGTTTTTGTAAATATGACTAGCTTGTCGTCCCAGATTCAGCTTTGTTGTGAGAGAACCATGTTTGCAATGACAACTTAGAGATCATAGTTTCTGATGCCATGCTTAATTAGCTGAGAGCTTATAATGGTTTGTCTTGAATGGCAACATAGATTTTGAGATGACTATGATGTAGTATGATAGGATGGTATTCTTCTTTGAATGATTCAAGTGGCTTGACTTGGCGCATGTTCATGCATGTAGTTGAAACAAAATCAACATAGCCTCTATGATGTTCATGTTCATGGTGATTTATATACTGTTCATGCTTGCACTCCATGTTAGTCAAACTCATTGCATCTTGATGATTGTTGTCGCTCTCCAGTTAGTCGCTTCCCAGTCTTTTGCTAGCCTTCACTTGTACTAAGCGGAATACTGCTTGTGCATCCACTCCCATAAACCCAAAAGTTTTTCCATGAGAGTCCACCATACCTCCCTATTTGCGGTATCTACCTGCCGTTCCAAGTAAATTTGCATGTGCCATTCTCTAAACCTTCAAGAAATAATCTGTTTTGCATGCCCGAACCGCTCATGTGGTGACAGGGGGCTATTGATATCTTCCATGTTAGGCGTGTTATCCTCGACATGTGTTTATTCACCGTCATTCACGAGAAAGGGGCCGGTAATTGGAATGCCCAGTTCCACGCTTAAATCGAAAACATAACTGTAAAACAAGACTGCCTCCGGAATGATGTTAGCATGGACGGTACCCGAGGATTCGGCTCGCCGTGGAGTGTGATTGATTGGTGGTGGGGGAGTTAAAACTTTACTTTTCTGTTTGGGAACCGCCCTATAGCATGAGTAGCATGGAAGATATTGAGAACTCTTGGTCATTCCGTTGACAATGAAAGCATGCCACCCAAAATTATTATCTTTGTTTTCAAAGCTTGAGCTCTGGCACCTCTGCAAATCAATGCTTCCCTCTACGAAGGGCCTGTCTATTTATTTTCCTATTGAGTCATCCTCTTCTTGTATAAGCACCAATTAGGGAGCACCTCTGTCATTTTTATGCTTTGCTTTTGATTGATATTAAGTATGACTATGATTGGATCTTCGTTGCTATGAATTACAATGTTTAGTCAGCCCTTGATCTTTGAAAGTGCTCTGCATTTATGTTTTGCGGTCTCAGAAAGAGCTAGCGAGATACCACCTATTCATATTGCTTCATGCTTGTTTTGATTGAATTGTTGGTATCTGAAACTCATTATTATTTGCTCGCTAGCTGATTATGCCATTGATATTAGTTTACCGTGAGACCTTTGTGTCACTTGCTTATATGGTTAACTTGTGATCTTGCTGAAATTCTGGTTATGAGTTAGACATAGTTGCAACAACAAGATCAAACAGAGTTTGCCAAAGTTTTTTCTTTCTCTTTCAGTTTGTCAACTGAGTTGCTTGAGGACAAACAAGGTTTTAAGCTTGGGGGAGTTGATACGTCTCCATCGTATCTACTTTTCCAAACTCTTTTGCCCTTGTTTTGGACACTAATTTGCATGATTTGAATGGAACTAACCTGGACTGACGCTGTTTTCAGCAGAATTGCCATGGTGTTGTTTTTGTGCAGAAATGAAAGTTCTCGGAACGTCATGAAAATTTACCTAGAATATTTCTGGAAAATATGAAAAATACCTGCGCAAAGATCCACCGGAGGGGACGGGCCAGTGGGCCACAAGCCGTGTAGCCGCCGCCCCCTGGTGGCGGCTACCAAGCTCGTGGGGCCCACGTGGCTCTGCCGCCCCCAATTCCAGCGCTATTTATTCCCTTTCATCCCAGGAAAAATCAAGAGAGAAGATTTCGTCGCGTTTGCGATACGGAGGCGCCGCCACATCCTGTTCTTCATCTCGAGGGCAGATCTGGAGTCCGTTTTGGGCTCCGGAGAGGGGAAATCGTCGCCATCGTCATCATCAACCTTCTTCCCTCTCCAATTCCATGAAGCTCTTCATCGTTCGTGAGTAATCTATTCGTAGGCTCGCTAGGCGGTGATGAGTAGGATGAGATCTATCATGTAATCGAGTTAGTTTTGACGGGGATTGATCCCTAGTATCCACTATGTTCTGAGGTTGATGTTGCTACTACTTTGCCATGCTTAATGCTTGTCACTAGGGCCCGAGTGCCATGATTTCAGATCTGAAATTATTATGTTGTCACCAATATATGTGTGTTTTAGATCCGATCTTGCAAGTTGTAGTTACCTACTATGTGTTATGACCCGGCAACCCCGGAGTGACAATAACCGGAACCACTCCCGGTGATGACCATAGTTTGAGGACTTCATGTGTTCACCAAGTGCTAATGCGTTGGTCTGGTTCTTTATTAAAAGGAGAACCTTAATAGCCCATAGTTTCCTTTTGAACCCCGCTGCCACGGGAGGGATGGACAATAGATGTCATGCAAGTTCTTTTCCCTAAGCACGTATGACGACACACGGAATGCATGCCTACATCATATTGACGAACGGGAGCTAGCCACATATCTCTTCGTGTTATAACTGTTGCATGATGAATATCATTAGACAAATCATCGACCCATTGCCTACGAGTTTGTCCCACTGCTGCTGTTACTTGTTTTGCTCTACTGCTGTTACTACTATTGCTGCTGCTGTTACTTGCTTTGCTCTGCTACTACTTGCTACTGCTGGTACTTGCTACTGTTGCTACTTGCTACTGCTGTCACTAGTGCTATTCCTTGCCACTGCTGTTACTCGTTAGACTGTTGCTTCCTGCTACAATACTTTTTCGCTCGCCGTTGCTGGGAAAAGACTATTTCCCGTCCACGGGCAACTTCTGGCGCCATTAATACAACCGTTAGGAATAGTCTGCCGTCAACAGATCGTTTTTGGCACCGTTGCTATCATACTACTTTGCTTGCAGATACTAATCTTTCAGGTGTGGTTGAATCTGACACATTCAGCTGCTAATACTTGAGAATATTCTTCCACTTCCTGTCGGGCGAACCAACAAATTTGGGTTGAATACTCTACCCTCGAAAACTGTCGCGAACCCACGCGCTGGTGGGCCATTGCAAGACAATTGCTGATTGTTGAGCAACTGGGAGCAGTTCTTTCTGGCTCCGTTGGCGTGGAGGCATCAAGTCAGGAACACGTCAACAACATTTCTCTAGTGTCGTTTCCGGGGACTGCTAACAGGCGCAAAGGATACACTCGGGTGTACGAGTTCAAGCCCCACTCCGTAGTGGTAACGATCCTACGTCTCGAGCCTCGGAGGCTGGTGTTAGATATTGGAATATGAGATAGTACAAAATGTTGAACCCTTGCCAAGGAGCCCGCGGTGGCTTGTATAGAGTGCGCCATGACCGACAGACCTTCATTAAAAGGGCGAGTAAATGTGAATTGTTGCGGATCATAGTAATTTCAAAAAAAAATCCTACGCCATCCAAGGATCTATCTATGGAGAAAAACAACAACGAGAGAGGTTGTAGAGCATCTTCATACCTTTGAAGATCGCTAAGCGGAAGCATTACTACGAATGCGGTTGATGGAGTCGTACTCGCAGCGATTCAGATCGCGGTGGATTCCGATCTATATGCGGAACCACGACACCTTCGCATTCAACACACGTACAGCCCGGTGAAGTCTCCTCCTTCTTGATCCAACAAGGAGAGAGGAGAAGTTGAGGGATATCTCTGGCAGCACGACGGCGTGGTGGCGATGGAGCTATGTGGTTCTCCGGCACGGCTTCGCCAAGCACTGCGGAGGAGGAAGAAGAGAGAGGTAGGGTTGCGCCTTGGGAGAGATCAATTGTGTGTCTCAAAAGGGCCAAAACCTCAAGTATATATAGGAGGAGGGAGAGGGAGGGCTTCCTTGGCCCCTCCTCCAAGGAGGAGAGGTTCGGACGAACTAGGGGAGGAGTCCACCTCCCACAAGGGAGGTGGATCCCTTCCTTTTAAACCCCTTTGCCTTATCTCCTTTATCCCTAGCCGCATGAGCCTTTATAGAAGGCCTTGGACAGCCCAATAAGGGTTGGTACACCTCCTCTAACAGCCCATGAACTCCTTTGGTCGTCACACCCCTCCCGGGGGTCCTCCAGCACCCTCTCGGCACTCGCGGTACACTACCGATGAGCCCGAAACTTTTCCAGTGACCAAAACAGGTCTTCCTATATATCAATCTTTACCTATGTACCATTCTGGAGCTCCCCGTGACGTTCGGGGTCTCATCCGGGACTCCAAACAACCTTTGGTAACCACATACTATTCCCTTTACAACTCTAGCGTCATCGAACCTTAAGTGTGTAGACCCTATGGGTTCGGGAAACATGCAGCCATGACCGAGACATCTCTCCGGCCAATTACCAACAACGGTATCTGGATATCCATGTTGGCTCCCACATGTTCCACTGTGATCTCATCGGATGAACCACGATGTCAAGGATTCAATCAATCCCGTATGCAATTCCCTTTGTCTACAAGTATGATACTTGCCCGAGATTCGACCGTTGGTATCCCCATACCTTGTTCAATCTTGTTACCGGCAAGCCTCTTTACTAGTTCCGTAACACATTATCTCTTGGCTAACTCCTTAGTCACACTGATCTCAATATCATGATGGATTATGGAGTGGGCCCAGAGATACCTCTCCGTCACATGGAGTGACAAATCCCAGTCTCGATCCGTACAACCCAACAGACACTTTCGGAGATACCCGTAGTGCACATTTATAATCACCCAGTTACTTTGTGACGTTTGGTACACCCAAAACACTCCTACGGTATCCAGGAGTTGCACAATCTCATGGTCTAAGGAAATGATACTTGACATTAGAAAAGCTTTAGCAGACGAACAACATGATCTAGTGCTATGCTTAGGATTGGGTCTTGTCCATCACATCATTCCCCAATGATGTGATCCTGTTATCAATGACATCCAATGTCCATGATCAAGAAACCATGATCATCTATTGATCAACGAGCTAGCCAACTAGAGGCTCACTAGGGACTCATTGTGATCTATATATTCACATATGTATTACGGTTTCTGGTTAATACAATTATAGCATGAATAATAGACAATTATCATGAACTAGAAAATATAATAATAACCACTTTATTATTGCCTCTAGGGCATATTTCTAACAGTCTCCCACTTGCACTAGAGTCAATTATCTAGTTACATTGTGATGAATTGTACACCCATAGAGTTTTGGTGCTGATCATGTTTTGCCCGTGGAAGAGGTTTAGTCAACGGGTCTGTGACATTCAGATCCGTATGTACTTTACAAATATCTATATCTCCATCCTGGATGTATCCACGAATGGAGTTGAAGCGACGCTTGATGTGCTTGGTCTTTTTGTGAATCCTAGGCTCCTTTGCAATGTCAATAGCTCCAGTGTTGTCACAGAACAGAGTCATCGGGCCCGACGCACTTGGAATCACTCCTAGGTCGGCGATGAAATCCTTCATCCAGACTCCTTCATGTGCTTCTTCCAAAGCAGCGATGTACTCCGCTTCACATGTAGATGCCGCCACGACGCTATGCTTGCAACTGCACCAGCTAACTGCTCCATTATTCAAAATATACATGTATCCGGTTTGTGACTTGGAGTCATCTGAATTTGTGTCGAAGCTAGCTTCGACGCAACCCTTTGCGACGAGCTCTTGGGCACCTCCAGAAATGAGAAACACATCTTTAGTCCCTTTTCAGGTACTTTAGGATATTCTTGACCGATGTCCAGTGATCCACTCCTAGATCACTCTGGTACCTCCCTACCAAACTTATAGCAAGGTTCACATCAGGTCTGGTACACAAAATGACATACATAATAGAGCCTATGGCTGAAACATAGGGGATGGTACTCATCTTCTCTATATCTTCTGCCGTGGTCGGTCGTTGAGTCGCACTCAACCTCACACCTTGTAATACAGGCAAGAACCCCTTCTTAGCCTTCTCCATATTGAACTTCTTCAATATCTTGTCAAGGTATGTGCTTTGTGAAAGACCTATGAGGTGTCTCGATCTATCTTTATAGATCTTGATGCCTAATATGTAAGCAGCTTCTCCAAGGTCCTTCATTGAAAAACTCTTGTTCAAATAGGCCTTTATGCTTTCCAATAGTTCTATATCATTTCCCATCAACAATATGTTATCCACATATAATATGAGAAATTCTACAGAGCTCCCACTCACTTTCTTGTAAATAGAGGCTTCTCCATAAGTCTGTATAAACCCAAACGCTTTGATCACCTCATCAAAGCGAATGTTCCAACTCCAAGATGCTTGCACCAGCCCATAGATGGAGCGCTGGAGCTTACATACCTTGTTAGCATTGCTAGGATCGACAAAACCTTCCGACTATATCATATACAATTCTTATTTAAGAAAGCCGTTCAGGAATGCTGTTTTGACGTCCATTTGCCAGATTTCATAATCATAAAATGTGGCAACTGCTAACATGATTCGGACTGACTTCAACATTGCTACGGGTGAGAAGGTCTCATCGTAGTCAATCCCTTGAACTTGTCGATAACCCTGAGCGACAAGTCGAGCCTTATAGATGGTCACATTACCATACGCATCAGTCTTCTTCTGGAAGGTCCATTTTTTTTCTATGGCTCGCCGATCATCGGGCAAGTCCACCAAAGTCCATACTCTGCTCCCATACATGGATCCTAACTCAGATTTCATGGCCTCAAGCCATTTGTTGGAATCCAGGCCCGCCATCGCTTCTTCATAGTTCGAAGGTTCACTGTTGTCCAACAACATGATTTCCATGACAAGGTTGTCGTACCACTCTGGTGCGGAACGTACCCTTGTCGACCTTCGAGGTTCAATAGCAAATTGATTCGAAGTGTCATGATCATCATCATTCACTTCATCTCTAGCCGGTGTAGGCGCCTCAGAAACATTTTCTTGCGCTGCGCTACTCTTCGGTTCGACAGGAGGTACAATTACCTCATCAAGTTCTTTTTTCCTCCCACTAGCTTATTTTGAGAGAAACTCTTTCTCTAGAAAGGTTCTTCTCCTAGCAACAAAGATCTTGCCTTCGGATCTAAGATAGAAGGTGTACCCAATGGTTTCCTTAGGGTATCCTATGAAGACGCATTTTTCTGCTTTGGGTTCGAGCTTCTCTGGTTGAAGCTTCTTCACATAAGCATCGCAGCCCCAAACTTTCAGAAACGACAGCCTAGGTTTCTTGCCAAACCATAATTCATACGGTGTCGTCTCAACGGATTTAGACGGTGCGCTATTTAAAGTGAATGCGGCAGTTTCCAATTCATAGCCCCAAAATGAAAGCGGTAAATCGGTACGAGACATCATAGATCGTACCATATCCAATAGAGTGTGATTACGATGTTCAGACACACCGTCACGCTGCGGTGTGCCAGGCGGCGTGAGTTGTGAAACAATTCCACATTTCCTTAGGTGCGTGCCAACCTCGTGACTCAAATATTCTCCTCCACGATCGGACCGTAAGAACTTTATTTTCTTGTCACGTTGATTCTCCACCTCATTCAGAAATTCCTTGAATTTTTCAAAGGTTTAAGACTTGTGCTTCATTAAGTAGACACACCCATATCTACTCAAATCATCAGTGAGGTTGAGAACATAACGATAGCCTCCGCGAGCTTCAACGCTCATTGGACCGCATACATCGATATGTATTATTTCCAATAAGTTGGTCGCTCGCTCCATTATTCCGGAGAATGGTGTCTTGGTAGTCTTGCCCATGAGGATGACTCGCATGTGTCAAATCGTTCAAAATCAAGTGACTCCAAAAGTCCATCAGTATGGAGTTTCTTCATGCGCTTTACGCCAATATGACCAAAGCGATAGTGCCACAAGTATGTGGGACTATCATTTTCAACCTTGCATCTTTTAGCACTCACACTATGAATATGTGTATCATCACGATCGAGGTTCATTAGGAATAAACCATTAACCAGCGGGGCATGACCATAAAACATACCACTCATATAAATAGAACAACCATTATTCTCAGATTTAAATGAGTAGCCATCTTGCATCAAGCGAGATCCCGATACAATGTTCATGCTTAAAGCTGGTACTAAATAACAATTATTAAGGTGTATAACTAATCCCAAAGGTAGATGTAGAGGTAGCGTGGCGATGGCGATCACATTGACCTTGGAACCATTCCCGACGCGCATCGTCACCTCATCCTTAGCCAGTCTACGCTTGTTCCGCAGTTCCTGCTTAGAGTTGCAAATGTGAGCAACAACACCGGTATCAAATACCCAGGAGCTACTACAAGCGCTGGTAATACACACATCAATAACAAGTATATCACATATACCTTTGACATTGCCGGCCTTCTTGTGTGCTAAGTATTTGGGGCACTTCCGCTTTCCAGCGACCGGTTCCGTTGCAGTAATAGCAACCAGTCTCACGCTTGGGTCATTTCTTTGACTTCTTTCCGGCAACTGGTTTACCGGGCGCGGCAACTGCTTTGTCGTCTTTATTGAAGCTTTTCTTACCCTTGCCCTTCTTGAAACTGGTGGTCTTATTGACCATCAACACTTGATGCTCTTTCTTGATTTCTACCTCCGCAGATTTCAACATTGAATACAACCCGGGAATAGTCTTTTCCATCCCTTTCATGTTGTAATTCATCACAAAGCCTTTATAGCTAGGTGGAAGCGACTGGAGGATTCTGTCAATGACTGCATCATCCGGAAGTTCAACTCCCACCTAAGTCAAGCGGTTGTGCAACCCACACATACTGAGTATGTGCTCACTGATAGATTGTTCTCCTCCATCTTACAGCTAAAGAACTTGTCAGAGACTTCATATCTCTCGACCCGGTCATGAGCTTGAAAAACAGGTTTTAGCTCCTCGAACATCTCATATGCTCCGTGTTGCTCAAAACGTCTTTGGAGCCCCGGTTCTAAACTATAAAGCATGCCGCACTGAACGAGAGAGTAGTCATCACTCCGCGACTGCCAGGCGTTCCTAGCGTCCTGGTCTGCCGTGGAATTGGAGGATCACCTAGCGGTGCAGTAAGGACATATGCCTTCTTGGAAGCCATAAGGATGAGCTTTAAGTTACGAGCACAATCCGCATAGTTGCTCCCATCATATTTTAGCTTGGTTTTCTCTAGGAACGCATTGAAGTTGAACGGGACATTTGCGTTGGCCATTGGATCTACAATATTTGTAAAGACAGTTCTAGACTAAGTTCATGATAATTAAGTTCATCTAATCAAATTACTAATGAATTCCCACTTAGATCGGCATCCCTCTAGTCATCCAAGTGACACATGATCCACGTTGACTAGCCCGTGTCTGAGCATCTCTATGATGATCGTATCAACGATACGACTCATGTTCGACCTTTCGGTCTCCTGTATTCGAGGCCATGTCTGTACATGCTAGGCTCGTCCAGCCAACCTTAAGTGTTCTGGGTGTGTAAACTGGCTTCACCCGTTGTATGCGAATGTTAGAATCTATCACACCCAATCAACACGTGGTGCTTCGAAACAACAAACCTTCGCAACGGTGCACACTTAGGGGAAAACATATCTTGAAATTTTAATGAGGGGTCATCTTATCTTTGCTACCGTCGTTCTAAGCGACAAGATGTAAAACATGATAAACATCACATGTGAAAGTGCGTTATATCGACTAGAGGGGGGTGAATAGGCGATTTTTAGAATTTCATCGCTGAGGAAATTCCTTTTGAGGAAATTCCTCACTAATGAATAACGTGCAGCGGAAACAGCAAAGGATCAGAGGTGCAAAGACTACAACAACAATTTTCTTGATGAGGATTATGAAAAACAGTTTGCACAGTACGGAGGCACAAAACTAACAGGTGAGGATTAATGGGTATGAAGAATTTGAGGTTGAGGTAATTCAGAGAAAGTCTTCAGCAAATTCTTCAAACAGAGACAATGAAAGTCTTCAACATACAATATTGAGGAATTGAAAGAGTTGAAGAAATAGAACCCGTATCATAGTGAAGACAGTTGTTGATGACCCAGTTCCAACTCTTGTGACTGTCGTACGTCTGGTTTGGAGCGGCTTGGTATTGAAACCAAAGGACACACGGTCCCGGGACACACAGTCCCTACCGTATTTTCCTTGAGCTAAGAACACACAGTCCTCACCCAACACTCGTGGTAAGTCCTCAGGGCAGACTTTCAAACCCTCAGAAACTCGGTCACCCGACGATCCACAATTGACTGCTGGATTGCTCTAGACCATGACGCATAACCGTCTAGGGAATGCACAGTCCTCAAAGGTAAAAGGCTTCAGTTCCACACAGGAACAAATTCTTCAGTGATGCTCAATCACTTGGTTTTTGGTTTGTAGTTTGGTGTTTGGGGTATTTCCTCACTCGATGATTTACTCTCGAAGACTCTAAGGAATTTGGGTTGCTCTAAATGACAAGTGTCAGTTTCTTGCGGAGCAGCCAACCAGCTAATGGTTGTGGGGGCGACTATTTATAGCCTGGAAGCATTCCGACATGATTTGACATAAATGCCCTTAAATATTATGACCGTTGGTATGGATAACATCGGTGAGGTGCCGCGAATCGCGGCAACAGTCGTGACTCTCAACTGTGAGAGTCCTCATGTCTCTCATATGCCTCACTTGAGGCTTTTGTAGGATTAGGCTTGGGTTGAGCATCATGAGGATATTCATTCCTTAGTGTTACCTCGACCCCCTTTAACAGTATGGTGTTCCTATGACTCAATAGTGAAGAAAATGAAACAAAAGGAATAAATCTTCACGCTTCAAAGTCTTTGGACTGATTTTCTTCAGGACACACCGAGTTCCTCATCTTTAGTATCTTCATGAGGAATATCAATTTCATCGCAATTTCTTCGCGATCAAAATCTGCAGCATAAGACCAATTTCTTCAACCGAAGATATACATTATTAGGGGTCGATATTCATCGTATAACTCAAACTCCTCAGCGACTTATAGAGCATGTGTACACTTATAAACACATTATTTACTTAACTTATAAGTCTTCAAACCACCAAAATCACTAAGGGCACTAGATGCACTTACAATCTCCCCCTTTTTGGTGGTTGATGACAATTAGGTTAAGTTTTCATCGGGGATAAAAATATGAAGTGTAAATACTCAGTTTGAGGAATTTGAAACCAAGATACTGAGAGAATCCCCCTGAAGATGTGCATATTTTGAGGAATTTGCTTTTCACAGCAAATGCACATTGATGATTCATATCATGGAGATCCCCCCCTGTATCTTGTAAATCATGCATACATTTGACATATAAAATGAGGAATCTGAGAATGCATGATGAGAAATGGTATCTGATGAATTTTAGCATGCGTGCATTAATATTTTGAGGAATAAGCATGCGAAAAAGCATTCAAAAGCATGAGAGTACCATCGGGCTTAAGTTACAACTCATTACATAAAAACACTTCAGAAGAACCAAGAGTTTGTAACTTAATAAAGTTCATAAGCCCCAAAATATATCCCGCATGAAGACTAACTCAGATTTCTCCCCCTTTGTCATCAAGTGACGAAAAGGGACAAAATTGAGGACTAACGCCCCATGAAGACTTTCACTTCTTGGCTGATGAAGAGGCGTGAGGATTCTTGGCGACGGGCTTCTTCCTTGGTCTAGTAGCAGTGCCTTCTGGTTCTACATCAGAATCTGTAGTGCAGAATGAAGAAAAAGAAGTGTCCTCAAGGTCTGGAACTGGAATTGGCTTGAATTTCTTCTTGGGAGGCCATGACCAGTCAAAGTCTTGAGTAAACTCCAATTCATCAAGTTCCTCTTGAGTCTTCAGATGAGCCAAGGTGGCCCAGGTACGATCAAACACCTCATGAAGATAATAGTGATTTTTCCTCACTGCATTCTGAGTCTCGTTGAGTGTTTTCACAATGGCACTGAATTGACGTTTTATCCATTTATGATTGCGATCGACCTTCTGATGAAGACTGAGGAGTAGCTCTCTCTTATTCATCACTCGTGGGGCAACAGGGCTTGGCGGATCTTGGGTAGCAGTGTCATCATATGAAGAATATGACTCTGCTTCACGGAACTGGCCATCTATGGGCCGATTTCCTTCATCAATGCCAAATTTTCCTTTGCCTTCAACTAGCTCAAATGTCTCCTTGATGACTCTGACAGGCGGCAGATATCCAATGTGATTAGGAAAATCAGCAAGGTAGTTGATGCATGACCTGCTTCTGATGAATCTCATGATCCAAGGAGCATAAATCTTCATGTCGAAGGGCGATAGAGCATTATCAAACAAAGTCCTCGGGAATAAGTCATGAATGTTTATTGGTATGCCACGGATGATATTGAAGAGGATATTCTTCATGATGCCTACGACATCTTCTTTATCATCATTGCCTTTGATAGGAGTGATGCCATTGGCCAGGATTCTGTAGACGGTTCATGGTTCATACTTCAAGTCTTGAACCAGAAAGCTAGTCCTTGGAGGTTGGTCCTTGGCCAAAGGCTTCACGAGGACTTCCATCAGTCTATTGGGCAGCTCCCATTCATCATACATGAGCATGGCATTTTCTGAGGGAATTGATATAGGGAGCGCACGAAGCAATTCAGTGGCAGGCGCTTTGTAGTGCGTGTGCTGAGTCATCCAGTCCAACACCCAAGTGTTGATATCCTTCGGGTCTCCAGAGATATGCAAAGTAGCGTAGAACTAAAGAATTATGTCATTGTTCCAGTCACCTATGTCAGTGCAGAGAGGGAGCAGCCCATCTTCTTGAAGAACACCGAGGACTGGAGCGAAGCAAGGAATTTCTTCCATGTCAACGTGAGGAATATGCTTGTGCTGAAATATTTTGTTCCTCCCACAGAGTACAAAGGCATAGTAGTTGAGCTGAGTCCTCGTCCAAAATTTCCGGTGCCTGATGCGAAGCTTATCATACGGATTTTCGCCTCTGAAGTACATCTGTTCTTCATAGAAAGCTTCCTTTTGAAGCTTTGACCTCCTCGACAAAGGCTGATTTTGCTGCGGCTGAAGATTATGCTGCTGTTCTTGAAGAGGAGCTACTATCATTGATGTTTCTGTGTTGACCACAACAATACCAGTTTCGGTGTTAGGTGCAGGAGCATTTTCTTCATTCTGACCTTTTTCTTCAGGTTGAGAATTTTCCTCAGCTTGGGGAATTTGCTTGGTGGAGGAGGCAAAATCATCAGCTGATGCAGCTGATCCTTGAGCAGATTCATCACAGACGGTCTTTCCATCAGATCCTGTGAGGAATTCTGTTGCAGCAGGAGTAGGAGGGATTTGGGTTGACCTTGGTGAGCGATGAGTCTCTTCCCAGAAGTCATCACGAAAAACTAGAGTGGTGCAATCAATGTCATCAGAGGTCTTTTGAGGAATGTCATCAATTTGAATTGCCTCATCCATGATTTCTTCAGCTTCAACATCTTCCATTTCTTCATCTTCTTCAAGAAAGACATAGTCAATTCCGAAGGGAACCAGTGTGTAGGATGGAGCTACATTCAGAGGCGTGGCATCCACTGGGGCAGTTGAAGACTCTATCTGAGTGACCTTTGGGCACTTGGCCTCTGAGGGTTATGTGGTCATTGAAGCTTTTCTTTTCTTTGCTTCTTTCTGAGCAGCTTTGGTCTTCTTCACGTTCGATGCAGACGGAACCATCTTCTTCACCTTTGAGGGTTGAGGTGAAGGAATTCTTTCTTCAGGAGCTGGTGCAGGCTTAGTCCTGGCAGTTTTCTCAGCTGAAGCATTTTCTTCAGCTGGAACAAATTCATCAGCTAGAGTCTCTTGAGGAATTTCCTCAACAGCAGGTTCATCAGCTTCATCTTCTTCGGTCAGCTGAACCGAATAGGTGGACTCAGGTAGCTTTTGCTGCACAGGAGGAGCAACCTTCTTGTTGTATTCATCAACTGCATCAGTTGCAAACTTGATGAAATTCACCTTGAGACTTTGACGATCAGATAGGTTCGTGTACTTGTATGTCAAAGTCTTCAATTCAGCCTGGGTTGCAACAAGAGCTTCGGGCGTCAGATTGAGGAGATTTTTCTTGAGGAATTTCTCCTTCTTTAGTTTCGCAACCTTTGCTTGCTTGGCTTGCTGCTCTTTCCATTTTGCCTCATTGATGAATGTGGCAATCATGTGACTGAGACCAGGGGGAAGCTTCGAGTCATCAATGGGAGTGTTTGGATCTTCATACTAGACATTGATGAAATCCAGCAGAACCTTGGGGTCCATGGCAAAAGGAATAGAGCTGCCTGAGGCTTGTGCAACTCGTTCCTGCTTGTTTCGGATGATAGCTTGAAGAGTTTCATCATCGAATTCTTCACTTCCTTCTGATGCAGAAGGGATGTTGATGACTTTGCTTGAACTAGGCCTGATGCCTCTTCCAGCAGTCATTTTAGTCTTCAAAAGAGTTGGTGAAGACTTTGTCGCAGAGCTCGTGGCAAATGGCACAGAGGAGCTAGAATGAGCAGGCTGATGCTTGACTATCTGCTTTTGTTCAGGCTTTGAGGCCTGTGGTGCTATTGAAGGTTTTGGTGCTGGTGCAGCCTTTTGAGGGAATGGCTCTTTAGGCACTGAGACCTTTGGTTTCTTTGGCACAGTCTTCATTTGACGAATAGCTGTACCAGAAGCTTCAGCGGTAGAAGAGGTGGCTGCAGTGGCAGTAGCAGGAGATTCCTCATTGAAGTTTTCACTTCAGCTTCTGCTTTCCTCTATAGCTTGGACAAGTGTTTGTCCTTCTCCTCGGGGTAATCCTCGATTGTTTCAACACTTGAGGGATGTGAAACCTATTGATTTCCAAGAGGGGGCCTCTTGCATGGTGGCTTGAGAGCGAATATCTTCACATATTTTGGAGTTACATAGAGATATTCCTTCCACTCCTTAGTCCACCTGCGTTCTATTTTCTGAAGCCTTATTTTACGCTTCGGCATTGGTTCTTTGCCATATATTTCCTCATCACGCATGCAGTAGTCAACGTATTTGTCTTCAGGAATATCAACTGCAGTGTTCTGTTCAAGTTGCTTTCCTCCTTTTTGCTTTCTGTCATCTTCCATTTTCTTCAACTGATGCTTTTGCTGAGGAATTTGCACTCTTGAAGATTCTGATGACACTGGTAAAGTTTCTTCGAGGAACGCTGCAAATGAGTTAAGTTGATGAGAAACTAGTGATTCATCAGCTGACATTTTGTACCTGTGAACAGAGTATGAGTGCGAGGAATTTGGAGAGGTCATATGCGTTCTCAGATTTGAGGAAACTGAATTTTTTTAGAAGTTGAGGAATTTGACCAGTGGGTTGAGGAATTTGACTAAGCATCCTCATCTTGGGCTCGAGAGTTGTGCAGATTCGAGAATTTACACAATTGAGGAATCTCATGAAGAATTTTAGTGGCTTAGTGAAATTCATCAAGTGTTTGAGGAATGAGTGTGCGAGGCTGACGGACACTGAGGAAAAAGAGATTTCGTGAATCTAAAGTGAAATAGTAGATCAAGAAGGGTAGTAAAATAAGATTTTAATTACCCTGAGCGAAGAACAAAGGCAGTAAAAGTGAGAAGCTCTTCGGTTCAGGTCGCCCTAACTTGGCGGTAGAAGACAGCTATGGCGGTGGCGGAGGAAGATATTCCGCTTCCGGCGTGAGTTCGGCGAGGGCGAGGGCGAGGCAGTGAAGCTGTTCCTCACCGGCGACGAGATTGCTAGCGCTGGCGCTATGTTTGAGCTCGAGCTGAGAGATGACAAGAGGACGAAGGGTTTTAACTAAGGGGGGTAAGGACCTATTTATAGCTCAGGTGGAAAACTATTCGAGCGAATCTTTCAGACGGAACTGCCCTTGCCTGTTCGTCTCTGCACGACACGTGGAGCCCACGATCGAAGCGGTGGAGATCGTGCTTATCTGATCGTGGGAAGTGGGGTTCGGTTATTGTGTAACAATATAAAATTCATTTTTTAAGATTTGAGGATTTCTTTGCAAAATCCTCAACTGACAAGGACACATAGAGGATTTTGAACAAGTTTCAAGTAGAATGCATATGAAGAATTGAATAGACTGGGTTGAGTATAGCATAGAGGAAAGTTGAGTCCGATCACATTCACTTAGATGAAATATCAAATTGAAGACTGAGCTATAAGTGAATGTTGTTGAGGACTTTGAAATCTTAGTCTATATATATATATATAGGCAAATGAAAATCATCAAGCGTTTTGAAGATTTTGAAGATTTTGAAAATCTTGAGGATTTTGGGACAAAGCGTCAGGTTGATGAATTTCAACTTTTAAAAAAAACTTGAAGAATTTCAAAGTTGGGTGGTGGTGTGACCCACCGTATAAGAATGATGATTTCAGGCGCCGCGTACAATTATCATAGGGCCCTGAGAACCAAATTCTTCATTAATTTCCTCACACTAAGAGTGATATTCTTCATTGATTGAAGAAAATCGATTCTTCATGTGTTCCACATCTAAGTCATCAATTTTGCATAAGTGTTAGGATGTGTGCATGTTTTCACAAAACATTTGAAGACTCTAAGATATTTAGCTCACACCTCAACTTGCAAAATCTTTTCTCATCCAAGGGCTTAGTGAAAATATCTGCTAGTTGATCGTCGGTCTTCACATGGTCGATGATGATATTGCCCTTGAGGACATGGTACCGAAGAAAATGATGACGAATCTGGGTGTGCTTAGTCTTCGAGTGTAGTACTGGGTTGTATGCAATCTTGATTGCACTCTCATTATCGCAGTAGAGAGGCACATTCTTCATGTTGATGCCGTATCATCCATAGCAATTGCGCACAATAGGATCCAGCAGCAATGTACTCAGCTTCGGCAGTGGAGAGAGAAACACAGTTGTGCTTCTTTGAGGACCAGCAGACTAATGATCTTCCGAGGAAATGAAAAGTGCCAGAGGTTGACTTGCGATCCACATGGTCATTAGCATAGTCAGAATCAAAATATCCCATGACATGAAGATTGAGCCCTTGGGGTACCATAATCCTAGTGTTGGTGTGTGAGCTAAGTATCGAAGAATATGCTTCACAGCCTTATGGTGTGATTCCTTTGGTTTTGCTTGAAAATGAGCACACATGCAAACACTAAGCATTATATCTGTCCTAGATGCACATAGATACAATAAAGAGCCAATCATCGAGCGATGTACCTGCTGATCGAAATCTTTACCATTTTCGTCAGTGCAGAGGTGGCCGTTGGTAGGCATGGGAGTCTTGGCACCCTTGCATTCATGCATGTTGAATTTCCTGAGAACATCCTTGAGGTATTTCTCCTGTGATATGAAGATGCCATTGCGTTGTTGACGAATTTGAAGACCTAAGAAGAATTTCAGCTCCCCCATCATAGACATCTGATATTCTTCACTCATCATGTAAGCAAATTCATCACTGTAAGGTTTGTCAGTACAACCAAAGATAATGGCATCGACATATATTTGGCACACAAATAGCTCATTATCATAGGATTTAGTGAAAAGAGTTGGATCGAGTGAACCACGTTTGAAGCCTTTCTTCATGAGGAATTCCTTCAATGTGTCATACCACGCCCGAGGGGCTTTCTTGAGGCCATAAAGTGCCTTTTTAAGTCTGAAGACTTTGTGTGGATTCTTCGGATCCTCAAAACCTGGGGGCTGAGCAACATATACTTCTTCCTCAAGCTTACCATTGAGGAATGCACTTTTCACATCCATTTGATATAAAGTAATGTTATGATGATTAGCACAAGCAAGTAGAATTCGAATAGCTTCAAGTCTAGCAACAGGTGCAAAAGTTTCATCAAAATAAATTCCTTCAACCTATGTGTAGCCTTGGGTTACAAGTCATGCCTTATTCCTCACCACTTGACCATCCTCATCTTGCTTGTTTCGGAAAATCTACTTGGTGCCGATGATATTGTGCTTGCGAGGATCTGGTCGTTTGACGAGCTCCCACACATCATTTAGCTTGAATTGAAGAAGTTCATCTTGTATGGCTTGAATCCACTCAGGTTCCATGAAAGCCTCAACAACTTTTGAAGGTTCTGTGATAGACACAAAAGAGGAATGACCACAAAAGTTAACTAAGTGTGAAGCTTTTGAGCGAGTGAGAGGACCTGGCACGTTGATGTCATCGAGGATTTTGTCAAGTTCTACTTCATTTGCAATCCTTGGATGAGCTGGTGAGGATTTCGTCTGGGCTATGGAATTTGATCTGGAGCAATTTCCTCAGGAGCATCTTCTTGAATTTCATCAGTGCTGGGGGTGATTTCTTCAGCAATTTCCTCAGTAGGAACAATATCTTCACTGGCTTTGAACTTGATTGCTTCCTCAAGAGATAATTTATCTGGGTCAAGAGGCAATTGCTTTCTTAGCGAGCCATTAGTTTCATCGAACTACACATCTACAGTTTCAACAACCTTGTAGTGATAGGTGTTGAAGACTCTGTAGGTGTGTGAGTCCTTTCCGTAACCGAGCATAAAACCCTCATGTGCTTTAGGTGCAAATTTTGAGCTATGGTGAGGATCTCTAATCCAGCATTTTGCACCGAAGACTTTGAAATAACTTACATTAGGTTTCTTGTCAGTGAGGAGTTCATATGCGGTTTTCTTGAGGAATTTGTGAAGATACCCTGTTGATGATGTGGCAAGCAGTGTTGATTGCTTCAGGCCAGAAACGACGAGGATTCTGATATTCTTCAAGCATAGTCCGTGCCATTTCAACCAGAGTCCTGTTCTTTATTTCAACGACGTCAATCTGTTGAGGAGTATAAGGAGCAGATAATTCGTGAGTAATACCAAGTTCATCAAGATAACCATCAAGACCAGTGTTTTTGAATTCTGTCCCATTATCACTCCTGATGTGTTTGATCTTGACGCTGAAGTTCATCGAGGCCCTTGAGGAAAATCGTTTGAAGACTTCCCGCACTTCAGTTTTATACAGAATGATATGCACCCAAGTATATCTAGAATAATCATCAACTATGACAAAGCCATATAAGGATGCTGCATTGGTTAGAGAAGCATAATGAGTAGGTCCAAATAAATCCATGTGAAGCAATTCAAATGGACAAGTAGTAGTCATGATGGTCTTCGAGGGGTGTTTGGATCTGGTCATTTTTCCAGACTCGCAAGCACCGCAGAGGTGGTCCTTGAGGAATTTGACTGATTCGATGCCAATGACATGCTTCTTCTTCGCCAGCGTGTGCAAATTCCTCATGCCTGTATGACCAAGTCTTCGATGCCATAGCCAGCCTTCTGAGGTTTTTGCTAGTAAGCATGTGGCTGGTTGAGGACCTGTGGAAAAATCAACAATGTACAAATCTCATCTCCTAACACCTTCAAAGACTTTATATCTGTCAGATTCCATGATGACCACACATCTATATTTTCCAAATATAACAACCATATCAAGATCACAAAGCATTGAGACCGACATGAGGTTAAACCCAAGCGATTCTACAAGCATCACTTTGTCCATCTGTATGTCCTTGGAAATAGCCACTTTGCCAAGTCCCAATACCTTGCTTTTACCTTTTTCGGCATAAGTGATTTGCTTCAGTGGTGATGGAGTCAGTGGCATATTCATCAGCAAGCTTTTATCACCAGTCATGTGGTGTGTGCAACCACTATCAAGAACCCACTCAATATTCTTGGGTTTGTCATCCTGCAGATGAATTAGTATTGCTTACCATCTCATATGCTTCAGACTTGAAGAATATGATATCAATTTCATCAGATAGGAATTTCATCATAAATAGTAAATTTGAGGACGTGTGAAATGTTATCATTTCATCAATTTTAGCTTGCGTCCAATCAAGCATTTTCCTCAGGTCTCTAGCAAATTCTTGATATGATGATTTTCATCTGGAGACCTAACGTGCAGAAATGATTAGTTCAATTTCTTCACCACCCACATATGAAGGGGTGGCAAAGAATTCATCATCCCGCGAGCACCATATGAGAAAGGGGGCATTGAAGCTAATGCATTTCTGTTCATAGTATGTGGGTTAGAGTACTCAAATGAATGGGCAGAGAAGTTCTTTGAGGATTTATGAACATAATGATTTGAGGTTTAATGCTCATATTCATATCCCTTGTAATTTCCCTGCATATAAGAAGCATTAGCACGAGTACGAGCATAGTTTTGACCAGCTAAGGATTTTGATCCTCTTGAAGACTTTGGTACACCTAAGGAATTTGATCTGGGGTTCTGGTTTTTCACTTCAAAGGCAATTCCAGTATGATCCATGAGGTTTTGGGATACTACTCAGGTTTCCAGTATGATCCATCAGCATTCCGTTTCCTTTCAAAGGCAATTCCTTCTTTCCTCGGGTTCTTGTTCAAAATCTGCCTTTTGAGCACATCGCAAAGGGTTTGATGCCCTTTGAGACTTTTGTACATGCCTGTCATATACAATTCCTTCAGACCTGCATTTTTGTCAGTAACATTTGTGGTTTCCTCAAGTGAGGAATTTGTTACCACAAGAGTAGTTGAAGAATTTGTAGCAATAGAAACATTTGATGATTCTGGTGAAGAATTGGCAGTTTCAAGCTCGATGCATTTGAGACATGGTGGAGTAAATTCAACTTGAGCGACACTGGTCTGTTGAGCAAGTAATGAATTGTTTTCCATTCGAAGATCATCATGAGACACCTTCAACTTCTCAAGATCAAGTTTCCTTTGAAGAAATTCATAGGAAAGTTTCTCATGATCAACCAAGAGTGTGCCATGACGATCTTGAAGACTATCAAATCTAGACTGAAGACTTTTCATGTCTTCAATGAGGATTTGGGTATGATTCATTTCATCATTTAACAGGTCATCGCTTCTGTCTAGCAGTTTTTGAAGCTTTTCAAGGGCAGTTTGTTGTTTAGTTGCAATGTTGGCAAGTTTACTGTAACTGGGTATTTTTATAATCATCAGGTTCACAGCCACTTGAATCAGAGGAGGAAGTGTCATTCGATACCTTTGAACCTTTTGCCATGAAGCAATAGGTTGGAGCGAAGTCATCGACATAGTCATCAGTGTAGATAGTGTTGTTCTTTTCTTCAAGATTGAAGATTAACTTGCTGACGAATGTGGTAGCCAGTGCAAGACTTGCCACACCAGACTCTGAGTCTTCTTCGGAACCTTCCTCTACATCACATTCCTCAGATTCTTCCTCAGAATCCATTTCCTTCCAATGAGTGCCCGAGCCTTTCTGAAACTAGTCTTCTTGTGCGATGAGGACTTTCAGGATGAGGATTTTGAAGTTTCTTCTTTTTCTTCGAGTCATCAGAACTTTCATCCTTGTATTTATTCTTCTTTGATTCCTTCACCCACCGAGGACAATCAACAATGTAGTGACCAGATTTCTTGCATTTGTGGCAGGTTCTTTTCTTGTAGTCCTTAGATAAAGATTCTGATTTCCTCATATCTCTTCTTGAAGATTTACCAAACTGGCCACGCCTAGTAAACTTCTGGAATTTTCTCACGAGCATTGCAAGCTCCTGTCCAAGTTCTTCAGGATCACCAATGCTGCAATCTGAGTCTTCTTCTTCAGATGAGGAAATTGCTTTGGCCTTCAGCACATGAGGTTTGGAGTAGCTTGGTCCATACATATCTCTCTTTTCTTCCTGTTGAAACTCATGAGTATTGAGTCTTTCGAGTATGTCAGCAGGATCAAGCATCTTGTAGTCTGATCTTTCTTGAATCATCAGAACAAGTGTATCAAATGATGAATCCATAGATCTTAGTAGTTTCTTCACAACTTCATGGTCCGTGATGTCTCGAGCTCCCAGTGCTTGCAGTTCATTTGAGATATCAGTGAGGCGATCAAAGGTATCTTTGTAGATTTCATTGTCAAGCCTCTTGAAGCGATTGAAGAGATTGCGAAGAACATCAACACGAGAATCACGCTGGGTTGATATTCCTTCATTGACTTTGGACAGCCTATCCCAGATAAGCTTCGCCGTGCCCAAAGCACTCACTCCACCATACCGACCTTTGCTCAGATGGCCACATATGATATTTTTCGCTTAAGAGTCAAGTTGCTTGAATTTCTTCACATCAGCGGCAGAGACAGTAGCAGCGATGGAGGGAACACCATGTTCCACAATGTACTAGAGATCATTGTCAATAGCTTGAAGATGCAACTGCATCTTGGTCTTCCAGTAGGGAAAGTCACTTCCTTCAAAGGTAGGACATCCTGTAGTAACTTTGATCATACCTGGAATCGACATAACTGAAACTCCAGGTGGTTAAACCAAAATCACATAGAACAAGGGAGTACCTAGCTCTGATACCAATTGAAAGTGTGTTACATCGACTAGAGGGGAGGGGGTGAATAGGCGTTTTTTAGAATTTCATCACTGAGGAAATTCCTCACTGATGAATAACGTGCAGCGGAAACAGCGAAGGATCAGAGGTGCAAAGACTACAACAATAGTTTTCTTGATGAGGATTATGAAAAACAGTTTGCACAGTACGCATGCACAGAACAAGTAGGTGAGTATTAATGGCTATGAAGAATTTGAGGTTGAGGAAATTCAGAGAAAGTCTTCAGCGAATTCTTCAAACAGAGACAATGAAAGTCTTCAACATACAATATTGAGGAATTGAAAGAGTTGAAGAAATAGAACCCGTATCATAGTGAAGACAATTGTTGATGACCCAGTTCCAACTGCTGTGATAGTCGTACGTCTGGTTTGGAGCGGCTTGGTATTGAAACCAAAGGACACAGAGTCCTGGGACACAAAGTCCCTACCGTATTCTCCTTGAGCTAAGAACACACAGTCCTCGCCCAACACTCGTGGTAAATCTTCAGGGCAGACTTCCAAACCCTCACAAACCCGGTCACCCGGTGATCCACAATTGACTGCTGGATTGCTCTAGTCCATGACGCCTTACCGTCTGGAGGATGCACAGTCCTAAAAGGTAAAAGACTTCAGTTCCACATAGGAACAAATTCTTAAGTGATGCTCAATCACTTGGTTTTTGGTTTGTGGTTTGGTGTTTGGGGTATTTCCTCACTTGATGATTTACTCTCGAAGACTCTGAGGAATTTGGGTTGCTCTAAATGACAAGTGTCAGTTTCTCGCGGAGCAGCCAACCAGCTAATGGTTGTGGGGATGGCTATTTATAGCCTGGGAGCATCCCGACATGATTTGACATAAATGCCCTTAAATATTATGACTGTTCGTGTGGATAAGATCGGTGAGGTGGCGCGAATCGCGGCAACGGTCGGGACTCTCAACTGTGAGAGTCCTCATGTCTCTCATATTCCTCACTTGAGGCTTTTG
This sequence comes from Hordeum vulgare subsp. vulgare, assembly GCF_904849725.1. Classification (NCBI taxonomy): domain Eukaryota; kingdom Viridiplantae; phylum Streptophyta; class Magnoliopsida; order Poales; family Poaceae; genus Hordeum; species Hordeum vulgare. Next base: position 431,407,649 of record NC_058522.1, on the reverse strand, counting down.
TAGGATTAGGCTTGGGTTGAGCATCCTGAGGAAATTCATTCCGTAGTGTTACCTCGACCCCCTTTAACAGTACGGTGTTCCTTTGACTCAATAGTGAAGAAAATGAAACAAAAGGAATAAATCTTCATGCTTCAAAGTCTTCGGACTTATTTTCTTCAGGACACACTGAGTTCCTCCTCTTTAATATCTTCATGAGGAATATCAATTTCATCGCAATTTCTTCGTGATCAAAATCTTCAGCATAAGACCAATTTCTTCAGCCAAAGATATACATTTTTAGGGGTCGATATTCATCGTATAACTCAAACTCCTCATCGACTTATAGAGCTTGTGTACACTTATAAACACACTAGTTACTTAACCTATAAGTCTTCAAACCGCAAAATCACTAAGGGCACTAGATGCACTTACAACATGCAATCATATAGTGACATGATATGGCCAATATCATCTTACTCCTTTGATCACCATCTTCGGGGCACCATGATCATCATCGTCACCGGCATGACACCATGTTCTCCATCATTGTGTCATCGCGAAGTCGTCACGCCAACTATTACTTCTACTACTATAGCTAACTGTTAGCGATAAAGTAAAGTAATCAACATGGCGTTCCATCTCATACAATAAATTAAGACAACTCCTATGGCTCCTGCCGGTTGTCATAATCATCGACATGAAAGTCGTGAATCCTATTAAAAGAACATGATCAATCTCATACATCACATATGTAACATCACATCCTTTTGGCCATATCACATCACATAGCATACCCTGCTAAAACAAGTTAGACGTCCTCTAATTGTTGTTGCAAGTTTTACGTGGGTGGTTAGGGTTTCTAGCAAGAACGTTTCTTACCTACGTGACAGCCACAACATGGATATGCCAATGCTATTTACCTTTCATAAAGACCCTCTTCATCGAATCGATCCGACTAAAGTGGGAGAGACAGACACCCGCTAGCCACCTTATGCAACTAGTGCATGTCGGTCGGTGGAACCAGTCTCACGTAAGAGTACGTGTAAAGCCGATCCGGGACGCTTCATCCCACAATGCCGCCGAATCAAGATAAGACTAGTAACAGAAAGCAAATTGACAAATCAACACCCACAACTTTTGTGTTCTACTCGTGTATAGAGTCTACGCATAGAACAATGGCTCGGATGCCACTGTTGGGGATCGTAGTAATTCCAAAAAAAATCCTACGCCATGCAAGGATCTATCTATTTAGAAACCAACAATGAGAGAGGTTGTAGAGCATCTTCATACCTTTGAAGATCGCTAAGCAGAAGCGTTACTATGAACATGGTTGATGGGGTCGTACTCGCAGCGATTCAGATCGCTGTGGATTCCAATCTATGTGCCGAACCACGGCACCTCCGCTTTCAACACACATACGGCACGGTGATGTCTCCTCCTTATTGATCCATCAAGGAGAGAGGAGAAGTTGAGGGAGAGCTTCGACAACACGATGGAGTGGTGGCGGTGGAGCCATGTGGTTCTCCAGCACGACTTCGCCAAGCGCTGCGGAGGAGGAAGAAGAGAGAGGTAGGGCTGCGCCTTGGGGGAGATCAATTGTGCGTATCAAAAGGGCCAAAACCTCAAGTATATATAGGAGGAGGGATAGGGAGGGCTGCCTTGGCCCCTCCTCCAAGGAGGAGAGGTTCGGCCAAACTAGGGGAGGAGTCCACCTCCCACAAGGGAGGTGGATCCCTTCCTTTTAAACCCCTTTTGCCTTATCTCCTTTATCCCTAGACGCATGAGCCTTTAGGGAAGGCCTTTGCCAGCCCAATAAGGGCTGGTCCACGCCCTCTAACAGCCCATGAACTCGTTTGGTCGTCACACCCCTCCCGGGGGTGCTCCGGCACCCTCCTGGCACTCCCGGTACACTATCGATGAGCCCGAAACTTTTCCGGTGACCTAAACAGGACTTCCTATATATCAATATTTACCTCCGGACCATTCTAGAGCTCGTCATGACTTCAGGAATCTCATCCAGGACTTCGAACAACCTTCAGTAACCACATACTATTCCCTTTACAACTCTAGCATCATCGAACCTTAAGTGTAGACCCTACGGGTTCGGGAAACATGCAGACATGACCGAGACATCTCTCACGCCAATAACCAACAACGGGATATGGATATCCATGTTGGATCCCACATGTTCCATGATGATCTCATCGGATGAACCACGATGTCAAGGATTCAATCAATCACGTATGCAATTCCCTTTGTCTACCATTATGATACTTGTCCGAGATTCGATCGTCGGTATCCCCATACCTTGTTCAATCTCGTTACCGGCAAGCCTCTTTACTCGTTCCGTAACACATCATCCCATGGCTAAATCCTTAGCCACACTGAGCTCAATATGATGATGGATTACCGAGTGGGCCGAGAGATACCTCTCCGTCACACGGAGTGACAAATCCCAGTCTCGATTTGTACAACCCAACAAACACTTTCGGAGATACCCGTAGTGCACCTTTTTAATCACCCAATTACGTTGTGACGTTTAGTACACCCAAAGAATTCCTACGGTATCCGGGATTTGCACAATCTCATGGTCTAAAGAAATGATACTTGACATTAGAAAAGCTTTAGTAGACGAACAACACGATCTAGTGCTATGATTAGGATTGGGTCTTGTCCATCACATCATTCCCCAATGATGTGATCCCATTATCAATGACATCCAATGTCCATGATCAAGAAATCATGATCATCTATTGATCAACGAGCTAGCCAATTAGAGGCTCACTACTGACTCATTGTGATCTATATATTCACACATCTATTACGATTTCCGGTTAATACAATTACAACATGAATAATAAACATTTATCATGAACTAGGAAATATAATAATAACCACTTTATTATTGCCTCTAGGGCATATTTCCAACACTAATAACTACGGAAGTTACTAGTAACGACAGCTCTAAGTCTGGTGTTACTGGTAGCACGCGTCTGTGATACGTCTCCATCGTATCTACTTTTCCAAACTCTTTTGTCCTTGTTTTGGACTCTAATTTGCATGATTTGAATGGAACTAACCCAGACTAACGCTGTTTTCAGCAGAATTGCCATGGTGTTGTTTTTGCGCAGAAATAAAAGTTCTCGGAATGACATGGAAATTTACGGAGAATTTTTTTGGAATATATAAAAAATACTGGCGCAAGAAATCAACGGAGGAAGTGGAGCGTGGAGCCCACAAGCCCATCAGACGCGGGCCCCCCTGGTCGCGCCTCGCAGGCTTGTGGGGCCCACAAAGCTCCACCGCCTCCAATCTCAGCTCTATTTAGCCTCTTTCGTCTGAAAAAAAATCAGGGAGAAGAGTTCATCGCGTTTTACGATACGGAGTCGCCGCCATCTCCTGTTCTTCCTCTGGAGGGCAGATCTGGAGTCCGTTCTGGGCTCCGGAGAGGGGAGATCGTCGCCATCGTCATCACCAACCTTCCTTCATCGCCAATTCCACGATGCTCTTCACCGTTCATGAGTAAACTCATCGTAGGCTTGTTGGACGGTGATGGGTTGGATGAGATCTATCATGTAATCGAGTTAGTTTTGACGGGGATATATCCCTAGTATCCACTATGTCCTGAGATTGATAGTGCTACTACTTTGCCATGCGTAATGCTTGTCACTAGGGCCCGAGTGCCATGATTTCAGATCTGAACCTATTATGTTGTCACCAATATATGTGTGTTCTTGATCCTATCTTGCAAGTTGTAGTCACCTACTATGTGTTATGACCCGGCAACCCCGGAGTGACAATAGCCGGAACCACTCCCGGAGATGACCATAGTATGAGGAGTTCATGTATTCACCAAGTGTTAATGCGTTGGTCCGGTTCTTTATTAAAAGGAGAACCTTAATATCCCGTAGTTTCCATTAGGACCCCGCTGCCACGGGAGGGATGGACAATAGATGTCATGCAAGTTCTTTTCCCTAAGCACGTATGACTACATACGGAATACATGCCTACATTACATTGACGAACTGGAGCTAGTTACTTATCTCTTCGTGTTATAACTGTTGCATGATGAATAGCATCCGACATAATCATTCATCATCGATCCAATGCCTACGAGTTTTTCCTACTGGTCCTTGCTACATTACTTTGCTGCTACTGCTGTCACTGCTACTACTATTACTCTGTTGCTACTGCTGTTACTTTGCTCCTACTGTTGTCACTTTGCTGCTACTGGTTACTGTTGCTACTACTGCTATCATACTACTCTGCTACTGATACTTTGCTGCAGATACTAAATCTTTTAGGTGTGGTTGAATTGACAACTCAAGTGCTAATACTTGAGAATATTCTTTGGCTTCCCCTTGTGTCGAATCAATAAATTTGGGTTGAATACTCTAGCCTCGAAAACTGTTGCGATCCACTATACTTGTGGGTTATCAAGACCTTTTTCTGGCACTGTTGCCTGGCAAGGCATAGCTATATTCTCTGAGTCACTTGGGATTTACATCTGCTGATCACTATGAGGTATCCGAAAGATCCAAGAACTAAAGTCTTGCCCTCAACTACGAGGACAGGTAAGGAACTGCCATCTAGCTCAGCACTTGATCACCTTCAGTTTTGAGTAAGTTTGCGACACCACCTCCTGCTAGAAATCTTGATATGTCGCCTGTGCTTGATGATGCTACTTCTGCTCCCCATGATGCTTATGATGATGCTATGCTTGATACTGCTTTGCCACTAGGTGCATTCCTTGATGCACAAATTGCTAGAGTTGTTAATAGATGTGATGATACTTCTGAAACTGCTGATACTATTGAAGTAGAACCTGCTATTTCATCTATTAGAACTAGCTCTCCTAGATATGATTTTCCTGATATGCCTGAGTGTTATGTTATGGAGGGAGAGATAACTGAGGATTTTCTTGCATGTAAGGATAGCTATGATGTTGAGAATTTACTACGCAAGTGGAAAGAAAAATCTCTAAACACTAGGATGAAATACGACCCGAAGTTTGCTACTTCGCCTATCTTTGTGACTGATAAGGATTATGAATTCTCTGTCGACCCTGAATTAATCACTCTGGTCGAATCTAATCCTTTTCACGGTTATGAGTCTGAAATGGTTGTAGCACATCTTACCAAACTGCACGATATAGCCACCCTATTCGCTAGTGAGGAAAAGATCCGCCACTAATATATCCTCAAGTTGTTTCCTTTCTCGCTAAAGGATGATGCTAAGACTTGGTTCACTTCTCTTGCTCCTGGTTGTGTGTGTAGCCCCGAGGATATGATCTACTACTTCTCTGAGAAATATTTCCCTGCCCATAAGAAGCAAGCTGCCTTGCAGGAAACATACAACTTTGCGCAAGTTGAAGAAGAGAGTCTCCCACAAGCTTGGGGGAGGCTCGTCCAGCTACTGGATGCTTTGCCCGATCACCCTCTTGAGAAGAATGAAATACTTGATATCTTCTATAATGGACTTACCGACGCTTCTAAGGACCACCTAGATAGTTGTGTCGGTTGTGTTTTTAGGGAACAAACCGTAGAACAAGCTAAGATCCTATTGAATAATATCTGTGCAATGAGAATGCTTGGACTATTCCCGAACCACCTCCTAAGCCAACTCCGAAGAAAAGAGGTATTCTATTCCTCAGTCCCGAAGATATGCAAGAAGCTAAGAAATCTATGAAAGAGAAAGGCATTAAATCTGAAGATGTCAAAAATCTACCACCTATCGAAGAGATCCATGGTCTCGATAACCCGATACAGGTAGTGGAAGTAAATTCTCTGCGTAGATTCAATGAGAGTGATATTCCTTTTGATAAACCTGCTAGCTTATGCCTGGATGAATTTGATATCTTTGTTGCCAAACAACAAAGTTTCAATGATTATGTTAGCAGACAATTGGAACATAATGCTCGTATACTTAGTTATTTAAGTGCTTGTGTGGACAAAAACGCCAATGATCTTAAGCTTGTGAGTAAACATGCCTCTATGGTTCCTACTCAACTAGAACAAGTACTTAAGGCTCAGAATGACTTACTCAATGAGCTGAATGACAATTCTGTCGGAGTCGTCACTAGAGGCGGTAGAATGACTCAGGAACCTTTGTATCCTAAGGGTCATCCTAAGAGCATTGAACATGATTCTCAAGAAGTTACCACTGATCCACCTATTCATCCTAGAAAGAAGAAGAGAGATGACAGGAACCTGCACGCTAGCAACCCTGATGCTGTTACACCTGAGAGTCCAAACGGTGTTTCTGTCTCTGATGCTGAAACACTATCTGGTAATGAACATGAGCCTAATGATAATATCAATAGTGATGTTCATGATGATGCTCAACCTAGCAATGATAAGGATGTGGAGATTGAACCTGTTGATCTTGATAACCCACAACCTAAGAATAAGAGATACGATAAGAATGACTTTGCTGCTAGGAAGCATGGTAAAGAAAGGGAACCATGGGTTCAGAAACCCATGCCCTTTCCTCCCAAACCATCCAAGAAAAAGGATGATGAGGATTTTGAGCGCTTTGTTGAAATGATTAGACCTATCTTTCTACAAATGCGTTTGACAGACATGCTCAAAATGTCTCCGTATGCTAAGTACATGAAGGATATTGTGACTAATAAGAGGAGGATACCCGAGGTTGAGATTTCCACCATGCTCGCTAATTATACCTTCAAGGGTGGAACTCCTGAGAAACTAGGTGATCCCGGAGTGCCCACTATACCTTGCTCCATTAAAGGAAACTACGTTAGAACTACTTTATGCGACCTTGGAGCCGGTGTTAGTGTTATGCCTCTCTCTCTCTCTCTTTATCGTAGGCTTGAACTGGATAAGTTGACACCCACTAAAATCTCTCTGCAAATGGCCGACAAATCAACTGCTTTCCCTATCGACATTTGCGAGGATGTGCCTGTTGTGGTTGCTAATGTTACTATCTTAACGGACTTTGTTATTCTGGATATTCCCGAGGATGATGCCATGGCGGCCATCCTTGGAAGACCCGTTTTAAACACCGCAGGGGCTGTTATAGATTGCAACAAAGGCAATGTCACTTTCCATGTCAACGGTAATGAGCATACGGTGAACTTTCCGAAGAAACAATATCGAGTACATTGCATCAATGCTATCGAAAAAACTTCATCGATTCTTATTGGGAGCTTTGAATGCCCTATACATACTGTTAAGATGAAGTGTGATTTGCTTGTTGGGGATATACACATCCCCATTGAGGTAACCTAGTGACTATTCGAAAATTCTTCGTCTTCTTTTGCGATTTGAAAAAGTTTGTCAAGGAGACTTGATCAACCTCATTGACGGATTTCTTTCGATGGCCACGAGATGGATGAATCGAGGAGTCACAAACCTCAGTTCCAAGCTTTCACCTTTGGTAGCTTAGAAGAAAAATGATAGATTTAGTTTAGTTTTCCCTGTTTTCTCTCTTAGCGTCCCGTAGAAAAGTACCCCGAAAATAAAAGTTCTCCAAATGTCCTGAGAATCAAGTATGATTTTTTCTGGAATTTTTGAAAAATACTGAGACGGAGAGCTAGTTAGGGGGCTGCACCAGTGGGCTACAAGCCGTGGAGGCGCGGGCACCCCCCTGGCCGCGCCTACCAGGCTTGTGGGGCCCACGCGCACTCCCTCCACTCATTCTAGCTCCCATCTGCTTCTCCTACCCCTAGAAAAAATCGTTTCGCAGCTCAAACCCGTGTTCTTGCTCTTCTTGCTGGGATTTTCGATCTCCTTGTGCAAAGCACCATTCACCAAGCTGTTTTGGGGAAATTACTCCTTGGTAAGTGACTCCTCCATTGGTCCGATTAGTTTTTGCTCTAGTGCCTTATACATCACATATTTTTGCTGCCTTGGTGACCCTGTTTTTGAGCTTTGCATGCTAATTTTAGCTGGTCCCAAGTAGTTTTGATGCGTGATATGGCTTCTAGGCACTTGTGGGAGTAGTTGCTACGAGTTTTGTTGAGCCTTGTTCACTTTTCCTTAGAATCACTGAAAAATTCAGAAAAGGAAGATGTTCAGGAGAAACTATCATGGTGGTTCCTCAAGCAAGAGAGGTCCCTGTCTCGCAATTCGGGAGCCCGATCCTTACCAACAGAGGAACGCATAGGTACAACCATGTGAATGGCCTTCTGATGAATTCATGATTGAGGCAGGTTTCAAAGACTAGTTTGATACACTTGTTCACAACGTCGGACTCGAAGAATTCATCTCCGATAAATGTGAACAGTATGCTACTCTCACTGCCTCTTTTGTTCGTAGATTCAAATTTTCAGCTGGCCGTGATACATCTGTACTGTTTGATCTCTATGACAAATCGTATACCATGGATTTAGAGAATTTCAATAGAATTTGCAAGATACCTGTTTGGGGTAGTCTCAATGATCCTCCTAAATCTTCGGTTAGAGATTTTTTTCTCTGGTATAACTGTTGGAGAAACTAGAGATATTACGCAGGCTACCATGGGGAGCATTCATTTTCCTGCCTTGCACTACTTTGCCCTCTTCGTAGGTAGATGCATTAACGACAAGATTGAGCATTGTCACCTCTGCGCACCCGACCTTAGTATTCTTAAGAGCGCAGTAACGGGTGACAGAAGTTTCAACATGGGCGCTATAATAGCAAGGAGGCAGAATAATAATGCTAATGAAGGGGATTTATTTGGTGGGATCTATGCCACTCGCATAACAAAATTTCTTGGAGTATCCATCCGGGAAGGAGATCTCCTGCTCCATACAACTTTCCTTGATCGCGCCGCTTTGACACGCTATCAGTTCCTTGAGAGGGATGATAAATCCCTCCTATACCGGTTAATATTTAACCGGCAGCGTGTTTTCCATATTACCCTTCCTGCTCCTGCCTTCTTTGACTTTCAGGTAAAACGGAGATATTACATAACCAGAGGAGAGGCAAAGGAGTATGAGAGGGAGGCAAAGGCTGCTCGTCTCCGTGAGGCAGCTATTCAGGCAGTGGCTGCAGCGCTCCCGTACAACCCCCATTATGATTTTGGGCATCGCCCGGACCATCCTTGGGAGTAGACCAACTTAGGCCAAAAGCCTAAGCTTGCGGGATTACGTGTTTCTCACCGACTTTGTATTCTTGCTTACGCTTTCACTTTGTTAGTCAGTGTTCACACTTTGCCACTGTATCATCCATGCTAGTTTATTTTCTTTTTCCTGTTTTCTTTTCGTGTGTTTGTCTAGTTTGAGAAAAACCCAAAAAGATTTTCTTTTCTTCTTTTTGCTTGTTGGGAGCTTTCCTGTGTAAATAGTTTTTTTCTTTGGGTCAAGGTAGAAGACCATGGTTACAATGTTTAGTGGCTCTCGCATGCATATCTGTTTATCTGTCAAAGAGCCATATTACTTTGTCTTCTCCTTTGTGTTTGCGTGCAGATTAAAGCTTAGTCCAATGCACGAGCACTCTTATTATTGTTCACATCATTCGGTCGTGCAAGTGAAAGGCAATAATGACGATATATGATGAAGTGAGTGAGCATGGAAAAGCTGGTATGAACTCGATCTATTTTGTTTTTGTAAATATGATTAGCTCATCGTTCCTGATTCAGCTTTGTTGTGAGAGAAACATGTTTGCAATGACAACTTAGAGATCATAGTTTCTGATGCCATGCTTAATTATCTAGGAGCTTATAATGGTTTGTCTTGGATGCCAACATGAATTTTGAGATGACTATGATGTAGTATGATAGGATGGTATCCTCCTTTGAATGATTCAAGTCGCTTGACTTGGCGCATGTTCACACATGTAGTTGAAACAAAATCAACATAGCCTCTATGATATTCATGTTCATGGTGATTTATGTCCTACTCATGCTTGCACTCAATGTTGGTTAATCTCAATGCATTTTGATGACTGTTGTCGCTCTCTAGTTGGTCGCTTCCCCGTCTTTTGCTAGTCTTCACTTGTACTAAGCGGGAATACTGCTTGTGCATCCACTTCCATAAACCCAAAGTTGTTCCATATGAGTCCACCATACCTACCTATATGCGGTATCTACCTGTTGTTCCAAGTAAATTTGCATGTGCCACTCTCTAAATCTTCAAGAAATAATCTGATTTGCATGCCTGAACCGCTCATGTGGTGACAAGGGGCGATCAGTATCTTCCATGCTAGGCGTGTTATCCTCGATATGTGTTTATTCACTATCATTCACGAGAAAGGGGCTGGTAATTGGAATGCCCAGTTCCATGCTCAAATCGAAAAGATAATTGCAAACAAAACTCCCCCTGGATTGATGTTGGTATGGACGGCACCCGAGTATTTGACTAGTCGTGGAGTGTGATTGATCGGTGGTGGGGTAGTCAAAACTTTAATTGTCTCTTTGGGAAGTGCCTATAGCATGTGTAGCATGGAAGATGGTGAAACCCTTAGTCATTGCGTTGACAATGGAAGCATGCCACCCAAAATTATTTATCTCTGTCTTCAAAGCTTGAGCTCTGGCACCTCTGCAAATCAATGTTTCTCTCTCCGAAGGGCCTGTCTATTTATGTTCCTGTTGAGTCATCCTCTTCTTACAAAAGCACCAATTAGAGAGCACCTCTGTCATTTTTATGCTTTGCTTTTAACTATGATTGAGTATGACTGTGACTGGATCTTCTTTGCCATGAATTACAATGTGAAAGGACCGATATGGTTGACTAGAGGGGGGGTGAATAGGCAACGACCACTTTTTAATTAATCTTAGCAAGTTAGGGTAAGCAACATACGGGTTCACAAAAATAGCAACAACGGGGTGAACCTATATGAAGCTAACAACAAGAACTACTAAGACAAGTAAGAGATAGACAACAACATAAGCATACACGAAGTAAAGGTTAGAGATAACCACAAGTGGAACCAATGAAGACGAGGATGTGTTACCGAAGTTCCTTCCCTTTGACAGGAAGTACATCTCCGTTGGAGAGGTGTGGAGGCACAATGCTCCCCAATAAGCCACTAGGGCCACCGTATTCTCCTCACGCCCTCACACGATGCAAGGTACCGTGATTCCACTATAGGTGCCCTTGAAGGCGGCGACCGAACCTTTACAAACAAGGTTGGGGCAAACTCCACACAAAGCTTGGAGGCTCCCAACAAGACCACGAAGCTTCACCACAATGGAATGTGGCTCCGAGGTGACCTCAACCGTCTAGGATGCTCAAACACCCAAGAGTAACAAGATCTGCAAGGGATTGGTGGGGGGAATGAACTTTTCTCTTGGTGGAAGTGTAGATCTAGGCCTTTCCACTACGGGTCCCCTCTTAATAGTACGGCGTTCCTATGACTCAAAGAAAGAGAATCGTAGAGAACACCGTGCTTCTGTTCCATGGAAAGAGGGGGCAAGTCGTCTTGTGCGTTGACATGTGTTATCTGAAATCTTAATACACACGGTTAGTCCTTTGCGGTACTGTCATCAATCACCAAAATTACTTAGGCATAAACTATGCCCTAACAATCTCCCCCTTTTTGGTGGATTGATGACAATACCGGATTTGCATAGTGAATAGCATGTGAACATAAAGATAGTGATATATAAAAATAAGGAGCATATGACTAACAGCATATGATGGAACTAAATCTCACACTAGTTCAAGTCTCACATCGCACAAAGCAAAGATAGAAAATAAAAGCAAACCAAGTTCAAAGCAAACACGATAAGATAAGCAAAGCTAAGCAAAGTTCAAATCTCAAAATCCAGCTCCTAGACTCTCTCCCCCTTTGGCACAAGACACCAAAAAGGGGCACACCTAATGACACAGGTGGTCACTCTTCATCCTCATCAGCCCCAAACCCGTCCGTGGCCTCCGGATCGTCCTGCTCCTCCTCATTGTCCTCCTCAGACGCCTCCTCCTCTGCATCAGACCACTGATAACCTTGAGCCCGCATCCAAGCAGACTCTGGAGTGATGTCGTCCTTTGAGCCGCTGGAGATCTCAACATCAAGTGTCCTCAGGACACGCTTGTGCCTTTGACGGTTCTCCTTCTGGGCCACATGAGTCTGATACTGTCCCTTGGCCTGCATACAGAAGAGAGTCTTCATCTTATCCTTCAGTTTCACTGCCCAAGATGGCATAGCAGAAGAGTGGGACTGAGAAGCGGTGCCTCTGTCCGCAGCAGTCTCTGTGTCAGTGTCCATGTGCTGAGACGAAGTGGATGGGTTGGCCCATTTGTCCTTGATGCGGAGCCTGATAGGATCGTGCACAAAGTAATCAGCCTGAAGGTGGAACTCTCAATCAAATAGGTGTCGTGCCACTTCTGGTGAATATAGGCAAACAAGTAGGGCCCGTAGATGGGAACCTTGCGGTTCATGATGCAGTTCCAGAGCTCAGTGAACATCACGTCAGAAATATCGAGAGGGGCAGAGTCCTTAGTCATAGCCTCCTCACAAAGCAGAAGCATCTCAGCTAGAGAACCATGCACCTCGTCAAAGTTGCCAATGCGAGGAAAGAGGGTGTTGCGGAAGATCCGATGCATGATATCCAGATGCTTGGGGAGCACACCTTTCTTCACATAAAATTGCTGCAGCATGTCCTTGGCGGGGGCCCTATCAGTGGAAGCTGGAGCATGAGGACGCGACCCAATAGGATTGTCAGCTCCCTGGAAGTCAACCTTGAGAAACTGCATGAATTCAGACCAGGAACCTATCATCTTGTGAGTACCAGTCATCCAAATCATGGTGCGCTCTTCATCAAGCAGAAGTGAACAGTGACATAGAATTGGGCGACAACATCTGGATCAAAGTCTTTCTTGAAGGAGATGATCTCCTTAATGCCAATCTTGTCAATCAAAGAGAGAGCATCACCAAAGTAATCCGGGTGCCGCTGAAGGTGAGCCAAGTCAATCCACTGAACTGGAACAAAACTGTTCTTGAAGTTCTTGATGTTGTCGCGATAGATCCTGCAGTGATCCCGCGACCAAACATGCTCGGTATCCTTGATCACAGCCTTCTCATATAGATAGTGATTTTTGGTGTAGAACGCAGAAAATCCTTAGGGGGCATAGTGCGAACATTGACCCCCTTGTCCTTGTGAGCTGCCTTCTTGAAAGACTTCTTTTTGGGTTGCAGACCGGAAGTGGCGGAGCCCTCTGGAGCCTCTTGATTGTGATACTGTTTCGATTGGGTGTCCCGTGGGGGGTTCGAGCGGCGAGCACCACCTGTGACACACAAGACACACACCGAAAAAGAGCGACAGAAGGAGTCAAGGCAATGAACAAAAAGAGGCATAATAGTAAACTCACATTGCCAAGAAAATGAAAAGAAGAAAAAAAATATCCTCCTGGCGGTAGTACCGCTATCCCTGGCGGTAGTATCGCTGGGGTCCTAGCGGTAGTACCGCTACCCCTGGCGGTATCACCGCTACCCCTGGCGGTAGTACCGCTAGGGGGTTGACTTTCACATCTGAATTAGAAAACGACCCATAGGAACAGCTAGATTGGATTTACGAGGGCCATGGGTACTGCATATAATCACTACAAAAGCCACCATAGCCCTAAACACACGAGGATCTCAAGAATCGTCTAGATAAAGGCATGGCTAGTCAAGGGGATTCAAGTTTTAGATCTAATCCAAAATAAGAGAAGAAGTGCTTGATCTAAAACATGAAGAACCTAGAGCATGGCAATATAACCACAATGAATCATAGGACCTACACTCCCCTAGAATATCTCCTTCGTTCAATCCAAGGACAAAGCACAACCATAGCCGTGGATCCAAATCACCAATGCTCCTAACCCTAGAAGAAGAAAACACCAACCAAGAGAATAAAGGGAGGAGCTTTACCGGAGTCCTTGGCACGTGGTGGAGGAAGGAGTAGTGGAGCAAACCCTCCAACTCAACGGAGAGAAGGGGCTCCATAGATAGAGATCCAAATAGGGGGAGTTCGGGGTTGGGGAGGGAAGAGCCATGAGGAAGAAGAAAGAGGGCAGGAAAAAACGGGCTCCCCCTCCTTTATATAGTCCAAGGGGTACGGGCCAGCGGTAGTACCGTCGGGGTCCTCGCGGTAGTACCGCTATCTGGCGGCAGTACCGCTGCCTGCAGCGGTAGTACCGCTCCCCCTGGCGGTAGTACCGCTCCCCCTTGAGACAGCCCTAAAAAGTCCTAGTCAGGTCGTGGTAGATTGGGGTCCTGGCGGTAGTACCGCTATCCCGAGCAGTAGTACCGCTGGGGTCCTGGCGGTAGTACTGCTACCCCTGGCGGTAGTACCGCTGCAAATGGCACAACGAGACATAGGAGATGAGAAAGACGTGGGCAAACGACAAGTTAGGGAAAATAAGAAGATAGCACCAGCAAGATATACTGACTCGTCATTTTATATCCTTTCTTCCATATGAGAGAAAGGTGGGGGCGGTGGCCGAGGTCACCTATGTTTGAGACAAAGGTATGACACTTCAAAGAATTATCCTTGGGTTCATGACGAACGCTCGTCTTTGAAGCACAAGTGCCATTTGGTAATGACTAAAGTGAAAGACTAGATCAATTTATGCATAATGGGGGAGGAAGAGTTCATTGAGAGAACAACACCCCCCTATGTCCATGCCTACATCTAGACCAAGATCGAATGCATAGTGAGGTGCAAGGTGCCTAGCTTCAATCCAAATTACTTGAATCAATGATATTTAGCTCATGCCTTAACTCCCGGAACCTTGCTTCATCTAGGGGCTTAGTGAAAATATCTGCAAGTTGCTCTTCAGTTTGGATGAAGTGAACCTCAATATCACCAAGCTTGATATGTTCACGAATGAAGTGTTGCCGAATATCAATATGCTTGGTCTTGCTATGTAGCACTTGGTTGAGGAAATCTTGATAGCACTTTGATTGTCACATAGAAGAGGCACTTTGTCACAAGTGACACCGTAATCCTTTAAAGTTTGCCTCATCCATAGCAATTGTGCACAACAACTTGCAGCTGCCACATACTCAGCTTCGGTGGATGATAGTGGGACACAATTCTGCTTCTTTGAAGACCAACTTACCAGTGAACGACCAAGGAATTGGCATCCTCTAGAAGTTGACTTCCTCTCCACACAATCTCCTGACCAATCTGAGTCAGAATAGCCAACTAGGTTGAAGTTTGCTCCTTTGGGATACCATAGACCAAAGTTTTGGGTATGAGCCAAATATTGAAAGATTCGCTTAACAGCCATATAATGACTTTCTTTTGGTGCGGATTGAAACCGTGCACATATCCCTACACTCAACGTAATATCTGGTCTAGATGCACAAAGGTAAAGGAGGGATCCAATCATGGAGCGATATACCTTTTGACCCACTGCTTTACCATTGGGATCACTGTCAAGCTTGCATCTTGTTGGCATGGGGAACTTGACCGGCTTGACATCTTCAAGCTCGAACCGTTTGAGCATGTCTTGAGTGTACTTGGCTTGTTTGATGAAGGTCCCATCTAGGCCTTGTTTAATCTCGAAGCCGAGGAAGAACTTCAACTCTCCCATCATGGACATCTCAAATTTCTCGGTCATTAGTGCCGCAAATTCTTCATTGAAGGAAATGTTAGGAGAACCAAAAATAATATCATCAACATATAGTTGGCATATGAACAAAACCCCTTTAACCTTCTTAGTAAAAAGAGTGGGATCTATCTTCCCAATTTCAAACCCACGATCTTGTAACAACTCAGTAAGATACTCATACCACACACGTGGGGCTTGTTTAAGGCCATAGAGTGCCTTATTAAGTTTGTACACATGATTGGGGAGCTTGGGATGTTCGAATCCCGGGTGTTGTTTGACATAGACCAACTCATTTAAAGGACCATTAAGAAAGGCACTTTTCACATCCATTTGCTGTAATTTGAAATTATGATGAGAAGCAAATGCAAGCAACATGCCAATAGATTCTAGACGAGCAACAGGGGCAAAGGTTTCACCGTAGTCGATACCCTCGACTTGGGAGTAGCCTTGAGCCACCAATCTTGCCTTGTTTTGAATCACAATCCCATTGGCATCTTGCTTGTTTTTGAATATCCATTTGGCCCCGATGACATTATGTTCCTCCTTTGGTCTTGGCACTAAATCCCAGACTTGGTTACGCTCGAAGTTGTTAAGTTCTTCATGCATGGACATAAGCCAATCCTCATCATTGAGCGCTTCCTGTACCTGTTGAGGTTCACAATACAAAACAAACGCGTGATGCTCACAATAATTCCAAATTTGATGACGGGTGGATACTCCCTTTTTTAAACTGCCAAGTAGATTCTTCATAAGATGTGACTTGACTCTCAGCTTGTTCGCAATCTTGGCTGCTCGACGCTCCAAGAGTTCTTCATTGGATAACTGGGGAGCATCGACTTGTTTACTTTGCTTTCCCTTGCGTCTTGAACCTCCCTTGGCACCGGCTGTTGGTGCGGCAGAAGGGAATTGCGAGATAGTATCCTGATCATCTTGACTTTCGACTTGAGCAGGTTCACTTGTTTGTCCTTGTACTTGTGGTTGCTCTTGATCTTGATCTTGTGCTTCTACTTGGTCTGGATCTTGTGGTTGCACTTGATCTTGATCATGAGCAGGTTCGGAACCTTGGGTAAGGGCTTGAATATCATCGGACACATCATCATTGTTGGGCAATTGATCTTGACCTTGAGCTTGTTCATCTTGTTGAGAGTCTTCTCTTTGTTCAGCGGAAGCGTGTGGGGCTTGTGGGGGTGATGGCTCCACTTGAGTAGAGCATTGTCCTTCTCCTTCGGCCACAAGGGGTTCCTCAATGGGGAGTATTTGACCAATCCCCATTCTTCTTATGGCTTGGGGGGGGGGGAATTTCATCACCTACATCACAAAGACCACTTTGCTTCACTTGGGAGCCATTATTTTCATCAAACTCCACGTTACACGTCTCCTCAATGAGTCCGGTGGACTTGTTGAGGACACGGTAAGCATGAGAGTTTGTAGCATAACCAACAAAGATGCCCTCATGTGCTCTAGAATCAAATTTAGCTAGACGTGCACCTTTCTTGAGAATGAAACACTTACAACCGAATACCCGAAAGTACTTGAGATTGGGTTTGTTTCGAGTGAGAATCTCATATGGAGTCTTGTTCAAGCCTTTGCGGATATAGAGCCGATTGGACGCATGACATGCTGTGTTGATGGCCTCTGCCCAAAAGTTATATGGAGATTTGAATTCCGCCATCATTGTTCTTGCAGCATCCATCAAGGTCCGGTTCTTCCTTTCTGCCACGCCATTTTGTTGAGGGGTATATGGTTCTGAATATTGATGTTTTATTCCCTCATCACCTAGAAACTCATCCAAGGTGTAGTTCTTGAACTCGGTGCCGTTGTCACTTCTAATCATCAAGATCTTTGCTTCATGTTGACGTTGAGCTTCATTAGCAAAGTTGATGACAGTCTGTTGAGTCTCACTCTTTCTTTTGAAGAAATATACCCAGGTGTATCTTGGGTAGTCATCAACAATCACCAAGCAGTACTTTCTGCCTCCAAGGCTATCAAATGATGGAGGGCTGAAAAGATCCATATGGAGGAGCTCCAATGGCCTCTTAGTGTAAATGAGAGTCGTTGGACGATGAGTAGTTTCATGAATCTTTCCTTCAATGCAGGCACTGCAAGCATGATCTCTAGCAAAACTCACATTTGTTAGTCCACGAATATGGTCCCCTTTTAGAAGGCTTTGCAAATATCTCATGTTGACATGAGCTAGTCGGCGATGCCAAAGCCAGCCCACATCAACTTTAGCCATTAAACACGTCGCAGTCTTAGTGGGTCGCTTTGAGAAGTTCACCACATAAAGACCATTTTTGACATATCCAACATAGGCTACTTTAAGAGTCTTGCTCCACAGGAGGACCACAATATCAAGATTAAAGAATGTGGAAAAACCCAGAATTGCAAGTTGACGAACCGAAAGTAAATTGTAGGCAAGAGACTCAAAGCATGACCTTCTCAATAGATAACTCTTGAGAGATGACCACCTTACCAAATCCCAATACCTTTGACGAGGATGCATCGGCGAATTGGACATGGGTGGGCATAGATGGAGAAGGATGCACATCCACCACTAAGTCCTTGCTTCCGGTCATATGATTTGTTGCTCCACTATCGAGCAACCATGACACCCCACCGGAAGCAAACTCCTGTAATAGATCAAGGCTTGGTTTTTAATGGGTCCTTTAATGTTAGAGACAAGGGTCTTAGGAACCCAAATAGCCCATTCAATGGACTCGTAGTAAGAACCAACAAATCTGGCGTAAACATGCCCATCACTAGCACGACATAAGACATAGGAAGAATTGAGTTTGCCGGCTGTGTTAGTAGGAATGGTTTTGCCCTTCTTGACGTTACCATCGTCCACCTTGTTCCTGTTCACCTCCTGAGTCCCTTCGCCCTCTTTGACAAAGATGTCCATGAGGGTAGGGGATCATTTGTTCCTGTTCCTCCCTTTTCCTTTTGACTTGGAGGTAAGTCCAAGTCCCTCCTTTCCTACAACACCCTTTTGATTGCTCAAGAGGTCGTTCAGGCTCTTCTCACCTTGTATGCATGCCAGAAGGCCCTTCTCAAGTTTCTCCTTTAACTTGGCATTTTCCTCCACAAGATGTACATGCTCACAACAAGGATTAGTTGTACAAGCATTATCAATTAACACAAAGGGAGGACAAGTAGAGATCTCCTTGGTAAGCTTTGCTTGGAGTTGATCATGAGACTCTTTCAGGGAGAAATGAACACCTTTCAAGACCTTGTGAGCCTTGTCAAGTGTGTCAAACTCCACTTTGAGTCTGTCATGGCCAACCCCAAGAGCATACTTCTCAGACTTAAGCATACGAGTAAGAACAGTATCATGATCTAGTTTCTTTTGCATTTTAGCGCAGTCATCGTTGTATGACTCCTCAAGAGACAAATGAAGAGTGCGCTCCTTTTCTAGAGCAATAGATAATTCAACAATTTCATCGGCATAGTCACGACTGTGTCCCTGAAGCTCGGAGATGGTCTCCTCATGAGACTCGATGAGGTCATTGGCCTCACCCAGTTGTTCCAAGAGAGCAACAAAGTGCTTCTTCGATTCTCCCTTAATAGTGCGCAGAAACTTGTCAAGATCATGCTCATTAAGTTCCCCAACATTACTATCATCAACACAATTTAACAATGAAGTAGCAGTAGCGATGTTGGTCTTAATGATGGGGGTTACCTGATTGATACCTTTTGCCATGAGGCACTTGGTGATGTGGTTCTCGTTGGGGGCGTTGAAGAGAGACACCTTCTGGGAAGAGGGAGTGGCAAAAGAAACAGTTGCCGTTGCCACAGTATCATCATCATCATCATCATCGGAAGGGTACTCTTCAAGGGCCACCATGCCCTTTGGGTGAGGTTTCTTCACAAAGTTGTTCTTGATTGGGAATGACTTGGTTTTGTCTTTGCGAATGAGCTAGCCCCCGTTGTCTTCCCTTTTCTCATAGGGACATTCGGTCACGAAGTGACTCACGTTACCACAGTTGTAGCATGTCCTCACTCGTTGCTTGGGTTTGAACCCACTCGAGTTGTGCTTGGTGAAGGTGGGTCTTGAGTTCCTCTTGTTGCCCCAAAATTTCCTTGACGCAAGAGCCATGTGCTCATGATAGGCATACTTTGTGTCTTCAGGGCAGCTCTCCTCTTCCTTATCCTCTTCTTCTTCTTCAAACATTGCTTTTGCCTTTAACGCAAGGTTGGATGAAGCTGTCTTTGAGCGAACACGAGCAAGTGCATTGTCAGCTGTTTCGTTCATGATTGACATTGCAATGAATTCATCCAACACCTCACTAGAAGACAAGGAGTGGAAGTCTGGTCGCTGATGAATGACAGATGACATGGCTTTATTGAAAGGCATGATGGCTTTGAGAAACTTGCGCTTGACCCATGTATCATCCACATCCTTGCTCCCATGGTCCTTGAGTGCCACAGCAATAGCAGTCACCTCCGATAGAGATCACGAGGGTCCTCGTCTTCCTTCATCACAAACTCATCGGGCTTATCAAGTATCACTTCATAGTTGGACCGTTGAATGCTTGAGCTTCCCTTGTACAACACCATAATGTGCTCCCAACAGTCCTTGGACAAAGTGAAGGGACGCAAGTGAGGAAGATCTTCAGGTGGCACTGCGGACTGGAGAATAAACAAAGCAGAGTGATTGTATTGATTGTCCGCATCTTCTCTTGGGGTGAGGTTGCTTGGATCATGGGGATAATATCCTTGCTCGACGATTCTCCACAAATTTGTTGAGCTATGATTCAAATGAGACTTAATAGAAAATACCCAGTTAGCAAAATCACCTTTTACAAGCTTAGGAGGAGGACCAACAGGATTAAGACGCGGTGTGGGAACCGGTCCTCCATAGACTAAGGGTGGTGGAACAAATGCATACGTCCCATTCCCATCATTTTCGAGAGGATGAGAAGGTTGCATACCTTTAGCCGTTTCCCTGACGGAATTGGCCTCCGAATCCGTGGTGGTGGGTTTAACCACCAATGCCGGTTCGGGAGAGTTTTTAATTCCCTCAATTAACTCTTTAAGCATGGTCTTGACCTCGTTCGTCATGGACGTCTTGAGTGCGGCCATAGCCGTATTCAAGTCGTCCCTTGTGATCGAAGTCAAGTCCATGCCCTCGGTTTGTGCACGGGGAACTCCCTCATCATCTTCCATACTCTTCAGGTGGTTAAACCCTTAATAAAGAGACATGGCTCTGATACCAATTGAAAGGATCGATATGGTTGACTAGATGGGGGGTGTGAATAGGCAACGACCACTTTTTAATTAATCTTAGCAAGTTAGGGTAAGCAACATACGGGTTCACAAAAGTAGAAACAACGGGGTGAACCTATATGAAGCTAACAACAAGAACTACTAAGACAAGTAAGAGATAGACAACAACATAAGCATACACGAAGTAAAGGTTAGAGATAACCACAAGTGGAACCAACGAAGACGAGGATGTGTTACCGAAGTTCCTTCCCTTTGACAGGAAGTACGTCTCTGTTGGAGCGGTGTGGATGCACAATGCTCCCCAATAAGCCACTAGGGCCATCGTATTCTCCTCAAGCCTTCACACGATGCAAGGTACCGTGATTCCACTATAGGTGCCCTTGAAGGTGGCGACCGAACCTTTACAAACAAGGTTGGGGCAAACTCCACACAAAGCTTGGCGGCTCCTAACAAGACCATGAAGCTTCAACACAATGGAATGTGACTCCGAGGTGACCTCAACCGTCTAGGATGCTCAAACACCCAAGAGTAACAATATCCGCAAGGGATTGGTGGGGGAATTAACTTTTCTCTTGGTGGAAGTGTAGATCTAGGCCTTTTCAACCAATCCCTAAAGAATCAACAAGTTTGATTGGCTAGGGAGAGAGATCGGGCACTTTTAAGCTTAGGGAGCAACAATGGAGCTTGGGAGGGTCAAAGGTAGGGTTCCACAGCTAGAAGAACCCCTTATATAGTGGGGGGGGGAATCCAACCGTTTTCCCACTCATAGCCCGAGCCTAGCGGTACTACCGCTGGCTGCAGCGGTACTACCGCTAGCACTCCAGCGGTACTACCGCTGGCTGCAGCAGTAGTACCGCTGGGCCCATGGTAGTGCATAAGCACTACCGGGCCAACCACCGCCAAGAAAGTCTTCGCAAAAAGGTCCGTCTAAGTACAACCGCTAGGAAGGCGGTACTAAGCTCCTGGAGCGGTACTACCGCTGACCAGGGGCGCTACTATGGCCAGCACAGCGGTACTACCGCCAGCCCTAGCGGTACTACCGCTAGGCATAGCGGTACTACCGCTTAGGGACCATTTGCTTAGATGAGATAAACACAAAGGCGGGAGCCACTCCAAAGTTGCAGGTAAGGGGAAAGGAGATAAAGTGTGTGCGTGCAAAATTGATTCCACCCAAACCTTTCCACTACGGGTCCCCTCTTAATAGTATGGTGTTCCTATGACTCAAAGAAAGAGAATCATAGAGAACATCGTGCTTCTGTTCCATGGAAAGAGGGGGCGAGTCGTCTTGTGCCGTTGACATGTGCTATCTGAAATCTTAACACACATGGTTAGTCCTTTGCGGTACTGTCATCAATCACCAAAATTACTTAGGCATAAACTATGCCCTAACACAATGTTTAGTCAGCCCTTGGTCTTTGGAGGTGCTCTGCATTTATGTTTTGCAGTCTCAGAAAGAGCTAGCGAGATACCATGTGTTTACACTCTTCATGCTTGTCTTGATTGAAGTGTTGACGTTTGAAACTTATTATTATTTGCTCTCTAGTTGATTATGCCATTGATATGAGTTTACCGTGAGACCTAGATGTCATTTGCTTATGTGGTTTGCTTGTGATCTTGCTGAAATTCTGGATATGAGTTAGACATAGTTGCAACAACAAGATCAAATAGAGTTCATAAAAGTTTTTCTTTTGTCTCTTTCAGTTTGTCAACTGAATTGCTTGAGGACAAGCAAGGTTTTAAGCTTGGGGGTTTGATACGTCTCCATCGTATCTACTTTTCCAAACTCTTTTTCCCTTGTTTTGGACTCTAATTTGCATGATTTGAATGGAACTAACCCGGACTAACGTTGTTTTCAGTAGAATTGCCATGGTGTTGTTTTTGCGCAGAAATAAAAGTTCTCGGAATGACCTGGAAATTTACGGAGAATTTTTATGGAATATATAAAAAATACTGGCACAAGAATCAACGGAGGAAGTGGAGCGTGGAGCCCACAAGCCCACCAGGAGCGCCCCCCCTGTCCGCGTCTGGCAGGCTTGTGGGGCCCGCAAAGCTCCACCGCCTCCAATCTCAACTCTATTTAGCCTCTTTCGTCCGGAAAAAAATCAAGGAGAAGAGTTCATTGCGTTTTACGATACGGAGGCGCCGCCACCTCCTGTTCTTCCTCTGGAGGGCAGATCTGGAGTCCGTTCTGGGCTCCGGAGAGGGGAGATCGTCGCCATCGTCATCACCAACCTTCCTTCATCGCCAATTCCATGATGCTCTTCACCGTTCGTGAGTAATCTCATCGTATGCTTGCCGTACGGTGATGGGTTGGATGAGATCTATCATGTAATCGAGTTAGTTTTGATGGGGATTGATCCCTAATATCCACTATGTTCTGAGATTGATGTTGCTACTACTTTGCCATGCTTAATGCTTGTCACTAGTGCCCGAGTGCCATGATTTCAGATCTGGACCTATTATGTTGTCGCCAATATATGTGTGTTCTTGATCCTATCTTGCAAGTTGTAGTCACCTACTATGTGTTATGACCCGGCAACCCCGGAGTGACAATAGCCGGAACCACTCCCGGAGATGACCATAGTATGAGGAGTTCATGTATTCACCAAGTGTTAATGCGTTGGTCCGGTTCTTTATTAAAAGGAGAACCTTAATATCCCGTAGTTTCCATTAGGACCCTGCTGCCACGGGAGGGATGGACAATAGATGGCATGCAAGTTATTCTCCCTAAGCACGTATGACTACATACGGAATACATGCCTACATTACATTGACGAACTGGAGCTAGTTACTTATCTCTCCGTGTTATAACTGTTGCATGATGAATAGCATCCAGCATAATCATCCATCACCGATACAATGCCTACGAGTTTTTCCTACTGGTCCTTGCTACGTTACTTTGCTGCTACTGCTGTCACTACTGCTACTGTTACTCTGTTGCTACTGTTGTTACTTTGCTGCTACTGCGGTCACTTTGCAGCTACTGGTTACTGTTGCTACTGCTGCTATCATACTACTCTGCTACTGATACTTTGCTGCAGATACTAAATCTTTCAGGTGTGGTTGAATTGACAACTCAACTGCTAATACTTGAGAATATTCTTTGGCTTCCCCTTGTGTCGAATCAATAAATTTGGGTTGAATACTCTACCCTCGAAAACTGTTGCGATCCCCTATACTTGTGGGTTATCAGTCTGCACTACACTTCATGTGATAGTTCAAGTCTGTGGGTGGTGTAGTCTCTTCGTTGCCCATGTCCTGCTATGGTTCGAGTGTTGGGGGACGTGTGACTGATACGAAGTAGGCCGAGTGAAGTTATGTGACCTGAGTGACATACACTTGCCCGAATGATACCATGACCGCATAAGTGACTTTTGGGACGTTGATGTCGATGTAGGGTCTTGGGGAGGGCTAGGGATGAAGGTCCGTAGGACTACCCCTAATGTACAACCCCATTAGTAGCCCCCGAATTGCTTATAGCTTGGGTCTACATCACTTGGGCTCTCAATAAACCGCTACAGATTCAATAGTGAAGGATTCTGAGTGCGGAAGCACGTCAGTTTGCTTCCAATTGGAAATAATGGAATACCTTACAGGAAAGTATGCTCAATGATTTGGATGATCGCGAGCTCGAGGCTTTGATCGATCAATCGGTGGAGTAGGACGGGTCCTCCTTGCGCCATGGCGCGGGCTATCTTATCGCCTTCTTGCGTGTCCAAATGCTTGTTGTCCCGTGAGTGGCAGAGTATTCGGTTCCCCTCACTATGTGCTATGGATACAGAGTCCATTCGGTCAATGAGGGGAGGGAGTGGATTTTCCGCGATATTTTGATTCGATAGCGCGCGCTGGGAAGCGGAATCGGCGGCGACGTGAGTAGTGGAAGTAGTGGAGGGATGCCTTGATTTCCGCACCTAACATGTCATTGTCATGCTACACGGATGCTGTCACTGGGATCATGTAGATCTTCCTCATGCAGGTAGAACACTCGATGGGGTATCTTCTTGTAGCATATAAATAGGCTGAGGTAGTGGAGGAAAGGAATCGTGCTGTAGATCTTAGTCCCCTTTCTCTCCTTCCTTGAGCCTCACGGTTACCTCCTCTGGAGTTATTCCACCTCATCCACCTCGCCGTACAGCATGGCGAAAGGTGCGACTGCGAGAGCCAGCGGGCCAAGAAAGGCTCGCGCGATTCCTCTTTGAGTGCCGAGGCGCTTCCACCAGGGTGGATCCAAGGCGACTCGATGCCGTCCCGGGTCTCCAAGGATCAAATACTGGACCTGGAGAGCGAAGGCTTTGTGGTTCCGGGCAGCTAGCGGCTGTCAGATGAAGGAGAGTTGGAACCTTCGCCAAGGGGTGAAGAGCGGGTGCTCCTGGTTACCCACATTGAAAGAGGTTTCTCCCTACCCCCATATCCGTTCTTCCAAGCGTTCCTTGACTTTTTCGGTGCGCAGCTCCACCATCTCCCCCCCAAAATTGTCTCATACTTAGATGCTTTCACATCTATGTGTGAGAATTTGCTTGGTTTCTATCCGCACTAGGGATTATTCAAGCACCTTTTCACGTGTCGAGTGATGACAGTGAAAAAATCCTCTCAGTCAGGGAAAAACACATGTAGTGCAGATTTGCGGTGGCTTAGGAATCCAACTAAGGGGTAAGAGTAGTTTCCCTCAAATGTCCCTCCCCGATTCTGTGAAGGGTTGTCAAGACTCCTGGTTTTACTTCCATGGCATCCCAATCGATGAAGGTCAGTCGGGCCTCCCACTTTATTTGATTGAGCAAATTCGGTCGGCTCCCTCATTGTTCGTATTGAAGGAAGAGAGGACAAACATAGATATCTTGGTAATAGAATTGGTTGCTTTGTTGCGGAAGAACGTCAACGTTATAGACCTCCTGGAAGTCTTTTTCCAGTGTAGGATTCAGCCCCTGAAAACGAGGGCTCGTCCCATGTGGACGTATAGCAGTCCAGATGATCTGACCCGCATTCACCCGGAGGAGATCGGGGCATAGCGGCTCGAGGATAAGCTCAAGGATATTACACCTGTGTGAGACAATCTTAGGGGCACCAGGTTGGTGCCGCCCTTCTCAGGATAGCTGCCTCCGAATGAGGTTATGAGCATAAACCGAGTGAATTTCTTTGTTGCTTGTTGTTTTTGTTTGTTCTGACTTTGTCACTCGACAGGCTTTCACATGACTGGTCAGCTCTATCCCGATGGTTGACCGCACGCCCATCGATGTGGCGAGTGACACCAAGCATCAGGGGGTCTTGGATGGCGAAGAAGACGAGGATGACATCAAGGAGATGGAGGAGAGTGACGACGAACAAGGGGATGAGGCGGAGTCCTCCCCGTCTGACGAAGTTCCACCCGAGGCTCGCTCGAAAGCACGTCAGGACCCTGGGGCCGTATTGGGAGCTCTAAGACTCCGAAGGTGGTGAAGCCGAATGCCTACCCATAGTTACAAATGCGGTCGGAGTGAGCCGGAGGTATCGCTAGAGAAGGTTGTCAAACACCCCAGGACTACGACTTCGAAGCCCCAGAAGGGTGTTCTCCCGCGCATCAAGGTCGACGTGCCAATTGCTTCAGCGTAAGTACCTCTGCCGAATGATTTTTCCTTTGCTAGTCAAGGTATTCCGAGTGATGACAGGTCTTCTTGTTGTCTTTGTTGCAGGGCTGATACATCGATCGCTTCTATGGAGCCGAAGACCTCCGACAAAGGGCAGACGGATGCCGACATTGCTTCTTCCAAAGGTATCTCTTGGGCTTATTTATGTGCCATTCGGATCCTTTAGGATCTAGCCATGTGATGGCGCTTTAAATGTTTGTGGATGTGTGCAGAGCCACGAGTTGTGATTGAACTTGATCATGTCGGTCCTTTGGCGGTTGGACGAGTGTCCAAACAAGCTGCGCCCCCCAGCCGAGAGATCGAGTCCTCGACTACCCAGGCTCAGGTTCCTGAGGCCCGGGAGACTGCTTTGGCTGGAGTGCCATTTGGACCTGGACCGTCTGCCACGTCGTCGCTTCCTTCTGTGGACCGCAACCTCTTTCAGATGCACCGTATCCCGGAGGATCAGGAGGGAACATGCAAGGAGGCCCTGGCTCAACTCCAAGTAATGGTTGGGCGGTTGAAAGAAGCATACAACGCTAGTGAAGTTGTGGCGAAGAACATCTAGGTGAGTCCTTTTGTGCACACATGTTTTACTTTATGAACTTGATCCCGCGTGGGTTTGCTCTGGGGCACACCCACTCGGTGTCGTTTTCCAATGGGAGAGCGCTGAGCGCACCCACTGGGTGTAGTCACGAGGCTACCGTCCACTGTAGCAGTTGACGGTAGTCTTAGTTCCTATTTTGATTCGAGTAAGGTAGATAGGGTACGGCCCCCTTTTCCCTCCTCTTATTTTTCTAGTGGGGGTGCGCTGAGCGCACCTACTCGGTGTAGTCCCCGAGGCTACCGTTGACTGGATTAGTCGGCGGTAGTCTTAGAGTTACTATATTGTATTCTGCTTTACTTATATCTGTTGATGACTGATGTCAGCTGTGCTTCCCCGGCAACAGCGCCAGGAATAGTCGTGTCGATGACACCAGGAATCCTTCTCCTACGGCTACGCCTTAAGGGACTTCCTGGGCAAATATGCAAAGGATTTCCCCCGTGGCCTTGGAGCCTTGCGTTGATGTTCCCTCGAAGCGGAAAGGGTGATGTAGCACAGCAGTGGTAAGTATTTCCCTCAATTTGAGAACCAAGGTATTGATCCAGTGGAGGAGTATCACAAGATCCTGCACAAACACAAAAAGCTTGCTCCCAACGCTATGAAGGGGTTGTCAATTCCTTATAGATTGTTCGCCAAGTGAGAACTGAAAGCAACAAAGTGACAAAGCAAAGTAAAAGCAAAAGTGGAAACGATAGATGTGAATAGACCCGGGGGCCGTAGTGTTTACTAGTGGCTTCTCTCATGAAAGCAAGTAGACGGTGGGTGAACAAATTACTGTCAAGAAATTGATAGAACCGCGAAAAGTCGTGACGATATCTATGGCAATGATTATACCAATAGGCATCACGTCCAAAACAACTAGACCGATACTGTCTGCATCTACTACTATTACTCCACACGTCGACCGCTATCCAGCATGCATCTAGTGTATTAAGTCCAAAAGAACAGAATAACGCCTTAAGCAAGATGACATGATGTAGATGGACAATCTCATATCAACGACAGAGCCCATCTTGTTACCCTTGATGGCAACTACTTAATGTGTTCCTTGCTGCCCCTACTGTCACTTGGAAAGGTCACCACATGGTAAGAACCCAAAACCAAGCACTTCTCCCATTGCAAGAATCATAGATCTAGTTGGCCAAACAAAACCCAAGACTCAGAGAGACTTACAAGGATATCAAATCATGCAAATAATAAATCAGCAAAGACTCAAATATATATCATAGATAATCTGATCACAAATCCACAATTCATCGGATCTCGACAAACACACCGCCAAAGAAGATTACATCGGATAGATCTCCATGAAGAGCATGGAGAACTTTGTATTGAAGATCCAAGAGAGAGAAGAAGCCATCTAGCTACTAACTACGGACCCGTAGGTCTGAAGTGAACTACTCACGAGTCATTGGAGGGGCGATGATGATGATGAAGAAGCCCTCCAACTCCAAAGTCCCCTCCGGCAGGGCGCCCGGAAGGGTCTCCAGATGAGATCTCGCGGAAACGGACGCTTGCGGCGGCGGAAAAGTATTTTCATAGATCCCCTGATTTTTTGCTGTATTTTAGGGAATATATAGGCCAAAGATCTAGGTCAGGGGGCGCTCAGGGAGGCCACAAGCCCTGCCACCGCCGCCTCCCCCTGGTGGCAGATTGGGTGCTTGTGGGCTCCCTGGATCCCTCCTCGCTTGGCCCACAGGCCCCCTGATCTTCTTCTGTTCGGAAAAAAATCATTTCGGGGATTTTATTCCGTTTGGACCCCGTTCCAAAATGAGATATGAAAAGAGCCAAAAACACAGAAAAAACAGGAACTGGCACTTGGCATTGAATTAATAAGTTAGTCCCAAAAAAGATATAAAAGGTACATAAAACATCCAAAGATGACAAGATAACAACATGAAACCATCAAAAATTATAGATACGTTTGAGACGTATCAATGACAGACTGCCTGTGGGCCCGGGGCCATGATGGTGTTGTGGAGAAGGAGATGCAGGAAATCCGTTGATCCTTGCTGCCAAGAAGGCCAAGAATAAGCGACTCGAACAGGAGAAAGGCACAACTGAAGGTAAGCTTTTGCTATCCGACTGGTTCCTGATTCAGTTGTCTTTCCTATCCGACTAAGTCTGTCTTGTCAGATGACCTTTCTAAGAGGCTGGATAATTCCATTTCTCTAGGTACCATGAAGGATGCCCTCGAGAAGAGGGATGAAGAACTTGCATCGGCTTGGAACGAGCCCAAGTAGAAGACCCAGGCGGCCGAAGCCAAGGTTAAGGCGGTCGGGACACTTAAAGAAGAGAATCAGCTTCTCAAGGCTGGTGCGGAGAAATCTGTTGCAGAGGTCGCCAAGCTGAAGAAGCACTATGTCGAGTGGAAGGCCAAATTTAAGAAGGTCGCCCCAAGAGATCTGAACTCAAGAAGTTCATTGAGGACTTCAGCGTGGAACACTATGAGAAGCTTAAATGTATGTTATGCATCCGAATGATCTCCCGTTGTCGCCTTGCACTTTTCGAGTGATATTTTCTCATCTTTATGCTTTTTGACTGAATCCAGACTTCACCATTAGTGTCGAAGAAGAGTCGACGTGAATAAAGAAAGCTGGTTTGCAGCTAAGCCCCCCGAGTGTGGATGCTATCCTCACTCGAGATCGTTTTTGACTTAGGCTAAAGCTGGTTCGCAGCTAAGCCCCCCGAGTGTGGAAGCTGTCCTCACTCGGGATCATTTTTGACTTAGGCTAAAGCTGGTTCGTAGCTAAGCCCCCGAGTGTGGGAGTTGTCCTTACTCGGGATCATTTTTGACTTAGACAAAAGTTGGTTCGCAGCTAAGCCACCGAGTGTGGAAGTTGTCCTCACTCATGATCGTTTTTGACTTAGGCGAAAGCTGGTTCGCAGAAGCCCCCGAGTGTGGAAGTTGTCCTCACTCGGGATCATTTTTGACTTAGGCGAAAACTGGTTCGCAGCTAAGCCCTCGAGTGTGGAAGTTTTCCTCACTCAGGATTGTTTTTGACTTAGGCGAAAGCTGGTTTGTAGCTAAGCCTCCGAGTGTGGAAGTTGTCCTCACTCGAGATTGTTTTTGACTTAGGCAAAAGTTGGTTCATAGATAAGCCCCACAGTGAAGAAGTTGTCCTTACCTAGGATTGTTTTTTGACTTAGGCGAAAGCTGGTTTGTAGGTAAGCCCCCGAGTGTGGGAGTTGTCCTCGCTCGGGGTGGATTTGTTCATCTTGGCGACTGAATGAAGATCTTGCTACATTCGGAACCGTTTTAACTTAGGCGGAAGTTGGTTCGCAGCTAAGTCCCAGAGCGTGGAGGTTGTCCTCACTCGAGGCCTTTTTTTTCCTTAGGGAACATGTTCGCTACCAAGAAATGATTGTTCTTGTCATCTTGGCGACCGAATGAAGACCTTGCTACATTCAAAACCGTTTTAACTTAGGCGAAAGCTGGTTCGCAACTAAGTCCCCGAGAGTGGAGGTTGTCCTCACTCGGGGCCTTTTTTATTCCTTAGGAGAAACAGGTTCGCTACCAAGAAATGATTGTTCTTGTCTTCTTGGCGACCGAATGAACAGCTTGCTACATTCAGAACCGTTTTAACTTAGGCGAAAGCTGGTTTGCAGCTAAGTCCCTGAGCGTGGAGGTTCTCCTCACCCGGGGCCTGTTTTTGTTCCTTAGGCAAAAATAGGTTCACTACCAAGAAATGATTGTTATGTTCATCTTGGCGACCGAATGAAGAGCTTGCTACATTTGGAACCATTTTAACTTAGGCGAAAACTGGTTCGCAACTAAGTCCCCGAGCGTGGAGGTTGTCCTCACTTGAGGCTGATTTTTGTTCCTTAGGCGAAAACATGTTCGTTGCCAAGAAATGATTTGTGCCCACTTGGGTGTGTTTCACCGGAGTGAGAGGTTTGGCAATAGTTGAAGAAAGGAAATAATGTATTCTTCTAACCATTTGAGTTCATTACATGAATGAAATGATATGTTTTAAGTGTAGAACTTGCGGAGCAGGTCCGCATTCCAGGTTATGGGTTCTTCCGCCCCGTCATCGAGGTTGTACACCCGATAAGCTCCGTTGTGTAAGAGTTTGGAGATGGCATATGGCCCTTGCCATGGAGGTGCCAGTTTGTGGGGGGTTTTGTTGGTCATGGTAGTGTTGCAGGTCTTGCTGGTACAATGTTGACCAAATGAGGGCTAGCTCTCTCTCTCTTCCTCCAGGACATACAAACTATCTTGGCATGCTGCTTTGGTTTCAGCTTCGTCGTATTGCTCCACACGGGGGGGAGTTGTGACGTAGGCCACTCGGCAGAATAGCTTCCGACCCATACACCATGAAGAAAGGAGTACGCTTGGTTGAACAATTTGGAGTCGTTCGCTGATACGTCCATTTTGCATCATGCCTTCATGTTGATATTTATCGCTTTTTGGGCTGTTATTACACTTCACGGTACAATACTTATGCCTTTTCTCTCTTATTTTTCAAGGTTTACATGAAGAGGGAGAATGCCGATAGCTGGAATTCTCGCCTGAAAAAGGAGCAAGTTTGAGATACCTATTCTGCGCAACTCCAAAAGCCGTGAAAATCAACGTGGATTTTTTTGGGATTTATAAAAAATACTGGGCCGAAGAAGTGCCAGAGGGGCGCCAGCAGGAGGCCACAAGCCTGCTAGGCGCGGCCTACCCCCCTGGCCACGCCTAGGGGGCTTGTGAGCTCCCTCCTGGCCCACTGGCCCCCCTCTTTTGCTACAAGAAGGGTTTTGGTCTGAAAAAAATCAAGAGGAGGTTTTTTGGAGGATTCGCTGCCGCCACGAGGTATAGGCTATGTGATGATACTGGATCATGGGACTACAATCGGTTGAAATTGGAATTTCATCAAAAGTTTTATCCTATGCATTTAGTACATCGTGATCGAAACTATATTTACAATTTTTCGCCTCGTGACAGAGAAAGCATCGCTCAAGCTTGGGGGAGGCTTAAATCAATGCTATATTCATGCCCCAATCATGAGCTCTCGAGAAAAATTATCATTCAGAACTTCTATGCTCGGCTTTCTCATGATGATGGCACCATGCTTGACACTTCTTGTACCGGTTCTTTTATGAAGAGAGATATTGACTTCAAATGGAATTTATTGGAGAGAATTAAACGCAACTCTGAAGATTGGGAGCTTGAAGAAGGTAAGGAGTCGGGTATGAATTTCACGTTTGATTGCGTTAAATCCTTTGTTGAGACAAATACTTTTTGTGACTTTAGCGCTAAGTATGGACTTGACTCTGAGATAGTAGCTTCTTTGTGTGAATCATTTGCTGCTCATATTGATCTCCCCAAAGAGAAGTGGTATAAATATCATCCTCCCTTAGAAGTCAATATAGTTAAACCCACTCCAGTTGAAGAGAAAGTCATTGCCTATAATGGTCTTGTTGTTCCCAGTGCTTACATTGAGAAACCACCTTTCCCTGTTAGGATAAAGGATCATTCTAAAGCTTCAACTGTGATACGTAGAGGTTACATTAGAACACCTACACCCCCTGAGCAAATTAGAGTTGAACCTAGCATTGCTATTATCAAAGATCTCATGTCCGACAATGTTGATGGCCATAATATTCACTTCTGTGAAGATGCTGCTAGAATTGCTAAACCACACGCTAGAGACAAACATAGGCGTGTTGTTGGCACGCCTGTTGTTTCTGTTAAGATAGGAGATCTTTGTTATCATGGTTTATGTGACGTGGGTGCTAGTGTTAGTGCAATACCTCAATCCTTATATGATGAAATTTAAGATGAGATTGCACCTGTTGAGGTAGAACCTATAGATGTCACTATTCAGCTTGCCAATAGAGATACTATCTGCCCCGTGGGAATTGTTAGGGATGTTGAAGTCTTGTGTGGTAAAACGAAGTATCCTGCTGATTTCCTTGTTCTTGCTACCGCACAAGATAGCTTTTGTCCCATCATATTTGGCAGACCTTTTCTCAATACTTTCAATGCTCATATTGATTCTGAGAAGCAAACTGTCACTGTTGGCTTTGAAGGTGTGTCACATGAGTTCAATTTCTCTAAGTTTGGTAGACAACCTCATAAAAAAGAGTTGCCTAGTAAGGAATAAACTATTGCCTTAGCTTCTATAGCCGTGCCTCCTACTGATCCCTTAGAGCAATACTTGCTTGAGCATGAAAATGATATGCATATCGATGAAAGGGATGAGATAGATAGAGTTGTCTTAGAACAATATCCTATCCTTAAGAATAACTTGCCTGTTGAACTGCTTGGGGATCCACCCCCACCAAAGGGTGATCCTGTGTTCGAGCTTAAACAGTTGCCTGATACTCTTAAGTATGCTTATCTTAATGAAAAAGAGATATATCCTGTTATTATTAGTGCTAGCCTCTCGGAGCATGAAGAAAAAAGTTACTAAAAACTCTGAGGAAGTACCATGCTGCTATTGGATATACTCTTGATGATCTTAAGGGCATTAGTCCCACTCTATGCCAGCACAAGATTAAAACTGATCTTGATTTCAAACCAGTTGCTGATCATCAAAGGAGATTAAATCCTAAGATGAAAGAGGTAGTAAGAAAAGAAATACTAAAGCTCCTAGAAGCGGGTATTATCTATCATGTTGCTCATAGGCGATTGGGTGAGTCCGGTGCATTGCGTCCCTAAGAAGGGAGGCATTACCATTGTCCCTAATGATAAGGATGAATTGATTCCACAGAGGATTATTACTGGCTATAGGATGGTGATCAATTTTAGGAAACTGAATAAAGCCACTAGGAAAGATCATTACCCTCTGCCTTTTATCGACCAAATGCTAGAAAGGTTGTCTAAACACACACACTTCTGCTTTCTAAACGGTTATTCTGGTTTCTCCCAAATACCAGTTGCACAATCTGATCAGGGGAAAACCACTTTCACCTGCCCTTTCGGTACCTTTGCTTATAGACGTATGCCTTTTGGCTTATGTAATGCACCTTCCATCTTTCAAAGATGTATGATGGCTATATTCTCTGACTTTTGTGAAAAGATTGTCTAGGTTTTCATGGATGACTTTTCCGTTTACGGGTCTTCATTTGATGATTGCATCAGCAACCTTGATCGAGTCTTGCACAGATGTAAAGACACCAATCTTGTCTTGAATTGGGAGAAGTGCCACTTTATGGTTAATGAAGGCATCGTCTTAGGACATAAAATTTCTGAAAGAGGTATTGAAGTCGATAAGGCTAAGGTTGATGCAATCGAGAAAATGCCATACCCCACATATATCAAAGGTATAAGAAGTTTCCTTGGTCATGTTGGTTTCTATAGAAGGTTCATTAAAGACTTCTCTAAGATTTATAGGCCT
Organism: Hordeum vulgare subsp. vulgare; assembly: GCF_904849725.1. Classification (NCBI taxonomy): domain Eukaryota; kingdom Viridiplantae; phylum Streptophyta; class Magnoliopsida; order Poales; family Poaceae; genus Hordeum; species Hordeum vulgare. The sequence goes on along the minus strand of NC_058522.1, from coordinate 431,373,431 downwards.
CTTACCAATCTCTTGCAAAAGGATATTCCTTTTGTTTTTGACGATGATTGTGAGGAAGCCTTCGAAATACTTAAGAGGGATTTGATAACTGCACCTATTGTTCAACCACCTGATTGGAACTTGCCTTTTGATATCATGTGTGACGCTAGTGATTATGATGTTGGTGCTGTTCTAGGGAAAAGAGTTGATAAGAAGATGAATGTTATTCACTACGCTAGTAAAACTCTAGACAGTGCCGAGAGAAACTATGCTACTACGGAGAAGGAATTTTTAGCAGTCGTGTTTGCATGTGAAAAGTGCAGGTCTTACATAGTTGATTCCAAAGTCACTATTCACACTGATCATGCTGCTATTAAGTACCTCATGGAGAAGAAGGACGCTAAACCTAGACTTATCAGATGGGTTCTCTTGCTACAAGAATTTGATTTGCACGTTGTTGACAGGAAGGGTGCTGATAACCCTGTAGCGGATAACTTGTCTAGGTTCGAGAACGTTCTTGATGACCCACAACCTATTGATGATAGCTTTCCCGATGAGCAATTGAATATCATCAATGCTTCACGTAGTGCACCGTGGTATGCTGATTATGCGAACTATATCGTTGCCAAATACATACCACCTAGTTTCACGTACCAGCAAAAGAAGAAATTCTTCTTTGACTTGAGACATTACTTTTGGGATAATCCTCACCTTTATAAGGAAGGAGTAGGTGGTGTTATTAGACGGTGTGTACCTGAACATGAACAGGGACAGATCCTATAGAAGTGTCACTCCGAGGCCTACGGAGGACACCATGCGGGAGATAGAACTACACACAAGGTATTGCAATCAGGTTTCTATTGGCCCACTCTCTTCAAGGATGCCCGTAAGTTTGTCTTTTCTTGTGATGAATGTCAAAGAATAGGTAATATTAGCAAACGTCAGGAAATGCCTATGAACTATTCACTTGTCATTGAACCATTTGATGTTTGGGGCTTTGATTATATGGGACCTTTTCCAAAATCCAACGGGTATAATCATATCCTAGTTGCTGTTGATTACGTCACTAAGTGGGTAGAAGCTATCCCCACTAGTAGTGCTGATCAGAACACCTCTATCAGGATGCTGAAAGAAGTTATCTTCCCTAGATTTGGAGTCCCTAGATATCAAATGACTGACGGTGGTTCACACTTCATTCATGGTGCTTTCCTTAAAACGCTTGCTAAGTACGATGTCAACCATAGAATTGCGTCTCCCTACCACCCTCAGTCGAGTGGTCAAGTAGAGCTAAGCAATAGAGAGATTAAACTAATTCTACAAAAGACTGTCAACACGTCTAGAAAGAATTGGTCTAAGAAGCTCGATGATGCATTGTGGGCTTATAGAACTGCCTATAAGAATCCCATGGGCATGTCTCCGTACAAAATGGTGTACGGTAAAGCATGTCATTTACCTCTTGAGCTAGAGCATAAAGCTTATTGGGCAATCAAAGACCTCAACTTTGATTTCAAACTTGCCGGTGGGAAGAGGTTATTTGACATTAGCCCGCTTGATGAGTGGAGAACTCAGGCATATGAGAATGCCAAGCTATTCAAAGAGAAAGTTATGAGGTGGCATGATAAGAGGATACAAAAGCGTGAGTTCAATGTAGGTGATTATGTCTTGCTATATAACTCTCGTTTAAGATTCTTTGCATGCAAGCTTCTCTCCAGATGGGAAGGTCCCTATGTTGTTGAGGAAGTATTTCGTTCCAGTGCTATCAAGATCAACAACGCGGAAGGTAACTGTCCGAGATTTGTAAATGGGCAGAGAATCAAGCAGTATATCTCAGGTACTCCCATAAATAATGAAAGCAATATCATCAATACCGTATCTCCGGAAGAATACCTAAGGGATATTTATCGGCCTGTTTCAGACTCCGGAAACGAAGATGTATGTGATTCGGTAAGAAAACAGAGTCCAAAACTTTTCCAGTAGGAAATTTTCTCCGTTTTGGAATATTTGAAAAATACAAAAATTGGAAATAGTCCGGGAAGTGCGCGAGGAGGAGACAAGCTTGCACGACGCGGGCCCACCCCCTGGCCGCAATGTGAGGGCTTGTGGCCTCCTCGTGCGCCTCCTGGCCTCCGTTTTCGTGCAGGGTACTCCTTCTGGTCTGAAAAAAATCATTATGTATACTCCCTTTTGGTCTGACCTCTGCATCATGTAGATTTCCTCTGTTTTTTGTTTCGAGCCTGTTTATGTTGCAGATCTAGATCGCTATGACTTCCCCAAAAGCTTCGAAGGATAAGATCTTCAAGAAGGTCATCAATCCCTACCTCACGGGAGTGCTCCAACACCCTCAGTCTATCGAGATGCGTGAGGGTATGTTGCACATCCGTGATGTTGGGGGGGCAAGAAGACCGGAAGCATGGAGACGAGGCTCGAAGCAATGGAGCAACAAGTCTTCAAGTGCCAAGGGGTGGTGGAGCGTGGACTCAACGCCAACCACATGATGATCACGGAGTTCACCAACAAGCACATGATTGATGCCAATGACATTGGGAAGCATCTCTCCAGGCTCTATGATAGGATTGATCAACTCCAGGGCCAGATCTATGACCTGCAGAACCAAAACTGTGAGTATTAGTATAGATTTAAATCAATACGGTTGGCTGCTGATTTGAGGATTCCGGAGATTCTTTCATCTTTCCATGATGGAGCACCTATGCCTTGGAAGACGGAGGATCAAACCCATGTTGCAAAAACTCCACCATCACCACCAAAGGAAGACAACTAAGCATTGGTATGGGCAATCCCCTTGGCTTGTGCCAAGCTTGGGGAGTTGCCCCGGTATCGTATCACCATCACATCTTTTGCCTTTTCCTTTGTTTTAGTTTTTCTTTTTAGTTTTCTCTTTCTCTAGTAGATTAAAAGTCTTAGTGTTTTAGTCTTGAGATTTGCTTTGTGTCACCCCGATGTATTTGAGCTCGTGAGCCATATGATAAAGAGTGTCTTAGTTGAAGGGCTTTGCCTCTTGCCATGATCAAAAGAGTGAGAATAGAACAAAAGCATGAAAGATCATGTAATGATCTTATGGGAAGTGATGGCTTCACATATAAAAAGAATGAGGATTGAAACTTGTTGAGGGTAGGCAAACGTAGACCTTGGTCATGGTTGCAATTAATAGGAAGTGATAAATAAGGAGAGGTTCACATATAAATATATCATCTCTGACACCATCTACGATTGTGAACACTCGCTAAACTATTGCATGCCTAGAAGTAGATGTTGGACAAGGAAGACAACATAATGAATTGTGTTTGCTTGGTTCCGAACAATGTTATATGATTAGAGATCCCTAGCATGTGACGATTGCTTCCACCTCACATTAGCCAAACCTCCCGCACTAAGTAGAGATGCTACTTGTGCATCCATAAACCATCAACCCAGTTTTGCCATGTGAGTCCACCATACCTACCTATGGATTGAATAAGATCCCTCAAGTAAGTTGTCATCGGTGCAAGCAATAAAAATTGCTCTCTAATATGTATGATCTATGAGTGTGTGGAAAATAAGTTTTGTATGAACGTGTGATGAGGAAGACATAAAAGCGACATACTGCATAATAAAGTTCTTTATCACAGGAGGCAATATAAAGTGACGTTCCTCCGCACTAAGAGGACACACATCCAAACCTCAAAAGCGCATGACAACCTCTGCTTCCCTCTGCGAAGGGCCTATCTTGTACCTTTACTTTTTGCCCTTAAAAGAGTCATGGTGATCTTCACCAATTCCTTATCTCGCCATTATCTTGGCTAACGTCATATGCTTGGGAAAGATCTATATTCATATGTCAACTTGGAGGTAGGCATTCATGAATTATTATTGTTGACATTACCCTTGAGGTAAGCAGTTGGGAGGCAAAACTATAAGCCCCTATCTTTCTCTATGTCCAGCTAAAACTTTGATCTCATGAGTACCACGTGAGTTGTAGCAATTGTAGAGAACGAAAGAATGATCGAGTATGTGGATTTGCTTTACAAGCTCCTATTTGACTCTTTTTGATGTTGTGATAAATTGCAATTGCTTCAGTGACTAAAGGCTATCGGTTGTTACTTCTCGGTAAGGTTCTTGATCCATGCTTTACTTTGTGATGGAATTATCACTTCAGCATGAGAGATTATATGTTGGTATTGCTGTTCTAATCACGATCATGATGCATGCATGTTCGTATCTTACTTTGTCGACACCTTGCTCCCTAAACATGTGTACATATTTATTGAGCTAGGCTTTTGCTTGAGGACAAGCGAGGTCTAAGCTTCGGGAGTTGATACGTCCATTTTGCATCATGTTTTCATGTTGATATTTATCGCTTCTTTGGCTGTTATTTCACTTCACGGTACTATTCTTATGCCTTTTCTCTCTTATTTTGCAAGGTTTACATGAAGAGGGAGAATGCCGGCAACTAGAATTCTGGCCTGAAAGTGGAGCAAAGTTGAGATACCTATTCTGCGCAACTCCAAACGCCGTAAAAATCAATGAGGATTTTTTTTCCCGATTTATCAAAAATACTCGGCCGAAGAAGTGCCAGAGTGGGGCATGCAGGTGGCCACAAGCCTGCACGGCACCCTGCAGGCCCACTTGCCCCCCCTCTTTTGCTATATGAAGGGTTTCGTCCAGGAAAAAATCAAGGAGGTGTTTTTTCGTGGTTTCGCCGCCGCCACGAGGCGGAACTTGAGCAGAACCAATCTAGAGCTCCGGCAGGACGATCCTGCCAGGGAAATTTCCCTCCCGAAGGGGGAAATCGTCGCCATCGTCATCACCAACACTCCTCTCATTGGCGGGGACTCGTCACCATCAACATCTTCATCAGCACCATCTCATCTCCAAACCCTAGTTCATCACTTGTAACCAATCTCCGTCTCGCGACTCCGATTGGTACTTGTAAGGTTGCTAGTAGTGTTGATTACTCTTTGTAGTTGATGCTAGTTGGATTACTTGGTGGAAGAGTTTATGTTCAGATCCTTGATGCTACTCATTACCTCTCTGGTCATGAATATGATTATGCTTTGTGAGTAGTTACTTTTGTTCCTGAGGACATGGGATAAGTCATGCTAATAGTAGTCATGTGAATTTGGTATTCGTTCGGTAATTTGATATGTTGTATGTTGTTTTTCCTCTAGTGGTGTTATGTGAACGTCGACTACATAACACTTCACCATTATTTGAGCCTAGAGGAAGGCATTGGGAAGTAGTAAGTAGATGATAGGTTGCTAGAGTGACAGAATCTTAAACCCAAGTTTATGCTTTGCTTCGTAAGGGGCTTATTTGGATCCACTAGTTTAATGTTATGGTTAGACTTTGTCTTAATTCTTATTTCGTAGTTGCGGATGCTTGCGAGAGGGGTTAATCATAAGTGGGATGCTTGTCCAAGTAAGGGCAGTACCCAAGCGTCGGTCCACCCACATATCAAACTATCAAAGTAACGAACGCGAATCATATGAACATGATGAAACTAGCATGACAGAAATTCCCGTGTGTCCTGGGGAGCGCTTTTCCTCCTATAAGACTTTGTTCAGGCTTGTCCCTTGCTACAAAAGGGATTGGGCCACTTTGCTGCACCGTTGCTACTTTTGTTACTTGTTGCTTGCTACGAATCATCTCACCACACAATCACTTGTTACCAACAATTTTAGTGCCTGCAGATTTTATCTTGCTGAAAACCACTTGTCGGATCCTTGTGCTCCTTGTTGGGTTCGACACTCTTACTTATCGAAAGGACTACGATTGATCCCCTATACTTGTGGGTCATCAGTACCTTATACGCTTTGCCCACTTCTTCATGTTCCACGGCGAGAACGATGCTAACCACTTGACTAGTAGCGGCGATGTACAAGAGTAAGGGCTCCTGGCTGCTCGGAGCAGCTAACACCGGCTGGGTGGATAGAAAGGCTTTGAGCTGGTCGAAAACAGCTTGCGGTTTGTTCGTCCACTCGAATCTGTTAGATTTCTTCATCAGTCGGTAAAGAGGTAGTGGCTTCTCGCCGAGTCTTGAGATGAAGCGGCTCAGGGTTGCGAGGCAGCTGATGTATATACTTCTCGCACCTCATTGGTTACCCCAAGTAGAAGGATGAGATGTAGTCAGCAGCAAGTTTTCCCTCACAAGGGAAATGTAAAGTTTATCAAACCAGGAGGACTCCTAGGCTCAACAAGTAGGTGTCTTCCACCCTGGCGCTAGCAGAAGATGTGGATCTGCACACACAACAAATAACTTTGTTCCCAACGAGTACAGAGAGGTTGTCAATCTCTCCGGCGTTGTAGTTTGCAAAGGATCAAAACACAAGCGAGAAGGTAATAGTGATTGCAATGGAAAAGTAAATGAAAGTGGTAAATGATGGAGGTTTAAATAATGATGGTGATATGGACCGGAGTCACATGATGTTCACTAGTTATGTCTCTCTCCCAAAAGACGGTAAATAACTATGCTTGGGTAAGCAAATCTCAGTTGGGCAACAAAATTTTGAACGCACCACAATGCTAATTATGCTACTTGATAGTTAGAGGTTCAATAGTAATGGGCAGTACGCCAAGACAAGTAGACCGTTTATTCATCAACATATACTTACTAATCATCCACCTTGAGATATCTATCCAAAACATCTCTCCGGTATTAAGTTGCGAGCCCCACCCAAAGTGTAAACTCAAAGCAACGGACAACTGCATTAACGAACTATGTGTAAGGTAAAAAATCCTTGCAACCGTGGTCACAAGCACCGTTGTTTTCTCCCTAGTGGCAACAACACATCCCCTAGTCTCATGTTTCTGTCACTCAAGCTAGACATCGAGGGGCATGAACCCACAATCATGCATAACGCTCCCTCTTGGAGTTACAATCTACTACTCGGCCAAAGCAATAAATAGCAAGGGAGAACATGCATGAAGCACTAAGGAACATAATATAAAAGGATAATCAAATATATAACTCATAACAATCTGAACATAATCTCATAATCCATCGGATCCCAACAAACTGAGCATAACAATAGCAAGAGAATTACATAGATGCCTTGATCATGTAGGGCAGCTCACAAGGACTAACCATTGAAGCACAAGATTGGAGAGGCGACATCACATAGCTAATGGTCATGGACCCATGGTCCAAGGAGGACTACTCACGGCACGTCCGGGAAGCATCCATGGTGGTGGAGAAGCTCCCGGAGGTCAATCCTCCCTCCGGTAGGGTGCCAGGAAGAGGTCTCCTGAGGCTCCCAATCTTGGAAGCGCTGCGCCGGTGGAACGATGGAGAAATTCGCGACTCTGGAAGTTGTGGAAGGGTTTCCTCTCGGGACTCTAAATATAGGCCAAAGGAGGGCACCGGAGAAGGTGACCCCCCCAGGCGGCCTCTTGGCACGGCCTAGGGCCTGGCCGCGCCAGCAGGTCGCCTGGGCAGCCCCTCTCCCCCCTCTGGCCCATCTCCGGTGAACCGGAAGCTTCCGCTTCGCTGATTTTTTATATATTTTTCGTTCGAATTTTTTGGGCTTCGGAAAATTGGGTAAAAGCCCCTGCAAAATAGACATCAGCACACAGAAACTGGCACTGGGTGCACTGAGTTAATAGGTTAGTACAAATATGTGTAAAATGATATAAAATTGTAGCAAAACATATAATAATGTCACCCAACAGATCATGGAACATGCAGAAATTATAGATACGTTTGGGACGTCTCAACAGCCCGTAAGCCTTTGCACGTCATGGATGCGCTCCCGACGTCTCATTTGGACTATGACACCTATTTTATCGGGGTTGGCATCGATACCTCATTCGGAAACGAGGAAACCGAGTAATTTACCGGCCGGCACCCAGAAAGTACACTTGGCCGGGTTGAGCTTGATCCCAAAGCGCCTGAGTCTCGCGAAGGTTTTAGCAAGGTAGGTCAGGAGGTCGGAACCTTTCCTGGACTTAACCACAATGTCATCCATGTATGCTTCAATGTTCCGACTAATCTATTCCTACACACACTTTTGGATCATGTGTTGGAAAGTGGCCCCAGTGTTTTTGAGGCTGAATGAGATGGTGATGCAGCAAAAACACCTGAATGGGGTGATGAAGGACGTTTTTATTTCATTAGGACCATACATTCGGATCGGGTGGTACCCGAAGTATGCATCCGGGAACGACAAGCGTTCACATCCAGCGGTTGAATCTACGATCTGGTCTATCCTAGGTAGAGGGAAGTGGTCTTTCGGGCAGGCTCGATTGAGTTGCTTGAAGTCAATACATATTTGAAGTGAATTGTTCTTCTTAGGCACCATGACCACGTTCGCCAACCACTTGGAGGGGTATACCTCGCGGATGAACTTGGTAGCTAGGAGCCGAGTGATCTCTTCGCCGATTGCCTTGCGTTTCTCAGGAGCGGTGCAAGTGCTCCTTAACGGGCTTGACTTTGGATTCCACTCGGGGACGGTGTTGAGCTAGTTCCCTGGGAACACCCAGCATGTCAGAAAGCTTCCATGCAAAGATGTCACAGTTCTCACAGAGGAACTGGATGAGCCTGCCTTCCTATTTGTCGCCGAGTGAAGTGGAGATGTTTGTCGCACAAGCACTCGGATCGATCGGGTGGACATGGACCTTCCTAGTCTCGTCGATCGACTAGAAGGCTGACTCAATTGATGGTCGCTTGGACTTGAGCAAATCAGCAGTGTCCACCGCCTTCTTGTATCATTTGAGTTGTGCTGCCAGGACTTGTTTGTTGGCGATTCGAGAGCCTTGTTGTAGGCATTCTTCAGCGACCTTCTGATTGTTGGTGACCCTTGTCACACCTTTCGGCCCTGGCAACTTAAGTTTAAGATATACGTAACATGGTCGGGCCATGAAATGTGCGTAGGTAGGCCTACTCGGGATGGTGTGATAAATACTTTTGAAGTCGGTGACCTTCATAATCAATCTCTCTTTCCTGTAGTTCTTCTCACCGCCAAATACAACATTCAGGGTGATCTCACCAAGTGATTCGGCCTTCTTCTCAAGGATGACCCCGTGAAACTGCATGTTGCTCTTGCTCAGTTGGGACAGTGGAATGTCCATTGCCCTGAGCGTGTCAATGTAGATGATGTTGAGGCCGTTGCCGCCGTCCATGAGGACCTTTCGCAGTCGAACCCCATTGACAACTGGGTCGACGACCAAGGCCTGCCTCTGAGGGGTAGCAATATTGGCCGGGTGGTCCGACTGATCGAATGTGACGAGTGTTTTCGCCCAATCGTGGTAGTTCATGGTGGCCCGAGCCACCATGTTTGCCTCCCGATTGATGACTTTCAATCGGCTCTTGCTCTCCACATCGGCGAAGATCATGAAGACTTTCTCAATGTTAGGATACCCGGGGGTAGCCACTTGATCGTCCCCATCACTCTTTTCCCTGGAAAGCTCTCCACTCATCTCGTGCTGGAGCAGGCGACAGTATCAAGCCGTGTGCTTGGCGGGGATGATCTGCCCCTCCTCGTCCTTCCTAGCATGGAGCGGACACAGCTGATCCATAAGGTGGCCTTTGGACTCGGCCTTCTTCTTGCCTGCCCAATCTTTCTTTTTCTTCTTGGGCTTGCTTTGGCTCTTCCCTGGGACAACTTCTATTTTGTCTTTGCCCAATGGGTCGCCTTTTCGCTTCTGTTTCTCGACATTGCCCGAGTGAGAGGCTTCGCTGGCTCGGCCTTTGCCGCTACGGAGGCGGCCTTCTTCTTTGCCATTCGCGTATCGATTGGCATTCTCCATTGCCCGACTGAGGGATAGATCCCCCGATCAGTAAAACTTAAGGATGAGCACCCTGTACCGAGTGCCCACTTTGAAATCACACACGACCTAATGCTCGTTGACGTTTTCCACGATGTTGTGCAACGTTGTCCACCGCTGGATATACTCCCGGAGGGTCTCGTTGCTCTTTTGAACACAATGTTGTAGCTCGGTTAAACTGCCCGGGTGCTTGTAAGTGCCACGTATGTTTTGGTGAACACTCATGCTAAGTCTCCCCTGCTATGGATACTGTTGGAGGGAAGCTGGTTGAGCTAGGCCCACGCCGATCCCTCGAGCATGAGGGGTAGATGCTTTATCACAACGAAGTCATCACTGCCGCCTATCTCGATGGCCACTCGGTAATCCTCAAGCCAACTCTCTCGCTTGGATTCGCCATTGAACTTGCCGATCCCCGTGGCAAATTGGTAATTGAAGGGGATCTCCGCTTAATGGATGTGCCAACCGAAATACTGTAGGCCAAATACTCCATGGCATGCGTTGCGATCGGTCGACCACGTTTTGTGTGATAATGGACATCGCGTTGAACTGTGGGGGTTGGTAACCATCGTCCCCATAACCCCTGTGCCGATTGGGACTTGGTGTGCAGTCATGGGGCCGGTGTCTGAGTGAACCACTCCTCGAAGGAGGTGTTCTGCTACAGACTTGATGTTCATGTCGCTGATCTCCGTGCGGGCCTCTCGGAAGAGGAGGAGATTTTTGATGCCTTCCGAGTGCATGCGGGCTATGAACCGACTGCACTGTGTCCGCCTGGACGAACATGCTATGGATACGATATGGTGATTGCACCACCGTAGAGTTTTGCTGCATGGCAGTCTTCAGCAGAGCGTGGATCTGCCGGATGCCTTCTCCGGTCGTAGACTCACTCGGCTAAATGGAATCAGCAACCTGAGTGGCGGCAGCCAAATTCAGAAGAGGCGTTCACATCACCTTGACGTGGCGGTGTCAATTGTTCAGAAATAGCTCCCAGCGATTGCGACTGGAGCTAGGCTGGTCCCTCACGGCCCGAGCATCGAGTGACTGATGAAGTCGCTCATGACGCTCGCACTCGGCTAGAGTGTCCTGACGTGCATTCTTTAACACTATCTCTTATGGGGCGTTCCCGGTGATGGCGGTGTGGAGAGCCTATTCGCTCCTCCACCGAAGTTCCTCCCGCCGTTGCTCTGTGAGCGACTGCAGAACGTGGTGGCTGCCATCCCCATGACGATACTCTCCACCAGCACGCCCACAAGAATTCTTCGCGGCAAAACCGGGGCTGCCTCCCCTAGTCGTGTCGGCCATCAAGGCCTCAACAACATCTCCACTGCTTTCGCAGTCAGAGTCGCCGAGTGATTCTTCGCTCGATGATGGGAAAAGGCTGACGGTGGGCTCGTCGAAATTGAGCATAGTCACCTGCCCCGAGATGGCCCGGTGGGCCATGGTGTGCTTGATCCACCGCTGCAGCCGCGAACGCCTGGAGCGCTTGCGATGAACTGCAACGGGGCGTGGGGGCACCGAGTGGTTGGACACCGATACGTCTCCGTCGTATCTACTTTTCCGAACTCTTTTGCCCTTGTTTTGGACTCTAATTTGCATGATTTGAATGGAACTAACCCAGACTAACGTAGTTTTCAGCAGAATTGCCATGGTGTTGTTTTTGCGCAGAAATAAAAGTTCTCGGAATGACCTAAAAATTTACGAAGAATTTTTCCGGGATTTATGAAAAATACCAGCGCAAGAATCAGCGGAGGAAGTGGAGCCTTGAGCCCATAAACCCACCAAGCGCGGGCCCCCCTGGCCGCGCCTGGTAGGCTTGTGGGGCCCACAAAGCTCCACCGCCTCTCAATCCAGCTCTATATAGTCCGTTTCGTCTCGAAAAAATCAAGGAGAAGAGTTCATCGCGTTTTACGATACGGAGGCGCCGCCACCTCCTGTTCTTCATGTGGAGGGCAGATCTGGAGTCCGTTCTGGGCTCTGGAGAGGGGAAATCGTTGCCATCGTCATCATCAACCTTCCTTCATCGCCAATTCCATGATGCTCTTCACCGTTCGTGAGTAATCTCATCGTAGGCTTGCTGGACAGTGATGGGTTGGATGACATCTATCATGTAATCGAGTTAGTTTTGACGGGGATTGATCCCTAGTATCCACTATGTTCTGAGATTGATGTTGCTACTACTTTGCCATGCTTAATGCTTGTCACTAAGGCCCAAGTGCCATGATTTCATATCTGAACCTATTATGTTGTCGCCAACATATGTGTGTTTTAGATCCTATCTTGCAAGTTGTAGTCACCTACTATGTGTTATGACCCGGCAACCCCGGAGTGACAATAGCCGGAACCACTCACAGAGATGACCATGGTATGAGGAATTCATGTATTCACCAAGTGTTACTGCGTTGGTCCGGTTCTTTATTAAAAGGAGAACCTTAATATCCCGTAGTTCCCATTAGGACCCCGCTGCCACGGGAGGGATGGACAATAGATGCCATGCAAGTTCTTTTCCCTAAGCACGTATGACTACATACGGAATACATGCCTACATTAGATTGACGAACGGGAGCTAGTTACTTATCTCTCCGTGTTATAATTGTTACATGATGAATCATATCCGACATAATCATCCATCACTGATCCAATGCCTACGAGTTTTTCCTACTGGTCCTTGCTATGTTACTTTGCTGCTACTGCTGTCACTGCCACTACTCTTACTCTGTTGCTACTGCTGTCACTTTGCTACTACTGGTTACTGTTGCTACTGCTGCTATCACCCTACTTTGCTACTGATACTTTGCTGCACATATTCAATCTTTCATGTGTGGTTGAATTGACAACTCAACTGCTAATACTTGAGAATATTCTTTCGCTTCCCCTTGAGTCGAATCAATAAATTTGGGTTGAATACTCTACCCTCGAAAACTGTTGCGACCCCCTATACTTGTGGGTTATCAAGACTATTTTCTAGCGCCGTTGCCGGGGAGGCACATCTATATTCTCTGAGTCACTTAGGGATTTACGTCTGCTGGTCACTATGAAGAATCTGAGAGATCCAAGAACTAAAGTCTTGCCCTCAACTACGAGGACGGGTAAGGAACTGCCATCTAGCTCTGCACTTGATTCACCTTCAGTTATGAGTAAGTTTGCGACACCACCTCCTGCTAGAAATCTTGATATGTCGCCTGTGCTTGAAGATGCTACTTCTGCTGCCCATGATGCTTATGATTATGCTATGCTTGATACTGCTTTGCATGATGATGCTATGATTGATACTGCTTTGCCTGATGATGCTATGCTTGATACTGCTTTGTCTGATGATGCCATGCCTGATACTGCTTTGCCACTAGGTGCATTCCTTGATGCACAAATTGCTAGAGTTGCTGCTAGATGTGATGATACTTCTGAAACTGCTGATACTATTGAAGTAGAACTTGCTATATTGCCTGATATTCCTGTTATGCCTGAGCGTTATGTTATGGAGGGAGAGATAGCTGAGGATTTTCTTGCGTGTAAGGATAGTTATGATGTTGAGAATTTACTGCGCAAGTGGAAAAAAAATCTATGAACGCTAGGATGAAATATGACCCCAAGTTTGCTACTTCGCCTATCTTTGTGACCGATAAGGATTATGAATTCTCTGTCGACCCTGAGTTAATCACTCTGGTCGAATCTGACCCTTTTCACGGTTATGAGTCTGAAACGGTTGTAGCCCATCTTACCAAACTGCGCGATATAGCCACCCTATTCACTAGTGAGGAAAAGATTCACCACTACTATATCCTCAAGTTGTTTCCTTTCTCGCTAAAGGATGATGCTAAGACCTGGTTCACTTCCCTTGCTCCTGGTTGTGTGCGTAGCCCCCAGGATATGGTCTACTACTTCTCGGAAAAATATTTCCTTGCCCATAAGAAGCAAGCTGCCTTGCAGGAAATATACAACTTTGCTCAAGCTGAAGAAGAGAGTCTCCCACAAGCTTGGGGGAGGCTCATCCAGCTACTGAATGCTTTGCCTGATCACCCTCTTGAGAAGAATGAAATACTTGATATCTTCTATAATGGACTTACCGATGCTTCCAAAGACCACCTAGATAGTTATGCTGGTTGTGTTTTTAGGAAACGAACTGTAGAACAAGCTGAGATCCTATTGAATAACATCTTGTGCAATGAGAATGCTTGGACTATTCCCGAACCACCTCCTAAGCCAACTCTGAAGAAAAGAGGTATTCTATTCCTCAGTCCCGAAGATATGCAAGAAGCTAAGAAATCTATGCGAGAGAAAGGCATTAAATCTGAAGATGTCAAAAATCTACCACCTATCGAAGAGATCCATGGTCTTGATAACCCGATACATGTAGTAGAAGTAAATTCTCTGCGTAGGTTTGATGAGAGTGATATTCCTTTTGATAAACCTGCTAGCTTATGCCTGGATGAATTTGATAACTTTGTTGCCAAACAACAGAGTTTCAATGATTATGTTAGTAGACAATTGGAACAGAATGCTCGTATGCTTAGTCATTTAAGTGCTTGTGTGGACAGAAATGTCAATGATCTTAAACTTCTGAGTAAACATGCCTCTATGGTTACTACTCAAGTAGAACAAGTACTTAAAGCTCAGAATGACTTGCTCAATGAGTTGAATGACAATTCTGTCAGAGTCGTCACTAGAGGCGGTAGAATGATTCACGAACCTTTGTATCCTGAGGGAAATCCTAAGAGGATTGAACAAGATTCTTAAGGAGTTAGCACTGATGCACCTAGTCATCCTAGAAAGAGGAAGAAAGATGATAGGAACCTGCACGCTAGCAACCCTATTGCTGCTACACCTGAGAGTCCAAACGATGTCTCTGTCTCTGATGCTGAAATGCAATCTGGTGATGAACATGAGCCTAACGATAATATCAATAGTGATGTTCATGATGATGCTCACCCTGGCAATGAAAAGGATGTGGAGATTGAACCTGTTGATCTTGATAACCCACAACCTAAGAATAGAAGATACAATAAGAATGACTTCGCTGCTAGGAAGCACGGTAAAGAAATGAACCATGGGTTCAGAAACCCATGCCCTTTCCTCCCAAACCATCCAAGAAAAAGGATGATGAGGATTTTGAGCGCTTTGTTGAAATGATCAGACCTGTCTTTCTGCAAATGCGTTTGACAGACATGTCAAAATGTCTCCGTATGCTAAGTACATGAAGGATATTGTGACTAATAAGAGGAGGATACCCGAGGTTTAGATTTCCACCATGCTCGCTAATTATACCTTCAAGAGTGGAACTCCTAAGAAACTAGGTGATCCCGGAGTGCCCACTATACCTTGCTCCATTAAAGGAAACTACGTTAGAACTACTTTATGCGACCTTGGAGCCGGTGTTAGTGTTATGCCTCTCTCTCTCTCTTTATCGTAGGCTTGAACTGGATAAGTTGACACCCACTAAAATCTCTCTGCAAATGGCCGACAAATCAACTGCTTTCCCTATCGACATTTGCGAGGATGTGCCTGTTGTGGTTGCTAACATTACTATCTTAATGGACTTTGTTATTCTGGATATTCCCGAGGATGATGCCATGGCGGTCATCCTTGGAAGACCCGTTTTAAACACCGCAGGGGCTGTTATAGATTGCAACAAAGGCAATGTCACTTTCCATGTCAACGGTAATGAGCATACAGTGCACTTTCTGAAGAAACAATATCTCGTACATTGCATCAATGCTATCGAAAAAACTTCATCGATTCTTATTGGGAGCTTTGAATGCCCTATTCCTCCTGTTAAGATGAAGTATGATTTGCTTGTTGGGAAGATACACATCCCCATTGAGGTGACCTAGTAACTATTCGAAAATTCTCCGTTCTCTTTTGCGATTCGAAAAAGTTTGTCAAGGAGACTTGATCAACCTCATTGACGGATTTCTTTCGATGACCATGAGATGGATGAAACGAGGAGTCGCAAACCTGTGTTCCAAGCTTTCACTTTAGGTTGCTTAGAACAAAAATGATAGATTTAGTTTAGTTTTCCGTGTTTTCTATTTTAGCGTCCGGTAGAAAAGTACCCCGAAAATAAAAGTTCTCCGAACGTCCTGAAAATCAAGTATGATTTTTTATGGAATTTTTGAAAAATACTGAGACGAAGAGCTAGTCTGGGGGCTGCACCAGTGGGCCATAAGCCCTGGAGGTGCGGGCACCCCCCTGGCCGCCCCTACCTGGCTTGTGGGGCCCACGTGCACCCCCTCCACTCATTCTAGCTCCCATCTGCTTCTCCTACCTCCAGAAAAAATCATTTCGTAGCTCAAACCCGTGTTCTTGCTCCTCTTGCTGGGATTTTCGGTCTCTTTTGCTCAAAGCACCATTCTCCGAACTGTTTTGGGGAAATTACTCCTTGGTAAGTGACTCCTCCATTGGTCCAATTAGTATTTGCTCTAGTGCCTTATACTTCGCGTATTTTTGCTGCCTTGGTGACCATGTTCTTGAGCTTTTCATGCTAATTTTAGCTCGTCCCAAGTAGTTTTGATGCGTAATATGGCCTCTAGGCACTTGTTGGAGTAGTTGCTACGAGTTTCGTTGAGCCTTATTCACTTTTCCTTAGAGTCACTAAAAATTTCAGAAATTTTCAGAGATAGAAAAGGGAAAAGATGAGGAGGTTCTTAAGAGGCTCTTCAAGCCGTGACCCCAAGGATGATAGAAGTGAGAAGAAGCCCAAGTATCCGGTCCCTCGAGTCGCGGAAGTTCGAGCGTGCGAGTGGCCAAGTTATGTGTTCTTACGCGCCGCTAGAATTTATGAGGACTTTTATCACTTGGTGGAGAACGCAGGCCTTAACGCCCTCGTTGAAGATAAGTGTCCGCAATACCTCCTCCTCACTAATATCTTCGTACAAAGCTTCAACTTCTATCCGAGGAAGAATCCTCCTATGGTTGAGTTCAAGCTTTATGATATCCCCCAGCGCATGTCACTCTAGGATTTTTGCAATGTTTGCAAATTACCTTTTGTTGGGGATATTCATGAACCTCGTCCACGGGACTTGGAAGCTTTCATCGATACTATTGCTGTAGGAGAGGAGAGAGGAGTGTCTTGTGCTAGAGCTGCTAGCATTCATTTTCCCGTGCTTCGGTACTTCTCATTATTTGTGGGAAAATGTTTGATTGGCCGTGGGAAGGCTAGGTCACTTAGTTCCCCGGATCTTGCGGTCTTGTGTGAAGCCCTTTATAACGATAAAACTTATAGCTTCGGCGCCATAGTAGCTCAACGGTTGAACACGAACCGTTCTAAAGGCATTGTCTATGGAGGTATCTATGCTACTCGTCTTGCTAGACACTTTGAGATACCCATTAGACTGGACGAGGAAGAAGAAATTCTTCTTCCTGAGAGATATCTAGATTATGATAGCATGGTTCGCCATGACTTCCTTGATAGAGATATAAATAGAAGGATGATTTATAACCTGGTATTTAGTCAGGGTACTCGTGAGACTATTACTTTGCCTGTTCCTTCTTTGTTCAATCTTCATGCAGGCAGGTACATTATTATGCCTTCGGACATCTACGCATATTGGGGCTTCGCCCAACCACACGTGCCCATGCCCGAGCCACCAGTCAAGTACCAGATGCCAGTTTATTAGTGGGAGCCAGAGGAGCTCACACAGCAGTGGCATCCTCAGTCCACTCCGGAGTACCCCGGATCTGGTTATTTCCCTCCTTGGGAGTAGACCGACGTCAGCTGTGCTTCCCTGGCAAAGGCTCCAGAAAAGGGTTGATCCTGCAATCTCTGCTGTTAGCTAGACGAATGCTTATAAGAACAAACCTTCTCCTGCAACGGCGCCACAAGAATGCTGATAGCACTCCCCGGCAATGAGACTGGAAGGATGTTGTTGATGGCCCACCAGCGCGTGGGTTCGCAGCAGTTTTCGAGGGTAGAGTATTCGACCCAATTTGTTGGTTTACCAGTCAGGAGGTGAGAGTATATTCTCAAGTATTAGCAGCTGCATTTGTCAGATTCAACCACACCTGAAAGATTAGTATCTGCAAGCACAGTAGTAACAGCAAAGTAGCGAGTAACGGCAGTGTAATGAGCAATAGCAGTGGCAAGGAACAGCGGTAATGACAACAGTAGCAAGTAGTGACAGTAGTAGCAACAGTAGTAGCAGCAGCAGAGCAAGACGAGTAACAGCAGTAGCAACAGTAGTAGCAGCAGCAGAGCAAGACAAGTAACAACAGTAGCAACAGTAGTAGCAGCAGCAGAGCAAGACAAGTAACAACAACAGTAGGACAAGCTCGTAGGCAATGGGTCTGTGATTTGTTTGGATGATATTCATCATGCAACAGCTATAACACGGAGAGATATGTGGCTAGCTCCCGTTCGTCAATGTGATGTAAGCATGCATTCCGTGTGTCGTCATACGTGCTTAGGGAAAAGAACTTGCATGACATATATTGTCCATCCCTCCCGTGGCAGCGGGGTCCAAAAGGAAACTACGGGATATTAAGGTTCTCCTTTTAATAAAGAACCGGACCAACGCATTAGCACTTGATGAACACATGAACTCCTCAAACTATGATCATCACCGGGAGTGGTTCCAGTTATTGTCACTCCGGGGTTGCCGGATCATAACACATAGTAGGTAACTACAACTTGCAAGATCGGATCTAAAACACACATATATTGGTGACAACATAATAATTTCAGATCTGAAATCATGGCACTCGGGCCCTAGTGACAAGCATTAAGCATGGCAAAGTAGTAGCAACATCAAATCTCAGAACATAGTGGATACTAGGGATCAATCCCCATCAAAACTAACTCGATTACATGATAGATCTCATCCTACTCATCACCGCCTAGCGAGCCTACGAATAGATTACTCACAAACGACGAAGAGCTTCATGGAATTGGAGAGGGAAGAAGGTTGATGATGACGATGGCGAAGATTTCCCCTCTCCGGAGCCCAAGACGGACTCCAGATCTGCCCTCCAGATGAAGAACAGGTGATGGCGGCGCCTCCGTATCGAAAACGCGATGAAAACTTCTCTTTTTATTTTTTCTTGGACGAAAGACAACTTATAGAGCTGGAGTTGGGGGCGGCAGGTGCCTATGGGCCCCACAAGCCTGCCCACCGCCACCAGGGGGGTGGTGGCGGAGTAGGGGCTTGTGGCCCACTGGCCCACCCCCTGAGGTGGAACTAGGGCATATATTTTTGATATTTTCCAAAACTGCTCCCCGTAAATTTTCAGGACGTTTGGAGAACTTTGATTTCTGCAAAAAAATAACACCAAGGCAATTCTGCTGAAAACAGCGTCAATCCACGTTAGTTCCATTCAAATCATGCAAATTATAGTCCAAAACAAGGGAAAAAGAGTTTGGAAAAGTAGATACGTTGGAGACGTATCAACTCCCCCAAGCTTAAAACCTTGCTTGTCCTCAAGCAACTCAGTTCACAAACTGAGAGAGAAAGAAAAACTTTGACAAACTCTGTTTGATCTTGTTGTTGCAACTATGTCTAACTCATAACCAGCATTTTAGCAAGATCACAAGTTAACTAGAGAAGCAAATGACACAAAGGTCTCACGGTAAACTAATATCAATGGCATAATCAGCTAATGAGAAAATAATAATGAGTTTCAAATACCAACACTTCAATCAAAACAAGCATGAAGCAATATGAATAGGTGGTATCTCGCTAGCTCTTTCTGAGACCGCAAAACATAAAAGCAGAGCACTTTCAAAGATCAAGAGCTGACTAAACATTGTAATTCATAGCAACGAAGATCCAGTCATAGTCGTACTCAATATCAATCAAAAGCAAAGCATAAAAATGACAGAGGTGCTCTCTAATTGGTGCTTATATAAGAGGAGGATGACTCGACAGGAAAATAAATAGACATGCCCTTCGCAGAGGGAAGCATTGACTTGCAGAGGTGCCAGAGCTCAAGCTTTGAAAACAGAGAAAATAATTTTGGCTGGCATGCTTTCATTGTCAACGCAATGACCAAGAATTCTCAATATATTCCATGCTACTCATGCTATAGGCGGTTCCCAAATAGAAAAGTAAAGTTTTAACTCCCCCACCACCAATCAATCACACTCCACGGCTAGCCGAATCCTCGGGTACCGTCCATACCAACATCAATCCAGGGGGAGTCTTGTTTTACGTTTATGTTTTCGAATTAAGCATGGAACTGGGCATCCCAAATACAGGCCCCTTTCTCGTGAAGGACTGTGAATAAACACATGTCGAGGATAACACTCCTAGCATGAAAGATACCAATAGCCCGCTGTCACCACATGAGAGGTTCGGGCATGCAAAACAGATTTATTTCTTGAAGGTTTAGAGAATGGCACATGCAAATTTACTTGGAACGACAAGTAGATACCGCAAATAGGTAGGTATGGTGGACTCTCTTGGAAAAACTTTTGGGTTCATGGAAGTGGATGCACAAGCAGCATTCCCACTTAGTACAAGCGAAGGCTAGCAAAAGACTGGGAAGCGACCAACTAGAGAGCGACAACAGTCATCAAGATGCAATGAGTTTGACTAACATTAAATGCAAGCATGAACAGGATATAAATCACCATGAACACAAACATCATAGAGGCTATGTTGATTTTGTTTCAACTACATGCATGAACATGTGCCAAGTCAAGCCACTTGAAACATTCAAAGGAGAATACCATCCTATCATACTACATCATAGTCATCTCAAAATCTATGTTGGCAATCAAGACAAACCATTATAAGCTCTCAGCTGAATAAGCATGGCATCAGAAACTATGATCTCTAAGTTGTCATTGCAAACATGGTTTTCTCACAACAAAGCTAAATCTGGGTCAACAAACTAGTCATATTCACAAAAACAAAATAGAAAGAGTTCATACCATCTTTTCAGTCTTAGTCACTTCATCATATATCATCACTGTTGCCTTTCATTTGCACGATCGAACGATGAAAACGATAATAAGCGCATTGGACTAAGCTGAATCTGCAGGGAAACACAAAGGAGAAGACAAAATAATATGGCTCTTTGAAAGCTAAACAGGTAAGCATATAAGAACCACTAAGCATTGTAACCAATATC
Organism: Hordeum vulgare subsp. vulgare; assembly: GCF_904849725.1. Lineage (NCBI taxonomy): Eukaryota > Viridiplantae > Streptophyta > Magnoliopsida > Poales > Poaceae > Hordeum > Hordeum vulgare. The sequence goes on along the minus strand of NC_058522.1, from coordinate 431,352,635 downwards.
TTCTACCTTGACACAAAGAAAAAGAAAGCTATTTACACGGGAAAGGTCCCAAGAAGCAAAAGAAGAAAGAAAAATCTTTTTGGGTTTTCTCAAAAGGACACAAAACAAGAAAACAAGAAAACAAAAATAAACTAGCATGGATAATACAGTGGCAAAGTGTGAACACCGGCTAACAAAATGAAAGCATAAGCATGAATATAAAGTCGGTGAGAACACGTACTCCCCCAAACTTAGGCTTTTGGCCTAGCTTGGTCTACTCCCATTGTGGGAAATAACCATCTCCAGGATACTCTGGAGCAGACTGTGGATGCCACTGCTGTGTGAGCTCCTCTGGCTCCCACTGATAAACTGGCGTCTGGTACTCGACTGGCGGCTCGGGCACGGGCGCATGTGGTTGGGCCAAGCCCCAATATGCGTAGATGTCCGCGGGCATAATAGTGTACCTGCCTGCATGAAGATCAAACAAAGAAGGAGCAGGCAAAGTAATAGTCTCCCGAGTACCCTGACTAAACACCATGTTATAAATCATCCGTCTACTAGCATCTCTATCCAGAAAGTCATGGCGAACCATGTTGTCATAATCCAGATATCTCTCAGGGAGAAGCATCTCTCCTTCCTCTCCCAGTCTAATGGGTATCTCAAAGTGTCTGGCAAGACGGGTAACATAGATACCTCCATAGACAACACCCTTGGAACGGTTCAGGTTCAACCGTTGAGCGACTATAGCGCCCAAGCTATAAGTCTTATCGTTATAAAGGCCTTCGTGCAAAACCGCAAGGTCTGGAGAACTAAGTGATCCAGCCTCCCCATGGCCAATCAAACATTTTCCCACAAATAGTGAGAAGTACCGAAGCACAGGAAAATGTATGTAGCAATTCTAGCGCGAGACACTCCTCTCTCCTCTCCAACAGCAATGGAACCAATGAAATCCTCCAAGTCCCGTGGACGAGGGTCACGGATATCCCCAACATAAGGTAATTTGCATACATTGCAAAAGTCCTGCAGCGTCATACACTGGGGAATATCGTAAATCATGAAATCAACCATGGGAGGATTCTTCCTCGGATAAAAGTTGAAGCTTTGAACGAAAATATTGGTGAGGAGGAGATATTGTGGGCACTTATCTTCAACAAACGCAGCAAGACCTACGTTCTCCACCAAGTAATAAAAGTCTTCATAAAGTCCGGTGGCGCGTAAAAATTCATCACTTGGCCACTTGCAGTCTTGAACTTCTGTGACTCAAGGGACTACATACTTGGGGTGGTTCTTCTCATCCTCCTTGTGGTTACGGCTTGAAGAGCCTCTCAAGAACCTCCTCATCTTTTCCTTTTTCTAGCTCTGAAAAATTCTCAAATTTTTAGAAACTTCAAAAGAAAAGTGAATAAGGATTAACCCAACTTGTAGCAACTACTCCTACTAGTGCCTAGAGACCGTATCACGCGCTAAAACTACTTGGGACCAGCTAAAATCAACTTTTCAAGCTCAAGAACAGGGTCACCAAGGTAGCAAGAATTCGCGAAGGATAAAGTACTAGAGCAAAAACTAATTGGACCAATGGAGGAGTCACTTACCAAGGAGCAATTTCCCCAAAACAGTTCGGAGAATGGTGCTTTGAGCAAGGAGATCGAAAATCATAGCCAAATGAGCAAGAACACGGGTTTGAGCTGCGAAACAATTTTTTCCGAAGGTGGAAGAAGAGGCTAAGAGCTGGAGTGAGTGGAGGGTGTGCCTGTGGGCTCCACAAGCTTGCACCCCGCCACTAGGGGGTAGGTGGCGGTGGGGGCGCTTGTGGACCACTAGTCAGGGCCCCTGACCAGCTCTCAGGCCCAGAAATTTTCAAAAATCCAGAAAAAATCATACTAAATTTTCAGGACCATCGAAGAACTTTTATTTTTGAGGTATTTTTCTCCGGGACGCTAAAACAGAAAACAGGAAAAGCTAAACTAATTCCATCATTTTTCTTCTAAGCAACAAAAAATGAAGACTCAAAACAGAGGTATGTGACTCTCTGATTCATCCGTTTCATGGTCATCGGAAGAAATCCGTCAATGGGGTTGATCAAGTCCTTATGACAAAACCTTCTCGAATCGCAAGAGAGAACAGAGAATTTTCGAATAGCCACTAAGTCACCTCAATGGGGATATGTATCTCCCCAACAAGCAAATCATACTTCATCTTGACACGAGGAATAGGGCATTCAAAGCTCCCAATAAGAATCGATGAAGTCTTTTCGATAGCATTGATGCAATGTACCGGATATCGTTTCTTCGGAAAGTGCATCGTGTGCTCGTTACGGTTGACATGGAAAGTGACATTGCCTTTGTTGCAATCTATAACAGCCCCTGCGGTGTTTAAAAAAGGTCTTCCGAGGATGATAGCCATGGCATCGTCCTCGGGAATATCCAAGATAACAAAGTCTGTTAAGATAGTGGTATTAGCAACCACAACAGGCACATCCTCGCAAATGCCGATAGGGAAAGCAGTTGATTTGTCGACCATTTGCAGAGAAATTTTAGTGGGTGTCAACTTATCCAACTCAAGTCTACGATAAAGAGAGAGTGGCATAACACTAACACCGGCTCCAAGGTCACATAAGGCAGTTCTTACGTAGTTTCCTTTAATGGAGCAAGGTATAGTGGGCACTTCGGGATCACCAAGTTTCTTAGGAGTTCCACCTTTGAAAGTGTAATTGGCAAGCATGGTGGAGATCTCAAGATCTGGTATCTTCCGTTTATTAGTCACGATATCTTTCATGTACTTGGCATACGGAGACATCTTGAGCATATCAGTTAACCGCATCTGCAGAAAGACGGGTCTTATCATCTCAACGAAGCGCTCAAAATCCTCATCATCCTTTTTCTTGGATGGCTTAGGAGGAAAGGGCATAGGTCTCTGAACCCATGGCTCTTTTTTTACCATGCTTCCTAGCAGTAAAGTCATTCTTTTCGCATCTCTTAGGTTGTGGATTATCAGGATTAACCGTAGGTTCAATCTCCACATCCTCGTCATGGCTAGGTCGAGCATTATTATGAACATCACTGTCCACATTGTCACCAGGTTCATGTTCATCACCTGATTGTGTTTCTGCATCAGACGCAGAAATATCATTAGGTTCTTCAGGTGTGATAGTATTTGGTGAACTGGCGTGCAGGTTTCTATCATCCTTCTTCTTCTCCTTAGGATGACTAGGTGTATCAGCATTGATTCCTTGAGAATCTTGATCAATTCTCTTAGGATGATCTTCAGGATACAAAGGTTCCTGAGTCATTTTGCCTCCTCTAGTAATGACTCTGATAGAGTTGTCATTTAATTCATTGAGCATGTCATTCTGAGCATTAAGTACTTGTTCTACCTGAGTAGTAATCATAGAGGCATGTTTACGCAGAAGCTTCAGAGCATTGACATTTGTGTCTACACAAGCACTTAAATGGCTAAGCATACGAGTACTTTGTTCCAAATGTCTGCTATCATAATCATTGAAACTCTGTTGTTTGGCAACAAAGTTGTCAAATTCATCAAAGCATAGGCTAGCAAGTTTATCAAAAGGAATATCACTCTCATCAAACCCACGCAGAGAATTCACTTCTACTACCTGTATCGGGTTATCGAGACCGTGGATCTCTTCGATAGGTGGTAGATTTTTGACATCTTCAGATTTAATACCTTTCTCTTGCATAGATTTCTTAGCTTCTTGCATATCTTCGGGACTGAGGAATAGAATACCTCTTTTCTTAGGAGTTGGCTTAGGAGGTGGTTCGAGAATAGTCCAGGCATTATCGTTGATCAAGAGGTTATTCAGTAGGGTCTCAGCTTGTTCTACAGTTCGTTCCCTAAAAACACAACATGCACAACTATCTAGGTAGTCTCTAGAGGCATCGGTAAGTCTGTTATAGAGGATATCAAGTATCTCGTTCTTCTTAAGAGGGTGATCAGGCAAAGCATTATGTAGCTGGACGAGCCTCCCCCAAGCTTGTGGAAGACTCTCTTCTTGCAGTTGAGCAAAGTTGTATATTTCCTGCAAGGCAGCTTGCTTCTTATGGGCAGGGAAATATTTCTCACAGAAGTAATAGACCATCTTCTGGGGACTACGCACACATCCAGGAGCAAGAGAGGTGAACCAGGCTTTAGCATCATCCTTTAGAGAGAAAGGAAACGGCTTAAGGATATAGTAGTGGCGGATCTTCTCCTCATTAGTGAAAAGGTTGGCTATTTCGGATAGTTTGGCAAGATGGGCTATGACCGTCTCAGACTCATAACTGTGAAAAGGATCAGATTCGACTAGAGAGATTATCTCAAGGTCGAGAGAGAATTCATAATCCTTATCGGTGACAAAGATAGGCGAAGTGGCAAACTTCGGGTCATTTTTCATCCTGACTTCACGAGATTTTTCCTTCCACTTGAGAATTAATTTCTCAGCGTCATAGGCATCCTTACACGCAAGAAAATCCTTAGCTATCTCTCCCTCCATAACGTAACCCTCAGGTATATCAGGCAATTCTCTAGGAGAGCTAGATCTAGCAGGAGCAAAAGCAGGTTCTATCTCAATAGCATCAGTAGTTTCAGAAGCATCACGAGCATTGGCAGTAACTCTAGAAATATGAGCATCAAGGAACACTCCTAGTGAAACAGGCAAAGGAGCATCTCTAGCAGTATAAAGCGTAGCATCATCAGGCAAAGCAGCATCTCTAGCATCATCAGGCAAAGTAGTATCAAGCATAGCATCTCTAGCAATATCAGGCACTGTATCAAGCATAGAATCTCTAGCAGTAGTATCAAGCATAGTATCATCAGGCAAAGCAGCATCTCTAGCATCATCAGGCAAAGCAGTATCAAGCATAGCATCCCTAGCAGTATCAGGCACAACATCTCTAGCAGTATCAAGCATAGTATCAAGCATAGCACAAGCGACATATCAAGATTTCTAGCAGGAGGTGATGTCACAAACTTACTCATAACAAAAGCTGAATCAAGTGCAGAGCTAGATGGTAATTCCTTACCTCCCCTTGTAGTTGAGGGCAAGACTTTGGTCTTCGGATCCTTCAAATTCTGCATAGTGATCAGCAGATATAAATCCCAAATAACTCAGAGAATATAGCAATACCTCCCCGGCAACGGCGCGAGAAAAATGCTGACGTCAGCTGTGCTTCCCTGGCAATGGCTCCAGAAAAGGGTTGATCCTACAATATCTGGCGTTAGCTAGACGAATGCTGATAACAACAAACCTTCTCCTGCAACGGCACCACAAAAATGCTGATAGCACTCCCCGGCAATGAGACTGGAAGAATGTTGTTGATGGCCCACCAGTGCGTGGGTTTGCAGCAGTTTTCGAGGGTAGAGTATTCGACCCAATTTGTTGGTTTACCAGTCGGGAGGTGAGAGTATACTCTCAAGTATTAGCAGCTGAATTTGTCAAATTCAACCACACCTGAAAGATTAGTATCTGCAAGCACAGTAGTAACAGCAAAGCAGCGAGTAACGGTAGTGTAACGAGCAATAGTAGTGGCAAGGAACAGCAGTAGTGACAGCAGTAGCAAGTAGCAACAGTAGCAAGCGACAGTAGTAGAAGTAGCAGAGCAAGACAAGTAACAGCAGTAGCAACAGTAGTAGCAGCAGCAGAGCAAGACAAGTAACAGCAGTAGCAACAATAGTAGCAGCAGTAGAGCAAGACAAGTAACAGCAGCAGTAGGACAAACTCGTATGCAATGGGTCGGTGATTTGTTTGGATGATATTCATCATGCAACAGCTATAACACGGAGAGATATGTGGCTAGCTCCCGTTCGTCAATGTGATGTAGGCATGCATTTCGTGTGTCGTCATACGTGCTTAGGGAAAAGAACTTGCATGACATCTATTGTCCATCCCTCTCGTGCCAGCGGGGTCCAAAAGGAAACTACGGGATATTAAGGTTCTCCTTTTAATAAAGAACTGGACCAACGCATTAGCACTTGGTGAACACATGAACTCCTCAAACTATGATCATCACCGGGAGTGGTTTCGGTTATTGTCACTCCGGGGTTGCCGGATCATAACACATAGTTGGTAACTACAACTTGCAAGATCGGATCTAAAACACACATATATTGGTGACAACATAATGATTTCAGATCTGAAATCATGGCACTCGGGCCCTAGTGACAAGCATTAAGCATGGAAAAGTAGTAGCAACATCAAATCTCAGAACATAGTGGATACTAGGGAACAATCCCCATCAAAACTAACTCGATTACATCATAGATCTCATCCTACTCATCACCGCCCAGCGAGCCTACGAATAGATTACTCACGAACGACGAAGAGCTTCATGGAATTGGAGAGGGAAGAAGGTTGATGATGACGATGGCGATGATTTCCCCTCTCCGGAGCCCAAGACGGACTCCAGATCTGCCCTCCAGATGAAGAACAGGTGGTGGCGGCGCCTCCGTATCGAAAACGCGGCGAAAACTTCTCTTTTCATTTTTTCTGGAACGAAAGGCAACTTATAGAGCTGGAGTTGGGGGCGGCAGGTGCCTGTGGGCCCCACAAGCCTGCCCACCGCCACCAGGGGGTGGTGGCGGAGCAGGGGCTTGTGTCCCACTGGCCCACCCCCTGAGGTGGAACTTGGCGCACATATTTTTGATATTTTCCAAAACTGCTCCCCGTAAATTTTCAGGACGTTTGGAGAACTTTGATTTCTGCACAAAAATAACACCAAGGCAATTCTGCTGAAAACAGCGTCAGTCCAGGTTAGTTCCATTCAAATCATGCAAATTATAGTCCAAAACAAGGGCAAAAGAGTTTGGAAAAGTAGATACGTTGGAGACGTATCATAGACCAACTTAGGCCAAAAGCCTAAGCTTGGGGGAGTACGTGTTTCTCACCGACTTTACATTCTTGCTTATGCTTTCACTTTGCTTGTGGGTGTTCACACTTTAACACTGTATCATCCATCCTAGTTTATTTTTGTTTTCTCGTTTTCTTTTCGTGTGTCTGTCTAGTTTGAGAAAACCCAAAAAGATTTTATTTTTCTTCTTTTGCTTGTTGGGGGCTTTCCCGTGTAAATAGTTTTCTTTTTCTTTGGGTCAAGGTAGAAGACCATGGTTACAATGTTTAGTGGCTCTCGCGCGCATACTTGTTTAGCTGTCAAAGAGCCATATTACTTTGTCTTCTCCTTTGTGTTTGCCTACAGATTCCAGTTTTAGTCGAATGCACGAGCACGCTTATTATTGTTCACATCATTCGGTCGTGCAAGTGAAAGGTAATAATGACGATATATGATGAAGTGACTGAGCGTGAAAAAGCTGGTATGAACTCGATCTATTTTGTTTTTGTAAATATGACTAGCTCATTGTTCCTAGTTCAGCTTTGTTGTGAGAGAAACATGTTTGCAATGACAACTTAGAGATCATAGTTGCTGATGCCATGCTTAATTAGCTAGGAGCTTATAATGGTTTGCCTTGGATGCCAACATGAATTTTGAGATGACTATGATGTAGTATGGTAGGATGGTATCCTCCTTTGAATGATTCAAGTGGTTTGACTTGGCGCATGTTCACGCATGTAGTTGAAACAAAATCAACATAGCCTCTATGATATTCATGTTCATAGTGATTTATGTCCTACTCATGCTTGCACTCAATGTTAGTTAATCTCAATGCATTTTGATGACTGTTGTCGCTCTCTAGTTGGTCGCTTCCGAGTCTTTTGCTAGCCTTCACTTGTACTAAGCGGGAATACTGCTTGTGCATCCACTTCCATAAACCCAAAGTTGTTCCATATGAGTCCACCATACCTACCTATATGCGGTATCTACCTGTCGTTCCAAGTAAATTTGCATGTGCCGCTCTCTAAATCTTCAAGAAATAATCTGTTTTGCATGCCCGAACCGCTCATGTGGTGACAGGGGCTATCAGTATCTTCCATGCTAGGCGTGCTATCCTCGATATGTGTTTATTCACTATCATTTACGAGAAAGGGGCCGGTAATTGGAATTCCCAGTTCCATGCTCAAATCGAAAAGATAATTACAAACAAAACTCCCCCAGGATCGATGTTGGTATGGACGGCACCCGAGGATTCGGCTAGTCGTGGAGTGTGATTGGTTGGTGGTGGGGGAGTCAAAACTTTACTTTTCTGTTTGGGAACCGCCTATAGCATGTGTAGCGTGGAACATGGTGAGAACTCTTAGTCATTGCGTTGACAATGAAAGCATGCCACCCAAAATTATTAACTCTGTTTTCAAAGCTTGAGCTCTGGCACCTCTGCAAATCAATGCTTCCTTCTGCAAAGGGCCTGTCTATTTATGTTCCTGTCTTTTGTCTCTTTCAGTTTGTCAACTGAATTGCTTGAGGACAAGCAAGGTTTTAAGCTTGGGGGTTTGATACGTCTCCATCGTATCTACTTTTCCAAACTCTTTTGCCCTTGTTTTGGACTCTAATGTGCATGATTTGAATGGAACTAACCCGGACTACAGTTGTTTTTAGCAGAATTGCCATGGTGTTGTTTTTGCGCAGAAATAAAAGTTCTCAGAATGACCTGAAAATTTACGGAGAATTTTTCTGGGATTTATGAAAAATACCGGCGCAAGAATCAGCGGAGGAAGTGGAGCTGTGAGCCCACAAGCCCACCAGGCGCGGGCTCCCCCTTGGCCGCGCCTGGCAGGCTTGTGGGGACCACAAAGCTCCACCGCCTCTCAATCCAGCTCTATATAGTCCATTTCGTCTGGAAAAAAAATCAAGGAAAGAGTTCATCGCGTTTTACGATACGGAGGCGTCGCCACCTCCTGTTCTTCATCTGGAGGGCAGATCTGGAGTCCGTTCTGGGCTCGGGAGAGGGGAAATCATCGCCATCGTCATCATGAACCTTCCTTCATCGCCAATTCCATGATGCTCTTCACCGTTCGTGAGTAATCTCATCATAGGCTTGTTGGACGGTGATGGGTTGGATGAGATCTATCATGTAATCGAGTTAGTTTTGACGGGGATTGATCCCTAGTATCCACTATGTTCTGAGATTGATGTTGCTACTACTTTGCCATGCTTAATGCTTGTCACTAGGGCCCGAGTGCCATGATTTCAGATCTGAACCCATTATGTTGTCGCCAATATATGTGTGTTTTAGATCCTATCTTGCAAGTTGTACTCACCTACTATGTGTTATGACCCAGCAACCCCGGAGTGCAATAGCCGGAACCGCTCCCGGAGATGACCATAGTATGAGGAGTTCATTTACTCACCAAGTGTTAATGCATTGGTCCGGTTCTTTATTCAAAGGAGAACCTTAATATCCCGTAGTTTCCATTACGACACCGCTGCCACGGGAGGGATGGACAATAGATGTCATGCAAGTTCTTTTCCCTAAGCACGTATGACTACATATGGAATACATGCCTACATTAGATTGACGAACGGGAGTTAGTTACTTATCTCTCCGTGTTATAACTGTTACATGATGAATCACATCCGGCATAATCATCCATCACCGATCCAATGCCTACGAGTTTTTCCTACTAGTCCTTGCTACGTTACTTTGCTCCTACTGCTCTCACTACTGCTACTGTTACTCTGTTGCTACTGCTGTCACTTTGCTGCTACTGGTTACTGTTGCTACTGCTGCTATCACCCTACTTTGCTACTGATACTTTGCTGTAGATATTAAATCTTTCAGGTGTGGTTGAATTGACAACTCAACTGCTAATACTTGAGAATATTCTTTCGCTTCCCCTTGAGTCGAATCAATAAATTTGGGTTGAATACTCTATGCTCGAAAACTTTTGCGATCCCCTATACTTGTGGGTTATCAGACACCGATGGCTGTCGGATCAGGACACCGTGTGCAATTGCGCTGAAATGCGACGTACCTCGAGCAGGGAGGGCATCGGTGTCCAGTGGCGCATCCTGCAACCACGCCGAGTCATCAACGACGAAGCTGAGGGAGCCAAAGATGATCGCTCCGTCGAGTGTCATCATGTTGACAGAAAAGGTAAAAACTCCTACTGCGCCGGATTTGCTAGACCCACAGCCCCACGGTGGGCGCCAACTATCATGGGAATGATCTTGGCAATAGTACATGTGGTATGAATGAGGGGCGAAGCCTAGCTAGGGTGCACAGGATACACTCGGATGTACGAGTTCAGGCCCCACTCGAGAGTGGTAACGACCCTACGTTTCCAGCCTCGGAGGCTCGTGTTAGATATTAGAACATGAGATAGTACAAAATGTTGAACCTTTGCTCAAGAGCCCGGGGTAGCCTACATAGAGTGTGCCACGACTCGCCGGCCTTCATTACAAGGGCAAGTAAATGCTAATAACAACGTAAGTTACTAGTAATGGCATCTCTAACTCTAACGCTAGTGGTAATGCGCGTCTTCATTGCACTTCATGTGATAGTTCAAGTCTGTGAATGTTGTAGTCTTTTCGTTGCCCAGGTCCTGCTGCGGTCCGAGTGTTGGAGGACATCCGGCTATTACAAAGCAGGCCAACTAAAGTCATGTGAGCTGAGTGACATACACTCGTCCGAATGAGACTATGACTCCATAATTGACTTTTGGGACGTTGATGACCATGTAGGGTCTAGGGCAGGCCTAGGGATGCAGGTCCATTGGACTACCCCTAATGTACAACCCCGTCACCGGGAAAATCCCGTCCATCACGTAAACCAATGGTTATTTTGCCGAATGGCCCGGTTTATGGGATCCACTAGAGATGCTCTAGCAGATACTGTATAATTCCGGTGAACTGTGTTTTATGGGACGGTTTATGGAAAGGGCCAAAAATCTGGCCCGATCAGATCCACTAGAAAGGGCACGTCCCATAAAAATTTAAATTGCCCCTGTTTCATCCATATATGCATGCGGTGGCGCAGTTTAGGGTTCCTGTCCCACATATCCCCACCCTCCTCCGCCTCAAATCTCCTCCCTCTAATGTCAAATCCCTTATCCTTCGGCCACCTTTTCATTTGCATTTCTTCGCCGGATCTTGATAGAGAAGTCGCACGCGGACTCCTGGTGTGGTGGAGGTGGGGGTTTCGGCCGACGCAGCGGGATTAGGTGCCGGGGGGGAGGTCGATGGATGTGGTGCCTTCGATGACCGCAAGCACTGCATCGAAGATGAAGCCGACAAATCCTCCCTCCACCCTCCCATGTCCGAAAGGCGCACACTGTCGGCGCGTAGTTCTACAATGCGGGATCGCGGGATTGGGTGAATTTTTGTCGCCTTGGCGATCACTTCGAACCGGCCATCCAGCACCATAGGGCGACCGAGCGTGCCTAGTTTGAGGCAAATGAGGCCATCGCAACCGGAGATCCAGTTGCGGCACTGCACGTGCTGGCGCTCCTAGAGGAGTACCAGCTCGCCGCGACCCTCTTCGACACGCTCATCTACCACAACATCCATAGCAAGGAGCCCCTGCCCCGTGACGATAACAACAACAACAACAGCGAGTAGTAGAACTATTAGGTTTAAATTTTGTTTTGGTAGATGTTTAAATTTTGGTTTGTATGAACTCCCATATGATATGCTTGTGTGATGAAATCCCCTATTCTATACTTGTGATGAACTCCACAGATATGTTTTAGCGCGAACTAGTATGTTTGAATTTGCAATATCGATTTGCAGGATATATTCTATCTGCGCGCCCAACATCCTGCGAAAAATTGTTTACAAGATCCCGTAAATAATTTTTCTGGGATGGCAGACACTTGGAAAATCTACATCAAACATTGTCAGCCTCCTTGCATTCAGTAAGGGCAACTCTAACCGACCCCCTAAAACTTAGTGGAGTAAAAGGCTTGGTGGAGTATATATACTCCACTAAGTTTTGGCCGGACCTAGCCGATCCCCTAAACTTAGCAGAGTAAATTTTTGTTTTTATAAACTTTAGAGTTCTAGTATAAATTGCAGCTACATATCAACACACATATATAAACTAAACATAAATTTGAATGTTCAATCAAATTATGGATACAATTCACAAACCGAATTCAAAGTTTACAAACCAAATTTTTCAGTTTTAAACACATAAAATGGTTCAAGTGTAACAAATAGCATTTCATAGAACAACTAGGAAATGCTAAAACATTGCCAATGATGTCAAGAAGATATTTGTTGGAACTGAGTACGAACTTGGTGGTTCTCGATCTTGCGATGCTCCTCAAGGAATGTCAAGATCCTCTTTGTATCATGCTCTAGCTCAACCAGAGTCCCATGGGTGATGTACCAAAAATTCTGAATCATATCTCTCTCGTTTGGAATGATCATGTTATGCAATACTCCCTCCGTTCCTTAATATAAGGTGTATTAGTTTTTTAAAAAGTCAAAGGATGTCTATGTTTGACCAACTTTATAGAAAACTATATAAACATTTACAATACTAAAAGTACAAAATATAAAGATATATTTCATGGTGAATGTAGTGATAATGATTTGGTATTCTAAACATTGATATTTTTATCAATAAACTTGGTCAAAGTTAGAGAAGTTTGACTTTTTGAAAAAATAATACACCTTATATTTAGGAACGGAGGGAGTCTGATGCAACAAGTCATGATTCGCCATAGAACCTTGGAGTTCCAGTACTCAACAGGGCCATGAACAATTACAAAGCGCTTCTGAAGCACACTGAAGGCTCTTTCCACATCTTCCCTTGCAGCTTCTTGACACTGGGTAAAGTGAGTGTTTTTGTTAACTTTTGGACATGGAATTACTTTGACCAAGGTGTGATGACCCACAAGTATAGGGGATCAATCATAGTCCTTTCGATAAGTAAGAGTGTCGAACCCAACGAGGAGCAGAAGGCTCTGATAAACGGTTTTCGGCAAGGTAATAACTGCAAGCACTGAAAGTAGCGGTAACAAGTGATGGTGTAGTGAGGTGAAACGTAGCAGGTGAAAAGTAACAAGTAATAGCAATGGTGCAGCAAAGTGTCCCAATCCCTTTTGTAGCAAGGGACAATCCTGAACAAAGTCTTACAAGAGGAAAACGCTCCCGAGGACACATGGGAATTTCTGTCATGCTAGTTTCATCATGTTCATATGATTCGCGTTCGTTACATTGATAGTTTGATATGTGGGTGGACCGGCGCTTGGGTACTGCCCTTACTTGGGCAAGCATCCCACTTATGATTAACCCCTCTCACAAGCATATGCAACTATGGAAGAAGAATTAAGACAAAGTCTAACCATAGCATTAAACTAGTGGATCCAAATCAGCCCCTTACGAAGCAACGCATAAACTAGGGTTTAAGCTTCTGTCACTCTAGCAACCCATCATCTACTTACTACTTCCCAATGCCTTCCTCTAGGACCAAATAATGGTGAAGTGTTATGTAGTCGACGTTCACATAACACCACTAGAGGAAAAACAACATACAACATATCAAAATACCGAACGAATACCAAATTCACATGACTATTATTAGCATGACTTATCCCATGTCCTTAGGAACAAAAGTAACTACTCAGAAAGCATAATCTTAATCATGATCAGAGGTGTAGTGAGTAGCATCAAGGATCTGAACATAAACTCTTCTACCAAGTAATCCAACTAGCATCAACTACAAAGAGTAATCAACACTACTAACAACCTTACGGGTACCAATCGGCGTCGCGAGACGGCGATTGGTTACAAGAGATAGACTAGGGTTTGGATAGGAGATGGTGCTGATGAAGATGTTGATGGAGATGACTCCCCCCCCCCCCGATGAGAGGAGTGTTGGTGATGACGACGGCGACGATTTCCCCTTCCGGGAGGGAAGTTTCCCCGGCTGGATCGTCCTGCCGGAGCTCTAGATTGGTTCTGCTCAAGTTCCGCCTCGTGGCGGCGGCGCCTCCTCAAAAAAGCTCCGCCCTGATTTTTTTTCTAGAAGAAACCCTTCATATAGAAGAAGAGGGGGCAGTGGGCCACCAGGGTGCCCACAAGCCCTGTAGCCGCGGCCAGGGGGCAGGCCGCGGCTACCAGGCTTGTGGGCCCCTGGCAGCTCCCCTCTGGCACTTCTTTCGCCCGTTATTTTTATATAATCCCAAAAAACTCCATGTTGATTTTCAGGGCATTTGGAGTTGCGCAGAATAGAGGACTCAGACTTGCTCCTTTTCCGGTCCGGAATTCCTGCTGCCGGTATTCTCCCTCTTCAAATAAACCTTGCAAAATAAGAGAGAATAGGCATAAGTATGGTACCACAAAGTATAATAACAGTCCATAAAGCGATAAATATCAACATGAAAGCATGATGGAAAATGGACGTATCAACTCCCCCAAGCTTAGACCTCGCTTGTCCTCAAGCGAAAACCAAGATCCATAAACATGTCCACATGTTTAGGGATGAAGGTGTCGATAAAACATAATACAGACATGAGGGCATCATGATCACACATAGAACAGCAATACATCATAAAGATTCTTATGGGAAAGTAACAATTCCTTCACAAAGCAAAGTATGAATCAAAAACCTTAGCGAGAAGTAGCCAACAATAGTCCATAGTCATCGAAGCAATTGCAATTTATCATAACATCAAAAAGAGTCAAATAAGAGCTTGTAAAGAAAATGCACATACTCAATCATCTCTTTTGTTTTCCACAATTGTTACAACTCACATGGTACTCATGGTATCAAAGTTTAAGTTGGACACAGAGAAAGATATGGGCTTATAATTTTGCCTCCCAACCATTTACCTCAAGGGTAAAGTCAACAATAATAAAGCATAAGTACTCATCTCCAAGTTGATATATGAATATAGATCTTTCCCTAGCATATGACGTTCACCAAGATGAAGACGGAATAGGGAATTGGTGTTGATCACCATGACTTTCACAAGGACAAAAGTAAAGGTACAAGATAGGCCCTTCGCAGAGGGAAGCAGAGGTTGTCATGCGCTTTTAAGGTTTGGATATACGACCTCTTAGTGTAAAGGAATGTCACTTTATATTGCCCCCAGTGATAAAGAACTTTATTATGCAGTCTGTCGCTTTTATGTCTTCCTCATCACAGGTTCGTACAAAGCTTATTTTCCACACACTAATAAATCATACATACTTTAGATAGCAACTTTTTATTGCTTGCACCGATGACAACTTACTTGAAGGATCTTACGCAATCCATAGGTAGGTATGGTGGACTCTCATGGCAAAACTGGGTTGAAGGTTTATGGATGCACAAGTAGTATTTCTACTTAGTATGGAAGTTTTGGCTAATATGAGGTGGAAGCAATCGTCACATGCTAAGGGATCTCTATACATATAACATTGTTTGGAACCAAGCAAACACAATTCATTATGTTGTCTTCCTTGTCCAACATCTACTTCTAAGCATGTAATAGTTTGGTGGGTGCTCACAATTATAGAAAGTGTCTAAGATGATATATTTATATGTGAACCTCTCTTTCCTTATTACTTCTTATTAATTGCAACAATGATTGGGGTCTATGTTGGTCTATTCTCAACAAGTTTCAATAATCATACTTGTTATATGTGAAGCTATCACTTTCCATAAGATCATCTCATGATCTTCCATGCTATCATTCTTTTCATACTTTTGATCACGGCACCAAACAAAGCCCTTGACTAAGATACTCATTATTATATGGCTCACGAGCAAGAATACATTGGGGGTGAAACAAAGCAAAACTCAAGACTAAAACACTAAGACTTTACTCTACTAGAGAAAAAGAAAACTGAAAAGGAAAACTAAAACAAAGGTAAAAGCAAAAGATATAAAGGTGATACGATACCAGGGCAACTCCCCCAAGCTTGGCAAAAGCCAAGGGGATTGCCCATACCAATGATCAGTTGTCTTCCTTTGGTGGTGGTGGTGGAGGAGTTGCAACATGAGTTTGATCCTCCATCTTCCAAGGCATAGGTGCTCCATCATGGCACGATGAACGAGTCGCCGGAATCCTCAAATCTGCAGCCAACCGTATTGATTTAAATCTATACTCATACTCACAGTTTTCGTTCTGCAGGTCATAGATCTGGCCCTGGAGTTGATCAACCCTATCATAGAGCCTGGAGAGGTGCTTCCCAATGTCATTGGCATCCATCTTATGCTTGTTGGTGAACTCCGTGATCATCATGTGGTTGGCGTTGAGTCCACGCTCCACCATCCCTTGGCACTTGAAGACTTGTTGCTCCATAGCTTCAGGCCTCGTCTCCACGCTTTCGGTCTTCTTAGGCCCCTCAACATCGCGGATGTGCAACATACCCTCACGCATCTCAATAGATTGAGGGTGTTGCAGCACTTCCGTGAGGTAGGGATGGATGACCTTCTCGAAGATCTTGTCCTTAGGAGCTTTTGGGGAAGTCATGACAATCTAGATCTGCAACACAAACAGGCTCGAAACGAAAAACAGAGGAAAACTACGCGATACGGAGATCAAAACCCTCAGGCATAAATATAATGATTTTTTCTGGACCAGAACAAATGCTCCGCAAGAAAACTGAGTCCGGGAGGCACACGAGGTGCCCACAAGCCGTGTAGCCGCGGCTACCAAGCTTGTGGCCGCCTCGTGCGCTCTTTGGACTGCTTTTTTATTTTTCTAATTTTCCATAAATTCCAAAACGGAGAAAATTTCCTACTGGAAAAGTTTTGGAGTCCAATTACTTACCGAAACACATACCTCCTCATTTTCAGAGTCTGAAACAGGCTGATAAACATCCCTTATGTACTCCTCTGGAGTTATGATATTGATGATATTGCTCTCAACATTTATGGGAGTACCAGAGATATAATGCTTGATTCTTTGCCCATTTACCACTCTAGGAAAATTACCTTCCGTGTTATTGATTTTGATGGCACCGGAACGATATACTTCCTCGACAACGTAGGGGCCTTCCCATTTAGAGAGAAGCTTGCCTGCGAAGAATCTTAAGCGAGAATTGTATAGCAGGACATAATCACCTACATTGAACTCACGTTTTTGTATTCTTTTATCTTGCCATCTCTTAACCTTTTCCTTGAACAACTTGGCATTCTCATATGCCTGGGCCCTCCATTCATCTAATGAGCTGATATCAAACAACCACTTCTCACTGGAAAGTTTGAAATCGAACTTGAGCTCTTTGATTGCCCAATAAGCTTTGTGTTCTAGCTCAAGAGGTAAATGACATGCTTTACCGTAAACCATTTTATACGGCGACATGCCCATGGGATTCTTATAAGAAGACCTATAAGCCCATAGTGCATCGTCAAGTTTGCTAGACCAATTCTTTCGAGATCTATTGACAGTCTTTTGTAAGATCAATTTGATCTCCCTATTACTCAACTCCACTTGACCACTAGACTGAGGATGATAAGGAGATGCAACTCTATGGTTGACATCATACTTAGCGAGCATCTTGTGGAAAACACCATGAATGAAGTGTGAACCGCCATTAGTCACCAGATATCTAGGGACTCCAAATCTTGGGAAAATGACTTCTTTAAGCATCTTAATAGAGGTGTGGTGATCAGCATTTCTAGTGGGGATAGCTTCTACCCACTTAGTGACGTAATCAACAGCAACTAAGATGTGAGTATACCCATTGGAACTCGGGAAGGGTCCCATATAATCAAAGCCCCACACATCAAATGGTTCAATGACAAGTGAATAGTTCATAGGCATTTCCTGACGTTTACTGATGTTCCCTATTCTTTGGCATTCGTCACAAGACAAGAAAACTTACGGGCATCCTTGAAGAGAGTGGGCCAATAGAAACCTGATTGCAATACCTTATGAGCAGTTCTATCTCCAGCATGGTGTCCTCCGTAGGCTTTGGAATGACACTTCTGCAGGGTTTGTCCCTGTTCATGTTCAGGCACACAACGTCTAATAACACCATCTACTCCTTCCTTATAAAGGTGGGGATCATCCCAAAAGTAGTGTCTCAAATCAAAGAAGAATTTCTTCTTTTGCTGGTAGGTGCAACTGGGTGGTATGTATTTGGCTACGATATAGTTTGCGTAATCAGCATACCACGGTGCACTATGTGAAGTGCGGATGACATTCAATTGCTCATCAGGAAAGCTGTCATCAATAGGTCGTGGGTCATCAAGGACATTCTCTAGCCTAGACAAGTTATCTGCTATAGGGTTATCAGCACCCTTTCAGTCAACAACGTGCAGATCAAATTCTTGTAGCAGGAGAACCCATATGATTAGCCTAGGTTTAGCGTCCTCCTTCTCCATAAGGTACTTAATAGCAGCATGATCAGAGTGAATAATGACTTTGGAGTCAACTATATAAGATCTGAACTTTTCACATGCAAACACGACTACTAAAAATTCCTTCTCCGTAGTGGCATAATTTCTTTGGGCACTGTCTAGAGTTTTACTAGCGTAGTGAATAACATGCAACTTCTTGTCAACTCTTTGTCCTAGAACAGCACCAACAGCGTAATCACTAGCATCGCACATGATTTCAAAGGGCAAGTTCCAATCAGGTGGTTGAACAATAGGTGCGGTTATCAAGGCCTTCTTAAGTATTTTGAAAGCTTCCTCACAATCCTCATCAAAAACAAAAGGAACATCCTTCTGCAAGAGGTTGGTAAGAGGCCAAGAAATCTTAGAGAAGTCTTTAATGAACCTTCTATAGAAACCAGCATGACCTAGGAAACTTCGTATATCTCTGATATCTGTGGGGCAAGGCATTTTCTCAATTGCATCAACCTTAGCCTTATCAACTTCAATGCCTTTCTCAGAAATTTTGTGTCCTAAGACGATGCCTTCATTAACCATGAAGTGGCACTTCTCCTAGTTCAAGACGAGGTTGGTATCTTTGCATCTCTGTAAGACTCGATCAAGGTTGCTGAGGCAATCGTCAAAGGAAGAACCGTAAACGGAGAAATCATCCATGAAAACCTCAACAATCTTTTCACAAAAGTCAGACAGTGTTGCCATCATACATCTTTGAAAGGTGGCAGGTGCATTGCATAATCCAAAAGGCATACGTCTATGAGCAAAGGTACCGAAGGAGCAGGTGAAAGTAGTTTTCTCCTGATCAGATTGTGCAACAGGTATTTGCGAGAAACCTGAATAACCGTCTAGAAAGCAGAAGTGTGTGTGTTTAGATAGCCTTTCTAGCATTTGGTTGATAAACGGCAAAGGATAATGGTCTTTCCTGGTTGCCTTGTTCAGTTTCCGGAAGTCTATCACCATCCTATAGCCAATAATAATCCTCTGTGGGATTAGTTCATTCTTATCATTAGGAACGACAGTGATACCTCCCTTCTTAGGTACGCAATGTACTGGACTTGCCCAATCACTATGAGCAACATGATAAATGATTCCTGCTTCCAGAAGCTTTAATATTTCTTTTCTCACGACCTCTTTCACCCTAGGATTTAACCTCCGTTGATGATGAGCGACTGGCTTAGAATCAGGATCGGTTTTAATCTTGTGATGACATAGAGTGGGACTAATACCCTTAAGATCATCAAGAGTACATCCAATAGTAGCACGGTGCT
Organism: Hordeum vulgare subsp. vulgare; assembly: GCF_904849725.1. Taxonomy (NCBI): domain Eukaryota; kingdom Viridiplantae; phylum Streptophyta; class Magnoliopsida; order Poales; family Poaceae; genus Hordeum; species Hordeum vulgare. The sequence goes on along the minus strand of NC_058522.1, from coordinate 431,333,229 downwards.
GCCTCAAAGTTTTTAATAACTTCTTCTCTTCATGATTCAAAGGAGAGCACTATAATAACAAGATATATCTCCTTCTCATCAAGATAGGCATAATTAAGAGTATCTGGTAACTATTTAAGCTCGAACACAGGATCACCCTTTGGTGGGGGAGGATCCCCAAGCAGTTCAACAGGCAGATTATTCTTAAGAATAGGATATTGTTCTAAAACAATTTTATCTATCTCATCTCTTTCATCCATATGCATATCATTTTCATGCTCAAGCAGATATTGCTCTAAAGGATAAGTAGGAGGCACGACAATAGAGGCAAGAGCAATGATTTCATCCCTACCAGACGACTCTTTTTCATGGGGTTGTCTTCCAAACTTGGAGAAGTTAAATTCATGAGACACACCCTCGAAACTAACAGTTATAGTCTGTTTAACGCAATCAATGTGAGCATTGATAGTGTTGAGAAAGGGTCTACCAAATATGATGGGACAAAAGCTATCTTGTGCAGTAGGAAGGACGAGGAAATCAGTAGGATACTTCGTCTTACCACACAGGACTTCTACGTCTCTCACAATTCTCACAGGGCAGATAGTGTCTCTATTAGCTAGCGTAATAGTGACATCAATGGGTTCTAACTCAGCAGGTGCAATCTCATCTTTGATTTCATCATATAGGGACCGGGGTATTGCACTAACACTAGCACCCATATCACATAAACCATGATAACAGTGATCTCCTATCTTGACAGAAACAACGGGCAGGCCAACAACAGGTCTGTGTTTGTCTTTCGCGTGAGGTTTAGCAATTCTAGCGGCATCCTCACAGAATTTGATAGCATGCCCATATATGTCTTCGGCTAAGAGATCTTTGATAATAGCAATACTAGGTTCAACTCTAATTTGCTCAGGGGGTGCAACTGGTCTAATGTAACCCCTACGTATCACAGTTGGAGCTTTAGAATAATCCTTTTTCCTAGCAGGGTAAGGTGGTTTCTCAGTGTAGGCACAAGGAACAATAGCATCATTATAGGCAATGACTTTCTCTTCAACTAGATTGGGTTTAACTATGTTGACTTCTACAGGAGGATGATACTTAAACCACTTCTCTTTGGGAAGATCAATATGAGCATCAAAAGATTCACATAGAGAAGCTACTATCTCAGAGTCAAGTCCATACTTAGCGCTAAAATCTCTAGAAGTGTTTGTTTCAACAAAAGATTTAACGCAATCAAACTGGAAATTCATACCTGACTCCTTACCTTCTTCAAGCTCCCAATCTTCAGAGTTACATTTGATTCTTTCCAATAAATTCCACTTGTGGTCAATATCCTTCTTCATAAAAGAACCGGTACAAGAAGTGTCAAGGATGGTACGATCTTCATGAGAAAGCTGAGCATAAAAGTTTTGAGTGATAATTTCTCTCGAGAGCTCATGATTGGGGCATGAATATAGCATTGATTTAAGCCTCCCCCAAGCCTGAGCTATGCTTTCCCTGTCACGAGGCCAAAAGTTATAAATATAATTCCAATCACGATGTACTAAATGCATAGGATAAAACTTTTGATGAAATTCCAATTTCAACCGATTGTACTCCCATGATCCAGTATCATCACATAGCCTATACCATGTCAACACCTTATACTTCAAAGATAAAGGAAAGACTTTCTTCTTTACCTCATCCTCGGGCAAACCTACAAGCTTAAATAAACCACAAACTTCATCTACATAGATTAGATGCAAGTCTGGATGTGATGATCCATCTCCTTTAAAAGGATTAGCCAGCAGTTTCTCAAGCATACCCAAAGGAATTTCAAAAAAGATATTTTCAGTAGGTACCTTGGGTTGAGGAGTAACTCCTCGTGCTTCCGTTCATGGTGAAGATACCCCGAACAAATTCCTCAAAGGAATAGTTTCCATAGTGGCAAGTGACAATAAATTTCAGCACAGTATATAAATGTTTCCTTACCAAATTCCACTTACCAAAGGCGCTTCACTCCCCGGCAACGGCGCCAGAAAATAATCTTGATGACCCACAAGTATAGGGGATCAATCATAGTCCTTTTGATAAGTAAGAGTGTCCAAACCCAATGAGGAGCAGAAGGCTGTGATAAACGGTTTTCAGCAAGGTAATAAATGCAAGCACTGAAAGTAGCGGTAACAAGTGATGGTGTAGTGAGCTGAAACGTAGCACGTGAAAAGCAACAAGTAATAGAAACGGTGCAGCAAAGTGGCCCAATCCCTTTTGTAGCAAGGGACAAGCCTGAACAAAGTCTTACAAGAGGAAAAACGCTCTCGAGGACACATGGGAATTTCTGTCATGCTAGTTTCATCATGTTCATATGATTCGCGTTCGTTACTTTGATAGTTTGACGTGTGGGTGGACCGGCGCTTGGGTACTTCCCTTACTTGGGCAAGAATCCCACTTATGATTAACCCCTCTCACAAGAATCCGCAACTACGAAAGAAGAATTAAGACAAAGTCTAACCAAAGCATTAAACTAGTGGATCCAAATCAACCCCTTACGAAGCAACGCATAAAATAGGGTTTAAGCTTCTGTCACTCTAGCAACCCATCATCTACTTACTACTTCCCAATGCCTTCCTCTAGGCCCAAATAATTGTGAAGTGTTATGTAGTCGACGTTCACATAACACCACTAGAGGAAAAACAACATACAACATATCAAAATACCGAACGAATACCAAATTCACATGACTATTATTAGCATGACTTATCCCATGTCCTCAGGAACAAAAGTAACTACTCACAAAGCATAATCTTAATCATGATCAGAGGTGTAATGAGTAGCATCAAGGATCTGAACATAAACTCTTCCACCAAGTAATCCAACTAGCATCAACTACAAAGAGTAATCAACACTATTAGCAACCTTACGGGTACAATCGGCGTCGCGAGACGGCGATTGGTTACAAGAGATAGACTAGGGTTTGGATAGGAGATGGTGTTGATGAAGATGTTGATGGAGATGACTCCCCTCCGACGAGAGGGGTGTTGGTGATGACGATGGCGACGATTTCTCCCTCCGGGAGGGAAGTTTCCCCGGCAGGATCATCCTGCCGGAGCTCTAGATTGGTTCTGCTCAAGTTCCGCCTCGTGGCGGCGGCGCCTCCTCGAAAAAGCTCCGCCATGATTTTTTTTCCAGACAAAACCCTTCATATAGTAGAAGAGGGGGGCCAGTGGGCCACCAGGGTGCCCACAAGCCCTGTAGCCGCGGCCAGGGGGGCAGGTCGCAGCTACCAGGCTTGTAGGCCCCTGGCAGCTCCCCTCTGGCACTTCTTTCGACCAATATTTTTTATATAATCCCAAAAAATTCCACGTTGATTTTCAGGGCATTTGGAGTTGCGCGGAATAGAGGACTCGGACTTGCTCCTTTTCCAGTCCAGAATTCCAGCTGCCGGTATTCTCCCTCTTCAAATAAACCTTGCAAAATAAGAGAGAAAAGGCATAAGTATGGTACCACAAAGTATAATAACAATCCATAAAGCGATAAATATCAACATGAAAGCATGATGCAAAATGGACGTATCAAGGTGGCCCATGATGGATAGATGCAATCCGCGAGGTAGTAACCATCGAGTAGTTATGCCCATTGATAAAGTAGTCACAAACGGGAGCTTCACCTTGTATAATCCTAGAAAACGGAAGTGATCTAAATAGCACATTCAAGTCATTGTGAGAGCTAGGAAAAGCAAAGAATGAATGTCGTATCCAAAGATGCTTCGATGCAAATTCCTCAAGAATGATTGTTGGATTGTGGATGTGGCCTTTGTACTGACCATTCCACCCTACAGACAATTCTTCCATCTCCAATGCATACATTCAAGTGATCCAAGCATCCCTGTGTTGGGGAAGGTTGCATGGGAAACGAAAAAAATCCTACGCACACGCAATACCTATCCCTGGTGATGATCATCTACGAGAGGGAGAGTGAATCTACATACCCTTGTAGATCGCTAAGAGTAAGCGTATATAACGCTATTGATGTAGTGGAACATCTTCGTGATCCAAATAGCACCCCGTCCCGCGATCTCATCATGATCTGTCCCGCGATCTCATCACGATCCGTCCCGATCTAGCACCGAACGAACGGCACTTTCGCGTTCAGAACACGTGCGGCTCAATGAAGTCTCCTCCTTCTTGATCTAGCAAGACAGGAAAGAGAAGTACACGGGATCTCAACCAGCACGACGACATGGTGGAGCAGTGCCGGCAGGGCTTCGCCAAGCGCTGCCGGAACCGATCTGAGCAGCAAACGAAGTTATGGGAGAAGTAGGGCTGCCACCGGGGCGTGGGAATTGATGTGTTCAGCCCCTCCCTCTCCTCCACTATATATAGGAGGCTAGGGGGAGGGTTTGGTTGCAGCCCTAGCCCCTCCTCCAAGGAGGGGGCGTGGGCCTAGGGAGGTTTCCTCCCTCCCCAAGGCACCTAGGAGGTGCCTTCCCCTTTAGGGACTCTTCCCTCCCAACCGCATGGGCCCTTGGGGGCTGGCCCAACAAGGCTTGGACACCCCCTTACAGCCCATGCACGTCCTAGGGGCTGGAGGGACCCTTTCGGACTCCTTCGGAACCCTTTGGAACCTTTTGGAACCTTCGAGAAGCTTCCCGGTACAATATCGACAAAACCCGAAACTTTTCCGGTAGCCAAAATAGGACTTCCCATATATAAATATTTACCTCCAGACCATTCCATAGGTCCTCGTGACATCCGGGATCTCATTCGGGACTCTGAACAACATTAGGTCACCAACATACATTTTCCAATACCACTCTAGCGTCACATAACGTTAAGTGTGCAGACCCTGCGGGTTCGAGAACTATGCAGACATGACCGGGACACCTCTATGGTCAATAACCAATAGCGGGACCTGGATTCCCATATTGGTTCCTACATATTCTACAAAGATCTTTATCGGTCGAACCTCCGTGTCAAGGATTCAGTTAATCCCATATACGGTTCCCTTTGTCCATCGTTATGTTACTTGCCCGAGATTCGATCGTTGATATCTCCATACCTAGGTCAATCTCGTTACCGGCAAGTCTCTTTACTCGTTTTGTAATACAAGATCCCGTGACTAACTCTTTAGTCACATTGCTTGCAAGGCTTATTGTGATGTTGTATTACCGAGTGGGCCTTGAGATACCTCTTCGTCACACTGAGTGACAAATCCCAGTCTTGATCCATGCCAACCCAACACACACCTTCAGGGATGCCTGTAGAGCACCTTTATAGTCACCCAGTTACGTTGCAACGTTTGATACACATAAGGATTCCTCCGGTATCCGGGAGTTGCATGATCTCATGGTCATAGGAACAGATACATTGACATGCAGAAAACAGTAGCATTAAACTGACACGATCATATGCTACGTTTATACTTTGGGTCTTGTCCATCACATCATTCTCCTAATGATGTGACCCCGTTATCAAGTGACAACACTTGTCCAGGAAACCTTGACCATCATTGATCAACGAGCTAGTCAACTAGAGGCTCACTGGGGACACTGTGTTGTCTATTTATCCACACATGTATTTGAGTTTCCAATCAATACAATTCTAGCATGGATAATAAATGATTATCATAAACAAGGAAATATAATAATAACCAATTTATTATTGCCTCTAGGGAAAATTTCCAACAGTCTCTCACTTGCACTAGAGTCAATAATCTAGTTCACATCACTATGTGATTGTAATGAATCTAACACCCATACAATTCTGGGGTTTGATCGTGTGTTGCTTGTTAGAGAGGTTTTAGTCAACGGGTCTCAACCATTCAGATCTGAGTGTGCTTTACGAATCTCTATGTCATCCTGTAGGTGCTTCTACCAACGTGCCATTCGGCACTATTCCAAATGACTCCTCCACTATACGAATCCGGTTTACTACTTAGAGTTATCCGGATTAGTGTCAAAGCTTGCATCGATGTAACCCTTTACAACGAACTCTTTAATCACCTCCATAATTGAGAAAAATTCCTTAGTCCACTAGTTACTAAGGATAAATTTGACCGCTGTCCAGTGATCCATTCCTGGATCACTCTAGTACCCCTTTACACATTCATGGCAAGGCACACATCAGGTGCGATACACAGCATAGCATACTATATAGCCTATAGCTAAGGCATAGGGGACGTCCTTCGTCCTTTCTCTTTCTTCTGCCGTGGTCGAGTTTTGAGTCTTACTCAATATTCACACCTTACAACACAGCCAAGAACACCTTCTTTGCCGATCTATTTTGAACTCCTTCAAAAACTTGTCAAGGCATGCATTTCATTGAAAGTTTATCAAGCGTATTGATCTATCTCTATAGATCTCGATGCTCAATTTTCAAGTAGCTTAATCCAGGTTTTCCTTTGAAAAAAACTTTTCAAACAACCCTATATGCTTTCCAGAAATTCTACATCATTTTCGATCAATAATATGTCAACAATATATACTCATCAGAAATTCTATAGTGCTCCCACTCACTTCTTTGGAATACAAGTTTCTCCTAAACTTTGTATAAACCCAAAAACTTTGATCATCTCATCAAAGTGTATATTCCAACTCCGAGATGCTTGCTCCAGTCCATAGAAAGATCACTGGAGCTTGTATACTTGTTAGCATCCTTAGGATCGACAGAACCTTCTGGTTGTATCACATACAACCTTTTCTCAAGGAAACCGTCGAGGAAACAATGTTTTGATATCCTATCTGCAAGATTTCATAAATAATGCAGCAACTCCTAATATAATTCGAACAGACTTTTAGCATCGCTACGAGTGAGAAAGTCTCATCATAGTCAACTCCTTGAACTTGTCGGAAACATCTTTGCGGCAAGTCGAGCTTTCTTAATGGTGACTTCTCACCATCATCATTTGTCTTCCTTTTAAAGATCCATCTGTACCTAACAGCCTCAAGACCATCAAGTAGTTCTTCCAAAGTTTGCACTTTGTTTTCATACATGGATCCTATCTCGGATTTCATGGCACCCAGCCATTCGTCGGAATCCAGACCCACCATCGCTTCTCCATAGCTCATAGGTTCATTGTCGTCCAGCAACATGAGCTCCAAGACAGGGTTACCGTACCACTCTGGAGGAGTACGTGACCTTGTCGACCTACGAGTTTTGTATTAACTTGATCCAAAGCTTCATGATCACTATCATCATCTTCCACTTCAATTGGCGTAGGCGCCACAGGAACAACTTCCTGCACCCTGCTACACACTGGTTGAAGTGAAAGTTCAATAACCTCATCAAGTTCCACCATCCTCCCACTCAATTCTTTCAAGAGAAACTTTTTCTCGAGAAAGGACCCGTTTCTAGAAACAAACACTTTGATTCTGGATCTGAGATAAGAGGTATACCCAACTGTTTTGGGCGTCCTATGAAGATGCATTTATCCGCTTTGGGTTCGAGCTTATCACGCTGAAACTTTTTCACATAAGCGTCACAGCACCAAACTTTTAAGAAACGACAGCTTAGGTTTCTCCAAACCATAGTTCATACGGTGTCATTTCAATGGAATTATGTGGTGCCCTATTTAAAGTGAACACGATTGTCTCTAATGCCTAACCCAAAAACGATAGTGGTAATTCAATAAGAGACATCATAGTATGCACCATATTCAATAGGGCGCGACTATGACGTTCGGACACACCATCACACCATGGTGTTCCAGGTGGCTTTAGTTGTGAAACAATTTCACATTGTCTTAATTGTGTACCAAACTCGCAACTCAGATATTCATCTCTATGATCATATCGTAGACATTCCATCCTCTAGTCACGACGATCTTCAACTTCACTCTGAAATTACTTGAACCTTTCAATAATCCAGACGTGTGTTTCATCAAGCAAATATACTAGTATCTACTCAAATCATCTGTGAAGTAAGAACATAACGATATCCATTGCGTGCCTCGGCACTCATTGGACCGGATACATCTAAATTTATTACTTCCAATAAGTTACTTTCTTGTTCCATCTCACTGGAAAACGAGGTCTTCAGTCATCTTGCCCGAGTGGCATGATTTGTATGTCTCAAGTGATTCAAAATCAAGTGTCTAAACAATCCATCTACATGGAGTTTCTTCATGCATTTACACCAATAGGCATGGTTTGCATGTCTCAAATAATTCACAAACGAGTGAGTCCAAAGATCCATCATTGTGGAGCTTCTTCATGCGTTTTACACAAATATGACTCAAGCGGCAGTGCCATATGTAAGTGGTACTATCATTACTACTTTGCATCTTTTGGCAACAATATTATGAACATGTGTATCACTACGATCGAGATTCAATAAACCATTGAAGGTATTTATTCAAGCAAATAGAATAACCATATTATTCTCTTTAAATGAATAATCGTATTGCAATAAACATGATCTAATGATGTTCATGCTCAACACAAACACCAAATAACATTTATTTCGGTTCAACACTAATCCCGATGGTAGAGGGAGTGTGCGATGTTGATCACATCAACCTTGGAATTACTTCCAATCACACATCGTCACCTCACCCTTGCTAGTATTCGTTTAATCCGTATCTATAATTTTGAGTTACTAACACTTATCAACTAAACCGGTATCTAATACCCTGGTGCTACTAGGAGTACTAGTAAGGGACACATCAATATCACGTATATCCAATATACTTTTGTTGACTTTGCCAGCCTTCTCATCTACCAAGTATCTAGGGTAGTTCCACTTCAGTGACCATTCCCCTCATAACAGAAGCACTTAGTCTCGGGTTTGGGTTCAACCTTGGGTTTCTTCACTAGAGCAGCAACTGGTTTGCCATTTCATGAAGTATCCCTTCTTGCCCTTGCCCTTCTTGAAACTAGTGGTTTTACTAACCACAAACAATTGATGCTCCTACTTGATTTCTACTTTCGTGGTGTCAAACATCGCGAATAGCTCAAGGATCATCGTATCTATCCCTCATATGTTATAGTTCATCACGAAGCTCTGTAGCTTGGTGGCAGTGACTTTGGAGAACTATGTCAATCACTATCTTATCTGGAAGATCAACTCCCACTCGATTCAAGTGATTGTAGTACTCAGACAATCTGAGCACATGCTCAACGATTGAGCTTTTTTCCCTTACTTCGCAGGAAAAGAATCTTCTCGGAGGTCTCATACCTCTCAACACGGGCACGAGCCTGAAATCCCAATTTCAGTTCTTGGAACATCTTATATGTTCCGTGACATTCAAAACGTCTTCGGTGCCTCAATTCTAAGTCGTTAAGCATTATGCACTGAACTATCACGTAGTCATCAAAAACGTGTGTGTCAGATGTTCGCAACATCCACAAACGATATTCGGGGTTCAGCACATCGAGCGGTGCATTAAGGACATAAGCCTTCTATGCAGCAATGAGGAGAATCCTCAGTTTACGGACCCAGTCCGCATAATTGCTACCATCATCTTTCAACTAAATTTTCTCTAGGAACGTATTAAAAACAGTAGAGCTACGACGCAAGCTACAACATAATTTTCAAAGACCTTTTGACTATGTTCATGATAATGAGTTCAATTAATCATATTACTTAAGAACTCCCACTCAAATTGACACCCCTCTAGTCATTCGAGTGTCGCATGATCCAAATTCATTAACTCAAGTCCAATCATCACGTTAGTTGAGTTTAGCTTCAATGGTGAACATCTCCATGTTGATCATATAACCTATATGATTCATGCTCGACCTTTCGGTATCTTGTGTTCCGTGGCCATGTCTGTACATGTTAGGCTCGTCAAGTTTAACCCGAGTGTTCCACGTGTGCAAATGTTTTGCACCCGTTGTATGTGAACGTTGAGACTATCACACCTGATCATCACGTGGTGTCTCGAAAAGACGAAGTGTAGCAACAGTGCATAGTCGGGATAACACAAATTTATCTTGAAATTTTAGTGAGGGATCACCTTATAATGCTACCGTCGACCTAAGGAAAACAAGGTGCATAAAAGGATTAACATCACATGCAAATCATAAGTGACATGATATGGCCATGAACTTGTGCTTCTTGATCTCCATCATCAAAGCACCGGCATGATCTCCATCGTCACCGGCGCCACACCATGATCTTCATCATTGTGCTGCCATCGAGGTTGTCGTGCCAACTATGTTGTTACTACTAAAGCTACTACTAGCGATAAAGCAAAGCATCACCAAGCGCAAAATAATTAAAGACAACCCTATGGCTCCTGTTGGTTGCCGTAGCATCGAAGTGCAAATCGATATTTAAGTATTACAACATGGTCATCTCATACATCCAATATATCATATTATGTCTTTGGCCATATCACATCACATGCATACCCTACAAAAACAAGTTAGACGTCCTCTAATTTTTTGTTGCATGTTTTACGTGGCTACTATGGGTAAGTAGTATGATCGCATCTTACTTACGTAGAGCCACAACGGTGATATCCAAATTGCTATTTAACATTCTCCAAGGACCACCTCGGTCAAATCCGATTCAACTAAAGTTGTAGAAACATACACCGGCCAGTCATCTTTATGCAACAAGTTGCATGTCAGTCGATGAAGCCGGTCTCTTGTAAGCGTACGCATAAGGTTGGTCCGGACCGCTTCAATCCAACAATACCACCGAATCAAAAAAAGCTAAGGAGGGCAGAAAATTGGACATCAACGGACACAAACTCTTTTATGTTCAACTCAAGATATCATCTACGCATGAACCTAACTCTGATACCACTGTTGGGGAACATTGCATGGTGATGATCATCTATGAGAGGGAGAGTGAATCTACATACCCTTATAGATCGCTAAGCGGAAGCGTATATAACGCGGTTGATGTAGTGGAACATCTTCGCGATCCAAATCACACCACGTCTTGCGATCTCATCATGATCCGTCCCGCGATCTCATCACGATCCGTCCCGATCTAGCGCCGAACAGACGGCACCCCCGCGTTCAGCACACGTACAGATCGATGACGTCTCCTCCTTCTTGATCCAGCAAGATAGGAAGGAGAAGTAGATGGTATCTCAACAAGCACGACAGCATGGTGGAGATGATGGTGGAGCAGTGCCAGCACGGCTTCGCCAAGCACTGCTGGAACCGATCTGAGGAGAAAACAGAGTTATGGGAGAGGTAGGGCTGCCACCAGGGCGTGGGAATTCATGTGTTCAGCCCCTCCCTCTCCCCCATTATATGTAGGAGGCTAGGAGGAGGGTTGGGTCGCAGCCCTAGACCCTCCTTCAAGGAGAGAGCGTGGGCCTAGGGAGGTTTATTCCCTCCCCAAGGCACCTAGGAGGTGCCTTCCCCTTTAGGGACTCTTCCCTCCCAACCGCATGGGCCCTTGGGGGCTAGCCCAACAAGGATTAGACACCCCCTTACAGCCCATAAACGTCATAGGGACTCGAGGGACCCTTCGGAACTCCTCCGAAACCCTCTGGAACCTTCTAGAACCTTCGAGAAGCTTCCCGGTACAATACCGATAAAACCCAAAACTTTTTCGGTAGCCAAAATAGGAGTTTCCATATATAAATCTTTACCTCCGAACCATTCCGGAGCTCCTCGTGACGTCCGGGATCTCATCCAGAACTCCGAACATTATTCGGTCACCAACATACATATCCCAATACTACTCTAGCTTCACCGAACGTTAAGTGTGCAGATCCTGCGGGTTTGAGAACTATGTAGACATGACCGAGACACCTCTACGGTCAATAACCAATAGAGGGACCTGGATGCCCATATTGATTCCTACATATTCTATGAAGATCTTTATCGGTCGAACCTCTATGTCAAGGATTTAGTTAATCCCTTATACTATTTCCTTTGTCCATCGGTATGTTACTTGCCCGAGATTCGATCGCCGGTATCTCCATACCTAGTTCAATCTCGTTACCGGCAAGTCTCTTTACTCGTTCCGTGATACAAGATCCTGTGACTAACTCTTTAGTCACATTGCTTGCAAGGCTTATTGTGATGTTGTATTACCGAGTGGGCCCCGAGATACCTCTCCATCACACAGAGTGACAAATCCCACTATTGATCCATGCCAACCCAACAGACACCTTCGGAGATACCTGTAGAGCACCTTTATAGTCACTCAGTTATGTTGCCACGTTTGATACACACAAGGTATTCCTCCGGTGTCCGGGAGTTCCATGATCTCATGGTCATAGGAACAAATACATTGACATGTAGAAAATAGTAGCAATAAACTGACACGATCATATGCTACGTTCATAGTTTGGGTCTTGTCCATCACATCATTCTCCTAATGATGTGATCCTGTTATCAAGTGACAACACTGGTCTATGGCCAGTAAACCTTGACCATCATTTATCAACGAGCTAGTCAACTAGAGGCTCACTAGGGAAAGTGTGTTGTCTATGTATCCACACATGTATTTGAGTTTCCAATCAATATAATTCTAGCATGGATAATAAACGATTATCATAAACAAAGAAATATAATAATAACCATTTTATTATTGCCTCTAGGGCATGTTTTCAACACCCTAGCCATCCTCTTGCTTCACTCTCATTCATCAGCCTCTCGGTGTCTTCCTCGGTTGGTGCTCTCAAGTACTCCGGGCCAAATACAATGATCACTCCTTTGGTGAACCTTTGAATAGCCTCCAGGATTGTGTCTTCCCAATGCGTGCATAGTCATCAATTGCACCGGAAGAACACCCATATGCCAAGGTTCGAACAGCCGCAATGCATTTCATTAAAGGGCTTGCACTGATCTCTCCACAAGTATTCCTTCGGGTCCTGAACCAGTCATCATATCTCTCAACGGCTTTTGCAATGGTTAGAAAAAGACTTGTGTGCATCCGAAAGAGTCAGCCAAAGTACTTCTCTAGATAGGTTGTGTTTGGATCAAAGTAATGTTTCATGATCTTGGCATGGCCCTCTGCTCTATCATGACTGATGTGTACGCTGCCAAAATTGTGATCCTCTCCTCGCCCGTCGAACATCATCATTGAAAATCATGCATAAAATGGTGTCAAAGTCATCGTCATCTTCTTCCTCCTCTTCGGATGATGACGAGTCCTCCAACGCCACCCTTCAACATCTTGATCTACAATCCAATCGGTTCTATTCAATCCAAACGGCTCGGTTCCAAGAGAAACAAACAAAAAAACCACCCAGGCAATTCTTCGAACATTTGGGGTGCGATGGTGGTGCAAAAGCCGACGGACGTGGTTTAGACCGATCCGCGAGTGGTGGGTGACCTGCAGCGCTGCGCAAGCAAGGTGAGGTGCGCCGACCGCTAGAAAAAGAAGAAACTCGAAAGAAATCGAACGAATCACCAATGGCGACGATGATGGCGTTTTGCCTTGATTCTGGAGATGGCGACGGAGGCCGAACGGGATGACTGACATGTGACAACCTGATGCCGACGTTCCCGAAGATTCCCCTCTCTTTCCGTTTTTGTCGTGTGTCTATTTTTTATTTGTCGCATCATCATCGCATCATGCGCATCATCTGCATTGCATCGACGTCTCCGTTGCCGCCCGTTTCCAAAACTTGCATCCGTTGTTAGTTGCCGGTTCATGTTGTTGTCCGTTCTGAGCCCGACCGCACTCGCACGCGCCCGCGGAATTGTCAAGACCTTGTTTTTTATAACGTGTATAAAACTTTATCTGATTGGGTTGAGATTTGACGTGCGGTGTTACTTTCATATAGGTAGGCCGCCTGTCAAGTTTCGTCGCAATCGGAGTCCGTCTGGTACCCGAACGGTCGACCGTAGCGGTGCCGTATTCGGTCTACCGTCGGACGTCTATCGGTGTTTTAAATACGTTGTCGCGCCGCCCGTTCTCCCTCTCGTCTCCGGTTATCCCCTCTACACGGCCGCGTACCCGTTCCCGCATGCAGAATCGTTCGAACCCGACCCCGCGGTTGGATCCGGAACGCGATTTCGGTTAACCTAGCCCGCCCTTTTGCCTATAAATAGACACCCGTGCTTATTTTTCACACTACCCCTCCTTTGCCTTGAAAAGCGTGCAAACCCTAGGCTCTCTCTCTCTCCCCGCAGCACCTCCTCCCACCAGCCGCCGGGCCCGCCCAAGCCCGCGCGTGGCCCGCCGAAGCCCATCCACCGCCGCAGCCTCCCTGCTCCCGTCGAGGCAGCCTCTTGAGCCTCCCCTCGCCTCTCCGCGTCGAAGCCGCCGCAGCCAGGGCCCGGATCTGGCCGGAGCGTCGCCGCCGGCGAGCAGCTCCCGAAGGCCAGCGCCGCTGCATGCTCTCTCTCTCTTCCCCGCCGGTTCCTCTCCCTCTTATCTCTCTCCCTCGTTGACCTCCTAGGAGCCGAGAAGGAGCTCGTCGCCGCCTTGTTCTGCACGCCCCAGCGCCGCCTTGTGCCCCGGCCGCCACCGGGAAGGGACGGATCCGGCGATCCCCGCCGTGGATCCGGCTTCTCCCTCCGTTCTCCGGCCTCCCCGCCCGGTCCACGGACCTCGCCGGCGCTGCTCCTTCTCTGGAGCGAGGAGGACGACGGCCTCCCGAGCGCGTCGCTTGATCCCCAGCTGGGTCGCGCCAGGAGGCCCCGAGCCGGCCCATCAGCGCGTGGCTCCTCTCCTGCGCCAGCTCGGCCTACCGCCTCGGCCCACTGCTCCCTTCGAGGCCCAGTTCGCTCCAGTCCTTCCAACCGGCCCAGAGGCCCCCATGGTAAGCCCCGCCCCAGCACATTTTAGATATGTTGCGCCACAGTTCGGCCCACTAGGTAATTTAGGATGTTTTAGGAATTAAGTAATTCCAGATTATAGACGATTTTAGAATGCCCGTAGATTTTATTTCGTAAGTCGGATCGAGGCGTATTTTATATGGTTTTGGCGTAGAATTTCGCGTAGAATAAGATTACCCAACTTGCATAATTGTTTGACATCGTTAGTGTGTCGTATGCCTAGAAAACACGTGTTGTCCTATTATGTTTTCGACCCGTATAATTTCCCGTGCGTGTCCGGACTGCCCGTATACCGTAGATTAAATGTCCACCTTTTAGGAATCATTTTTGCATGTATTTTAGAGCGGTCAATTGTATTTTTACGTGTAGGGATTTGCCGGTAATTTATTTTTCCGCGTATAGGTTATTTTTCTCGCATTTATGTGCGGCATTATTTTGTGTTGCAAACCCCACATATTTTATATGTTTCCGGGGTAGAAAAATCCCATGGATTTTTCTGTGCAATTAGTTTTAGCATTAGAGCAAGTTAGTTCACGAGATATTTTGCTAAGTTTCCCTTTTTTTTAATTCGTAGGATTTATTTCGTGCCTCGTTTGAATTAGTTGTCAACTAGGGAGTTCTTCTTAGATGTTTTGTTTAGCCCCTGGTATTTTTGGTTGCAATAGAAATGCATGTTTAGGTGTGGTTTTCTTGCTCTCAAGTTGCTAGAAATAGTGCTGTTTTAGAGTAGCTGAAATATTTCTAAGTCTGGAATCTGTTATATTTTGTTGCTGTCTTGTCTTGCTTGTATCTTGTGATGTGTAGCTCTTTTGAGGTTGGTCCAATGGAGTTAGTTGTACCCCTTGTGTTTCTTTAGCATGCTGTAAATTTTCATGCAATTTGGAGACCTGTAGCTTACGATTTTTCTGCTGTCAATATTGCTTCAGATCGAAAACTGCACTTTCATGAGGTGTAATTTTCACCAAGTCTGAAATAGTGTGTGAGATGCCATTTTGTGTCTTCTTTCCCTAGTGATCGATGATGCCCTTCTAGTTGTTGTTAGTTGTTTGTAGTAGTGCTTCTTGCCCTCTTCCGTGCCATGCCTTGCTTGAGCATATCGGAGTTGTATAGCCGTAGTTGTGGGGCGTAGAAAATGCTATGTGGCTGATTTTGGCAGATTGTAGTGATTTTTTGTTTTGCTCGTAGTTTTTGAACCGTAGCTCCGATTTGATCGTGTCCTACATGAAACTTGCTTAGAATCTCGTGTAGTTTCATTTTCTCTTGCTGGTTGTATGTTTTGAAGTGCTCGTGACCGCCGTTGCACACATATTGCATCCATGCCATCATATCTTGCAGTGCTTGTATCTTTTGTTCCGTAGCTCCGTTGGAGATGTTCTCTATGTGTAGATTGCTTGCCATGACGCGTAGAATCACGTGAACCTATTTGTTTTTCTGTTTAACAACTAATTAAATGCATTAGTTCAGATCTGGACAGAATTGTAAATTAACATGTGAGGTCGTTTCGGAGGTGCTATATGTCATTTCCGATCTGATTTAAAATGCCTAGATAAGTAGTTTAATTACGCTTCACCTCTTGCATGTTTGACAACATTAATATTGCGTGTTAATAACCGGGAGTGAACTAAATAATTAACGTGGAGTTTCGTCAATATGCAACCCGTTGCATATTGAACTTCACTTAATGTGTAGTGTTTGATTGTGTGAAGTGTCATGCCGTGTCTTGCATGTATTCAGCTGCTCATGCATCATATGTGTTGTGAATCATGTGGTGAATATCGTGTGTTGATTTGTGTTTCCGGTTTGCTTCGTCTCGATAGAGTTCCGCAAGCGTGTCGGATGTGAGGACCCGTTCGACTACGACGGTTCGTCTGCTTCACGGAGGCATTCTTCTTCCAAGCGGGATCTCAGGCAAGATGATCATTTCCCCAGATACCATTACTATCATTGCCATGCTAGATATTTCGATGCTATCGATTATGTCTCGTTGCCTATCACATGTTAAATATGAGCCTCTCAACAATGCCATGAAAACCTTCAACCTGTTCAACCTAGCAAACCACTGATTGGCTATGTTACTGCTTGCTTAACCCTGTGTTAGCGTTGCTAGTTGCAGGTGTAGTTGCTTCCATGTGAAAACATGGGTTCCTTGTTATATCACCATATTAAATGTTATTCAATTTAATGCACCTATATACTTGGTAAAAGGTGGAAGGCTCGGCCTTTTTCTAGCCTGGTATTTTGTTCCACCTTTACCCCTTAGTTTCCGGCTACCGGTGTTATGTTCCATAAATGAGCGCTCCTAACACGATCGGGGTTGTTATGGGGACCCCCTTGATAATTCGTTTTAGATTAAAGCTGGTCTGGCAAGGCCCAACTTTGGTACTACATTTGCCTAAACACCTAATAAAATTGCATAGGGACTTCTCGGGCCCCGAGGAAAATTTAATCAACCCCCGGGCCAGTGCTCCTCATGAGTGTTGGCCCCACCTGAGCGATGTTCGGCGCCCCTCTGGTCACCCGGAGGTTTAGCGATCCCGACGTCTAGCTCATTCGCCGTTTCCTGAGAACGAGGTACGCGACTCCTATCGGGATCGTCGACACGTCGGGCGGCCTTGCTGGATTAGTTTTACCTTTGACGAGATATCTTGTGCATCGGGATTCCGGTGATGCTTTGGGTAATCTCAGAGTTGAGGTTTTCCACTAGGGAATCCGACGAGATCGCGAGCTTCGTGATTGAGGATTTCTATGCGGCTTGTGGTAATTTGTGATGGACTAGTTGGAGCACCCCTGCACGGTTAAATCTTTCGGAAAGCCGTGCCCGCGGTTATGTGGCAATGTGGAAACTTTGTTTAATCACTGGTTCTAGATAACTTGAAGTTAACTTAATTAAAACTTGCCAACTGTGTGCGTAACCGTGACTGTCTCTTTCGTGAGTTCCTTCTCCGATCGAGGACACGGTGGGGTTATGTTTGACGTATGTAGGTGTTCAGGATCATTCCTTTGATCATCTGTAGTTTACGTCCGCTATGCGTAGATCTTCCCCCTCTTACTTCTTATACTCGTAAGTTAGCCACCAAATACATGCTTAGTCGCTGCTGCAACCTCACCACTTAACCATACCTCACCCATTAAGCTTTGCTAGTCTTGATACCTTTGGAAATGAGATTGCTGAGTCCCCTATGGCTCACAGTTTACTACAACACCAGTTGCAGGTACATGTAAAGGTTACTTGACGCGAGCGCGTTGATTGTACATTTGGAGTTGCTTCTTCTTCTTCTTCTTCTTCATCGATCTAGGATGGGTTCCAGGCCGGCAGCCTGGGATAGCAAGGATGGACGTCGTTCTTCTTTTGTCGTTTTTTTTCGTCCGTAGTCGGACCCTGCTCTTACTCTTGATGTTTATGTAATGTACTGTTGTGACTCTGATGTAGCTTGTGGCGTGTGTAAGACAACTCTCTATGTATATCTCTTCTTTTCAGTACATGTACTTGTAACGATATCCATTCTTGCGACACGACGAGATGCGCTTCTATCCCTGACGAGGCCTTCGTTCTAAATTGAGGATAGGGTCGCATCTTGGGCGTGACATGACGGGAAGAATGACGACAGAGGGGAAGGGATGGAAAGAGGTAGCGGCGGGGCTGACTGGGGACCGACGAGAGGCTCGCCGGCGAAGATACAACAACGATGCACATGCGAGAGAGAGACTGAGCATTTTACTCGACCGCCAATGAGTGAAGTAAAAATAAAAATCTTTTAAGACCGAAGTAAAAATATACTTCACTAAAAGCATCTCCTTGCTATTTTACAAATCTTGGCCAAAAAACCTTCTCCAACAGCCTTTGTATAAGTGGTCCCCACCAATTTTTTTACAAAGCTTGCTATATTTACACCCACACTTTGCATATTTGCCAAGACAAAGGCCACTTTGTAAATTTTTAGCAAGCCTCACTTTGTCTCAATGACAGGTGGGTCCGTGTACTAGTGTGTATGCTGCACGTGCGCTGTGTGTGTGCGTGTACGTGTTTTTTGTGTGTACGTGTACGCGTGTGTGTGTACGGATGTGTATGTATGTGTGTACGGATATGTGTTGCATGTGTATGTATGTGTGTACGTGTGTACTGCATGTGTACGTGTGTTAGGGGTGTAGGGCGAGCGGGACTGCCCGCTAAACCGCAACGCCACCCCACGAAAAAAGCCTAGCAGGTACTGTTGGGTTGACCGCATAATCTCAAGCGGGATCAGACGGCATGACCGCTTCGCCTGCCTGTATCCCGCATATCTATCAGTGTCGCATAATGGATCAAGAGGTCAGTCGCTCACTTTGAATGGATACTCAATCCAATCCATCTCCCCCTCCCTTCCCTCTCCCCCGCGCGCGGATCCGATCTGACAGGCGAGCTTTACCCCCGCAACTTCCTCGCCTCCCTCTCCCTCGAGGACCCTAGCGCGAAGGCGGACGACGCGAGGGTCCAGGCCTTCTTCGCGGAGATGGAGGTGGCCATCCGGGGGCACCCGCTCTGGGCCGACGCCACCCACCAGGAGATCGACCACACGCTTGAGGTCTTGAGAATGAGTTTCCTCTTAGATTTTTCTTTTTTAGGGAATCCTCACATCGTCTTATTGAACACCTCGGACTGGTTTTTCTGTGCGTGCGTGCGTGCCAAGCAGGGGCTCGAGAAATACATCACGACCAAGCTGTTCGACCGCACCTTCGCGTCTTCGTCGGAGGACTACACGGCCGACGCCGAGGTATCGGACAAGATCGGCCTCCTACAACGCTTTGTCAGGCCTCATCACCTCGACATACCCAAGCTCCTCAAGAACGAGGCTTCCTGGCTGGTAAGCCCATGTCGCCGATGTTGATCTCGTCGCCCTCGGGCCCCGGCGGCCCGCCCCTGATGTTCTCGACGAGCAACAGCAACACCGCCTGCGTCGACTGTCTGGCGGGCCTTTGACGGGCTCACGCGGGCTGCCGTGTTGTCTGCCAAAAGGGAAGTGGCGTGAGGCGGGCTGCCTGCGGTGGCCGCTAAAAACGCAGGCTCCCGCTTCGGTGTTCGGCGAACAACCGCATCCCGCCCCGCTACAACCTGAATGTGTGTGTGCTGCATGTGTGTAAGTGTACGCGTGTATGCATGTGTACGTAGACGCGAGTTGTGCTAGTATACATATATATATGTATGTATGCTAGTGTGCAATGTATGTATGCCAAACTGTCCCATATGTCATTGTGTGTTTCATGCAAATATAACAATTCAATATATAAAGGCTATCAAAGCAAAAAACATGTTGATTTTGTAAACCTATTTCTCCTTTTGTCATAATAAATTTTTAACAATCTAATATATAAAAATTGTTAGAATAGGGAATCGGCTAGAAATGCTCTAAGCGCAATCCCACCAAAAGTCCAAACGTATGGACGATGAAACCATCAGGGTAAACAACCAGGCTACATTACTCACAATCACACCATAAAAAAGGAAAGAAAAATAATACATGATGCAAACAGGCAGTCCACCGAATGCCCACATAAACATTCGGGTCTACCGCCGGGTCGTCTCTGCCACTGTTGCCACTTGCCGCTGAACCCCATTAAAAAAGACAGAAAGAAGGGGAACTCGAACCCTCCCCCCAACGGTCACCTCGTCGTCGTCCCCGCCCGGATCGCCTCCTCCCCCCGACCAACCCACCCGGTCGCCCCTCACCTCCGGACCCCGGAGAGCCCCCCCTCCCACACGAGCGGCGACGGACAAAGGAGCAGCCAGGCCGAGGAGGATGAGGTGGAGGAGGAGTCATCGCCATCAGCATTAACTCCTCGCCCCCCCTGCCCTCCCTCGAAAGCGCCACCACCGGATCCAATCCAACCACCTCCCCCGGCGCCCGCCTCGAGGGCCCCCCTCTCTCCCTCCCCGCAGGTTCGCTTTCTCCGATCCTCACGAAACCGCCACGCCCCCGGCTGGGCCATGCCCCTGCCGCCGCAGACCCAGAAGCAGCAGCAGCCGCGATGGCGCGTTGCGGCGTGGAGGTGATCGCCAGCAGGGGCTGCTCGAGGCTGCTCCTCCCCGGGATGCAGCCCTCCTCCGCCTCCGCGGCCTCCTCCTCCTCCGTCTCGGTCACCCGCTCCGC
Source organism: Hordeum vulgare subsp. vulgare (assembly GCF_904849725.1). Taxonomy (NCBI): domain Eukaryota; kingdom Viridiplantae; phylum Streptophyta; class Magnoliopsida; order Poales; family Poaceae; genus Hordeum; species Hordeum vulgare. Next base: position 431,312,442 of record NC_058522.1, on the reverse strand, counting down.
CGCGGCCACGGACGCTGCCGCCCGGCGCCCGCCCGACGGCCCCTTCGCCGGCCTGGTCGTCTGCGTCACTGGGCTGTCCAAAGGTGAATACTGGAGTAGTTTGCTTCTCGAATTTGCCCAGGTTGCTTGGTTCTCGATTTGAGGGTTCTGATTCGTGGTTTGGGGAATTTTTCGTTTTTTTTTTGTTCTGCAGAGGCGAGGAGTCAGGTGAAGGAGGCCGCCGAGAGGCTGGGAGGCGACTACAGCGGCAGCCTGCACCCCAAATGCACTCACCTCGTGGTGCAGATATCCTTGCCATTCTCTGTATTTTTCTCTCAAAATCATCCACTGTTATGTTTGTTTCTCAGAATTCAGGTTACCAGTTTATCGAAAGAAAAAAAGAAAATTCAGGCTACCATGCTTGTGTTTCCTTAACACTCAGCACAGCTTCGCCGGCCGCAAGTTTGAGCACGCTCTCAAGCATGGTCCCAGGAATGGTCTTTTTGTTGTCACGCTGGGCTGGTTTGTCGATTGTGTTCGAAGGAACAGTAAGACAGGCTCCATCATTACTTCTTCCTGTTCTGTCTCTGCCGAGTTACCAGCGCATCATCTGGTTCTCATTTATGGTGTTTCTACTGCAGTGAGGCTGGATGAATCCTTGTACAGTATCAAGAACATTGGGGAGAACGGCCTGCCTCTTGGGGAATACAACCGGCTTGTTGGACTTCCTGTTAATGAGAAGTCATGCCTTCCACCAATGATTTTTCAAGACAAAGCATGCTCGGGCACAACACATAAGCACCAGCTTCAGCCTCATAGAGAAGAACCTGAACATGATGTGTTCGTTTTTACGAATGACACAATCTACATTGACCCTGGGATATCTGGTGACATGAAGAAGAAGGTATGTCCATGTCAGTTGCTGTTTCATTCTTAATGCTTGACACTCCACGGCATTAAACCAAAGGTTTCAGAAAGAAAATTACTACTGCAGTATTAAAATTGGTTGCTCCTGTTGATAGAGTGTAATATTACAGCACCTAATGGACAAGAGGATTACTTAAACCAAATGATGCAATTCATGTTCTCTTAATTTTCCTGTCTACCATCATCATTAATTTTCCATTCTTTCACTGGAATCATCTTCACGCGACATCCCTTGCTGAATTGCACAAATGATTTTTTACATAGAATACATTTTATCTGCAGATATCGGACGCTGCTACGAGTGAAGATGCAAAATTATTGGACCACTGGTTTATTGGTTGCCACGCCAAATATGTTGTGTGTGAGGATGCTTCTGTCAAGAGATATGTTGGCCACTCAGATAACATTGTAACAGTAAGTAGTACTGAATTACTGCAATAATATCCTCTTGTGTTCCGACATTCCTAACTTACATCAGGACCATTGTGTACTATTTAACACTTTCTGCTTGAATGTTTCAGCCGTTTTGGATCTTGAAAACAGTGAAGGAGAAGAACTTGCAGCGCCTGGTCCATTTGTCTTCAGACCTAGCTAGACATGTTGCAGTGGTTCTAGAAAATTTCCACACATCTCAAGAGGTATTTCCACACAAAAAATGGAACCCCCTTCTCGTGTGTTCAGAGGGAAAAGGAAAATTGTACACAGCGGAATCAATAACAAACAGCTGACCTTTGCTACATCTTCTACGGGCTGTCTTATACGGATTGCAATCTACAGGCTGAGGTGGCATGAGCTAATTGGAAACTGAGGGGGCCGCGGTTCAAATCAGAAGGAGGGGGGGGGGGGGGTCTAGAACAGTTTTATGTTTTCTCTTTTCTTATTCCCTATTTTTGTATTTGATGCTCTCTCATGTTTATTATAGGTTTATTTTCTTAAAAGAAATATAGGTTTATTTTCCATATTGGGACTCTTCATTGGTTAACGTTGGGGGGTCTATAACAGTTTTATGTTTTCTCTTTTCTTATTCCCTATTTTTTTATTTGATGCTCTCTCATGTTTATTATAGGTTTATTTTCTTAAAGAAATATAGGTTTATTTTCCATATTTGGACTCTTCATTGGTTAACGTTAGATCTTCTGTTCTTGTAGAATAGGAAACTTGGGAGTGCTCCTTCTCTTAACTCCAGCGAACTGCCAACCCAAGGGGAGATAGATGAGGCTCGTCAGGAGAGGCAAAAATTTGTCGAGGTAGCTAAAAAGGATATTCGAGACCGACGTGTTCGCCGTATGCAGGTAAGGAATGTTTCACCTAGAAAAGCTCATCTCCGACGCATCTGATCTGGCAGTCACAGTTACCCAAGTTCTTGTGAATTCTGACTAGTGTGACAATTAGGGGATGTTGGTATACCCTTTGCTTGTCAAGAAAAATAAATGCTTGCATGAGAATATGTTTTAGAAATAGTTGGAAATAAATAATTAGTTGATGCCATGATCCTATGCAGTATGTATTATTTTCAAGTAGTTAATGTTACTCCATACTCCCGGTTCTGCCAAAGCTGTGTGTTGAATTAGCTACCTTTGTATTCTGTTTGGCTGTATTTTAATGAATGTCTACATTATGGTTGTAAGCCAGTCATGTGAAGTACCAATCCATCCGCTCACACCTGTCACGCTTCTGGATTCAATCTGCTGGACAATATCTGAGCCGGTTTCATCTGCAAGTATTTATATGGATTCTTCATGGTCTGAAGATGCCGATGAGCAGCAAGGCACTACTTATTTTGATGCCGATGGGGATGGAAAGGATAGAGACCAGTCAGCTGATAATTTGTCCCGCCCTCTAAGAGAAAGGTAATAACTTCTTGAATCAACCAAAACTGTGTAACCTTTTGTCCTAATAGCTCCGTTTCGTTGTTTCAGTGAGAGAAGCGAGGTAATTTTTAAGAACCATTTCTTTACCATACTCTTCCCTCTGGATCGTTTTGGCGAGCTTGGACCTTCTTCAAGGACATTCTTCAGCAATGGCGGCTTCACACGCGAACAAGTGTTGGATCACATCTACAATTTCTACCAGGTATTTTTTTTTGGTCATACACCAGAGTATTATCCCACCATGCACTTCTGGTGTAACTGTAGTTCAGATTTGGTGTGCGAGTTTGTGGTAAAAGATCCCCTCTTTGCGCAGGATAACATGTCAACAGACGAGATAAACGTAGCCCTGCACACGGATTCACGGCATGCCGATCGACTTCGTTCCCTGTACGGAAGTGCTGAATGCGCTGGATCAGGCTTTGTAATAGCATTCAAAAGAGTAGATTTTTTGGGAAGCCGGAGAAGCTTCGAGGCACTAAAGCGCCTTAGCAGAGAGAACAATAGCAATGTATATGAGCTTGTGATTAGGGCATGAACGGCACCCGTACTCGGTGCCGTTTAGTAAAATTTGTTTGTTGTTTACAGGATGTGCCATGTCCATGTTATGCAGAATAAAATTGTAGAGAATAATACACAGCTTAATGAAAAGGGTTATGAGGTAGGAATTTGTGCTGTTTATCCTTGGAACCTCAAGGTCATGTTGGAAGAGATTTCGGACTGAACCCGGATGGCTCCCGAAATTTTCGATCGTCAGTAAAAAAACAGTAATCTGGAATAGTTTTAGTCATGTACAAAGATGAAACCGCATTTAGTCATGTACAAAGATGAAACCACAGTTGGTGGGACTGTATATCCACTACCCCAACTTATGAATCAGGCTCACTTCTTATTGCTGCTAATATCTGGTAACTACAAACATTTTTCAAACTGCCTTTTGTATGTCAGCTATGTACTGTACTGTGGCAGCTGACTTCCCAATACTTTTGAGAACTTCAGGGAAATCCTTACATGTCCATCCTCAGCAAGGTGTTCACCACCTCTCTCATGGAAGGCCTGGACTGGAAAGACAACTGAGTGCAGGAAATGGCTAGATCAAGCATGTCCAGTGCCCTGGCCTGCTCATCTTCAGGCCAGTAGACAATCTCCTCATCCAGGCAGCTCATGGCGGCGGGGCGGCGATCGGCCTGCTTCAGGTTCGATCTCATCCATGTCACGATGTCGACGCCGTCTCCGAACGCAGGATCCACAGCCATCTTCCTGCAGAGGAGCTCGAGAAGCACCACCCCGTAGCTGTACACGTCGCTCTTCTCCGTTAACCTCGTGGAGTATCCATGCTCTGAAAATCAATGGTGACACATGTGCTAAAACAACAAATCCTGAATTTTGAGACACTGTGATCTTACAGAACACAGAGCCACAGACATATGATGATGACAAGGGAATGAATGGCACCTGGGGCGATGTAGCCGAGGGTGCCGACGATGACGGAGACCGTGGCGTCAGCGTCCTCGTCGCCGACGATCTTCCCCATGCCGAAGTCGGCGAGCTTGGGCACCATGTCGGCGTCCATGAGCACGTTGTTCGACTTGACGTCCCGGTGGACGATCATGGGCACGCAGTCCTGGTGCAGATACGAGAGGCCCTGAGCTAAACCAAGGGCGATCTGGTGCCGAGCGGTCCAGCCAAGGGCCACCTGAGGCCTCCTCCCGTGCAGCAGTTCGAAGAGCGTCCCCTCCGGCATGTACTCGTAGAGGATCAGCCCGGCGCCGCCGCGGATGTGGTAGCCGGCCATCCTGACGACGTTCCGGTGCCTCACCGTGTTGAGGATCTTCATCTCCACCGGGAACCTGCCGTGCGACAGGTCCACCGTCTTCACCGCCCACTCCCTCCCGAGCTTGCAGCGCGTGCGGTACACCGTGCCGTGCCGGCCTCGCCCGATCACATACTTCTCGCTCCAGTTGTCGGTGGCCCGGAGGATGTCCTCGTAGGTCAGGTCCTCCGGCAGCTCCTCCGTGGAGTCCATGCTGCGCATCGAGACGAGTTGGGCTGATCGGCGCTGCGACGACCTCTTGGTGATGTAGCGTAGGAGGAACATGCTGGCAGCCATGATGGCAAGGGTTGGAAGCAGCAATGCGACGATGATCCCTGCATTTCTGGTTCTGTTTCTGAGAGGCTGGTTCTTCTTGGTGCATGGTGCATTGTCAGACTGAACGCAGAGGTGAGGGTTCCCTGAGAACCCTTCAGGCGACTGTGCTGCCAGCTTAGCCCAGCCGGCAGGGAGCTGGCCGGACAGCTCGTTGAACGACACGTTCACGGCCATAAGGGAGATCATGTTGCTCAGCTGCGGCGGGATCGGGCCGGACAAGGAGTTCTTGGACAGGTCCAGCACTTCCAGGTCCTGAAGGTTGCCGAGGCTGCTTGGGATCTGGCCGCTCAGTCTGTTGCTGCTGATGTTCAGGGTTTTAGAGATGTACTGAAGATTGCCCAAGCTGTGTGGGATGGCTCCTTCGAAAAGATTGTCACCAAGCTGCAGCTCGAGGAGGGCCTCCGTGGCGGCGAAGGAATCCGGTACTGCTCCGGTGAGCTTGTTGCCGCCGAGCAGGAGGCTTTGCAGGCTGCCAAGAGCTGTGATCTCTGCCGGCAAACTTCCGTTCAGAAGGTTGTTTCCAAGGTCTAGGCAGACAAGCCGTTTGCAGCTTCCTAGTTCATGTGGTATCGATCCTGTCAGCGTGTTCGACGACACTCGCAGGGTGACAAGGTTGCTCAGAGAGCCGAGCTCGCGGGGTATTGGACCGGAGAAGCCGTTGCGAGAGAGGTCGATCATGGTGAGGTTGCTCCATGAGCCCATCACGCCTGGTATCCTCCCTTCAAGAAGGTTGTCACTCATGTCGATGTACGACAGCCCTGTATTTGTGCCCAGGTCTGCAGGTAAGCTCCCACTGATCCTGTTGCTGTTCAGGTTGATCCTGTACAGAGACTGGCATTTGGCTATCTCGCTGGGAAATCTTCCATGGAACCGGTTGTATCCAAGATCAAGGATGGCGAGCTGGCCTCCGGTGCACAGGCCAGGAGGGACCGCGCCGTGGAAGCGGTTGCCGGTGAGGTCGACACGGAGGATCCCCGGCGTGGTGTTGAGCCCCAGGGCTTGCGGCAGCTCGCCGGTGAAGTTGTTGCTGTACAAGGTGATCTCTCTCAGGTTCCTCATGCGAGTGATGTCTGGATGTATCTCGCCACTTAGGCTGTTGTTGTTGAGGTACAGCTCCACCATGTCAGCCAATTGCCAGAGTCTTGGAGGAACCGGGCCGTGGAGCATGTTGTTGAACAGATATAACTTCTGCAGTTGGCCGAGCTCGGCGATCTCCGGCGGTATCGTGCCGGAGAGGCTGTTGTTCTGGAGCTCAAGCTCCACCAGCCCCCGGCAGCTCCCGATTTCCGGCGGAATTTTCCAGGTGAGGCTGTTGTCCGCGACAGAGAACTTCTGCAATAGGCTCAGTTTGCCGATGGATGGTGGGATTGAGCCGGTGAAGCAGTTGCCGTTCAAGTAGAGCAGTGTCAAGGATTGGCACTGCCCGATTGTATGGGGGACGGAGCCTGTGAACCAGTTACTTGACATCACCAGTTCTTCCAGGTTCAGAAGCTGGCCCATGCTTGCCGGCAATCCGCCGGTGAACGCGTTGTTGCCAAGGTACAGTTTCTGCAAGTTTGGCATGGAGGCGAAGAAATCGGGCACCTCGCCGCTGATGTTGTTGTTGGGCAGATACAGGACGGTGAGGTTGCCGCAGTGCGCGAGGCTGCGGGGGAGCTCGCCGGCGAGCTGGTTGGAGAAGAGGCTGAGGTAGAGGAGCCCGCACGGAGCTGAGAACTCCGGCACTGGGCCGGACAGGTTGTTGTTGCTCAGGTCCAGGTAGGTGAGCCCCGGGAGTGCGGCGAGCTCCGGCGGGATGGCGCCGGAGAGTGAGTTGGTGCTGAGGTCGAGGTACTCGAGGAGCGAGGAGCCGGAGGGAGCGGCGGGGATCTCCCCGGTAAGCGCGTTGGTGTTGAGGTCGATCGTTTGGAGATGGCGCGAGGAGAGGAGCTCCGCGGGGACGGTGCCGGCGAGGAGGTTGAAGGCGAGGACGAGCGTGGTGACGGCGGAGCACCCGGCGAGCGCGGCGGGAACGGCGCCCGTGAAGTTGTTCCTGCTGAGGTCGAGCGCGGCGAGCGCCGGGAGCGTGCAGAGGCGCGGCGCGGACGCGGCGAGCGCGCCGGAGAGCCCCGTGCTGGAGAGGTTGATCGTGGTCACGGCGCCTGCGGCGGAGCACGTGACGCCAAGAAACGCGCAGTGACGGTGACGGTGGCGGCGCCGGGAGATGGCGAAGGAGGAGGACGAGTTGCCACCGGTCCGGTGGCGCCCCAGCCATGTCGGACGGAGGACGCGCTGGGCGGCCGGGGGAAGCGCGGCGACGAAGGAGAGAAGAACGGCCGTGGTGGAGCCGGTGCCGGCGGAGGTGTTCGACGGAAGCGGCTGCGCAATGGAGGCAATCAGAGGGAGGAGGAGGAGGAGGAGCAAGAGGAAGGGGTGGCGCGACATGCGAGGGAGCTGCTGGCTGCTGCAGCTTCGTGGTCTTTGGGGCGTTCGAGGAGGAGCAGGGTAGCCGCGGGAGGTGGGGATAGAGGCGGCGATGCTGTGAAGAGACGATGTAGCATTGTCATGGTGGAGGCGGCATCGCCAGTGGGGCCTGGCTGGATGCCGAGATCGGCTGCGGCGGCTGGCCGGGGGCAGAACCATCGTGCTGCGTCCAATGGTTTGAAATTCGGAGATCCAGAGCGTTACGTTATCCAGATTATATGAAAATCTTACTAGCAAACATGCCCATGCGTGCAAACCAACCTATGATTAAATGGTTAGAGGGAGCGTGATATCTTTAACCCATCAGAGTTTAAGTCCTGATGCTTACATGGGATGAGTGTATATAAACGCTTACGCGTGTACTGTATTAAGAAAAAACATGCCCATCTATTATATCGGGAAAGAAAAAGTCACCCCCTGTATACACTCTCAAGACACATGTAAATCCCCTAAAATCTTTTACGATGTCACATAACAAATAACATGTTAAATGGTGTTGTGCAGTAACAATAGAAATGGGATGATTTTTGAAATATACTCAAGATACTTTTACTTTATTAGACAACAAAAATATCTACATAGTAGGAGGTATCTCATTACGAATTTGTTGTCGCTCCTCCTCAATAATGCCCAACAAATACTTGCAGCACGATGAAAATAACAAAGTACTTCCTCTATAAATTAATATAAAAGTGTTTAGATAACTAAAGTAGTGATCTAAACGCTCTTATATTGATTTATGGACGGAGTGCATTTTAAAATTAATGATACCATGTTTTGTCATTCTTGTTTATTTTTCTTTTTCTTTTTTTTCTTTGATATATTTTGTGTCGCTACATTATCGAGATTACATGAAATCTTAATAGCAAACATGCCCATGCGTTGCAACAGGAAAAACGCATACACACTCTCAAGACACCAGTAAATCCCTTGAAATCTTTTAGGATGTCAAATGAAAAATAACATGTTAAATGATGTTGCGCAGAAACAATAAAAATGGGATGATTTTGAAGTGTCCTCAAGATGTTTTTAATTTATTAGACAACAAAAATATATACATAGTAGGAGGTTTCTCATTACGAATTTGTTGTCATTCCTTCTCGGTGATGCCCAACAAATACTTCCAGCACGATGAAAATAACAAAGTACATTTTAATAATTAATGATAGCATGTTTTTGTCATTCTTGTTCATTTTTTTCTTTGATATATTTTTTGGGTTGTGTTTTTTTTTTTGCTTTCTTTGTTTTTTCTGTTTCTTTTTCAGTTTTGTAGTTTATGTTTGTTTTCTTTCTACATTTGTTTATGCACCAATAATAATTTTTATATACACGTTTAAGATTTCCCAAATATATAATTAAGATTTTTTTACAAACTATATTATTTTTTGTATACTTTTCTCATATACATTGTTCATTTTTTGTATACACCAGAAAATTTCTTTTATATACACATTTGACAATAAGAAAAATACATGATTAACATTTTGAAAATACATAATTAACATTTGGTAAAATATTTTTTATGTCTATATTCTCCATTAACATTGTAAACTTTTGCATACATAAAAAACATTTAGATATACACATTTAACATATTCCAGTTTCATGGTCAACATTTTTTAAAACATATAGTTTTTTGTGTCTACTTTTTCTATACACATTCTACATTTCTTGTATACATCATGATCATTTTTTATATACACGATGAATATTTTTAAAAATCTATGTTTATGTCTACTTTGTTCTATACACACTTTAAATATATTTTTACACATTAGAAACATTTTTTATACACATTTAACATTTGCATGCTTAACTTTTTTTCCAAAAAAAAAAGAAACTCATATTATTAGTTTCCTACTTTGTTTTTCATACGCACTACCCATTTGTTTGTATAACAATGGAAACATTTTTCTAGACAAGTTTAACATTTATTTATTGCATGATTAACATTTTTTCAAATTTTGCATACAGGTGATTTTTGTAATAGAAATATTCAAAATATTTTTGAAATAAAACCAAGAAAAGATAAACAGAGTGTAAGAAAGCACAAAGAAAGAGATGAAGCACGTGCCGGGCCGGCTCAATCAGCCAGTTGTCCTCCATGCGGATATGGCGGAAATCTACGTCGGTCCTCCGTTGAATACATTCTGACGGACAGACTCAACGAGGATTGTTGCTTATAAAGACTAGCATGAAGATGAAGTGCCATCATCAACCTAAGCGCCGCCCATGCAAGGATTAAAAAAATCCTAACCTAAACTACTTGCTACTCCCTTTGTTTCTAAATATAAGTTTTTTAAGAGATTTCACTAATGGTCTACATACGGAGCAAAATGAGTGAGTGTACACTCTAAAATATATCTATATACATCCGTATGTAGTTCATTAGTGAAACCTATAGAAAGACTTATATTTAGGAACTGAGGGAGTAGAAGCAAAGCATCGGTAACCCCCTCCCCGTCGCTGGAGCCAGAGGCAGAGGGGAGAAGAATTCACGGGCTCACTCGCGGTGGATGTATAGGAGGAGTTCGCCCTAGTGGCCGCTACGCGAGATGGGCATGAGACGATCATGATGTGCAGCTATATGCCATAATTGTCATTGAAGGGGGAAAACCACACAAAATAATTGTTTTTACAGACTCATATACATAGTGTATCATATTAAAAAGTTATAAGAAATAAAATCCTTCAAAGCTATTATAAAATCGTTTTGAACCAAACAGGCCCAAGGGACAAGTCTGGAAGCTCCATCGCTCTTAGTGACAACACCTTTGGCGCGGTGGCGCTACCAAAATTAAATCAATTTATGTAGTAGTAGTGCCACTACATCAGACAATTATATTTAATAAAAATAGCTTTTGTAAACAGGCCATGCTGCCCACTGCATCGAGTGGTGTCGCGCCTACCACGTTGTTTCCCTTCGAATTCACATTTGCCTACAATGGGATTAGCACCATGGTTAGACATAATTATGGTTGGATAAGAACTTGATCAGGGAACCCTCTATAAGAACAATATGAAAACACTTCCAAGGGAAAACCCAGCAGATAGCAGGGGTAACAATAATATAGTTCTAAAAAAAACAATAATATAATTCTCTCACAAAAACATAAGATAATGTTTTATTGGAGCACAAGATCATCCTCTCTTGGAAAAGCTAGATAAAGGTATTGTGGTGCTCACTTGTATTTTTACCAGTGGTGACATGTGGAAGATTCTTCAAATCTAATATTTGCACAACAAAGATACGATTCCTGCGTGTAGTGGAGCAGCTAGTGCTAATTCCCAAGTCGGCATGAATTTTCTGTGCTTCCGCAGGATTGCTAATACACCTATGATTTCATCCATTTTCTAGTGCAGGGAGGGCAACATCTCGATTAACTTTATAGGGCCTCTTCATTTGCATGACTCTACTGAGTGTTTGACATCATGGAGACAGGGACAGAGCCGGCATGCAAGCATAAGGGGGTAAATTTGTACATAGAGGGGGCAGAGTTCATATGAAGTGAAAAATTTTGACCACAACAACCACTATCATAGTAGAAAAATTAATTTGTTAGGGGGGTCTAGCCCCCCTCGTCCCCCTAGAATCGTCCCTGCATGGAGAAAACAAAAGAGTTGCACAAATAGGTTCAAGTGAATGAAAATTTCCTTCAAAATGAAGTGCGACGCAATTCTTGAGGAAGGAAAACAATCATGGAAATCAAACAACGTAGACCACTATTCAGTTAGATTCTAGCAACAAAGGTAAGAAAAAGTTGGGAGGTGGTATTGCAAATTATGTGCCGATGAAAGAGAATGTGGTGTGGATTTCTCCTCCTACGGACTATATCAAGATCAATGTCAATGCCAGTTTTGTGAAGAGTATTATGTCAGTGTGGGAGTGGTTCCTAGGAATTCAGCTGGTAAAATTATCATTTCTTCATGGGATTTTGTTGGTCAGCGTTCTAGTGTTAATGAAGCTGAACTCCGCGCTTGCCTAGCAGGACTTTATATCGGTATTACCCTTCACCAATCTATTATTTTGAAGACTGGATGTGCTTTCGTTTATTCCTTCCTTGCAAATGAGAAGCTTGACAGATCTCCGCTCCTTGATTTTAAGAAAGAGGCTCTGAGTATTGCCAAGATGTTCCAAATTTTAAGTTTTTTAAAAATTAGTCGGTGTGTCAACGAGGTGGCAGATGAGATTGCTAAGTTTAATTTTAGTACTAGGTCTGATAGGTTGCTTGTTAACTTTGTCCAGTCATGCGTGGCATATGCTGTAATGAATGATTGTAATAACCTTTTGTTTGCTTAATTAATATAAGGGGTGTTTCTTTAGAAAACATAACGTAGTACGCTTCCTTCAAAAAGGAGGATAACCCCAACCTCTACATCGAATGATGCACACAACCATTATATTATTCAAGAGAGCGACGAAAACAAATACATCCATCGACCCAAATCTACCTTTTTGATGATCAATGTTGTTGCCCCTACTAACTTGATGATGTGGGAAGAGGATTTGCGGCACGCAAGTGCAGGGGCAGACATGTCCCTCGTGCCCGCTTTTTATTTTGGCTTTCGATTTTCAAAATTTTATATCTTTTAAATGAAAATTCTAAATTAAATTATGTTTTTGTATTCATGTTTCTCATGACCAACGCTTTCAAATAAGATCTATTTTAAATATATATGATAACTTTAAAAAAAAGTTAAATTTCAATGTTGAAACTTAGTACGAGCCATCGATAAAATCAATTAGTTTGTGTCCTTGACCGACAGAAAAATTGCTTGAAATTATATCTCTGAAACTGGTTGAAACTTAACAATTTTAGATAGACATGTGTATGGACAACCCAGCCCGGAGGCCCAAACCCAAAGCCTCACATTCGGGCTGGTCTCAGGCTCCACTTTCTCGCGTGAAGGCTAGCCAGAAAGCCTGAAATAGTATGTATATAATTTTTATTAGAAATATAGATCTAATAAATTAATATAATACCTAAATTTGATTAATTCAATTAAAAAATGTCGTTGTCCATGTGCTTCGGGCCAGGCCGGGCTTGGGCTTGTTCTTTCTTCTTCGCGCTTTGCCAAGCCCGACCCGACCCTTGGGATGATTAGGTTTAGTTTTCAATGCAAAAAAGCATAAGTTTCATCATTGAAACTTATTTTTTTAGGCATTTTCCTTTTTACTATGCCCTCGTGAGGGATTAAACTACTCCATGAATCGCGAGGCAAAATGAGCGGGTGGCATGACTTGACATGTGAGTGCCCCGCACTCGGGTGGCCCTGCGCATTTCTAGATGATGTGGTGTGACCACGCATTAACGCACACCATCTAATCCCGGTGGTCCCACTACGCACCCCATGACGAGCTGAGATCATCAAGTAGTCTGGCGAACCTTTACCGCGCAGTGCGGCTCCTAAATACGTCATTGCCATTTTTGGTAGTCCCAACTTCATAAGAGATCTGCGCATTGACCTTGATATACCCAACTACCGTCGATGCCACCACGATGACAAACATCACCATCATCCTGCATGCGTCCATCAACACACATCCATCACCAAGACCCCGCTGCGCCACACAGTCGAGGCCCTTAGCCGGTTTTATAACAATCACTATGGAAGGCAGCTTTCGTATATGAAATACAAACGCTGATGATATGTTGGGCTCTCCAAGAATCCCGATGTATCTATGCCGAGGTGTCACAAGGAACCCTCGGTATAGTTTACTTTGACTCCGTCGCGACAACTTATAATCTGAAAGTGGTTACTACTTCTTGAGCTTGCGTTGGTTTTCCCTTGAAGAGGAAAGGGTGATGCAACAAAGTAGATAAATATTTCCATCAGTTTGTTGAGAACGAAGGTATCAATCCAGGAGGAGGAACAAGCAAGGCCCCAAACGTAGTACCTACACAAATAATCAAACACTTGCACCCAACGCTAAAAAGGGGTTGCCAATCCCTTCAGAGTTATTTGCAAGGATGAGATCTGATAGAGATAGATATAAAAGATTGCGGAAACGAAAGTAAATAAATTGCATCAAGATATTTTTGGTATTTTTGGTTTATAGATCTGAAAGTATAATATGGAAAATAGACCCGGGGCCATAGGTTTCACTAGAGGCTTCTCTCATAAAGGAAAATAATACAGTGGGTGAACAAATTGCTGTCGAGCAATTGATAGAAAAACGAATAATTCTGAAGATATCCAAGAAAATGATTATGCATATAGCCATCACGTCTGTGTCAAGTAGACCGAAACGATTATGCATGTACTATTATTAATTCACACATCGACCGACTCATGCCTGCATCTAGAGTATTAAGTTCATGAAGAACAGAGTAACGCATTAAGTAAGATGACACGATGTAGAGGGATAAACTCAAGCAATATGATGAAAACCCCATCTTTTTATCCTCAATGGCAACAATACAATACGTGTCTCGCTACCCCTACTATGTCACTCGGTGAGGACACCGCAAGATTGAACCCAAAACTAAGCACTTCTCTCATTGCAAGAATTACCAATCTAGTTGGCCAAACCAAATCAATAACTCGAAGAGACTTGCTAATATATGAAATCATGCATATAAGAATTCAGAAGAGATTCAAATAATATTCATAGATAATCTGAGCATAAACTCACAGTTCATCGGATCTCGACAAACACACCGCAAAAGAGTATTACATCGGATAGATCTCCGTGAAGATCATGAAGACATGGTATTGAAGATCAAAGAGAGAGAAGAAACCATCTAGCTACTAGCTATGGACCCGTAGGTCTATGGTGAACTACTCACGCATCATCGGAGGGGCAATGGAGTTGATGTAGATGCCCTCTATGATCAATTCCCTCTCCCGCAGATTACCGGAAAAGGCTCCCAAATTGGATCTCACGGGAACAAAGCCTCTCGGCGGCGGAAAAGTATTTTTGTGGCTCTCCTTAGCGATGGGGGAATATTTGGGAATTTATAGGCCGAAAAATAGGGTTAGGAGACATGCATGGGACCCATAAGCCAGGGGCGCGCCCTGCAAACTTGTGACCTCCCGGCAGGTGTCCTGCCCCCTACTCCAAGTCTTCTCGGTTTCTTCTGGTCCAAGAAAAATTATTCCAGAGATTTTATTCCGTTTGGACTCCGTTTAATATTCCTTGTCTGCAATACTCAAAAACATGGAAAAACAGAAACTGGCACTAGGCTCTAGATTAATAGGTCAGTCCCAAAATAATATAAAACAACATATTAATGCATATAAACATTAAAATAGATAATATAATAGCATGGAACAATCAAAAATTATAGATACATTGGAGACGTATCAAGCATCCCCAAGCTTAATTCCTGCTCGTCCTCGAGTAGGTAAATGATAAAAACAGATTTTTTGATGTGGAATGCTACCTAACATATTTATCCATGTAATATTCTATATTGTGGCATGAATAATCAGATCCATAAAATTCAAAACAAAAGTCTAATATTGACATAAAACAATAATACTTCAAGCATACTAATAAGGCAATTGCTTCCTTTCGAAATAACATGGTCTTAGAAAGTTATCCCTGCAAAATCATATGGTCTGGCTATGCTCCATCTTCACCACACAAAGTATCTAAATCATGCACAACCACGATGAAAATCAAGCAATTGTTTCACACTTTTTATGTTCTCAAACCTTTTCAACTCTCACGCAATACATGAGCGTGAGTCATGGATATAACACTATAAGTGGAATAGAGTATGGTGGAGGTCGCAAAAAAAAGGAGAAGATAGTCTCACATCAACTAGGCATATCAACGGGCTATGGAGATGCCCATCAATAGATATCAATGTGAGTGAGTAGGGATTGCCATGATTGCACTAGAGCTATAAGTGTATGGAAGCTCAGAAAGGAAACTAAGTGGTTGTACAAAAGATGTAATTCCACTAGATATATGAAAGTGACAAAATAGGAGACTCTCTATGAAGAACATGGTGCTACCTTGAAGCACAAGTGTGGAAAAGGATAGTAGCATTGTCCCTTCTCTCTTTCTCTATTTTTTTTTCCTTTTTTTGGGTGATCTTCTTTGGCCTCTTTTATTTTTTTATGGGCTTCGCTGGCCTCTTTTATTTTGTGTGAAGTCCGGAGACTCGTCCCAACTTGTGAGGGAATCATAACTTCCATCATCCTTTTCTCACACGGGACAATGCTCTAATAATGCAAATCATCACACTTTTATTTACTTACAACTCAAAGATTACAACTCGATATCTAGAACAAAATATGACTATAAGCAGTATGGAAGTGATGGTGTGTGTCATAAAAACGAGACGGTGGTGTTGCATGAACATATATCTCGAAATGGATATGAAAATGCCATAATAGGTAGATATGGTGGCTGTTTTGAGGAAAGTATATGGTGGTTGTTTTGAGGAAGGTGGGTTTAATGTACTGGCGAAAGTTGCGCGGTACTAGAGAGGCTAGCAAAGGTGGATGGGCGAGAGTACTTATAATCCATGGACTCAACATTAGTCATAAAGAACTCACATACTTATTGCAAAAGCCTATTAGTTGTCGAAGCAAATTATTAGACGCATGCTTTTAGGGGAAGGGTTGGTAGGAGTTAACCATCTCGCGATCCGACCTCCACACAAAGGTTGACAATCATTAAACAAATCATGCTTCGACTTCATCACATAACGATTCACCATACGTGCATGCTACGGGAATCACAACATTTAACACAAGTATTTATTCCAATTCACAATTACTTACTATCATGACTCTCATATTACCATCTTCATATCTCAAAACTATTTGCAAGGAATCAAACTTCTCATCATAGTCAATGCACTTAATATGAAAGTTTTTATTATATCCCTCTTGGATGCCCATTATATTAGGACTAAATTCGTAGCCTAAACCAATTACCAAGCTATTTAAAGAAATCTCAAAATAATATAAGTGAGGTACGAGAGTTTAATAATTTCTATAAAACACAACACCGTCGTGCTCTAAAAGATATAAGTGAAGCACTAGAGCAACATTGCCTAGCTAAACAGATATAAGTGAAGCACAAAGAGTATTCTAATAAATTTATGATTCAGAGTGTCTCTCTCAAAGTATGTGTGCAGCAAGGATGATTGTGGCAAACTAAAAAGTAAAGACTCATATCATACAAGACGCTCCAAGAAAAACACATATCATGTGGTGAATAAAAATATAGCCTCAAGTAAATTTACAGATGGATTAAAGACGAAAGAGGGGGTGCCTTCCGGGGCATCCCCAAGACTAGGCTCTTTGGTATCCTTGCATATGGCTTGGGGTGCCTTGGGAATCCCCAAGCTTAGGATCTTGGCACTCCTTATTCCATAGTCCATCAAATTTTTACCCAAAACTTGAAAACTGCACAACACAAAACTCAACAAAAAACTCACGAGATCCGTTAGTATATAAGAAAAATAAATCACCACTTTAGGTACTGTTGTGAACTCATTCTTTATTTATATTTATGTAATATTTACTGTATTCAAACTTCTCCATCGTTCATACCCCCCGATACAACCCATAGATTCATCGAAATAAGCAAACAACACAAAGAAAACAGAATCTGTCAAAAAAAGAATAGTCTGTAGGAATCTGTTTACTTCGAATACTTCTGTAACTCCAAAAATTATGAAAACTTAGGAAAGTCTAGGAAATTTGTAAATAAATCTTGTGTAAAAAATTCAGATCAAAACCACGTTTCAGTGTATTTACAAAATTCCTCGACTGAGAGAAAAAGTTTCTGTTTTTCAGGAAAATCAACCTGCAAACACCGTAGACCATCCCAAAGGTCTTACTTGGATCAAACACTAGTTAAAACAAGAAAACACAATTATTACAGAGGTAATAACGTGTGCAGCACTAAAAAACAAAAGCAAAAACAAAAGCATAAAAATAAAATTGGGTTGCTTCCCAACAAGCGTTATTGTTTAACGCCTCTAGCTAGGCATAATGCAATAGATCTAGGTATTGTCATCTTTGGTATGCAACTCCTAAATTGCACACTTGTGAACCTAGGAGATCCTTTGGTTTTATCAATAATCATACTCCTAGGTGAGAAATCCCGAATTTCACTTGTAGTAATAAGTTCCCTAATAGAGCTAGGGTGAACGCTTATGATCTTAAGATCTTCATCACCTTTTCTAGAGGATTCACCCTTATTTTTAGGAACATAAACAAACTTGGAAGTCTTAGGAGGAGGAGTGGTTTGAATATAGGCAAAGGCGGAACCGAAGTTGGTAATAATGTCCTCAAGCTTTCCAATTCTAGAAGAATCTTGATCCAATTTTTCATTAAGTATGGGTTCCTTTTCCCTTAGGTTTTTTCAAGTAACCCCTACCTTAGATACATATTGAGTAATATGATTATGAATATTTTTATCCAAGTTTTCAATGAGCTCAACGGTAGCAGCTTTATTTTCAAATGCATCAAGCCTTCGCATCACATGTTCCAAGGTTAAGATTGTTTCATTAACCATGAGTGGGGGTGAACCTAGCAGATTTGTCATAGAATTGTAAGAATCAAAGGTATGGCTACCCAAGAAGTTTCCTCCCATAATGGTATCCAAAACATATCTATTCCAAGGAGAGACACCCACATAAAAATTGCGAAGGAGAACGGTAGTAGATTGCCTCCGAATAGATCTATTTTGAGCATTGCAAATTATATACTAAGCATCTTTTAAGTTTTGTCCTCCCTTTGCTTAAAATCAAGAACTTCATTCTCATGAATACTAGCGATAGTAGCAAGGCCAGCCATGAGTTTAAGTGATCTAACACCTAAACAAACGAGAACCAAACGAGAAGACGGACGGAAAAAGGGCGAATAAAAAGGAAACCCTTTTTGGTACTTTCTGAAAATCCTTTTAGAAGTGGGGGAGAGGAAAACGAGAGGCAAATGGCAAATAAAGTAAATGCAAGAGATGAGTTTGAGATGGGTACTTGGTAGGCTTGATCTTGCTATGTATCCTCCCCGGCAATGGCGCCAGAAATCCTTCTTGCTACTTCTTGAGCTTGATTTTTGGTATTTTTGGTTTATAGATCTGAAAGTATAATAAGAAAAATAGACCTGGGGGCCATAGGTTTCACTAGAGGCTTCTCTCATAAAGGAAAATAATGCGGTGGGTGAACAAATTACTGTCGAGCAATTGATAGAAAG
This sequence comes from Hordeum vulgare subsp. vulgare, assembly GCF_904849725.1. Taxonomy (NCBI): domain Eukaryota; kingdom Viridiplantae; phylum Streptophyta; class Magnoliopsida; order Poales; family Poaceae; genus Hordeum; species Hordeum vulgare. The sequence goes on along the minus strand of NC_058522.1, from coordinate 431,293,887 downwards.
CGAATAATTATGAAAATATCCAAGGCAATGATTATGCATATAGGCATCAGTCTGTGTCAAGTAGACCGAAACGATTCTGCATCTACTACTGTTACTCCACACATCGACCGACTCATGCCTGCATCTAGAGTATTAAGTTCATGAAGAACAAAGTAACGCATTAAGTAAGATGACATGATGTACACGGATAAACTCTAGCAATATAATGCAAATCCCATCTTTTTATCCTCTATGGCAACAATACAATACGTGCCTTGCTACCCCTACTATGTCACTGGGTGAGGACACCGCAAGATTGAACCAAAACTAAGCACTTCTCCCATTGCAAGAATTACCAATCTAGTTGGCCAAACCAAACCAATAAATCGAAGAGATTTGCTAAGATATGAAATCATGCATATAAGAATTCAGATGAGATTCAAATAATATTCATAGATAATCTGAACATAAACTCACAATTCATCGGATCTCGACAAACACACCACAAAAGAGTATTACATTGGATAGATCTCCTTGAAGATCATGAAAAACATGGTATTGAAGATCAAAGAGAGAGAAGAAGCCATCTAGCTACTAGCTACGGACCCATAGGTCTGTGGTGAACTACTCACGCATCATCGTAGGGGCAATGGAGTTGATGTAGATGCCCTCTGTGATCAATTCCCTCTCCGGCAGATTACCGAAAAAGGCTCCCAGATTGGATCTCACGGGAACAGAGGCTCTCGACGGCGGAAATGTTTTTTCGTGGCTCTCCTTAGTGATGGGGGAATATTTGAAAATTTATAGGCCGAAGAATAGGGTTAGGAGACCTGCAGGGGACCCACAAGCCAGGGGGGCACCTCCCCCCTAGGGCGCGCCCTGCAGGCTTGTGGCCTCCTCACAGGTGTCCTGCCCCCTACACCAAGTCTTCTAGGTTTCTTCTCGTCCAAGAAAAATCATTCCGGAGATTTTATTTCATTTGCACTCCGTTTAATATTCCTTATCTGCAAACTCAAAAACATGGAAAAAACAGAAACTGTCACTAGGCTCTAGATTAATAGGTTAGTCCGAAAAACAATATAAACCAACATATTAATGGATATAAAACATCCAAAACAGATAATACAATAGCTTGGAACAACCAAAAATTATAGATACGTTGGGGACGTATCAGTGGCCTATCATCGGCTTCCACCCCTTTGTAGATGCTACGTAGGGTGTTTCCATACAAACAAAACAACCCTTGGCTGACGTCTCGATGGCCGGAGGCGGTTGTGTTAGTGGAAACAAGGCAATTAGATATTCGGGCTTTATAACTTTCACTTAGTCCTAGGAGCATATGTTGGGGCGAAACTTAATAGCCCCCGGTATACGTCAACTCCTCGTATTATTCTAGGTCGAACCACCAACAACTTGGCCTTTCCAAGAAAGAGAGGCCCTTCGACTATATTTGGTTGAAAACCGCGTGTGTTTCGCTGACCGATTTATGCTTGTTGTGACAGTTAGCTCTCGGCTTTCTCCAACTGAGGTAGTTAACCAGTTAAACCGGATGTGACAATCGTAGTGGTTCTCCCTTTATCCCTTAGTCGAACAAAGTGGAAACGTAAGGGGTAAGCACACGAGCCGGGCAATCCAGCTATATACCAAAGACACAACTCGAAATCAATGCATATAAATGTGAAATACCAAGTTCATTTTGCCGAGGACTACATGGAGTACCTCGGTGTTTGGTGGGTTCGGTGCTAACCGAAGACCCCCTTTAATATTGCCGATGCGTGAAATGCATCTCGCGATGTGCTGCAAAAGTTATGCTCGGAAAAAACAAAAAGCTTATGCAAAAACCTTTATGTTTAGATAAAAGAAAATTGTGCCAATCAAAAATTGGTCTAAAATTGTATTTGTGCTTCGGTCGTGCTTTAACATGATACATCCGATCTCCGGACTCCAATCGGCTCAACCTTTGGCTTCAACCTCCATATCCCAAAGGCGGAGTGATTCTCCGAGGCGTGTTTAGCGAACTAAACTCGAGCGGCATTAGAGAGAAACCAGGCTACCCGGCTATTGACCATACAGTACTGTCGGAAAACGGAGTAATAGAAAAAGACTTTGCAACGACCAAGAATAAAACACACTTATTATAAAACAGCGGGGAAGGAAATTGTTTTTAACAAACGCTTTTTTTTGTTTAACAAGAAAATATAATGTTTGGTTGAACCGGACAAAAAGTAAAATTTCAAAAAGAACCAAGCTCGAAAATGACTTAGGTGGTTAATGTGCTCGGTGCGGTCCGGGGTTGTGGCGGGATGGAGACGTAGTCCTCGGCCTGGCCGAGGTCCGAGCCGCCAAGCCCAAGGTAATCGAGCGAAGATCTCGGGACAAGAAGTGGAAACGCAACACGGTTGCTGCGGCGAGGCGAAGCCTTCAATCCAGCCAAGGAGACAGAGTAGTTCGGCATTGTGATGGTGAAGCCCCCACGTCAGTCGATCATGTCGACAACGCAATTTGTTTGATGGAGGCAGGACGACGATGTCGGCACGCACACGTGACCGCATGATGCAGTTGAAGTCAATTACATGTGCACACAATATAATGCAAGCCAAGAGTAATAACAAATAACAATAATAATCCTCTACTTAATTAACGTAACTAAAGTAAATAATATAAAATATATAGCCTGATGGCTGATGTCGGTAGAGGTAGGACGACGACATCGGCTCGCCGATGTAATGACATCGTGTGGTCGAGGTCGATTATCTGGCGCGAGGTCGATGTCGACACAGGTCAGAAATCCACAAGAGGCTGGCCACACCGACATCATACACGAATATTGATAGAATATCTCTAGAAAAATAATACATTACAAAACCAACAGAAAATATTCTGTGCATAATAATAATTTTATGTTCTGAGGGAATAGTCGGGAAAAACAAAATGAGATATTCACCCGATGTAATGCCCCTTGGTTTGACTCATGGCATTAATCTCCCATATGATGACAAGTGCTCTCCATGGAAAAGTGAATTGACTTAATTACTGTTCCAAGGAAATCAAGTGTGCAGCGCTGCCTCGGAGTGCAGCCGTCTATAGTTAGATGATGCCTTCAAGCATCGAGCTTGTAGTATGCTTTAGGGGAAGCTCGATGATCCCTGGCTCCTGAGAGTTTGTAGTATGCTTTAGGGGAAGCTCGATGAGCCCCGGCTCCTCAGCACAGAGAGCGTACACGGTCAAGGTCGAGCCCCGGTCTTCGGACGCAATGATCGGACCGGAGCTCAAAGCCGAATTCTGGGTAAGGATCGAGCCTAGGTTTTCAGACACACTCATCGGATCCGATTTCAAAGCCGAATCCAGGATAGGGGTCAATCAGAAAATGGCGTCGAGAAGGAGGCCTGAAGTTAAAGCTTCAGAATGTCCAGACTCATCGGGTGAGGTCGTGAACCCGAAAAGGAACAGGTCGCCTTGGGCGTCGGCGGCGTACTCTAGGCTGCCAAACTTGATCTTCTGTCTTGGGGCGAGGCTATCGATCTGTTCAAGATGACCGGCCGCATCAGCGTGAAGCACGATGCTGCCTGATGCAAGGAGTTGGTCAGCTGGTGAAGACGAAGTCCCGAGAGTAGGTTGATGAAGAGATGGTGAAATCCTCGGTCTAACCGAGGTGATGAATGATACGTCTCCAACGTATCTATAATTTTTTATGGTTTCATGCTATTATCTTGTCAAACTTTGGATGTTTTGTATACCTTTTATATATTTTTTGGGACTAACTTATTAACTGAGTGCCAAGCGCCAGTTTCTGTTTTTTCCATGTTTTGACCCCTTTCACAGGAGGATTTTGAACGGAGTCCAAACGGAATGAAACTGCCAAAAAGATTTTTTCCGGAACAGAAAAAGATCGAAAAGCCGAAGAATCAGGGTAGGGGCCCACCAGGGACCCCACAAGCCCTCATAGCGCGGCCAAGGGGAGGCCACGCCCCTGGCTTGTGGGCTCCCTCAGGCCCCTTTGCCCTAGGTTTTGCGCCTATATATTCCTAAAAACTCCATAAAAAATCAGGAGATCATCGAAAGTACTTTTCCGCCACCGCAAGATCCCATCTGGGGCACGTTCTGGTGTCGTGCCAGAGGGGGGATTCGGATACGGAGGGCTTCTCCATCAACACCATGACCTCTCAGATGATGCGTGTGTAGTTCACCATAGACCTACGGGTCCATAGCTAGTAGCTAGATGGCTTCATCTCTCTCTTGGATCTTCAATACAAAGTTCTCCATGATCTTCATGGAGATCTATCCGATGTAATCTTCTTTTGCGGTGTGTTTGTCGAGATCCGATGAATTGTGGATTTATGATCAGATTATCTATGAATCTTATTTGAGTTTCTTCTGATCTCTCTTATGCATGATTTCATATCCTTGTAATTCTCTTCGAGTTGTGGGTTTTGTTTGGCCAACTAGATCTATGATTCTTGCAATGGGAGAAGTGCTTGGTTTTGGGTTCATACCGTGCACCCAGTGACAGAAGGGGTAGCGAGGCACGCATCGTGTTGTTGCCATCAAGGGTAAAAAGATGGGGTTTTCATCATTGGTTTGAGATTATCCCTCTACATCATGTCATCTTGCTTAAGGCGTTACTCTGTTCGTCATGAACTTAATACACTAGATGCATGCTGGATAGCGGTCGATGTGTGGAGTAATAGTAGTAGATGCAGAAAGTATCGGTCTACTTGTCTCGGACGTGATGCCTATATGTATGATCATTGCCTTAGATATCGTCATGACTTTGCGCGGTTCTATTAATTGCTCGACAGTAAGTTGTTCACCCACCGTAATACCTGCTATTTTGAGAGAAGCCTCTAGTGAACACTATGGCCCCCGGGTCTACTCCACACCATATTTTCAGCCTTACACTTTTTACTTCATTGCACTTTCCGCCTTCAGATCTCACTTTGCAAACAATCTTGAAGGGATTGACAACCCCTTTATAGCGTTGGGTGCAAGCTCTTTTGTGTGTGCGCAGGTACTCTGCACTTGACGAGTGTAATGACTAAGATGCGGTCCTTTCCGATTTGGGGATCGAGGCCCGAATTGGAAAGAAGCGCATCTAAGTGTTTCGCAAACATGGTAACATAGCACATACATAATATCAACAGAATGACAATAAGGGATTCAATTGCCATCTCATAAATATATCAGAGTTACATCACGCATCCAAACAAGGTAGTTCCGCTACGGACTACAAAACAAGGAAAATGACTATGCTACCCTGCATGCTGGCCCACGATCACGACCACGCCTCAATCTTCTGGATAGTTCACGTACAGGCGGTCGTTCTCCTCATCGTACTGCCACGCCAGCTGCGTGCCATCGGGATCACCTGTCTCGGGGCTACCTGAACCTGTTGGTGTTGTGAAGGAATCTGTGAGCCACGGGGACTCAGCAATCTATGACCTCGGTGCCAGAACTAGTCAAGTTATTAGGTAGGATAGGTGGAGTATTTAGGTTGCAGCATCCTAAGCTTAATATGGTGGCTAGCTTACGTAGAACTCATATCAAGGTGGTCTATACTAGCGATCGATGATAGTCGATCACTAAGTGATCCTGAACACCTACCTATGTCAATCATAACCCCACCGTGTCCCCGATCGAAGAGAGATCTTCGAAGGGGACAGTCACGGTTACGCACACAGTTGGCAAATTTTATTAACTTATGTTTAAGTTATCTATTACCGGATGTTAACAAATATTCCAAGTTGCCACATAACCGCGGGCACGGCTTTCCAAAAGATTAAACTCTGCAGGGGTGCTCCAACTAGTCCATCACAAACGTACACGGGCCGCAAAGTAATCCTCTATCACGAATCTCGTGATCTCGTCGGATTCCTTAGAGGAAAACCTCAACGCTGGGGAGAACCAAAGCCTCACCGGGATTCCTATACGCAAGATATATCGCTAAGGTAAGACAAGACTAGCAGGACCTCCCGTCGTGTCGACGACCCTGATAAGAGCCGCGTATCTCAGTCTCAGGACACGACGGATGAGCGACGCGTACAGTGGCCTGATAGAAATCTCTCAAGTTGCCATGAGTTGGCCCCGCACAGTGCTCTAGGTTGGACCAACACTCATGAGGAGCACTCGCCCGGGTTGTTGATTTAATTCCTCGGGGAGGCCATTCCCTATGCACATTATTATTAAGTGATTAGCAAATTAACACCAATGTTGGGTCCTGCCGGACAAGTCTTAACACTATGCGATTTATCGAGGGGGTCCCCATAACAACCCCGAACGTGTTAGGAGCGATCATTATGGAATCAAACACCGGTAGCCGGTAACTATGGCGGCAATAACGGAACAAAGCACCCGGCAAAAGGCTAGGACTTCTGTTATTTACCAAGTATATAGGTGCATTAATTAAATAACAGAATTAAGATAATGATATCAAGCTCATGTTATCACATGAGGCAAAGCACCTGCATCTAGCAACGCTAACATTAGTAGCTGAGCAAAGCCTACTTAGCCATTCAAGTTTGCTAGGAAGGGATAAGTGTTTGGGTTTCATGGCATATCAGGAGGCAATTATTTCAGTGGTAGGCAGCGAGCATATGACAAGGAAACGTAATCTAGCATAACAAGTCTAGAGATGGAATCAAGGTCATATCATCTTGCCTGTGATATCCTCAGCTTGGAACTGTTCTTGTTCGTCCTGCACGTACTCTCCCGAATCCACGTACTCGTTCTCCGATCCTGATGCTACCCAACGTAAGAATAACATCCAATGGACAACAACACCTCAAGATGCAACAAGCACATGATGCATGAGATGAATATGAGCATGCATCACTATTTCTATCACTAGCACAAGCATGACAAGTAATTACATGTTCCTGGACAGAACTTCATCCTAAGCTATCTTGACATGCATGAGAATGACATGATCAGATGCGTCTTGTGAAAACGATGCAAAATCATATAAAGAACATTACAAACGGAGCTACGGATCAACGGGAAACAACGAAACAAGAAAAGAAGCCCTATGTGTCAAATTCATCACCACACACTCCAATGGCTCAACTCTGGTATTTCCAGGTTGCCAAGACATAAAACAATCCAACATGGATGGGTTGGAGCAAATAAGAACACCACACCATCAACTATGCACTCACAATCATCAAAATGGCAAATCTACACAATCTGACATAAACAACATCATAGCCGTTTGTGAGCTACATGCAAAGCACCTACATCCACCTAAACATGGCAAATAAGATATGTGGCTGTATCTATCCAAGAGTACTACAAGCACAAGCAAAAATATCTCACAAATGAGTTAAACACAGCAAGTTACACAGCTGCAAACTTGCCCAAAAATATCAGATTTCACGGACTTTGTGAAAATTCCAGATTCTCACTATCTGCTTATGCTCTGAAGCATTTTGACAACAGCCAAAACAATATCTACAGGACTCCAAATGGAATGAAATTTTACAATGAGCGAGACAAAAACATAAGCTTCAACTTTCTAGTTCAAAGCTAAGGCTAAATCACAACACATTGACCTGCACAAGCTCATCAACATGAGAAGAAAATATAAACAGATTCTCAGACTTAGTGAAAATCTTATATTTTCACTAATCTGGAATTTCAGCCACATGCCTATTTTGAATGGACACAAATGGATTCCTAAGCATGAAACAAAACCAATATGGGGTAGAGGGGGTCACCCTCTACTACCACAACCAAGAAACAAACCCTTGGACTCACCACATCACATGGAACCAAGCTCTAAAGATGGAACAAAACTGAAATATGTCATCTCCAGAAAATGTTCCAAAGGAAAAAATGACTTCACCAATGGATTCCTGGGATCTTTCTACCCCAAAAGCATATAAAATACCTATGCACTTGCTTGGAGCAAGTGAGCACAAACCAGAGAAGAAAAACTACATAGCATCATATCTAGTGAATAGTGCATCATCACATGTGCTATTCACTAGAACAAACCTACATAAGCATATACACATGACCACAACATCAATGGTGCACATGAGGGGTAGACCTCATGCCCATGTGCCTTGGCACACCACCACACCATCACATGAGACAAGCACAACATAAATAAAACACCTACAAAACTAAATAGATGGCACTACTCACATATGTCACATAAATACTTCTACACTACACATGATATCTTGCACATGTGCTCCCCAAGTCATATCTTGCCATGACATGGGTGAGACACACACATGATCACACACATACCCACATACACACACACTAGCTAGGACACACACACTCACATGATATGTGGTGAGGGGGGGAACCCATCCACACACATACACATACTTGCACAAGGCCACCACCATGAGGTTGACCAGCACCCACATAAGTTCTAGCCTAGCAAGACACACAAGTAAAACACACATACTTTCATGCAACACTCACCTACACAAACCACACCACCTACACTTGCACATGAATCGACAAGCACAAGCACAACAACACATGATATGCAACTTGGAGCAAAAGAATTAGAAGCCACATGCTGATCTTTTAGGAAGTAAAATAATCCTCCATGGTGCAAGTACATCACAGCAACATGCACACATGCAAAATAGAAAAGCACAAGAAGCAAAAAGGAAAAAAATAACAGGTGGGTTCAGGATTCGAACCCTGAACCTCCTGGTGCTCAACTATGCATCTCTACCACTCTGCTAGGCAGCCAGCGCTCGACAGAATAGGCTAACACGGAAAGGTAAGCTTCCCTGCTGCGGCAATCTACTGTTGCCAAAAAATATAATGCAAAAAGGGGGAGTGCATCCCCTGGGACTCGAACCCATGAGCTCACGAGTACACACACACTGCTCATGCCACTGCGCTACGAATCGGACGTCTGACAGAGGGGAGGACTAAAACAAGGTAAACTAGCACTACAGAGTGCTCTGCTCTGCAAGGCACAGAGGAGTGTCGGCGACAGGGAGAACGCCGCGCTGCACTGCTACTGTTGCTGATCCTACGAGGAGGTCTACCACTACGGCTACTCACTGCTGCTACGAGGGGGAGGAGGCCCTACTGTGCTCTGCTCAGACCGAGCACCCACGCGAGCAGACACGCACACATGCACCAAGACCTCTTCAGCTCGGGACAGGGACACCCTGCAAGTCTACTCGCCGGATCTACTCGAGGGAGAGGGGAGGAGAAGGCCGGCTCACCTTGGGGAAGGAAGAGGAAAGCCACACAGTGGAGGAAGATGGATCAGAGGGGAAGAAGACGATCGGAGGAAGCCCCTGCTGCAGGTCGACGTAGAACCGAGGAAGACGTAGAGGAACTCCGGGGCCGAGGCGATGGCGAGCTCCTAGCCGTCGACGTGGGCATTCCCCGGCCTCAGCGAGGTCGGGAATAGGGCGCGGGGAGCCTTCCTGAGCTCCTGGACATGGTGACTGCGCCGCTAGACGGTGGAAACGGGGTTAGACGCCGGCGAGGCTTCTCTCCCTCTCTCTGCTAAACTAGCTACAGAGTCTTACCGTCAAGGAAAGAAAAAGAGGAGGGAGATGGGGAATGGAGTGGCGGCGGCGGATGGGGGAGAGGGGAGAGGGGAACCCTAGGACGAGGGAGGCACGGACGTCCACAAATATAGGGGGGACCTCGACGTTTGTGCTCACGGCAGCAGCTCTTTCTCTCTCTCGGCTACTGATGGAAAGGAGCAGAGGGGGTGGATGGCGTCAGGGAGATGAAGGCGGCCGTGGAGCTGGGCCACCACGCGAGGAAGGGATGGAGTGGGCCGCCAGGGAGGGAGGAAGCCCACTAGGTGGCACAACATAAGAGAAAAGCAATTCCCTGGCCCTTTCTATTTACAAGAAGTACCAGAGAAGAAATAAAGCACAGAAAAACATACTCGGGATAAAATCAAACAAAAATACCCCCTGGTCATGGAAAAATATGACCTATTTAAATAAAGTGGAAAAGAAATGTTTGGGGCAAATAAATCTTTACAAAACAGCATTTGTTAGATCTGTTTTGTAATTAGTTGCACCTTTAAAACATGTTTTAAAAATAGCAATCACACCTCTCCATATCCAACACAAAACATGCTAAATCATGGGTATTTTTTAATCAGAAAAGGTTCAAGTGAAACTTGACCTTGAGATGAAATAGAGAGGGGATGAAGATGGTTTTGAAACCTATGCAATCACAAGGCACTTCCTACTAATATCTACCTCCACATCATACACACAACCCACATCACATCAAGCAACACATGAAATCACAAGTCTCAAACCAAGACATGGAATGATATGGAATGCATGCATGCAAAGGAAGAAATACAAGGGACATCACATGAAATCATATCATAGATAACTCTCATGTCCATGACAAGTTGGACCCACATGAAGAAGGTTCCAAATATGGAAGGTTACACACTTGGGGCATTACAACGACATTCTCCTACTGGATTGATACCTTGGTTCTCAAACTGAGGGAAATACTTACTGCTCCTGTGCTGCATCACCCATTCCTCTTCAAGGGAAAAACCAACGCAAGCAAGTCTCCGTCAATGTGTCAAATTTTTGGTGTTGTTGTTTGAGAAGTAGCAATAAAGAAGTCGGTAAGATGAAGGTAGAGCCCCCATGCCAGTCGACGTGTCGAAGCAGGTCGGCGTGATGGGCGTTAGCTTGAATAAGCGACGGCACGGCGATGCCGCCGTAGGTCAGAATTTATGACATGGTTCAATGCGGGCTTGCTAAAGTGACTGCGCAGTCATGGCGGTGCCCCCAATCCCTTTAATCCACGGGGCGATGATGTTGTCTTGACGATTAGTTGTCCTTCACGATACCTAACACTTGGTCGGCTCGCCGAGGTGATGATCCGAGATGGTTGTCGTCGGCTCGATGGAGCAACGATGCAGTCGATGTTGGCGCGGGTCGGTAGGCATGGAGCAACGTGGTCGGGTCGGCTTGACATCGACGCGAGGGTGAAGATCGCCTCGGACATGACTTAAAATTTCTGGGCACGTATTTAAAAACAACACACAATATCCTAGAAACAATTCTCCAAAAATGATGTCCAATATCCCGTTCATGAAGAAATATGAAATCGGGTCGAATTCTTTTTCGCGTAAAAAACAGATCCGAAAATTGAAGTACTGATCTGACGTTTCATGGAGTTTGGACAGTCGGATCGAGCTGAAATTTTAAGGGGTGACCGGTATGAGAATTCCGCAGGTAATGAACTGTGGGATCTTGCAAACGATCTCCGAGCTAGCCGCTGGACTCCACGCCCTAAACTTGTTCAGATTCGACACGGCTCCGGTAGATCGGAGTTTGCCGGAAATTTCTCCATCGGAACATGATGAAATTTTTACAGGGATATTCTAGACCCAATTCCGCATAATTTCACGGAATTAGTCGTCAAAACGATGCTCGAGGAAGCGGGGACAACGAACACGCTTCGCTGTCCGGAAAAACTGCACGGTTGCCCAAGGACGATGTTAACATCGAGCCCCCGAGCTCCATGGATGATTCCTCGTGATCTTAATAGAGATTGGAGATGATGACAATGAAAGTATCCGTCGGATCTTGCTGATCTGACACAGAGCGCAGTCCACGGTCCAACCAAGGTGATGAGTCGAGCTGGCAACGAAGATGCCGATATCGACAACAAAGCTCGGTTCCGACGCGTAGATCGTGCCGAAGACGATCTGGATTCCCATCGCACTACAGTGACTGCGAGCAGGATCTCAATGAAAGCACCAATATTGGTGTCAAAACCGACTGATCTTGTAGTAGGGGTCCTAAGCTAGGCATCTTGGAGTGATTCTAACATGGACACGGGATTTTACCCAGGTTCGGGCTCTCTCAAAGAGATAATACCATACGTCCTGCTTTTGATTGTATTGATATGGGGATAGTACATGTACTATCTACTATGAGATTATAGTAATGAATATGAGAGTGTCTATTGACTAGCATGGCCTCGGTTTATATAATGTACCGTGGGGCTATGGTTTAGAGGAGTCCTTGTCTTGTGCCAAGTCTTGTGGAATCTCCCTTGTATGCATCATGGGTTGTCCGAACTAGCCCATTAGTGAACCACCATGGGGGTCCTCGGCCCGCCCTACTGGTCGAGAGTCGAAGTGGTGAGTACCCCCTAGTCTAGGACACCATCAGCCATCACCGATGCTGGCACACCCCACGACGTTTGACACCATCAACTATCTGTGGTCGTCGCACACATCCTCAATCTCATTTCCCAAGATGACACCTCCAAGGAGGTTAAGACGCCATGGCGTCGCGCCATCCATTCATGAGGAACTAGGGTTTTCACCTCGGCACATAGGGAGGAGGGATCTAGGGGAGTTGATGTCACCATCGCCACCAAGGAGGGGAGTGATACCTAGAGCTCCATCGATGATGTGGCCGCCAACGTTGTCCACAGGTATCCCCCGGACAAGATCCCACTCCGGCACCCACCAGACCAACCACCAACACCTCCAAGCGTGAAAGCCAAAGATTTGCACAAGCCAATGGGGAGAACCGTGTGCTAGGATGGTACGCCTAAAATCTGATGAGGAGGCCACCGGGAACCACCTCACGCAATGACCGCCATCCACACCTCCAAGCGCGTTATCGAAGCAACCAAGAAAGTTCAGTTGATCATGTCGACGAGCCCATCACTGGTAAGGGGACGTCGCCGCACAAGCAACCAAGCAAGTCCGGCCGACCGCACCAATGAATGTCCACCACCGGAGAGAGGATGTTGCCCACACCAATTGAGGCCATGACTTAGATCGAGGCCCTCACCCAAGGCAGTGGAGCAGCTGAAGGCCCAGCCGCTACCCTCCCTAGTAGGTGCACGGCGATCTCACGACTGCCTCCAACAACAATGAGGGAGGAGGGGAGGGAAGCTGCGCAAGGGAGATCTCGGTCACCACTGATGCAGTAACGTTCTATACAGATGGTTTTAACCCCTTTTCGTGATGAATGTTTAAACCATCACCTTGCATGCGTAGACGATAGGGGTCCATCCCACATGACATAGGAAAATCATCGGCGATGGTGAACAATGAACACAGACGATCTACCAAACATAATCGTGTGCGATGCAGAAACATATCACACACATTATATTTTGGGCGTACGTGTGGGATTTGGGATCAATCACACACATCTATCATGAGCCAACGTGTCTAATTGCTCATGGAAAACAAATGGTGTTTGGCATTTTACCGTTTGCGAAAGATTACCTAATCCACATGGGCCAAGGTAGAAACCATGTATGATATCTTCATCATCGCACATAAGATTTCCCTGGCAACCGTCTGCCATGCATGATATCATCACACACGTTTCCCGAAAAATTTACGTTTGGGATTGTCTTTGCATCGGGTAAGGTTTCCTTTTGGCTCACGTGTGAGATAAGGTACTATGGCAAATGATGGAGGAGCTCCTACGCACATGTACACGTGTTGCAAATCGTGTGCGATTTCTTATGTATCAACAATGTTTCAGTTTATATCTCGTGTGTTTTTCCTGTGGATCACATGCGTTTGCGCTATGAGTTGTGTGAGCTTTCTGTTCTGGTTCCATATATATGTGCTTTTCACTCCTACGCACACGTACTATGAGTTTCCCTACGCCAAGGGTGTGTGCAACCTTTGTGATGACGTGCAACACAGTGTTGTCCGGCGCGTCGCCGAGCACACCATTGGCCTCGACGGGGCGTTGCGCCTATATCGGATTATTTTCGTCGTCGAGGAGGTTGATCGCAGAGGTGGCTCTTGGTCAAGTTGGCATGCTTGGTAAATGGGCTAGGCTTTACTAGGTGTGCATTCGCGTGTGTCACGCGCTGGCTCTTATGCTCATTTTCTTGTGGCGAGAAACCGATGGGGAAGTTTGCACGGGGAACTGCGCGGTTACGCGCGGTAATGTGGCGAAAAGAAACGCATGTGCGGTGCCGAAGCGTGCACTAAATTTCTCGGGCGGCAACGCGGTGAAAAGATGGGATAGAGGAGGAAGAAATGGTAAGTTCACAAACGCGTTTATTAATAATTAAAAACATCTGCGTTGCACTATCCATTTACATGCCACCACGAGTTTGCCTTATTGTATTGTCTAGGAGGTGTTGTGAGTGCAGGTTTCATTAGACAGGCCGCGTGCGAGGAGTATGGCGCGCATGCGCAGCTAGCTCACCGGGAATCGAGCCCTTTGACCTCCACCCACATGTTGGAAGTATGCCCTAGAGGCAATAATAAAGTGATTATTATTATATTTCCTTGTTTATGATAATCATTTATTATCCATGCTAGAATTGTATTGATTGGAAATTCAAATACATGTGTGAGTACATAGACAACATTGTGTCCCTAGTAAGCTTCTAATGGGCTAGCTCGTTGATCAAAGATGGTCAAGGTTTCCTGACCATAAACATGAGTTGTCATTTGATAACGGGGTCACATCTTCAGGAGAATGATGTGATAGACAAGACCCAAAACTATGAACGTAGCATGTGATCGTATTAGTTTATTCCTATTGTTTTCTACATGTCAAGTATGTGTTCCTATCACCATGAGATCATGTAACCCACTGACGTTGAGGAATACCTTGTGTGTATCAATCGTCGCAATGTAACTGGGTGACTATAAAGATACTCTACATGTATCTCCGAAGGTGTCTATTGAGTTGGCATGGATCAAGACTGGGATTTGTCACTCCGTATGACGGAGAGGTGCCTGAGGGCCCACTCGGTAATACAACATCACAACAAGCCTTGCAAGCAATGTGACTAAAGAGTTAGTCATGGGATTTTGTATTACGTAACGAGTAAAGAGACTTGTCGGTAACGAGATTGAACTAGGTATAAGGATACCGACGATCTAATCTCGGGCAAGTAACATACCGAAGGACAAAGGGAATAATATATGGAATTAACTGAATCCTTGACATAGAGGTTCAACCGATAAATATCTTCGTAGAATATATACATATATATATATATATATATATATAGAAACTCTATTCATCACCTAGGGTGCAGAATAGGTTATTCTTCACCCGAGGTAATCTTACGAGCTTTTCATAAATATATTACATTTGAAATACAAATAGTTACATTCATATTGACGCACTATGTAAAATTTGATATCAAAAAATTAAAATATAGGCCGTAAGACAAGAAAATATGCATTTTATGTATATTTTACAGTATGTTTTTACATTTGTAATTTTACATAACAAAAATATTTTTTACGGTGATTATATATTTTCTTACGGTCTTTTTTACGTATGGAATAATAAAAAAACTACGTAACGTAAAATTACGATACATTGATGTTAAAATAGATGGGGTGAAGAATAATTATTCCTCACCCAGGGTGACGAATAGCGCGACCCTCACTCTCTCTCTCTCTCTCTCTCTCTATATATATATATATATATATATATATGTATATATATATATATCCTTTGGGAACTAATCACACGCAATCATCGAGGAAGCAAGGTTGATGAAGACGGATTGTGTGATTGATTCCCCCTAGGACAAATTACCGGTGGAGACATCCAGATGGGATTACGGAAGAACGGAGGCTTGCGGCGGTGATAGAATTGTATCGGGTCTCGCTCTAAGGGTTTTGGAATGTTTGCGAATTTATAGAAGTGAATTAGGTCAGGGGACCTCCTAAGGGGCACAAGCTTATCCCCCCCCCTTGGGGCGCACCATGTGAGCTTGTGGCCCTCTTCTAACTCGCCTCGCCTCCTCTCGAAGCTTCTAGTGTCACTCTTTGTACAAAAAAATCACCGTAAAGTTTCATCATGTTCGGACTTTGTTTGGTATGGTTTTTCTATGAAACTAAAAACATGCAAAAAACAAGAACTGACACTAGGCACTAAGTTAATAGGTCAGTTACAAAAAAGATGTATAATTGCATATAAATCATAAAAATTGATAATATAATATCATGGAAAAAATCAAAAATTATAAATACGTTGGATACGTATTAGTGACATCGACTCCATGCTATTTGCTACTTCTCAAACAACAGCGCCAAATTTGACACGTTGACGGAGACTTGCTTGCGTTGGTTTTTCCCTTGAAGAGGACAGGGTGATACACCACAGGAGCAGTAAGTATTTCCCTCAGTTTGAGAACCAAGGTATCAATCCAGTAGGAGAATCTCGTCAAGTCCAGAGTACCTGCACAAACACAAAAGAGCTTGCACCCAACGCTATAAAGGGGTTGTCAATTCCTTCAAGATTGTTTGCAAAGTGAGATCTGAAGGCGGAAAGAGCAATGAAGTAAAAGGTGTAAGGCTGAAAATATGGTGTGGAGTAGACCCGGGGGCCATAGTTTTCACTAGAGTCTTCTATCAAAATAGCAAATATTACGGTGGGTGAACAAATTACTGTCGAGCAATTGATTGAACCGCGCAAAGTCATGATGTATCTAAGGCAATTATCATACATATAGGCATCACGTCCGAGACAAGTAGACCGATACTTTCTGCATCTACTACTATTACTCCACACATCGACCGCTATCCAGCATGCATCTAGTGTATTGAGTTCATGACGAACAGAGTAACGCCTTAAGCAAGATGACATGATGTAGAGGGATAATCTCAAACCAATGATGAAAACCCCATCTTTTTACCCTTGATGGCAACAACACGATGCGTGCCTCGCTACCCCTTATGTCACTAGGTGAGGTCGCCGCACGGTATGAACCCAAAACCAAGCACTTCTCCCATTTCAAGAATCATAGATCTAGTTGGCCAGACAAAACCCACAACTCAAAGAGAATTACAAGGATATGAAATCATGCATAAGAGAGATCAAAAGAAACTCAAATAAGATTCATAGATAATCTGATCATAAATCCACAATTCACCGGATCTCAACAAACACACCGCAAAAGAAGATTACATCGGATAGATCTCCATGAAGATCATGGTGAACTTTGTATTGAAGATCCAAGAGAGAGAAGAAGACATCTAGCTACTAGCTATGGACCCGTAGGTCTATGGTGAACTACTCACGCATCATCGGAGAGGTCATGGTGTTGATGAAGAAGCCCTCCGTATCCGAATCCCTCCTCCGGCAGGGCACCAGAACGTGCCCCAGATGGGATCTTGCGGAGACAGAAGCTTGCGGCGGCAGAAAAGTACTTTTCATGATCTCGTGATTTTTTTGGGATTTTTAAGGAATATATAGGCGAAAAACCTAGGGCAAGGGAGCCTCCCCCCTGGCCGCGCCGTGAGGGATTGTGGAGTCCATGGTGGCCCCCTGCCCTGATTCTCCGGCTCTCCGATCTTTTTCTGTTCCTGAAAAAATCTTTTTGGCAGTTTCATTCCGTTTGGACTCCGTTCAAAATCCTCCTTTGAAAGGGGTCAAAAACATGGAAAAAACAGGAACTGGCACTTGGCACTGAGTTAATAAGTTAGTCCCAAAAAATATAAAAAAGGCATACAAAACATCCAAAGTTTGACAAGATAATAGCATGAAACCATCAAAAATTATAGATACGTTGGAGACATATCATGCATCCCCAAGCTTAACTCCTACTCGTCCTCGAGTAGGGAAGTGATAAAGAATGAATTTTTGATGTGGAATGCTACCTAGCATAGTTGTCCTTTGCAACTTCTTTCAGATGACATGAATGTTCAGATCTGTAAGATTCAAAATAATAGTTTGCTATTGACATGAAAACAATAATACTTCAAGCAAACTAGCAAGGTAATCATGAACTTTCAAAATAACAAGGCCAAGGAAAGTTATCCCTACAAAATCATATAGTCTGGCTATGCTCCATCATCCTCACACAACTAATGTAAATCATGCACAACCCCGGTATTGGCCAAGTAATTGTTTTCGCACTCTTACTTTCTCAAACTTTTAATAACTATCACGCAATACATGAGCGTGAGCCATGGATATAGCACTATAGGTGGAATGGAGTGTGGTGGTGGTTGTGAGACAAAAAAGGAGGAGATGGTCACATTGACTCGGTGTATCAAAAGGCTATGGAGATGCACATTAATAGATATCAATGTGAATGAGTAGGGATTGCCATACAAGGGATGCACTAGAGCTATAAGTATGTGAAAATCTCAAAAAGTAGAACTAGTGGGTGTGCATCCAACTTGCTTGTTCACGAAGACCTAGGGCAATTTTCAGGAAGCCCATCATTGGAATATACAAGCCAAGTTATATAATGAGGATTCCCACTAGCATATGGTAGTGACAAAGCAAGAAGCTCTCAATCATGAAGAACATGGTGCTATTATGAAGCACAAGTGTGGAAAAAGATAGTAGCATTGTCCCTTGTCTCTCTTTCTCTCTTCTTTTTTTTATTTGGGTTCTTAGGCCTCTTTTTTTTATTTTTTTATTTTCTCTTTATTTATTTATTTATGGGCTCTTTGGACTCTTTTTTTATTTCCTCACATGGGACAATGATCTAATAATGATGATCATCGCAATTTTATTTACTCACAGCTCAAAGCTTAGAAATGACTCTATAGGAAATGCCTCCGGCAGTGTACCGGGATGTGCAACGATCTAGCTTGGCGTATGACGTTGAAACATATCGCTAGCTATCTTACGATCATGCAATGGCAATATGAGAGTGACGGCACAAGTCATGAGACGGAACGGTGGGAGTTGCATGGCAATATATCTCGGAATAGCTATGAAAATGCCATAGTAGGTAGGTATGGTGGCTGTTCTGAGGAAGGCATTTGGTGGGTTTGTGCACCAGCGAGAATTGCGCGGCACTAGAGAGGCTAGCAATGGTGGAAGGTGAAAGTGCATCTATACCATGAACTCACATTAGTCATGAAGGACTCACATACTTGTTGCGAAAGTTTTTATTAGTAATCGAAACAAAGTGATAAACGCATACTCCTAGGGGAAGGGTTGGTAGGTGTTAACCATCGCGTGATCCCGACCTCAACACAAAGGATAACAATCAATAGATCAATTATGCTCCGACTTCCTAACATAGCGGTTCACCATACGTGCATGCTACGGGAATCACTAACTTCAACACAAGTATTTCTAGATTCACAACATCCTACTAACATAATTCTTAACATTACCGAATCCACGTCTCAAAACTAATTGAGAGGAATCAAGACTTCTGTTTCTACTCAATGCACATGAAGATGGAGGTTTTTGTATCCTCTTTGGGGTACCTATCACCTTTGGGACTACTTTCATAGCATAAGCCCACTACCAAGTCATGCACCGTCGTGCTCAAAAAGATATAAGTGAAGAACATAGAGCAAAATTATCTAGCTCAAAAGATATAAGTGAAGCACTATGAGCATTCTAGCAAAATCACGATGAGTGCATGTCTCTCTCTCTCAAAAAGGTGTGCAGCAAGGATGATTGTGACACAACAAAAATAAAAGACTCCTATGATACAAGACGCTCCAAGCAAAGCACATATCATGTGGTGAATAAAAATATAGCTCCAAGTAATGTTACCGGTGGATTGAAGACGAAAGAGGGGATGCCTTCCCGGGGCATCCCCAAGCTTAGGCTTTTTGGTGTCCTTGAATTTGGCTTGGGATGCCTTGGGCATCCCCAAGCTTGAGCTCTTTCCACTCCTTATCTCTTTGTCCATGAGAACATCACCCAAAACTTGAAAACTTCACAACACAAAACTTAAACAGAAACTCGTGATAACATTAGCACAAGAAAACAAACTACCACCTCTTTTGGTAATGTAGCAAACTTGAATTCTATCTATATTGGTGTTGGGCTACTGTATTCTCACTTTTCCATGGCTAGTACCCCCGATACTAACCAGAGTTTCATCAAAACAAGCAACCAACTCAACAAAAACATAATCTGTCAAAAACAGACCAGTCTATAGCAATCTCTATACTTTGTATACTTCTGGTACCTCAAAAATTCTGAAAAATTACGAATGCCTCGGAAAAAGGCATATCAACCAGAAGCAAAACGAATCAACTCAAAATCTCTTTATGAATAAAAATAAAAAAATCATCTCGTGAGCGAAAAGTTTCTGTCTTTTTCCAGCAGGATCAAACAACCATCACCAAGACTAGTCATAAAGGTTTTGCTTGGCTCAAACACAAAAACACAATCACAAAAGAATTATGATGGTGTGGACGCAACAAAACAGAAAGAGAAAAAGATAAATTTATTGGGTTGCCTCCCAACAAGCGCTATTGTTTAACGCCCTTAGCTAGGCATAAAAGCGATAGAATCACGTATCGTCGTCTTTGGTGCTCAAACCATAAGTGGCGTGGTCACTTATCATCTTAAGGTTTTCATCTTTCTTGCTAGATGACTCACCACTACTTTTAGGAACAAAAACAGACTTGGTGATTTTATCGTGGGCAAAATTTGGAGTATTCTGCACAGCAGCAAAAGCGGAACCCAAGTTGGTTATAACATCCTCTAGTTTGCCAATCCTAGCGGAATCATGACCTAGTTTTTCGTTAACTATGGGTTCCTTCTCCTTTAAATTTTTCAAAACCATTCCCACCTTGGATCCGTACTGAGTGATTTGATTTTGGATCTTTTTATCCAGATTCTCAATGAGTTCGATCGTGGCAACTTTGTTTTCAATGACGTCCATCCTACGCATCACATGTTCCAGAGTTAAGGTAGTTCCATTAACCATGAGTGGGGGTGAGCCTACCAAATTTATCACATCTTCGTAAGAATCAACGGTATGGCTACCCAAGAAATTTCCACCTATGATGGTGTCAAGAATATACCTATTCCAAGGAGAAACACCCACATAAAAACTGCGAAGCAGGACGGTAGTGGATTGCTTATGAATAGATCTACTCTGAGCATTGCAAATCCTATACCAAGCGTCCTTTAAGTTTTCTTCCTCGGTTTGTTCGAAATTGAGGACTTCGCTCTCGGGAGTATCGTTCGAAGTGGTGGATATAGCCATGAGGACAGGTAGACTATCCCACACAGACGAACAGAAAGCAAGCGAGAGAAAAGGGCAAACGAAAAAGGCGAAAGAAAAAGGCAAACGAAAAAGGCAAATTGGTGAAGTGGGGGAGAGGAAAACGAGATGCAACTGGCAAACAAAGTAAGTGCAAGACATGAGTTTGCGACACCTACTTGGATGAGTTCTTGAGTTGATCCTCCCCGGCAACGGCGCCAGAAATCCTTCTGCTACTTCTCAAACAACAGCGCCAAAATTTGACACGTTGACGGAGACTTGCTTGCGTTGGTTTTTTCCTTGAAGAGGAAAGGGTGATGCAACACAGGAGCAGTAAGTATTTCCCTCAGTTCGAGAACCAAGGTATCAATCCAGTAGGAGAATCTCGTCAAGTCCAGAGTACCTGCACAAACACAAAAGAGCTTGCACCCAACGCTATAAAGGGGTTGTCTATCCCTTCAAGATTGTTTGCAAAGTGAGATCTGAAGGCGGAAAGTGCAACGAAGTAAAAAGTGTAAGGCTGAAAATATGGTGTGGAGTAGACCCGTGGGCCATAGTGTTCACTAGAGGCTTCTCTCAAAATGGCAAATATTACGGTGGGTGAACAAATTACTGTCGAGCAATTGATAGAACCACGCAAAGTCATGACGATATCTAAGGCAATGATCATACATATAGGCATCACGTCCGAGACAAGTAGACCGATACTTTCTGCATCTACTACTATTACTCCACACATCGACCGCTATCCAGCATGCATCTAGTGTATTGAGTTCATGACGAACAGAGTAACCCCTTAAGCAAGATGACATGATGTAGAGGGATAATCTCAAACCAATGATGAAAACCCCATCTTTTTACCCTTGATGGCAACAACATGATGCGTGCCTCGCTACCCCTTCTGTCACTGGGTGAGGTCACCGCACGGTATGAACCCAAAACCAAGCACTTCTCCCATTGCAAGAATCATAGATCTAGTTGGCCAGACAAAACCCACAACTCGAATAGAATTACAAGGATATGAAATCATGCATAAGAGAGATCAGAAGAAAGTCAAATAAGATTCATAGATAATCTGATCATAAATCCACAATTCATCAGATCTTGACAAACACACCACAAAAGAAGATTACATCGGATAGATCTCCATGAAGATCATGGAGAACTTTGTATTGAAGATCCAACAGAGAGAAGAAGCCATCTAGCTACTAGCTATGGACCCGTAGGTCTATGGTGAACTACTCATGCATCATCGGACAGGTCATGGTGTTGATGAAGAAGACCTGTGTATCCGAATCCCCCTCTGACAAGGCACCCAGAACGTGCCCCAGATGGGATCTTGGGGAGACAGAAGCTTGCGGCGGCGGAAAAGTACTTTCGATGATCTCCTGATTTTTTTTGGGATTTTTAGGGAATATATAGGCGCAAAACCTAGGGCAACGGAGCCTCAGGGAGCCCACAAGCCACGGGGCCGCGGCCTCCCCCCTAGCCGCGCCGTGAGGGCTTGTGGGGTCCCTGGTGGCCCCCTGCCCTGATTCTCCGGCTCTCTGATCTTTTTCTATTCCGGAAAAAATCTTTTTTGCAGTTTCATTCCGTTTGGACTCCGTTCAAAATCCTCGTGTGAAAGGGGTCAAAAATATGGAAAAACCAGGAACTGGCACTTGGAACTGAGTTAATAAGTTAGTTCCAAAAAATATATAAAAGGCATACAAAACATCCAAAGTTTGACAAGATAATAGCATGAAACCATCAGAAATTATAGATACGTTGGAGACGTATCACTCTCCCACGATGGATATGTTTGATACGTATTAGTGACGTCGACTCCAAGTTCTCAGATGAGCTTTAGGATGCGCTACTCAGGTTGCATACGACAGTGGGAATTCCATCACCAAAGAGGACAAGGAGGAGGTGTTATGGAAGCATTTCCAAAACCATCTCGGTATGGACACACAACACAATACGGTTCTGGACTATAAGAGCAACTCCAATGGGGAGACCCATTTTGTCCGCCACCGTCCGTTTGGGTCGGCGCGGACACAAAAGGCGGCCCAACGCGCCGACCCAAACGGACGCGCGTCCGGTTTTCGTCCGCGGGCGACCCATTCCTGGCCCATTTTTTAGCCAGATTTGCGTCGGCACGGACACGCGACAACCGCGCACTAATGACGAGTTGGTGGATATACTTCTCACCCCTCGTTGGTTACCCCAAGTGAAAGGTGGAGATGTAGTCAGCAGCAGATTTCCCTTACACGGGGACTGTAAGGTTTATCGAACCAGGAGGACTCCGAGGATCAACAAGTAGGTGACCGCTGCTCTGACGCTAGCAAAAGACGTGGACCTGCACACACAACAAATAACTTTGCTCCCAACGAGTATAGAGAGGTTGTCAATCACTCCGGCCTTGTAGTTTGCAAAGGATCAAAACACAAGCGGTAATAGTGATAGTGATTGCAACGGAAAAGTAAATGAAAGCAGTAAATGTTGGAGGTGTAAATTATGGTGGTAATGTGGACCTGAGTCACATGATGTTCACTAGTGATGTCTCTCTTCCAAAAGACGGTAAACAACTATGCATGGGTAAACAAATTACAGCTGGCCAATTGATAGAATTATAAACGCACCACAATGCTAACTATGCTACTTGAAAGTTAGAGGCTCAATAGTAATGGGCAGTACGCCAAGACAAGTAGACCATTTATTCATCAGCATCTACTTGCTAATCATCCACCTTGAGATATCTATCCAGAACATCTCGCTGGTATTAAGTTGCGAGCCCCACCAAAAGTGTAAACTCAAAGCAACAGACAACTGCATTAACGAACTTTGCATAAGGTAAACAATACTTGCAACCGCGGTCACAAGCACCGTTGTTTTCTCCCTGGTGGCACCAGCACATCCCCTAGTCTCATGTTTCTGACACTCAAGCTAGACATCAGGGGGCATGAACCCACAATCATGCATAACACTCCCTCCTGTAGTTACAATCTACGACACATCCGGAGAGCGTCCATGGCAGTGGAGAAGCTCCCGCACGTCAATCCCCGCTCCGGCAGGGTGCCGGGAAGAGGTCTCGTGACACTCCCGATCTCGGAGGCGCTGTGATGACCCACAAGTATAGGGGATCAATCGTAGTCCTTTCGATAAGTAAGAGTGTCGAACCCAACGAGGAGGAGAAGGCTCAGATAAATGGTTTTCACAAAGGTAATAACAGCAAGCACTGAAAGTAGCGGTAACAAGTGATGGTCTAGTGAGGTGAAACGTAGCAAGCGAAAAGTAACAAGTGACAAGTAGTAGCAACGGTGCAGCAAAGTGGCCCAATCCCTTTTGTAGCAAGGGACAAGCCTGAGCAAAGTCTTATAAGAGGAAAAACGCTCCCGAGGACACGCGGGGATTTCTGTCATGCTAGTTTCATCAAGTTCATATGATTCGCGTTCGTTACTTTGATAGTTTGATATGTGGGTGGACCGGCGCTTGGGTAATGCCCTTACTTGGAAAAGCATCCCACTTATGATTAACCCCTCTCGCAAGCATCCGCAACTACGAAATAAGAATTAAGACAACGTCTAACCATAGCATTAAACTAGTGGATCCAAATCAGCCCCTTACGAAGCAATGCATAGACTCGGGTTTAAGCTTTTGTCACTCTAGCAACCCATCATCTACTTACTACTCCCCAATGCCTTCCTCTAGGCCCAAATATGGTGAAGTGTTATGTAGTCGACGTTCACATAACACCACTAGAGGAAAAACAACATACAGCATATCAATATACCGAACGAATACCAAATTCACATGACTATTATTAGCATGACTTATCCCATGTCCTCGGGAACAAAAGTAACTACTCACAAAGCATAATCATAATCATGATCAGAGGTGTAATGAATAGCATCAAGGATCTGAACATAAACTCTTCCACCAAGTAATCCAACTAGCATCAACTACAAAGAGTAATCAACACTAGTAGCAACCTTACAAGTACCAATCGGAGTCGCGAGACGGAGATTGGTTACAAGAGATGAACTAGGGTTTGGAGAGGAGATGGTGCTGATGAAGATGTTGATGGAGATGACTCCCCTCTGACGAGAGGAGTGTTGGTGATGACGAAGGCGGCGATTTCCCCCTCCGAGAGGGAAGTTTCCCCGGCAGGATCGTCCTGCCGAAGCCCTGCTACTGCAACAAAAGACCTTCCAACGGTGCCAGAAATAGGAGTGTTGCTTGATACTCCTCAGCAACGGCACCAGGAATCCTTCTGCTACGGCTACGCCTTAAGGGACTTCCTAGGCAAATATGCAAAGGATTGCCCACATGTCCTTGGAGCCTTGCGTTGGTGTTCCCTCGAAGCGGAAAGGGTGATGTAGCACACCGGTGGTAAGTATTTCCCTCAGTTTGAGAACCAAGGTATCAATCCAGTGAAGGAGTATCACAAGTGCCTGCACAAACACAAAAATCTTGCTCCCAACGCTATGAAGGGGTTGTCAATCCCTTATAGATTGTTTGCCAAGTGAGAACTGAAAGCAACAAAGTAACAAAGCAAAGTAAAAGCAAAAGTGGAAAAGATAGATGTGAATAGACCCGGGGACCGTAGTGTTTACTAGTGGCTTCTCTCATGAAAGCAAGTAGACGGTGGGTGAACAAATTACTGTCGAGCAATTGATAGAACCGCGCAAAGTCGTGACGTCATCTATGGCAATGATTATATCTATAGGCATCACATCCAAAACAAGTAGACCGATACTTTCTGCATCTACTACTAGTCTACTATTACTCCACACGTCGACCGCTATCCAGCATGCATGTAGTGTATTAAGTCCGAAAGAACAGAGTAACGCCTTAAGCAAGATGACATGATGTAGATGGACAATCTCATATCTACGACAGAGCCCACCTTGTTAACCTTGATGTCAACTACACAATGTGTGCCTTGCTGCCCCTATTGTCACTGGGAAAGGTCACCACACGGTAAGAACCCAAAACCGAGCACTTCTCCCACTGCAGGAATCATAGATCTAGTTGGCCAGAAAAAACCCAAGAATCGGATAGACTTACAAGGATATCAAATCATGCATATAAGAAATCAGCAAAGACTCAAATATATATCATAGATAATCTGATCACAAATCCACAATTCATCGGATCTCGACAAACACACCGCCAAAGAGGATTACATCGGATAGATCTCCATGAAGATCATGGAGAACTTTGTATTGAAGATCCAAGAGAGAGAAGAAGCCATCTAGCTACTAACTACGGACCCGTAGGTCTGAAGTGAACTACTCATGAGTCATTGGAGGGGCGATGATGATGATGAACAAGCCCTCCAACTCCAAAGTCCCCTCCGGCAGGGCACCGGGAAGAGTCTCCAGATGAGATCTCGCGGAAACGGAAGCTTGTGGCGGCGGAAGAGTATTTTCGTGGATCCCCTGATTTTTTTGTTGTATTTTAGGGAATATAAGGCCAAGGATCTAGGTCAGGGGGGCGCCACGGAGGCCACAAGCCTGCCCACCCCCGCCCCCCTGGTGGCGGAGTGGGGGCTTGTGGGCTTCCTGTAGACCTCCTAGCTTGGCCCACAAGCCCCCTGATCTTCTTCCGTTCGGGAAAAAATCATTTCGGGGATTTTATTCCGTTTGGACTCCGTTCCAAAATCAGATCTGAAAATAGCCAAAAACATAGAAAAAACAGGAACTGGCACTTGGCACTGAATTAATAAGTTAGTCCCAAAAAAGATATAAAAGGTACATAAAACATCCAAAGATGACAAGATAACAGCATGAAACCATCAAAAATTATAGATACGTTTGAGACGTATCAAGCATCCCCAAGCTTAACTCCTGCTCGTCCTCGAGTAGGGAAGTGATAAAGAATGATTTTTTTATGCTTTCATGCTACCTAGTATAGATGTCCTTTGTAACTCCTCTTATGTGACGTGAATGTTCAGATCCATTAGATTCAAAACAATAGTTTGCTATTGACGTGGAAACAATAATAATTCAAGAAAACTAGCAAGGTAATCATGAACTTTCAAAATAACAAGGCCAAAAGAAAGTTATCCCTACAAAAGCATATAGTCTGGCTATGCTCTATCATCATTGCACAACGAATTAAATCATGCACAACCCCGGTATTGGCCAAGTAATTGTTTCACACCTTTACTTTCTCAAACCTTTTCAACTCTCACGCAATACATGAGCGTGAGCCATGGTTTTATCACTATAAGTGGTGTGGAGTGTGGTGGAGGTTGCAAGACAAAATAGGAGAAGATGGTCACATTAACTAGGCATATCAATGAGCTGTGGAGATGCTCATCAATAGATATCAATGTGAATGAGTAGGGATTGCCATACAAATGATGCACTGGAGCTAAGAGTATGTGAAAGCTCTTAAAGAAAACTAGTGGGTGTGCATCCAACTTGCTTGCTCATGAAGACCTAAGGCAATTTTGAGGAAGCCTATCATTGGAATATACAAGCCAAGTTGTATAATGAAAATTTCCCACTAGCTATATGGTGGTGACAAAACGAGAGACTCTCAATCATGAAGATCATGGTGCTTAATATGCACAAGTGTGGAAAGGTGGTAGCATTGTCCCTTCTCTCTTTTTCCCTCATTTTTTATTTTATTTTTTGGTGGGCTCTTTGGCCTTTTTTTTGGTGGGAATCTTTGGCCTCTTTTATTTCCTCACATGAGACAATGCTACATCAATGGTGATCATCACACTTTCAACTCAAAACTTAGAGCAACAATGACTCTATATGGAATGCCTTCGGTAGTGTACCGTGGCAATGATCTAGCATGGCATAGACATTAATGGAAACATCATGCTAGCTATCTTACGATCATGCAATGGCAATGTAGACGTGGTGGCACATGTCATGGTGGTAGTTGCAAGGCAATATATCTTGGAATGACTTTGAAAAGGCCATGGTAGGTAGGTATGGTGGCTGTTTTGAGGGAGGCTAATGGTGGGTTTTGTGCACCGGCGAAAGTTGCACGGCACTAAGAAGATAGTGATGGTGGAAGGTGAAAGTGCATCTAAACCATGGACTGAACATTAGTCATGAAGAACTCATATACTTGTTGCAAAAGTTTTATTAGTAATCGAAACAAAGCATTCAACGCATACTCCTAGGGGAAGTGTTGGTAGGTACAAACCATCGCGCGATCCCGACCGCCGCGCAAAGGATGACAATCAATAGACTAATCATGCTCAGATTTCATCACATAGCGGTTCACCATACGTGCATGCTACGGGAATCACTAACTTCAACACAAGTATTTCTAGATCCACAACACCTTACTAGCATGACTTCAATATTACCATAACCACAACTCAAAACTAATTGAGATGAATCAAACTTCTCTAACTATTCAATGCACATGAAGGTGGAAGTTTTCGTATCCCTTTGGATAACTACCCCTTTTGAGACTAATTTCAAAACATAGATCAACTACCAAGCCACGCACCGTTGTGCTCTAAAAGATATAAGTGAAGCACACAGAGCAAAAGTATCTAGCTCAAAAGATATAAGTGAAGCACATGTGAGCTGAATTGTCTACCAAAAAATATAAGTGAAGCTCGACAAAATCATGGTGAGTGCATGTATCTCTCTCTAGGTGTGCAGCAAGGATGATTGTGACACACAAAAAATACTCCTACGATACAAGAAGCTCCAAGCAAAAACCCATAACATGTGGTGAATAAAAATATAGCCCCAAGTAACGTTACCGATGGATTGAAGACGAGAGAGGGGATGCCTTCCCGGGGCATCCCCAAGCTTAGGCTTTTCCGGCATCCTTGAATCTCTTGGGGTGCCTTGGGCATCCCCAAGCTTGAGCTCTTGCCACTCTTTATCTCTTTGTCCATAAGAACTTCACCCAAAACTTGAAAACTTCACAACACGAAACTTAAACAGAAACTCGTGATAACATTAGTATGAGAAAGCAAACCACCACTTCCTTAGGTACTGTAGAAAACTTAAATTCTACTTATGCTAATGTTGGGTTACTGTATTTTCAATCTTCCATGGCTAATACCCCCCGATACTATCCATAGTTTCATCAAAATCAGCAACCAACACAACAAAAACAGAATTTGTTAACAGCAGACCAGTCTGTAGCAATCTGTATATTTCGTATACTTCTGGTACTTCAAAAATTCTGAACATTTTCGACAGTCTGAAGAATTTGCGTAGCAATGAGAAGCAAAAAAGAATCAACTCAAAATCTCTTACAGAAAAAAAATGAAAATTCTTTTCTTGAGTAGAAAGTTTCTGTCTTTTCCAGCATGACGAAACGATCATCCCCAAGACTAATCATAACGGTTTTGCTTGGCACAAACGCAAAAAAGAAACACAAAAAACACAATCATAACAGAATTATGAAAGTGTGGAAAACACAAAACAGAAATAAAAAGGATAGATTCGTTGGGTTGCCTCCCAACAAGCGCTTTTGTTTAACGCCCTTAGCTAGGCAAAAGGTGATGAAATCTAAGTCTAACATACTTCCTATGCATAGACATTTTATAGGGAAACAAATTGGCAAGACAACCAATAGTTACCAAATGCAAGGAAGAAGAAAGAGACAATACCAATCTCAACATAACAAGAGGTAATTTGGTAACATGAAAGTTTCTACCAAAATATTTTCCTCTCTCATAGCAATTACATGTGGGATCATAATCAAATTAAACAATATAGCTATCCCATACGATATTATTTTCATGATCCTCATGCATGCAAAGTTGAAGCTCTTAAAAAATAGTGGGATTATCATCAACTAAAGTCATGGCTTCTCCAAACCCACTTTCAATATTATTGCAAATATCATATTCATCATGAGGTTTGAACAAATTTTCAAGATCATAAGAAAGATCATCACCCCAATCATGATTATTGCAACAAGTAGTGGACATAGCAAGGCTAGCATCCCCAAGCTTAGGGTTTTGCATAATTTTAGCATGATTGTCAATAATAGAATTTATAGTGAAACCATTGCAATCATGATTTTCATCCAAGGAGCCCTCGTGAATCACTTCATAGATTTCTTCCTCACAATTTTCACATTCACGCATCTCAAGAAAAACTCCATAAAGATAGTCAAGTGCACTCAACTCACTAGCAATTCGATCAACAATATTGGATCTCTTAAAGAGATTAGCAAGTGGATGAGGATCCATATCTCTAGATTTTCAGCAAGCGAAGATGCAAGCATATTGAAGGCACATGGCACACAAGCGAACAAAAAGCAAGCGAGAGAAAAGGGCGAACGAAAAAGGCAAAAGAAGAAAGGCAAATGAAAACGGCAAATGTGAAGTGGGGGAGAGGAAAACGAGAGGCAACTGGCAAAAGAGTAAATGCAGGAGACGAGTTTGTCAGACCTACTTGGATAGATCTCTCCTTCCCCGGCAACGGTGCCAGAAATACTTCTGCTACTGCAACAAAAGACCTTCCAACGGCGCCAGAAATAGGAGTGTTGCTTGATACTCCTCAGCAACGGCACCAGGAATCCTTCTGCTACGGCTACGTCTTAAGGGACTTCCTAGGCAAATATGCAAAGGATTTCCCCCATGGCCTTGGAGCCTTGTGGTGGTGTTCCCTCGAAGCGGAAAGGGTGATGTAGCATAGCGGTCGTAAGTATTTCCCTCAGTTTGAGAACCAAGGTATCGATCCAGTGAAGGAGTATCACAAGTGCCTGCACAAACACAAAAAGCTTGCTCCCAACGCTATGAAGGGGTTGTCAATCCCTTATAGATTGTTTGCCAAGTGAGAACTGAAAGCAACAAAGTAACAAAGCAAAGTAAAATCGAAAGTGGAAACGATAGATGTGAATAGACCCCGGGGCCGTAGTGTTTACTAGTGGCTTCTCTCATGAAAGCAAGTAGACGGTGGGTGAACAAATTACTGTCGAGCAATTGATAGAACCGCGCAAAGTCCTGACGTCATCTATGGCAACAATTATATCTATAGGCATCACGTCCAAAACAAGTAGACCAATACTTTCTGCATCTACTACTATTACTCCACACGTCGACCGCTATCCAGCATGCATGTAGTGTATTAAGTCCGAAAGAACAGAGTAACGCCTTAAGCAAGATGACATGATGTAGATGGACAATCTCATATCTACGACAGAGCCCACCTTGTTAACCTTGATGGCAACTGCACAATGTGTGCCTTGCTGCCCCTACTGTCACTGGAAAAGGTCACCACACGGTAAGAACCCAAAACCAAGCACTTCTCCCATTGCAAGAATCATAGATCTAGTTGGCTAGAAAAAACCCAAGACTCGGAGAGACTTACAAGGATATCAAATCATGCATACAAGAAATCAGGAAAGACTCAAATATATATCATAGATAATCTGATCACAAATCCACAATTCATCGGATCTCGACAAACACACCGCCAAAGAGGATTACATCGGATAGATCTCCATGAAGATCATGGAGAACTTTGTATTGAAGATCCAAGAGAGAGAAGAAGCCATATAGCTACTAACTACGGACCCGTAGGTCTGAAGTGAACTACTCACGGGTCATTGGAGGGGCGATGATGATGATGAAGAAGCCCTCCAACTCCAAAGTCCCCTCCGGCAGGGCACCGTGAAGGGTCTCCAGATGAGATCTCGCGGAAACGGAAGCTTGCGGCGGCGGAAAAGTATTTTCGTGGATCCCCTGATCTTTTTGCTGTATTTTAGGGAATATATAGGCCAAGGATCTAGGTCAGGGGGCGCTAGGGAGGCCACAAGCCTGCCCACCGCGCCCCCCCTGGTGGCGGAGTGGGGGCTTGTGGGCTTCCTGTAGCCCTCCTAGCTTGGCCCACAGGCCCCCTGATCTTCTTCCGTTCGGGAAAAAATCATTTCGGGGATTTTATTCCTTTTGGACTCCGTTCCAAAATAAGATCTGAAAAGAGCCAAAAACATAGAAAAAACAGGAACTGGCACTTGGCACTGAATTAATAAGTTAGTCCCAAAAAAGATATAAAAGGTACATAAAACATCCAAAGATGACAAGATAATAGCATGAAACCATCAAAAATTATAGATACGTTTGAGACGTATCAAGCCCTAGATTGGTTGTGCTCAAGTTCCGCCTCGTGGCGGCGGCGAATCCACGAAAACGCTCCACCCTAATTTTTTCTCGAACGAAACCCTTCATATAGCAAAAGAGGGGGGCCAGTGGCCACCAGGGTGACCACAAGCCCTGTTGCCGCGGCCAGGGGGCAGGCCGCGGCAACCAGGCTTGTGGGCCCCTGGCTGCTCCCCTCTGACACTTCTTTCGCCCAGTATTTTTTATATATTCCCAAAAAAATCCACGTTGATTTTCACGGCATTTGGAGTTGCGCAGAATAGAGGACTCAGACTTGCTCCTTTTCCAGAATTCCAGCTGTCGGTATTCTCCCTCTTCAGATAAACCTTGCAAAATAAGAGAGAAAAGGCATAAGTAAGGTTCCACAAAGTATAATAACAATCCATAAAGCGATAAATATCAACATGAAAGCATGATGCAAAATGGACGTATCAACTCCCCCAAGCTTAGACCTCTCTTGTCCTCAAACGAAAACCAAGACCCAAAACATGTCCACATGTTTAGGGGTGAAGGTGTCGATAAAACATAATACGGACATGAGGGCATCATGATCACACATAGAACAGCAATACATCATAGAGATTCTTATGGGAAAGTAACAACACCTTCACAAAGCAAAGTATGAAACAAAAACCTTACCGAGAAGTAGCCAACAACAGTCCGTAGTCATTGAAGCAATTGCAATTTATCATATTATCAGAAAGAGTCAAATAATAGCTTGCAAAGCAAATCCACATACTCAATCATCTCTTTTGTTTTCCACAATTGTTACAACTCACGTGGTACTCATGGTATCAAAGTTTCAATTGGACACAAAGGAAGATAGGGGCTTATAATTTTGCCTCCCAACCATTTACCTCAAGGGTAAAGTCAACAATAATAAAGCATAAGTACTCAACTCCAAGTTGATATATGAATATAGATCTTTCCCAAGCATATGACGTTCACCAAGAAAAAGGCTAAATAAGGAATTGGTGAGGATCACCATGACTCTTACAAAGGTAAAAAGTAAAGGTACAAGATAGGCCCTTCGCAGAGGGAAGCAGAGGTTGTCATGCACTTTTGAGGTTTCAATGCGTGTCCTCTTAGTGTGAAGGAACGTCACTTTATATTGCCTCGTGTGATAAAGAACTTTATTATGCAGTATGTCGCTTTTATGTCTTCCTCATCACAGGTTCGTACAAAGCTTATTTTCCACACACTAATAGATCATACATATTAGAGAGCAATTTTTATTGCTTGCACCGATGACAACTTACTTGAGGGATCTTATTCAATCCATAGGTAGGTATGGTGGACACTCATGGAAAAACTGGGTTGAAGGTTTATGGATGCACAAGTAGTATCTCTACTTGGTGCGGGAGTTTTGGCTAATATGAGGTGGAAGCAATCGTCACATGCTAAGGGATCTCTAATCATATAACATTGTTTGGAACCAAGCAAACACAATTCATTATGTTGTCTTCCTTGTCCAACATCGACTTCTAAGCATGTAATAGTTTGGTGAGTGCTCACAACTATAGAAAGTGTCTAAGATGATATATTTATATGTGAACCTCTCTTTCCTTATTACTTCTTATTAATTGCACCAATGACTGGGATCTATGTTGATCTATTCTCAGCAAGTTTCAATCATCATACTTGTTATATGTGAAGCTATCACTTTCCATAAGATCATCTCATGATCTTTCATGCTATCATTCTTTTCATACTTTTGATCATGGCACAAAACAAAGCTCTTGACTAAGATACTCTTTATTATATATCTCGCAAGCTCGAAAACATCGGGGGAGACACAAGGCATAAGACTCAAACTAAACACTAAAGACTTATTCCACTAAGAGAAGAAATAAAACTAAAGAGGAAAGAACTAAAACAAAGGTAAAAGCAAAAGATATAAAGGTGATACGATACCAGGGCTACTCCTCCAAGCTTGGCAAAAGCCAAGGGGATTGCCCATACCAATGCTTAGTTGTCTTCCTTTGGTGGTGATGGTGGTGGAGTTGCAACATGAGTTTGATCCTCCGTCTTCCAAGGCATAGGTGCTCCATCATGGCAGGATGAACGACTCGTCGAAATCCTCAAATCTGCAGCCAACCTTATTGATTTAAATCTATACTCATACTCACAGTTTTGGTTCTGCAGGTCATAGATCTGGCCGTGGAATTGATCAACCCTGTCATAGAGCCTGGAGAGGTGCTTCCCAATGTCAATGGCATCCATCTTGTGATTGTTGCTGAACTCTGTGATCATCATGTGGTTGGCGTTGAGTCCACGCTCCACCACCCCTTAGCACTTGAAGACTTGTTGCTCCATTGCCTCGAGCCTCGTCTCCACGCTTCCGGTCTTCATAGGCCCCTCAACATCACGGATGTGCAACATCCCCTCGCTCATCTTGATAGATTGAGGGTGCTGCAATACCTCCGTGAGGTAGGGATTGATGACCCTCTCGAAGATCTTGTCCTTAGGAGCTTTTGGGGAAGTCATGACAATCTAGATCTACAACAGAAACAGGCTCGAAACAAAAACATAGGAAAACTGCGCGATACGGTGATCAAAACCCTCGGGCGTATATTTAATGATTTTTTCAGGACCAGAAGAAGTGCTCCGCAAGAAAACGGAGTCCGGGAGGCACACGAGGTGCCCACAAGCCCTGTTGCCGCGGCCAGGGGGGAGGCCGCGGCAACCAAGCTTGTGGCCGCCTCGTGCGCTCTCCGGACTGCTTTTTATTTTTCTAATTTTCCATAAATTCCAAAACGGAGAAAATTTCCTATTGGAAAAGTTTCGGAGTCCAATTACTTACTGAAACAGATACCTCTTCGTTTTCAGGGTTTGAAACAGGCTGATAAACATCCCTTATGTACTCCTGTGGAGTTATAATATTGATGATATTGGTCTCAACATTTATGGGAGTACCAGAGATATAATGCTTGATTCTTTGCCCATTTACCACTCTAGGAAAATTACCTTCCGTGTTATTGATTTTGATGTCACCGGAACGATATACTTCCTCGACAACGTAGGGACCTTCCCATTTAGAGAGAAGCTTGCCTGCGAAGAATCTTAAACGAGAATTGTATAGCAGGACATAATCACCTACATTGAACTCTCGTTTTTGTATTCTTTTATCGTGCCATCTCTTAACCTTTTCCTTGAACAACTTGGCATTCTCATATGACTGGGCCGTCCATTCATCTAATGAGCTGATATCAAACAACCGCTTCTCACCGGCAAGTTTGAAATTGAAGTTGAGCTCTTTGATTGCCCAACAAGCTTTGTGTTGCAGCTCAAGAGGTAAATGACAGGCCTTACCGTAAACCATTTTATACGGCGACATGCCCATGGGATTCTTATAAGCAGTCCTATAAGTCCATAGTGCATCGTCAAGTTTGCTAGACCAATTCTTTCGAGATCTATTGACGGTCTTTTGTAAGATCAATTTGATCTCCCTATTACTCAACTCCACTTGACCACTAGACTGAGGATGATAAGGAGATGCAACTCTATGGTTGACATCATACTTAGCGAGCATCTTGCGGAAAACACCATGAATGAAGTGTGAACCGCCATCAGTCATCAGATATCTAGGGACTCCAAATCTTGGGAAAATGACTTCTTTAAGCATCTTAATAGAGGTGTGGTGATCGGCATTTCTAGTGGGGATAGATTCTACCCACTTAGTGACATAATCCACAGCAACTAAGATGTGAGTATACCCATTGGAACTCGGGAAAGGTCCCATATAATCAAAGCCCCAGACATCAAATGGTTCAATGACAAGTGAATAGTTCATAGGCATTTCCTGACGCTTACTGATATTCCCTATTCTTTGGCATTCGTCACAAGACAAGACAAACTTACGGGCATCCTTGAAGAGAGTGGGCCAATAGAAACCTGATTGCAATACCTTATGAGCATTTCTATCTCCAGCATGGTGTCCTCCGTAGGCTTCGGAATGACACTTCTGCAGGATCTGTCACTGTTCATGTTCAGGCACACAATGTCTAATAACACCATCTACTCCTTCCTTATAAAGGTGAGGATCATCCCAAAAGTAGTGTCTCAGATCGAAGAAGAATTTCTTCTTTTGTTGGTAGGTGAAACTGGGTGGCATGTATTTGGCTACGATATAGTTTGCGTAATCAGCATACCACGGTGCACTATGTGAAGTGCGGATGACATTCAGTTGCTCATCAGGAAAGCTGTCATCAATAGGTCGTGGGTCATCAAGGACATTCTCTAGCCTAGACAACTTATCTGCTACAGGGTTATCAGCACCCTTTCGGTCAACAACGTGCAAATCAAATTCCTGTAGCAGGAGAACCCATCTGATTAGCCTACGCTTAGCGTCCTTCTTCTCCATAAGGTACTTAATAGCAGCATGATCAGAGTGAATAGTGACTTTGGAGTCAACTATATAAGATCTGAACTTTTCACATGCAAACACGACTACTAAAAACTCCTTCTCCATAGTGGCGTAGTTTCTTTGGGCACTGTCTAGAGTTTTACTAGCGTAGTGAATGACATTCAACTTCTTGTCAACTCTTTGTCCTAGAACAGCACCAACAGCATAATCACTAGCATCGCACATGATTTCAAAGGGCAAGTTCCAATCAGGTGGTTGAACAATAGGTGCGGTTATCAAGGCCTTCTTAAGTATTTCGAAAGCTTCCTCACAATCCTCATCGAAAACAAAAGGAACATCCTTCTGCAAGAGGTTGGTAAGAGGCCTAGAAATCTTAGAGAAGTCTTTAATGAACCTTCTATAGAAACCAGCATGACCTAGGAAACTTCGTATACCTATCATATCTGTGGGGCAAGGCATTTTCTCAATTGCATCAACCTTAGCCTTATCAACTTCAATGCCTCTCTCAGAGATTTCGTGTCCTAAGACGATGCCTTCATTAACCATGAAGTGGCACTTCTCCCAGTTCAAGACGAGGTTGGTATCTTTGCATCTCTATAAGAATCAATCAAGGTTGTTGAGGCAATCGTCAAAGGAAGAACCGTAAACGGAGAAATCATCCATGAAAACCTCAACAATCTTTTCACAAAAGTCAGAGAATATAGCCATCATACATCTTTGAAAGGTGGCAGGTGCATTGCACAAACCAAAAGGCATACGCCTATAAGCAAAGGTACCGAAGGGGCAGGTGAAAGTGGTTTTCTCCTTATCAGATTGTGCAACAGGTATTTGCGAGAAACCTGAATAACCATCTAGAAAGCAGAAGTGTGTGTGTTTAGATAGCCTTTCTAGCATTTGGTCGATAAACGGCAAAGGATAATGGTCTTTCCTGGTTGCCTTGTTCAGTTTCCGGAAGCCTATCACCATCCTATAGCCAGTAATAATCCTCTGTGGGATTAGTTCATTCTTATCATTAGGAACGACGGTGATACCTCCCTTCTTAGGTACGCAATGTACTGGACTTACCCAAATACTATGAGCAACAGGATAAATGATTCCTGCTTCCAGAAGCTTTAATATTTCTTTTCTCACGATCTCTTTCATCCTTGGATTTAATCTCCGTTGATGATCAGCAACTGGCTTAGAATCAGGATCGGTTTTAATCTTGTGCTGACATAGAGTGGGACTAATACCCTTAAGATCATCAACAGTATATCCAATAGCAGCACAGTGCTTCCTCAAAGTTTTAATAACTTCTTCTCTTCGTGATTCAAGAGGTGAGCACTAATAATAATAGGATATATCTCCTTATCATCAAGATAGGCATACTTAAGAGTATATGGTAACTGTTTTAGCTCGAACACAGGATCACCCTTTGGTGGGGGAGGATCCCCAAGCAGTTTAACAGGCAGATTATTCTTGAGAATAGGAAATTGTTCTAAAACAATTTTATCTATCTCATCTCTTTCATCCATATGCATATCATTTTCATGCTCAAGCAGATATTGCTCTAAAGTATCTGTAGGAGGTACGGCAATAGAGGCAAGAGCAATGATTCCATCCCTACCAGACGACTCTTTTTCATGGGGTTGTCTTCCAAACTTGGAGAAGTTAAATTCATGAGACACACCCTCGAAGCTAACAGTGACAGTCTGTTTAATGCAATCAATGTGAGCATTGACAGTGTTGATAAAGGGTCTACCAAATATGATGGGACAAAAGCTATCTTGTGTAGTAGCAAGACGAGGAAATCAGTAGGATACTTTGTCTTACCACACAGGACTTTTGCGTCTCTCACAATTCCCAGAGGGCAGATAGTGTCTCTATTAGCTAGCGTAATAGTGACATCAATGGGTTCTAACTTAGCAGGTGCAATCTCATCTTTGATTTCATCATATAGGGATCGGGGTATTGCACTAACACTAGCACCCATATCACATAAACCATGATAACAATGATCTCCTATCTTGACAGAAATAATGGGCATGCCAACTACACGTATGTATTTGTCTTTCGCGTGAGGTTTAGCAATTCTAGCGGAGTCCTCACAGAATTTGATAACATGCTCGTCTATGTCTTCGGCTAAGAGATCTTTGATAATAGCAACACTAGGTTCAACTCTAATCTCCTCAGGGGGTGCAAGTGGTCTAATGTAACCCCTACGTATCACAGTTGGAGCTTTAGAATAGGATCACTAAAAGCAATGACTTTCTCCTCAACTAGATTGGGTTTAACTATGTTGATTTCTACAGGGGGTGATACTTAAACCACTTATCTTTGGGAAGATCAACATGAGCAGCAAAAGATTCACAAAGAGAAGCTACTATCTCAGAGTCAAGTCCATATTTAGCGCTAAAATCTCTAGAAGTGTTTGTTTCAACAAAAGATTTAACGCAATCAAACTAGAAATTCATACCTGACTCCTTACCTTCTTCAAGCTCCCAATCTTCAGAATTACGTTTGATTCTTTCCAATAAATTCCACTTGTGGTCAATATCCTTCTTCATAAAAGAACCGGTACAAGAAGTGTCAAGCATGGTACGATCTTCATGAGAAAGTCGAACATAAAAGTTTTGAGTGATAATTTCTCTCGAGAGCTCATGATTGAATATAGCATTGATTTAAGCCTCCCCCTAGCTTGAGCTATGCTTTCCCTGTCACGAGGCCAAAAGTTATAAATATAATTCCGATCACGATGTACTAGATGCATAGGATAGAACTTTTGATGAAATTCCAATTTCAACCGATTGTAGTCCCATGATCCAGTATCATCACATAGCCTATACCATGTCAACGCCTTATCCTTCAAAGATAAAGGAAAGACTTTCTTCTTTACCTCATCCTCGGGCAAACCTGCAAGCTTAAATAAACCACAAACTTCATCTACATAGATTAGATGCAAGTCTGGATGTGAAGATCCGTCTCCTGTAAAAGGATTAGCCAGCAGTTTCTCAAGCACACCCGAAGGAATTTCATAAAAGATATTTTCAGTAGGTACCTCAGGTTGAGGAACAACTCCTCGTGCTTCCGTTTGTGGTGCAGATACCCCGAACAAACTCCTCAAAGGAACAGTTTCCATAGTGACAAGTGACAATAAATTTCAGCACGGTATATAAATGTTTCCTTACCAAATTCCACTTACCAAAGGCGCTTTTCCTCCCCGGCAACGGCGCCAGAAAAGAGTCTTGATGACCCACAATTATAGGGGATCAATCGTAGTCCTTTCGATAAGTAAGAGTGTCGAACCCAACGAGGAGGAGAAGGCTCAGATAAATGGTTTTCAGCAAGGTAATAACTGCAAGCACTGAAAGTAGCGGTAACAAGTGATGGTGTAGTGAGGTGAAACGTAGCAAGCGAAAAGTAACAAGTGACAAGTAGTAGCAACGGTGCAGCAAAGTGGCCCAATCCCTTTTGTAGCAAGGGACAAGCCTGAGCAAAGTCTTATAAGAGGAAAAACGCTCCCGAGGACACGCCGGAATTTCTGTCATGCTAGTTTCATCATGTTCATATGATTCGCGTTCGTTACTTTGATAGTTTGATATGTGGGTGGACCGGCGCTTGGGTACTGCCCTTACTTGGACAAGCATCCCACTTATGATTAACCCCTCTCGCAAGCATCCGCAACTACGAAAGAAGAATTAAGACAACGTCTAACCATAGCATTAAACTAGTGGATCCAAATCAGCCCCTTACGAAGCAACGCATAGACTGGAGTTTAAGCTTCTGTCACTCTAGCAACCCATCATCTACTTACTACTCCCCAATGCCTTCCTCTAGGCCCAAATATGGTGAAGTGTTATGTAGTCGACGTTCAGATAACACCACTAGAGGAAAAACAACATACAACATATCAAAATACCGAACGAATACCAAATTCACATGACTATTATTAGCATGACTTATCCCATGTCCTCGGGAACAAAAGTAACTACTCACAAAGCATAATAATAAGCATGATCAGAGGTGTAATGAATAGCATCAAGGATCTGAACATAAACTCTTCCACCAAGTAATCCAACTAGCATCAACTACAAAGAGTAATCAACACTACTAGCAACCTTACAAGTACCAATCGGAGTCGCGAGACGGAGATTGGTTACAAGAGATGAACTAGGGTTTGGAGAGGAGATGGTGTTGATGAAGATGTTGATGGAGATGACTCTCCTCCGACGAGAGGAGTGTTGGTGATGACGAAGGCGACGATTTCCCCCTCCGGGAGGGAAGTTTCCCCGGCAGGATCGTCCTGGCGGAGCCCTAGATTGGTTTTGCTCAAGTTCCGCCTCGTGGCGGCGGCGAATCCACGAAAAATCTCCACCCTGATTTTTTTCTCAGACGAAACCCTTCATATAGCAAAAGAGGGGGCCAGTGGGCCATCAGGGTGCCCACAAGCCCTGTTGCCGCGGCCAGGGGGGCAGGCCACGGCAACCAGATTTGTGGGCCCCTGGCTGCTCCCCTGTGACACTTCTTTCGCCCAGTATTTTTTATATATTCCCAAAAAAATCCACGTTGATTTTCCGGGCATTTGGAGTTGCGCAGAATAGAGGACTCAGACTTGCTCCTTTTCTAGCCCAGAATTCCAGCTGTCGGTATTCTCCCTCTTCAGATAAACCTTGCAAAATAAGAGAGAAAAGGCATAAGTAAGGTTCCACAAAGTATAATAACAGTCCATAAAGCGATAAATATCAACATGAAAGCATGATGCAAAATGGACGTATCACGTTGCGGTGGCGGAACGATGGAGAAATTTGCGATTCTAGATATGATGGAGGGGTTTCCGATCGGAGGGGTAAATATAGGCCAAAGGAGGGCGTTGGAGGAAGTGGGCCCCACCCAGATGACCTGTGGGCACGGCTAGGGGGCAGGCCGCGTAGGGAGGCCGCCTGGGCAAGCCCTGGCTCCCCTATGGCCCATCTTTGGTGCAACGATAGCTTCCATCACACTGATTTTTATATTTTTTTCTTAGGATTTTTGGGACTCTCTAAATTGGGGTAAAAGTCCCTACAAAAAAAACATCAGCACACAGAAACTGGTACTGGGTGCACCGAGTTAGTAGGTTAGTACAATTATGTGTAAAAAGGTATGAAAGTGTAGCAAAACATATAACAATGTCACCCAAAAGATCATGGAACAAGCAGAAATTATAGATACGTTTGGGACGTATCACGCGCACCCTCGCCTTCTCTTCCTCCAGGCCCGCTGGTCAGAGGCACATTGGCCTCCCCACATCCAACCCTCGCCTGCCTCCTTCGTCGCCGATGTCGTCGCCCATTTTTCCAGCGACTCTGCCAGCTGTCGGCGCCTCCACATCCGCCCAGCAACGCCGCCCGCCGCCGCCGTCATCTTTCTCCCGGGAAGCCAATTGCTTCCCACTCCTGCGCCCCCACCACACAGCCCGCCGGGGAGCCGCCTCGCCGCCCGGTCAGATCCTCACCGGCACGCTCGTCGTACACCGGCATGGCAGCTAGTGGGTCCGTGCGCGTCGCGACTCCCTTCGCCGGCCGTCTTCTTCGCTGACGCCCGCGAGCTGTTCGACAGTTTGCCAAGGTACAAAATGGACTCTACCGACGAGTTCTTTTTTTCACAATTTGCTTTGCAACTCCGATGATTCGTCATCCGACGACGAGGAGG
The DNA here is from genome assembly GCF_904849725.1 of Hordeum vulgare subsp. vulgare. Classification (NCBI taxonomy): domain Eukaryota; kingdom Viridiplantae; phylum Streptophyta; class Magnoliopsida; order Poales; family Poaceae; genus Hordeum; species Hordeum vulgare. The sequence goes on along the minus strand of NC_058522.1, from coordinate 431,251,870 downwards.
AGGTATAGGCTACCGTGTTGGTCCATCACCAGCTCAACAGCCAGCGGCCGTTGTTCTGTGGCTCCATTCCGGGCCACCTTACGACGTTGAATCACAACCAAGAGAGCGGGCATTTCCTTCTTTGGAAGGACTACTTTGATACAACAAACCTGTTGTTCAAGCATCAAAAATGTCGTCGCCGTTTCCATATTAAGCATCTTTTCAACCGTATTAGAGAAGGGGTGGTCAACTATGATGACTATTTCGAGTGCAAAGAGGACGCTGTTGGCAAGATAGGTTTTTTCTCTTATCAGAAATGCGCTGCCGCCATCGTAATGCTTGCATACGGAGTGCCCGGTGATCTTATTGACGAGTACGTCCGTATGAGCGAGTCTACTTGTCTAGAATCCATGTATAAGTTCTGCAAGGTTGTTATTGATGTGTTTGGCCCTGAGTACTTGAGAGAGCCGATTGCTGAAGATACAGCCTGTTTGTTGGCGATGAATGCCAACAGGGGCTTCCCAGGGATGCTTGGTAGCATAGACTGCATGCACTGGGAGTGGAAGAACTGCCCTTCTGCTTGGCAAGGGGCAGTATAAGGGCCATGTCAAGGCTTGCAATGTCATACTAGAGGCAGTTGCATATGAAGATCTCTGGATCTGACACTCTTTCTTTGGCATGGCAGGATCGCACAATGATATCAACGTGCTTCAGTGCTAACCGGTGTTTGCTAGGCTTGTCGACGGCAACTGCCCACCAGTGAACTTTACTGTCAACAGCCACAACTACGACAAAGGATACTACCTGGGTGACGGTATCTATCCTTGGTAGACCACTATTGTCAACACAATACCCAACCCTGTCGGAGAGAAGAGGAAAAGATTTGCCCAAGAGGAAGAGGGTGCTAGGAAGGATGTCGAGCAGGCCTTTGGTGTTTTGCAATCTCGGTGGGGCATCGTTTAGTATCCTGCTAATACCTGGAGCACGCAGAAATTGTGGGAGGTGATGACTGCTTGTGTGATCACGCATAATATGATCGTAGAAGACGAGCGCCCGGAACGTTTGTACGATCGAGGGTTTCAGTTTCAGGGTGAGAATGTTGTGCCTGAGCATGGAGGAGCGGCAATGTTTGAACAGTCTACCCAATTTCATCAAGACATGCGTGATTGGGAAACTCATGTGCAACTGCAAAATGATTTGGTTGAGCATATATGGGCTCATGTTGGCAACCAATAGATTTATCTTCTTTTATTCGTTTGCAAAACTATGTGAGAACTATGTGAGACATTTTTATTTTTATTCGGCTTGTAATAACTATGCTATTTTCGGTCCAAATTATGTTATTTGATTCAAACTATGAAAATCATGCAAAATAGGGCGGCCAGCCGGCCATGCCGGCACGTATGGGCCGGCGCGTTGGGCGTGCTGCCGACCCATATCTAAAACAGGGCGGACGACAGGCGGCCGGCCGACCCAAACGGACAAAAAGCGGACAAAATCATTGTCCGTTTGGGTCGGCCGGTTGGAGTTTCTCTAACAACATCAGTATCTACCGGAGTGACCTAGCTGGCCTTAACTCCCCCTTTGACAAGCAGGAAACTAAGGATGAGGTCTTCTCTTTGCCCTTGATTATGGCACATGGACCTAACGGGTTCATCGGATCTTTCAGCAATCTTGTTGGGACATCATCAAATCGGACATGGTGGCCTCCATTCTATAGATAGCTAACCTTAGGGGAAACTAGGCCAGACTGATCACCTCTTCCAGCGTCGTCCTCTTGCCCAAGAAATCTGATGCTAGCAAGGTTACTGACTACTGGCAGTCTTACCCACAACATTAAAAGATTTTCTCAAACCATTTAGCCAACTTCCTTGCGCCATTGTTGCCCACATTGTCTCCCAAATGTCGAAGCGCCTTTGTCCAAAAGTCTTCAATCCACGACAACTTGTTGTACCTTTATAACCTGATCAAGGACTTCCACTACACCAACATGCCTAGCCTTTTACTCAAATTGGATATCTCTAAGGCCTTTAATTCTGTGAAGTGGGCTTACCTCCTCGAGGTGCTCGAGCACATTGGCTTCGACAACGCTGGCATGACTCGATCAGCATGTCACTGGCCATATCATCTTGGCATGCTCTTGTGAATGTGAACCCTGGGAACCCCTTCACGTATGATCGTAGGCCACGGCTAAGGGGGCACTTTCACCCATGCTCTTCATCCTCGCCATAGATCATCCACAGAAGGTCCAAAAGGTGGTCGCTGAGTAGTGTATCCTGAAGCTCATCCGAGAACTTGGAGTGACGTGTAGGATCTCCTTTTATGATGAAGATGTTGCATCTTTGCAAACCCCGGTAAGGAATATCTCTCTGCTATCTCTGAGATTCTGTTTCCTTTGGGAAGCTAATTGGGAAAGACAAAGGTTTTCCCAATATGTTGTAAGAACATCGACCTGCCAAACATCCTCTCGGTCTTCCTGGATAAAATTGCAACGCCTAGTGGCAAGTATTTGGGCCTTCCCCTTCACACCCGTTCACCAAGGTAGGGTTGCAACCCCTTATCGACATGGTTGTGGGATGGTTTCTGATACGTCTCAAACGTATCGACTTTTCCAAACACTTTTGCTATTGTTTTGGCCTCATTCTTGCATGATTTGAATGAAACTAACCCGGACTGACATTGTTTTCAGCAGAGCTGCTTGTATGGTTTTCTTGTCCGTGGGAAATGGATATTTAGACGTCCCGGAAAATTCCCATAAAAATAGAGAAAATCCACGCACCGGGAGGAACCATGGGCCATAAGATGGGCCAAAGGGGAGCCACAGGGCCCCCAGACGACCTGTGGTCGTGGCCTGCCCCCTGGCCGCGCCGAGAGGCCACCTGGGTGGGTTCCACCCCCTATGGTGCCCTACTTTGGCTCCTATTTTTACCCATGACGTAGAAATCCCAGAAGAAAAGTCATTTTGCAAGTTCTCAACGCGGAGCCGCCGCCACCCTCGGTTCTTCTTTGGGAGAGCTAATCTGGAGGCTGCTTTGGCCTTCGGAGAGGGGAAATCGTCGCCATCGTCATCACCATCACCACTCCATCATCTTCCCATTGCTTTCCCCGTCATGTGTGAGTAATTCCCTGCTGTAGGTGAAGGGGATGTCAGAGATTGGATGAGTTAGATCATGTAATAGTTCGTCGGATTGTTGGGGGCATGTTGCCTATCATCTACTATGGTGTTTATCATCTTTGCTACTACTTGTTACTCTTAATGCTTATCACTTTGGGCCCGAGTGCCATGATTTCAGATCTGAATACCTTATGTTTTCATGATATATTTGTGTTCTTGATCCTACCTATGAGTAGTATGCACCTATTATAGTCCGGAACCGGCGATCCCAATGGTGACAGCTTGGGACACCAAAGGAGATAGCCTATAATTTGAGGATTCCATGTATCCATTGATTGTTAATGTTTTGTTCCGGTGCTCTTTGATAGGAGCACCTTAATATCCATAAGTTCCTTTTGGCCCCGTTGATAGCGGGATGGTAGGACAAAAGGTGTTGTGCAAGTTCTTATTGCAAGCACGCACGACTACCTTGGGATACATGCCTAATGTTTGATATATGCCTACATGATCATTACTTTTCTATGTGCCTTTCCCCAAGTGAAATACATGATATCTCTCATCCATGACCAACCATCCATCTCCCTAGCCTAGAGTGTTTTAATACTGCTAGTTACAAGTTGCTCTACTTTCGCCGTTTTACTTTCGTTGCTTTGCCACTATTATTTCCGTTGCCATCATCACTTCCGTATCACCGTTGCTACTAATATTTCGTTGCCAAGCAAGTATCTTTCAGGTGCGGTTGAATTGACAACTCAACTGTTAAAGCTTATAAATATTTCTTGGCTCCCCTTGTGTCGAATCAATAAATTAGGTTAACTTACCCGCGAAGACTGTTGCGATCCCCTACACTTGTGGGTTATCAAGACCATTTTCTGGCGCCGTTGCCAGGGAGCATAGATTTATTTACAAATCTACTCGGAGTTATTTTTCTTGCTGCGATTTATTCACTATGGGTAAGAAAGGAGACCCCAAGGTTCCAATTTTACCATGGACTACACGAAAAGGTACTGTTCTCAGCACTAGCGCTACGCTTGATTCACCTTCCATTATGAGTAAGTTTGCTTGACCACCATCACATGTTGCTTCTACCGAGTCTGTCACTATGCCTGATACTTTTGATGATGCTTCAACTTCTATTGATGAGCCTGGTTTACTTGGTTATTTTATTGAGTCTCGGATTGCTAAGGCTGCTAAGCAGTCTGGAATTCAACTTCCTGTTACACGCTACCCCATTGGTAGATCTTTTGGTTACCCAGACTTGAGTGGTCTCAAGCAAAGAATTCTTGATGATGATTATATTGAACTTGATGATGATTTATGCAGGGAGCTTACATAGTGTGCTAACGCTGACCCTGCTTGTGTTAAGAAGCTGCTTGAAAAGCATTCTATGAAGAACAAGTTTACTCTTGATCCTAAGTTTGCTTCATCTCCTATTTGCATTGAGGATGCTGATTTTGATTTCTCTGTTGATCTTTCACTTATATCCATAGTTTAAGCTGACTCCTTTTATGGCAGAGAAGATGACGATGCTATTGCACACCTTACTAAACTCACTGAGTTGGGCGGCTTATTCACTACAGAGGACAAGAAGAGAAATTATTATGTTACTAAGCTACTTCCTTTCTCTTTGAAGGAAGATGCTAAAGCATGGTATGATGCGCTATAGTGTGGTTCCATTAAGAGTCCTCAAGATTTAGATCAATCTTTTGTTGCTAAATATTTTCCTGCTCATAAGCAACATGCTGCTTTACAAAGAATATATAACTTTAAACAGTTGCAGGATGAGCACCTCCCTAAAGCTTCGGGGAGGTATTGCACTTTACTTAAGGCTAGACCGGTAGATGGAATCCCTAAGAATGAATTGCTTGATATATTTTATGCTGGTCTAACCGATGAATCTAGAACCTATCTGGATAGTTGTGTTGGTTGAGTTTTCAGGGAAAGAACACCGGACGATGTTGAAGAACTAATGGGCAAGATAGCTAAAAATCATGATGATTGGTCTGCTCCTGAACCATCCCCACCACCTAAGAAGAGGGGCATGCTTTTCTTGAGCCCCGAAGTTATGCAAGAAGCAAAGAAGTCTATGAAAGAGAGAGGTATTAAAGCTGAAGATGTGAAGAATCTACCTCCTATTGAGTAATTATGTGAGCCTACCACTCACCCACCTATGGTAGAGGTACACTCTCTTTTAGAATTCAATGCAAGTGACATCCCTCATGGTAAGCCCCCTGATCAATGTTTATGTGAGCTTGATAATTTTATTGTCAAGCAAAATCACTTTAATGAGAGGATTCAAAGCCAATTGCATGATAATTCCCTTGCTATTGAAAGTTTGCTTGATGTTTTAAGTAGAATTGTTAATGATGTTAAAGGTCTTGTTAAGCATTTTCATATGGTTCAAACTCAGCTTGAATAAATTTCTAATGTGCAAAAATGTTTGCTTGCTAACAATGCCAAACAAGTTGATACACACACATATGGTATGAAGACCCGAGGTGGTACACACACCCAGGACCCCCTTTATCCAGAGGGGCATCCAAAGAGGATCGAGAAATATTCTCAATTGCAGGAAGAAGACATTGTCATCTCCCGGAAGAAGAAGAAGAAACACAAGGAAGCTGACAACTCCAATGATTCCATAATTGATGACGAACCTATTGTTGATCCTAATAGTATATCTATTTCTGATGCTAAAACTGAAGATGGTGTTGAACCTGATAAAGATAATGAGAAAATTGATCCTCCTGAGATACGAGAAGAAGAAGCACCCGACAAGCACAAGAGATATACTAGAGAAGATTTTGTTGCAAGAAAACATGGGAAGGAAAGAGAACCATGGGTACAGAAACCTAGGTAAGTCTTTCAAAACCAAAGAAGAAGAGCATTATAATAAATTTTGTGAATGGGTGAAACCTCTTTTTCTTCAAATTCCTTTAACTCGTGCTATTAAGTTGCCTCCGTACTCGAGGTATATGAAAGATATTGTTACTGATAAAAGAAAAGTTCCTAATGAGGCAATATCTACTATGCTTGCTAATTACTCTTTAAGTGGTAAGATTCCTGAGAAGCTTGGTGATCCAGGTATACCCACCATTCCTTGCTCTATAAAAATAATTATGTCAGAACTGCTCTATGTGATCTTGGTGCAGGAGTGAGTTTTATGCCTTTCTCTCTTTACAAAAGGCTTTGTTTAGATAAACTAATCCCTACAGATATCTCTCTTCAAATGGTTGATAAGTCAACATATGTTCCTGTTGGTATTTGTGAGGATGTTCCCGTTGAAGTTGCTAATTGCTTGATCTTTACTGACTTTGTTGTGCTTGACATGCCCGAGGATGGGAGCATGTCTATTATCCTTGGTAGACCGTTTCTTAACACCACAGGTGCTATTATTGATTGAAATAAAGGAAACGTGACCTTCAATGTTAAAGAGAAGGAGCACACGGTATATTTTCCGAAGAAGATTGATAAAAGGCATGGCCTTAATTCTATTGAGAATATTGAAACCGTGAAAGTTGGGGAGTGGGATTGTCCTCTACATGTGCACCACAAATACAAAACCACTATGGTGGGGACAATATCCATTGAAATAAAGGTACCATGATTGCTTTATAAGAAGTGAAACTTTTTGCTCAAATATAACATTTGTTTGGTAGTAAGACTTGATCAACCTTGCTAACAAATATGTTTTGTATGAGTAAAAAGAGAAGCTTGTTATGTTTTCATTTGCCTTATCTTTCATCCTCCTTGTTGTACCAAAGTTTTATGTTTTTGAAGCTTCATATATTTAACCATTGTTTCGAGCTTTCCGGAAGTTTTGCCGCTTTCAGTATTTTGAAAAAAATTCAAAGTGAAGTTGTCAGAAAAAATCCAGAAATTTTATAATAAAAATTTCCTTCAAATAAGAGACGCGGGGGCACGTGGAGCCAGCCAGGGGGGCACCCTTGGTCCAGGTGGCCAGCTGGCGCGGCCTGCCCCCTGGCCGCGCCCACAGGTTGCCTCGGCCCACCTGGGCTCCTTTCCACGTACTTCTTCCTCCCTTCTCTCTTTATCACTCCAAAAATCCCGATTTTTCTCCTTGAGCTCGAGTTATTGTTGTTCTTGGTGGAAAATTTCGATCTCTCTCTACAGCCCATCATTTGCATTGAGAATTTGAGCATTTGCTCCGTGGTATGTGACTCCTCCACTCCTCCAATTAAAATTTTGATTGGTGGTATTATTTGTGAGTATTTAGGATTTCTTGGTGCTGTTCATATGAGCTTGCATGCATGTTTAGAAATTTATTTATGAAGTTTTGATGCAAGTTTATGCATCAGGGAAGTGAGTAGAATAGTTTGCTCTAACTCATTTTTGTGATGAACCAAAAAATTCAGAAATGAGTTTGTTTGGAAAAGCAAAAGATGGCTTGGGAAGAAGAGACCCGAGCCTACCGATAGACTAACTAGAGTTGCAACTTCATCCTCTGCTGTGAGGACAAGTTACACTGATGATATCGTGCCGCCGGAGTTGTTCCACGAGACGGGCACGGGACGTGCCATGGCATACACGTGTTCAGATTTCCTTATGGCGGCAGGTATTAAGGATGAGTTTGATAACCTCTGTGCAGTTGCAGGTTTGACACGTCTCGTAACACGACGTGTGCAACAATATCCAAAACTCACCTATTATTTTATCAACTGGTTTAGATATAATGATAAAACTTCCATGGTTGAATTCAGATTATATGATGATGTCTTCACCATGTCTTTGGCAGAATTTTGTGATGTTATAGGTGTGCGGAATGTCGGAAAGACGACCAAACTAAACGTTCAGCCCTACGAGATGAAATCCCTATTCGCTTCCCTTTGTAGTAAGGACCCGCGAGAAATTCACCGGGGAAGATGTTCAGCATCTTGTTTCCCCACATCAGGTATTTTGCATACTATATTGCTCGAGGGGTGCTAGCTCGTGACAACACGAGCAACATTTTGGCTCCGGATCTCGCTATCTTGGCAGCCGCCCTTTTAGGAGATAACATGTATAATATTGGTGCTTTGATTGCTCGTCGCCTCGTCTCTAATAGCGGCAAAGGGCCTCACTTTGGTGGCATTTATGCCACACTTATCCTCGAGCACCTCGGGCGCACTGTGCGCACGGACAATACGCCTTTTCATTCATAAGCTTTGATCTTACCGCTATGAAGAGGCATGAGTTTGTTACTAGGACTTCCGAGTTTGGTAACCTTGTTTATATTATGAGGTTTGGCGAGCTTACTACTCGCGAGATCCGTCTACCTGCACCACTTTTGTTTGATTACACTAGAAGGAATGGGTGGTCCTTCACCTCGATTGAGTTGGACGAGTTTGTGATCCAGCAGCAGTTCCACAACCCCATGGATGGGGTTGTTCCCGAGGAAGAAGAGTCATCTTCTTGGGAGGCCAGCTGGGCATCAGTGTACGCGCCCGAGGCCTCGTATGATTCTTGGAGCCACCCATACCACTCCGGAGCCGGAGGGAGGTCCTGGAGCCCGCAGTATCCGATCTCAATTTAGGTCAAAAGCCTAAGCTTGGGGGAGTACGTATCCTTCTCCCCTTTCATTGTATCATCCGTAGTTTCCTATCTTTTCGGAGTTTTTGTCTGTTCTTCTTTGTTCTTTCTTTGCAAAAACAACAAAAATATTTCCCTTTTCTTTTGCTTTCGTTTAACCTTTGGAAAACCCAAAAAGATTTCTTTTCTCTCTTTAGTTTGCTTTGTTTGCAGAGTTCAGCTCACGTCCATGGTTGTAATTGCACTTGATTATATCTTTCTACGTTCGATCGTGCAAGCGATGATGCAGTAATGACGAAGATCGATGGAAGGAATGCAACAAGGAAAGCCGGTATGAACTTTATTTGTTTCTACTTTTGTACATATGCATGTACTTATGATCTAGAGACCAGCCTGTAGCGACATAGTGCTATAATTACAATGCTTTCCCAGTAGTTCATACTTTCTTTGTGACTAGTCTCAAATAGCCGGAGTGCATAGTGTGTTATTGAAATGTTTAGCATGCATTGCATTGTTCATGGTGTGGCATATTAGAGTGGTATTTCCCTTTGGAGAGTTTTTGGATTGACTTGGCACATGCTTACACATGTTTATGACTAGAAGTCTATCAAGCCTTGATGATCTTTTTATTTCAGAATAGTTACATCGCTTTCATGCCCGATTCAATGTTGTTTTGTCGCTCTGCATGATTATGACCGTTATTGCTCTCTAGTTGGTCGTTTCCCTCCCTTTTGCTAGCCTTCACCTGTACTAAGCGGACTGACTGCTTGTGCATCCAAAATCCTTGAAACCAGTTGTGCCATATGAGTTCACCATACCTACCTATATACGGTATTTATGTGCCATTCTGAGTAAATTTGCATGTGCCGTATTCTAAATTTTCAAATAAATAGTTTGTTTTGTATGCCCGAATCGCTCATGTAGCGATTAGGGGCTATCGGTATCTTCCATGCTAAGTAGGTTATTCCCAAGATACGTGTTGATTCACTATCATTCACGAGAAAGTGGCTGGTAACCGGGATGCCCAGTTCCATGCTCAAAAGTCAAATCAAATTTAATGAAACAAAAATCCCCCAGGATTGTTGTTTGTATGGACGGTACCGTGGATTCGGCCCGCCGTGGAGTGTGATTGATTGGTGGAGGGGGGTAAAAACTTTACTGTTGTGTTTGGGAACCGCCTATAATGTATTTAGCATGGAAGATATTGAGATATCTTAGTTGTTACGTTGACAATGAAACCATACCACCCAAAATTTTGATTTATCTCTGTTTCAAAGCTCAAGCTCTGACACCTCTGCAAATCAATGCTTCCCTCTGCGAAGGGCCTATCTATTTTACTTTACTGTTGAGTCTTCCTCTTCTTATAAAAAGCACCAACTATAGAGAGCATAATTGTCATTCTGGGTGTAATGTGCATTGTCCCAAAGTACCACATTGTCTTCTGTATGATTGTGATAATACTTATTCTGAATTATTTATTTCTAGTCTCCTTTAAGACTCCGAAGGAGCGTCTGCATTTATGTTTTGCTTCACTCATGTGGGCTAGCGAGATACCACACTAGTATGTCCAAGTCATGTGCATTGTGATCTCGTTATGATTTCCAGTTACATATTATTCATTCTTAATTGTTTGAAACTCTTCACATGATCGAAGGATTGCTCCGTGCATTGTCTTTGTAGCATTACGTCAATACTTGTTGGACTTGTTCGTAGTGCATGCTTATATACATCTGATGAAGCAAAAGAGTTTGTCAAAGTTTTCCTTGTCGCGTTCACTTTGTTGAACTGAATTGCTTTAGGACAAGCAATATGCTAAGCTTGGGGGAGTTGATACATCTCAAACGTATCGACTTTTCCAAACACTTTTGCTATTGTTTTGGCCTCACTCTTGCATGATTTGAATGAAACTAACCCGGACTGACGCTATTTTCAGCATAGCTGCTTGTATGGTTTTCTTGTGCGTAGGAAAATGGATATTTAGACGTCCTGGAAAATTCCCAAAAAAATAGAGAAAATCCACGCACCGGGAGGAGCCATGGGCCAGAGGGAAGCCACGTGGCCCCCAAGCGACCTGTGGGGGCGGCCTGCCCCCTGGCCGCACCGGGAGGCCGCCTGGGTGGGGTCCACCCCCTCTGGTGCCCTACTTTGGCTCCTATTTTTACCCGTGACGCAGAAATCCCAGAAGAGAAGTTGTTTTGCAAGTTCTCGACGTGGAGCCACCGCCACCCTTGGTTCTTCTTTGGAGAGCTAATCTGGAGGCTCCTTTGGCCTGTGGAGATGGGAAATCGTCGGCATTGTCATCACCATCACCACTCCATCATCTTCCCATGGCTTCCCCCATCATGTGTGAGTAAGTCCCTGGTGTAGGTGAAGGGGATGGGAGAGATTGGATGAATTAGATCATGTAATAGTTTGTCGGATTGTTGGGGGCATGTTGCCTATCATCTACTTTGGTGTTTATCATCTTTGCTACTACTTGTTACTCTTAATGCTTGTCACTTTGGGCCCAAGTGCCATGATTTCAGATTTGAATACCTTATGTTTTCATGAATATATTTGTGTTCTTGATCCTACCTATGAGTAGTATGCACCTATTATAGTCCGGAACCGGTGATCCCAATGGTGACAACTTGGGACACCAAAGGAGATAGACTATATTTTGAGGATTCCATGTATCCATTGATTGTTAATGCTTTGTTCCGGTGCTCTTTGACAGGAGCACCTTAATCACCATAAGTTCCTTTTGGCCCGATTCATAGCGGGATGGTAGGACAAAAGATGTTGTGCAAGTTATTATTGCAAGCACGCACGACTACCTTTGGATACATGCCTAATGTTTGATATATGCCTAGATGATCATTACTTTTCTATGTGCCTTGCCCCAAGTGAAATACATGATATCTCTCATCCATGACCAACCATCCATCTCCCTAGCCTACAGTGTTTTAATACTGCTTTTACTTTCGTTGCTTTGCCACTATTATTTCCATTGCCATCATCACTTCCATATCACCGTTGCTACTAATATTTCGTTGCCAAGCAAGTATCTTTCAGGTGCGGTTGAATTGACAACTCAACTGTTAAAGCTTATATATATTCTTTGACTCCCCTTGTGTCGAATTAATAAATTGGGTTAACTTACCCGTGAAGACTGTTGCGATCCCCTACACTTGTGGGTTATCAGTTTCCTGGATGGAAAGGAAAAAACCTTGTGCGTCCTAGGAAAATCACCATGAAAAGTTCGGTGCACAAGGCAATTGCTACCTTTCATCTCACAACGCTCCTGATGCCCAAGTGGGTCACAAACAAGTTGAACAAGATTTCTCGCAGGTTCATTTCACATGACAATGATGCAGAGAATGTGTCCGGGCACTTGCTCGCGGATTGGAATTCCGTTTGTAGGCCAAATGGGCTTGGTGGACTTGGCATCGCTGGGCTTCAGTGTGTGGGCGGTCACTCAAGCTCTGTTGGCTCTGGTTCATGTGGGTTGACCTAGAAGAGCACTCAACGAGTTCCAACCTCCCATGTGACAACTCTGACGTGGAATTATTATGGTCCTCCACCATGATCACCATCGACAATGATGCTAAGTTAAGTTTCGCTCATGGCAAATCGTCTCACAAAGGTTCGCTCAAAACCTTCGCCCCTAAGCTCTTCAAGATTAGTTCAAGAATGAATAGGACTGGCATGAAGGAGCTCCAGAATGAGAATTGGATTCGCATCATCGCCATTTTAATGACCCTACCTGTCAGTTATGTTTGCGAGCTCTCAAAACTACATTACAAGTCTACAAATACTGCAATTTTTCCATTGTAGTGTGGAACCAAATGACTGCATGGATGGGAGAGACCATCATGATGGACCAGGCGCAAGCTTGAATTTTTTTGGATTGGTGGGACAAGATGATCTACATGGATCCAAAGAAGACGAGGCGATGTGGGAGTGGCGAGATCCTTTACATGATCTGGAGCCTTTTGAAGAAGCGTAAGAGATGGATCTTCAACATCACTTCTCTGATGTTGCAACCCTTGCCTTCAAGAACATCAAGCAATGGGACCTGACCTTTTGAGAGGGGGCGATAGTGAGGGTATTGGATAGATTCGCCTTTTGGTTTTAGTTCTTGGTTTTCTTTGAGTTCCCTCAAAAACTCATTAGAGCACCTCTAGCAGACCCCTTAAACCACGGGACTGAAAACATGATTTAAAGTTCGTGTAACAGGTTGTATACGGGCTCAAAAACTCTGTGGCAAAACAGGAACCTTAAGTAAAACCATAAATTTTGAAAAACCTGTTTCACATGAGAAATAAACAAGAGCAGTACGCAAAAACGGGGATGATCATTCATACATGCCATAGGTTCATACATACAAAGCTCGTCGGAAGCCTACCCTACCCTAAGCTGACCAAAATGGAGCTCGCCGAAGCCCAGCGGGTGCGGTAGCTAACCTAAACGAGCTCACCGAAGAGGGGGAGGCTCAATCCTCGTCGGAGGTGAGGTCGATGTACATCGTGTCCTGCGCTATGGCCTCGCGGTGCCACTCCTCCTCCTTCTCGTTGATCACGAGCGCATGCCCAAGGCCCTACTTGTAGAGCACGACGTTAATTTCGTCCTCCCGCTGGCGGCGCTGCGCCTCCTCTTCCTCCTCCCACACACTGAGCACGAGAATGGAGGCCTCGATGGTTTCCGCCTGTGTCGAGGGAAGGAAGTCCTCCGGTCCAACGGTGCCACCGCCCCGCCGCTCCGGCTCCCTCTTGACCGTGCGGAGTGGGGGGAGCTCCTATGGCTCCCTTTACATCGGGGTGAGCGACGAACGAGACCTCGATGCCCCGATGGAGCTGCCTGTGGCGGAGAAGCTGCCTACGTCAAAGAAGAGCAGGGACCACGTGCGGTTATATTTCTGTGTCTCGCGGCGAAGGAGCGACTACGACGTCTCAAACCCACGGTTCATGTACCGCAGGGCAGAGTGCTCCCTCACCGTGTCGGCTTTGACGCAGCGCCTTCGCTCGGGGTCGTCGCCATCGTGCCGGTCGGAGCTCCACATCCCACCCACATCGTGGAGGATCGGTGGGCAAGGCGGCGGATTTTCGCCACCGACGGCGAGAAATCGATGTGGGGAATGAGGAATCGCGGCGGCAGGGGGATAGTGTTTCGACCCGTATTGACCTTGCGGACCAGGATATGTACTGGGGGGAGGGGGTTGCGGGCGAGTGTAAAATATTTACGGGGCGGTCCGAGTATAGGGGGTTGATGTGGCCAAAAAAACAGTCCAAACCCGTATACTCTCCAGAATTTTACGGGCAGCAAGCTTTTACGGGGTCTGCTAGAGTTGATCTTACCTTTTTATATAAACTTTTTGTTCTCCTTTAAATGAAAAGGTAGCACTCGTGTTGATTCCTCAAAAAGAGAAGTGTGTCACTTGATGCATAGGCCAAGTCGGTCTCTCCTTTTGATGAGAAATTATGATGATTTTTATGTGTTCTAACTAGTAGTGTCCATGTGAAAAATATCGCAGATAACAGGATCATGTTTAGCCTCTTTGGATTGCAAGCACGAAAAAAAAACATATGAATAGAATGTCATGATATGGGCCTCCTTGGTTTATAGGAATTTTAAACGCATTTCATAGGCTATGACTCATTTAGGAAAAATATCCTTTAGACACATTTGGTTGTAGGAATGTATTCCTATTCCTTAGGATTGGTTCATATCCTTCAACAACAACAACAACAACAAGAATAACAACAACAACAACAAAGCCTTTAGTCTCAAACAAGTTGGGGTAGGCTAGAGATGAAACTCATAAGATCTCGCGACCAACTCATGGTTCTGACACATGGATAGCAAGCTTCCACGCACTCCTGTCCATGGCTAGTTCTTTGGTGATGCTCCAATCTTTTAGATCTCTCTTGAGGGACTCTTCCTATGTCAAGTTCGGTCTACCCCGATCTCTCTTGACATTATCAACATGCTTTAGCTGTCCGTTATGTACTAGGTCTTCTAGAGGCATGCACTGTATATGTCCAAACCATCTCAGACGATGTTGGACAAGCTTTTCTTCAATTGGCTCATATCCTTCATAGGGAAAAAACATTAGCTCGAAACTAATGGAAAAAGTCATATCGTACTTCCTCCGTCACGGTTTAGAAGAGCGCATGAGCGATCTCTAGGACCAAGGTGAATCTTGATTGGCTTTAGATTTTTTTACAAATGCTCACACAATAACTGCACGACGCCTAATTATTTGAGAAGATAATACACAGTAACTCACGCAACCACTAAACAAGGAGTACATGCAGCCTACTAGTACTCCTAATTAATCAAGGAGTAAATATCACGCGTCTTAATCCTCATCTATTCTGAAAATGCATGTAAACGGAACCGCGTCTTCTAAACCGTGACGAATGGAGTACGAATCAATTGGCATCTCTTTTCCTGTAGAATTTGAGATACATGGCTCCTCATTTCTATAACGTTCACATTCCTATGATCTTATCCTGGAAATTATTTGACTGGACCACGAAAGAAACACAATACTTCCTCTAGAGATTAATCATGTCACAATTGTCATAAACACAAGAGTAAATTGCACAAACTATGGAGATCGTGATTGGTCATAACCACCAGTTCATTAATATATTACTGAAAACCACCAATATTTGGACATGACATTTCACTCTAGGATAAGAATATTTATGATTCTGTGTTGAAATAACCCACATGGACACTTGAAAATAGATTTCCTGACTAATAATTGGTTAGTTTGGGTTTTAGTTTCAACAAACCCACTCATTAGATCACTGTGACTCTGGAATTCTTTTCAGATATTCTAGAATATCCGTTTTCAACCAAAGTTTGAAGCTTCAGGCTTTCGTAATCTTCTGACTAAAAGAAAAATTTAACAGCCGCTTGAAAGACAATATATGATTTCCTAAAAAACAAATTTCTCTAGAAGGGTTAAATATCAAAACAATGCTAATCCATGTCTGTCAAAATCATCAACCCACATTTTAAGCACCCATTTGGTCATGTGTAATAGCCCTGGTGGTTTTCTATAACATGTTAACAAAATGGGAGTAATCATGGCCATAATTGTGGTGTAATTATTTATATCAAAATGTTCTAACCTCTTGCTTTGAATTAATCCTATTTAATCATAGTGTAACATAAGACCCTACAAGCAAATTTTCTGTGGATTGGACAAACCAGGATGTATGATCCCACAAAATGGAAGTACCGAAAATCATTGGCTGATATGCTCATCCTTTTTGCAGAAAAACACAAACGACAAGCTGCGTGACCAGGCAAGGTTTTTCTTTAGATGGCCACTTTTTTTAGAGAAGTTGATGGATATTTAAAATGTTTCGCACAACAACCTGAAGGCTACGATCTCCTTTTATTTCGACCGGTCCGATCTCAGGGTAAAATGCGGACAATGTTGCTCTCACCGGAAGAGAAGCTATTTTTCCAGTTTATTAGTAATACACTAGGGCACAGATGGCTAAACATGCCAAAAGGCATGAACAATGCATACATGAGATCAACATATCTCTTATTATATGTACTCAGCAGCACGTCGCAATTTGGGTGCAATGATCGACACAGAGAATTTCCTGAAGATGATGGCTGCACGCTGCAGATATCTCAACACCTTATCCCCAAGTTGCAGCACGATTCACTGGCAATCCTTCAGCACCAAACTAGCCAAAATTTATTCCCTGTGCTAGAGGCAGCTCGCTTCCGTAGTTGATTGTACTGAAAATATTTGTAACTAACATTAGTAAATGGAAACAATTGAAGATCCTTGGTACATGAGCTTTAGCATACTACTCCCTCCGTTCCTAAATATAAGTCTTTTAAGAGATTTCACTAGGGGTCTATATACAGAGCAAAATTAATGAATCTACGCTCTAAAGTATGTCCATATACATCCGTATATAGTTCACTACTGAAACCTCTAAAAAGACTTATATTTAGGAACGGAGGGAGTAGATAGTTGAGGTCCAACTATAACAAAAGAGCAATAGTAACCAGGCGGTTTTGCTTGTTCTGTCCCAAAGACAAATTTAAAATACCCATTTACATTGTCATACAAATAAGCTTGGAGGTAGAAAGTCACAATTCAGAATCGAAGTAATAGAAGGTTGCTTGTGTTATGTGGTCACTAGAGCTTGGTTACGGAAAAACATTTATCCCTAGTAACAAGATAGGAACTTCAGTTTTACGGGCTTGCACAAGCTCCAGAGGAAGAGAACAATACTAACTACTAGAGTCTCAATGATGTTCCTATGTTTGTCCACTATGCTCCAACAAGGCATAATAATGTTCATGTGCTTGTTACAACAAACTAGAATCTCAATGATACAAATTTATTCGTCTAAAACTTGGTAACCAATGGCAATGCGCATGTACATTCATCAAAGGCTTGGTTGCATTGTTTTAGCATATAGTTGGTCCAAGTTAATAAGCTTCAAATGACAACTTAGAGGACAGCAAAATTAAGTATTGGTTGCATCAACTGCTAAAAGCTATCCATCTCTGTTCTAGAGCTATCTACAGCTTGTACCATTTGAAATTCGCAGAAAAGATTTGCCTACTTACCAAGTAGCCCTCCTCATGTATTGCTTCCAGGAATCACTTCCTGCTTCTCGTCCGCCACCGGTTGCTTTTTCTCCACCAAAAGCTCCACCAATTTCAGCACCATTAGTGGGTATATTTACATTCACTATACCACAATCACTACCATGAGGCCTGAATAGCAAGGAGAATAAGAACAATCACTACTGGTCTACTATAATTGTGTCTCGGATGTGTCGAAGAGAAAAGTCAGTGGGGTACATAAAAACAGATGCAACTCTCTTTGCAGGTGGATCAATTGTTTTAAAATACTATTTACGAAAGATATACTTCTAGCACATTTAGCACTAGTAGAGGTGTTATCTTATGAGTATCATTTCAATAGATGACTATTGAAGTGTCAATGAACATGAATAATTAACTAAAAAAGGAAAAAAATGTATAGGGTATATATAATATACTGAAAAAATGCTAATAAGTTAGTTGAATCTTAAAATTGGTTTGATTTGATGGACAGGAAAATGATAAATGCAGAGTATCCAACGTTAGAACTTTGGAAAGGAGTCATCATTCAGTGCATCAAAGGTATGATCAGAGTGTGATTAATGTACAAGTGCAATCATAGTATCATACCAACTGTCCACATGGACATCTAGCTAGATGCTAAAAGAAGTAACAGCACAGTTCTCTGGATTATTGAACCAAAGCTTACCCAATCCACTTGAAAATAGCATCTGGCTTCCTTGTAAATATAGAACTGCTCAATCCTTGAGGAACAGAATTGTTGATTTCAATTGCTTCCTTCAGGGTCTGCAGGATAATTGATAACCAGGACGTGTATGATTAGGAAAATGATACTGTATAAGACAACGGCATACAATCAATGCCACATAGAGCAAGTGAATAACACGCAAATTTAGTACCTGAAATTTCATGGCATAAAGGACAGGACCAAACAATTCTTCCCTCACAACTGGCGCATCAGGTGAAATTTCCACAATTGTTGGTTGAACAAAGTTCCCTTCTGATTCAATAGAAGATCCTCCTAGAAGGATTTTTCCTCCCTGAATGATTTAGCATGTAGTCAAATTAAATTATCAGAACTTCATGTTAAATAATAAATGAGCTTTCTACTTAGTAGATTTTGCTACCGAGTGATTATGATGGAAGCAGATATCACTGTAGAAACACTGCTGTTGTATCAGTAAGAACTATATAAATTTTCACCTGGGATCTGATAGTTTGGATGCCTTTCAAAAAGCTTTCTTTTGATGCAGTAGTGTGCAGTGGTCCCAGCAAGGTGCCCTTTTCCATAGGATCCCCAATACGGACTTGTTTATAAACCTCAACAAGTTGATCAAGAAATGTTTGATATATGCTTTCATGAAGAAGCTGTATTAACAAAGAAAAATGCACTTAGACCACTCAAATAACTACAATAGGACAAATGAAGAAATATTGTTTTTATCATACCAGCCTACGACATGTAGTGCATCGTTGCCCTGCTGTGCCAACAGCAGCAAACAAAACAGAACGCACAGCTAGTGGAATGTCTGCATCATCCATGACAATAATGGCATTGTTCCCACTAAGTTCAAGAAGGCATTTACCAAATCTCGCGCTAACCTGTTGCTGAACCATTTGACCAACCTGCATTGAATAATCATTGTTTCAGATTTTGCCATAGATCCACACAGCTATGTAAATGGAGTACATAATGATTAGTGCTCCAAGGGCTTCCAACAGGAAAATGGACTTCAAACAGCATACACAAAATACCAGTGCAGGAAATCTACTGAGAATGCAAGATCAAAATGGATTTTAATCAGGGCACTATGATACTGCCTTCCATACCAGCAGTGAAATCTAGGAAACAAGATGTAGAACTTGGGTAGATGTCTACAGATCTTCAATACCTTTGTACTTCCTGTGAATGAAACCAAAGGTATCCTTGTGTCAAGAGCAATTGCTTGACCAATTTCAGCACCCCCACAAAAAGCTGTGAAGATTGCACTTGGCAAGTTGTTCTTCTCAAATACACTAGCCACTATTTTAGTCATTGCAATAGTGATCAATGGAGTAGTTGGAGCACCCTTCCTGTAATAATTGGAACATAATTAGACAAAGAAACTGTACCAGTCTTCGTGATATTGACAGAACATGAAACCACTGAAAGAAAATAAAACCACTAGGTGAGATCTGGGATAAGAATATTCAGTTTAGCATTTTGGTGTTCTTGCATCAGCATATCATTAATCTATTGATACATATACTGAAGAACCCAGATTCACCCTTTTCTGTCAATCATAACAATTTATCTTTCAGCCTCTCTGGCCAATTTTTCCCCCATCCACAACAAACCTATAAGCATGTCACAAGTTGCATTTGCCACAAATAACCTGATCTATGAAGCAGACAACTAGGACAAGTCACAACAACGACCGCAAGAGGATACTGGATACATGCCAAGGTAGCATGGACTTCTACTGATGTTTTATATATAACAAACTATATAAAGTTAAGATAAATTCAAAAAAGACAACACCTGACATCATGTAAGCCAAGTAAATCAGTTATCAACATGAATGAGGAACATTATTAAAAGTAAACCATTCTTACCAGACAACACAGTTGCCGCAGACCAAAGCAATGCAAGCATTCCAACCTAAAACATGACAAAAAGAAGACTTAACCATAATTTCCAGGTAGTTTTAAACGAATTAAGTGAAACTGACATAGCAATAGAGTAAAAAGGTAAATTGTCATGTTGAAGATTACAACAACCATAGGTGGGTGCAGGTACAAGATGAATTGTATAAGTTAACTTTCAATTGTTGAACTCTCGTCAGTTATACATTCCAGACAACAAGAGCATGTAAACACTACATGTAATTATAGTGAACTATGTGGATTAAGATTGTAGTCACATTCCAAAAGGGTGCAATGCAAGAATTATCTAATTAGTCAACTTACCCAGCACGGCGCAAGGGAAATTGAATGCTGTGATGACACCAACAACTCCAAGAGGATTCCAGACCTATTGGGATAACGATTAGTCATTAGCATGTCCAATGATGATACCTGAGAATTTGATGCTGGTTCCACTTACCTCCATCATCATATGGTTTGGGCCTGCAAAGAATACAGAAGGCAGCATTAGCAAACTTTCAATGTTCTTTTCAAACTGTGCACACTGGTGCATTTACAGTTGATACTGAAGAATTGCGAAGAAAGATTTCTATTAATGGACAACCCAACTAGTACACAAGCTTTCCTATAACAACTTAGGCAGATACATTATTAGAGATATAGTACAAAGTACAAAATACAAAATCCTTTAATTTCTCTCAACCAGTTGCAACCAATATGGTAAAAAGGGCACATCTCATCACCGATGATGTTGCATCCTTGCTTTGAGCCTATCATCAAAATATAATATGATGAAAAGGAAACGGTCTTACGTTCAGATGGTATGATGGATCCATTTAGCTGACGACTTAGCCCCACAGCATAATCACACATGTCAATAATTTCCTGCAAAAATTGGTGTGTTGATGACATAATGTGCAGAGTGGGAAATCAACAGTACATTGCATTTGTGCTAATATGACCATTCACTGTCTCAATTAGAAGATACAACCTTAGGGGCTTAGGGCACATAGTTTTTTGGCAGTTTGGCACAAGGTTGATTAATCTAGAGATGAAGAAAGATAGCAACAAGAAACCACTCCTTGTTCCGGTACTGCTTCAATCATGGTATGTTGTACTAAGTGGCTAGGTTGCATTTTCAGCAGACAATGCAATGGTACCATAATGATAATGCAGTTGTTAGTGAATAATAAGTAACTAATGGCATAAACAGGAACATAAACATGTGTTCTGAAACAGATACACTCATCATCTGAGGCTTCTACTGATGGCCTAGCTGCAATTATGCTCCAACCTGAACCTCCTCAGGAATTGAGCCTAGCTCAGATAAGTGGGAGGTGTGGGTGGTTCCTACTTCCTATGTATCTGAACCCCCACACCACCCTGATTCTAGATCTATTTATCTTAAAATGTGTGTGGCTACTTCCGAGGTATTCATCATTTTTTACCTGAACCTCCCCAATTCCTTCAGGGAGAATTTTCCCCATCTCAAGTGACAGAAGTCTGCCGAGGTGATGAAGCTTTGCTCTCAGGGCATCACCAATCTGCCTAACAATTTCTCCTCGTTTCGGAGCCGGGACCTGGACATGTTGGTATGTCGTATAAATACAAATATAGTAACATAATAATATCACTGAATGACTTGATAGACAAAAAAAACTAACAAGTCAGCAGTGCTCCACAAATATTCCTACTTATATGGGACTTCGCATGGTCTCAGCACTTCTGACCTTCAGTGCATAAGTAGGCATTCAGCAAAACAGTGATAAATCCAAGCAATTGGATGGCCTCGGAAATTGCAGTGTGAAATCAAATGACATGCTCTCTTGTCCTAGCATTTTAATAGTGACACTTAATTAGCTCACAAATTCGCATGTTATGCTGCATGATCCTGTTCTCTAACCAAGATGAGAGCTCATAAAACCTCTACCAACTCATGAACAGTAATAATCCCACTACAAACTTCCTGAAAACTCAAAAGCGGCAAGGGACTCGGATCGCAAACATTTTGGGGGTAACGGGGAAAGCGCAGCAACAGCAGCATACTAGTAGCACATCATCACGGGAGCAAATTGCTTCGAGGCTAGCGGGCACTTCGATCCGTGGGACTTACAGCCATCCAGGTCCTGGCGGCATCGAAGCAGGCGCTCATGCCCTTCTCGTAGTCGTCCACGGACGCTTCGACGACCTCGGCAATGACCTGAAACACAAACACACACACACACAAAATCCCTCAGAATCCGCCGACAACACAACGAGTCCCCGAAAAATCTAGACGAAATCGAGCGGATCGGAGGGGCACCTCGTTGTTGGTGGGGTTGGTGGTGGCGACGACGGGGCCCGAGCCGCCCCAGGCGCCGCAGGCGAAGGAGCCCGGGTTGCGCGGCGCGAGGCCGAGCTCGGCGAGGAACTGGTGCTCCTCCCTCGCGAAGCTCGCCATGGCGGGCGGGCGGGTTGATTCTAGAAGAAGGTGGATTCCGCCTGCTTCACCGTACGAACGTACCAAATGAGGGGATTGCGGATGGGGAGGAAAGAGGACGGGACGAGGAAGGAAGTTTATAGGTAGGAGGTGGAGTGGAGACTGTGAACTGCTCCGGGGGAGGGAGGGAGTGTGGTGGAGTGGTGGGTGGGTGGGGCGGTCCGGCACGGGACGGCGGAACGGGACGAGACGAAAGGAAACCGAGAGCGTGAGGTTGATCGGTGAAGACGAAAAGGTTTCCAACTTTTCAGCTTGCACGTCAACGAGTTTTTGTACACTCTCTTTTATTAAAAAAAAATGAAGTGTTGAGCGCGCATTTTTCTTTTAAGTGACGTGTTGATATTTTCTGTTCATTTTGCGAGAAGAAGTGCTGGTATCACCTTGCCGCTAGTATGACTAAAATCTATATTATTAAAGAGGATCTGCCGTCGTCGTGATGGTTCAACCACAGGGATGGTTCGACCTCCTCTGTCACCCCCTCGATCGCACGCGATAGAAAAATAGCTCGATCCCGCACGCTCGCACGTGACGTCAAGAAAAACAAGCCCACGCTCTCACGCATTGTCGCTAAAAAGGCAGAGAATAAACTGCCGACCACCTCTCCCCGATCCACTAATCCTCGTTGCTCGTAGTGCCGCCGTCACGCGCGGTTCATCGTCCTCTCCGGCCATCTGCCGCCGCCACGCGTAGCCGGTCACCGTCTCCGGCCATCCGCCACCGCCCACCGCTGCCACGCGCAGCAGGTCGCCCTCTTAGGCCATCCACCGTTGTCGTCGTCCTCATTCTACCTCCCGAGTGAGGAAGACCGGTAAGAGGAGGCAGGGGGGATGGGAATGGGAGGTCGGTCCCGTGGTACGCGGCGAGGGACGAGGGCCTCAAGGTGGCGCTGCAAAGGGAGAAGAAGGTGCGGGATGTCAGGATGGCGCCCCTGCTCAAGGTCAAGAAGCTCTCCGACAAGGTCATCCTGCCGTCCCGCGGCTCCGCACTCGCCGTCGGCTCCGACTTCACTGCCGGCTACGACCTCTCCAGGTACGCACACACTCCCTCCATCGCCATGGACTGCTCTCACCTCCGGCCTCTCGACCCTGAACGGTTTCTCTGCCCGATCCCACCACGGTGGAGATGGTGGTGCCGACGAGGGGCAAGGCACTGGCGGCCACTGACCTGAGCATCTCCATCCCGGAGGGCACCTACGCGCGCATCGGTGAATCTTCTTCTCCCAGGGGATCTTAGTTTCTCGTCCGCGCATCTGGTGTTCGACTAAATGCTTACCTCGTTCGTCTTGTTTACAGCATCAAGGTTGGGCCTGGCGCTGAAGCACTCCATCGACGTGGGTGTCGGGGTGATCGACGCCAACTATCGGGCCCGGTGGGCATCGCGCTCTTCAACCTCTCGGAGGCGGACTTTGCGGTGAGGCCCGGCGACCGCGTCGTGCAGATGATCGTTCACGTGATTGCAACGCCCGAGGTCGCCGAGGTGAAGGACCTCGACGCCACCCTTCGTGGGGATCAGGGAAAACGGCACCAGACTGGTAGGAAAAGGGCGCCCTCTTGATCGATCACGGAGGGACGAGGTGCTCTGCTCGGCATTCTTCTGAGTACGCCATTATTCTGTCTCTATCATGAAATTGATTAATCTTCCATATCAAATTGCCTTAAAACTGGTAAACTTCCATCATCAGATTGCTTTGAAACTGATCCATCTTAACTTCCATCAGCAGTTGATATTATTTCTAGGGGAAAAGGGCAGTTGTCTGAAGATTGTGTCCAAAAAACAAGTTCAAAAAAGCGGGCCAGCCACTAGCACCTCGGTACACAACCCAGATCATAAATAAGTATTGTGCTCACAGTTTGACAAGCATCAATGATAAGCTCTTACATTGATATCATTCGTATACAAGATAAGCTCTTACATTCATATACAATCTTCAGTTCATTCCGAGTTTTATATTCATGACAAAAAATAAATACAGTTTCTACATCTGAAACTTCAATTCACGCTCTTGCTGGCTCATGCTTCTCAAGTACTGTCTGCCTCCTCCAGCGTTGCAATGCAGGCTGCGTCTATGTGGTTATTGCCCTTCATCCATGGCTGCAATGCAATGCAGCAACACGGCACTCACTTGGTACGTCCCACCTCCGCCGCCGTTGCAGGGATTGGAAGAGAAGGGCCGCGGGAGCCGGTGAGCTCTCCGAGGAGAATGCCCGCCCCGAACCCGACCCCCGCCCTCAGGCGAGTTTCGTTTCCGCTGCCCCGTAATCTGCTCGAGCGGCGCCTAATGCCATGGTGTATTGCAGGTCAAGGTGGAGTACGTGCCCGAGAAGCCCAACCTCGGCGCTGACGACCCTCTCCTCCTCGGCGTCTTCGAGAAATTGAATTTCATGAGTCTTATCTTCTTTCTTGTTGTAGAGACAGCAAGATAGAGCTTGATTGCATTGTTGGATGCATACCACGTGTATGGTCAGCTCTTAACGTCTTTGGTGAAAGGAAATTGTTGTAGACCAGAGTTGAAGAATATACTTTATCTGTTTTTCAGGTTCTTGACCCCAATCCAGAGGTGATGCCAAAGATTAAAATTAATTATTCATGTGAGGAGTTCTTGTACTATGTGCAACTACTGTGCCTTTCAGGTCTGTTCATCTTCTATGTGTCTAGAAAATGTGTTGACATGTGAATGTGATTAGTTCTCCACGCTCATCTAACAAATGACTGCTGGACTATGCTCAAATTAATTATTAGTATCTATAATATTCACTTATGATCTGTTAATTTGTCTTCTGATTGCTGTTTGCTGTTCCAATTTCCTTTTTTTGGGGGGGGGGGGTTGTTGTGCTTTTAAACTTATTACATATTTTACTGCATACAGGGTTTTGTTGAGGACCAATTTGGCCTTGGGTTGATTGCTCGTGCACTTGAAGAAGGGATAGCACTCATATGCCCAGAATGTATTTGATGAAAATCCAAAGAGGCTGTGCATGAAAATCTAAACCGTTATTTGATTATTCTCATATGACCAAGTTATAAATCTGACGGGGCTCTTGAATTCCATGGACAGCGGTTGTGCAGCGCCGGTCCATGCCTTCAGCAGCAACCTCAAATGGGAGGGACGAGCCACCACACATGACATAGGAGGTTAGTGTTTGCGTTCAGGTCTTCAACAGCAACCTCCCAGACACATGACATAGGAGGTCCATGTCTTTAGCAGCAACCTCGAATGTTCTTTGACACACATGACATAACTCCCATGCCGCCACTACTCCACCGCACGGAGGTGACAAGTGCATCCGGCATCTGGACCATAGGCGTCGCCGGCAGGTTGCGGTGGTGGTGGGAGAAGCCTCTGCTTCCACTGCTGCTTGTACTCGGAGACGCCGACGCCCTTCGATCCCCGCCCCTGACCCTCTGGTACTCTGCCTCTTCTCATCAAAATATTCAGAAAGTTCAGTTGGCTAGCTACTGTTGGAAGCAGCAAAAGAAACAACATTAAGCTTAGGCCATATCCAGTTACATTCGGTATATTTTCCATACAATTCTGATATCAATTTTGATTCATATAGATGCACTAGACTGGCAAAAGGTCTCTTTTATCATTTACCCTACCAAGAGTAGGTACTATTTAGCACTGAAAAAATTAGTTAACTGAAAAGGCAGGCAAATAAAGTACCTGGGCAAAGTTGGCAAGCACATGTATGCTGTTTTGCCTAGCGCAACATTCATGTTTGTTCTTAGTTTCAGGTGTAATTTTGTTTAAAAAGGCCTAGATCAAAGGACAGAAACAACACACATTTTCAGTTTTATTGAACTGAATTTGATCAAAAGGATGAAAACATCATACATGCTCAGTTCTGTACAATTGAATTTTCTGTTGACCAACAAAGCAGAACTAAACTCTCTGCTGTCGAACAGCAACACACATGCTATCGAACAGAACATAACTAAATTTATTTGAAAAATAAGGGGCCCTAAACAACATACATCTTCAGTTTTCTAGAACTGAATTAGATCAAAATGACAAACAGCATACATGTTCAGTTTGTTGTCGAATAGAGAAAAACTGAACTTTCTACTATTGAACGCAGTTCCTTCTGGTCCATGTCCTCCTTGGGATCCATCGACCAACAAGGAAATGATGAACCGACCCCTGCCATGGAAGCATCAATCTTGGGCTTACAAATTCAGAAAGCAAGCACAAGTAGATCATTCACACAAGATGCATCAATCACTGTCCTCCTTTCTGGATGTAGTTGCTGCTGTAGTCTTGCTGCTGTTCTGAATTAGCTCAGTGTGTGGAGAATCAAGTTCAAATGTTGAGGAATAATTCACACAAGATGCATCATTCACCGCTTCACCTGGCTGCGTGGAGGAATGCATCAGTAGAGGGATGAAAAGCAAATAAAAGAGGAGAAGATGCCCAAGGGATGACCTTGACTAGCAAACTGGGCCGGATCTGCATTGTCATCTCAATCCATGGCATCGGAGGCGGGGGTGTAACGGGCGAGGTGGAGCAGTTCATCTCCCGACGGAGTCCCGGCGTACACGTCCAATGAGCAGTGGATCCAGTGGATCCGGTGGCGTGCTTCATCACCAAGGTCCAACCTCAACGAGCAAGTGCGGCGGAAGGGAGGAGCGAATTTCGCGGGGGAGCTGCGGCGCCAAGGAAGGGAGGAGGGAAGTTCGCGGGGGAGCTGCGACGCCACGGAAGGGAGGAGCTCCGGCGCGGAGGAAGGGAGGAGGGAAGTGCGCGGGGGAGTTGCGTGCGGCGCGACGTGGGGAAGGTGCGAGGCGGCGCCGGCGAGTGAGTGACCGAGTGCCATCGAGGAGGGCGAAGAAGGGACTGCGGGTTGTGTCGGGGAATAAAAAAGGGTGTTTTTGCAAATTTCACATGATGACAACTTTTTTCGGACGGAGGGAGTATTATATTATGAGTGTCAATGAACCAATTAACCCCATAAACTGGTGCTCAAGATGCCGCATGTAATATATATAAAGATTATCTTTCTTTTGTTATAATTTGGTAGCCATTTTGAATGATTTATTGTGGATCATGTTATAACGAGTATAACACGAAATTTGAATGCACTGCAATTAAAAGGTGTCATTACCGGTTGCAGTTTATGTTACTTTTGTGTGAAGTGTGATAGTTTCAAGGTTAGTAATCCTTCCAGTGCTAACTCTTGTACTTATAAGTCACTGTAAGACACAGAATGTTTAATTACTGTCGTTCTCCTTTTGAATTTTACACGCTATTTCTACTTATTTAATTGAAGTGTATGTTGGATGCAACAAAAAACACCGTGTAGAGTACATTTACTTAGATAATGGTAATAGTTTGTGGGATGTGCTGCGTGACTCAGGAAGTTCTCCTTTGAAATCTCTAAATAAAGCAACCTGGTCTAGCATTTATCCAATTGTTATAAGAAGAAGGATCCTGGGAAGAAGAAGAAGGCAGGCAGAACCCGACGCGGAGGAGGGGGCATCAAAAGTGGGTGCCAATGGGGAGGAGGCCATGCCGGAGCCTAGGTTAGCAATCATTTTCACTCATAGGGAGACCTCGTACGCATTTTCACTCATAGGGTGACCTTGTTGCTACATGATTGCATGGATGCCGACCACGCTCTATTCAATTTGTGTCTTCGTTGACCTCTCTGCCTACAAGGTTTCTCATCACAGGAGATCTGTTTTTGGCTTGGATTATGTGAATATGATTGCGTCGTAATGCAATCATGGTGCCTCTGTATATGTTATTTGAAATTCCAGTTTAATCTAATTCGTTTTATTTTATTAGCATCCATGTAGTTCACACCTGGAGTTTCTAGATTTTGAATCTTATAAAGTGGTTCATATCTTCATATCAGTACCAGTATTGACTAGGCGAAATGTTTTATGCTCTAATATGGATCTTTGTTCTGATTATTTGTGAGAAGTATTCTTGCTCTAATAAGGATCCATGTTATGATTTTAGGTAAAAAAAATTATTCCTTCAATTTTGTCATTGGTACTCAAACTGAAATTTGCTCTGTTTTGATGTCCTCTAGCGCTGAAGAGGGAAACTATCCCACCACTATTAGGAAGCTTTTGGTTGCATCGCAAGCTGCAAGGCCTTGTCAACTCGCTCATGTCGCTTAACCGTGTTGGCCTCTCGCTGCTCAAGATGGATTATTTTGTGCAGGTTGGCCTCACCCACTTCTTCCTGTTGTATTGCTACATTTGGACCATGACATTCTGTTGTAGCAAAACTATTGTAAAGTGCAGGCTAGAGCAGTGAAAGAAGAAGCTTGTCACTGGATGATGTTCATGGTCTAAGATCTTGAGTTGCCTTGCCTCCTCCTTTACGGACATCTACAACATATCTGCTGATATGCCTCTATGGCTAGCAGTTAATATTTCAGGAGTTTGTATTTTCCATGTCATTCTTTGTCCGTTGTGCTAGTCGTGGAGGGGAGGGACAGTGAGAGAGGAGGAGAGAGGTGCAGAGAGGAAAAGACATCAGGGAGGAGTATGGTGGCCACATAGGAAGAAACAACTGGTAGAGATGTGGTATGTGTGCAAGGCGATACGGACCTACTGATGTGATGGTCGGTGAGCCAAGGGAACTGCTAACTGTCCCATCCTTTATGCTGGCTCGTGGACTTTGGTGGACAGAGCCCACGGGCATGCCTTTCCCTTGGTGCGAGCGAGGCACGCAATATGTATTTTCCATCAGTGAATTGAAATAAATAAATGGAAAACATGATATTTCTTTGTCCACATTGCTTCCTAATCATATCCGTTTGTGAAGGAAAACATCACACAAATGTTTTAAATATTTTATGTTTTAGTTTTTCTTAGAACAAATTGTATTTCTGCATTGTGTTTAAAGGCGAGACATCATCTTTGATGACCATCGTTTTCTTTAGATCGTTATCATCCTATTTTACATGAATACATCATACTTGTGTTTAAGTGTACTTTTTTTCATACAATCTCTATTTTGTTATACTTGAATTTGTACCAAGGGACATAGTTTGGTTTCATGCATTTTGCAACAACTTAATCTATTTCTTGAGCAAAGCTTCCTAACGTCCTGCTTCATATTTTGCAAAGGTGCTGCCATGGTTGCTCTGGTTACTCAAGCGTGCCGCCTGTTTGCATGAGATTTTCTCCGGCTGTCGCGTGTCCTCTCTGTAGGTGAACCAGGCTGTGACTGCAGTACAACAACACTTTCGGCAACCCTCCTGCTAAGATTGACCGCACATCTGCTCGCCTGATGCACCATCTTTCTACTATATGATCAGTGGCACTACACCCTGATACTCACATCATTGTGAGAACCGCACTAAGCTCTCACCTGTTGAAAAATCTCTTGAGTTGATAAAACATATACACGGTTGAAAAATAAGAATTTGAAGGAAGACATTAAACACAGTGATAAGAATGAAGGTTGAGGGGAAGTTATTCCTCTCTATTTATTCAATTGATTGTTTGTGAAAAAAGATCCTAGAAAAATATAAACTGTTGAAAAATAATAATTTAAAAGGAGAGATTAAAAACTGCGATGAGAATGAAGATTGAGGAGGATAGGTGCGAGAGAGACAACTACTCCCATATATTAATATAAACTAAATTTTATCATGTTTGACACATGTTTTTGAAGCAAAACAGTTCTTTGATCGTTAACTTTTATTATTTTGAAACAAAATAAGCAAATCAAACATTAAATGGTGCAATGAATTGATCGATATCATTATTATTTTTTATATCTCTTGTGGCAACGCACGGACAATCAAGTCTATTACTAAAGGGTAGATCTAACTAAACATATCAACTGTTTGATACCTAATCTAATGATCTAAAACTGCACTTACAAAATGCTAACGAAACTCGCTAATCCCCTACCACTTTGTCTCTATCGGTAGTGTCCCATCGTTAAAACATAACCCGCACGTTTGCCGCCGCCAACCGCTCAGCCTCTCCCAAAAAATGGCAATGATCCATTCTCTCCCCAAAAATCGCCATCGCGAGCCCTCTGTCGTGCTCCGCTACCCGTCGATACTCCTCTGTTGGTTGATGTGCTCGATCTAACGCAGCCAATCGGAGGAAGGAAGAGATGGAGTCGACGGCGACAGGGGAGGAGACGGTGTGTCTGTCACACAAGGGGTCCCGGGTCATCTTCACCACCACGCGCGCAGATGTCGCCGTGCGCCTCGGCGAGCTTCGCGACCAGATCCTTGCCGGACACGTCTCCGTTGGCCTTGATGTGCTCCGGGACCAGATGCTCGCCGGACGCGCCTCCTTCGCCGACCTCGCTGTGCAGCATTCCGAATGCTCCTCTGCCCGCCGTGGCGGCGACCAACGCCTTTACTGCATGCCACAAATTTGAGAGTTGCTGACATACGTCCATATATGGATAATCATAATAACATATACTCAAAGATTGATCGAGGATGATCATGCCGATAGGCGAAGACAAATTCATGGTCTGAAAAAATGAATAGTATCAATGTGTTAAAAAGCCTCATATTTGTCTTTTTTGCACATCACTCATTTCAACGTATTTAGTCCTTAAAATTTACAGACTTGCGCATTATACCTTTGTCTATCTATGCATTTTTTTCAATTTTTTATGAAATGTAAAAATTGCAATGTTCACAAAATTTGATTTTTGCATTTGGAGGCCTCATGGAACTTGGCCTCCAACATATATTTTGCTATAAAGTATCAATGACTCATTTCGTTTGGTGATCTTTGTTGCATATAACTAAGCTTAATCTCCGTTAGGCATCTTCTTGTGAACTAATAAATGGCTCTATGGTATGCTGCATGGTATTTTCCTATATTTGATTAATGGAAATGATGCAATGCAATCATTTAAAAAAGGCAATTAAGTAAATAATGGTGTTCTTTTCTCACGCCCGAGAGTTATGCAACAGGAAGTAATAATTCGTGGTTTGAGCAACACCGGTAGGAAGAACGTGGGCATGATTTCAAACTTTTGATTTATCATGGCACATATTACCAAATCTTAAAGGGTAGTAATAGACATTGCCGACGAATGTCTAAACCTTCATTATCCATGTTAACATGAGGTGCTTAGTGTTGCGGTCAACTTTTATTAAGCACGTTGTATGTCGCTATAGTTATAGTTTGATCTATTACATGTACGACAAACTGAATGCTCCATGTAATCATTGATGTGGAGAACCACAAGGGATGACGGAAATTTGGCAGAGTTTAACAGGAGGTGACCGTGTAGCCAAAGATAGTTTGAGCATTTGTGCTTGTCATAGGAAAACTATTTAATGACTTATTGCCCTTACAAATTGTTCCGTTCCGTGGCAACGCACGGGCATCTAACTAGTACTTTTTAATTTAAAAGTAACAGACGCTTAGGGCATGTTCGGTAATCCATCGGCTCCATGAAAATCCAGAATCTATGGAGCATTTATTTCTTTGCTATGTAAATTTGTACTGCAGCCCGTTCAATTCCGAAGCAGAGTTATGGAGTGGAGGAACTCCAAACATGCACTTAATAGGCGTTACACACATTCATAAGAAATGATCGCACACAATACTTCTATGAGCATTACTAAGTCTATAAATTTTAAAATTGATGAAGGCACGACAAACACCTCATAGCATCGAAAATTCTAAAATAAATCATAGACCTTGAATTTGGGTGGGAGATTTTTTCGTTGCAATAAACATAACCAATTAAGTCTTAAGAGCAAAAAAATCATTTGGATTTATTAAGCCCTTTTTTATTTTGGATCAAATTTTGATTATAAAATTTACTATAAAAATATCAGCTAAATGTGTTTTTAATACAAATACAATGGTGTAATTTTTTAGCATATATTGTATCCCATATTTAGTAGTTATATAAATTATTAAAATATAACCTAAGATACAGGTGGGAGGAGGAAGTATGTAGCAAGCAAGTGTCCACATCAAATAACCATCACCCCTATTCAAGCCTTGCCTAGACTAGAAAGTGACCACGCACCCATTGTGTGGGACTCTAGGCTTGGACTCCAGCCCAAAATCTCTAGCTTTAAATTTGAGAAATGGTGGTGACTTACTGTGTTCAGTTGGGGGATCAAATGTCATGGAATGGAATGGTTACATTTCAGATGAATGGGTCCGTTCCATTTCTGTGTTTGGTAGGAGCAAAAGAGTAGAACGGGTAAGTTATGTTTCTGTGTTTGGTTGGAAGCACGTAATGTAAAATGAAACGACATGGTATTTAAAATTTCGATAGCATTTCGTTTGTAATTTGAAGAAAAACAACATAACAATAGAAATTGACAAGTTTATAACACATAAATGACAGCACATAACATAACTTTCAACAAGGTTCAAATACGAAATTCCCAAAAGCATCAAAGTGCGGCAATAGCCATACATGTCAAGTTCGCCATTGGTTGACAGCCATATATTTTCAAGTTCACATACGAAATCTCCAAAAGCAGCCAAAGTGCACATCAGTCATGTGTCAAGTTCACATACTTGTCAATCATACAACCATATCGAATTTAGAAGTTCTTCTTCACATACCTGAAAGTGCAGTCATGCCCTTAATCGTGTTTTTGTGTTGCTGACAACACACGTATAGATAATTAATCACTAATCCTTTTTAAGCTATTGTTAATGATCATGTGTTGATAAGGACAAGCTCATGTGCTAACAAGGACAAGATCAAGATAAGCATTCCTGAGCACTACATGCTTGATTCTTGTGGATGTTCACATGATGGACAAATGAAGATGAATACATAAGCTAGGCTTTCCACATTGTGTATGGGAGAGCAACTTGAAGACTTCATCATGTCTTGCTTTCAACTTGAGCCAAGAAGGAACAACAACATCAAGCTCAAGTGAAAGGGATAACTCAAGGTATCAGTTACTTTGATGTTAGCGGTGTGGGGTGATGATCAGCAAATAAAAGTACACACTCAAGTATGGATCATCGGTATCCCTTTTACAATTCTTGAGTCTTTAGGGATCCCGCACTATTAAGAGGGGATCACAGGTTTTTGTGATGAACTTGCTCAAACTAGATATCCACTATTCTGCTCAATACCACATATTCTCTACTCTGCTCCTATCTCAAAACAGGTCTAATGTCTCGGACTTTCGTCTCCCTCCGGACGTCCGAGGGCCGGTCAAGGGTCGGACGACCGGCAGGCTTCGGGAATCCGGAGCCCTGCACGAGAAGAACTTGAGCCCTATAACTCGGATTTCTGGCTCCCTCGGGACATCCGAGGGCCGGTCGACCGACCAGCTTTGGAAATCCGGAGCCCTGCACCAGAAGAACGTGAGCTCTATAACTCAGATTTCCGGCTCCCTCCGGACGTCCGAGAGCCGGACGTCCGACACCTTCGGAAATCCAGAACCTTGCACCCGAAGTAGTTGAGTCGAATAACTCGGATTTCCGGCCTTCTCCGGACGTTCGGTCCATGTTCAACCCATAGTGTTTCCAAACATATCTACAGCTCTCGAACGACCGACCCCTGTCGGACGACCGACCCCTTGCGGACGCCCGGACTTACGTAAACTGCCGGACGTCCGAGCCCTGTGTGACTTAAAGTGTCCCCAACGGCTGTTTTACACTCCCCACTATATATACCCCCTCCCACTTCATGAGAGGGTGTTCAACACAGCCATATCCTCATAAGAACACATTTCTACCTCACACACATTTGCTCACACCAAATCTTAGATCCCAAGAGCATTTGAAAAGATAGATCGTCTCCCTCTCCTTCTCTCAACCCAAGCTATTTGAGATTTGAGCAAGTTTTGAGCATTCCCCGTGATCTTGTTACTCTTGGAGGTTGGAGACTCCTAGGCGGTAGGAGTTCTTCAGAGAGGAATCAATCCGTGTGATTACCCCCCGGAAAAGTTTGTGAGGGTTTGGAAGCCACCTCAAAGGCTTACCACTAGTGGTTGAGAAACGCCTTCATGGTGTTATCTCAAAGGGACAATAGGGTGAGCCTTCGTGGCGTTGGTGTGCCTTCGTGGTAACATCCACCTCTCTAACGGTGACTAGCTTCCCTCCAAGGAAGTGAACATCGGGATACATCTTCGTCTCAGTGACCTTGGTTATCCTTAACCCTAACTCCTTACTTGTGGTTTACTTGTGTTACTTGAGCATACATACATTGCATATTGTTTGTGCTCATTATATTGTGTTGGCTATTTCTTGTACAAGATTAATCATTCAAGCATACCTTCTATATCCACACGTTCATACTTGTAGCTTTTGATATATCGTGTGATATAGTGTGATCTAGTATCTTGTGTTGTTCACCTACTTGTCGTGTGATATAGCTCAAGTAAGTTTGTGTAACTTACTTGTGCTTGTTAGTAACTGTATTGTGTCCATCTTGGTAGATCGTGTTGTTGATACACGTTGCAGTGCCTAGTGCATTTAGGATTTGTGCTTGACAAGTACCCTCTTAGTTTATTTCCGCATTAGTTTCAAGCCAAATCCGAAGAAGTTTTTAAATAGCCTATTCACCCCTCCCCCCCTCTAGGCGTCATCGAGGTCTTTTCAATTGGTATCAGAGCAAGGTCTCTCTTTAATTAGGTTTCACGACCTAGAGAGTATCGATGTCGACTATTGGATTAGTGCACAATGACACCTTTGACTTTGATGGCACAAATTATACCCTATGAAGAATTCGTATGCTTCATCACTTTTGGGCCATGGGCCCAAATACTTTACGAATTGTTCTTGTAGGGATTGCCGACAAAAAGGATGATGCATCTTCATCTACTAATGAAATGTATCTTGATTGTGAGGCTTTTCTTGCCATTCATCGAACCATAAGTCCTGAAGGGTTTAAGTCTATCTCGACTTGCAAGTCAGCTCATGAAGTTTGGACTAAACTTGAAGATATATATGGTGGGTC
This sequence comes from Hordeum vulgare subsp. vulgare, assembly GCF_904849725.1. Taxonomy (NCBI): domain Eukaryota; kingdom Viridiplantae; phylum Streptophyta; class Magnoliopsida; order Poales; family Poaceae; genus Hordeum; species Hordeum vulgare. The sequence goes on along the minus strand of NC_058522.1, from coordinate 431,216,656 downwards.
CAATATTGATGAAGATTGTATTATGATGAAGGAGTTGGTGCATGAGCTCTTCATTCTTTTCGATCTTAAAGAGTCCACCACTACTTCCATATCCGATTGCTTGCACACCTCAGCATCTTCAATCTCACAAGGTAATGACATGGTGAGTGAAGAAATATATGTTGATGAAAATGTCATAGCCTCTATGGACACGAGCATATCTAGCACCACACATAGTGTAAATTATTGTGATGATATGTCATGCATTTCACCTAAAGATCCCTCGACAAATGTCTGTGGTGATATGCCTGCTTCCTCGTGTCCTCTTGATCAAAATATCTTATTTCTCCCTAGTTGCTCTATGACTAATCATTTAGGGGAAATCAAGAAATATGAAGTACTTTTGACTAATGAAGAATCTGATTCACCAAAAGAATCATCATCAACTCCTCTAGTTCACATGTGCCTCATGGCAAGAGGTAATAATGAGGTATCATCTTCCCTGTGCAATAACGATGATATTTGCGATGAGGATGAGGATGATGACTTGACTGAAAATATCTATGTGATCAGTAAAATTCTTCATAAAGCTAAAAATAACGCTCTTCAAAGATTCCAAGATGTTCTTGCTTACTTTGAAAATTGTAATGATTCACTTAATCATGAACAAGCTAAAAGTGAACAACTTGAACATGAACTTGAGAAGAGTCATCAAGCATGTAGAGACTTAAGATCTTCAAAAGGAGAGATTGAAGTTGCTCATGATAAACTTAAAAAGGATTTTGGGGTCCTTCTCCTTGAATGCAATAATGTCAAGGGAGATCTCATCAAAACCTCTAAGATCTATGAGGAGCTTCAATCTACTCATGAGAAGTCTCTATTTGCTACTTACTCCTCTAATATTGTTGATGATACTTGTACATCTAACTCTACCTCATTTGAAGTATCAACATTAAAGGAGAACTAGCACAAATGCCCGTGCGTTGCAACGGGAGACATTGTTACATGTCTTATGACTACAGCTATTTCCCTCCTTTCTCGTCTCAGTTTGTCACACGTACATGTGTTACAACTGAATAAAAAATCTTTAGACTCTTACGGTTTTCGCATATGCTCTTCAGAGAGGAAAAAAAGACCAGCTTAATTTATGAAGCACGTTAAATACCTCGATAGGTTATCAACACATTTTATTATGCTCACCAGTGTTCCATATATTTTCATTTTGAGTACTCACTCCGTTTTAAAATTTGTGCGCCATATATTTAAATTTGTGCGTGGAACAAAAACCCTTAAAAGCGCCCCACAGTTCTTTGTTTTATTAATATAAAAAATGCATGCTCAATAGAAAAAATAACAAAATAAGCTTATGTGGGATTGAATCGAGGATTATGGGGTAAAAGGGTTGAGTTCTAGCCATTTGGGCTACTAATATGCTAAAATGGCAGGGGACACACGTTTTTAAATATGAATTTTGAAAATTACGTGACCAATTTTAAATGATTTTTAAAATGTTTTTCTTAGGATTTTCAAAAGATTTAAATGCAAACGAATTTATTTTGGATGGAAAAGCAGTGGGGATTGAAGTGAGATTGTTTCTATATAGTTGTTGTTGTTGTTAATATTCAAACGAAAACATGTATTAACTATGCAGAAAGCTAACCATCAAACGAAAACATGTTTTACCTATGAAGAATGCTAGCAAACAATTTTTGGCACTATTTGAAGTAGATCTGAAGACCGAACCACACACAGTTCCCTCATCATCATAGAAAAACATACTTTCTAGTAAATTTTAGATGGAGACCACGTACACCATCACGTGTACACCTTGTCTAATCTAGTCAAATTCGTTGGCTTCCCCTTCCAAGCCTATCCTCATCTCTCTTCCTCACCCATCCATCCACCGCCCCATCCGTTGTCGCCATTTTCCTCTGAACCCTCGAGCTCTCCGCTACTTTGAGGTTCGCGCAATGCCTCTGCCCTCACTTCTGCACATCTCCACCACATCTCCACCCGGAGATTGGATGATTTGCCACACTTTACTTTGTGGTTAGATGATTTGCCCCACTTTAGTTAGGATTAGATGATTTGCCTCATTTTTCTTTTATCCTTTTATCATTTGCCCTAGTCTGTATTCTAATGAGTTCTTAATAATTTTAATTCAGAAAATCAACGTGGAATGACCTTTGTGCCCCTATGGCAGCTTGCAATTTCTCTGCCAGATCTAATCTACTCCCTACCTGGTTCGACTGTATCTCTTCGTACCGAACCTGCAACTCATCCTGCTCGCTGCTCTGAATGAAGCACTGATGCAGATATGAACACGTAGCGGCGCTGCAGCTCAGCGGCCCGGCGGCTATTGCTGCTGCTCAGAGGCCTGGCGGTTTCCGCTGTTGCCCGATGGATCGACGGCCTGACAGCTTCCTCTCCACCCCAGTGGCTCCCGCTGCTGCTCGGCTGTCCGGCGGCTCCTGTTGCTGCTCGACGGTCCGGTGCCTCCCTGTGCACCCGGGCGACTCATTCTGCTGCTTAGTGGATGGCGGCTCCCCCTTCCTGTCCTGGAGCTCTCCTCTGCTGTCACCCGATCTGGTCGACCACTTGGAGCTCTCCTCTCTCGTCGCCTGATCTGATCGGCATCCTGAAGCTCTCCTCTATAGTCGCCCGATCTGGTCATCCGCCCAGTCGTCGGCCCTGTTCTCCGAGATCCGGCCAGCAGCCTCGCCTCCAACCCTGATTCAGACGCTCACAACCTCCGCCATCCGCGCCATGTCTGAGAGGTCAGTCCCCGGGCCGACTTCGTCGCCAACAACCACCACAGTAGGCTGCCATCCCGTGGCGTCCCCCCGTTTTCCTCTCAATCTCGAGCTCCCATGCGTCTCTCTCCATTTTTCTCTCAACCTCAAGCTCCCATGCGCCTCTCTCTTTTTCTGGCTTCTCATGCCGCCATGGCCATGCCTTGCCTCCTCTTTTGTCGCTGCCGCTCGCCCATGGCGCCATTGCCGCTGCTCTGCTGCTGATCCTCAACGGGTGAGCGCCGCCTGCAGCTCATGCTCTACTGCAGGACCATTTAAATCGGGACCGCGGGATGATTTACGAAAAGTGCGGGGACTTGTATGCAAAATACACGACGGCGGACGACAGAAGCGCTACGCGCTTTATTATTAGGGGAGATATTGAGCTATGTGCTCAACTTGATTTACTAACTAGCAATTATGGGAAGTTGGAAGAGAACCATGTAATGCTCACAAGCTCTCATGCTGATCTTCTAACATCCTATAATGTGCAAAAGTTAGCTCATGAGGCTATCATCACCAAGGTAACATCAAGTGAGCCTCATGTGGACAATGGCACTACTTCTAGTCAAAGTACTATATTTCCATGTGTTAGTCCTCGTAATTCGTCTACTCATAATGTTGCTACCTCGTGTGATGAATTACTTTCCTTGCCTTGTTGCTCTAACAATGAAACTTAAACTTCCTCTAGTATTTGCATTAGAACTAACCGTGCAGAGGAAATCGAAGAGCTCAAGGCCCAAGTCACTTCTTTGAAGAAAGACTTGGAACAGTGTCATGAAGGGATGTCCACACTCAACAACGTCATGTGCGAGCAAACATCTCCGAATGACAAAAATGATGTTGGAGTAAACTCAAACAAGAACAAGAGTGACCTAGAACGAGTTAAGAATTCGGCCAAAATCATTTGCTTCAAGTGCAAAGTTAAAGGGCACCATGTTAGATCTTGCCCTCTGAAGACGAAGTCTCAAAGTCACAAGCAACAAGGGAAGCGGCCACAAACTCAATCACACACTCAGCTACAAGTTGAAGGAAGGCCTCTTCCCAATAAGACCCAAGCCAACACTCCCCGAGGTGAGAAATCAACTGGGAAGAAAACAAAGGGTAGATGTTGCTACTTATGTCGTGAGAAGGGTCACGTCGCTTCGTCTCGCACGAGAGGTAACTTATCCAACCCAATCACTATTGATGATAGCTATTCCCTTGGGAAGGATAAGGTTGGCAATGTGTTTGCCAAGTTTGTTGGAACTCAAAATGGTGTCAAGAAAAGAACCATTTGGGTTGCCAAGCCTATTGTGACTAACCTCTTAGGACCCAACGTAGTTGGGGACCAACAAGCTCAAACTTGATCAATAGGTGACTCTGGAGGACATTGGGGACTTGGATACACAATGAAGATTTGAGGACTCTTCATCATTCGTATCATCTCAAGCCAAGTCACTTGGATTATCGAGCCCATATCCCATATCCAATGTGCCTCTTTGCGGTGACTTGTACTTAAATTGTTTACATTGAAAGTTGCCTGCCCCACTCCCTCTCATGTTTAGGTTTGGTTCCTAGCATGTACTTTGACATGTTGCGCCTACTAGTATGATTGTTATATGTTATCTATCATGTGTAGGTCGTTATGTATGTCATATAGTTGTGTGTAGTCCTGATCATTACTTGCATCCTAGTTGCACCATTGCGTGGGTCTTTTGCGACGTTAATAGCTCATCACATTAAGGGGGAGTGTTCTGCTCTATGCACACCACTAACCCAAAATGTGTACATATGTGTTGGACTCCATGTAGTATTCGGTGCAAGATTATCCAATCAATTAGTTTGATGTCAAGGCCATCCGAAGTTTAAATTGGCATCCACTTATCACCTTAGTTGGATGATTGATTGCCTTGTATGATAAATACATGGATTATCACATTATGTGAGGATGATATGCTTTGTGCATGTCACATCCCCTGGTAAGACAAAACATCCGATGTATGCCACTCAGAATCCACCACATGTGGTTATCCTGTAACTGCGTGGTGTGTCATGCTCCACATATCTTAATTCGCATAATAAGCCCTGTTGGTATCTAAATTCCTTAGATGTGCGTGAGTATAATGTCCTACTACACCAATGCCCATGGCTTAGCCGCTAGATCGTATCTAAAAGAAGGGCATTGTTGATGCATGCCTTTCGAATTAATCCTCCACACTATGATCTAACTAATTGGGATGTTAACGTATGTCATCTAAACATTATGCTTATGGTTGAACTCCCATATCACACTTGTGTGAGTATAAAACGATTCTTGTGCTCGTTTGGCACCTACCACCACTGATAACTCTAAATGTCATTGTGTTCTCTCACACATGGTATCTCTGGCTTGGTAGTGTTTTTCATGGTCATTTTATTTCGGCTCTATCTTCAGTTGACCTACATAACGTGCCGAGAAATTCATGTGTCTCCTGGTAGAGCTCGCACTACTTATTTCATAATGTTGTGGGAGTTATAATCATATTACCTACACTTATAAATCTACTGGGGTGAGACATGCATGTAAGGTTGTGCAAAATTCATGCCTTACATGGCTTGATGCCTTGATCAGTTCATGTGTTGAACTTGGGGTGCTACCATGTGTTGATTTGTCACCCTGATCCATTTTGGATGACATGAATGTTCTGTTATATAAAATTATGTGTTCATTTGTCCAAATTGTATATCCTTGGATTTTGATAGGATTGTGTAGGCATATCTACTATGTGTAGATGCACATGCCGTGTCTATCGTATCTTTGATCCAATATATGTATATGGTAAATTAGACGTATCCATTAAAAAGGTTAGGGTGTGCTTGAAAGTAAAACCTATATATATATATATGCACATAATTGAGTGATCTTACCCTATATATATATATATATATATATATATATATATATATATATTGTAGTTGGACTAACTACTTCGGACCCAATAAGTTTGGGGACCATATTGTGATTAATTGGTGGTTTAGGTACTTTGGAGAAGCATTGCTATCTTGACTTATTCTCAGAAAAAGATGGTGCTAGTCACGAAGAAATTAGAGTCAAGACAGGACTCGGCTACTTCTACGCCATACCAATGCTTTTCCGGTAACAAGTATTTACTTCATGCATGTACAATATGTTGGAATTATGCCCTAGAGGCAATAATAAATATAGTTATTATTATATTTCCTGTATCAAGATAATCGTTTATTATCCATGCTATAATTGTATTGAATGAAGACTTATATACATGTGTGGATACATAGACAAAACACTGTCCCTAGCAAGCCTCTAGTTGGCTAGCCAGTTGATCAAAGATAGTCAGTGTCTTCTGATTATAAACAAGGTGTTGTTGCTTGATAACTGGATCACGTCATTAGGAGAATCACGTGATGGACTAGACCCAAACTAATAGACCTAGCATGTTGATCGTGTCATTTTGTTTCTACTGTTTTCTGCGTGTCAAGTATTTGTTCCTATGACCATGAGATCATATAACTCACTGACACCGGAGGAATACTTTGTGTGTATCAAACGTCGCAACGTAACTGGGTGACTATAAAGATGCTCTACAGGTATCTCCGAAGGTGTTCGTTGAGTTAGTATGGATCGAGACTGGGATTTGTCACTCCGTGTGACAGAGAGGTATCTCGGGGCCCACTCAGTAATACAACATCACACACAAGCCTTGCAAGCAATGTGACTTAGTGTAAGTTGCGGGATCTTGTATTACGGAACGAGTAAAGGGACTTGCCGGTAAACGATATTGAAATAGGTATGCGGATACTGACGATCGAATCTCGCGCAAGTAACATACCGAAGGACAAAGGGAATGACATACGGGATTATATGAATCCTTGGCACTGAGGTTCAAACGATAAGATCTTCCTAGAATATGTAGGATCCAATATAGGCATCCAGGTCCCGCTATTGGATATTGACCGAGGAGTCTCTTGGGTCATGTCTACATAGTTCTCGAACCCGCGGGGTCTGCACACTTCAGGTTCGACGTTATTTTATGCGTATTTGAGTTATATGGTTGGTTACCGAATGTTGTTCGGAGTCCCGGATGAGATCACGGACGTCGCGAGGGTTTCCGGAATGGTCCGGAAACGAAGATTGATATATAGGATGACCTCATTTGATTACCGGAAGGTTTTCGGAGTTACCGGGAATGACGAATGGGTTCCGGGAGTTCACCGGGGGGCAACCCACCCCGGGGAAGCCCATAGGCCTTGGGGGTGGCACACCAGCCCTTAGTGGGCTGGTGGGACAGCCCAAGAAGGCCCTATGCGCCATAGGAAGAAAATCAAAGAGAAAAAAAAGAGGAGGTGGGAAAAAGGGGAAGGACTCCTCCTTCCAAACCTAGTTGGACTCGGTTTGGAAGGGGAGGGTTGCCCCCCTTGGCTCGGCCGAAGCCCTTGAGGGTCCTTGGACCCCAAGGCAAGGCTCCCCCTCTTCCTCCTATATATACGAAGGTTTTAGGGCTGATGTGAGACAACTTTTCCACGGCAGCCCGACCACATACCTCCACGGTTTTTCCTCTAGATCGCGTTTCTGCGGAGCTCGGGCGAAGCCCTGCTGAGATAAGATCACCACCAACCACCGGAGCGCCGTCACGCTGCCGGAGAACTCTTCTGCCTCTCCGTCTCTCTTGCTGGATCAAGAAGGTCCAGATCATCGTCGAGTTGTACGTGTGCTGAACGCGGAGGTGCCGTCCGTTCGGTACTAGATCGTGGGACTGATCGCGGGATTGTTCGCGGGGCGGATCGAGGGACGTGAGGACGTTCCACTACATCAACCACATTCACTAACGCCTCTGCTGTACGATCTACAAGGGTATGTAGATCACTCATCCCCTCTCGTAGATGGACATCACCATGACAGGTCTTCGTGCGCGTAGGAAATTTTTTGTTTCCCATGCGACGTTCCCCAACAGTGGCATCATGAGCTAGGTTCATGCGTAGATGTCTTCTCGAGTAGAACACAAAAGTTTTTGTGGGCGGTGATGTGCGTTTTGCTGCCCTCCTTAGTCTTTTATTGATTCCGCGGTATTGTTGGATTGAAGCGGCTTGGACCGACATTACTCGTACGCTTACGAGAGACTGGTTTCATCGCTACGAGTAACCCCGTTGCTCAAACATGACTGGCAAGTGTCGGTTTCTCCAACTTTAGTTGAATCGGATTTGACCGAGGAGGTCCTTGGATGAGGTTAAATAGCAACTCATATATCTCCGTTGTGGTGTTTGCGTAAGTAAGATGCGATCCTACTAGATACCCGTGGTCACCACGTAAAACATGCAACAACAAAATTAGAGGACGTCTAACTTATTTTTGCAGGGTATGCTTGTGATGTGATATGGCCAACGATGTGATGTGATATATTGGATGTATGAGATGATCATGTTGTAATAGAAAATATCGACTTGCACGTCGATGGTACGGCAACCGGCAGGAGCCATAGGGTTGTCTTTATACTAACGTTTGTGCTTGCAGATGCGTTTACTATTTTGCTAGGATGTAGCTTTTGTAGTAATAGCATGAGTAGCACGACAACCCCGATGGCAACACGTTGATGGAGATCATGGTGTGGCGCCGGTGACAAGAAGATCGTACCGGTGCTTTGGTGATGGAGATCAAGAAGCACGTGATGATGGCCATATCATGTCACTTATGAATTGCATGTGATGTTAATCCTTTTATGCACCTTATTTTGCTTAGAACGACGATAGCATTATGAGGTGATCTCTCACTAAAATTTCAAGACGAAATTGTGTTCTCCCTGACTGTGCACCGTTGCTACAGTTCGTCGTTTCGAGACACCGCGTGATGATCGGGTGTGATAGACTCAACGTTCACATACAACGGGTGCAAAACAGTTGCGCACGCGGAACACTCGGGTTAAGCTTGACGAGCCTAGCATGTGCAGACATGGCCTCGGAACACATGAGACCGAAAGGTCGATCATGAATCATATAGATGATATGATTAGCATAGGGATGCTTACCACTGAAACTATGCTCAACTCACGTGATGATCGGACTTGAGCTAGTGTAAGTGGATCATGAACCACTCAAATGACTAGAGAGATGTACTTTTTGAGTGGGAGTTTAGCGAGTAATTTGATTAAGTTAAACTCTAATTATCTTGAACATAGTCTAAGTCCACTTTGAATATATTTGTGTTGTAGATCATGGCTCACGCGACAGTCACCCTGAATTTTAATACGTCCCTAGAGAAAGCTAAGTTGTAAGATGATGGAAGCAACTTTGTAGACTGGGCTCGTAATGTTAAGCTAATCTTACAAGCTGGGAAGAAGGATTATGTCCTTAATGCTGCGCTAGGAGATGAACCACCCGCTACGGCTGATCAGGATGTTAAGAACGCTTGGTTAGCACGTAAGGAGGACTACTCAGTAGTTCAATGTGCAGTCTTGTATGGCTTAGAACCGGGACTTCAACGTCGCTTTGAGTGTCATGGAGCATTTGAGATGTTCCAGGAGTTGATGTTTATCTTTCAGAAGAACGCCCGGATCGAGAGGTATGAGACCTTCGATAAATTCTATGCTTGCAAGATGGAGGAGAACTCGTCTGTCACTGAACATGTGCTCAAAATGTCTGGGTACTAAAACCGTCTAGCTGAGCTAGGGATTGAACTCCCGCAAGAAGCTATCACTGACAGAATCCTTCAATCACTGCCGCCAAGCAATAAAGGCTTTTTGTTGAACTACAACATGCAAGGGATGAACAAGTCTCCCGGCGAGTTGTTTGCGATGCTGAAAGTCGCAGAGTCTGAACTCCGTAAAGAGCATCAAGTGTTGATGGTGAATAAGACCACTAGTTTCAAGAGAAACGGCAAAGGCAAGAAGGGTAATTCAAAGAAGAGCGGCAAGCCTGTTGCCAATCCGATGAAGAAACCCAAAGCTGGACCTAAGCCTGAAACAGAGTGTTACTATTGCAAGGGTATGGGTCACTGGAAGCGCAATTGCCCCAAGTATCTGGCTAATAAGAAGGCGGCCAAAGAAAAATCAGGTATATTTGATATACATGTTATTGATGTGTACTTAACCGGCTCTCGTAGTAGTGCCTGGGTATTCGATACCGGTTCAGTTGCTCATATTTGCAACTCGAAACAGGAACTGCGGAATAGACGAAGGCTGGCGAAAGATGAAGTGACGATGCGCGTAGGAAATGGTTCCAAGGTTGATGCAATCACCGTCGGCACAGTTTCACTTCAGTTACCATCAGGATTAGTTATGAACTTGAATCATTGTTATTTAGTGCCTGCGTTGAGCATGAACATTATATCTGGATCTTGTTTATTGCAAGACGGTTACTCTTTTAAGTCAGAGAATAATGGTTGTTCTATATATATGAGTAACATCTTTTATGGTCATGCATCCAATGTGAGAGGATTGTTCATATTTAATCTTGATAGCGATACACACATACATAACATTGAGACCAAAAGAGTTAGAGTTAACAATGATAGCGCCACATTTTTGTGGCACTGCCGCTTAGGTCATATTGGTGTAAAGCGCGTGAAGAAACTCCATGCCGATGGACTTTTGGAGTCACTTGACTTTGATTCACTTGACACGTGCGAACCATGTCTCATGGGCAAGATGACTAAAACTCCATTCTCCGGAACAATGGAGCGTGCAAGTGACTTGTTGGAAATCATACATACCGATGTGTGTGGTCCGATGAGCGTAGAGGCACACGGCGGATATCGTTATTTTCTCACCTTCACTGACGATTTGAGTAGATATGGTTATGTCTACTTAATGAAGCACAAGTCTGAAACATTTGAAAAGTTCAAGAAATTTCAGAGTGAAGTTGAAAATCATCGTAACAAGAAGATCAAGTTCCTACGGTCTGATCGTGGGGGTGAATATCAGAGTTTCGAGTTTGGTGCTCACTTAAGACAATGTGGAATTGTTTCACAATTGACACCGCCTGGAACACCACAGCGTAATGGTGTGTCCGAACGTCGTAATCGTACTTTATTAGAGATGGTGCGATCTATGATGTCTCTTACCAATTTGCCGTTATCGTTTTGGGGTTATGCATTAGAAACATCTGCATTCACTTTAAATAGGGCACCATCAAAATCCGTTGAGACAACACCATACGAGCTGTGGTATGGCAAAAGGCCAAAGTTGTCGTTTCTTAAAGTTTGGGGATGTGATGCTTATGTCAAAAAGCTTTAGCCTGAAAAACTGGAACCCAAAGCGGAAAAGTGCATCTTCATAGGTTACCCAAAAGAGACAGTTGGGTACACCTTCTATCTCAAATCCGAGGGCAAAGTGTTTGTTGCTAAAAACGGAGCTTTTCTCGAGAAGGAGTTTCTCTCGAGAAAATTGAGTGGGAGGAAGATAGAACTTGATGCGGTTGTCGAACCTCTCATCCCTCTGGATGGTGGCGCAGGGCAAGGGGAAACCTCTGTCGTTGCGACGCCGGCTGAGGAGGAAGTTAATGATGATGATCATGAAACTCCGGTTCAAGTTTCTGCCGAACCACGCAGGTCGACGAGACCACGTGCTGCTCCAGAGTGGTACGGTAATCCCGTCTTGTCAATCATGTTGTTAGACAACAATGAACCTGCAAATTATGAAGAAGCAATGGTGGGCCAAGATTCCAACAGTTGGCTAGAAGCCATGAAGTCCGAGGTAGGATCCATGTATGAGAACAAAGTGTTGACTTTGGAAGTACTACCTGAGGGCCGCAAGGCTATTCAGAACAAATGGATCTTTAAGAAGAAGACGGACGCTGACGGCAATGTGACCGTTTATAAAGCTCGACTTGTGGCAAAGGGTTTTTCACAAGTTCAAGGAGTTGACTACGATGAGACATTCTCACCCGTAGCGATGCTTAAGTCCGTCAGATTCATGTTAGCAATAGGTGCATTTTTCATTATGAAATCTGGCAGATGGATGTCAAAACGGCGTTCCTTAACGGTTTCCTCAAGGAAGAGTTGTATATGATGCAACCCGAAGGTTTTGTCGATCCTAAGAATGCTAACAAGGTGTGCAAGCTCCAGTGATCCATTTATGGACTCGTGCAAGCATCTCGGAGTTGGAACAAACGCTTTGATGAGGTGATCAAAGCATTTGGGTTTATACAAGTGGTTGGAGAATCTTGTATTTACAAGAAAGTGAGTGGGAGCTCTGTGGCGTTTCTAATATTATATGTGGATGACATATTGCTGATTGGAAACAACGTAGAGTTTTTGGAGAGCGTAAAGGATTACTTGAATAAAAGTTTCTCTATGAAGGACCTAGGAGAAGCTGCTTACATTCTAGGCATTAAGATCTATAGGGATAGATCAAAACGCCTGATAGGACTTTCACAAAGCACATACCTTGATAAAGTTTTGAAGAGGTTCAAAATGGAACAGTCCAAGAAAGGGTTCTTGCCAGTTTTACAAGGTATGAGATTGAGTAAGACTCAGTGCCCAGCAACTGATGAGGATAGAGAGCATATGAGCACCGTCCCCTATGCTTCAGCCATAGGTTCCATCATGTATGCAATGTTGTGCACTAGACCAGACGTTAGCCTGGCCATAAGTATGGCAGGCAGGTTCCAGAGTAATCCAGGAGTGGATCACTGGACGGCGGTCAAGAATATCCTGAAGTACCTGAAAAGGACTAAGGAGATGTTTCTCGTGTATGGAGGTGACGAAGAGCTCGCCGTAAAGGGTTACGTCGATGCAAGCTTTGACACAGATCCGGACGACTCTAAGTCGCAGACCAGATACATATTTATTCTTAATGGGGGTGCGGTAAGCTGGTGCAGTTCCAAGCAAATCGTCGTAGCAGATTCTACATGTGAAGCACAGTACATGGCTGCCTCGGAGGCGGCTAAGGAGGGTGTCTGGATGAAGCAGTTCATGACGGATCTTGGAGTGGTGCCAAGTGCACTGAATCCAATAACCTTGTTCTGTGACAACACGGGTGCCATTGCCTTAGCAAAGGAACCACGGTTTCACAAGAAGACCAGACACATCAAACGACGCTTCAACCTCATCCGCGACTACGTCGAAGGGGAGGAGGTAAATATATGCAAAGTGCACACGGATCTGAATGTAGCAAACCCGTTGACTAAACCTCTTCCATGGGCAAAGCATGATCAACACCAGAACTGTATGGGTGTTAGATTGATTACAATGTAATTCGCATGATGATGTGAGGGCTAGATTATTGACTCTAGTGCAAGTGGGAGACTGTTGGAATTATGCCCTAGAGGCAATAATAAATATAGTTATTATTATAATTCATGTATCAAGATAATCGTTTATTATCCATGCTATAATTGTATTGAATGAAGACTTATATACATGTGTGGATACATAGACAAAACACTGTCCCTAGCAAGCCTCTAGTTGGCTAGCCAGTTGATCAAAGATAGTCAGTGTCTTCTGATTATAAACAAGGTGTTGTTGCTTGATAACTGGATCACGTCATTAGGAGAGTCACGTGATGGACTAGACCCAATCTAATAGACGTAGCATGTTGATCGTGTCATTTAGTTGCTACTGTTTTCTGTGTGTCAAGTATTTGTTCCTATGACCATGAGATCATATAACTCACTGACACCGGAGGAATACTTTGTGTGTATCAAACGTCGCAACGTAACTGGGTGACTATAAAGATGCTCTACGGGTATCTCCGAAGGTGTTCGTTGAGTTAGTATGGATCGAGACTGGTATTTGTCACTCCGTGTGACGGAGAGGTATATCGGGGCCCACTCAGTAATACAACATCACACACAAGCCTTGCAAGCAATGTGACTTAGTGTAAGTTGCGGGATCTTGTATTACGGAACGAGTAAAGAGACTTGTCGGTAAACGAGATTGAAATAGGTATGCGGATACTGACGATCGAATCTCGGGCAAGTAACATACCGAAGGACAAAGGGAATGACATACGGGATTATATGAATCCTTGGCACTGATGTTCAAACGATAAGATCTTCCTAGAATATGTAGGATCCAATATAGGCATCCAGGTCCCGCTATTGGATATTGACCGAGGAGTCTCTTGGGTCATGTCTACATAGTTCTCGAACCCGCAGGGTCTGCACACTTCAGGTTCGACGTTATTTTATGCGTATTTGAGTTATATGGTTGGTTACCGAATGTTGTTCGGAGTCCCGGATGAGATCACGGACGTCACGAGGGTTTACGGAATGGTCCGTAAACGAAGATTGATATATAGGATGACCTCATTTGATTACCGGAAGGTTTTCGGAGTTACCGGGAATGACGAATGGGTTCTGGGAGTTCACCGGGGGGCAACCCACCCCGGGGAAGCCCATAGGCCTTGGGGGTGGCGCACCAGCCCTTAGTGGGCTGGTGGGACAGCCCAAGAAGGCCCTATGCGCCATATGAAGAAAATCAAAGAAAAAAAAGAGGAGGTGGGAAAAAGGGGAAGGACTCCTCCTTCCAAACCTAGTTGGACTCGGTTTGGAAGGGGAGGGTTGCCCCCCTTGGCTCGGCCGAAGCCCTTGAGGGTCCTTGGACCCCAAGGCAAGGCTCCCCCTCTTCCTCCTATATATACGGAGGTTTTAGGGCTGATTTGAGACGACTTTTCCACGGCAGCCCGACCACATACCTCCATGGTTTTTCCTCTAGATCGCGTTTCTGCGGAGCTCGGGCGGAGCCCTGCTGAGATAAGATCACCACCTGTTGGAAATATGCCCTAGAGGCAATAATAAATTAGTTATTATTATATTTCTTTGTTCATGATAATCTTTTATTATCCATGCTATAATTGTATTGATTGGAAACACAATACTTGTGTGGATACATAGACAAAACATTGTCCCTAGTAAGCCTCTAGTTGACTAGCTCGTTGATCAAAGATGGCCAAAGTTTCCTGGCCATAGGCAAGTGTTGTTACTTGATAACATGATCACATCATTAGGAGAATCATGTGATGGACTTGACCCAAACTAATAGACGTAGCATGTTGATCGTGTCATTTTGTTGCTACTGTTTTCTGCGTGTCAAGTATTTGTTCCTATGACCATGAGATCATATAACTCACTGACACCCGAGGAATGCTTTGTGTGTATCAAACATTGCAACGTAACTGGGTGACTATAAAGATGCTCTACAGGTATCTCCGAAGGTGTTAGTTGAGTTATTATGGATCGAGACTGGGATTTGTCACTCCGTGTGACGGAGAGGTATCTCGGGGCCCACTCGGTAATACAACATCACACACAAGCCTTGCAAGCAATGTGACTTAGTGTAAGTTGCGGGATCTTGTATTACGGAACGAGTAAAGAGACTTGCCGGTAAACGAGATTGAAATAGGTAAGCGGATACTGACGATCAAATCTCGCGCAAGTAACATACCGAAGGACAAAGGGAATGACATACGGGATTATATGAATCCTTGGCACTGAGGTTCAAACGATAAGATCTTCGTAGAATATGTGGGATCCAATATGGGCATCCAGGTCCCGTTATTGGATATTGACCGAGGAGTCACTCGGGTCATGTCTACATAGTTCTCGAACCCGCAGGGTCTGCACACTTAAGGTTCGACGTTGTTTTATGCGTATTTGAGTTATATGGTTGGTTACCGAATGTTGTTCGGAGTCCCGGATGAGATCACGGACGTCACGAGGGTTTTCGGAATTGTCCGGAAACGAAGATTGATATATAGGATGACCTCATTTGATTACCGGAAGGTTTTCGGAGTTGCCGGGAATGTACCGGGAATGACGAATGGGTTCCGGGAGTTCACCGGGGGGGCAACTCACCCCGGGGAAGCCCATAGGCCTTGGGGGTGGCGCACCAGCCCTTAGTGGGCTGGTGGGACAGCCCAAGAAGGCCCTATGCGCCATAGGAAGAAAATCAAAGAGAAAAGGAAAAAAAAGAGGAGGTGGGAAAAAGGGGAAGGACTCCTCCTTCCAAACCTAGTTGGACTCGGTTTGGAAGAGGAGGGTTGCCCCCCTTAGGATCGGCCGACCCCCTTGGGAGTCCTTGGACCCCAAGTCAAGGCTCCCCCTCTTCCCCCTATATATACGGAGGTTTTAGGGTTGATTTGAGACAACTTTGCCACGGCAGCCCGACCACATATCTCCACGGTTTTACCTCTAGATCGCGTTTCTGCGGAGCTCGGGCGGAGCCCTGCTGAGAATAGATCACCACCAACCTCCGGAGCGCCGTCACGCTACCGGAGAACTCATCTACCTCTCCGTCTCTCTTGCTGGATCAAGAAGGCCGAGATCATCGTCGAGCTGTACGTGTGCTGAACGCGGAGGTGCCGTCCGTTCGGCACTAGATCGTGGGACTGATCGCGGGACGGTTCGCGGGGCGGATCGAGGGACGTGAGGACGTTCCACTACATCAACCGTGTTTCTTAACGCTTCTGCTGTGCGGCCTACACGGGTACGCAGATCGAATATCCCCTCTCGTAGATGGACATCACCATGATAGGTCTTCGTGCGCGTAGGAAAATTTTTGTTTCCCATGCTACGTTCCCCAACAGTGGCATCATGAGCTAGGTTCATGCGTAGATGTCTTCTCGAGTAGAACACAAAAGTTTTTGTGGGCGGTGATGTGCGTTTTGCTGCCCTCCTTAGTCTTTTCTTGATTCCGTGGTATTGTTGGATCGAAGCGGCTCGGACCGACATTACTCGTACGCTTACGAGAGACTGGTTTCATCGCTACGAGTAACTCCGTTGCTCAAAGATGACTCGTGGGTGTCAGTTTCTCCAACTTTAGTTGAATCTGAATTGACCGAGGAGGTCCTTGGATGAGGTTAAATAGCAATTCATATATCTCCGTTGTGGTGTTTACGTAAGTAAGATGCGATCCTACTAGATACCCATGGTCACCACGTAAAACATGCAACAACAAAATTAGAGGACGTCTAACTTGTTTTTGCAGGGTATGCTTGTGATGTGATATGGCGAACGATGTGATGTGATATATTGGATGTATGAGATGATCATGTTGTAATAGTTAATATCGACTTGCACGTCGATGGTACGACAACCGGAGGAGCCATAGGGTTGTCTTTAAACTAACGTTTGTGCTTGCAGATGCGTTTACTATATTGCTAGGACGTAGCTTTAGTAGTAATAGCATGAGTAGCACGACAACCCCCGATGGCGACACGTTGATGGAGATCATGATGATGGAGATCATGGTGTGACGCCGGTGACAAGAAGATCGTGTCGGTGCTTTGGTGATGGAGATCAAGAAGCGCTTGATGATGGCCATATCATGTCACTTATGAATTGCATGTGATGTTAATCCTTTTTGCACCTTATCTTGCTTAGAACAACGGTAGCATTATGAGGTGATCTCTCACTAAAATTTCAAGACGAAATTGTGTTCTCCCCGACTGTGCACCATTGCGACAGTTCTTTGTTTCGAGACACCACGTGATGATCGGGTGTGATAGACTCAACGTTCACATACAACGGGTGCAAAACAGTTGCACACGCAGAACACTCGGGTTAAGCTTGGCGAGCCTAGCATGTGCAGACATGGCCTCGGAACACATGAGACCGAAAGGTCGAGCATGAATCGTATAGTTGATATGATTAGCATAGAGATGCTTACCACTGAAACTATTCTCGACTCACGTGATGATGGGACTTGAGATAGTGGATTTGGATCATGTACCACTCAAATGACTAGAGAGATGTACTTTTTGAGTGGGAGTTCTTAAGTAATATGATTAATTGAACTAATTGTCATGAACATAGTCTAATGGTCTTTGCGAATTACGATGTAGCTTGCGCTATAACTCTACTGATTTTATATGTTCCTAGAGAAAATTTAGTTGAAAGTTGATAGTAGCAAACTTTGAAGAGGATTGTCCTCGTTGCTGCACAGAAGGCTTATGTCCTTAATGCACCACTCGGTGTGCTGCACCTCGAGCATCGTCTGTGGATGCTGTGAACATCTGACATACACGTTTCTGATGACTACACGATAGTTCAGTGCAAAATACTTAATGGCTTAGAAGCAAGGCACCGAAGACGTTTTGAAACGTCATGGAACATAAGTGATGTTCTAAAGAGATGAAATTGCGATTTCATGCTCATGCCCTTGTTGAGAGGTACGAGACCTCTGACAAGATTCTTTGTCCACAAAGTAAAGGAGAAAAGCTCAATCGTTGAGCGTGTGCTCAGATTGTCTGAGTACGACAATCACTTGAATCAAGTGGGAGTTAATCTTCCAGATGAGATAGTGATGGTTCTCCAAAGTCACTGCCACCAAGCTGTGAGAGCTTCGTGATAAACTATAACATATCAAGGATAGATACAATGATCCTTGAGCGATTCGCGATATTTGACACTGCAAAAGTAGAAATCAAGAAGGAGCATCAATAGTTGATGGTTTGTAAAACCACTAAGTTTCAAGAAAGGCAAGGGCTAGAAGGGATACTTCGTGAAACGGCAAAACAGTTGCTGCACTAATGAAGAGACCCAAGATTAAACCCAAACCCGAGACTAAGTGCTTCTGTAATGAGGGGAACAGTCACTGAGGCGGAGCAACTCTGGATACTTGGTAGATAAGAAGGCTGGCAAAAGTCGAAAGAAGTATATTTGATATACATAATGTTGATGTGTACTTTACTAGTACTCCTAGTAGCACGAGGGTATTAGATACCGGTTCGGTTGCTAAGTGATTAGTAACACGAAATGAAAGCTACGACATAAACGGAGACTAGCTAAAGGCGGGGTGACGATACGTGTTGGAAGTGTTTCCAAGGTTGATATGATCAAACGTCGCACGCTCCCTCTACCATCGGGATTGGTGTTAGACCTAAATAATTGTTATTTGGTGCTTGCGTTAAGCATGAACATGATTGGATCGTGTTTATTGCAATATGATTGTTCATTTAAAAAGAATAATGGTTACTCTATTTTCTTGAATAATCACCTTCAAGGGTTTATTGAATCTCGATCGTAGTGTTACACATGTTCATGATATTGGTGCCAAAAAGATACGAGGTAATGATGATAGTACCACTTACTTGTGGCACTGCCGCTTGAGTCATGTTGGTGTAAATTGCATGAAGAGGCTCCATGCTGATGGATCTTTATACTCACTTGATTTTGAATCACTAGTGACATGCAAATCATACCACATGAGCAAGGCCTTGTTTTCATTGAGATGAAACAAGATAGTAACTTGTTGGAAGTGATACATTTTGATGTATGAAGTCCAATGGGTGCTGAGGCACGCAGTGGATATCATTATGTTCTTACTTCAATGACGATTTGAGTAGATACTAGAGTATTTACTTAATGAATCACAAGTCTGAAATATTGAAAAGTTCAATTCTATTTCGGAGTGAAGTTCATCGTAACAAGAGGATAAACTGTCTACGATATGATCATAGAAATGAATATCTGAGTTACGAGTTTTGGTACGCAAATAAGACAATGTGGAAATTGTTTCGCAGTTCATGCCACCTGGAAAATCATAGTGTGATGATGTGTCTGAACGTCATAGCCATGCACTATTTGGTATGGTGCATGCTATGATGTCTCTTATCGAATTACCACTATCATTTATGGGTTATGCATTAGAGACAACTGCATTCACTTTAAATAGGGCACCGCGTATTTCCGTTGAGATGACACAGTATAGATTGAGGTTTAGAGAAATCTAAATTGTCGTTTCTTGAAAGTTTGGGGCTTCGACACTTATGTGAAAAAGTTTCAGTCTGATAAGCTCGAACCCAAAGTGGATAAATGCATCTTCATAGGATATCCAAAACAGTTGGGTACATCTCCTATCTCAGATCCGAAAGCAAAGTGTTTGTTTCTAGAAACGGATCCTTTCTCGAGGAAAGGTTTCTCTCAAAAGAATTGAGTGGGAGGGTGGTAGAACTTGATGAGGTTATTGAACCATCACTTCGACCAGTGTGTAGCAGGGCGCAGGAAGTTGTTCCTGTGGCGCCTACACCAATTGAAGTGAAAGCTGATGATGGTGATCATCGAGCATCGGATCAAGTCACTACAAGCCTCGTAGGTTGACAAGGTCGCGTACTACTACAGAGTGGTACGGTAACCCTGTCTTGGAGGTCATGTTGTTGAGCAACAGTGAACCTACGAGTTATGGAGAAAGCAATGGTGGGCCCAGATTCCGACAAATGGCTGGAAGCCATGAAATCTGAGAGAGGATCCATGTATGAAAACAAAGTGTAGACTTTGGAAGAACTACTTGATGGTCATAGGACTATTGAGTAAAGATGGATCTTTAAAAGGAAGACAGACGATGATAGTGATAAGTCACTATTAAGAAAAGCTTGACTTGTCGCAAAGATGTTTCCGACAAGATCAAACAGTTGACTATGATGAGACTTTCTCACTCGTAGCGATGCTAAAAGTCTGTTAGAATTATGTTAGTAGTTGCTGCATTATTTATGAAATATTGCATGTAGGATGTCAAAACATTGTTTCCTCGACGGTTTCCTTGAGCAAACATTGTATGAGATACAACCATGAGGTTTTGTCGATCCTAAAGGTACTAGCAAGTATGCAAGCTCCAGCGATCCTTGAATGGACTGGTGCAAGCATCTCGGAGTTGGAATATACACTTTGATGAGATGATCAAGGATTTTGGGTTTGTACAAGGTTTATGAGAAACTTGTATTTCCAAAGAAGTGAGTGGGAGCACTATAGAATTTCTGATAAGTATATGTGGTTGACATATTGTGGATCAGAAGTAATTTAGAATTTCTGTAAAGCATACAAGGTTGTTTGAAAAGAGTTTTCAAAGGAATACCTGGATTGAGCTACTTGAATGTTGAGCATCAAAGATCTATGGAGATAGATCGAAAGCGCTTAATGGAAGTTTCAACAAGATGCATGCCTTGACAAGTTTTGAAGGAGTTCAAAATAGATCAGCAAAGAAGGAGTTCTTGGTTGCGTTGTAAGGTGTGAATTTGAGTAAGACTCAAAACCCGACCACGGCAGAATGAAGAGAATAGACGAAGGTCATCTTCTATGCCTTAGCCATAGACTCTAAAGTATGCCATGCTGAGTACCGCACCTGATGTGTGCCTTGCAGCAAGTCTGTTGAGAGGTACAGAGAGTGATCCATGATTGAATCACTAGCAGCGGTCAAAATTTATCCTTAGTAACTGATGGACTAAGGAATTTTTCTCGATTATGGAGGTGGTTAAAGAGTTCGTCGTAAAGGGTTACGTCGATGTAAGCTTTGACACTAATCCGAATAACTATGAGTAGTGAAACGGATTCGTATAGTAGAGTAGATATTTGGAGTATTTCCGAATAGCACATAGTAGCAGCATCTATAAGATGACATAAAGATTTGTAAAGAACACACGGATCTGAAAATTTCAGAACCGTTGACTAAAACCTCTCTCATGAGCAAGACGTGATCAGACCCCATAACTATATGGGTGTTGGATTCGTTGGAATCACATGGTGATGTGAACTAGATTATTGACTCTAGTGCAAGTGGGAGACTGTTGGAAATATGCCCTAGAGGCAATAATAAATTAGTTATTATTATATTTATTTGTTCATGATAATCGTTTATTATCCATGCTATAATTGTATTGATTGGAAACACAATACTTGTGTGGATACATAGACAAAACACTGTCCCTAGTAAGCCTCTAGTTGACTAGCTCGTTGATCAAAGATGGCCAAGGTTTCCTGGCCATAGGAAAGTGTTGTTACTTGATAACGGGATCACATCATTAGGAGAATCATGTGATGGACTAGACCCAAACTAATAGACGTAGCATGTTGATCGTGTCATTTTGTTGCTACTGTTTTCTCGTGTCAAGTATTTGTTCCTATGACCATGAGACCATATAACTCACTGACACCGGAGGAATGCTTTGTGTGTATCAAACGTCGCAACGTAACTGGGTGACTATAAAGATGCTCTATAGGTATCTCGAAGGTGTTAGTTGAGTTAGTACGGCTCGAGACTGGGATTTGTCACTCCGTGTGATGGAGAGGTATCTCGGGGCCCACTCGGTAATACAACATCACACACAAGCCTTGCAAGCAATGTGACTTAGTGTAAGTTGAGGGATCTTGTATTACGGAACGAGTAAAGAGACTTGCCGGTAAACGAGATTGAAATAGGTATGCGGATACTGACGATCGAATCTCGGGCAAGTAACATACCGAAGGACAAAGGGAATGACATACGGGATTATATGAATCCTTGGCACTGAAGTTCAAACGATAAGATCTTCGTAGAATATGTGGGATCCAATATGGGCATCCAGTTCCCGCTATTGGATATTGACCGATGAGTCACTCGGGTCATGTCTACATAGTTCTCGAACCCGCAGGGTCTGCACACTTAAGGTTCAACGTTGTTTTATGCGTATTTGAGTTATATGGTTGGTTACCGAATGTTGTTCAGAGTCCCGTATGAGACCACGGACGTCACGAGGGTTTCCGGAATGGTCCGGAAACGAAGATTGATATATAGGATGACCTCATTTGATTACCGGAAGGTTTTCGGAGTTACCGGGAATGTACCAGGAATGACGAATGGGTTCCGGGAGTTCACCGGGGGGGCAACCCACCCCGGGGAAGCCCATAGGCCTTGGGGGTGGTGCACCAGCCCTTAGTGGGCTGGTGGGACAGCCCAAGAAGGCCCTATGCGCCATAGGAAGAAAATCAAAGAGAAAAGGAAAAAAAAGAGGAGGTGGGAAAAAGGGGAAGGACTCCTCCTTCAAAACCTAGTTGGACTCGGTTTGGAAGGGGAGGGTTGCCCCCCTTAGGCTCGGCCGACCCCCTTGGGAGTCCTTGGACCCCAAGGCAAGGCTCCCCCTCTTGCCCCTATATATACGGAGGTTTTAGGGCTGATTTGAGACAACTTTGCCACGGCAGCCCGACCACATATCTCCACGGTTTTACCTCTAGATCGCGTTTCTACGGAGCTCGGGCGGAGCCCTGCTGAGAATAGATCACCACAAACCTCCGGAGCGCTGTCACGCTGTCGGAGAACTCATCTACCTCTCCGTCTCTCTTGCTGGATCAAGAAGGCCGAGATCATCATCGAGCTGTACGTGTGCTGAACGCGGAGGTGCCGTCCGTTCGGCACTAGATCGCGGGACGGTTCGCGGGGCGTATCGAGGGACGTGAGGACGTTCCACTACATCAACCGCGTTTCTTAACGCTTCTGCTGTGCGGTCTACAAGGGTACGTAGATCGAATATCCCCTCTCGTAGATGGACATCACCATGATAGGTCTTCGTGCGCGTAGGAAATTTTTTGTTTCCCATGCGACGTTCCCCAACACCACCAACCTCCGGAGCGCCGTCACGCTGCCGGAGAACTCTTCTACCTCTCCGTCTCTCTTGCTGGATCAAGAAGGCCGAGATCATCGTCGAGCTATACGTGTGCTGAACGCGGAGGTGCCGTCCGTTCGGCACTAGATCGTGGGACTGATCGCGGGACGGTTTGCGGGGTGGATCGAGGGACGTGAGGACGTTCCACTACATCAACCGTGTTCACTAACGCTTCTGCTGTACGGTCTACAAGGGTACGTAGATCACACATCCCCTCTCGTAGATGGACATCACCATGATAGGTCTTCGTGCGCGTAGGAAAATTTTGGTTTCCCATGCGACGTTCCCCGACACAATATTAGAGTCAACACTGTGTAGGTTGCATCATGGCATGAACATAATACTTTTTCCACTTTGTAATTTCCTGCATGTCCTTGTCAATCACATTGATGAAATGCTTAGTGTTGGTGTTCTCTTAGCTCTTCATGGTCATATGAATGAGACAAATTTGTGCCATGACCCTTGTGTAATGTGCCTTGCTCTTATAAGAGGATAACTTGTGCATGATTCTATGCACTCATGCGTTTGACGTATTTTGGACCCACATTTATCGTAGTAATCGTATTAAAAGACTTACATCAGACCATGTCCAAAATATGTTAGTTGAGAGGTCCCTTTGGATGCTACACATGTGAGAATACTTAGTATCACCTCATCATAAAAAATTCCAGAATCAGCCTCTGCCTCCTCCTCTCTCTCGGTCGTCCGACGTGTCTCGGACGTCCGGCGGATAACCTCATTCCGGACGTCCGACCAGTGTCGGTCGCCCGACGGCAAAATCCTCTTCGGACGTCCGACGCCTGTCGGATGCGCGGGGCTGGGCTTTGCCCTAGCCCTCACGCGCCCCCTTTTCCCCCTGCAGCCGCCGCCGCCAGCTCCAGTAGCGCTCGCCCGCGCCGCCACTCCCGAGATCTGCATGATCTCCTTCGCGGATCCTTCTCTTCTTCCTCTTCTTCCTCCGCGGGATCCGTCTACAGGTATCTCCTCCGTTCCCCTCGCGTTTGGTTCCCTCTCTCCAAAGTCCACGTGTTCATTCGTAAGGTTTGACCATGTTCGTTCCTCTTTTGGGGTTTCCATCCGTGTAGGTTGTTGTGCACCATGCCCAAGGTTAAGCACGCCGCCCGGAAGGACGTTGCTGGCTCATCCGCTCGTGCCCCTACTGGCACGGGGTCGGACTCGAAAGGGCAACGTCGTCCCTTCAAACAGACTGTCTGGCGTCCTCCGTCTCCACAGCTCCCCTCGTCGTCTGATGGTGATGGCTCTGACTTCGAGGATGAGCTTGCCTCCAAGGACCTTGCTGACCAGCCCGCCGATCGGAGGTCCATGCCAAAGCCCGGGACTCGCAGGGCGTCCTATATGCCACCACCTCTTCCTGCTCAGCCCGCACGTGAAGCTCGTCGCATCTTACTTTAACCCCCTGCTACCTTAGGTCGTGAAGTCACGAACTTCACCACACTTGCCAAGTCTTCATACCTCACTTTCTGCCGCGACATTGATCAATTTTCTGTCGTACGTGACTCTACGGACTCACGTTTCCGCACACACGTCCAGGCGGACATTTTTACTACAATCATAGTTCCTAAGGTCTCTCTGTTCATCACTTCATAGTGTTGGAATTATGCCCTAGAGGCAATAATAAATATAGTTATTATTATAATTTCTGTATCAAGATAATAGTTTATTATCCATGCTATAATTGTATTGAATGAAGACTCATTTACATGTGTGGATACATAGACAAAACACCGTCCCTAGCATGCCTCTAGTTGGCTAGCCAGTTGATCGATGATAGTCAGTGTCTTCTGATTATGAACAAGGTGTTGTTGCTTGATAACTGGATCACGTCATTGGGAGAATCACGTGATGGACTAGACCCAAACTAATAGACGTAGCATGTTGATCGTGTCATTTTGTTGCTACTGTTTTCTGCGTGTCAAGTATTTATTCCTATGACCATGAGATCATATAACTCACTGACACCAGAGGAATGCTTTGTGTGTATCAAACGTCGCAACGTAACTGGGTGACTATAAAGATGCTCTACAGGTATCTCCGAAGGTGTTAGTTGAGTTACTATGGATCAAGACTGGGATTTGTCACTCCGTGTGACGGAGAGGTATCTCGGGGCCCACTCGCTAATACAACATCACACACAAGCCTTGCAAGCAATGTAACTTAGTGTAAGTTGCGGGATCTTGTATTACGGAACGAGTAAAGAGACTTGCCGGTAAACGAGATTGAAATAGGTATGCGGATACTGACGATCGAATCTCGGGCAAGTAACATACCGAAGGACAAAGGGAATGACATACGGGATTATACGAATCCTTGGCACTGAGGTTCAAACGATAAGATCTTCATAGAATATGTAGGATCCAATATGGGCATCCAGGTCCCGCTATTGGATATTGACCGAGGAGTCTCTCGGGTCATGTCTACATAGTTCTCGAACCCGCAGGGTCTGCACACTTAAGGTTCGACGTTGTTTTATGCGTATTTGAGTTATATGGTTGGTTACCGAATGTTGTTCAGAGTCCCGGATGAGATCACAGACGTCACGAGGGTTTCCGGAATGGTCCGGAAACGAAGATTGATATATAGGATGACCTCATTTGATTACCGGAAGGTTTTCGGAGTTACCGGGAATGACGAATGGGTTCCGGGAGTTCACCGGGGGGGGGGCAACCCACCCCGGGGAAGCCCATAGGCCTTTGGGGAGACACACCAGCCCTTAGTGGTCTGGTGGGACAGCCCACAAGTGCCCTATGCACCAAGGAGAAGAAAATCAAAAGAGAAAGAAAAAAAAAGGAGGAGGTGGGAAGGAAGGGGGACTCCCTCCCACCAAACCTAGTCCAACTCGGTTTGGGGGGGAGAGTCCTCCCCCTTGGACTCGGCCGACCCCCTTGGGGCTCCTTGATCCCCAAGGCAAGGCCCCCTCCCTCCCACCTATATATACGGAGGTTTTAGGGCTGATTTGAGACGACTTTTCCACGGCAGCCCGACCACATACCTCCACGGTTTTTCCTCTAGATCGCGTTTCTGCGGAGCTCGGGCGGAGCCCTGCTGAGACAAGGTCATCACCAACCTCCGGAGCGCCGTCATGCTGCCGGAGAACTCTTCTACCTCTCCGTCTCTCTTGCTGGATCAAGAAGGCCGAGACCATCATCGAGCTGTACGTGTGCTGAACGCGGAGGTGTCGTCCGTTCGGCACTAGATCGTGGGACTGATCGCGGGATTGTTCGCGGGGCGGATCGAGGGATGTGAGGACGTTCCACTACATCAACCGCGTTCTCTAACGCTTCTGCTGTACGGTCTACAAGGGTACGTAGATCACTCATCCCCTCTCGTAGATGGACATCACCATGATAGGCCTTCGTGCGCGTAGGAAAATTTTTGTTTCCCATGCGACGTTCTCCAACACATAGATCTTGAGCATATTCGCATGCACTCGGCGAAATACCCGGGTGCCATTGAGCTTATTGAGGCATCGGGGCTTGCCACCCCGTTTGCTTTTCATCGCGATTTTAACGCTGCTGCCATTCACCAGTTCTATGCCACATGCTTCTTTGCTCCAAATCACACTGTTAGCTGGATCACCTCTGACGTTCGCTTCACAGATTCTTATGATACGTTTGTTGCCGCACTTGGTTTCCCCAACTCCGGCTTCAAAATACATAGGAATGATCCTAACCATGCACCTAAGTCCATTGAGGCGTGTGGGTATCTCCTCAAACCACTTCGTGAGCTTGATGCGGATGAACGCATGAAGGATCTTAACCAGGTATCCATCTGGCGTTCACCTTACTTTATCATCTTTCAGTGTCTTATCCGCACTATCTATCCCAAGATGGGTGATAAGGGCTCTTGCAGTGGCTACTGTATTGACATCATGTCACACTTGTACGAGCACCCCAAGAGCAAAATTAATGTGCCTCACTTTTTATGGCATGAGATTCGGCTTGCTAGTTTTCAATACAAGCGAGCTTTCCCTCATGCCCCCTTCATCCAGGCTCTTATTAATCATGTTGTTGATTTTTCTGTTGCTGTCACTCACACACATCACAAGTGGGTCATTCCCGCTCACATGGCGGATAACAATGCTCCCAAGAAAACCCCATCCTCCACATCCACTCGCCGCACTACTGCCCGGTCAGCAACCCCCTCATCTAGCTCCGCTCCTCTCGGTCGCTTTGCCAAATTCATTGGCAAGGCACATTCTGCTGTGATGAGGGCCGTCTCTTTCCAGTGTGGTCAAACCCATGATGTGGTTTCTCGCCTAGTCTCCTCCAAGAATGCCCTTAAGGCTCGTCTGAGAGACTCGGGCGCTCTTGATGTGAGTGATGATGAGGCCCTTCCTGCTGCTCCTCCTTCTGACTTTGGTTTCCCATCTGGTTCTGAGTGGGCTGATTTTCTTGACGAGGCTGGTGGCAGTGGTTTGCCTGATGATGCGGATGATGATGTTGAGGATGATGCCTGATTAATGATGATATTGATGAGGGTGATCCTTGAGTATGTGATAGCATTGCCGGGTTTCCCTCCTTTTTGGTCCTTGATGCCAAAGGGGGAGAACATTATCTTATCTTAGTTTTCAATTTTAGTTCCTCTCACAATGTATGGTATGATGTATTATGTCGAACTTAATGATGTATCATCATGTAACGATACTTATGGATGGTGTGCTATGCCTGCATGGTGTGCTATGCCATCACCTATGGATGATGTATTGTTGAACTATCATGTGGTGATGAGATATCACGATATTATCGTTGTGTCATATGATGATGAGTTTTATGCTATCCTATTGATTCATATGATATGCTATGTATTGTTGAACTATTATGCTGTTATATCATGCTATTATCTTCAATGCACACATTAAGGGAGAGCTCTCGCACTTACCAATTTTACTATCCATATAATAAGGGGGAGCTTCATAAGCATCGTAACAAAACTCTCCTAAGCCACGCATGTCTATTACTATTGTTGAGAGCTATATGTATGTTGTCATCAAATACCAAAAAGGGGGAGATTGAAAGTGCAGTCATACCCTTAATCGTGTTTTGGTGTTGCTCACAACACACATATAGATAATTAATCACTAATCCTTTTTAAGCTATTGTTAATGATCATGTGTTGATAAGGACAAGCTCATGTGCTAACAAGGACAAGATCAAGATAGGCATTCCTGAGCACTACATGCTTGATTCTTGTGGATGTTCACATGATGGACAAATGAAGATGGATACATAAGCTAGGCTTTCCACATTGTGTATGGGAGAGCTACTTGAAGACTTCATCATGTCTTGCTTTCAACTTGAGCCAAGAAGGAACAACAACATCAAGCTCAAGTGAAAGGGCTAACTCAAGGTATCAGTTACTTTGATGTTAGCGGTGTGGAGTGATGATCAGCGAATAAAAGTACACACTCAAGTATGGATCATCGGTATCCCTTTTACAATTCTTGAGTCTTTAGGGATCCCGCACTATTAAGAGGGGATCACAGGTTTTTGTGATGAACTTGCTCAAACTAGATATCCACTATTTTGCTCAATACCACATATTCTCTACTCTGCTCCTATCTCAAAACAGGTCTAATGTCTCGGACTTCCGGCTCCCTCCGGACGTCCGAGGGCCGGTCAAGGGTCGGACGACCGACAGGCTTCGGAAATCCGGAGCCCTGCACCAGAAGAACTTGAGCCCTATAACTCGGATTTCTGGCACCCTTCGGACATCCGAGGGCCGGTCGACCGACCAGCTTCGGAAATCCGGAGCCCTGCACCAGAAGAACGTGAGCTCTATAACTCGGATTTCCGGCTCCCTCCGGACGTCCGACACCTTCGGAAATCCGGAACCTTGCACCAGAAGTAGTTCAGTCGAATAACTCGGATTTCCGGCCTTCTCCGGACGTCCGGTCCCTGTTCAACCCACAGTTTTCCAGACATATCTACAACTCTCGGACGACCGACCCATGTCGGACGTCCAACCCCTTGCGGACGCCCGGACTTCCGTAAACTACCGGACGTCTGAGCCCTGTGTGACTTAAAGTGTCCCCAACGGCTGTTTTACACTCCCCACTATATATACCCCCTCCCACTTCATGAGAGGGTGTTCAACACAGCCATATCCTCATAAGAACACATTTCTACCTCACACACATTTTCTCACACCAAATCTTACATCCCAAGAGCATTTGTGAGCCCCTTTGAGAGTTGTTCCAATCAAAAGATAGATCGTCTCCCTCTCCTTCTCTCAACCCAAGTTATTTGAGATTTGAGCAAGTTTTGAGCATTCCCCGTGATCTTGTTACTCTTGGAGGTTGGAGACTCCTAGGCGGTAGGAGTTCTTCGGAGAGGAATCAATCCGTGTGATTACCCCCCGAAAAAGTTTGTGAGGGTTTGGAAGCCACCTCAAAGGCTTACCACTAGTGGTTGAGAAACGCCTTCGTGGTGTTATCTCAAAGGGAGAATAGGGTGAGCCTTCGTGGCGTTGGTGTGCCTTCGTGGTAACATCCACCTCTCTAACGGTGACTAGCTTCCCTCCAAGGAAGTGAACATCGGGATACATCTTCGTCTCAGTGACCTTGGTTATCCTTAACCCTAACTCCTTACTTGTGGTTTACTTGTGTTACTTGAGCATACATACATTGCATATTGTTTGTGCTCATTATATTGTGTTGGCTATTTCTTGTACAAGATTAATCATTCAAGCATACCTTCTATATCCACACGTTCATACTTGCAGCTTTTGATATATCGTGTGATATAGTGTGATCTAGTATCTTGTGTTGTTCACCTACTTGTCGTGTGATATAGCTCAAGTAAGTTTGTGTAACTTACTTGTGCTTGTTAGTAACTGTATTGTGTCCATCTTGGTAGATCGTGTTGTTGATACACGTTGCAGTGCCTAGTGCATTTAGGATTTGTGCTTGACAAGTACCCTCTTAGTTTATTTCCGCATTAGTTTCAAGCCAAATCCGAAGAAGTTTTTAAATAGCCTATTCACCCCCCTCTAGGCGTCATCGAGGTCTTTTCAATACCTACTCACCCAAACAGACTTGTTGATCTGGGTTAGTTTCATGAAGGCTCTTGCTATCTTGGGCTTGTCCACAAGATGAGGATAGTAGTAGGCTAGGTGCTCTTTATCAAAATCTGGCAATACAGAGACTACATCCCAAAGGTCATCGGGTATGTCACCATCATCTCCATTAGACTTCACAAGCACTTCAGCCACAAGTTTGAACTCATCTTTGAGAGTGATTACTAGTGGATCATCAACAACGTTCTTTACCTTAGCCTTCTTTTTGGGTGGTGCTTTGGGGTCAGAAGACTCACCAACATTTGGTGACGTGTTCACCTCAGCATTCTCCTCGTCTTCAATATCAATAGAAAGAAGAGCATTGCCAGACCTAGCACCCAGCCCCTTAGCCCCGATTGTCCCATAAATGGAAGCCAAGGCATGATAGTGTTCAATTGGGGTATTCAAGAAGGGGGCATCAGCTTTGTGGGGCTACAAAAAAATGCTCAAAATGATTAGCATAATACAAACATAAAATGGCATCAAATTTGTGGGTTGAGAAGCATACCATACAATGCCCCTGTATAGTGATCCTCGGTGAGCCTAATTGTGCAAGTATCTTCATCCCATAGAGCTCCACTTAAATTCTTCAAACTGACTACCTTTCCCCAAATAAACATGAGCACTAGCAGCATATACATGAGCACTGGGTTATTTTACCTTCAAAACAAGAGAGTCTTCCCTCTGTCCAGCTATTGTCGAGCTTCCTTCTATCGAGCTGCTGCAAAACAAGAGAGAAAAAGAGTTAGCAGAGTTAGTAGGCAGTAGAGAAAGGAGGAAAACGACCAACAGGGATGTAAGGAACCCGCCAGTGGGGAGAGAAGGGACTGACCGGCGGGGATGAGAGGGACCGACCGGCGGGGATGGGAGGGACCGGCCGTCGGGGATGGGGCGAAATGGCCGCCAGGGATGGGGCAAAACGAACGTCGGGGTGAGGCGAAACGGCCGCTGCCGCCGGGGAAGGAGAGGAGAGGAGGGGAGGGGAATGCTTACTAAGGCCTCCACTAGGCAGTTGATTAAAGGACTAGGGTCTGAACTTTGCCCTCGGGGTGTCATCCCCTCCAGTATGCTGACGACACTATCCTGTTTGCAGATGGTGACCCATCCATGGTCACTAATCTCAAATGGGTATTAACTTGCTTTGAGCAAGTCTCTGGGATGAAGATCAACTACCTAAAAAGTGAAATAATCCCTTTGAAACATGATGAGGTTGAGATTGATTCTTTCACTACCATTTTTGGATGTCCTGTAGGTAAATTTCCCATTAAATACTTAGGTATCCCCCTCACTTTGACAAACTTTCGAGAGATGATATCCAGCCTCTAGTAGACAAGATTCTGCAAAGAATTGTAGGTTGGAGAGGGAAGCTTCTTTCCTATGCTGCTAGGCTTACTCTGATGAAATCTTGCTTAGCAAGTATACCAATTTACCTTCCCTCCTTTTTCAAGTTTCCTAAGTGGGTAGTAGATATGATCAATACCCAAATAGTAAATTGCATGTGGGATGATTATGAAGGCCACGAGAAGATTCACTTGGCCAATTGGCCTCTCGTTACCATGCGGAAGGAGTTTGGTGGACCAGGTATCCCTAATATTCATGATCCTAATACCTGCCTCCTAGGGGCATGGATTAAGAGGTACTCTTGCGGCGAGGGTAAGATTTGAAAAACAATCATAGATAATAAGTATAATCCTGCCCCCAACATACTCTGTAGTCAAAGTAGTGAAGCCTCTGTCTTTTGGAAAGGAGTAGTTTGGGCCTCCAAAGCAGTTAAGTTTGGCTATAGGTGGTTTGTGGGGGATGGCAAGCAAATTAGATTTTGGGAGGACTGTTGGTTTGGAACCTCCCCTCTCTCGATGCAATATTGGGATCTATATCTGATATGTAGAGAGCAAAGTAAAACAATCAGTCAGGTTTGGGATGGGGAAACCCTGAAGCTCACCTTGAGGAGAACATTTCCTCCAAACCTGATGAACTCATGGTATGAGCTAGAAGTTGTTGCTAGGGGCATCTCTTGCTCTGATGATATAGATGCCCTTGTTTGGCAATACACCGCTTTAGGCACTTACACCACAAGTTCTCTCTATGCTATCATCAATTATAGAGGGGTGACACATGTGTTCATACCTACTGTATGGAAACTAGTTGTTCCCCCTAGGATACACATATTCCTCTGGCTAGTTTCATATAATAAGATCATGACTAGAGATAACCTGCAGAAGAGAGGAATGAACAAGCCATTGAATTGTGTTTTCTGTTCTGAGAAGGAAAGTGTTCAACGCCTTCTTTTTTATTGCTCCGTTGCCAAGCTGATTTGGAAGGAAATTAGCCACTTCCTTTCCAAACCAGTGGACACCAAATATAGAATCTGTCTCTTCATATTGGATTGATGGTAAAAAAAACTTGATGCCTTTAATACCATTGCAGCTGCTACTCTCTGGGCTTTGTGGAAGCACAAAAAAACATGGTGTTTAACGGTGTCGTGTGGCTGTCACTGAAACAGGTTTGGTCGCTAATTTGAAGAACAATCGGGAGATGGCACGTGATCTTCAAGGACCACATGCTGGATCAGACAAACCTGTTCTGCCAACATCTTCGGACCTTGGTACAAAGAGCAGAATGGCTGGAGACGGGGTGATGCAAGACTTTGGACCTCTGCTGCTACACAAGCTTCATAGCTATGGCGACCAGAATACCGCAAGCCCAACATCCACCTTGGACGCCTTCAGCTCGCCAGTTTCGATGCTTCCTGGTCTAGTGGCCTAATTCAAACATTGTTTTCGGTTTCCTGATTTCCTTTGCAAACTGCTTTAGTGTTTATTTCGATAGCCAGGGCCTGTCTGGCTTTTATCACCAATTGATGTTTTTTAGTTTATCAGTTTGCCCTGCTTTTCTGGTAGCTAGTGTAGGTTCTCGTGTGTAGAGCTCAATTGTGTGATCGTGTTTAGTGGAGTCTGTAACAACTTGCGGACCAGTTCCTGATTTTTCGAACTTCTATCAAAATGGAGCCGGGGGAAGCCCCGTGTTGATCTAAAAAAAATAATAATCACCCATCGGAGCGTGCAAAGAACGGCTCAGCTTTCATAACAACTTGTGTCTACTCTCTCCATTCTTAAATATAAGTCTTTTTAAAAGTTTTATTAAAAACTACATACATATGTATATAAACATACTTTATAATGTAAACTCAGTCATTTTACTTCGTATGTAGTCTTTTTATGAAATTTTTAAAATGACTTATATTTAAAAACCGAGCGAGCAGTAGTGTTCCTCGCGGAGTGATTTGCCCAAGCTTTCTCGAGGGAACCATCCACGTGTGTGAAACCCCAGCTGTGCTCCGTAGGATATCATGGAGCGATGTCCCTGTCACATGCCACGAAGCCAGTAGGAGCAGTACTGTAGAAGTACTAGGCAAGTTCGAAAACGACAGGTGACTGATTAGCGTGATCACAGCTCACAAGCAAAGGCGTGGCTTTTGCTACTGTTTGTCCGTCGCCTTCCGTGATCCGTGCTTAGCTTGGCCACTCGCCCACTCTCAAGATAGGAAGGAACACACGGGCTCCACGTCGGAGAGACGTCTTCGCCTCCCTCTCTCAGCAGTGACTCAGTGCGCACCTCAAAGATAAATTAACCTTCTCTCCTTTGGAAACGATCCTTCTCTCTTCCATTTCAAAAAGTGAAACAATTATTCCGAACACAAGTGTGACAGTATAATAAGCTATCTAAAACTTGAAGCTCTCCCGGATCTAAGCATGGAAAAAATGCTCGTGCAACTCGACGCGGAGTTTGCGCTCCCGAGCTCATTTGAGCTTGGTGAACAGTAAATTTTTTAAAAAAACATTTAAAAATACTAAAAGAAATTTATAAACAACATTGTTTTATAAAAGTGTTACTTCAGGTCAAATTTTTTGCATGCACTTAGAACTTTTGTCAATGTTTTTACTTTTTTTTTAAATTTACTCTTCATCGAGCTCATTTGAACTCGGGAGCAGAAAGGCACTTATCCGTGCAATTGTTCTATTCTTCTTAGTTTGGGACTTCATGCTTCTCCCTCTCTTTTTAGAGAGACTTCATGTTTTTTGTTGTTGACGAAATTTTGTTTAGCATAATATACACGCAGATGCTCATACATACGCATATATGTTCATCTTTTTTAACGCATACATACACCTTATCTCTATAAGCAATTTTGAGAGACCAGGCTAACGGGAACGTCTCCCCATAATGAACACGCATCGTCGAAAGCTCCCTAAATCCAGGAAAATATGAGCATCGATGTCAAATATAGGACTTGAGCTCTAGTGGGAAAGGGATATCACTATTCTCCTAACCATTCAACCATAGGTTGGTTCGTTATTGACGAGAATTATGAACTGTGAGTATTCTATACAAATGGGCCGGCTCAGTGCCGTGGTTGTTCGAAAACATAGTAGAAAACAAAAAATAATGCCCTACGATCAACCAGGAAAAATATGAAGATACAATAACGGTTAGGATTACGATTGCTACCGTCACCGAGTAGCAGCGGAAGAAAGTGTGACGGTGTCGATCGTACTTGGAGTCCTTCAAACCGTAGATGAACGATCCCGTGAATCGCCCACGAACGATCCCTCGAACCGAAGACCGAAAGTGTCAGGGCAGACGTGCACTCGATCACCTATGGGACCATTGTCCCCTTCGTGGTTTGGCAAGAAGATCGTGTTGCACAAAGAGCAGAAACTACGAGGCAACACGATAGTGGGACTCGAGGCGTTTACCCAGGTTCTGGACGTTGTGGAGCGTAAAATTCTACTCCTGCTTTGATGGATTGATTCGGGAAAGACGGAGCTCGCACGGTGTTCTGCCCCCGCAAGGGTTGCCGTGGAGAGCCACTACGTGCGTACAAATGTTCTAGGGCCCTAATCCTCGGGGGTCCGAATCCCGTGCTAGATTGCCTTGGGCCTCCTTTTATAGCTTAAGAAGCGTCCACACTGACAAACAAACATGATTAGATAGCTAACAGTGCTATCATACCTAACTCTGGCACTCAAGACAAAATGTCATAAATGCAGCCTTAGGTGGCGTGCGGGGGTGCATCCCCGGCAAGCTCCTGCCACCACTCAGCTGACTATTGCTTGGTGTCTTGACACGCCTATGGACGGGTGTCAACTGGCCGTAATCTGTCTTTTGGTGCGTTGCCACGTGCCCAACGAGAGCCACGTAGCCATCTGGGAGCTCGACACCTCAACGATAAGTGATTGGTCTGGCGATGAGGTAGAGCGGTGGCAGATTGGCTCGCGCTTGCCGAGGAGGTGACTTGTCGGGTCTTCTTGAGGATTCATGTCCCTTGTTCCCCGGCAGATGTCGGGGGTTCTTGGCATGTCTTGGGCCCGTCCTGGGCTGCTGTGTATGTCTTGCCGCCGTGTGGTTTCAGATGTTTGCTTGGGTTGGCGGTTACCTTCGAGGGGTTATGCTCTTAACGTCCGTGCATAAGTCAGGGGCACTATGTACCCCATTTATGACATCCACGGATTATGCTAGATTAACCCCTTGTAATTAAGCTACATTAACACGGGGATTAAGCTAATCCTTTTTGCTAATCAAGTTGTGTTCACTTTTGGAATCAAACCCTGATTCAAATTCATTTGCAATTCAAATTCATTTCAAAGGTGGATTTAAAAGTTTTGCAAACTTCAAATTAAAAATCATGTACGGGTTGCAAATATTCCCTATGCTATTAAAAAATTGCAACCAACATTTTTGTGAGTATCTAAGTGCCTCAAAATAATTAAAACCGAGGCCAAAACTATTATTTAAATGCCTTTTAAATTTTAGAAATTCCAAAGTACTTTAATTAATTCTCAAAGTTTTTGTGACACTGCCTCATTCTTCAATATGAAAAATGGAACTAGTTACATATTATATAAAAGTCAATCTGTGATAAAATTAACTATAAAACAAAAAAAATATAAAAAATAAAAACATTGTAGACCTGTTTGACAAGATCAGGCAATATTTGATGGAAAAATTTGACCCACAACATTGTTGCTGCTCCTTATGTAGGGCACATCATAATCCCGAAAGTGATGAAAATGTTGTTGCTAAAGTCCAAGGGCTTGGATATGTCCATTGTGAATAGAAGTACATATTAGGCAGAGATAACTGCAATTGACAAAGAGAAGAGGCACTGGAGGTATCATGTGGATCTGCAAGCAATGACATGTAGTTGTAGAAAGTGGCAAATTAGCGGACAACCTTGTATACATGCTCTCTATTTCATAACTTCAATGAGAGGTCCATCTAGTGAGATAGATCACTATGTGCATGAATTTTACTCGGTTAAAAAATTCACTCTCACTTATGTTGAAAATTTGCGTGCAATGGAGGGAAAACAATAGTGGGACATTGTTAACCCAGGGTTTAAACTGTCTTCACCTGTGCAACACAGACCTCCTTGCAGGCCAAGGAAAAATAGGATAAGGGCACGGTCTAAAGGAAAAGGCCTAGTAGGCAGGAGAAAGAAGTGCTCTCGTCATGGAAGATTAGGACACCATGGGACCCACTACAAAGAGTCAATTGATCCTCCTTTTGGAGAAGATGAGCATTGGGGTGCGGCAAATGATGGGTGTGAACCTCGAGAAGCTAATAAAGCAACTTCTTAGACTGAACCTACTGATGCAACTGCTCAAACAGAAGCTCCTGAAGAAACAACTCATAGAAGCTCCTAGATCTCCTCCAACTGCTACAAGCTCTCCAGCTGCTCCTAACTCTCGAGCTGCTACTTCCTCTCACACTGTTGATAGTGATCTACTTGTTAGGTATGCAATATATTGTATTGTATGTGAATTCATTAATGTTATAACTGTAAATGTTGTAATTGACCTTGATTGTGTTCATGTTTCTCGGTCCAAGGAAGAAATTCAAAAGGCGAGCTGCTAGAGGTATCAAGTGGGGCCCACCAAATAAGAAGCCGAAAGGCGGCATGGTACCAACTATGAGCACAAGGAGCAAGCATTATATTCCTGTTGCCAACACTAGGAGCAAGATGGCCAAACTGGAGTGATCATGATGTGTATGATTTTGTGAAATAAATGTTGGTTTGTAATGCTTTGGTGTGAAGTATTGTCTTAAGGTGCTGGGTGTGAACTTATTAGTTTGTCTTTTGTTTAAATGATGGGGTGTGAACTGATGTGCTTTGTACTGATTTGTTGTGAACTACTCCAGTTTAATGTGCTATGAACTATTGATTTGTGCTCACATTTTCCCCTACATATCTTATGAATGCTTAGTTTTTCCCTTAAAATATTGTTAGGTGCTCAAATCTGCCACTTTTGCTGTCAATATGTGTTGAACATAGATCATATATAAATGCTAGAAATTTCAACACAAATTAAGCAAACTGGTAGCTCCAAGAGTGCACAAATGGCAACATTACATCAACATTTCACAACATTGCATCAATTTCACATTGCGAGAAACATAACACATACACTGTCACTTAATTTGCTTGCTTAGACCAAATAGAAACTAAACTGGCCATAATGCTAATGAAAAGAACAATGAGAAAAACCATTGTTTCCGTTAGCTCATTCCCCTTCTTCAATTTCATTTGCATTTTCTTGTTCTTATTGCTCAGGTCCATAACCTTCCTCTCCAGCCTGCTTGCTTTGATCCAACTGCGTTCAGGGCCGCCATGAAGCTCCTCAAAAGCTTGCCCCACATGCTCACTCGGAGGAGGGTCGATCCATACAATCCATCCACAATCATCACAAGGCTATAAAATCATATTTCACAAAAGAATTGGTCCAATTTATAACTTCAAAACAAATCGACAAAAAATAGAGGACAAAGTGAGGCTACAAAGTCATTTCCATCGGGTGGACAACCCAAAAACCTTCTTCCGGTGCTTGCTCCACCCCAAGAAACACATCGAGTAGGAACTAGCCCGTGCCCCAGGCAACGATGCTTTGAGCGCTCCTCAAGGCCGTAGAAATTGGGATTGGGCATGAAGAACTCAGATTGGAACTGAATAATCCCGCGACCATCCACCTACGAGCTCAAATGGGACATATTACGAACAATTTCACGAAATCCTAGAGGAGAAATCCCCAAAGCCAAAGAACCCTAAATCTGAATCTACTTACCTCACTAACCATGGAGGAGCTTACGAACGACATTGGAGACATGCACATGCATGGGCCCTAGTCCTGCCTCCCTCGAGGAGCTCCAATCATCGGTGCTCGACCACCTTCCTATCTCCTATTGCTGTCAGGAGGTAGAAGAAGAAGAGCGAGAGAGATAATTGTTCGGATAGGTCCCACTTGTAAGGAGGGGCATACTTGACCGGGAAATGTCTTGAAGACTGTCGAACCCCTTTGACTGGATGGAAATGGCACTGTAATGCCCCAAGTGTAGAACCTACCCTTTTTGGACCTACTTCATGTGGGACCACCTTGTCAGAGATTGTGATGTTGTCATTTTGAGCCATGATTTCATGTGTGTCCCTTATTACTTGCTTCCCTTGCATGCATGCATAACATATCATTCCTTGCCATACCTTATGATTGCATGTCATGATCATGTTTGCGTATGTTCTTACTAGGAGTGAGTATTGTGGTGTTATATTTCATGTGATCATGTGATGTGTGACTTGTGTGGAGTGTAGCATGTGTTAGCAAGTGCTTATTTTTTTCAAAACCAACCACCTTCTCCCCCTCTCTATTTTCCCTATGTAAAATTTCACCTCTTCCTTTCCCTTTTAAAATAATGCCCATGTTTTAGCTAAAATTGTGGTGGATGAGAGATGTGAGTTGCTGGTCTTGAATGGGTGTTTATAGGTGCATATAAAATTACAAAACAGATCAAACTAATGTTGTTTTGTAAAATATTATTTGCTCCTAAAAATCTTGATCTTATTTTATTTAAATAGGTTATATTTTTATATGACCAGGGGGTATTTCCTTTTGAATTTATCCCAGTAGTTTTATCTTGTGTTATTTTTTTCCCTTCCTGTGTGTTTTTCTAAATAGAAAACCCCCCAGCGTTTTACTTCTCTCCCCCTCGCGCAGCATGGGCCTCCTCCCTTCGGTGTGGCCCATGTTCCCCCTGTCCAGCGAGAGCCCAGGGCGCGACCCCCCCCCCCCTTCTCCTTTCCTGACGCCGTCCCCTCGCTGCACCTTTCCGCTAGACGAGAGAGAGAGAGGGAGTTGACGGTGCCGTGGCACAAACGTCGAGGCCCCCCCTTATATTGTTGGCGTCCGTGCCCCCTCGACCTAGGGTTCCCCCTCTCTTCCATCCGCTGCCGCCACTCCAATCCCCATCTCCCTCCTCTCTCTTTCTTTCCCAGAGGTAGCCTGTAGCCAGTACAGAGAGGAAGAGAAGGAACGCCGGCGTCTACCCCCGCGCACATCGTCGAGCGGCATGGCCACCATGTCCGGGAGCTTGGGGAGGGTGCCCGCGCTCCGTTCCCGCCGTCGTTGAGGTCGGGGAGCGACCACAGCAACGGGCAGGAGCTTGTCTTCGGCGTGAACCCGACGAACTCCTTCCTCTACATCGGGTCTGCAGCAGGCCTTCGACAGCGCGTCCTCGTCGACTCCCGACGGCTCCTCCTACCCGGTCGGTGCCCCCTCTTCCTGCCCTAGATGACGACCGCTCCTCCTCCCTTCCCCTCGGTTGGATCTGCCGGTGTGGCAGCCGTGCTCCTCTGTTCAGAGGAGAGAACGGCAGAAGCTTGCTATAAATGTGTGTGTACGTGTAGAGCGCTCGGTGTGAGTAGATGCAGTCTAGTTGCAGGTGCGTCTTCCCCTTTCCCGCGAGCGTGGTAGAGGTTGTGGTAGAGAATACCATCTCCGGTGATCTCTCTGTCACCGGCTCGCAGGTGCAGCCCAGGGAGTAGGATCGAGACCATGTAAACTTGGCGTTAGATCCCTCCTCTATCAGTCATCGCAACGTAGCGCAGTGGTAGATGTGTGGGTGTGTTATCGTCAGGTGCAGAGATCAAATCCCAGCAGGAGCATTCCCCCCTTTTTTTGTTTCCTTTTCTGTTTAGAAAGTAGGGTAGCGCGGCAAGTAGATCCCTTGCTTCGATCCTCCTATGTCGAGTACCTTGTCCTTAGCAGAGTGGTGTGATGTTGCTATTTACTAGGGGAAGGTGCAGAGTTCGAATCCCCTTCCCCCATTTTTATTCTTTTTGTTGTGTGTATCTTCCATGTTCGTGGGCATGTAAGTGTGCTGTGAGCACTAGGTAGATTGGAGGCAGTATTTTTGCTACTATCAAAGCTTGTGGATTCTGTTCCTTTTGCTCCAGTCACCCAACTTGAGGTTGAGCTTGTGGATTCATGGGCATTTGTATGGAAGTGTTGCATGCAAGAGTGTGTTTACTTGTGAGTTTACTTGTGTGCCTTGCTAGGCTAGAGCATGTGGGTGCTAGTTGTCCTCATGATGGTGGCCTTGTGCAAGTTTGTGTGAGTGTAGGGGTGCCCTCCCACACCACATATATATGTGTGTGTGAGCTTATTCTAGTGTTTATTGCAACCATTACATGTGTAGGTATGTGCTTGATCTAGAGCAAGAGGTGCTTGTGGATGATGCGGAGTATATGTTTGTGTGTGGAACTTCCCCACCTTTGCAAAAACTATGCACCCTCACATGTCTATATGTGAGAGGGCATGGTGTTTGTGTGTGGGGATAGGTGGGTAGATGTGTTGATGTTGTTGATGTGCATGACACAAACATGGGGTTCAAACCCCCATGTCACTTTGTCATTGTGGACATGAACTCTACCTTGGTAGTTGTTGTCATAGTAGGGTGCTTTGTGGAGGTGCATATTCAGTTTTGTTGCAAGTTTGATCTTTGATTCCATGGAATGGGTGGAGCCCAAGGGCATGAGTTTTTGTGTGATAGAAGTAGGGGTTTTGCTCTACGCTATAGTGGTGTCAATTATCACCTGGTGTTATGTGTGTGCAAACTATGCCTAGACAAAGTGGGCATGTGGCTGAAAATTTCCAGATTAGTGAACTCTGAAATTTCACTAAGTCTGGGATGCTGGAAACATTTTCTTCTCTTATAGATGAGATTGTGCTGGTCATTCTGTTGAGAACTGGCCTTAGTTCAGTGCTAGGATTTTGAACCTGGTATGTTTGTGAAGCTCCCTGTCAAATGTCAGATCATTTGGAGTCCACAAGGTTGTGTTTTGATTGCTGTCAAAAAGCTTCAGAACTGGGACAGAAACTCAGGTGCAGGAATTTTCACCAAGTCCCTGAGATCTGATGGTTTTGGGAAAGTTTGTGGCCTTGTATCTTCTAGAGTTTAGTTCCATTTGCTGTGATTCTTGCTGGTGCTTGTAGTGTTCTTGGTTGGCAACAGCCACATATATTATTTGTCATGTTTGGAGGCCTGTAGCTATGTTGCATGTAGCTCCCAAGTAGCTAAGATGCAGGTTATGGCAGATTATGTAGTTTTGTCATTTTGATCAATGTGTGTGCTTAATTGATGTTGTGGTGTTCTTCCTTGCTCAAATTCATTCATGTTGGGTTGTTACATGTCTTGGCAACCTGGGAATACCACATTTGTGCCAAATGTGAGTGTGGTGTTGGAACTTCCACGTAGAGCTTCGTATCTTGTTTCGTTGATTCCCGTTGATCCGTAGCTCCGTTTGCAATGTTCTTTATATGGTTTTGTACCGTTTTCACGAGCCGCATCTGTTCATGTCATTCTCATGCATGTGAAAATAGCTAAGTGTACAGTTCTGTCCAGAAACTTGCTGTAGTTTATTTTGCTTGTGCTAGTGATAGAAATAGTGGTGCATGCTCAACTTTCATCTCATGCATCATGTGATTGTTGCATCTTGTGGTGCTGCTGTTCATTGGCTGTTATTCTTATGTTGGGTAGAACCGGGAGCGGAGAACGAATACGTGGAGTCAGGAGAGTACGTGGAGGACGATCCAGAACCATTCCAAGCTGAGGATATCACAGGCAAGATGATATGACCTTTATTCCATCTCTAGACTTGTTATGTTAGTTTCGTTTCCATGTCACATTGCTCACTGCCTACCACTGAAATTAAATTGCCTCTTCATATGCCATGAGCCCATACAACGTTCCCCTTCCTAGCAAACTTGTGTGGCTAAGTAGGCTTGCTCAGCTACTAATGTTAACATTATTAGTT
Source organism: Hordeum vulgare subsp. vulgare (assembly GCF_904849725.1). NCBI lineage: Eukaryota > Viridiplantae > Streptophyta > Magnoliopsida > Poales > Poaceae > Hordeum > Hordeum vulgare. The sequence goes on along the minus strand of NC_058522.1, from coordinate 431,174,324 downwards.
GCAGGTATTTTAAACTCATGGGATGACATGAGCTTGATATCATTATATTAAATTCTGTTATTTAATTAATGCACCTATATACTTGGTAAATGACGGGAGGCCTAGCCTTTTGCCGGGTGCTTTGTTCCGTTATTGCCGCCTTAGTTACCGGTTACCGGTGTTTGATTCCATAATGATCGCTCCTAACACATTCGGGGTTGTTATGGGGACCCCCTTGATAAATCGCGTAGTGCTAAGACTTGTCCGGCAGGACCCAACATTGGTACTATTTGCTAATCACCTAATAATAAACTGCATAGGGAATGGCTACCCCGAGGAATTTAATCAACTACCCGGGCCAGTGCTCCTCATGAGTGTTGGTACAAACTAGAGCACCGTGCGGGTCCATCCCGGGGCAACTCGGGAGATTTCTCTGGCCACTGTACGCTTCGCTTATCCGGCGTGTCCTGAGACTAAGATACGCGGCTCTTATCAGGGTCGTCGACACGTCGGGAGGTCCTGCTAGCCTTGTCTTACCTTAGCGGTATATCTTGCGTATAGGAATCCCGGTGAAACTTTGGGTTCCCCCAGAGTTGAGGTTTTCCTCTAAGGAATCCGACGAGATCACGAGATTCGTGATAGAGGATGCCTTTGCGGCCTGTGTTCGTTTGTGATGGACTAGTTGGAGCACCCCTGCAGGATTTAATCTTTCGGAAAGCCGTGCCCGCGGTTATGTGGCAACTTGGAATATTTTGTTAACATCCGGTATTAGAGAACTTAAACATAAATAAATAAAACTGCCAACTGTGTGCGTAACCGTGACTGTCCCTTCGAAGATCCCTCTTCGAACGGGAACATGGTGGGGTTATGAATGCCGTAGGTAGGTGTTCAGGATCACTTACTGATCAAGTAATCCCGACCGTTAGTGTAGACCACCTTTACTTCCATTTTGCGTAAGTTAGCCACTTGTTCAAACATAGGTTGCAGCAGCCTGATACACTTCTCCCCTACAGTACCCAATAACATGACTAGTTCTGGCACCAAGGTCTTAGATTGCTGAGTCCCGTGGCTCACGGATTCCTCCGAAACTCCCAGCAGGTACAGGTACCCCAGAGACAGATGATCCTGACGGCACCCAGCTGGTGTGGCAGTACGACGAGGAGACAGACCGCCTTTACGTGAACTATCCAGAGGACTGAGCCGTGGTCGTGATCGTGGGCCTGCAGCGGGTAGCATAGCATTTTTTCCTTGTTTTTGTAGTCCGTACCGGAACTACCTTGTTTGTATCTGCGTTGTACTCTGAGTTATTAATAAGAAGACAGTTGAATCCCAAATTGTCTACTTGTAATATTATTTTGTGCTATGTTACTTGCTTGCGAAACGCTTAGATGCGCTTCTTTCCTATTCGGGGGCCTCGACCCCCAGATTGTAAAGGACGCATCTTGGTCGTTACAAGTTGGTAATCAGAGCCTTACGACCATAGGAGCCTTAGTGTGATCGTATTTGGCCGAGTCGAGTCTAGAAAATGTTTTGAGTCGTAGTTATATCGGAGAGTAGGTTTCATTTTTCTCCTCTTCTTTGCTTTGGTGAGGTTCCCGTCTTAGGAAATCTTTAACTCTACTCCTTTTCTCCCTCAAAATTTTTTTTAGGATCACGCGGGTATTTGTGAAATCTATATGATTTCGATGTGACGGAATCATGTCCTGGTGCCTCCTATCTGCTCTAAGTATCAGGGGAGTTGAGCTCCAGGGATTATCGCGCACATCGCCATCATTCAGATTTCTGAGTATCTAAGAACGGAGGGTGTTCGTTATTGCTTCAATACGGGTAGTGGTGAGATAAGCCCGATGTCCCCAGTACTGGTCTAGATTGTTCGGGGGTACTACCACACTTTGTATCGTTGTGATCACGAGGATCTGTTGTAGACGAAGGTCCGAGATGCTGGTTGTGTGTCGAAGGATGTGATACAGGTGACAGGTTAGTTTAGGAGTTGTGTGAAATACTCCTTGTATCCGTGTGCCTGATTGCATGACCAGTTATTTCGGGAATTCATAGGTGGGGTATCTAGTAGTATCTTATAGGACTATCTTCCTACAGACGCTTGATTGAGGTTTGGGAAATCTCAGTCATATGTTTGTTCCGAGCAGTTCTAGCTCACACTTGTTTGCAGTGGCCCTTATCGGAATTTTGTCGTCTGTTACTTTGAGGATGCACTCTTGCTACGTTGTTCGAGTGCTATGCTAAATTCTATTCAGATATTCTGTCTTTTGATTCAGCAATATCTTCAATTATTCTGTGGTCTAATATGTTGTTCGTCTTCAGCATGGCTCCACCAACTCGTCAGACCCCAGCGCGTGAGGATATGCCGCCTCCACCTCCTCCTCCTCCTCCACCGCCGCCGCCGCCTCCTCCTGCAGAGGCCTGGCAGGCGATGATGGCAGCTACCAATGCAAACACTCAGATGCTGTTGCAGTTGATCCAGGAGAGAGCCAATCATCAGCAGGGCAATTTCCACCAGGGTGGCAATCACTTCGCCAGTCTGAGTCAGTTCCTGTCAAACCAGCCTAAGACGTTCACTTCTTGCGACCAGCCGTTTGATGCGGAAGATTGGATCCGTGATATGAACAAGCATTTCGAGTGTAGCAATGTGCGTCCATAGGATTATGTCAAGTTTGCAACGTTTCAGTTGAAGTGGCAGGCTTCTATTTGGTGGCAGCAGCTTAAGGACTCCAGAGGTGGCAGGGTGATGACTTGGGACGAGTTTTGTCATGACTTCATGTCCCACTACATCCCTTCCAGTTTTGTTGAGGAGATGCGTGAGAAGTTCAGGCGCTTGAAGCAGGGCAGCAATTCTGTGTACAAGTACAATGTTGAGTTCCACGAGCTGGCCCGTTACGCGCTGCAGGATGTTCCGAATCAGAAGAGCAAGATATACCAGTTCAGGGGTGGCTTGAAGGAGGATTTGCAGTTAGCACTCGCTTTGCACGATCCCGAGGAGTTTGACAAATTCTATAACTTAGCTCTCAGAGCAGAGGCAGCCTTGCTCAGGGTGGAGAACTCCAAGAAACGTTTCAGAGATTCCAGCTCTTCCTCGACTCAGGTGGTTCAGAAGCAACAGAGGTTTTGGGTTTCTCCTCCTCCTCCTCGGCACTCTCAGCAGCCGAAGCACTCAGGTGGACGTGGTTCTTCCCACCCACCCAACCCTGGCTTCCAGCAGAGATACCAGCATCAGAAGCAAGGGCCTCCTCAGATTCAGTTTCGGCAGCCAACAGATGTCACTTGTCACAAATGTGGACAGAAGGGTCACTATGCCAACAAATGCACTTCTCAGCTCCGTCTACCGCCTCCTCCTCCAGGCAAACCTCCTAGCAACGCTCTTGTGAAGTTCAACCCCAGATCAGCTCGAGTCAACATGGTGAATGCAGCTGAGGCAGAAAATTCATCGGATGTGATCATGGGTAATCTCTCAGTCAATGATTTTCCTGCTAAAGTCTTGTTCGATTCTGGTGCTTCACATTGCTTTATGTCAAAGTCATTTTTCATCAAGCATGATTTTCCCTCGACAAGTTTGCATAGACCTTTGGGTGTTGTTTCTCCGGCTGCTCAGATGAGGTCAAATTGTAAAGTTCCCGATGCTTCTATCAAGATGGGCAATTATTCTTTTCTGGCGTCTCTGTATGTCTTGGGCAATTCCGACATTGATTTGATCCTTGGTATGGACTGGTTGGCCATGAATAAGGCATCAATTGATTGTGAAGCTAAAGAAGTGAAACTTACCCACTCTTCGGAGGATGTGATTATATTCGCGGCGCGCGATGACACAATCCGCTTGTTCTCCTTGAATGAAAAGGGTGAGATCAATCCCATTGAGCAAGTTCCAGTAGTCTGTGAATATCAAGACGTGTTTCCTGAAGAGCTGCCAGGGATGCCTCCGCACCGTGAAGTGGAGTTCGTCATTGAGCTTGAGCCAGGCACAGAGCCAGTGTGCAAGCGGCCGTACAAGCTAGGTCCAGAAGAGTTGAAGGAACTCAAGAGGCAACTCGATGAGCAGGAGCGTTTGGGTTTGATCAGACCAAGCTCGTCTCCGTGGGGATGTGGTGTTCTGTTTGTCAAGAAGAAGGATGGTTCGGACCGGCTGTGTGTCGATTACCGCCCATTGAACAAGAAGACAATCAAGAACAAATATCCACTTCCGAACATAAATGAGTTGTTCGAACAGCTTAAAGGTGCTAAAGTATTCTCCAAGCTTGATCTCAGAATGGGCTATCACCAGATTCGCATTCGCGAGGAAGACATTCCGAAGACGGCATTCAGGACCAGTTTTGGCTCGTATGAGTATACGGTCATGTATTTTGGTCTGGCTAATGCTCCTCCGACTTTTTGCCGATTGATGAACTATATTTTCTCGCCATTCAAGAATGAGTTTGTCTTGATCTATCTCGACGACATTCTGGTCTTTTCTGAGGATGAGGAAGAACATGAGAAACATCTCAGATTGGTGCTTGATAAACTGAGAGAATACAAGCTGTATGCCAAGTTTTCCAAGTGCGAGTTCTGGCTGAAAGAAGTGGTTTATCTTGGGCATATTATCTCTGTCGAGGGCATTAAGGTTGACCCGTCCAAGGTTCAAGCCATTGTTGAATGGGAACCTCCGCAAAATGTGAAGCAGCTTCGAAGCTTTCTCGGTCTTGTCGGATATTGCAGAAGATTCGTTGAGAATTTCTCCAAAATCGCCAAGCCGCTCTCTAGTCTTCTTCAGAAGGGTGTCAAGTATGTGTGGTCTCCAGAGTGTCAACTGGCTTTCGATACACTCAAAGAGAAGCTTACCTCCACTCCGGTATTGGCTCCTCCGGATGATTCCAAGCCGTACCAGGTCTTTTGCGATGCTTCTCTCCAGGGTTTCGGTGCAGTCTTGATGCAAGATAGGAAGGTGGTTGCTTATACCTCCAGGCAACTGAAGCCTACGGAGAAGAACTATCTTGTGCACGATCTCGAGCTAGCAGCTGTTGTGCACGCCTTGATGACTTGGAGACATCTCTTGTTGGAACGTAAGGTTGAAGTTTTCACCGATCACAAGAGCCTCAAGTATATCTTCACTCAGCCTAACTTGAATCTTCGGCAAACACATTGGGTGGAAATGCTCCAGGATTTTAATCCGAGTGTTGAGTACACGCCAGGCAAGGCAAATGTTGTGGCAGATGCATTGAGCGGGAAGGCATATTGCAACAGTCCGATTCTGCAACCTCTCCAGCCGGGTCTTTCTGAGTCTTTCAGGAAGCTCAATCTTTAGCTGGTTCCTCAGGGTTTTCTTGCGAACCTTCATATCTCTCCTACCTTGGAAGATCAGGTCAGAGCAGCTCAGCTACTTGATACTATGGTGAAGAAGGTCAAGATTGGTGTGGGAAAGAGTCTTCCCAAGTATAAGTGTTTCACTGTGGATGCCAGGGACACTTTGTTTTTTGAGGACCGCCTTGTCGTCCCGAAAGGTGATCTCAGGAAGGTGATCATGGAAGAAGCTCATAATTCTCTGCTTTCTATTCATCCTGGAAGTTCCAAGATGTACCATGACTTGAAGCAGACTTTCTGGTGGACTCGTATGAAACGTGAAATTGCACAATTCGTTAACGAGTGTGATGTATGTCGAAGGGTGAAAGCAGAACATCAAAGACCATCGGGCCTCTTGCAGCCTTTGCCGATTCCCGAGTGGAAGTTCGATCACATTGAGATGGACTTCGTCACAGGGTTTCCGAAGTCCAAGAAGGGCAATGACGCTATCTTCGTCGTCATCGACAAATTGAGTAAAGTGGCGCATTTCCTTCCAGTCAAGGAGTCCATTTCAGCAGCTCAGCTGGCAGACTTGTACACCTCGAGGATTGTCTCGTTGCACGGTGTACCTATGATGATCTCATCAGATCGCGGCAGTATCTTCACTTCCAAGTTCTGGGACTCCTTTCAGTCTGCTATGGGCACGAAGATCCGCTTCAGCACAGCGTTCCATCCTCACACTAGTGGTCAAGTGGAGAGAGTGAATCAAGTTCTTGAGGACATGCTGAGAGCCTGTGTCATCTCTTTTGGCATGAAGTGGGAAGATTGTCTGCCTTTTGCGGAGCTCTCGTATAACAACAGTTATCAAGCTAGTTCTGGCAAGGCTCCGTTTGAAATTCTCTATGGCAGGAAGTTCCGTACTCCGCTCAACTGGTCCCAGGCAGGCGAGCGTCAGATCCTTGGCAATGATATGATAGAAGAAGCTGAGGAGATGTGTCGGATCATTCGCGACAACCTCAGAGCAGCTCAGTCCCGTCAGAAGAGCTATTACGATAGCAAGCACCGTGACATGTCATATGAGCTTGATGATTTTGTCTATCTCAAGGTGTCGCCTATGAAGGGCATGCAGCGCTTTGGCATCAAAGGCAAACTTGTGCCTCGTTTCGTTGGTCCGTTCAGAGTGGTTGGCAAGAGGGGCGACCTCGCGTACCAGCTCGAGCTTCCGTCAACCTTTGCAAATGTCCATGATGTGTTCCATGTTTCTCAGCTTCGGAGGTGTTTCAAGAACCCCGAGCGCACTGTGCATCTTCAAGATATCGATCTTCAGCCTGACCTTTCTTATCGTGAGCATCCAGTTGCGGTTCTCGAGGCGACTGAGCGCAAGACCCGTAACAAGTCTGTCAAGTTTCTCAGAGTGCAGTGGTCACACCATTCCGATAAAGAGGCTACGTGGGAACGCAAGGATCACCTCCGTTCCGAATTCCCCGATTTCTTTCAGTCTTAGATCTCGAGGTCGAGATCTTCTTTGTAGTGTGGGAGAGTTTGTAATGCCCCAAGTGTAGAACCTACCCTTTTTGGACCTACTTCATGTGGGACCACCTTGTCAGAGATTGTGATGTTGTCATTTTGAGCCATGATTTCATGTGTGTCCCTTATTACTTGCTTCCCTTGCATGCATGCATAACATATCATTCCTTGCCATACCTTATGATTGCATGTCATGATCATGTTTGCATATGTTCTTACTAGGAGTGAGTATTGTGGTGTTATATTTCATGTGATCATGTGATGTGTGACTTGTGTGGAGTGTAGCATGTGTTAGCAAGTGCTTATTTTTTTTCAAAACCAACCACCTTCTCCCCCTCTCTATTTTCCCCTATGTAAAATTTCACCTCTTCCTTTCCCTTTTAAAATAATGCCCATGTTTTAGCTAAAATTGTGGTGGATGAGAGATGTGAGTTGCTGGTTTTGAATGGGTGTTTATAGGTGCATATAAAATTACAAAACAGATCAAACTAATGTTGTTTTGTAAAATATTATTTGCTCCTAAAAATCTTGATCTTATTTTATTTAAATAGGTTATATTTTTATATGACCAGGGGGTATTTCCTTTTGAATTTATCCCAGTAGTTTTATCTTGTGTTATTCTGCATCCAATCATGCTAGCAATCCATATTCTTCAGACGTGTTTTGTATATGTTACTATATAATGAAGTTGTTGCTTCCTAATAGCCAAGCTTCCTAATATTATTTCTTTCTTACGTTTATATGGTATAGAACTTTTGCTTCAGGCATTATAATTGTGTGCTTATTTTGTTGTACAATTTTTTGATGGTACCATTAGCGGCACTAGTGTATGCTTCAACTACTAATGGTATGTGCTTCTTTAACCATTGCCGGTGTTGCTTCTATTGGTGAAAGTTTATTGTACATACATTTCACATCTTCCAGCGTATCAATAACTATATATGTGCTTCCTTGTTTCTCACATAATGCTTCTGTTTTATAGATACATGCACCCGATTCCAGATGCGCTTCTTTGTTGCCAACAAGATGCCAATGGTGTTGCAATGACGTTAAGTTCACTATAACTGAGACAGCTCAATGACCGCTCTAAGTTGTCGGTTGAATTAGAATGGCGGAGAGATCGTGGCATGCGCGGATCTTGTCCATGACCATCCTATAAAAGTGGCATTGTAGTAGTCTTTTATTTAGCAAAAAGACTTATAATATATTGTCCATTATTAATTTGTATCAACGCTTGATCATTCTTGTTGTGCTTCCCCATGATTTTTGTTGCTAAGTAAATGTTTCCGTCATACAACAAAAGTGTTTGCTAAACACCAAAAAAACTATTTCCAAACCTTCTAAAAACATTAGATAGATCAAATCCTTTTGTTGAAAAATATTTTCCCGCCACACCACGAAGTATATTTTACCATAAGTTAAAGGAAATGCTTCCATGACACAAAATCTATGTTGTTGCATAAAAATGTGTCTCGGAAAAACATAGCTATTGTATCGGATTTATTTGAATTGTATGCTTCCTTTGGTTCAAAGGAATGTTTCCATGACAAAGGAACGTCAGCATGGTAGAAAGATGCACGTTATCTCCTGTAATAAATCTAGAAAACAATTCTCGAAAGCAATTAATTTTTTTAAGGCAATCTCGAAAGCAATTAATGAAATAAAAGGAACGACCATAGGGTCCATGCATGCGTAGGAGTAGGATGCCCATAGGGTCCACGCATGGGTAGCAATAGCATGCACCACGCAATTAATGCTTCACTCGAGAAATCATGCACGGGTTTATTAGTTGATCTGACGACTAGGATGCAATCAATCGGAGGGCTATATACTAGTCTGATGGAAAAGAAGCATCAGTAGTCTGTTGCCTAGTGTTGCCCTAACATAAAACACATGTCAACACTCCATGTTATAACAATTGATTTCAGACGATATTATCCCAAAGTATAACAAACAAGTTTGGGTCGATTCAATATGATTGTTCTTCTAACATCATACTCTCAACCTTGTTTTAGAATCATCGTTACACTTAACGATATCCTAAGATCCAAAAAACTTGATCACCAACAACACTTGAACCAGTCTTAAAGGCGAGACTAGTAACCTTATTTTACCGTTTATCATTCCATACGTGCATATGAGTTGACCACTGAATAGTGTATTCCAGGATCATGACAGTTATAGCATAGAATATAAACTCTTAATTATAAATATAAAAATATAAAAATACAATTTTATTACCTCTACGGCATATTTTCAATAGAGGTCATTCGCGTTGTTTTCATTACTCGGCCACAAATGTAACTTACGACGGAAGTACGTTGAGGATTTAGGGAGCTCGTAATCATCAACTAGCGCGCGTGAAACGAAGGCAGTGCTCACCCCAACCCGCTCCCCCACGCGCACTCATGAGCCAACCCATGGGGAGGACGGGAAGCCCTTTTTCTGTTTTTAGTTTTTTTCTTTTTTACAAATAATTTGGGATTTAAAAAACATGTGGATTGTGAAATAAATGTTACCGAAATTATAGAATGGTCATCATTTGACAATCAATTCAAGAAATGATAAATGCTCACGGATTTAAAATATGTTCATGATTTCAAAAAAATGTTCGTCTATTTGACAAATGTTCATGAATTCCTAAAAATTATTCACAAAATTGGGAGTTAGTAAAATTGTACCCAAATTTCAAAATTAAAAAAAAATTGCCGATTCAAAAAGTATTCATGACTACAAATAACGTTCGTCAAAAGCAAAAAATGTTCCTGAATTTAAAAAAGATGTTCACTGGTTCAAAACATTGTACATAATTTTCAAATAATGTTCATGAATTTGAAATATATTCATGAATTGATAACATATGTTCACAGTTTTGAAAATGTTCCTGAATTTAAAAAATTGTTCACATGTTCCGTAAAATGTAATCAATGCCAAAAAATATTTTTGACCTTGAAAAATGTTCACAAAATTGCAAAACAATGTTCACGATTTAAAAAAATGTTCATGTGTTTGCAAAATCTTCACAGTCTCATAGAATGTTAATAATTTGAAAAGATGTTCATGAATTTGAAAAGTGTTCACAAATTGAAAAATAAAAGGGGAAGTAAAACAAAAAAATGAAAAAAAAGGAAGAGAAAACAAAAGGAAAGGAGAGAACCTTCCCAAAACGGTGATCATATCTAGGAATGGGCTGGCCCGTACGAATACCCATAGCGTGAGTGGGGCTACACGCCATGCTGCTCGCACGCGACATGCGTACCAAATAGAGGCATTGCGGCTTTAGGTGTCTAAGAACATCTCTAGCAGACCTTGTATAATGCCCCAACCCGTAAAGTAACCGTAAAAATAAGGGTGAGGGCGGGAAATGCTGCGAGACCAGACCCCGCAAACGCGTTCGATCTGTAATTTTTTTTTTGAGGGTCCCCGTAAAATCCCCTTCCGAACCGCGAAAACACAGGTTTCCGTCTCGCCTATACGGTGCCTTGTATTGCAGGGAAGCGGTTGGCGGGACGGATATTTCAGCCCGCGCCCTTTCCCACCCCCTTTCTCCGCCGCGTCGCCACTGATTCCCCTAGTCCGCCACCGGCTCTGGGGCGTCACTTTTAGCCGAATATTCGAGGCGAATCGCGTCGCTGGTGCGTCGCTGCCCTCTTCCGCCAAGCCAGCGAACCGGCTCCCCTGGATTCACCAATCCACGATGGCGGGAGAGCCACCGCCGAAGATGGAATTGAGCCTGTGCGAGAAGTTTCTGAGAAGTTTCTGCTCGAGGATTCATCCTCTTTGGATGACTCAGATGTTGAGAGGATGCTTCTCACATTTCGCGAGCAGAGCTTGGTGATGGCCCTTGCCGTGAAGGAGCACGGAGACGAGAACCGAAAGAGGCGACGTGGATCGACTGTCGGTCGTCTTTGGATTCCTCAAAATCACCATCTCGACAACGAGATGCTGATGTGAGACTACTTCGCCGCCAATCCAACATACCCGCCGCACCTCTTCCGGAGAAGGTACCGTATGCGCAGATCCCTCTTTGTTAAAATTATTGAAGCTTGCGAAGCAAATTGTCGATATTTTACTCAAAGAAGGAATGTCGCGGGCTTGAAGGGCTTTAGTGCATATGAGAAAATCTTGGCAGCTATGCGGGTAATTTCATACGGCGTTCCGGCTGACTATACCGATGAGTATCTTCACATTGGGGAAGATAGTACAATTGAGTCAGTGCGTATGTTTGTCAAAGTTATTGTCCGTTTCTTTGGTCCTCAATATCTCCGCGCACCGAATGAGGAAGACATAAAAAAATGATGGCATTTAACGAAAGAAGAGATTGGCTTGACATGCTAGGAAGCATAGATTGCATGCATTGGACTTGGAAAAATTACCCAAAAGCATGGCAGGGAATGTATTGTGGCAAGTCTCCTGATGCAACAATTGTGCTATAGGTGATAACTTCACATGATTTATGGATTTGACATTGCTTTTTTGGTATGCCGGATACTCTAAATGATATCAATGTGTTGCAACGATCTCATTTGCTTGCTAGACTTGCTAGTGGTGATTCTCCAGCTTGCAACTATACTATCAATGGGCATGAATACACAAAAGGATATTATCTTACAGATGGTATATACCCTTCTTGGTGTACATTTCTGAAGAGCATCAAAGACCTCCAAAGTAAGAAAGAGTCTGAATTCGCAAGGGCACAAGAGGCAGCCCGAAAAGGCAGTGAAATAACATTTGGGGTTTTGCAATCTAGATTTGCCATTGTCCATGGTCCTGGTCGGTTTTGAGACAAGCGATCCTTAAAAAAGCATCATGACATGTTGTGTTATTCTTCACAATATGATTCTCGAAGATGAGAGATGCATGAACTTGAAGTACTTCTATGACAAAGTGGGTAGCCATGTCAAACGAGCTTGAGACCCTAACCGAATCAGTACTTTTTTCTCAGACCTACAGGGAGATTGAAAATGCAAACACCCACTGTCAACTTCAGTCCTAAGAGTTACTCCCTCTGTAAACTAATATAAAAGCGTTTAGATCACTATTTTAGTGATCTAAATACCCTTATATTAGGTTACGGAGGGGGCATCTCTTAACTAGTTTCTCTTATGCTGTTGTATTATTGTTCACACACAAAAAGGGTTGCCGTTTTTAAATTAAGTTCTTAGATTTTAAAACAGATCACTAATTTGAGCAAAGTCTACAGTACTGAAAAAAGGTTCATAGATTTGGAAGAAATCACAAGTTGGAAAGGTTCAGGGATTTAAAAAGTATCCATGATTTCAAAAAAGGTCACGGGGTGGAAACAAATCATGAATTTTAAAAAGTCCATGAATACTAAAAAAATGATCAAGGATTTGGGGGAAAGTAAATTTAGGAAAATATTCACAAATTCTAGAAAAAAATAAGTTCACGAGTTAAAAAAGGCCATTTTTCTTAGAAAACCAACTATCATAAAAAAGTTCAATATTTTGAGAAAAATGCTCACGGATCTTAAAAATGGTTCTCGTATACGAGGAAAAAAGTCCCCCAATTTTAAAAAAAGTTCATAAATTTGAGACAAAAAAGTTCACAAAATTGAAAAGGTTCACATATTTGAGGGGGGAAATACAAATTTTGGAAAAAATAAGTATTTGAAAGCTTAAATTTAGAAAAGAACTGTCGAATTTGGGAAAGTTCACGAATTTTTTAAAAAATAAATCCCGGATTTTAGAATGAAAAATAAAAATATGGAGAAACAAAAGAAGCAATAATAAAAACAGAAAACACGGGCATAAAACCAGACAAAAACAAAATAGAAAAAATACGAGCCAGAAAAAGAAACGCAAGAAGAGCAAATGGGTCGCGTCGTGTCAGTCAAGGGAGTGTACGTCGCGTACCGAATACACTCTATTTGGCGCCGTTTCGTGTCCGCAATCCCTACACAACACTCAATGCTTCATATTGTTGACCCTTTGCATAAAACCGAGCGAGCGAGCTCCTACCTGGGCCAGCTTATTTTAACAACGAGCAAGCGTTGAATTCTGATTTGGTAACCTTCTCGAAGTTCCATTGCAAGATTTATGAATCATCTTAAATTTGAAGGTTCGTGAACTGACCTTTTACTTTTGAATATTAATTAATTTTAAGACATCTTATTTATTTTGAAATCGTAATCGATAGGTGTTTTAAATTTCAAAAAACATTCTTATTTTTAAATTATGTTCATAAATTCAAAATATGTTTCCATTTTCATATTTTTTTCACACAATTTTAAAAAGTATAGTATGCAGTGTTGATGACGGCGGCAATGTTACTGTAGATGGGAGATGGTTGGGCGAAGTGCGGCAGTGATGGCCATGTGGGGTCATGTCACCGTGAGGAAGTTACAAATCCGACGATGACGGGGTTGGAATGGACAGATCCAGCAGCGACGGGGTGATGCAGGTGGGTTGCGGCGGCACGGCGGCCGTGTGTGGTTGGGGGAGCAATGCTACACGTACGAGAGTTTTACAGGAGTTTTACAGGCTGAGATGAGGTGAAATGTATTGATTGATGATTAAGATGGAGCGGACCCATCCTAAAAATCAGGGAAGGAGAGATTAGTGAGAAGAAAGACCAATCCGTTAAATCTTGTAAAAAGTTTCCGTAAGTCTAGCATTTTTTGTGGTTGGGGTATGAAATTATAGCGATCATCGGGTGTTCGCGCGACGACTCTTGTTTTTCTCAAGAGCTGCAGGCGATGTAAATTCGCATCACCAAATGCCCTATTTTACATCACGAGCAAATCAGGATATATATTTTCTTAGTCTGATACTTTAATTCCTGTGCTATTTGAGTAGTATTTGACCAAGGGGTGCCCGGAGTAAACAGGGACGGAAGAAAGAAAACGGTGCAGTGCAACGGGGGGCAATAAAACGGAGAAAACGAACTGTTGGCGTGTTGCGGACACGCCACCTCCACCCCCACACCCACCGCGCTGCCGGCCGGGCCGGGCGCGCGCCTGCACTGCCGTTGCCGCGGGAGGGAGTACAACTGCAGTACAGGTCGCGCGCATGTACTGCCCGCGTCCCTTGCCGCGCGAGTACTACCCCGGTGATGTGTTTCATCGGGCAGGCCTACCCGGCTAATTACGTGGGTGCCCCTATGGCCGACGCCTACCGGTCTCATCCGCTGGTGTGGACTTTCGGGTGCCCTTTTCCTTTTCCGTCGCTTGCCCACGATTCCGTTGGCAAGTTGTCACGACGCGTCGCGCGGGAGGCGAGTTTCGCGCCTCGTGCCAGCCGGCTCGGGGTTTCGCAGTTTTGACCCGCCGTGGTACCTTAAAAAAGTGTTTTTAAAAGAGTGTATATGCATATCCAAGAAGTCAAGACATTTTGTAATTTAAAAGCTCGAACGTGGCACCGTATTTCCACCATGGACGTGGTGCGTTTAAAAAAGAAAAAAAACAATGGGCGAGGTAGGGGGAATTCTCAAGACTTGTATTTCTTCTACTCCTTCCATTCCTAAATATAAGTCTTTCTAAAGATTCTACTAGAGACCTACATATGGATGTATGTAGACATGTTTTAGAATGTATATTCATTCATTTTGATTCGTATGTAGTCACCTAATAAAATCTCTTAAAAGACTTATATTTAGGAACAGAGGGAGTAGATCCTTTTCGTATTACAAAATATTCTTTTTTTAGGTCAGATGCATATAGATGTGTTTTAGTGTCAGTTCATATCTACTTTTAGTGATTTATACACACTTTTATATTTTCTACGGCAAAAGTAGTTTATATTGTAATATCCTAAAGTTCATATAGTTCGGAATGGAGGTAATAGCTTTTAAGGGTCTCTGCTGAGCACAATAAAATATTTCAAAGGCCAGTTCATATTGCATACGACATGTGTGTAACTTTAGTCCCGTATTGATAGTTGAGTAGAAAACACCAAGATATATAGTCCTTGTAGCATGAAACGAGAGTACAACACACACCTCACTCATTCACTCCGTATCACGCGCTTGTGTGATATGACTCAAATTCAATAATATACGTGTCAATACCGAAACTCATTGTAAACACATTTTTTACATCGAAAATCTCTGCAGTCTCATCGCCTCATTTCTCTCCAATTGAGAAAATAGCGATGCCTTTAAAATAGCGTCACTTGATAATCTACATTAGGTGAGGGAGGTAGGGTTGTGGGGGAGCACGGTTGCTTGCTCAAGTTCAACTACGCCCCTGACGACCGACCGTCTACCCCCTCTACGGTGAAAGGCTACGTCATCTTTCACCACCATGGAACTCATATGTTCTAAATCTCTCTGCCTCTCTTGTTGTTTGACATTTGTTTCGGGGCATATGCAAAGTTTATTGTGTGTGATGATGAATCTAGATGTTGACGAAAGAATCTAGATTAAACTTAACAGAGAATCACTTACCATTTTAACAAGAATGTGTTGAAACTTGGGAAAAACGAGACAAAACTTAGCGCATTTTTTTTTTTTTTGAAATTAGACATCGCTTGCTCTGTTTGTTTTTTGAGGGAGAAGTTACGGTAAAATACCACAGCGAGGCAAGATGTACTAGTAACGTGCCGGGAAGCCCAACTTCCGTTACATTCCCAATGGCGCGGAACGTAAATAAATCGAAACCCCGTGCCCCAAAGCCGCGGCTCGCTAACAAAGGCCGCCCCTTTAAAATCCCACCGGTCGCCTCGCCGGAAATCCTCGTCCTTCCTTTCCCTTTCCGCCGTCCCGCCCCGCCTGCCCCTTTCCCCGTCCGGCGGCGCCCCTCCTCCCCCGCCGCGTCGAAATCCCAAACCCCACCCTCCCTCCCTCGCCGCCCGCCTGCGAGCCACGATGATGCACATGACCTTCTACTGGGGCACGTCCGCGACGATCCTGTTCGACGGCTGGCGCACGTCCGCGTGGACGGGCTACCTCCTCTCCCTCCTGGCGCTCTTCCTGGCCGCCGCCTTCTACCAGTACCTCGAGGCCTTCCGGATCCGGGTCAAGCTGCTCGCGGGCGCCAAGGCGGACCCCCTCCCCCCGCCCGCCGGCTCCGACGCGCGGGCCCCGCTGCTGGCGCCGGGCGCCGCCGCCTTCGCGGGCGGGCGCATGCCGGCGCGGGTGGCCACGGCGGCGCTCTTCGGGGTCAACGCGGGCATAGGGTACCTCCTCATGCTCGCCGTCATGTCGTTCAACGGCGGGGTGTTCATCGCCGTGGTTCTCGGGCTCGCGGCCGGGTACCTCGCGTTCCGCAGCGGCGACGTGGACGGCGACGACCTCGTCGTCGTCGACAACCCCTGCGCCTGCGCCTAGTAGGGAATCCGACGAGGCGAGGGGTGGGTCGCCGGCTTGCCCCCAAGGTGTGAATGTGTGTGATTACTGGATGTTGTACAACACAGGTGGTAATAAGATGGTGTACAAATTGATTTGGTGTGGTTCGGGGGGATTGCAGACGTTCGTTTTACCCGGGAGGAAATTGTACAATACAGAATCAGGATTCAGGAAAGTGTTTGATGCGTGTTTCTCACAACAAATTGTTTGACGCGTTTCTGAGTCGACGAAGAGTGTGCGAAGACGATTCCTTTGATTATTAAGGGTTCTGGAGTCGATCGCCTATTGATGCTCTTACTTACTTACTTATTAACCATTAGAATGGGCATCGTACTCTGTGTTTCGCTGTCACGAATCCAAGAGGCGATATTTGATAGGGAAGAGAAGAAATCGGCCGATCGGGTTAGATTCGATCGCTTTGGAACGCAGGGCAGGGGAGAAGCGAAAGGTATGACCGTATTGTTTCCATCCAGTTCGTTGGAGTTGGAGGTCATTGTCCCCTCTGCCATGCTTTGCTGGTAGAGCCTTGCTTGTCCGGTGATCGATGTGAGCTTACTCATATTTGAAGTAAAGGTTCAGTACGGCAGCACTACTTATACTTTGTCTTCGAGTAAGAGAAAAATTCAAATACTCGCAAGAGAAAATTTCAAATACTTGCACGGAAGGTGTACTAAATCAGCGGCAATTAATATGGATCGGATGGAGTAGTCCTGTTCATGAAGGTTCTTCAGCCCGGAAGGGGTCGAACCGTGACTGATCTTGAAGGCACACTGCGAATTTCTGGGCGCCATCTCGACATTCGCCATGCCACTGCGCCTATTTGTTCAGCAAGAGTGCCGGAGCACAGACGTGGTGTTGATCACAATCCAAAGAAAAGAAGAAAAATAAAGCAGTCCGGACCTGAAATTACCCTTCATGGCTTCCTGATTGCAGTGGTGTGCTTTTCCAATTTTCCTTTTGATTTTGTTTGACAATTGACACTCACATTCCAAAGATTATCCCCACGTTTTACTGACCGCTTCTGCATCCGTTTCCCCCCCCAAAAAAAAAACTCACCACTTCTGCAGATTCGATCATTATGCTGGCTTCTGCATCCGTTTCCAAAAAAAAAAAAAAAAACTGACCACTTCTGCAGATTCGATCATTATGCTCGCGACATCAAAATTCAGTTGCAACTCTCGCCGTTCGATTTTACAAGATCAATCAAGTACTTGGGTTTTATTCCCTAGTCAAATTTCACTAATGTCACACTGGGGTGAATGATGCTACAACTTTCTCTTTGTACCACGGGAGCTCACAAATCAACAACTGTTACTAGCAGTTCAGGAGGAATAAATCTCAAGAGGAGAAATGGGTCCATAATACTGCCGATCAAGCTTCTGCTCATAACTCTTTGTCGGCACCTCCACTGCTGGTCGGCTCATCGATGTCAGGCCATGTAGTAACCTCGGCGAATGAGAATTGGTCAATGGCGCCCAAGAAAGATGCCACTCGCATCACACAGGATTGCGACAGCATGTTTTCTCCCCCAACCGACTCCGGCAATGGAGGCACGCAGCTTGGCAGGCACTCCACCTTATCGTTGCTCGCTTTCAACAGCGAAAGCGTGGCTCGGCAGAAGATAAACCTGCAAGAAACGCGAATGAACTTAATACCGAGGACGTGAACTGGAGCGGGGAATATAGTATCACAGATTGACAAGCTAGGTAACCTGAGAAGCAGCCGCCTCAGGAGTGGATCGCCTAAAACTTCAACCCAGACAGGGTCAAGTGAAGACGATGCAACTAAAGTCATGGCCCATTCATTCAATGACAAGGATAATAGCTCCTCGGCTTTGTTATAAGAATCCTACAGAAAAAATATCGTATTAATTCTCAAACTGCAAAATGCAGTGCCAGGCAGAAATAAGAAATTTATCACAAAATAAAAATGCAAACCTTGTCAGTGTCCAGCCTATTATTACCGATCAAAAAGCAGAAAGCTTGCAATGGAGCTGCGAGGAACATAGTAAATTGACTACCACTCTGCCGACTAGAGTCCCCACTGAATCCTGCAGAGCAAGATCGGGAGCTTGGAGAAAGTAACATTGCAGCTGTCTCGCCCTTTTCAGCCCCATGAATTGACTGCAATTATTAAGTACAACAATTAGCATGGACAAAATCAGTGACAGAACTAGCAGTTACAGCCAGCCTACAGAGAAGAATAACGACAGGACAAAAGGAGCAGAATTTTTTACAGGCAAATGGCAGGTGCTCTGCCTTTTCATTTAAGATTAGAGAGTAAGATTACAAACATGAGCATCAAACGAAAAAGAAAAGAAAACATAGAAAAGGAGCAAACTGAATTGTAGAATAAGAAAATGCAAAAGGAACCTTTTTTTGAACAAAAAATGCAAAAGGAACTTTGTTCCACAATAAGAGCATAAGGGCAAAAGGCCTGTGAATATGAGAATAAGAACCATGGAATGCCATTTGGATAAGTATAAAATACATATTTTGCCAAATACTCCCTCCGTCCGGAATTACTTGTCATAGAAATGTATGTATCTAGACGTATTTTAGGTCTAGATACATCCGTTCCTTTTCATTTTGGCGACAAGTAATTCCTGACGGAGGGAGTAAGAAGTATGCTGAGAGAAGCACCAAATCTGAACAGAACTTTAAAATGTTATTAAAATATAAGCTTGTGTATGCGCATACGAGCGGCCCAATAACCTCTGTTTCATCTCAAGAAAGCATAACAATATTCCGCGAAGCATCCATCGATCATGGATACTCCACTTCCACTAAGAATATATATTCAGTATTCACTAGCCAGAATAACAGATATGGCAGCAAAAATAAAGAAGAGTAAACAAACCTGCCTTAAATGCATAGCTGACGTTACTGTCAATCACCAAAAAGAGAGGTCTCCTTGTAAACGGGATCAGGTCACAAGGGTATATGCAGTTTGAGCCTAGATGTTGAACATGTATCAGAAAGATAGAAACAATACACTTCTTTTGAAAAGAAAAAATATCCTTAAGTCTGTATAAAGGCAACTTCAAACAACCATATGCCATCAAAATAGTTCTGTACCGCATTACAGATAATGAACCTAGTCGCATGAACTCAGCATAGTGAAACTAGTTATGTGTTGCATTAGAGACATCAAACATAATCGAATGAACTCAGCATCGAAAAAATACCTTCACCTTCACGGCAACCTAACCAGAGACATGGTTCATTATCTTCCTTTGAAGTGACGGCCCTGGTATTAGATATGTCAAACTTACTAAAACTGTTCACAACCCTCTCGCTTGTATCAGGACCAAGTCCAGAGGAGCCCACCTCACCTGAAAGAAATTATCACATTTGAATGCTAACTAGAATGACTCCCTAACAGACGGCTGATAACATTTTAGTTCTACAAGCCTGGGGCACCAACCTGAAGCCGAAAGGTATATCAACATCATAGCATTCAACGGGAGCTCCTCACATTTGGTGGCAAGGACCTGGATTTCCATCATAATGTTTTTTATCCAGGCAAATATTTCATTTATGATAAAATGGTGTAAACATAGGAGTTCATATAACTATATTTTCTTGTGAAGTGAAAGAAAAAAAGAATTTGAATGTTCGACCGTAAAAGGAGGGTGCGGATGAGAGGAGGACCCAGAGGGCATGCACCAAACATTGCCATTTTGTTCAACAGCAATCATCTCTCTATTGGATCATTTCAATAGCATAGCACCCCAGGAATCACTAATATCATTATGCCTCAAATATATTTCAGGTTAGAATTCCTAACTGCTATGGATGTAAAGGAATCAAGGAAGGACTGTTTGGTTATGATGGGTGGATAATGGAGAGGATGGTATTATTGGCAATGGAACAAATATAATCAGTATAGTTGCATTATCTTCCCTCATCATCATGCTTCCTCGCTACGTAATTCAGATGAGTTAGTTAGTAGCATAGTGTACCTATTTTGCAGAATTCCCCACCTTTTCCAATTCTCCTACTAGCCCGTTTCTGATCATTCCAATAAACATACATTGGCAGCCATTTACACATTACACTTGCACTTCCTAATTTGAAATGAATCTAGAAGAGTTTGCTCCACAAGTTCTCTCCTAGGACCAAACCAGTGCATTGAGTAACAATGAGCAGTGTGTATATTCAGGATGAAGACAATAAATCAAACATTGAGTTGACAAGATGCCAAATGAGAAACTGAACTTACTGTCAGGAAATGTGGCACTGAGGGGCGATAGAGAACTGTTTTTAGTGGGTTGGGGGGCAACGCAGCGTCTCTCAGATCTTTCAAGAGATTGGGGTGATTTTGCCCGCTTTCATCATGGGCGCTGTAGCCATTGTTTTGTGCAAAGGAACCACATGGTTCCCATTCAAGACACTGAAGCATTCTGAATGTGTCTAGAGTGAGGTCGGTAAATTTGACCTGAAGGTAACACATAGATACATGATCTTTTTGCAGTTAAAACTAAGGAGCAAGTACGATGCATCTGACTGCGAGCAACCAGGGAAGCATTACCTCGTTATGATAATAGCTGCATAGGATGGCATCGCTTAAGAGCAGACCGCGCTTCTTGACTGTAGGTGGGATGGACGGAAGAGTTTCCGGGGGAGGATCAAATGCATAGCTGTACCTGAGAGGTCTCATGTTCATGTAGGGCGAGTCAGCCTTTAGAAACCTCGTGATTTCTTGCGCGACATGCTTCCATTCCCTGTAATCAGCTTCCTGCAAGATTTCATCTTCTTAATTCGAGCCGGTGAACGAAGAGCGAGCTAATTGTGTCGGGATCGGGAAGCGAGGAATGAAACAAAAGAGAGAAGAATTGAATTGGACCTGGAGGGTCTTCTTGGATTCGTCGAGGAGCGTCCGGATTTGGCCGGCGAGGCGGGGCACAGTCTGCGCGCGGCGGCCGAGGATAAGCGCGACGAGGAGGAACCTGGCGAGGAAGCGCAGGTGCTTGGTGGAGGCCCCGAGGTGGTCGTCGAGGAAGTAGGCGCGGTCGAGGACGGCGTGGTAGAAGACGAAGGCCTCGGAGAGGAGGGCGGTGTCGGAGGTGCGCTGGTACTGGGAGTAGTAGAGGTGGGCGATGCGGGCGGCGATCTCGCCGACCTGCCAACGGCGGAGGCCGGCGTCGAGGAGGCGGTGGCGGTGCTCCTGCTGCATGCGCCACAGCTGGGTGTAGATGCGGAAGGCCTTGCCGTACTCCGCGGGCTCCTGGCGGCCGAAGAGGGGCAGGTCCCGCACCCGGGCGAAGCGCCGGTCCGCCTTGTCCAGCAGCGACCAGAACTGCTCCGCCGGGCAGACTCCGCCGCCGCCGCCGCCGCCGCCGCCGCCTTGGACCTGGCCTTGGCCTTGCTGCGGCGACGACGCCATGGTCGCTCCGCCTGATGCGTTTCGTTCCCCTCCTACGGAGTTGCCTTGGACAGTTGTGCTGGAGACTGGAGTCATCGCCGTCTTCTTTCCTCCATTCTCCCGTTCCGTTCCGTTCCGTTCCGTCAGTTTGGAGCCCGGCCCAAGCCCAAATGGTGATATGACCGAACGTGAGCCCACACTGTTAGCCCAACACTCTCAACCAGGGTGCGGCCACACCACGGGGAAATCCTGGGAGCAACTAGTTAGCGAATGCTCCCCGCGAGCCTTCCAGCGATCACTCCCGCGCATCGTAACTTGGGCGCGTTTCCAGCCGCCACCACATGTCGCGTTCTGAGCGTTCCTTTCGATTATTTTTTTCGCACGTGTTTTCGTCTTTTTGTATGGTTTTTTTTCGAATTTTTTTGGTGTTATGGTTTTCACCGGTCTTTCGTAACTTTTTGACGAATTTTTTTAATTTTTTTCATGAAAAAATGCATTTTCTTTTATTTTACGCGAAAAAACTCGTTTTCTGTTTTTTCGTGAGAGGCGCGATTTTGCCTTCGCGAAAGGCATGACCGTGCCTCTCGTAAAGGAAAAAAATACGCGTTTTCATTTTTTTTTGCGAGAGACACGATTCTGCTTTCATGAAAGGCACAGTTTTGCTTTCGCGAGAGGCACGCTCGTGTCTTTCAGAAAAGAAAAAAAACATGTTTTCTGTATTTTGTATGAGAGGCATGGTTTTGTTTCCGCGAAAGGCACGGTTTTGCCTTCGCAAAAGGCACGCCTGTGCCTCTTCCAAAAGGAAAAAAATCGCGTTTCTATTTGTTTTTTTTGCGAGAGGCACGGTTTTGCTTCCGTGAAAGGCATGATTTTGCCTTTGCGAGAGGGGAAAAACACGTTTTCTAATCTCTCTTTTTCCGCGAGAGGCACGGTTTTGCCTTCGTGAGAGGCAAGATCCGTGCCTCTCGGAAACGGAAAAAATCCGCGTTTTTGTTTTTTTTTCTATCGCGTGAGGCATGGTTTTTTCGACCGGTTTTTTCTTCCGATTTTTCATGAAAAAAATCTTCAAAACTTATCAACATGGGATCTAGTTTTGAAGATCTCGACGCGAGAAAGCCAACGGTGAAAACGGTTCAAGATTTGAACGCAAGGTTTATAAGATAAAACGTTTTAAAAATACGAATCTACGAAAAAAGGGAAACTCTCAGGTTACGGCAAGTGGCACGCATGCAGTGTCCACTTGTCACAACCTGTGAAGGTGAAGTAATCGTTGAAAGGTGTATTCGCTAACTAGTGATTTCGAAAAATCCTATCGAAAAATGTTATTTGTCGCTCTTTGCGTCAAGATGTCGGGGCTTCGCACATAAACGAAAAGGGAGCGACACAATCTGGACCAGCCCATTACCAATTGCCGGGATCCCGGTTTAGGAACCTTGTAGACTTTTCAGCCATTTTTTACGGTTTTATAATCTTTTTAGAAGGTTCTTGGCATCGGTTTTTTTCTTTATTCTTGTCTACTTCCTTTTTTTTTCATTTCTGTTTCAAAAATGTTGTGGCTTTTCAAAATATGTTCTGGTTTTTAAAAAAGTGTTTGCAATTTTCAGAAATTGTTCTTTCAATTCGAAAAATATTTTAGTTTTTTAAAAAAATCTCAATTTTCAAAAAATGCACTGGGTTTTCAAAAAATGTTCTTCAAATTCTGTTTCTGCTTTTTTCAAAAAAATGTTCTGGATTTTAACAAAGATCTTAATTTTTGAACAATCATCGGGATTTTCAAAAAATGTACTGGGTTTCAAAAAATCTTCTTCAAATTTGGAAAATGTTTCTGCCTTTTTTTCAAAAAATTGTTCTTGATTTTCAAAAAATATTCTGAACTTTCCAAAACTGTTCCAGATTTTCAAAAAATGTTCTTCAAATTCGAAACATGTTTTTTGCTTTATAGAAAAATGTTATAAAATTTCAAAAAATGTTTTCGAATTTCAGAAAATCATAAGGATTTTCACAAAATGTTCCAGATTTTTAAAAATTGTTCTTCAAATTCCAAAAAGTTTTTGTTTATTAGAAAAATGTTCTCGATTTTTAATAAATGTTCTTCAAATTCTGTTTCTACTTTTTTTTTTTAAATATTCTGGATTTTCAGAAAATGTTCGGCATTTTCAAAATATTTACTGGGTTTTCAACAAATATTCTTCAAATTGGGAAAATATCTATGCTCTTTTTCAAAATTTTGTTCAAGACTTTCAAAAAATGTTCTTCAAATTAGAAAAAGTTTTTGTGTTTTAGAATTTTTTTCTGGATTTTAAAAAAATCTTCTGGTTTTTTAGAAAATGTTCAGGATTTGAAAAAATGATTCTTTAAATTAGAAAAATGTTTTGTTTATTACAGGAATGTTCTCGATTTTTTCAAAAAATGTACCGTGTTTTCAAAAATTGTTCGCAAATTCTATTTCTGCTTGTTTTCAAAAAAATGTCCTAGATTTTGAGAAAATATTTTGGATTTTCAAAAATTGTACTCCCTCCATTACCTTATACAAGGTCATTATGGAAAATACATTTTGCACCTATATAAGGCCACCAATAATAATCGAGGTAACATTAATGATGTTTCCTCATACTAGCAACTTGTTTAATAATTGCATGCATGTATTCATAATGACAGTGGGCTGCTTTCTTCTCACTCATTCGTTGCATTCATGCAGCGTATTAATGATTCCGGTTAACGAAAAGAAAACCTTGACTTTCAACCCGGTCATTTAAATTTGCCTTGGTACGTGTAATATGAATTTGTGGTCTTGTATAAGGGAATGGAGGGAGTATGGGTTTTCAAGAACTGTTCCTCAAATTCGGAAAATATTTGTGTTTTTGTGCAGCCGTTTGTGGGTTAGCTTCGACATGAAGGTCTATGATGAAGTCAGAGTCGCTCGTTCGGAGGGAAAGTGATGACCATGACATTTGCGACCCCTTGGGGAATGTCTTTTATTGTTTGCAGATGTGTGTTCCTTGGTGAGGTTGGCTGATGCTACCCAAGTTTTGTAGGTTGGATTGTATCGGTTTTAGCCGAGTTTCTATCAATTAACCGTGCAATTCCTACTTTCTTTTTAATAAATGAAAATGGCAAGTCTTGGCTCGTTTAAGAAAAAGCAGCAAATCCGAGCCGGTGTCATGTAGGTTGGGTTTCTTCGGTTTTAGGGCATTTTTCGCAAATTAATTGAAAAACTCCAAGGGGGAACTTTTGGAAACTCGGTGTATGTACTCCCTATATGCAAAAAAAAGAATTACAATAAAAAGTCAAAAGACATGAAAATATTTTTGAAATAATCTTAACCGTTCATCTTACTTGTATAAGAAAAATTCCACAAAAAGAAAAATTTACTTTGACTTTTTTAAAGTAAACACATTTTCGATAAATAGTGTGAATAGTGACTTCTAATAACAAATAAATTTTGCCTTTTTTCCCAAAAGTCAATGTTGATTTTTTCGTAAATTTTATATACTAGTGTAAAACAAAGTCAAGTTTAATCTAAAATACTTCGAAACTATTTTAACATTTTAATTAATTATTAAAAAATTCTTTATAAAGGGTGAATATACAACCAGAAACCAAAGTGTATTTTTCGAAAACTCTCACTTTTCTTCTTATGTATACCTACTAATAAAGGAGCTACTCCTTACCACCGTAATTTCGTCCGTCCACCTCCTGCGTACTATATTTTCAATATTTGAGGTGGTACTAATCTATATATGTTTTGTTTGAGAAATTAATTATCTATATATGTACTAGTGCGTGCAGGCTGTCCGTTGGTGTGACAACCCGAGACCGACGCTCCAGAAGATGCCTCTTTTATCCCGTTCTCGTCGTATGGTTCGTTTGTGTGTCGCATTCATCGTCACATCATTCGCATCATCAGCATTGCATCGGCACTCCGGTGCCGCTAGTTTTCAAAATATGCATACGTTATTAATTGTTGGTTCACTCCGTTCTCGTCGTAGACCGTTTCGAGACCAACCACACACGCCCGCGCCCGCGGAACCGTTATAATTCTTATTTTAAAAGGTGTGTATAAAATATTCTCGGATTGGGTTTAAACTTTGCGTGTAGTCTTATTTTAATGTAGGTAGGCCGCCTGCCAAATTTCGTCGCAATCGGAGTCCGTTCGATACCCAAACGGTCGACCTTAGCGGCACTGTCATCGGTTATCGTCGGACGTTTTTTCGGTGTCTTAAAAAATATCGTGTCGGGACACACATTCTCTCTCATCTCTGTCTAGCCACTTTACACAGCTCACCTAGCCGTTCCCGCGACCGGGACCGTCCGATTTCGATCCTACGGTCGAAATCAGGGCGAAAAAATAGCTAACCCTAGCCCGTGTCTATAAATAGACAACTCCCTCTTCCATATTCGGGCAGCCCCAGCCCTGCCTCGGGATCCATGCGCCCCCTCAAACCCTAGCGTAGCCTCTCCCTCCTCCCCCAGCCGCCAGGCCCGCCAAGGCCCAAATCCGGCCCTCTCGGGCCCGGATCGAGCTGTCGCTGGCGCCCGCAAATCGAGCCGCCCGAAGCCCCACAGCTCGTGCCCGAGCTGCTGCCTCGCGCTCCAGTCTCACGCAGCCTCCGTCAGCTGTCGTCAAGCCCCGATCTGGTCGCCCCCGAGCAGCAGCAGCTTCCCGCGCCGGACCTGCAGCAGGTCGCAACTCCACCGTCCGCCAACTTCGCCCGCCGGAATCGACTCCTCCTCGCCGGATGTGGCCGGGGCCGAGCCAGATCCGTCGCGCGAGAGACCCAACCCACCGACCCCTCGTTCGATATTTTGATGTGTTGTATGTTGTCTCTCCTCTAGTGGTGTTATATGAACGTCGACTACATAACACTTCACCATTATTTGGGCCTAGATGAAGGCATTGGGAAGTAGTAAGTAGATGATGGGTTGCTAGAGTGACAGAAGCTTAAACCATAGTTTATGAGTTGCTTCGTAAGGGACTGATTTGGATCCACTAGTTTAATGCTATGGTTAGACTTTGTCTTAATTCTTATTTCGTAGTTGCGGATGCTTGCGAGAGTGGTTAATCATAAGTGGGATGCTTGTCCAAGTAAGGGTAGTACCCAAGCAATGGTCCACCCACATATCAAACTATCAAAGTAGCGAACACGAATCATATGAACATGATGAAAACTAGCTTGACAGAAATTTCCATGTGTCCTCGGGAGCGTTTTACCTCCTATAAGAGTTTTTCCAGGCTTGTCCCTTGCTACAAAAGGGATTGGGCCACTTTTCCGCACCGTTTTTACTTTTTTTACTTGCTACTTGCTGCGAATCATCTTGTCACACAACTATTTGTTACCGATAATTTCAGTGTTTGCACACATTACCTTGCTGAAAACAACTTGTCAGATCCTTCTGCTCCTCGTTGGGTACGACACTCTTACTTATTGAAAGGGCTACGATAGATCCCCTATACTTGTGGGTCATCAAGACTCTTTTCTGGCGCCGTTGCCACGGAGTGAAGCGCCTTTGGTAAGTGGAATTTGGTAAGGAAACATTTATATAGTGTGCTGAAATTTATTGCCACTTGTCACTATGGAAACTAATCCTTTGAGGAGCTTGTTCGGGGTATCTTAACCTCGAACGGAAGCACAAGGAGTTGCTCCTCAACCTGCTGCACCTACTGAAAATATTTGCTATGAATTTCTTTTGGGTATGCTTGAGAAACTGCTGGCTAATCCTTTTACAGGAGATGGAACGTCACATCGAGACTTGCATCTAATCTATGTAGATGAAGTTTGTGGTTTATTTAAGCTTGCAGGTTTTCCCGAGGATGAGGTCAAGAAGAAGGTCTTTCCCTTATCTTTGAGGGATAAGGCGTTGACATGGTATAGGCTATGTGATGATACTTGATCATGGAATTACAACCGGTTGAAATTGGAATTTCATCAAAAGTTTTATCCTATGCATCTAGTACATCGTGATCGGAATTATATTTATAATTTTTGGCCTCGTGACAGAGAAAGCATCGCTCAATCTTGGGGGAGGCTTATATCAATGTTATATTCATGCCCCAACCATGAGCTCTCGAGAGAAATTATCATTCAGAACTTCTATGCTCGGCTTTCTCATGATGATCGCACCATGCTTGACACTTCTTGTACCAGTTCTTTTATGGAGAGAGATATTGACTTCAGATGGAATTTATTGGAAAGAATTAAACGCAACTATGAAGATTGGGAGCTTGATGAAGGTAAGGAGTCAGGTATGAATTTCAAGTTTGATCGCGTTAAATCCTTTGTTGAAACGAATACCTTTTGTGATTTTAGCGCTAAATATGGACTAGACTATGAGATAGTGGCTTCATTGTATGAATCATTTGCTGCTCATATTGATCTCCCTAAAGAGAAATGATTTAAATATCATCCTCCCTTAGAAGTCAATGTAGTTAAACCCAAACTAGTTGAAGAGAAAGTCATTGCCTATAATGATCCTATTGTCCCTAGTGCTTACATTGAGAAACCACCTTTCCCTATTAGGATTAAGGATCATTCTAAAGCTTCAACTGTGATACGCAGGGGCTACATTAGAACACCTAGACCCCTGAGCAAATTAGAGTTGAACCTAGCATTGCTATTATCAAAGATATCCTGTCCGACAATGTTGATGGCCATGATATTCACTTCTGTGAAGATGCTGCTAGAATTGCTAAACCACATGCTAGAGACAAACATAGGCCTGTTGTTGGCACGCCTGTTGTTTCTGTTAAGATAGGAGATCATTGTTATCATGGTTTATGTGACGTGGGTGCTAGTGTTAGTGCAATACCTCAATCATTATATGATGAAATTAAAGACGAGATTGCACCTGTCGAGATAGAACCCATTGATGTCACTATTCATCTTGCCAATAGAGACACTATCTGCCCTGTGGGAATTGTTAGAGATGTTGAAGTCTTGTGTGGTAAAACGAAGTACCCTGCTGATTTCCTCGTTCTTGCTACCACACAATATAGCTTTTGTCCCATCATATTTGGCAGACCTTTTCTCAATACTGGCAATGCTCGTATTGACCGTGAGAAGCAAACCGTCACTGTTGGCTTTGAAGGTGTGTGACATGAGTTCAATTTCTCCAAGTTTGGTAGACAACCTCATGAAAAGGAGTTGCCTAGTAAGGATGAAACTATTGCCCTAGCTTCTATTGCCGTGCCTCCTACTGATCCTTTAGAGCAATACTTTCTTGAGCATGAAAATGATATGCATATGGATGAAAGGGATGAGATAGATAGAGTTGTCTTTGAACAAAATCCTATCCTTAAGAATAACTTGCCTGTTGAACTGCTTGGAGATCCACGCCCAGCAAAGGGTGATCCTGTGTTCAAGCTTAAATAGTTTCCAGATACTCTTAAGTATGCTTATCTTGATGAAAAGGAGATATATCCTGTTATTATTAGTGCTAGCCTCTCAGAGCATGAAGAAAAGAAGTTATTAAAAACTCTGAGGAAGCACCGTGCTGCTATTGGATATACTCTTGATGATTTTAGGGGCATTAGTCCCACTCTATGCCAGCACAAGATTAAAGCTGATCCTGATTCCAAACCAGTTGCTGATCATCAAACGAGATTAAATTATAAGATGAAAGAGGTAGTAAGAAAAGAAATACTAAAGCTCGTGGAAGCAGGTATTATTTATCCTGTTGCTCATAGCGATTGGGTGAGTCCGGTGCATTGCGTCCCTAAGAAGGGAGGTATTACCGTTGTCCCTAATGATAAGGATGAATTGATCCCACAAAGGATTATTACTAGCTATAGGATGGTGATCGATTTTAGCAAATTGAATAAAGCCACTAGGAAAGATCATTACCCTTTGCCTTTTATCGACCAAATGCTAGAAAGACTGTCTAAACACACACACTTCTGCTTTCTAGACGGTTATTCTGGTTACTCCCAAATACCAGTTGCACAAGCTCATCAGGAGAAAACCACTTTCACCCGCCCTTTCGGTACCTTTGCTTACACACGTATGCCTTTCGGCTTATGTAATGCACCTGCTACCTTTCAAAGATGTATGATGGCTATATTCTCTGACTTTTGTGAAAAGATTGTTGAGGTTTTTATGGATGACTTCTCCGTTTACGGGTCTTCTTTTGATGATTGCCTCAACAACCTTGATCGAGTCTTGCAGAGATGTAAAGACACCAACCTTGTCTTGAATTGGGAGAAGTGTTACTTTATGGTTAATGAAGGCATCATCTTAGGACATAAAATTTCTGAAAGAGGTATTGAAGTCGATAAGGCTAAGGTTGATGCAATCGAGAAAATGCCATGCCCCACAGACATCAAAGGTATAAGAAGTTTCCTTGGTCATGCTGGTTTCTATAGAAGGTTCATTAAAGACTTCTCTAAGATTTCTAGGCTTCTTACCAATCTCTTGCAAAAGGATATTCCTTTTGTTTTTGACGATGATTGTGAGGAAGCCTTCGAAATACTTAAGAATGCCTTGATAACTGCACCTATTGTTCAACCACCTGATTGGAACTTACCTTTTGAAATCATGTGCGATGCTAGTGATTCTGCTGTTGGTGTTGTTCTAGGACAAAGAGTTGACAAGAAGTTGAATGTTATTCACTATGCTAGTAAAACTCTAGACAGTGCCCAAAGAAACTATGCTACTACTGAAAAGGAATTTTTAGCAGTCGTGTTTGCATGTGAAAAGTTCAGGTCTTACATAGTTGATTCCAAAGTCACTATTCACACTGATCACGCTGCTATTAAGTACCTCATGGAGAAGGAAGATGCTAAACCTAGACTTATCAGATAGGTTCCCTTGCTACAAGAATTTGATTTGTATGTCGTCGATAGGAAGGGTGCTGAGATCCCAGTAGCAGATAACTTGTCTAGGTTGGAGAATGTTCTTGATGACCCACAACCTATTGATGATAGATTTCCTGATGAGCAATTGAATGTCATCAATACATCACGTAGTGCACCGTGGTATGCTGATTATGCAAACTATATTGTTGCCAAATATATACCACCTAGTTTCACATACCAGCAAAAGAAGAAATTCTTCTTTGACTTGAGACATTACTTTTGGGATGATCCTCACCTTTATAAGGAAGGAGTAGATGGTGTTATTAGATGTTGTGTACCTGAACATGAACAGGGACAGATCCTATAGAAGTGTCACTCCGAGGCCTACGGAGGACACCATGCGGGAGATAGAACTGCACACAAGGTATTGCAATCAGGTTTTTCTTGGTCCACTCTCTTCAAGGATGCTCGTAAGTTTGTCTTGTCTTGTGACGAATGTCAAAGAATAGGTAATATCAGTAAACGTCAGGAAATGCCTATGAATTATTCACTTGTCATTGAACCATTTGATGTTTGGGCTTTGATTATATGGGACCTTTTCCAAAATCCAACGGGTATACTCATATCCTAGTTACTGTTGATTACGTTACTAAGTGGGTAGAAGCTATCCCAACTAGTAGTGTTGATCACAACACCTCTATCAGGATGCTTCAAGAAGTTATCTTCCCTAGTTTTGGAGTCCCTAGATATTTAATGACCGACGGTGGTTCACATTTCATTCATGGTGCTTTCCATAAGACGCTTGCTAAGTACGATGTCAATCATAGAATTGCTTCTCCCTATCATGCTCCGTCCAGTGGTCAGGTAGAGCTAAGAAATAGAGAGATTAAACTAATTCTGCAAAAGACTGTCAATAGGTCTAGAAAGAATTGGTCTAAGAAGCTCGATGATGCACTGTTGGCTTATAGAACTGCCTATAAGAATCCCATGGGCATGTCTCCGTACGAAATGGTTTACGACAAAGCATGTCATTTACCTCTTAAGCTAGAGCACAAGGCTTATTGGGCAATCAAAGAGCTCAACTTTGATTTCAAACTTGCTGGTGAGAAGAGGTTATTTGACATTAGCTCGCTTGATGAATGGAGAACTCAGGCATATGAGAATACCAAGTTGTTCAAAGAAAAGGTTAAGAGGTGGCATGATAAAAGGATACATAAACGTGAGTTCAATGTAGGTGATTATGTCTTGCTATATAATTCTCGTTTAAGATTTTTTGCAGGCAAGCTTCTCTCTAAATGGGAAGGTCCCTACATTGTTGAGGAAGTATATCGTTCCGGTGCCATCAAGATCAACAACACGGAAGGTAATTTTCCGAGAGTGGTAAATGGGCAAAGAATCAAGCATTATATCTCACGTACTTCCATAAATGTTGAAAGCAATATTATCAATACCATAACTCCGGAGGAGTACCTAAGGGATATTTGTCAGCTTGTTTCAGACTCCGAAAACGAAGAGGTATGTGATTCGGTAAGTAAACAGACTCCAAAACTTTTCCAGTAAGATTTTTTCTCCGTTTTGGAATTTTTGAAAAAATAGAAAAATTTAAAGTAGTCCGGAAAGCACATGAGGAGGCGACAAGCCTGGCAGGCGCCGGCCACCCCCTAGCCGCGCCTGGGGGCTTGTGGCCACCTCGTGTGCCTCCTGGACTCCGTTTTCTTGCGGAGTACTCCTTCTGGTCGGAAAAAAAATCATTATATATTCTCCCAAAAGGTCTGACCCTCGTATCACGCAAATTTCCTCTGTTTTCGTTTTGAGCCTGTTTCTGCTGCAGATCTAGATTGCTATGGCGTCACCAAAAGCTCCGAAGGACAAGATCTTCGAGAAGGTCATCAATCCCTACCTCACGGGAGTGTTGCAACACCCTCAATCTATTAAGATGTGTGAGGGGATGCTGCACATCCGTGATGTTGAGGGGCCCAAGAAGACCGGAAGCATGGAGGCGAGGCTCAAAGCAATGGAGCAACAAGTCTTCAAGTGCCAAGGGATGGTGGAGCGTGGACTCAACGCCAACCACATGATGATCACGGAGTTCACCAACAAGCACAAGATCGATGCCAATGACATCGGGAAGCACCTCTCCAGGCTCTATGACAGAATTGATCATCTCCAATCCCAGATCTATGACCTGCAGAACCAAAATTGTGAGTATGAGTATAGATTTCAATCAATACGGTTGGCTGCAGATTTGAGGATTCCGCAGACTCGGTCATCTTTCCATGATGGAGCACCTATGCCTTGGAAGACGGAGGATCAAACCCATGTTGCAACAACTCCACCAGCATCACCTCCAAAGGAAGACAACTAAGCATGGGTATGGGCAATCCCCTTGGCTTATGCAAAGCTTGTGGGAGTTGCCCCGGTATCGTATCACCATCACATCTTTTGCCTTTACCTTTTCTTAGTTCGATCCTTTTTGGCTTTATCTTTCTCTAGTAGAATAAAGGTCTTAGTGTTTTAGGCTTGAGTTTTGCTTTGTGTCACCCCCGATGTATTCGAGCTCGCCATATAATAAAGAGTGTCTTAGTTGAGGGCCTTGCCTCATGCCATGATCAAGAGAATGATAAAAGAACAAAAGCATGAAAGATCATGTAGTGATCTTATGGGAAGTGATGGCTTCACATATAAAAAGAATGTTGATTGAAACTTGTTGAGGCTAGACAAACGTAGACCTTGGTCATTGCTGCAATTAATAGGGAGTGATAAAGAAGGAGAGGTTCACATATAAATACATCTTCTTTGACACCATCTATGATTGTGAACACTCACTAAACTATTGCATGCTTAGAAGTAGATGTTGGACAAGGAAGACAACATAATGAATTGTGTTTTCTAATTTCCGAACAATGTTATATGACTAGAGATCCCTTAGCATGTGACGATTGCTTCCACCTCATATTAGCCAAAACTCCCGCACCAAGTAGAGATACTACTTGTGCATCCATAAACCTTCAACCCAGTTTTGCCATGAGAGTCCACCATATCTACCTATGGATTGAATAAGATCCCTCAAGTAAGTTGTCATCGGTGCAAGCAATAAAAATTGCTCCCTAATATGTATGATCTATTAGTGTGTGGAAAATAAGCTTTGTACGAACTTGTGATGAGGAAGACATAAAAGCGACAGACTGCATAATAAAGTTCTTTATCATAGGAGGCAATATAAAGTGACGTTCCTCCACACTAAGAGGACACACATCCAAACCTCAAAAGCGCATGACAACCTCTGCTTCCCTCTGCGAAGGGCCTATCTTGTACCTTTACCTTTTTCCCTTGAAAGAGTCATGGTGATGTACACCAATTCTTTATTTCGCCTTTATCTTGGCTAATGTCATATGTTAGGGAAAGATCTATATTCATATGTCAGCTTGGAAGTAAGTATTCATGAATTATTATTGTTGACTTTACCCTTGAGGTGAATGGTTGGGAGGCGAAACTATAAGCCCCTATCTTTCTCTGTGTCCGACTAAAACTTTGGTCTCATGAGTACCACGTGAATTGTAGCAATTGTAGAAGACAAAATGATGATTGAGTATGTGGATTTTCTTTACAAGCTCTTACTTGACTGTTTCTGATGTTATGATAAATTGCAATTGCTTCAATGACTAAAGGCTATCGGTTGTTAATTCTCGGTAAGGCTCTTGACCCATACTTTACTTTGTGAAGGAATTGTCACTTTAGCATAAGAGTTCATATGATGGTATTTCTGTTCTGAATAGGATCATGATGCGTGCATGTCCGTATCTTGTTTTCTCAACACCTCTCTCTCTAAACATGTGGGCATATTTATTGATCTCGGCTTTCGCTTGAGGACAAGCGAGGTCTAAGCTTGGGGGAGTTGATACGTCCATTTTGCATCATGCTTTCAAGTTGATATTTATGGCTTTATGGGCTGTTATTACACTTCACGGTACAATACTTATGCCTTTTCTCTCTTATTTTGCAAGGTTTACATGAAGAGGGAGAATACCGACAGCTGAAATTCTGGCCTGAAAAAGGAGAAAGTTTGAGATACTTATTCTGCGCAACTCCAAAAGCCGTGAAAATCAACGAGGATTTATTTTGGAATTTATAAAAAATACTGGGCCGAAGAAGTACTAGAGGGGAGCCAACAGTATGCCACAAGCCTGCTAGGCGCGACCTCCCCCTCGCCGCGCCTAGGGGGCTTGTGGGCTCCCAGCTGGCCCTCTGTCCCCCCTCTTTTGCTACAAGAAGGGTTACGTTCCAGAAAAAAATCAGGAGGAGGCTTTCGGGAGGATTCACCGCCGCCACGAGGCGGAACTTGAGCAGAACCAATCTAGAGCTCCGGCAGGACGATCCTGCCGGGGAAACTTCCCTCCCGGAGGGGGAAATCATCATCATCGTCATCACCAACACTCATCTCATCGGAGGGGACTCGTCACCATCAACATCTTCATCAGCACCATATCATCTCCAAACCCTAGTTCATCTCTTGTAACCAATCTCCGTCTCGCGACTCCAATTGGTACTTGTAAGGTTGCTAGTAGTGTTAATTACTCTTTGTAGTTGGTGCTAGTTGGATTACTTGGTGGAAGATTATATGTTCAGATCCTTGATGCTACTCATTACCTCTCTGATCATGAATATGATTATGCTTTGTGAGTAGTTACTTTTGTTCCTGAGGACATGGGATAAGTCATGCTATAAGTACTCTTGTGAATTTGGTATTCGTTCGATATTTTGATGTGTTGTATGTTGTCTCTCCTCTAGTGGTGTTATGTGAACGTCGACTACATAACACTTCACCATTATTTGGGCCTAGAGGAAGGCATTGGGAAGTAGTAAGTAGATGATGGGTTGCTAGAGTGACAGAAGCTTAAACCCTAGTTTATGCGTTGCTTCGTAAGGGGCTGATTTGGATCCACTAGTTCAATGCTATGGTTAGACTTTGTCTTAATTCTTCTTTCGTAGTTGCGGATGCTTGCGAGAGGGGTTAATCATAAGTGGGATGCTTGTCCAAGTAAGGGCAGTACCCAAGCGACGGTCCACCCATATATCAAACTATCAAAGTAGCGAACGTGATTCATATGAACATGATGAAAACTAGCTTGACAGAAATTCCCATGTGTCCTCGGGAGTGTTTTACCTCCTATAAGAGTTTGTCCAGGCTTGTTCCTTGCTACAAAAGGGATTGGGCCACTTTTCTGCATCGTTGTTACTTTTGTTACTTGCTACTTGATGCGAATCATCTTGTCACACAACTACTTGTTACCGATAATTTCAGTGCTTGCAGACATTACCTTGCTGAAAACCACTTGTCAGATCCTTCTTCTCCTCGTTGGGTTCGACACTCTTACTTATCGGAAGGACTATGATAGATCCCCTATACTTGTGGGTCATCACGCCTCGCCTCGCCCGACCCAGCTCCACCAACCGTGGAGGCCCAGCTTGCTCCCTCCGCTCGCGAGCCGGCCTCCTCCTCGCTTCGGCCCAGCGCCCGAGCCGGCCCAGATCGCCCTTTCGGCCTGTCTCGCCATCTCCTCCGAGCCGACTTGGGTCGAGCCCAGTTAGGTGAGCTGACCCCCACAACCGTCTATTTTGCGCCCGTGCACCTTTTAGCTATCCCGCGCCCCTGTGCTGTTTAGGCCGAGTGTAAAGATTCGACCCGTTAATATTTTTTTAGGTCCGCGAATTTATTTATTTTCACAAAATAGCATATTTTTCAAACATCCGTAATTTCTATTCCGTGCGTCAGATTCTGATGAGTTAGATATGTAACTTGGTTAAAATTTCATGTAGAATATTATTTTCCAACTCTCATGCATACTTAATGTTGTTTAGTGTGCTGTTTGCATTGTTTTGTGTGTCGACGCGATAAAAACGGTTTAGGTAATAGTTATTTACCCTTAGCTCTGTTGGAGATGAGCCATATATGTAAATGGACTAGAACGACAAGTAGAATCACGAGAACCACTTTGTTTTGCCGTGTAAGAAACATAAAATGTGATTAGGATAAATCTGGACAGAATTAGAACTTCCGGCCTCATTTAAAATGCCTAGATAGGTATATTATTTGTGCTTCACCCCTTGCCATGTTTAACAATGTTTAATATTGCCGTGAAAATAAACTTTAGTAAACTAAATAATTAAACTTGGAGTTTCGTCAATATGCAACCCGTTGCATACCGAGCCTTACTTAATGTGTAGTGTTTGGTTGTGTGAATTGCCATGCCAAGCCTTGCATATTTATAGCTGATCATGGATCATATTAGGAGGTGCATCTTATCGTGCTTTTGTCGTGGTGTTGTTGTGTGTTGATTCTTGTTGTTTCGGTTTACTTCGTCTCGATAGATTTCTGCAAGCATGTCAGAATGTGAGGATCCGTTCGACTACGTCGGTTCGTCTGCTTCACGGAGTCGTTCTTCTTCCAATGCGGGATCTCAAGCAAGATGATCATTTCCCTAGATACCATTACTATCATTGCCATGCTAGTTGTTTCGTTTTTATCGTTATGTCTCGCTGCCTACCACCTGTTAAATATCAGTATTCCAACACTGCCATGAAAACCTTCAACCTGATCACAACCTAGCAAACCACTCATTGGCTATGTTAACGCTTACTTAACCATTGGATAGTGTTGCTAGTTCCAGGTGCAGTTGCTTCCATGTGATAACATGGGTTCCTTGTTATATCACCCTATTAATGTTATTTAAATTAATGCACCTATATACTTGGTAAAAGGTGGAAGGCTTGGCCTTCTAGCATGGTGTTTTGTTCCGCCTTTGTCGCCTTAGTTTCGGCTACCGGTGTTATGTTCCATAATTGAACGCTCCTAACATGCTTGGGGTTGTTATGGGGACCCCATAGATTCTCGTTTTGCGATAAAGCTCGTCTCGAAACGTGCTACCTCTTGAGCTTGCATTGGTTTTTCCCTTGAAGAGGAAAGGGTGATGCAGCACAATAGCAGTAAGTATTTCCGTTAGTTTGAGAACCAAGGTATCAATCCAGTAGGAGTATCAAGACAAGTCACCAATGTACGTGCGTAAAAACAAACAAACTTGCACCCAATGCTATAAAGGGGTTGTCAATCCCTTCACGATTAATTGCAAGGTGAGATTTGAAGGTGGAAAGTGCAACAAAGTAAAAGTGTAGAGCTGAAAATATGACGTGAAGTAGACCCGGGGGCCATAGTGTTCACTAGAGGCTTCTCTCATGATAGCAAGTATTACGGTGGGTGAACGAATTACTGTCGAGCAATTGATAGAACCGCGCAAAGTCATGATGATATCTAAGGCAATGATCATACATATAGGCATCACATCCGAGACAAGTAGACCGATACTGTCTGCATCTACTATTATTACTCCACACATCAACCGCTCTCCAACATGCATCTAGTGTCTTGAGTTCATAACAAACAGAGTAACGCCTTAAGCAAGATGACATGATGTAGAGGGATAAATTCATGCAATAGATATAACCCCCATCTTTTTACCCTTGATGGCAACAACATGATGCGTTCCTCACTGCCCCTTCTGTCACTGGGTGAGGACACCGCACGGTATGAACCCAAAACCAAGCACTTCTCCCATTGCAAGAATTATAGATCAAGTTGGCCAAATGAAACCCACAACTCGAAGAGAATTACAAGGATACAAAATGATGCATATAAGAGATCAGGAGAGACTCAAATAATATTCATAGATAATCTGATCATAAATCCACAATTCATCGGATATCGACAAACACACCGCAAAAGAAGATTACATCGGATAGATCTCCATGAAGATCATGGAGAACTTTGTATTGAAGATCCAAGAGAGAGACGAAGCCATCTAGCTACTAGCTATGGACCCGAAGGTCTGTGGTGAACTACTCACGCATCATCGGAGAGACAATGGTGTTGATGAAGAAGCCCTCCGTGTCCAAATCCCCCCTCCGGGAGGGCACCAGAACGGTCCTCAGATGGGATCTTGCGAAGACATAAGCTTGCAGCGGCGGAAAAGTATTTTCGTGGCTCTCTCTCGCAGTTTTTGATTTTTAGAGAATTTATAGGCGGAAGAAGTAGGGCAAAGGAGCCACGGGGGGCCCACAAGCCTGCTAGGCACGCCCCCACGCCGCGGCTAGGGGGCTCTCAAGTCCCCTGCGTATCTTCTGTTTTGGAAAAAATAATTCCGGAGGTTTTATTTCGTTTGGACTCCGTTTAATATTCTCTTGTGAAAAAGGTCAAAAACACGAAAAAAACAGAAACTGGCACTTGGCACTGAGTTAACTGGTTAGTCCCAAAAAAGATATAAAATAGCATAATCATGCATACAAAACATCCAAAGTTGACAAGATAATAGCATGGAACCATAAAAAATTATAGATACGTTGGAGACGTATCAAGCATCCCCAAGCTTAACTCCTGCTCGTCCTTGAGTAGGGAAGTGATAAAGACTGAATTTTTGATGTGGAATGCTACCTAACATATTTGTCCTTTGTAACTTATTTCTTGTGGCATGAACGTTCAGATCCGTAAGATTCAAAACAATAGTTTACTATTGACATGAAAACAATAATACTTCAAGCAAGCTAGCAAGGCAATCATGAACTTTTGAAATAACAAGGCCAAGGAAAGTTATCCCTACAAAATCATATACTCTGGCTATGCTCCATGATCCCCACACAACGAATTTAAGTCATGCACAACCCCGGTATTGGCCAAGTAATTGTTTTCACACTCTTACTTTCTCAAACTTTTTCAACTCTCACGCAATACATGAGCGTGAGCCATGGATATAGCACTATAGGTGGAATAGAGTGTGGTGGAGGTTGTGAGGCAAAAAGGAGGAGATGGTCACATCGACTCGGCGTATCAACAGGCTATGGAGATGCCCATCAATAGATATCAATGTGAATGAGTAGGGATTACCATGCAACGGATGCACTTAGAGCTATAAGTGTGTGAAAGCTCAAAAGGACAACTAGTGGGTGTGCACCCAACTTGCTTGCTCACGAAGATCTAGGGCAATTTTGAGGAAGCCCATCATTGGAATATACAAGCCAAGTTATATAATGAATATTCCCACTAGTATATGGAAGTGTCAAAACAAGAGACTCTCTATCATGAAGATCATGGTGCTATTTTGAAGCACAAGTGCGGAAAAAGATAGTAGCATTGTCCCTTCTCTCTTTTTCTCTCTTTTTTTGTTTGGTCTCTTTGGCCTCTTTTTATTTTTTATTTTTCCCTCACATGGGACAATGCTCTAATAATGATGATCATCACACTTTTATTTACTCACAGCTCAATACTTAGAGCAATGATGACTCTATAGGAAATGCCTCCGGCAGTGTACCGGGATGTGCAACGATCTAGCTTGGCGTATGACGTTGAAACATCTCGCT
Source organism: Hordeum vulgare subsp. vulgare (assembly GCF_904849725.1). Taxonomy (NCBI): domain Eukaryota; kingdom Viridiplantae; phylum Streptophyta; class Magnoliopsida; order Poales; family Poaceae; genus Hordeum; species Hordeum vulgare. The sequence goes on along the minus strand of NC_058522.1, from coordinate 431,134,684 downwards.
AGCTATCTTGTGATCATGCAATGGCAATATGTAAGTGACGGCACAAGTCATGAGACAGAACGGTGGGAGTTGCATGGCAATATATCTCGGAATGGCTTATGAAAATGCCATAGTAGATAGGTATGGTGGCTATTTTGAGGAAGGTATATGGCGGGTTTGTGCACCGGCGAAAGTTGTGCCGCACTAGAGGGTTAGCAACGGTGGAAGGTGAAAGTGCATCTATACCATGGACTCACATTAGTCATGAAGAACTCATATACTTATTGCGAAAGTTTTATTAGTAATCGAAACAAAGTGCTAAACGCATACTCCTAGGGGAAGGGTTGGTAGGTGTTAACCATCGCGCGATCCCGACCGCCACACAAAGGATGACAATCAATAAATCAATTATGCTTCGACTTCCTAACATAGCGGTTCACCATACGTGCATGCTACGGGAATCACTAACTTCAACGCAAGTATTTCTAGATTCACAACACCCTACTAATTGTTAGGAATCAAACTTCTCTTACTAATCAATGCACATGAATATGGAAGTTTTTATTATATCCTCTTTGGATGCCTATCATCTTTAGGACTACTTTCATAGCACAAGCCAATTACCAAATTACTGAGAGAGCACTCTCAAAAAGATATAAGTGAAGATCGAGAGTTTTTATTTCTTCAAAATATGACACCGCCATGCTCTAAAAAGATTTAAGTGAAGCACTAGAGAAAATTTATCTAGCTCAAAAGATATAAGTGAAGCACATGCGAGCTAAATTGCCTAACTCAAAAGATATAAGTGAAGCTCAGTGAGTATTCTAGAAAATTCACGATGAGTGCATGTCTCTCTCAAAAAGGTGTGCAGCAAGGATGACTGTGACACAACAAAAAGAAAATACTCCTATAATACACGACGCTCCAAGCAAAACACATATCATGTGGTGAATAAAAATATAGCTCCAAGTAACGTTGCCGATGGATTGAAGACGAAAGAGGGGATGCCTTCCCGGGGCATCCCCAAGCTTAGGATTTTTGGTGTCCTTGAATTTGGCTTGGGATGCCTTGGGCATCCCCAAGCTTGAGCTCTTTCCACTCTTTATCCCATTGTCCATGAGAACATCACCCAAAACTTGAAAACTTCACAACACAAAACTTGAACAGAAACTCGTGATATCATTAGCTTAAGAAAACAAACTACCAACTCTTTAGGTACTGTAGTAAACTTGATTTCTATTTAGATATGTTAGATTACTGTATTCTCACTTTTCCATGGCTAGTACCCCCCGATACTATCCATAGTTTCATCAAAATAAGCAATCAACACAACAAAAACAGAATCTGTCAAAAACAGACCAGTCTGTAGCAATCTGTATACTTCGTATACTTCTGGTATCTCAACAATTCTGAACAATTATGAAAATTAGGACAATTGGCATATCAACCGGCAGAAAAAAGAATCAACTCAAAAGCTCTTTCTGGATAGGAACTAAAAATAATTTCGTGAGTGCAAAGTTTCTGTCTTTTTCAGCAAGATCAAACAACCATCACCAAAACTAGTCATAAAGGTTTTACTTGGCTCAAACACAAAAAGGAACACAAAAAACACAATCATAACAGAATTATGATGGTGTGGACACAAAAAAACATAAATAAAAAAGCAAAGATAAATTCATTGGGTTGCCTCCCAACAAGTGCTATTGTTTAACGCCCTTAGCTAGGCATAAGGCGATAAAATCAAGTATCGTCGTCTTTGGTGCTCAAACCATAAGTAGCCCTCATCATGGATTCATAAGGCAATCTTATTTTATTTCTAGGAAAGTGTTCCATGCCCTTCTTTAATGGAAATTGAAATCTAATATTCCCTTCCTTCATATCGATGATAGCACCAACAGTCCTAAAGAAAGGTCTACCAAGAATGATGGGACATGTCGGATTGCAATCAATATCAAACACAATGAAATCTACGGGTACATAGTTCCTATTTGCAGCAAATAAGAACATCATTGATCCTTCCCATAGGTTTCTTAACAGTAGAATCCGCAAGATGCAAATTAAGAGAGCACTCATCAATCTCATTGAAGCCTAGAACATCACATAAAGACTTTGGAATAGCGGAAACACTAGCACCCAAATCACACGAAGCATTGCATTCATAGTTTTCAATCTTGATTTTGATAGTAGGTTGCCACTCATCATGAAGTTTTCTAGGAGTAGATATCTCCAACTCAAGTTTCTCTTCAAGAGATTTCATCATAGCATCAACGATACGATCGGTAAAGGCCTTATTTTGACTATAAGCGTGTGGAGAGTTTAGCATGGATTGCATCAAGGAAATACATTCAATTAGAGATCAACTATCATAATTGAATTCCTTGAAATCCAAAGTAGTAATTTCATTACTACTCAAAGTTTTGATATCCTCTACTCCACTTTCAGTGCTTTTAGCATCAAGATAGATAGACTCCGAATCATTGGGGCGTTTCTCAACCAAAGTGGATACATATCCAGCCCCATAATCATTAGGTTTGACATTAGAAAACGAGGATTCAATGGGAGTCACACCAAGCACTTTAAGATCTTCGTGATTCTCATCACGAGAACACGCCTTTTTAAGCCATTCATGTCTGGCACGAATTTGGGCTGTTCTTTCTTTACTCTCATTCATGGAAACACACATAGCTTTCAAAGTTTCATCCATATTAATCTTGGGAGGAGCACATATCAAATTCAAAGCATCAATATCAAGAGACATTCTATCAATGGTCCTAGCCAAGTCATCAATTTTGAGTAGTTTTTCTTCTATGGACGCATTGAAAATCTTTTGCGAGTTGATAAACTCTTTAATATTACTCTCAAGACCAGAGGGTAATTTATTGTAATTTCCATGAGCATTGTTGTAGGAATTGCCAAAGTTATTAGAGGGATTACTAGGAAAAGGCCTAGGAATAAAGTTACCTCTATAAGCATTGTTGTTGCCAAAATTATTCCTACCAACAAAATTAACATCCAAGCTTTCATTGCTATTCTCAATCAAGGAAGACAAAGGCATATCATTTGGATCAAGAGGAGCACCTTTACTACCAAACAATTTCATTAACTCATCCATCTTAGTACACAAAGAGTTAATTTCTTCTATAGCATGCACTTTTTTACTAGTAGGTGACCTTTTAGTGTGCCATTGAGAATAATTTGTCATGATATTGTCTAGGAGTTTTGTCGCTTCTCCTAATGTGATTTCCATGAAAGTTCCACCGGAGGCGGAATCGAAGATATTTCTAGAAGCAAAATTCAAACCAACATAGAAGATTTGTATAATCATCCAAAGACTCAAGCCATGAGCGGGACAATTTCTAATCATCAATTTCATTCTCTCCCAAGATTGTGCAACATGTTCATGATCTGGTTGCTTAAAATTCATGATATCATTACGGAGAGAGATAATCTTAGCCGGTGGAAAATACTTGGATATATAAGCATCTTTACACTTGTTCCAAGAATCAATACTATTTTTGGGCAAAGATGAAAACCAAGTTTTTGCTCGATCTCATAATGAGAACGGAAATAACTTCAATTTAATCACATCATTATCCACATCTTTCTTCTTTTGCATATCGCATAACTCAATGAAGGTATTAAGATGGGATGCGACATCTTCACTAGGAAGGCCAGAAAATTGCTCTTTCATAACAAGATTCAGCAAAGCAGCATTGATTTCATATGATTCCGCACTAGTGGCGGGAGCAATCGGAGTACTAATAAAATCATTATTATTAGTATTCGAGAAGTCACACAATTTGGTGTTTTCAGTCATGGTGACTTCAGCAAGCAGACAAGCACACAAGCGAACAGAAAGCAAGCGGAAGAAAAGGGCGAACGAGAAAGGCAAATAGTTTTGTAAATTTTTGTTTTTCAGAAGTGGGGGAGAGGAAAACGAGAGGCAAAAGGCAAAGAAAAGTAAATGCAAGAGATGAGTTTGCGATATTTACTTGGATAAGCTTCACTTAGAATAGTCCCCGGCGCCAGAAATTGACACGTTGAAGGGAGACTATTCTTGACTTGATACTCCCCGGCAACGGCGCCAGCAATTCTTCTTGCTACCTCTTGAGCTTGCGTTGGTTTTTTCCCTTGAAGAGGAAAGGGTGATGCAGCACAGTGGTAGTAAGTATTTCTCTCATTTTGAGAACCAAGGTATCAATCCAGTAGGAGTATCAAGACAAGTCACCAATGTACCTGTGCAAAAACAAACAAACTTGCACCCAACACTATAAAGGGGTTGTCAATCGCTTGCTTAACCATTAGATAGTGTTGCTAGTTGCAGGTGCAGTTGCTTCCATGTGATAACATGGGTTCCTTGTTATATTACCCTATTAATGTTATTTAAATTAATGCACCTATATACTTGGTAAAAGGTGGAAGGCTTGGCCTTCTAGCATGGTGTTTTGTTCCGCCTTTGCCGCCTTAGTTTCGGCTACCGGTGTTATGTTCAATAATTGAACGCTCCTAACATGCTTGGGGTTGTTATGGGGACCCCATAGATTCTTGTTTTGCGATAAAGCTCGTCTCGCAACGTGCTACCTCTTGAGCTTGCGTTGGTTTTTCCCTTGAAGAGGAAAGGGTGATGCAGCATAGTAGCAGTAAGTATTTCCCTTAGTTTGAGAACCAAGGTATCAATCCAGTAGGAGTATCAAGACAAGTCACCAATGTACGTGCGCAAAAACAAACAAACTTGCACCCAACGCTATAAAGGGGTTGTCAATCCCTTCACGATTAATTGCAAGGTGAGATCTGAAGGTGGAAAGTGCAACAAAGTAAAAGTGTAGAGCTGAAAACATGATGTGAAGTAGACCCGGGGGCCATAGTGTTCACTAGAGGCTTCTCTCATGATAGCAAGCATTACGGTGGGTGAACGAATTACTGTCGAGCAATTGATAGAACCGCGCAAAGTCATGATGATATCTAAGGCAATGATCATACATATAGGCATCACGTCCGAGACAAGTAGACCGATATTGTCTGCATCTACTACTATTACTCCACACATCAACCGCTATCCAACATGCATCTAGTGTATTGAGTTCATAACAAACAGAGTAACGCCTTAAGCAAGATGACATGATGTAGAGGGATAAATTCATGCAATAGATATAAACCCCATCTTTTTACCCTTGATGGAAACAACACGATGCGTGCCTCGCTACCCCTTCTATCACTGGGTGAGGACACCGCACGGTGTGAACCCAAAACCAAGAACTTCTCCCATTGCAAGAATTATAGATCAAGTTGGCCAAACGAAACCCACAACTCGAAGAGAATTACAAGGATATGAAATCATGCATATAAGAGATCAGAAGAGACTCAAATAATATTCATAGATAATCTGATCATAAATCCACAATTCATCGGATCTCGACAAACACACCGCAAAAGAAGATTACTTCGGATAGATCTCCATGAAGATCATGGAGAACTTTGTATTGAAGATCCAAGAGAGAGAAGAAGTCATCTAGCTACTAGCTATGGACCCGAAGGTCTGTGGTGAACTACTCACGCATCATCGGAGAGGCAATGGTGTTGATGAAGAAGCCCTCCGTGTCCGAATCCCCCCTCCGGCAGGGCACCAGAACGGTCCCCAGATGGGATCTTGCGAAGACAGAAGCTTGCGGCGGCGGAAAAGTATTTTCGTGGCTCTCTTTGGCAGCTTTTGATTTTTAGGGAATTTATAGGCGGAAGAAGTAGGGCAAAGGAGCCACGGGGGGCCCATAAGTCTACTAGGCGCGCCCCCAGGCCGGGGCTAGGGGGCTTGTGACCTCCCCCGGGGTCCTTTGCCTTGGTTCTAAAGTCCCCTGCGTATCTTCTCTTATGGAAAAAATCAATTCGGAGGTTAAGGTCAAAAACACGGAAAAAACAGAAATTGGCACTTGGCACTGAGTTAATAGGTTAGTCCCAAAAATGATATAAAATAGCATAATCATGCATACAAAACATCCAAAGTTGGCAAGATAATAGCATGGAACCATAAAAATTTATAGATGTTGGAGACGAATCACAACACCCAACATTGGTACTATATTTGCCCAACATAATAACTTTGTTAATACTGAAAAACATAGGGAGTCAGCGCTACCCGAGGAGTAATTCAACATAATACAGGGAGGGCCAGTGCTGATGGTGTTGGTCCTAAACTAGAGCCGTTTGTGGGGCAACCTGGGGCAACTTGGGTGATGTCTATCAGGCCACCGTACGTGTGCCTATCCTCGTGTCCTTAGAACGAGATACGCGGCTCCTATCGGGATTGTCGACACGCCGGGCGGCCTTGCTGGACTTGTTTTACCTTTCTCGAGCGTCTTGTGCGAGGGATTCCGAGGATGCTTTGGGTTATCTCGAGGTTGAGGTTTTCCAATAGGAACCCGAGGAGATCACGGGTTTCCCTGATCGAGGTCATTCCGTCGCAGCGTGTGGTAGTTTGTGATGGACTAGTTGGAGCACCCCTGCAGGGTTAAATCTTTTAGAAAGCCGTGCCCGTATTTATGTGGCAATCTGGAAACTTTGTTTAACATCCGGTTCTAGATAACTCAAAGTAAGCTTAATTGAAACTTGTCAACTGAGTGTGTAACCGTGTCTATCTCTTACGTGAGCTCCTTCTCCAATCGAGGACACGGCGGGGTTATGTCTGATGTAAGTAGGTGTTCAGGATCATTCTTTTGATCATTATTAGTTCACGTCCGCTATGTGTAGTTCATCCCCCTCTTATTCTTGTACTCGTAAGTTAGTCACCTCAAATAAATGCTTAGTCGCGTGCTGCATCCTCACCACTGAACCATACCTCACCCATTAAGCTTTGCTAGTCTTGATACCTTTGGAAATAAGATTGCTGAGGCCCTGTGGCTCATAGATGACTACAACACCAGTTGCGGGTACAGGTAAAGAGTTATCTGACGTGAGCGCGCTGATTGTGCTATTTGGAGTTTCTTCTTCTTCTTCATCATCAATCTAGGATGGGTTCCAGACCGACAGGCCGGGATAGCAAATGGACGTCGTTCTTTTATCGTTTGTTTTCGTCCGTAGTCGGACCCTGCACTTGTTCATGATGATTGTATGTATTATACTGATGTGACTCTGATGTAGTTTGTGGCGAGTGTAACGCAACTCTTTATTCTCATCTTTTCAGTACATGTACTTATAACGATATCCATTCTTGCAAAACGACAACATGCATTTCTATCCTTGTCGAGGCCCTCGTGCCAAAATAAGGATAGGACTGCATCTTGGGCGTTACAAATTGGTATCAGAGCTGTACCGACCTAGGAGCCCCCTTGGTTGATTGAACTTGGCCGAGTCGAGTCTAGTAAAAACTACTTTGAGTCTAGTTATATATCGGAGAGTAGGATTCTTTTTTCTCCTCTTCTATGTTGTGGTGAGGAATCTTGACGTAATAATTTTAATTCTACTCCTCTTCTCACTCAAAAAAAAATCAGGATCACGCGGATATTCTTGGAATCTATATGATGTCGATGTCGAGGAGTTCTGACTTGGTGCCTCCTGCCGTGTTGATTTTATTTTGGGGAGTTGCAAGGGATTCTTGAGCACATCGTTATCTTTCAGATTTCTTAGTATCTCAGGAGAAGGATGTTCGAAATTGCTTCAATACTGGTAGTGGCGAGATAACCCCGGAATCCCCAGTATTGGTGCAGAGAGTTCGGGAGTACTGCCATACTTAGTATGGTTGTGATTACGAGGATCTAAAATAGACGAGTTTCCGAGGTCTCTGGTTATGTGTTGATGGATGTGACACACTGGAGGGTAGTGTTATTGCTAGGAGTTGAGTGATGGGTTTTACTCCGTGTATCCGTGGACCCGATTGCATGACCAGAAATTTCGAAAGTTCTTAGGTGGGAATTCACGGAGTTACTTATAGGACAATCTTCCAGCAGATGCATGGTGTGAGGTTGGGGTTCGACATCTAGTGGATTTGTTTGTTCATGGTCGTCTTAAAGCGGTTCTCGTTGTGTCTTAAAGAGTCCTTATAGCTTGCTACGACTCGGGGACACTTCGTAGGTCGTGTGCACTGCCTTGTACATGATGGCTACTGTAGGGTCGAGCCCGTGCGATACTATCCACGGAAATATCGAACGAAATCTGTGTCATGAATTTGTTTTGGCTTGTTTCGTAAGTTTCATCCTTTGTTTTGTTGGAGTATGGTAATTCGAGTTGTTTCGATGTCAAATAGTGATTCATAACTTTCCAAGAGGTGTTCTCATATTTTTATGGGAGTGCAAATTCTTTTTCTCAATCAAATTGTCTTATCAAATTCTTTCCAACTGGAGTCGTCATCTCAATTCTTTTCATCCGGTGTGCTTCTGTTCAAGTGGATTCAATCCTCCCAATTTGGCAACATCAATCTCTCATTTCTTTTCGGAGTTCATCTCATCTGACCCAAGTTGTCTTTGTTTTCCCCGCCCTCCCACCCTTTTCTTAAGTGATTCAATTTTCATCCAAGTATCTTCCTTTCATTATCGCTTCTGCTATCTTTTCTTTCTTTTGTTACCGGTGATTCATTATGAAGGTTCTCAGGAGTTCCGAGTTCATCATTCTTCATTCTTGTTCTCTTTTCCGGTGGATTCAATTCAAGATCTCGGCGTCCTTCATATCCTTTTCATCATTTTAATTCTTTCCCATGTTGAAAATTCTTATCAAGTCTTTCTTGTTGTCATCTCTCTCCATTCTATCGGCAGTGTTCTAGTTATCTCAGAGTTTCTTGTTTTTAGTCCTTGCAATTAATTCGAGGTGCTAACCTCATCAAGTTTTCATTTGTACCAGCGCAATCAATATTTCTTAGCAATCCATTCATCCAGTGTTTCTTTTGAGTGGGCTCATAACCCACAGGCTTTTCCCAGGATCTTATCTGGCTCTTCTAATCTTTTCCGGAGATCTCTAATTCTTTTCAACTATGATGTAAGTATGAATTTCATCAGTCATATTCCTTCTTCAAGATCGCTTCAAATTTATTTTCGTCATTGGCTCAATTTTTCCTTTTTCATTATTCCGGAGTGTCCCAGTTATTCTTGTTGGTGTTCTCTTCATCATTTTCAGCTTGGAAGGCCAAAGAGGTGTTTTTCTCAAATCTTGGTCCATTCTCTTGAAGATTCATCATTTCAGCTTTGTGTCATCATCTTGAATTGTTCCCAATCATGAGAATTCTTTCCATATCTATCCGTTGCATTTCAGATTTGTTTTCATTCTCGATGCTCCGAAAACCATCATTTCAGAAGATTTCTTCGCTCCCAGCCTTCAGCTTTCATTCTCAAAGTCTTCTCAATTGTTGTCTCTTCGTTCGTCTCTCAGTTATTCTGGTGCCTTGTTGAAGTTTCTGTTAGGCGGTTCATGATCTCTTCATTATCAAGTATATTCATTCATTCATGGTTGTCTCATTCATTTCAATTCTTACCGGTGTTTCTTTCAAGATTTCTTCTAGTTTGTTCTCATATCTCTCCTCAATCTTTCCAGGAGAATAAGTGGTATGCTAAACTCGTTGCTTGTCATAAATTTAACTTGATGAAGGATAAGCATAATATAAATCTTATTCTTGTTTCATCAAGTGATTTCAAGCTTTCTTCCGGAGTGGCTCATGATATCAATTCTTTTCTCAAGGTGTTCTTCAAGATTCTTGTTAGAGTACCTAAAGTATTCTTTGTCTTGCATTTCAAAGTGCAATTGTTCCTCCTTTATGCTTGTGGTGGTATTATAGCATTCTTGTTAGTGGAGGAGTCTCGAAGTGAAGTTGTTTCAAGAATTAATTATGTAAACCCACCAAACCCTTTGATCATGAGATTTTTTCACCCATGGTTTCTTCATTGAGTTATCTTGGATTACATTTCGCCTAAAGCTTTTCCTACGGATTGTTGCTATTATGGTGATTATCATTGATCCAAGTTCTCAATGTATCCTCTTGATGTAAGAAATTTTGCATTTCTTGTTGCATCCAATCAATCCCTGTTTCTATTAGTGGCGGGTTGTCAACTCATCAATCGAGATGGTTTTCATAAGTCCACTACAAGCTTGTTCTTTTCGTTGTTGATTTTCCAACAACTCCATTCAATCCTCCTTTGTAGGATTCTCTTCAATTCAATTGTGGTAGTATTTTTCATTTCCTTCTTCCCAAAATCTTGTTTCTGTTCTCTTGTTCAGGAGTTGTTGTGTTGCTGCTCTCTTGAGTCTATCATCTTGTTCTATCAAGATCATGTTCTTCCCTTGCGTATCCCTTTAATCGGAGTGTTGTGTCTTCTTTATTATTGTTTCCTTGCTTATCAATTTAGTTGGTTTCTTGTGAATTTTGTCAAGATCTTTCCATCTTATCAAAATTTTGCCCTTTTTCCTACCGAAGTGCTGCCGAAATTTTGATTGAATTCTTGCTTGTTTCTTATATCATGCTTCATCCCTTTCAACCTTAAAGATTCATTGGTTTCACTCGTTTATCAAAGAAGCGTCTAAGTTTTACCTCTTGCCTTCTCATCCTCTTCCCCTCTTCATTCTTAGATCTCGGGGCGAGATCTCTTGTTAGTGTAGGAGAGTTGTGACAGCCTGAGACCGACGCTCCAGAAGATTCCCCTTATATCCCGTTCTCGTCGTGTGGTTTGTTTGTCTGTCGCATTCATCGTCGCATCATTCGTATCATCAGGATTGCATCAACACTCCGTTGCCGCCAGTTTTCAAAACCTGCATCCGTTATTAATTGTCGGTTCTCTCCGTTCTCGTTGTAGACCGTTTCGAGACCAACTACACATGCACGCGCCCGCGACACCGTTAGAATTCTTATTTTAAAAGTGTGTATGAAATATTCTCACATTGGGTTGCAACTTGGCGTGCGGTCTTATTTTAGTGTAGGTAGGCCGTCTGCCAAATTTCATCGCAATCGGAGTTCGCTTGATACCCGAACGGTCGACCTTAGCGGCCACGTCATCAGTTATTGTCATACATTTTTTTCGGTGTCTTCAAGAATATCGTGCCGGGCCGCACATTCTCTCTCATCTCCATCTAGCCACTCTACACAGCCCACCTAGCCGTGCCCGCGACCGGGACCATCCGATTTCGATCCTACGGTCGAAATAAGGGCGAAAAATAGCTAACCCTAGCCTCTGTCTATAAATAGACAGCTCCCCTTCCTTATTCGGTCAGCCCCAGCCCTGCCTCGGGATCTGTGCGCCCCCTCAAACCCTAGCACGGCTTCTCCTCCTTCCCCACCCGCCAGGCCTGCCAAGGCCCAGATCCGGCCCTCTCAGGCCCGGATCGAGCTGCCGTCGGCGCCCGCAAATCGAGCCGCCCGAAGCCCCACAGCTCCCGCCCGAGCTGCTGCCTCGCGCTCTAGCCCCGCGCAACGTTCGTCAGATGCCACCAAGCCCCAGCCTGGTCGGGCCCGCAGTAGGTCGGAGCTCCTCCGACCATCGCGAATCGCCAGAATAAGCTCCTCCTCGCGGGATCTCGTTGGGGCCGAGCTAGATCCGCCGTGCCGAAGACCCGAGCCCGCCGACCCCTCATGCCTCACTGGAGTGCCGCCATGGCCTCCTGCTCGCGAGGAGATGACGCCAGCGCTCGCCCATGTTGTCTAATGACCCACAAGTATAGGGGATCAATCGTATTCCTTTCGATAAGAAAGAGTTTCGAACCCAACGAGGAGCAGAAGGATCTGACAAGTGGTTTTCAGCAAGGTAAAATGTGCACACACTAAAATTGTCGGTAACAAGTGATTGTGTAGTGAGATGATTCGTAGCAAGCAACAAGTAACAAAAGTAGCAGCGGTGCAGCAAAGTGTCCCAATCCCTTTTGGCAAGGGACAAGCCTGAACAAAGTCTTATAGGAGGAAAAACGCTCCCGAGGACACACGGGAATTTCTGTCATGCTAGTTTCATCATGTTCATATGATTCGCGTTCGTTACTTTGATAGTTTGATATGTGGGTGGACCAGCGCTTGGGTACTGCCCTTACTTGGACAAGCATCCCACTTATGATTAACCCCTCTCGCAAGCATCCGCAACTATGAAAGAAGAATTAAGACAAAGTCTAACCATAGCATTAAACTAGTGGATCCAAATCAGCCCCTTACGAAGCAACGCATAAACTAGGGTGTAAGCTTCTGTCACTCTAGCAACCCATCATCTACTTACTACTTCCCAATGCCTTCCTCTAGTCCCAAATAATGGTGAAGTGTTATGTATTCAATGTTCACATAACACCACTAGAGGAAAAACAACATACAACACATCAAATTACCGAACGAATACCAAATTCACATGACTACTATTAGCATGACTTATCCCATGTCATGAGGAACAAAAGTAACTACTCACAAAGCATAATCATATTCATGATCAGAGAGGTAATGAGTAGCATCAAGGATCTGAACATAAACTCTTCCACCAAATAATCCAACTAGCATCAACTACAAAGAGTAATCAACACTACTAGCAACCTTACAAGTACCAATTGGAGTCGCGAGACGGAGATTGGTTACAAGTGATGAACTAGAGTTTGGATATGAGATGGTGCTGATGAAGATGTTGATGGCGACGAGTCCTCTCCGATGAGAGGAGTGTTGGTGATGACGATGGCGACGATTTCCCCCTCCGGGAGGGAAGTTTCCCCGGCAGGATCGTCCTGCCGGAGCTCTAGATTGGTTCTGCTCAAGTTCCGCCTCGTGGCGGCGGCAAAACCATGAAAAAGCCCCTCCTTGATTTTTTCATGGACGAAACCCTTCATACAGAAAAAGAGGGGGCAAGTGGGCCTGCAGGGTGCCCACAAGCCCTCATGGCGCGGCCTGGGGGGTGGCCGCCCGTGCAGGATTGTGGCCACCTGCACGCCCCCTCTAGCACTTCTTCGGCCCAGTATTTTTGATAAATCGGGAAAAAAATCCTCATTAATTTTTACGGCATTTGGAGTTGCGCAGAATATGTATCTCAACTTTGCTCCACTTTCAGGCCAGAATTCTAGTTGCCGGCATTCTCTCTCTTCATGTAAACCTTGCAAAATAAGAGAGAAAAGGCATAAGAATTGTACCATGAAGTTAAATAACAACCAAAGAAGCGATAAATATCAACATGAAAACCTGATGCAAAATGGACATATCAACTGCCCCAAGCTTAGACCTCGCTTGTCCTCAAGCGAAAGCCGAGCTCAAAAAATATGTCCAGATGTTTTAGGTAGAGAGGTGTCGACAAAACAAGATATGAACATGCATGCATCATGATCATGATCAGAACAACAATACCAACATATAATCTCTCATGCTAAAGTGATAATTCCTTCACAAAATAAAGCATGGATCAAGAACCTTACCGAGAAGTAACAACCGATAGCCTTTAGTCATTGAAGCAATTGCAATTTATCACAACATCAGAAAGAGTCAAATAAGAGCTTGTAAAGCAAATCCACATACTCAATCATTCTTTCGTTCTCTATAATTGCTACAACTCACGTGGTACTCATGAGATCAAAGTTTCAGTTGGACACAGAGAAAGATAGGGGCTTACAGTTTTGCCTCCCAACTGCTTACCTCAAGGGTAATGTCAATAATAATAATTCATGAATGCCTACCTCCAGGTTGACATATGAATATAGATCTTTCCCAAGCATATGACGGTAGCGAAGACAAAGGCGAAGTAAGGAATTGGTGAAGATCACCATGACTCTTTCAAGGGCAAAAAGTAAAGGTACAGGATAGGCCCTTCGCAGAGGGAAGCAGAGGTTGTCATGCGCTTTTGAGGTTTGGATGCGTGTCCTCTTAGTGCGGAGGAACGTCACTTTATATTGCCTCCTGTGATAAAGAACTTTATTATGTAGTCTGTCGCTTTTATGTCTTCCTCATCACAGGTTCGTATAAAGCTTATTTTCCACACACTAATAGATCATACATATTAGAGAGCATTTTTTATTGCTTGCACCGATGACAACTTACTTGAGGGATCTTATTCAATCCATAGGTAGGTATGGTGGACACTCATGGCAAAACTGGTTTGAAGGTTTATGGATGCACAAGTAGTATCTTTACTTGGTGCGGGAGTTTTGGCTAATATGAGGTGGAAGCAATCGTCACATGCTAAGGGATCTCTAATCATATAACATTGTTCAGAGCCAAGCAAACACAATTCATTATGTTGTCTTCCTTGTCCAATATCTACTTCTAGGCATGTAATAGTTTAGTGAGTGTTCACAATCATAGATGGTGTCAGAGATGATATATTTATATGCGAACCTCTCCTTCTTTATCACTTCCTATTTATTGCAACAATGACCAAGGTCTACGTTTTCCTACCCTCAACAAGTTTCAATCCTCATTCTTTTTATATGTGAACCCATCACTTCCCATAAGATCATTACATGATCTTTCATGCTTTTGTTCTATTCTCACTCTTTTGATCATGGCAAGAGGCAAAACCCGTCAACTAAGACACTCTTTATTATATGGATCACGAGCAAGAATACATCGGGGGTGACACAAAGCAAAACTCAAGACTAAAACACTAAGACTTTTAAACTACTAGAGAAAAAGAAAACTGAAAAGGAAAACTAAAACAAAGGTAAAGGCAAAATATGTGATGGTTACGATACCGGGGCAACTCCCCCAAGCTTGGCAAAAGCCAAGAGGATTGCCCATACCAATGCTCAGTTGTCTTCGTTTGGTGGTGAAGGTGGTGGAGTTGTTTAAGAGGTCTTGAGCTTGTTTAATTTCCACTTGAGCATAAAATTCTGCTCCCTCAGATCATCACTTTCCTCTTCAAGCTTCAACACCCTTTGGCATAATTCCTGCTTACTCTCCTGCAAGAAACGAGAAGGGATAAACAAGGTCTTAGGCTTTTTCCTTGAGTCAGGGAGGCTCGACTTCTTGAACTCCACATGCGTGCGTCCAGGTTGAGGAAGAGGAGCCTCCTCTTCATCGGAACTCGTTTGTTCCTTCTCCTTGGGATCATAATCTTCTTCCTCATCAGAGGTCCAGCCATAAGGATCAAAGTCCCCATACACTACAGGAATTAGCTTCTTTGTCATCTGCCATCACAGACGGCAAAGAGTATATCACAGACGACAAAGAATCTCACGGCCGGCAAAATTTCTACGTCAGCCTACGACGTCATTGTAGCTTCTTTGCCGTCTGTCTCCCCAAAGCGGACGACAAAGAGCTTTGCCGTCAGCTTTTCATAGGAGCCGTCGGCAAAGTGGTCGAGACGGCAGCCGACAGGCGTTGCCTCCGTTAGGGGCTAACGGAGGCTTTGCCGTCTGCCTCCCCCCTCTTCTTTGCCGTCAGCCTCCCCCCTCTTCTTTGCCGTCTGCCTCCCCCCTCTTCTGTGCCGTCTGCCTCCCCTCTTATTTGCCTTCAGCCTCCACCTCCTCCACCCGCTCCTCTGTGCCCTCTTCTTTGCCGTCTGCCCCCCTGGAAGCAGACGACAAAGATACTATATGGCCAGCTGCTACTGCCCAGGTTGCACAGCTGGGCGCCACGTGGCACCTTTGCCGTCGGCCAGCTGATGGCAAAGGCCTTTGCCATCAGCTGGCAGACGGCAAAGAGCCTATATTGTCACATTTTTGTTTATTTTTTCTATTTCACAACACATATACATATAATTCATAGCACATATATGATAAATAGCTCACAACACATATATGATATACATATAAAGCTCATCAATGACATTTGTTCATCAACGTACATCCCATATATCAAAAGAACCAACACATACAAATTTTCATCCATATATACATACATATAGTTGCACACATATTATTCATCCATATATACATATACATATAGTTCCACATTGTTCATCAACTCAAATAAAAATGGAAACTAAAGCATTCCAGTGCCAGCTTCCATGCATGTAGTACATCCAATCTGCAAAATGGGAATAAGAAAGTCAGAAGAAGAAGAAGAACAACATATATATGAAAAATAAGCTAAATTGAAGAAGAAAGAGAAGAAGCAATAAGAGAACAAGGAGAATAAAAACAAGAAGAAGGAGGAGGAGGAGGAGGGGAAGGAGAAGGAGAAGGAGGAGGAGAAGAAGAAAAAAGAAGAAGAGAAGAAGAAGGAGAAGAAGGAGGAGAAGAAGGAGGAGAGAAGAATAAGGAGAAGAAGGAGGGCTCCTTCTCCTTCTTCTCCTCCTTCTCCTTCTTCTTCTCTTCTTCTCGTCCTCCTTCTTCTTCTTCTCCTTCTCCTTCTCCTTCTCTTCTTCTTCTCTTCTTCTTCTTCTTCTTCTTCCTTCTTTTCATTTCTCCTCTTCTCCTCTTCTTGGAGCTAAATTAGCTAACTATGTATTTTTGGAGTTAAATGGGCTAATTATGTCATTATAGAGGAAAACAAGCTAAGTATATAATATTAATGAGATAACCAAGGTTCTTATGCCATTTTGAGCTTATAATGTCTTTTAGGAGCTAAATTGGCTAATTATGTCATTGTTGGGGAAATTAAGGCAAGGAGAATATGAAAGAGGAGAAGAAAGAGGAGGATGAGGAGAAGAAGAAGAAATAAAGAAGAAGGAGGAGAAGGAGGAGGAGGAGGAGAAGGACTAGAAGGTCCTTGGCCTTCTCCTCCTTCTCCTCCTTCTTCTCTTCTTCTTCTTCTTCTTCTTCTTCTTCTTCTTCTTTCTTTTCATTTTTCCTATTTCTTCTCCTATTCTCCTCTTCTTGGAGCTAAATTAGCTAACTATGTCTTTCTGGAGCTAAATGGGCTAATTATCCCATTTTAGAGGAAAACAAGCTAAGTACTCCCTCCGTTCCTAAATATAAGTCTTTGTGGAGATTTCACTAGTGGACTACATACATATGTATATAGACATACTTTAGAGTGTACGTTCAATCATTTTACTCCGTATGTAGACACCTAGTGAAATCGCTTAAAAGACTTATATTTAGGAATGGAGGGAGTATATAATATTAATAAGCTAACCAAGGTTCTTATGCCATTTTGAGATTATAATGTCTTTTAGGAGCTAAATTGGCTAATTATGTCATTGTTGGGGAAATTAAGGCAAGGAGAATATGAAAGAGGAAAAGAAAGAGGAGGAGGAGGAGAAGAAGAAGAAATAAAGAAGGAGGAGAAGGAGGAGGAGGAGGAGAAGGACTAGAAGGTCCTTGGCCTTCTCCTCCTTCTCCTCCTCCTCCTCCTCCTCCTTCTCTTCTTCTTCTTCTTCTTTCTTTTCATTTTTCCTATTTCTTCTCCTCTTCTCCTCTTCTTGGAGCTAAATTAGCTAACTATGTCTTTTTGGAGCTAAATGGGCTAATTATCCCATTTTAGAGGAAAACAAGGTAAGTATATAATATTAATGAGCTGACCAAGGTTCTTATGCCGTTTTGAGGTTATTATGGCATTTTGGAGCTAAATGGGCTAATTATGTCATTGTTGGGGAAATTAAGGCAAGGATAATATGAAAGCAGAGAAGAAAGAGGAGGAGGAGGAAAAGAAGAAGAAATAAAGAAGAAGGAGGAGAAGGAGGAGGAGAAGGACTAGAAGGTCCTTGGCCTTCTCCTCCGTCTCTCCTCCTCCTTCTCCTTCTTCTCCTCCTCCTCCTTCTTCTCCTTCTCCTTCTCTTCTCTTTCTCTTCTTATTTTTGTTCTTCCTTTCCATTTCTCCTCTTCTCCTCTTCTTGGAGCTAAATTAGCTAACTATTTCTTTTTGGAGCTAAATGGGATAATTATCCCATTTTAGAGGAAAACAAGCTAAGTATATAATATTAATGAGCTAACCAAGATTCTTATGCCATTTTGAGGTTATTATGGCATTTTGGAGCTAAATGGGCTAATTATGTCATTGTTTGGGGAAATTAAGGCAAGGAGAATATGAAATAGGAGAAGAAAGAGGAGGAGGAGGAGAAGAAGAAGAAATAAAGAAGAAGGAGGAGAAGGAGGAGGAGGAGGAGAAGGACTAGAAGGTCCTTGGCCTTCTCCTCCTCCTCCTCCTCCTCCTCCTCCTTCTTCTCTTCTTCTTCTTCTTCTTCTTTCTTTTCATTTTTCCTATTTCTTCTCCTCTTCAACTCTTCTTGGAGATAAATTAGCTAACTATGTCTTTTTGGAGCTAAATGGGCTAATTATCTCATTTTAGAGGAAAACAAGCTAAGTATATAATATTAATGAGCTAACCAAGGTTCTTATGCCATTTTGAGCTTATTATGGCATTTTGGAGCTAAATGGGCTAATTATGTCATTGTTGGGGAAATTAAGGCAAGGAGAATATGAAAGAGGAGAATAAAGAGGAGGAGGAGGAGAAGAAGAAGAAATAAAGAAGAAGGAGGAGAAGGAGGGGGAAGAGGAGAAGGACTAGAAGGTCCTTAGCCTTCTCCTCCTTCTCCTCCTCCTCCTTCTCTTCTTCTTCTTCTTCTTCTTCTTTGATTTCATTTTTCCTATTTCTTCTCCTCTTCTCCTCTTCTTGGAGCTAAGTTAGCTAACTATGTCTTTTTGGAGCTAAATGGGCTAATTATGTCATTGTTGGGGAAATTAAGGCAAGGAGAATATGAAAGAGGAGAACTGAAACTTACTGTAGTCGTCATCAAGGAGGAGAAACACGTGGAGAAGGGTCGTGCGATGCCACTCAGGAGTTATTCTGCAGAATAGATATTTTGCAATGTCTCAGTTAGCATGATGACACTCAATTATTAATACTAGTTTATAATGAAACTCACCGTTAATCGAAGAGAAGACGGGCATCGGCGGAGGGACTTGACCGCTCTTCTCGCACAGACCGTGAAGAGTGGGTCGTATTAGTTAGTAATGAAACAGACATTACACACATGATTTGGCTAATGTGAAAAAAAACTTACCACAAAAATCTCGTACAGGGCCCGTTGACCCGCCTCATTCTAGGACCTCTCCTCCTCAATCAATCGTGCCGTGGTCTGGTCCCTCTCATCAAGAGCAGCCTGACTTGCCAATCTCTCTTTCTCAAGAGCAGCCTCAAGAGCAGCCTGGCTTGCCAATCTCTCTTTCTCAAGAGCAGCCTCAAGAGCAGCCTGGCTTGCCAATCTCTCTTTCTCAAGAGCAGCCTGGTTTGCCAATCTCTCTTTCTGAAGAGCAGCCTAAAGCACCATTCCTCGTTACCACAGTAATGATCTATGGTGACACACATAATGAAATGGATGGAAGTGTTCTTAGTCCGTACAACTAACCTCGATGGAAAGATCGACTGGCCGTGGACGACGCATTATCTCAAGATAGCTGCTCGACTAGCGCGCCTCGATCTCCGGGAGAGTGAGTGGACAACGTATTATCCCATCTCCAATGGCTATCGAGCCATGGGGCCTCCCGCCACCAGATATCATCACCAGCTCTGGATCCAAAGGTTCCTGGCTAGGGTTAAAGTCATCCCCTTTCGTAGCCTTCCCCGTGTCCCTGTATGCCACGAGCTTCTGGTGGGATGATATGTTGGTGAAGTTATCGGGATCATCCAGGTCAGACTCAGAGAATGCCTTCGCCTTCTTGTACGAGGCAGTATGGGCCATGCCATAAAGGTCGTACAAGTGTGGCATCTCCGTCTTATTGTGATGCGCCTAAAAGAGAGGAACAAAATATTAGCATGAAGAATGAATTGCATGAATCATGAAGCAAATCACATACCCAGTTTCGTCCGAACTGAAGTAAGTTGGAGCTGCCTTGATTGTGTGGCACACCAACCATTTGGCTACGCCGATCCTTTCCATTCTCGTGGACGGCTCGCCAGCTGCCTGTGCACCACTCATCAACCAACGCCTCCCAACAATCCATCTTATCCGCACACCATCTCGGGGGCACCTGTAAGTTATTAGAAAGAATTTTGAGCGCTACGCCTATGAATGAAATCAAGAAAACTACGTAGAAGGACTTAAGAATAGGTAATTACCTTCATGTATTGCTCCTTCTTCAGAAACTTTCCGCGGCAATCCTTCTTCTGCTTCTTAATACCACGCGTGGCGTAGTAGTCTCGAATAGCGTGCGGCCGAGCCTCGTGGCGTAAGTTCTGTAGTAACCGCCTACACTCGGCCTCGAGAACCCTGTCCGCCTCCTCCTCATATCCATCCTCACACCTATAGAAGGTCTGCAATCAAACGTGAAAACACCGATTAGTACAATAATTAGCTATATTGTTAATTTTAGATTCTGTAAAAGGATAATTTACCCAAAATCTCTTGATCACCATCTCGGCCCTCGTGTGGCACAAGAAACCATCTATAATCTCCTCCGGCGGGGCCTGCGCAGCCTGGTAGTGCTCCCAGGAAAATCCTAGTGTAGGAACCTGACCCTCATCAGGCAACGTGACAAACCCCGAGAAATTTGTCCGGCAAAGCACACAAAGGACGGAGTTCGGCCTGCGGACTCCAAGAGGGTGTACCCATCCCCTGCAGTATGATAAGGTCAACGCATTAGATATTTGAAAAAACTTGAAGGCAAAAGCTAAAAAAAGAGTAAATGTACTTACCTATCTCCTTCAGGTTTAATCACCGGCCTCTGCTCGCGGGTAGCCGGCACGACCGGGAGACGTGTACTACCACGCTTGTACACGGTGGCCCTTATAGTCAAAACCATTAGCGACTTGTCTCAATTCGGCGTCCATAGACTCTGAATTAGCCTACAAGTTTAATACGAAACGATTGTTGCATTAGCCGCAAGTTAGACCAAGAAATGAAATGGTCCATTATTGATAATTGCCGTTTGTTTGAACCAAGAGATGAAACTGGGATAGCCGCCTCCTGTCTTTGACAGAAGCTCATACTCTTCGACGGAATCATTTTGACAGAAGCTCATACTCTTCGACGGAATCATTTTCGATCACCGCTCCATCCGAGAATTTGGGGACGTAACGGCTGTTTGAAATATCCAGGAATAAGAGCAGTTCAAATGAATTAGAAGTTACGGGAAAATGTGCCGAGAACTCACTCGATGTACGGCCGCACTTTTGTTAGGTTGTTGAAGATATACAACGAAATGTTTCACCATTCTTCGACATCCAATGTTATTGGTTTCAAAGCACCAACTGGTGCGAGCTTCCCTTTGAATAGGCTGAGGTTGGACCCACCTTTTTTAGGGTCTGCATCATTGTGCCGAGGCTTCGGATTATGCAAATGATGATTTTTGGCTTCGTAGTGTGCTGTCACAAAGTTTGCCACCTCCTCAGTAATGAATGCCTCAGCCATCGATGCTTCAATTCTACGCTTATTTTTACATTTAGCTCGAAGAGTCTTCTGCATCCTCTCAGTTGCATAGCACCAACGATCTTGTACGGGCCCACCCAATCTTGCCTCGGTCGGTAGATGTAAAATCAAATGCTGCATTGGATTAAATAAGCCCGGTGGAAAGATCTTCTCTAACTTGCACAACAACTCCGGTGCAAACTCCTCCATGTCTTCTACCACGTCATGCGACAATTCTTTCGCACAAAGAACACGGAAGAAATAGCTCAGCTCCGCCAGTACTAGCCATTCATCCTCAGGAATAAAGCCACGTAACATCACCGACATTACCCGCTCTAGCCATATGTGCCAATCATGACTCTTGAGACCAAAGATTTTTAATTTTTCAAGACTCGCTCCCCTCTTTAGATTCGCTGCATACCCATCGGGGAACATCAAGTGCATTTTGACCCACAAGATAATTTCCCTCATAGTTGGCCTTCCAAGATTGAACCAGGCCTTTGGCTTCGACCACTTCTGCTTTCCTTTGCCTTCTTGCATGTTTTGTAACGGTCTATGACATAGTGTCTCTTGATCGACTCTAGCCTTAGTATTATCCTTTGTCTTCCCATCTATGTCGAACAATGTACCAAAAATAGCCTCTCTGATATTCTTTTCAGTGTGCATCATGTCGATATTGTGTGGAAGAAGGAGGTCTTTGAAGTAAGGCAGATCCCAGAAGCATGGCTTGTGAGTCCACACGTGTTTTGAATTATACCCCTTGAAATACCCTGGACGCTCTAGATCCCAGAAGCATGGCTTGTGAGTCCACACGTGTTTTGAATTATACCCCTTGAAATACCCTGGACGCTCTGGATCAAGCTCGAGGGCGTTTAACTGATCCAGGATCTGTTGGACTCTCAATGCAGGTGGTGCCAAGTTTTTGACAACTTTACCTTTGGTAAAGTTCTTCTTGTCTTTTCTGAACTGATGGTCAGGATCCAGGAACTGTCTATGCAAGTCAAAGCAAGAATACTTACGACCCTCCTGCAACCAATGAAACTGAAGAGCTGCCTTGCATTGGGGGCACGGGAACCTTCCATGCACACACCATCCAAAGAATAGCGCATACGCTGGCAAGTCATGCATAGAGTACATGTACCACACATGCATTTTGAAGTTTTCTTTTCTAGCGACATCGTATGTCTTGACCCCATTATCCCAAGCTTCTTCCAATTCATCCTTAAGCGGTTGCAGGTACACATTCATATTCTTCCCCGGATAATTGGGCCCTGGAATTATCAACGTCAGAAATATGTTCTTTCTTTGCATAATCTGCCGGGGGGGGGATTGAGTGGAATGACAAATACAGGCCAACAACTGTATTGGGTTGCCGTCATGCCGAAGGGATTAAAACCATCTGTGGCAGCGCAGACTCGAGGATTCCTTGGATATGCCGCTTTGTCCTGATGCAATCCATCGAAATGTTTCCACGCTTCCCCATCCGATGTGTGTACCACCATCTTATTCCCATCCGCATCTAGTTCGGTTCTTTTGCCCAATTTGTGCCATGTCATCTGTCTGGTTGTCTCTTCGACCATGAAAAGATGTTGAAGTCTTGGTATGACTGGCATATACCGAAGAACACTAACTGCGATTTTGGTCTGCCTCTTCTCACCCATACCGTCGTCTACCACAAGATACCTGCAAGACTCGCAATTGGGACAATAGTCCAAGTGTGCATACTCCTTCCTAAATAAGACACATCCTTTCTCACATGCATCTATCTTCTCATAGGGCATCTTAAGTACACGAAGTATTTTGTCCGACTGGTACAGGTTTGCAGGCATGACATGGCCTTTGGGTAGGAAACGTCCAAATAGTGTCATCATCGTGTCGTAGCATTCTCTTCCCAAGTTGAACTGAGCCTTCAGAGCCATTACTTGTGCAATTGCATCCAACTGACAGAGCTCAGTGTGCTCATGGAGAGGACGTTTTGAAGACTCCAACATTTCATAAAAGGCCTTTGCAGATTCCTCCATCTCATCTTCCAAATCCCGAGCATCATCAAAGTCTTGCACCATGTCTTCGATCCCGGTACCATGCTCGTCCGTGCGACGACGGACCACCTCAGCTCTTGTGGGTTGTATAGACTCACCATGAAATGTCCACACCGTATAATTAGGTTTAAAACCCCTCCTTTGCAGGTGTTTAATCATTACAACCTCTGTCGTCTTTTTATAGTTGTCGCATCCAGGACAGGGGCAATAGTTTCTTTCCTGGCCATTTGCGAATGCGGCTTTCACAAATTCCTTTGTTTTTACAAACCATTCTTTCGTCATCTCTTTCTGACTAGGGTGACCGGTATACATCCACGCACGATCACTCATCTTGCCTAGCTACTAAAGATAGAAGAAATATATTTATATATAATTTAGCATTTATATTCATTGGTTAATCAGGTTCACCATTTTTATTACGTCCAGGAAGCCTAGATGCTAATAGGTAAAGATAGGTCCTAATCTCACCCGAGTATGTGTAGATTGGGTTCGATTTCCCATGCTCTGCTCCGGATCCAACGCAAAATTTCGGCAGCACCTCCCCGCTGTTCTCCTAATACACGTCTCCGCAATAAACAGAGAGGATGTGCATCCGGAGAACAACAGGGAGGCACTGACGAAATTCCGCATCGGATCCAGAGCACAACATACGGGAAAACGAACCCAATCTACACATACTCGGGCTGTCCATGGATAATGTTGGACAATTCGAAAGGATGGCGGTTATAAATATGCAAAGACATGCATATTTATAGATGTCGCCCTTTCGAACGGGAGACGCATACTCGTCACGCATACTGATAAATTAATTTAATTACCTAAATCTAGAAAGTTTCATCCGGAAACCGAGCCACAGTAAATGAAGGGGCGGGGAGGTGATGAAATTTGTACTAACCCACGAATGCAGGGGCGGAGCTCGTACAACGCACGGGCAGGTCTTCGCACAGCAGACCTCACAGCGACGAGACAACTATCACATGTAAATCCACCCGATCAACACAAATATTCTAATTATGTCATTTTAGAGGAAA
The DNA here is from genome assembly GCF_904849725.1 of Hordeum vulgare subsp. vulgare. Classification (NCBI taxonomy): domain Eukaryota; kingdom Viridiplantae; phylum Streptophyta; class Magnoliopsida; order Poales; family Poaceae; genus Hordeum; species Hordeum vulgare. The sequence goes on along the minus strand of NC_058522.1, from coordinate 431,110,492 downwards.
ACAAGTTAAGAATATAATATTCATGATCTAACCAAGGTTTTTATGCCATTTTGTAGCTAAATGGGCTAATTATCTCATTGTTGGGGAAAATAAGGTAAGGAGAATAAGATAGAGGAGAAGAAAGAGGAGGAGGAGGAGGAGAAGAAGAAGAAATCAAGAAGAAGGAGAAGGAGGAGGAGGAGAAGAAGGAGGAGGAGAAGGTATTCTTCTTCTCTTCTTCTCTTCTTCTTCTCTTCTGGTTTTCTTCTTCTTTTCTTCTTCTCCTTCTTATTTTTGTCTTCTCTTCCTCTTCTTCTTCTTCTTCTTCTTCTTCTCCTCCTCCTCCTCTTCTCCTCTTCTCCTCCTCCTCCTCCTATTCTTCTTCCTATTCTTTCTACTAAGCTAACTAACTAACTAACCTAACTAACAAAGCTAACTAAACCTATCGCTAAACCTAGATAGCACTAAACAACAAAAAATAACAAAAACAGAATCTACCACTATCACAAAAACAGAATCTACCACTAAGTAACTAAAAAAGAATCTAGCTACCACTAAATACCAAACAATAAAAAATCAACTTCTTCTTCTTTTTTCTCTTCTTCTCCTTCTTATTTTTTTTCTTATTCTCTTCTTTTCTTCTTCTTCTCTTCTTCTTTACTTCTTCTCCTTCTTATTTTCTTCTTCTCTTCTTCTTCTTCTTCTTCTTCTTCTCCTTCTTATTTTTTTCTTCTACTCTTCTTCTTCTTCTTCTTCTTATTCTTATTCTTATTCTTATTCTTCTTCTTCTTCTTCTTCTTTTTCTTCTCCTCCTCCTCCTCCTCCTCCTCCTCTTCTTCTCCTCTTCTCGTCCTCCTCCTCCTCCTCTTCTCCTCTTCTCCTCCTCCACCTAATAACCAAGCTAACTAACTAACCTAACTAGCACTACTAACCTAACTAAATCTACCACTAAAAATACTAACAATAACAACTACTAAAACTACTAAAAATAATGCGGGTGGGGGTGGGGGGTGGTGGTGTGGGGGCTCACCGGGAGGGGCGGCTGTGGAGGGGCCGGGGTGTTGGGGGTGGCGGGGCGGCGCTGGGGCGCCAGGGGCGGTGGCGCGAGGGTGGTGGGGCAGCGGCAGCGGGGGCGAGGTGGGGCAGCAGCGGGACGATGGTGGTGGCCCGACGGTGGCGGCGGGGGCGACAGGGCGGTGGCGGGGGCAACAAGGGCGGTGACGGGGGCGACAGGGGCGGCGGCACGATGGAGGTGGCGGCGCGACGGTGGTGGCGGCGGCCGGTGGGCGTCGTGGATTGGGAGAGAGAGAGGGGCGCGCGGGGTGACCGTTACAGAGAGAGAGAGAGAGAGGGGGGGGCGGGGTGGGGGGGAAGGAGCCGTTAACGGAGTTAGCGCTTTGCCGTCTGCCGGCGGACAGCAAATAGTCTAGACTCTTTGCCGTCTGCCTTCGGACTCTTTGTCGTCCGCTAGGAGACGGCAAAGAAGGGACTCCAGTTTGACCTAACCACCCCGCGGTCAGGTGGGCCCATCTACATCTTTGTCGTCTGCCTCCGGACTCTGTGCCGTCCGCTAGTAGACGACAAAGATGTGACTGATGGCAAAAACACTCTATGCCATCAGCCAGTGCTTTGCCGTCTGTTTTGCTGAAGCTGACGGCAAAGACACTCTTTGCCATCAGCTAGCAGACGGCAAAGACTAGGCAGATGACAAAAAACTGTTTTCCAGTAGTGATAGACCTTGGGGTTAGCAAGGTAATCAGCCACATAGCTCTCCCCCTCTGAATCCTGAGAAGACATCTTGACCTAGATCTGCGGCAGAAAAGAGGCTCAAAACGAAAAACATAGGAAATCTGCCTGATGAGGGGTCAGACCAAACAGAAGTATATATAATTTTTTTTTCAGACAAGAAGGAGTACCCTGCACGAAAACGAAGCCCGGGAGGCGCACGAGGTGGCCACAAGCCCTCACGGCGCGGCCAGGGGGTGGGCCCGCACCGTGCAGGCTTGTCGCCTCCTCGCGCACTTTCCGGACTACTTCCAATTTTTGTATTTTTTCAAATATTCCAAAAGGAGAAAATTTCCTACTGGAAAAGTTTTGGACTCTGTTTTCTTACCGAATCACATACCTCTTCGTTTTTGGAGTCTGAAAAGGCTGATAAATATCCCTTAGGTATTCTTCCGGGGTTATGGTATTGATGATATTGCTTTCAACATTTATGGGAGTACGTGAGATATAATGCTTGATTCTCTGCCCATTTACAACTCTCGGACAATTACCTTCCGTGTTGTTGATCTTGATAGCAACAGAACGATATACTTCCTCAACAACATAGGGACCTTCCCATTTAGAGAGAAGCTTGCCTGCAAAGAATCTTAAACGAAGGTTATATAGCAAGACATAATCACCTACATTGAACTCTCGCTTTTGTATCCTCTTATCATGCCACCTCTTAACCTTCTCTTTGAACAACTTGGCATTCTCATATGCCTGAGTTCTCCACTCATCAAGCGAGCTAATGTCGAATAACCTCTTCTCACCAGCAAGTTTGAAATCAAAGTTGAGCTCTTTGATTGCCCAATAGGCTTTATGCTCAAGCTCAAGAAGTAAGTGACATGCTTTCCCATACACCATTTTGTACGGAGACATGCCCATGGGATTCTTATAGGCAGTTATATAAGCCCAAAGTGCATCATCGAGCTTCTTAGACCAATTCTTTCTAGACCTGTTGACAGTCTTTTGCAGAATTAGTTTAATCTCTCTATTGCTTAGCTCTACTTGACCACTGGACTGAGGGTGATAGGGAGACGCAATTCTATGGTTGACATCGTACTTAGCAAGCGTTTTACGGAAAGCACCATGAATAAAGTGTGAACCACCGTCGGTCATTAGATATCTAGGGACTCCAAATCTAGGGAAGATAACTTCTTTCAGCATCTTGATAGAGGTGTTGTGATCAGCACTACTAGTGGGGATAGCTTCTACCCACTTAGTGACGTAATCAACAACAACTAAGATGTGAGTATATCCATTGGATTTTGGAAAAGGTCCCATATAATCAAAGCCCCAAACATCAAATAGTTCAATGACAAGTGAATAGTTCATATGCATTTCCTGACGTTTGCTAATATTACCTATTCTTTGACATCCGTCACAAGACAAGACAAACTTACGGGCATCCTTGAAGAGAGTGGGCCAATAGAAACCTGATTGCAATACCTTGTGTGCAGTTCTATTTCCCGCATGGTGTCCTCCGTAGGCCTCAGAGTGACACTTCTGTAGGATCTGTCCCTGTTCATGTTCAGGTACACAACGTCTAATAACACCATCTACTCCTTCATTATAAAGGTGAGGATCATCCCAAAAGTAATGTCTCAAGTCAAAGAATAATTTCTTCTTTTGCTCGTACGTGAAACTAGGTGGTATGTATTTGGCAACGATATAGTTTGCATAATCAGCATACCACGATGCACTACGTGAAGCATTGATGACATTCAATTGCTCATCGGGAAAGCTATCATCAATAGGTTGTGGGTCATCAAGAACGTTCTCCAACCTAGACAAGTTATCTGCTACTGGGTTATCAGCACCCTTTCTGTCGACAACGTGCAAATCAAATTCTTGTAGCAAGAGAACCCATCCGATAAGTCTAGGTTTAGCGTCCTTCTTCTCCATGAGGTACTTAATAGCAGCATGACCAGTGTGAATAGTGACTTTGGAATCAACTATGTAAGACCTGAACTTTTCACATGCAAACACGACTGCTAAAAATTCCTTCTCCGTAGTGGCATAGTTTCTCTCGGCACTGTCTAGAGTTTTACTAGCATAGTGAATAACATTCAACTTCTTATCAACTCTTTGCCCTAGGACAGCACCAACAGCATAATCACTAGCATCACACATGATCTCAAAAGGCAAGTTCCAATCAGGTGGTTGAACAATAGGTGCAGTTATCAAAGCCCTCTTAAGTATTTCGAAGGCTTCCTCACAATCATCATCAAAGACAAAAGGAATATCCTTTTGCAAGAGATTGGTAAGAGGCCTAGAAATCTTAGAGAAGTCTTTAATGAACCTTCTATAGAAACCAACATGACCAAGGAAACTTCTTAGCCCTTTGATATCTGTGGGGTATGGCATCTTCTCGATTGCATCAACCTTAGCCTTATCGACTCCAATACCTCTTTCAGAAATTTTATGTCCTAAGACGATGCCTTCATTGACCATAAAGTGGCACTTCTCCCAATTCAACACAAGATCGGTGTCTTTACATCTCTGCAAGACTCGATCGAGGTTGCTGAGGCAGTCATCAAAGGAAGACCCGTAAACGGAAAAGTCATCCATGAAAACCTCAACAATCTTTTCACAAAAGTCAGAGAATATAGCCATCATACATCTTTGAAAGGTGGCAGGTGCATTACATAAGCCAAAAGGCATACGTCTATAAGCAAAGGTATCGAAAGGGCAGGTGAAAGTGGTCTTCTCCTGATCAGATTGTGCAACTGGTATTTGGGAGAAACCAGAATAACCGTCTAGAAAGCAGAAGTGTGTGTGTTTGGACAACCTTTCTAGCATTTCGTCGATAAAAGGCAAAGGGTAATGATCTTTCCTAGTGGCTTTATTCAATTTCCTAAAATCGATCACCATCCTATAGCCAGTGATAATCCTCTGTGGGATCAATTCATCCTTATTATTGGGGACAACGGTAATGCCTCCCTTCTTAGGAACGCAATGCACCGGACTCACCCAATCGCTATGAGCAACAGGATAAATGATACCTGCTTCCAGGAGCTTTAGTATTTCTTTTCTCACTACTTCTTTCATCTTAGGATTTAATCTCCTTTGATGATCATCAACTGGTTTGAAATCAGGATCAATTTTAATCTTGTGCAGACATAGAGTAGGACTAATGCCCTTAAGATCATCAAGAGTATATCCAATAGCAGCACGGTGCTTCCTCAGAGTTTTTAGTAACTTCTTTCCTTCATGCTCTGAGAGGCTAGCACTAATAATAACATGATATATCTCTTTTTCATCAAGATAGGCATACTTAAGAGTATCAGGCAACTGTTTAAGCTCGAACACAGGATCACCCTTTGGTGGCGGTGGATCCCCAAGCAGTTCAACACGCAAGTTATTCTTAAGGATAGGATATTTTTCTAAGACAACTCTATCTATCTCATCCCTTTCATCCATATGCATATCATTTTCATGCTCAAGCAAGTATTGCTCTAAGGGATCAGTAGGAGGCACGGCAATAGAGGCTAAGGCAATAGTTTCATCCCTACTAGGCAACTCCTTTTCATGAGGTTGTCTACCAAACTTAGAGAAATTGAACTCATGTGACACACCTTCAAAGCCAACAGTGACAGTTTGTTTCTCACAATCAATATGCGCATTGACAGTATTGAGGAAGGGTCTGCCAAATATGATGGGACAAAAGATATCTTGTGCGGTAGCAAGAACGAGGAAATCAGCAGGATACTTCGTTTTACCACACAAGACTTCAACATCTCTAACAATTCCCACAGGGCAGATAGTGTCTCTATTGGCAAGATGAATAGTGACATCAATGGGTTCTATCTCGACAGGTGCAATCTCGTCTTTAATTTCATCATATAATGATTGAGGTATTGCACTAACACTAGCACCCACGTCACATAAACCATGATAACAATGATCTCCTATCTTAACAGAAACAACAGGCGTGCCAACAACAGGCCTATGTTTGTCTCTAGCGTGAGGTTTAGCAATTCTAGCAGCATCTTCACAGAAGTGAATATTATGTCCCTCAACTTTTCAGACATAAGATCTTTGATAATAGCAATGCTAGGTTCAACTCTAATTTGCTCAGGGGGTGTAAGTGTTCTAATATAGCCTCTACGTATCACAGTTGAAGCTTTAGAATGATCATTTATCCTAACAGGGAAAGGTGGTTTCTCAATGTAAGCACTGGGAACAACATGATCATTATAGGCAATGACTTTCTCTTCAACTGGATTGGGTTTAACTACATTGACTTCTAAAGGAGGATGATATTTAAACCACTTCTCTTTGGGGAGATCAATATGAGCAGCAAAAGATTCACACAATGAAGCTACTATCTCAGAGTCAAGTCCATACTTAGCGCTAAAATCACCAAAGGTATTTGTCTCAACAAAGGATTTAACGCAATCAAACGTGAAATTCATACCTGACTCCTTACCTTCTTCAAGCTCCCAATCTTCAGAGTTGCGTTTAATTCTCTCCAATAAATTCCATTTTAAGTCAATATCTCTCTTCAAAAAGAACCGGTACAAGAAGTGTCAAGCATGGTGCGATCATCATGAGAAAGCCGAGCATAGAAGTTCTGAATGATAATTTCTCTCGAGAGCTCATGATTGGGGCATGAATATAGCATTGATTTAAGCCTCCCCCAAGCTTGAGTGATGCTTTCTCTGTCACGAGGCCAAAAATTGTAAATATAATTCCGATCACGATGTACTAAATGCATAGGATAAAACTTTTGATGAAATTCCAATTTCAACCGATTGTAGTCCCATGATCCAGTATCATCACATAGCCTATACCATGTCAACGCCTTATCCTTGAAAGATAAAAGAAAGACCTTATTCTTGACCTCATCCTCGGGCACACCTGCAAGCTTAAATAAACCACAAACTTCATCTACATAGATTAGATGCAAGTCTGGATGTGATGTTCCATCTCCTGTAAAAGGATTAGCGAGCAGTTTCTCAAGCATACCCGAAAGAAATTCAAAGCAAATATTTTCAGTAGGTGCAACAGGTTGAGGAGCAACTCTTTGTGCTTCCGTTCGAGGTGAAGATACCCCAAACAAGCCCCTCAAAGGATTAGTATCCATAGTGACAAGTGACAATAAATTTCAGCACACTATATGAATGTTTCCTTACCAAGTTCCACTTACCAAAGGCGCTTCACTCCCCGGCAACGGCGCCAGAAAAGAGTCTTGATGAACCACAAGTATAGGGGATCAATCGTAGTCCTTTCGATAAGTAAGAGTGTCGAACCCAACGAGGAGCAGAAGGATCTGACAAGTGGTTTTCAGCAAGGTAAAATCTGCAAGCACTGAAATTGTAGGTAACAAGTGATTGTGTAGTGAGATGATTCGTAGCAAGCAAGAAGTAACAAAAGTAGCAACGGTGCAGCAAAGTGGCCCAATCCCTTTTGTAGCAAGGGACAAGCCTGAACAAAGTCTTATAGGAGGAAAAACACTCCCGAGGACACACGGGAATTTCTGTCATGCTAGTTTCATCATGGTCATATGATTCGCGTTCGTTACTTTGATAGTTTGATATGTGGATGGACCGACGCTTGGGTACCGCCCTTACTTGGACAAGCATCCCACTTATGATTAACCCCTCTTGCAAGCATCCGCAACTACGAAAGAAGAATTAAGACAAAGTCTAACCATAACATTAAACTAGTGGATCCAAATCAGCCCCTTACGAAGCAACGCATAAACTAGGGTTTAAGCTTGTATCACTCTAGCAACCCATCATCTACTTACTACTTCCCAATGCCTTCCTCTAGGCCCAAATAATGGTGAATTGTTATGTATTCGACGTTCACATAACACCACTAGAGGAAAAACAACATACAACACATCAAATTACCGAATGAATACCAAATTCACATGACTACTATTAGCATGACTTATCCCATGTCATGAGGAACAAAAGTAACTACTCACAAAGCATAATCATATTCATGATCCGAGAGGTAATTAGTAGCATCAAGGATCTGAACATAAACTCTTCCACCAAATAATCCAACTAGCATCAACTACAAAGAGTAATCAACACTACTAGCAACCTTACAAGTACCAATCAAAGTCGCGAGACGGAGATTGGTTACAAGTAATGAACTAGGGTTTGGAGATGAGATGGTGATGATGAAGATGTTGATGGCGATGAGTCCCCTCCGATGAGAGGAGTGTTGGTGATGACGATGGCGACAATTTCCCCCTCCGGGAGGGAAGTTTCCCCGGCAGGATCGTCCTGCCGGAGCTTAAGATTGATTTTTCCTAGACGAAACCCTTCATATAGCAAAAGAGGGGGGCAAGTGGGCCCGCAGGGTGCCCACAAAGCCCTCATGGCGCGGCCGGGGGGGGGGAGGGGGGTTGGCCGCGTCGTGCACGCTTGTGGCCACCTACACGCCCCCCTCTGGCACTTCTTCGGCCCAGTATTTTTGATAAATCGGGAAAAAAATCCTCGTTGATTTTTACGACGTTTGTAGTTGCGCAGAATAGGTATCTCAACTTTGCTCCACTTTCAGGCCAGAATTCCAGTTTCCGGCATTCTCTCTCTTCATGTAAACCTTGCAAAATAAGATAGAAAAGGCATAAGAATAGTACCGTGAAGTGAAATAACAGCCAAAGAAGCGATAAATACCAACATGAAAACATGATGCAAAATGGTGTTGGAATTATGCCCTAGAGGCAATAATAAATATAGTTATTATTATAATTCCTGTATCAAGATAATCGTTTATTATCCGTGCTATAATTGTATTGAATGAAGACTTATATACATGTGTGGATACATAGACAAAACACTGTCCCTAGCAAGCCTCTAGTTGGCTAGCCAGTTGATCAAAGATAGTCAGGGTCTTCTGACTATGTACAAGGTGTTGTTGCTTGATAACTGGATCACGTCATTAGGAGAATCACGTGATGGACTAGACCCAAACTAATAGACGTAGCATGTTGATCGTGTCATTTTGTTGCTACTGCTTTCTGCATGTCAAGTATTTGTTCCTATGACCATGAGATCATATAACTCACTGACACCGGAGGAACGCTTTGTGTGTATCAAATGTCGCAACGTAACTAGGTGACTATAAAGATGCTCTACAGGTATCTCCGAAGGTGTTCGTTGAGTTAGTATGGATCGAGACTAGGATTTGTCACTCCGTGTGACGGAGAGGTATCTTGGGACCCACTCGGTAATACAACATCACACACGAGCCTTGCAAGCAATGTTACTTAGTGTAAGTTGCGGGATCTTGTATTACGGAACGAGTAAAGAGACTTGCCGGTAAACGAGATTGAAATAGGTATGCGGATACTGACGATCGAATCTCGGGCAAGTAACATACCGAAGGACAAAGGGAATGACATACGGGATTATATGAATCCATGGCACTGAGGTTCAAACGATAAGATCTTTGTAGAATATGTGGGAACCAATATGGGCATCCAGGTCCCGCTATTGGATATTGACCGAGGAGTCACTCGGGTCATGTCTACATAGTTCTCGAACCCGCATGGTCTGCACACTTAAGGTTCGACGTTGTTTTATGCGTATTTGAGTTATATGGTTGGTTACCGAATGTTGTTCGGAGTCCCTGATGAGATCACAGACGCCTCGAGGGTTTCCGGAATGGTCCGAAAACGAAGATTGATATATAGGATGACCTCATTTGATTACCGAAAGGTTTTTGGAGTTACCGGGAATGACGAATGGGTTCCGGATGTTCACCGAGGGGGGGGGGGCAGCCCACCCCGGGGAAGCCCATAGGCCTTGGGGGTGGCGCACCAGCCCTTGGTGGGCTGGTGGGACAGCCCAAGAAGGCCCTATGCGCCATAGATAGAAAATCAAAGAGAAAAGAAAAAAAAGAGGTGGTAAGGAAGAGAAGGACTCCACCTTCCAATCCTAGTTGGACTAGGATTGGAGGAGGACTCCTCCTCCCCTTGGTGCGCATCCCTTGGGGCTCCTCGAGCCTCAAGGCAAGCCTCCCCTCCCTCCTCCTATATATATGGAGCTATTAGGGCTGATTTGAGACAACTTTTTCAAGGCAGCCCGACCACATACCTCCACGGTTTTACCTCTAGATCTCGTTTCTGCGGAGCTCGGGCGGAGCCCTGCTGAGATTAGATCACCACCAACCTCTGGAGCACCGTCACGCTGCCGGAGAACTCATCTACCTCTCCGTCTCTCTTGCTGGATCAAGAAGGCCGAGATCATCATCGAGCTGTACGTGTGCTGAACGCGGAGGTGCCGTCCGTTCGGCACTAGATCGTGGGACGGATCGCGGGACGGTTCGTGGGACGGTTCGCGGGGCGGATCGAGGGATGTGAGGACGTTCCACTACATCAACCGCGTTCACTAACGCTTCTGCTGTGCGATCTACAAGGGTACGTAGATCGGAAATCCCCTCTCATAGATGGACATCACCATGATAGGTCTTCGTGCGCGTAGGAATTTTTTTGTTTCCCATGCGACGTTCCCCAACAGTGGCATCATGAGCTAGGTTCATGCGTAGATGTAATCTTGAGTAGAACACAAAAGTTTTTGTGGGCGGTGATGTGCGTCTTAATGCCATCCTCAGTCTTTTCTTGATTCCGCGGTACTGTTGGATTGAAGCGGCTTGGACCAACATTAGTCGTACGCTTACGAGAGACTGGTTTCATCGCTACGAGTAACTCCGTTGCTCAAAGATGACTGGCAAGTGTCGTTTTCTCCAACTTTAGTTGAATCGGATTTGACCGAGGAGGTCCTTGGATAAGGTTAAATAGCAATTCATATATCTCCGTTGTGGTGTTTGCGTAAGTAAGATGCGATCCTACTAGATACCCATGGTCACCACGTAAAACATGCAACAACAAATTAGAGGACGTCTAACTTGTTTTTGCAGGGTATGCTTGTGATGTGATATGGCCAACGATGTGATGTGATATATTGGATGTATGAGATGATCATGTTGTAATAGATAATATCGACTTGCACGTCGATGGTACGACAACCGGCAGGAGCCATAGGGTTGTCTTTAAACTAACGTTTCTGCTTGCAGATGCGTTTACTATATTGCTAGGATGTAGCTTTAGTAGTAATAGATGAGTAGCACGACAACCCCGATGGCGACACGTTGATGGAGATCATGGTGTGGCGCCGGTGACAAAGAAGATCATGCCGGTGCTTTGGTGATGGAGATCAAGAAGCATGTGATGATGGCCATATCATGTCACTTATGAATTGCATGTGATGTTAATCCTTTTATGCACCTTATTTTGCTTAGAACGACGGTAACATTATGAGGTGATCTCTCACTAAAATTTCAAGATGAAATTGTGTTCTCCCCGACTGTGCACCGTTGCTACAGTTCGTCGTTTCGAGACACCACGTGATGATCGGGTGTGATAGACTCAACGTTTACATACAATGGGTGCAAAACAGTTGCACACGCGGAACACTCGGGTTAAGCTTGACGAGCCTAGCATGTGCAGACATGGCCTCGGAACACATGAGACCGAAAGGTCGATCATGAATCATATAGTTGATATGATTAGCATAGGGATGCTTACCACTGAAACTATACTCAACTCACGTGATGATCGGACTTGAGCTAGTGTAAGTGGGTCATGAACCACTCAAATGACTAGAGAGATGTATTTTTTGAGTGGGAGTTTAGCAAGTAATTTGATTAAGTTTAACTCTAATTATCTTGAACATAGTCTAAGTCCACTTTGAATATATTTGTGTTGTAGATCATGGCTCACGCGACAGTCACCCTGAATTTTAATACGTTCCTAGAGAAAGCTAAGTTGAAAGATGATGGAAGCAACTTTATAGACTGGGCTCGTAATCTTAAGTTGATCCTACAAGCTGGGAAGAAGGATTATGTCCTTAATGCTGCGCTAGCAGATGAACCACCCGCTACGGCTGACCAAGATGTTAAGAACGCTTGGTTAACACGTAAGGAGGACTACTCAGTAGTTCAATGTGCAGTATTGTATGGCTTAGAGCCGGGACTTCAACGTTGCTTTGAGCGTCATAGAGCATATGAGATGTTCCAGGAGTTGAAGTTTATCTTTCAGAAGAACGCCCGGATCGAGAGGTATGAGACCTCCGATAAATTCTATGCTTGCAAGATGGAGGAGAATTCGTCTGTCAGTGAACATGTGCTCAAAATGTCTGGGTACTCAAACCGTCTAGCTGAGCCGGGGATTGAACTCCCGCAAGAGGCTATCACTGACAGAATTCTTCAATCACTTCCGCCAAGCTATAAGGGCTTTGTGTTGAACTACAACATGCAAGGGATGAACAAGTCACCCGGCGAGTTGTTTGTGATGCTGAAAGTCGCAGAGTCTGAACTCCGTAAAGAACATCAAGTGTTGATGGTGAATAAGACCACTAGTTTCAAGAGAAACGGCAAAGGGAAGAAGGGTAATTCAAAGAAGAGCGGCAAGCCTGTTGCCAATCCGACGAAGAAACCCAAAGCTGGACCTAAGCCTGAAACAGAGTGCTACTATTGCAAGGGTATGGGTCACTGGAAGCGCAACTGCCCCAAGTATCTGGCTGATAAGAAGGCGACCAAGGAAAAATCAGGTATATTTGATATACATGTTATTGATGTGTACTTAACCGGCTCTCGTAGTAGTGCCTGGGTATTCGATACCGGTTCTGTTGCTCATATTTGCAACTCGAAACAGGAACTGCAGAATAGGCGAAGGCTGGCGAAAGATGAAGTGACAATGCGCGTAGGAAATGGTTCCAAGGTTGATGCAATCGCCGTCGGCACAGTTTCACTTCAGTTACCATCAGGATTAGTTATGAACTTGAATAATTGTTATTTAGTGCCTGCGTTGAGCATGAACATTATATCTGGATCTTGTTTATTGCGAGATGGTTACTCTTTTAAGTCAGAGAATAATGGTTGTTCTATTTCTATGAGTAACATCTTTTATGGTCATGCACCCAATGTGAGAGGATTGTTCATATTGAATCTTGATAGTGATAATACACATATACATAACATTGAGACCAAAAGAGTTAGAGTTAACAATGATAGCGCCATGTTATTGTGGCACTGCCGCTTAGGTCATATTGGTGTAAAGCGCATGAAGAAACTCGATACCGATGGACTTTTGGAGTCACTTGACTTTGATTCACTTGACACGTGCGAACCATGCCTCATGGGCAAGATGACTAAAACTGCGTTCTCCGGAACAATGGAGCGTGCCAGTGACTTGTTGGAAATCATACATACCGATGTGTGCGGTCCGATGAGCGTGGAGGCACGCGGCGGATATCGTTATTTTCTCACCTTCACTGACGATTTGAGTAGATATGGTTATGTCTACTTAATGAAGCACAAGTCTGAAACATTTGAAAAGTTCAAGAAATTTCAGAGTGAAGTTGAAAATCATCGTAACGAGAAGATCAAGTTCCTACGGTCTGATCATGGGGGTGAATATCTGAGTTTCGAGTTTGGTGCTCACTTAAGACAATGTGGAATTGTTTCACAGTTGACACCGCCTGGAACACCACAGCATAATGGTGTGACCGAACGTCGTAATCGTACTTTATTAGAGATGGTGTGATCTATGATGTCTCTTACCGATTTGCCGTTATCGTTTTGGGGTTATGCATTAGACACAACTGTGTTCACTTTAAATAGGGCACCATCAAAATCCGTTGAGACGACACCATACGAACTGTGGTATGGCAAAAGGCCAAAGTTGTCGTTTCTTAAAGTTTGGGGATGTGATGCTTATGTCAAAAAGCTTCAGCCTGAAAAGCTGGAACCCAAAGCGGAAAAGTGCATCTTCATAGGTTACCCAAAAGAGACAGTTGGGTACACCTTCTATCTCAAATCCAAGGGCAAAGTGTTTGCTAAAAACGGAGCTTTTCTCGAGAAGGAGTTTCTCTCGAGAGAATTGAGTGGGAGTAAGATAGAACTTGATGGGGTTGTCGAACCTCTCATCCCTTTGGATGGTGGCGCAGGGCAAGGGGAAACCCCTGTCGTTGCGACGCCGGTTGAGGAGGAAGTTAATGATGATGATCATGAAACTCCGGTTCAAGTTCCTATCGAACCACGTAGGTCGACGAGACCACGTGCTGCTCGAGATTGGTACGGTAATCCCGTTCTGTCAATCATGTTGTTAGACAACAATGAACCTGCAAGTTATGAAGAAGCAATGGTGGGCCCAGATTCCAACAAATGGCTGGAGGCCATGAAGTCCGAGATAGGATCCATGTATGAAAACAAAGTGTGGACTTTGGAAGTACTACCTGATGGTCGCAAGGCTATTTAGAACAAATGGATCTTTAAGAAGAAGACGGACGCTGACGGCAATGTGACCGTTTATAAAGCTCGACTTGTGGCAAAGGGTTTTTCACAAGTTCAAGGAGTTGACTACGATGAGACATTCTCACGCGTAGCGATGCTTAAGTCCGTCAGAATCATGTTAGCAATAGCTGCATTTTTCGATTATGAAATCTGGCAGATGGATGTCAAAACGGCGTTCCTTAACGGTTTCCTTAAGGAAGAGTTGTATATGATGCAACCCGAAGGTTTTGTCGATCCTAAAAATGCTAACAAGGTATGCAAGCTCCAGCGATCCATTTATGACTGGTGCAAGCATCTCGGAGTTGGAACAAACGCTTTGATGAGGTGATCAAAGCATTTGGGTTTATACAAGTGGTTGGAGAATCTTGTATTTACAAGAAAGTGAGTGGGAGCTCTGTGGCGTTTCTAATATTATATGTGGATGACATATTGCTGATTGGAAACAACGTAGAGTTTTTGGAGAGCATAAAGGATTACTTGAATAAAAGTTTCTCTATGAAGGACCTAGGAGAAGTTGCTTACATTCTAGGCATTAAGATCTACATGGATAGATCGAAATGCCTGATAGGACTTTCACAAAGCACATACCTTGATAAAGTTTTGAAGAGGTTCAAAATGGAACAGTCCAAGAAAGGGTTCTTGCCAGTTTTACAAGGTACGAGATTGAGTAAGACTCAGTGCCCAGCAACTGATAAAGATAGAGAGCATATGAGCACCGTCCCCTATGCTTCAGCCATAGGATCTATCATGTATGCAATGCTGTGCACTAGACCGGACGTTAGCCTGGCAATAAGTATGGCAGGCAGGTTCCAGAGTAATCCAGGAGTGGATCACTGGATGGCGGTCAAGAATATCCTGAAGTACCTGAAAAGGACTAAGGAGATGTTTCTCGTGTATGGAGGTGACGAAGAGCTCGTCGTAAAGGGATACGTCGATGCAAGCTTTGACACAGATCCAGACGACTCTAAGTCGCAGACCGGATACGTATTTATTCTTAATGGGGGTGCGGTAAGCTGGTGCAGTTCCAAGCAAAGCGTCGTAGCTGATTCTACATGTGAAGCGGAGTACATGGCTGCCTCGGAGGCGGCTAAGGAGGGTGTCTGGATGAAGCAGTTCATGACGGATCTTGGAGTGGTGCCAAGCGCACTGAATCTAATAACCTTGTTCTGTAACAACACGAGTGCCATTGCCTTAGCAAAGGAACCACGGTTTCACAAGAAGACCAGACACATCAAACGATGCTTCAACCTCATCTGCGACTACGTCGAAGGGGGGGACGTAAATATATGCAAAGTGCACACGGATCTGAATGTAGCAGACCCGCTGACTAAAACTCTTCCACGGGCAAAGCATGATCAACACCAGAACTGTATGGGTGTTAGATTTATTACAATGTAATTCACATGGTGATGTGAGGGCTAGATTATTGACTCTAGTGCAAGTGGGAGACTGTTGAAATTATGCCCTAGAGGCAATAATAAATATAGTTATTATTATAATTCCTGTATCAAGATAATCGTTTATTATCCGTGCTATAATTGTATTGAATGAAGACTTATATACATGTGTGGATACATAGACAAAACACTGTCCCTAGCAAGCCTCTAGTTGGCTAGCCAGTTGATCAAAGATAGTCAGGGTCTTCTGACTATGTACAAGGTGTTGTTGCTTGATAACTGGATCACGTCATTAGGAGAATCACGTGATAGACTAGACCGAAACTAATAGACGTAGCATGTTGATCGTGTCATTTTGTTGCTACTGTTTTCTGCGTGTCAAGTATTTGTTCCTATAACCATGAGATCATATAACTCACTGACACCCGAGGAATGCTTTGTGTGTATCAAACGTCGCAACGTAACTGGGTGACTATAAATATGCTCTGTAGGTATCTCCGAAGGTGTTCGTTGAGTTAGTATGGATCGAGACTGGGATTTGTCACTCCGTGTGACGGAGAGGTATCTTGGGGCCCACTCGGTAATACAACATCACACACGAGCCTTGCAAGCAATGTAACTTAGTGTAAGTTGCGAGATCTTGTATTACGGAACGAGTAAAGAGACTTGCCGGTAAACGAGATTGAAATAGGTATGCGGATACTAACGATCGAATCTCGGGCAAGTAACATACCGAAGGACAAAGGGAATGACATACGGGATTATATGAATCCTTGGCACTGAGGTTCAAACGATAAGATCTTCGTAGAATATGTGGGATCCAATATGGGCATCCAGGTCCCGCTATTGGATATTGACCGAGGAGTCACTCGGGTCATGTCTACATAGTTCTCGAACCCGCAGGGTCTGCACACTTAAGGTTCGACGTTGTTTTATGCGTATTTGAGTTATATGGTTGGTTACTGAATGTTGTTCGGAGTCCCGGATGAGATCACGGACGTCACGAGGGTTTCCGGAATGGTCCGGAAACGAAGATTGATATATAGGATGACCTCATTTGATTACCGGAAGGTTTTCAGAGTTACCGGGAGTGTACCGGAAATGACGAATGGGTTCCGGATGTTCACCGGGGGGGGGGGGGGGGGCAGCCCACCCCCGGGGAAGCCCATAAGCCTTGGGGGTGGCGCACCAACCCTTGGTGGGCTGGTGGGACAGCCCAAGAAGGCCCTATGCGCCATAGATAGAAAATCAAAGAGAAAAGAAAAAAAAAGAGGTGGGAAGGAAGAGAAGGACTCCACCTTCCAATCCTAGTTGGACTAGGATTGGAGGAGGACTCCTCCTCCCCTTGGTGCGCAGCCCTTGGGGCTCCTTGAGCCTCAAGGCAAGCCTCCCCTCCCTCCTCCTATATATATGGAGTTATTAGGGCTGATTTGAGACAACTTTTTCAAGGCAGCCCGACCACATACCTCCACAGTTTTACCTCTAGATCACGTTTCTGCGGAGCTCGGGCGGAGCCCTGCTGAGATTAGATCACCACCAACCTCCGTAGCACCGTCACGCTGCCGGAGAACTCATCTACCTCTCCATCTCTCTTGCTGGATCAAGAAGGCCGAGATCATCGTCGAGTTGTACGTGTGCTGAACGCGGAGGTGCCGTCCGTTCGGCACTAGATCGTGGGACGGATCGCAGGACGGTTCGCGGGGCGGATCGAGGGACGTGAGGACGTTCCACTATATCAACCGCGTTCACTAATGCTTCTGCTGTGCGATCTACAAGGGTACGTAGATCGGAAATCCCCTCTCGTAGATGGACATCACCATGATAGGTCTTCGTGCGCGTAGGAAATTTTTTGTTTCCCATGCGAGGTTCCCCAACAAATGGACATATCATTCACCGCCAACGACTTGGGCCGGCCTCCCTCCGCCCTCGCGTGGCCCAGGCGGCGCCTCGCCTCGGATGGACCAGCTCCACCAACTGCCGAGGCCCAACTTTCTCCCTCCGCTGGCCAGTTGGCCTCCTCCTCACTTTGGCCCAGCACCCGAGACGGCCCAGATCCCCCTTTCGGCCTACCTCGCCATCTCCTCCGAGCCAAGTTGGGCCGAGCCCAGTTAGTTGAGCTGACCCCCAACCATCTATTTTGTGCCCGTGCGCCTTTTAGCTATCCTGTGCCCATGTCATGTTTAGGCCCAGTGCGAAGATCCGGCCCATTAGTATTTTTTAGGTCCGCGAATTTATTTATTTTCAGAAAATAACATATTTTTTGAACGTCCGTAATTTCTATTCCGTGCGTCGGATTCCGACGAGCTAGATATGTAACTTGGTTATAATTTCGCGTAGAATATTATTTTACAACTCTCATGCATATTTAAAGTTGTTTAGTATGCTTTTTTGCATCGCTTTGCGTGTCGTCGCAATAAAAATGGTTTAGGTCGTAGTTATTTACCCGTAGCTCCGTTGGAGATGAGCCATATATGTAAAAGGACTAGAACGACGAGTAGAATCATGTGAACCACTTTGTTTTGCCGTATAACAAACATAAAATGTGATTTGGAAAAATCTGGACATAATTAGAATTTAACGCGTGGGGTCGTCTCGGAGACACTATATGTCGTTTCCGGCTTCATTTAAAATGCCTAGATAGGTAGATTATTTGTGCTTCACCCCTTGCCATGTTTAACAACATTTAATATTACCGCGGAAATAAACGGGAGTGAAATAAATAATTAAACGTGGAGTTTCGTCAATATGCAACTCGTTGCACATTGAGCCTCACTTAATGTGTAGGTTTGATTGTGTGAATTGCCATGCCATGCCTTGCATATTTATAGCTGGTCATGGATCATATTAGGAGGTGCATCTTGTCATGCTTTTGTCGTGGTGTTGATGTGTGTTGATTCCTGTTGTTTCGGTTTGCTTCGTCTCGATAGATTTCCGCAAGCGTGTCGAAATGTGAGGACCCGTTCGACTACGTCGGTTCGTCTGCTTCACAGAGTTGTTTTTCTTCCAAGCGGGATCTCAGGCAAGATGATCATTTCCCTAGATACCATTACTATTATTTCCATGCTAGTTGTTTCGTTTCTATCGTTATGTCTCGCTGCCTACCACGTGTTAAATATCAACCTTCCAACATTGCCATGAAAACCTTCAACCTGATCACAACCTAGCAAACCACTGATTGGCTATGTTACCGCTTGCTTAACCATTGGATAGCGTTGCTAGTTGCAGGTGCAGTTGCTTCCATGTGATAATATGGGTTCCTTGTTATATCACCCTATTAATGCTATTTAAATTAATGCACCTATATACTTGGTAAAAGGTGGAAGGCTTGGCCTTCTAGCCTGATGTTTTGTTCCACCTTTGCCGCCTTAGTTTAGGCTACCAGTGTTATGTTCCATAATTGAGCGCCCCTAACATGCTTGGGGTTGTTATGAGGACCCCCTAGATTCTCGTTTTGGGTTAAAGCTCATCTGGCAAGGCCCAACATTGGTACTATATTTGCCCAACATAATAACTTTGTTAATACTGAAAAACATAGGGAGTTAGCGCTACCCGAGGAGTAATTCAACATAATACATGAAGGGCCAGTGCTGATGGTGTTGGTCCAAAACTAGAGTTGTTTGCGGGGCTAACCCGGGGCAACTCGAATGATGTCTATGAGGCCACCGTACACTGTGCTTATCCATCGTGTCTTGAGAACGAGATACGCGGCTCCTATCAGGATTGTGGACACGCCGGGCGGCCTTGCTGGACTTGTTTTACCTTTCTCAAGCGTCTTGTGAGAGGGATTCCGAGGATGCTTTGGGTTATCTCGAGGTTGAGGTTTTCCAATAGGAACCCGAGAAGATCACGGGTTTCCCTGATCGAGGTCATTCCGTCGCGGCGTGTGGTAGTTTGTGATGGACTAGTTGGAGCACCCCTCTAGGGTTAAATCTTTCGGAAAGCCGTGCCCGCGGTTATGTGGCAACGTGGAAACTTTGTTTAACAACCGGTTCTAGATAACTCGAAGTAAGCTTAACTAAAACTTGCCAACTGAGTGCGTAACCGTGAATGTCTCTTTCGTGAGATCCTTTTCCGACCGAGGACACGGTGGGGTTATGTCTGACGTAAGTAGGTGTTCAGGATCATTATTTTGATCACTATTAGTCCACGTCCGCTATGCGTAATTCATCCCCCTCTTATTCTTGTACTCGTTAGTTAGCCACCTCAAATAAATGCTTAGTCGTGTGCTGCAGCCTCACTACTCAACCATACCTCACCCATTAAGCTTTGCTAGTCTTGATACCTTTGGAAATAAGATTGCTGAGTCACTGTGGCTCACAGATTACTACAACACCAGTTGCAGGTACATGTAAAGAGTTATCTGACGTGAGCACGCTGATTGTGCTATTTAGAGTTTCTTCTTCTTCTTCTTCATCGATCTAGGATGGGTTCCAGTCCGGCAGCCTGGCATAGCAAGGATGGACGTCGTTCTTTTATCGTTTGTTTTCGTCTGTAGTCGGACCCTCCTCTTCTTCATGATGATTGTATGTATTATACTGATGTGACTCTGATGTAGTTTGTGATGAGTGTAAGCCAACTCTTTATTCTCATCTTTTCAGTACATGTACTCGTAACGATATCCATTCTTGCGAAACGACGAGATGCGTTTCTATCCCTGTCGAGGCCCTCGTGCCAAAATAAGGATAGGACCGCATCTTGGGTGTTACAGTTGGCCAGCTCATCCCAGCTCCAGTGCAACACGAGAAAGTACTTGGGCTTGCAGGTTGTCCGTTGGCTAGCTCGGCCCAGCTCGAGTGCAACGCAAAGAATAAAAACATACACGTTTGGTAGAGGAATTGAACTCACAACCTTCTAGCCGATAGATTTGACGCCAACCAACTGAACTGAAGTGTGTCGATCTATGTTGATTGGCTGCGGTTGCTCTTCTTATCAAAAAATACCACCTCGCCTTTTACAAACACAACCATCAATTTATATACGTGTTCAAATTACGTGTCATCGATCATCTTAATAAGTTGGCTTGGAAATTGGTGATCGGAGGATGACGATTGGGTGCCCAGAAAGGAAGTATTGAAGCAAGGAAGGATTCTCGAAAGGAGAAAAAAAGAAGAAAACATGAAGGATAAATATGGTGGGCAATTAAATAGGAAGGATGAATCAGTACTATATGTGGAATAATTAAGAGCCGGGATTTCCTAATGAATGCTTAAGAAATGTTGTAGGAATTAAAAGGGGAAATTAAGAGATATTTCTTCCTAAGACACGCTTGCATGGGCAACTAAACAACTACTCCTTCCGTTCCTAAATACAAGTCTTTAAAGAAATTTCATTAGTGGACTACATACGAATGTATATAGGCATACTTTAAAGTGTAGATTCACTCATTTTGCTTCGTATGTAGACTCCTAGTAAAATATCTTAAAAAATTTATATTTAGAAACGGAGGGAGTACAAGAGATGCCTCCTATGTGTAGATGGGGTGCCTTTTACAACAAGGAACTTGCTAATACGTGGACTAAATAAATGGAATTCAGGCTAAATAAAGTGTTGGGAAAACTTTATGTATTAGCTGGTTCAATTTTTATGTATGTAATGATTACATTATGTGTTCTTCGTCTATCTCTTCTAAGAAGACAACATACACGACGAAACACTACATTTCAACTGAAGGCTGTATTAATGAAAATGAAGAAGCTCGCTATCTGAAACATTATGGTCCACTAGAGCCGGGGAAAGAGATGTTGATAACAAACTTGGACGAGGAGACGAGGATGGAAAAAAAAAGGAAGCATGAGACATGTGGTAATGTCTTCTATTACAACGCGCGAACATTTATGCTAGTAATAAATAAAAGTGGTCAAGTTACAAAATAAAGATAGCACCTATTATTTCAACTGCAATTCTGGAAATGCGCGTGCCAACCCATGCGTGGAAATGAAACAACAAATGACGAGTTCATGTGGCTGGAAGCTGGTAGGTAACCAAACGACACGCGTGGGCATACATACACTTGGAGGCACTAAGCGGCGGCGCCCAGCTGGCTGCCGGCGACGTCGATGACGAAGCGGTATCTCACGTCGTTCCTCTCCAGCCGCTCGACCGCCGTATTGACGTAGTCCATCTTGACGACCTCGACGTCGGCGGTGATGCCGTGCTTCGCCGCGAAGTCCAGCATCGCCTGGCAGCTGCCGACGCTGCCCACGAGGTTCCCGGCCACGCGCTTGCCGCCGCCGATGATGGCGTAGGCCGGAAGCTGCAGCGGCGTGCTGGGCGCGCCCACCACCACCAGCTGCCCCCTCGGCTTCAGCAGCTCCAGCAGGGGCACGATCGGGTGCCCCGCCGACACCGTGTCGATGATGCCGTCCATCGTGCCCGCCGCCGCCTGCACCCAAAAACTTATGCGCGTCAATGCCTCCCGTCCCGTGCCAAGAATCATGTGTCAGTTAATGGAAGGAAACAACTGAAACAAGACGTAACCTTCATTTGCTCGGGGTCTTGGCTGACCAAGAACGCGTCGGCGCCAAGCCGCTTGACCGCCTCCTCGCGCTTCCTCGGCGACGAGCTGATCACGGTGACGGTCATCCCGAACGCCTTGCCGAACTTGACTGCCATGTGGCCGAGGCCCCCGAGGCCGACCACGCCCAGGTGCTTGCCCGGCGCGTTGAGGCCGAACTCCATCATCGGGCTGTACACCGTGACGCCGGCGCAGAGCAGCGGCGCCGCGCCGTCCAGGGGCAGGCCCTCCGGCACGCGGACGACGTAGCCCTTGTCGACGACGAGCACGTCGGAGAACCCTCCCTGGGTGGTCGCGCCGTCGTAGTCCACGGCGCTGCAGGTGAGGACAAGCGTGGGACAGTGGTTGTCGTGCCCACTGCTGCAGCTCACGCAGGAGCGGCACGAGTCGATGAAGTAGCCCACGCCCACCGTGTCCCCGGCCTTGAAGTTCTTGACGCCAGGGCCAACGTCTGTGACGACACCAACAATCTCATGCCTGCGCAAGAATTCACCATTAGCTTCTAGAGTAGAAATTTGGAGGAGGCGAATTGTGGAATGATGGGTTCACGTTCACCCACCCGGGGACGACGGGGTAGAGGGCGTTTCCCCACTCGTTCTTGACGATATGGAGGTCGGTGTGGCAGATCCCGCAGAAGAGCACCTTGATCGTCACATCGTCGTCCTTCTGAGCCCTGTTATCATGCATCACAACGTGGAGGAGTTCGTCAGATCGGCGCAAGAAACAGAGGGGCATGAGAGGGACTGGACAGAGGAAGACGACCTTCGTGAGAAGCTGTAGGGGGAGAGGACACCGGACGTGTCCTTCGCAGCCCAACCGATCGCAGGCATGCCTTTCGCCATTGATGACTGCTTGCTCTGCTTGTCGGTCCTAGCAGCACTTAGATTTCCTGCTCAAGAATACGGATGATGCTGCCAAGCCACGAGATTGGGGATAAAATAGGCAAGCTGACGAGTTGGAGTGGACGTCAGATACTACTACGTGTGTAGGGCATGAACGTCAGATACTATATACTCCAGCTACAGCGGTGCCGGTGCGGTATCAAATGGGAAACACATGCCAATCGCAAGTCCTAACCCTACCTTCGCTGTAGCCACCGGGAAAGGGCGCCCGTGCTGTGTTCCTCTTTCTCAACTCTCAACTGTAAACGAATTGAAGCGAGTGTGCGGTTGGGCCACTAGGTCACCTACTCAATTATGGAGCGGTCCATTCGATGTGGGGTCAATGATCGTCGGCCGGCGAATGATTCGACATGTCTGGTGATCACGTGCGATCCAGCGAGGACGAACCATGCCTGCCACGCCTGCTATGTGCCGACCCGACTCAGAGCATGTCCAACGAGCGTTCAAAAACTGCTTCACGCGTTAAAAGGTCCGTTTTTTGGGCGCCGGACTGCTCCAGCAGAAGTTGCAAAACACCGCGCGCGCTAAATTTTTTAGACGCGCGTTTAAGAACACTATAGCGCGTAGCATTGGTGCGCCGGCTTACGCGTGCAACAAACTCTGAGCTGCTGCAGATGGGACCCCTGGATCAGACTGGATTGGACGCTGCACTAGCGCGTCTGTTGAAGATGCTTCGGTCCCCACGCTCCAATACTGCTATAGTGACGCGCTAAAAAATTTATTGGGCGCGGATTTTTTACGCTTTCGTTGAAGATTCTCTCATGAGAAGAGAAGAGAAAGAATATCTAAATTTGTGGGTACTCTGACTGATTGTTTACTGCAATACGTTTCTAAAACAGGAATGATTCCAAATCTGCGACATGATCGGTTGAGCTTCAAGTACCTAAGACTTGGTTGTATTGCTACGCATCGGTGATCTTGTTATGTACAGTCGCACTCAACATTTTTCTTGACTCGGATCAATAGATACTTCACCCGTTTCTAAATATAAGTTTTTTTTATAGATTTTACTAAAAGATTACATACGGAGCAAAATGAATGAATCTACACTCTAAAATATGACTATATATATTCGTATGTAGTCTTGTAGTGAAATATATCTAAAAGACATTATATTTAAAAACGGAGGGAGTATATTGGAACTCGAGTTGTATGGCACTACTCTAATGTCTCGTAGGAGATGGGAAGCGTGTGTGTGGTCGGGGTTGTCCTTATCCGAAAACTAAGAGCGTCTCCAGCTGTTGTGTTTTCATAGATGATTTTTGCGTCCAGTTGAGATTTGCTGGCGCTAATTTAGCTTTGAGGGGAAAAGATTCTGAGTCGTTGCGCCCCCAACCAGATCGAGGGAGGCGCGCAGCTCGTCGAGCTCATCGTCTGTGACGCTCCGCGCGCGCTACAGCGGCAAGCGGCGAGCCCTGCCCAATATCCCGCGTCGTCGCAGCTCCCACGCCTCGTCGCCGCTCCCACGCTTGTCCCGCCGCGCCCCACATCCTCCCGTTGCTGCGCATCAGGTGGGGTTGGAACCCCTTCTCCTCCTTCATGGACTTCGCCGTCGACGGCCTCTTTCTCCTCTGCTCGGAGGTGGTGGTGGATTCAGATGGTGGCAAGGAGTGCTAGTTGGTGGCTCCTCCTCCTCCGCGATGGTCTCCGTCGGCCTGCCGCGAGAGCAGAGAAGCTGCGGGTTGTTGGGAGAAAAAGAGGAGAGAAAGAGGACGTTGGGTGCGTCGGGTAGGTGGAAAGAGAGGACACACATGAAAAGGTGGCTGGTTGTGGGCCAATCGCATGCGGAAAAATAGCGTCGGCGTCCTTAGCTCGCCCCGAGCACGCTTGGTTCGGCCTGGAAGGGGTTGGACGTAACTTTGACCAAATCCGGTGAAACCAAGCTTCTGGGGAGCGACTGGGTCGTTTTTTTCACGTCGGGAACAAAAAAGGGCCTTGGGGGTGATACGGAGCATCCCTTGAGTATCCCCATGGATACGACACAAACAACTCAAGCTACAAGTGGACCGATGACGAGAGCCCGTACTCGTGTCCTTGAAAACGAGGTGACGTCTCTCTTTGCTCACCTGTCATTTGATCCACTCGAGACATGGTCGCTACCTCAAGCGGAGACACTCTACAGACTCATGTGCTCGGAAAGAGATCACACAAAGGAGCACGAAGCAAGAGAAGAAGTTGAAGCTGAACGCCCTAGTGACTGGACGACTGAGCCCAGTCGAACGTCCGAGCCATCCCAGCATCCAGACGTCCGAGCTCGTCCGGACGACCAATTCCTGGAACCGCTCGAGTCCTCCCTCCACAACGCCCGGACGACTGGCACCGCCCGTACGACCGGCCTCGCCCTGACCGAACCGATCGCTCAGACTTTCAGACCCGACGCACGACCGAGCCACGGACGACCGACGCGCCCCGGAATTTCGACACCCTCGCTCCCGAATCAAAGACGTCGGACGACCGGACCTCGCCAGACGTCCGAGCCCCTCTCAGCCTTCGGACGTCCGAAGCCTCTCGGACGACCGAGCCATGTCTGCGTATAGGCTGTTGGGCCATGACCCATGTACCCTTGAAAGGACGTGGATGTGGCCTAGAGGGGGTGAATAGGCGCTTTAAAATAATTATGGTTTAGGCTTAAAAAAATGCAGAATAAACTAATGTTCAATTTGTCAAGCACAAAACCTAAAACAACTAGGCTCACATATGTGCACCAACAACTTATGCTAAGCAAGATAAACAACTAAGTGATAACAAGATATATAACAAGAAACAATATGGCTATAACAACGTAAAGTGCATAAGTAAAGGGCTCGGGTAAAAGATAACAGATGCACACGGAGACGATGATGTATCCCAAAGTTCACACCCTTGCGGATGCTAATCTTCGTTTGGAGCGGTGTGGAGGCACAATGCTCCCCAAGATGTCACTAAGGCCACCGTAATGTCCTCACGCCCTCGCACAATGCAAGATGTCCTTACTCCACTAAGGGACCCTTGAGGGCGGTCACCGAACCCGTACAAACAAGGTTGGGGCAATCTCCACAACTTAATTGGAGGCTCCCAACAACACCATGAAGCTTCGCCACAATGGAATACGGCTTCGAGGTAACCTCAAATGCTCGGGGCAATCTCCACAACCTAATTGCAGACCACGAAGCTTGCCCGGAGCTTCACACCACAATGATTGAGCTCCGAGGCACCACCAAGCTTCTAGGATGCCAAAGCACCCAAGAAGAACAAGAATTAGGGTACCAAATACCCAAGAGTAATAAGCTTCTCAAACTGCACTTCCACATATCACCGTGGAGAACTCAAACCTATGCACCACATGCAATGACAAGGGCACACGGAGTGCCCAAGTCCTTCTCTCCCAAATCCCTCCACAACAACTAAAGTTATGGAAGAAAATGAGAGCAAGAACGAAGAAGAACACGAAGAACTCAAAAATCTAGATCCAAGGGGTTCACCTCACATAGAGGAGAAAGTGATTGGTGGAAATGTGGATCTAGATAACCTCTATCTTTTCCCTCAAGAACTAGGAAGAATCATTGAAGGGATTGATATTTAGCAAGCTCGAAGAAGGTCAACAATGGGGGGTAAACACAAGCTTAACAAATAGGGACCATTGGGGAAGGAGGCCCCCTTAAATAGCTCCCTGAATCCAACTGTTATGCCCACAAGTTGTGCTCAAGTGGTACTACCGCTCACGGGAGCGGTACTGCCGCTTAGAACAGTCAAAACAGCCCAACGAGACAGAAAAACATGAGTGTAGTTCTGCGAGAGAGGTAGTACCGCTCAGGGAGAGGTAGTACTGCTCGGGGGAGAGGTAGTACCTCTTATCAGAGGTAGTACTGCTCGCGTAGAGGTAGTATCGTTCGGAGGAGAGGTAGTACCTCTTATCACAGGTACTACCGCTCGGGGGAGAGGTAGTACCGCTTGAGAGGTAGTACCGCTCGGGGGAGAGGTAGTACCTCTTATCAGGGGTAGTACCGCCCGTCGGAGAGGTAGTACCGCTTGGACCTTTTCATGATGAAAAACATGAATACCACAACTGCCATAACTTTCGCATATGAGCTAAAATTGAGCAAACTCAAGCTTGTTTGATTCAGGAAGACAAGAGCTATCCAACGACGAAAGGAACATATTAAGAAGAGGCGGTATAAAAATGCCAATGATATAGAGATTTGAAACCTCTATTAGTGAAGAACCGGCAAAAACACCAACATCGAAAACATCATAGAAGATGCACATAAACTCCGTTTTCGATGAACTCAAGCTTGTCATAAAGGTGACCATAAGCTCCAAAACTCACAACGAGAAATACCAAGCAAGAACCAAGAAATATGATGCAAGGATGCAACTGGTTTGAGCTCTCAACGAATGATACAATCAAGATACTCACTTGAGAGTCCCTCTTGACAGTAGGACAATCTATCCTAAATAGAAAAATCTATCAAGGGCAAACCTATACCTTGCACATAGTCCACTTGTACTAGATGATGACGATCTTGACTTCCTCAAGATGGACCACCTTTCTTGATTGCGTTGCCTTGATGAAGACTAGTTGATTGGTCTCCCATACTCACTATGGGAGAGCCACTCATCAGCACGTCTTCACAAGTCCATTAACACCACAATGGACAGTAAGATTCAAGCATGATATATTCGTGATGCTCCACTTGAACTTGCACACCGCAATCTTAAAGAATATCACCACTTGATGTCATCCTCCATGGGTTGAATGAGATATTCCTCTTGAATCAAGCCCATGGAAACACACCTAACCCCACATATAACTCTCACGAAGACCATGGGTTAGTACAGAAAAGCATAATGGACAATGCTTACCATACCATGGGATCACTTGAGCCCCCTCGGTACATCTTGTATGCTTTGTGTGTTGATCGACTTGATATACTCTTTGTCTTAGTCTTAATAAACCTTGTGCCTTTATGACCATTCTTTGGATAATTGATGACAATCACTACAAGAGAGTCCATAGGGATTGTCATCAATTACCAAAACCACATGCAGAGAAATATGCTCTAACAATCTCCCCCATTTTGGCAATTTATGAGAACCACTACAAGAGAGTTTATATACGGAAATAAGCATAACGAAGCGCACACATACAGAGCAATAATGCATGCATACAAGATGCAAATGCTTAAGCAATAAAATCAAAACTATCTAAACATCTCCAAACTAAACTCTATAAACTTCTCCCCCATTGGCATGGATTGCCAAAATGGACGGAAAGTTTAGAAATCTAATATAATAGGTGGTCCTCCAAAAAGTGTGTACTTCTCAACAAATGAGTGTAAATAAATACTGATATACAATGATAAGTAGTTGGAGGAAAACGAACTATATCGAGGACCCAAAGATTGCAAAATGGATCGTATGGCACAAAGACATACAAAAGAAAGAAGCAAGCAATCAAAAGATATCAATAGAAACAAACAATCACATGGTCCTTCGAACCACATGAATAAAAGATATAATGATATGGGTAAATGAGTGTTTTATCTAAACTAGAGAAGCTCCCCATGATTTGTGCACTAGTAAGAATTTTTTGTATTTGATACAAGTGCACAAAATAGGATCGTTCCTCCCCCAAAATTAATAAAAACACACAACAAGTGCAAGAAAGTAGATAAGACAATAAGTAGAGCACTTTCACAAAACAAATGGTTGAGCAACATTAAAAATAGGCAACTTAAGAATATGCTCAACCAATATGATGTGTGTGGGTAATGGAAAAGCACTTGGGAAGACTAAGATAAGATGAGCATTACTCATCAACATAATCTTGAAGAAATGAGACACAAAGTGCAAGACATATCCTTCCCCCACACACACTGCTAGCAAATGGGTTCACGAGCTTACTAATAAACAAATTAAGAGACAACGCTTGTGACAACCCATGGTGAATATAGGAAATAGTACCTTGTCAAGAGGAGGGATACCAATTGAAATGGCAAAACCCTCGCGAAGACAAGCATGAGGAAAAATAATCTTCACCTACAATGAGTGCATCAAGATGCAGGGATGTAAGATCCGCACTCAAGACAAATGCTTTCACGAAACTACCAAAAACTAAAAAAGGAAATGCAACAATGGACGTGAAAGAAAAGAGGATATCAATTAGAGATGTAACTTCTCTCATGTGTAAAATATTCTAGGTAGAACACAGTCATGATGATATATTTCCACAAAGAAGGATGTACACACAAAATTGTTACAAGAAGGAACAAACAAGATATCCAAAATGAATTCATAAAGATACCAATAAGATATTTGCTTGAAAGCATAGCATATGGCATGGTATATTCTTATTGTACATAAATGAACTTCCAACTCACGAACATCAAAGACATTGAGGGATCGATGGAAGATGTGCCTAGAGGGGGGGGGTGAATAGACTACTTGTCAAGATAAAATTTCTAGCCAATCCCAAATTCTAGGAGGGCAAAAATTCAACAATTATAACAATTCTAGTGCACCCTAAACATGTAGTTATAAGAGTATAGCAGCCTAAAGTAAAACATGCAAGTGTAATGTAGAGGAGAATGATAGGGAAATCAAACACACGAGGTTGACACGACAATTTTTGGCATGGTTCCGATAGGTGGCGCTATCGTACGTCCATGTTAGTGGAGACTTCAACCCACAAAGGGTAACGACTGCGAGAGTCCACGGAGGGCGCCACCCACGGAGGGTCCACAAAGAAGCGGCCTTGTCTATTCCACCATGGCTTCCGTCCACACAGGACTAGCCTTACTCACGATAGATCTTCACGAAGTAGGCGATCTCCTTGTCCTTACAAACATCTTGGTTCAACTCCACAACATGAAGTAGGAGGCTCCCAAGCGACACCTAACCAATCTAGGAGGCACCACCCTCCAAAAGGTAATATATGTGGTAGATCAATGAACTTCTTGCTCTTGTGCTTCTAAAGATAGTCTCCTCAACACAAATCACTCTCTCACAGAATATGCATGGGTACACTAGTAGAAAATAGGGCTTCCGTTTGACCCTTTAGGCCCGGCTTGGTTTTGAACCGGGACTAATGTGACCAGTAGTCCCCGTTCCAACGGCTAGGACCTGCCAGTGGGCACGGGCATTATTATTCCTGGTTCAATTTGGACCTATAGTCTCGGTTCGTGATACAAACCAAGACTAAAGGGGTGGTGGCGGTGTGGTGTCAGGCTGGGGGCACCACTAGCACTTTTAGTCCCGGTTTGTATCACAAACCGGGATTATATGTGGACCTTTAGTCCTGGTTCATGATACAAACCGGGACGAAAGAGTCCCGGTTTGTATCACAAACCGGGACTATATGTGGACCTTTAGTCCTGGTTCATGATACAAACCGGGATGAAAGAGTTTCCTATATAAAACCCTTCCGCCAGCCCGAGCTCATTGCTCTGTTTTCTCCACTCTCTCCTCTATTCTTTCCCTTGTTGCTCGAGCTCACCCTCCAATTTTTACCAAGATTTGGCAAGATTTGAGGCACCCCATCTCTCCAAGTGTTCACAAAGGTTAGCAACTTTGTCCTTTCATCTCTCATTGCTAGATCGGCTCGTGCAATGCTCTATAAGTATAGTGATTTGTGGGTTTTAATTTGGGAGTAATTATGTGAGAGTTTATTTGATTTATATGCAAGTTGAGCTCAAATTAACTTCTTAGTTTGCATATGTGTAAGTGTGGTTTACTTAGTGCCTTCCCGTCTCCGTCCTAACCACCGTCGATCGCCCGCACCGTCTCGTCTG
The DNA here is from genome assembly GCF_904849725.1 of Hordeum vulgare subsp. vulgare. Lineage (NCBI taxonomy): Eukaryota > Viridiplantae > Streptophyta > Magnoliopsida > Poales > Poaceae > Hordeum > Hordeum vulgare. The sequence continues at coordinate 431,079,846 of NC_058522.1, read as the reverse complement.
TGGCTCCACCTTGGTGATCCTCTTGTTCTTATCCTTTTCATTCCAAAAAAACTTATTTTTGAATGATTTAGATAGTTTTCTTACCTGTATGATTTTGTTATACATAGTGTCATGGTCTTGATATCTGTCCCCGTCGGCCCTCGTCCAGTTTATGATTCGGATGTAGTATATTCTCTTTTATAAATATTTGTTGCATTTCTCATTTATATGACAATTATGCCCATCAAGTTGACATAGATATGTTTATCTAGGAGGCGTGTGAAGCGGAAATTGCATCTGACCCACTTGTCGAGAAGTTAAATTTAGTTTAAAAAGGAAATGAGTATCTGAAAGAAAAATTGAAGAAGAGAAGATGAAATTGGAGTTTTATGTTGCCGAAGTCGTCGATGATCACAAGATCAAGACAGATGCAATGCGCTTGAAGATTAGAAGGATTAGAAATTATGCCCTTAATAAAGAGGCTTGGTATCACTATGTTGTTGGATCAATTGTTACCTTAGTTGCGATCTTGATTGCATTCGTTGTTGCATTTAAATGCTTTAGCTAGAAACTCCTGTATGATGTTTTATGAGAATAAGTGTATGAACCCTATGTGTGAACTTGTATTAATTTGATCTTTTCGGTCTTGTGTAATGAAGATGAACCGGCAATGGATGTACGAAGACCGACGCTCTCCCCAGTTCATTAATGGCTTGCAGAGTTTTTTGCATACGACTGAGGCAAACCAGCGGGATGGTTTTATGTGTTGTCCATGTGATGTGTGTAAGAATGATAAAACTTACTCTAAGTCAGAAGTCATTCACGTCCACCTGTTTACGTCTGGTTTCATGTCCGGCTATAACTGTTGGACCAAGCACGGAGAAAGAGGGTTCTAATGGAAGAGAATGAAGAAGAAGAGGATGACGACGGCTATCCTTTGTTCCCTGAATACGAGGGTACTGCAATGGGGGTAAAAGCTAAAGTAGAGGCACCAGATGATCCCGCTGATGATCTTGGTCGGGCCATTGCCGATGCAAAGAGAAACTGCGCAAGTGAAAAGGAGAAGCTGAAGTTGAAGCGCATGTTAGAGGATCACAAGAAATTGTTGTACCCAAATTGTGAAGATGACAAGAAGAAGCTGGGTACCACACTGGAATTGTTGCAATGGAAGGCAGAGAATGGTGTATCTGACAAGTGTTTTGAAAAGTTGCTAAAATTGTTAAAGTACGTACGAAGAAAAGAAGACTATCTGCCGGCCAGGATTAGAGGTGAAGAAGATAAATGCATGCCCTAATGACTGCATCCTACACCATGGTGAGGAGTACGAGAATTTGAATGCATGCCCGGTATGCAGGGCCGAGCGTTATAAGATCGGGCACGATGACCGTAGTGACAATGTTGAGGTCCAGCGCCCTAGGAAGAGGATTCCTGCCAAGGTGATGTGGTATGCTCCTATAATACCACGGTTGAAACGTTTGCCCCAAAACAAAGAGCATGCCAAGTCGATGCGATGGCACAAAGACGAGCGTAAGAAAGACGGGAAGTTGAGAGTACCCACAAATAGGTCGTAGTGGAGGAAAATCCAGAGAGAGTTGCCGGACTTTGCAGATGATCCAAGAAACTGTTGGTTTGGTTTAAGTGCAGATGCCATTAGTTGAAGAACTTTTACAGCTGTGGCATATCAAATGTGTACGTGTGTGGGATGAGCACAAACAACACGAATTTGACCTACGAGATTTGTTGTTTGTAACCATCAATGATTGGCCTGCTCTTAGTAACCTTTCAGGCCAGACAAACAAGGGATACCACGCATGCACACGTTGTTTAGATGATACCGAAAGTATATACTTGGATAAATGTAAGAAGAATGTGTACCTAGGACATCGTCGATTTCTTCCAATCAAGCATCTCTTAAGAAAAGAAGGAAAACATTTCAAAGGTGAGGTTGATCACCGGAAGAAGCCTGACCACCATACTGGTGATCATATACTTCATATGGTCAAGGAATTAAAAGTAATTTTAGGAAAGGGTCCTGGCGGACAATCTGTTCTGAATGACGTTGACGGACACACACCCATGTGGAAGAAGAAATCTATATTTTGGGACCTACCTTATTGGAAAGTCCTAGAGGTCCGCTCGACAATAGGCGTGATGCACGTGACGAAGAATCTTTGCGTGAACCTGCTAGGTTTCTTGGGCGTGTATGGGAAGACAAAAGATTTTCAACCCTTTCTCACCTCATTTGCTATTTTCCATGCATTTAATGATTTTTCTGAGCTAAATGACCCTGAAATTGAAAAGCGCTACAAATGTACTTTGAAAAGGCCGAAACTTGTCATGGTATCATCATTTCACCCGCATGGCATGTGCTAAAAAGTTGGAAGGGTTATGACAAAAACAGGATGCACTTCGTGTACAAACTGGACTATCTCTTTTGAAGTATCACGGTTCCGGACGAATACTCATCTCTTACACAACCATTTAATTCTTTAATATTATTTCAACAACAAACTTTTCGGGTCCTCAACATGCATCCTCAAAGCCACCTCATAATTTTCAACCCTTTCTCACCTCATTTGCTATTTTTCATGCATTTAATGATTTTTTTTAGCTAAATGACCCTAAAATTGAAAAACGCTACAAATGAACTCGGAAAAGGCTGAAACTTGGCATGGTATCATAATTTCACCCACATGGCATGTGCTAAAAAGTTGGAAGGGTTACGGCAAAAACAGGACGCACATCATATACAAATTGGACTATCTCTTTCGAAGTATCACGGTTCCGGACGAATACTCATCTCTTACAAAGCCATTTCACTTTTTAATCTTATTTCAACTCCAGACTTTTTGTGCCCTCAATATGAATCATTCAAAGCCACCTCATAAATTTTCAACCCTTTCTCACCTCATTTGCTATTTCCATGCATTTAATGATTTTTCTGAGCTAAATAACCCTGAAATTGAAAAGCGCTACAAATGAACTTTGAAAAGGCTGAAACTCGGCATGGTATCATCATTTCATCCACATGGCATGTGCTAAAAAGCTGGAAGGGTTATGACAAAAACAGGATGCACTTCGTGTACAAATTGGACTATGTATTTCGAAGTATCACGGTTGTGGATGAATACTCATCTCTTACAAAGCCATTTCATTTTTTTAATCTTATTTCAACTCTAGACTTTTTGTGCCCTCAATATGCATCATTCAAAGCCACCTCATAAATGTTCAACCTTTTCTCACCTCATTTGCTATTTTCCATGCATTTAATGATTTTGTTGAGCTAAATGACCCTGAAATTGAAAACGGTACAAATGAACTCGATAAAGGCTGATAATTGACATGGTATCAAAACTTCACCCACATGGCATGTGATAAAAAGTTGGAAGGGTTACGGCAAAAAAGGATGCACTTCGTATATAAACTGGACTATCTCTTTCGAAGTATCACGGTTCCGTACGGATACTCATCTCTTACGAAGCCATTTCATTTTTTAATCTTATTTCAACTCCGGACTTTTTGTGCCCTCAATATGCATCATTCAAAGCCAACTCATAAATTTTCAACGCTTTCTAACCTCATTTGCTATTTTCCTTCCATTTAATGATTTTTTCGAGCTAAATGACTCTGAAATTGAAAAGCGCTACAAATGAACTTTGAAAAGGCTGAAACTTGGCATGGTATCATCATTTCACCCACATGGCATGTGCTAAAAAGCTGGAAGGGTTACAACAAAAAAACGATGCACTTCGTGTACAAATTGGACTATCTCTTTCGAAGTATCATGGTTCTGTACGAATACTCATCTCTTACAAAACCATTTCATTTTTTTAATCTTATTTCAACTCCAAACTTTTTTTGCCCTCATTATGCATCATTCAAAGCCACCTCATAAATTTTCAACCCTTTCTCACCTCATTTTCTATTTTCCATGCATTTAATGATTTTTCTAAGCTAAATAACCCTGAAATTGAAAAGCGCTACAAATGAACTCGGAAAAGCCTGAAACTTGGCATGGTATCATCATTTCACCCACATGGCATGTGCTAAAAAGTTGGAAGGGTTATGGCGAAAACAGGATGCACTTCGTGTACAAACTCGATTATCTCTTTGGAACTATGAGGGTTCCGAACGAATACTCATCTCTTACAAAGCCATTTCATTTTTTAATCTTATTTCAACTGAGGCTTTTTATGCCCTCAATATGCATCATTCAAAGCCACCTCATAAATTTTCAACCCTTTCTCACCCCATTTGCTATTTTCCATGCATTTAATGATTTTTCTGAGCTAAATGACCCTGAAATTGAAAAGCGCTACAAATGAACTTAAGAAAGTCTGAAACTTGCCATGGTATCATCATTTCACCCACATGGCATGTGCTAAAAAGTTGGAAGGGTTACGGCAAAACCAGGATGCATTTCGTGTACAAACATGACTATCTCTTTCGAAGTATGAGGGTTCGAGACGAATACACATCTCTCACAAAGCCATTTCATTTTTCTTAATCTTATTTCAACTACAGACTTTTTGTGCCCTCCATATGCATCATTCAAAGCCACCTCATAATTTTTCAACCCTTTCTCACCTCATTTGCTATTTTCCTTTCTTTTAATGATTTATTTTTGAGCTAAATGGCCCTGAAATTGAAAAGCGCTTCAAATGAACTCGGAAAAGGCTGAAATTTTCATGGTATCATCATTTCACCCACATGGCATGTGCTAAAAAGTTGGAAGGGTTGCGACACGGTTAGGATGCACTTCATGTACAATCTGGACTATCTCTTTCGAAGTATCAGGGTTTCAGACGAATACTCATCTCTTACAAAGCCATTTCATTTTTTCAATCTTATTTCAACTCCAGACTTTTTGTGTCCTCAATATGCATCATTCATAGCCGCCTCATAAATTTTCAACCCTTTCTCACCTCATTTTCTATTTCCATGCATTTTATGATTTTTTGAGCTAAATGACCCTGAAATTGAAAAGCGCTACAAATGAACTCCGAAAAGGCTGAAACTTGGCATGGTATCATCATTTCACCCCACATGGCATGTGCTAAAAAGTTGGAGGGGTTATGGCAAAACAGGATGCACTTCGTGTACAGATTGGACAATCCCTTTCGAAGTATGAGGGTACCAGACGAATACTCATCTCTTACAAAGACATTTCATTTTATAAATCTTATTTCAATTCCAGACTTTTTGTGTCCTCAATATGCATAATTCAAAGCCACCTCATAAATTTTCAACCCTTTCTCACCTCATTTGCTATTTTCCATGCATTTAATGATTTTTTGAGCTAAATGACCCTGAAATTGAAAAACGCTACAAATGAACTCGAAAAAGGCTGAAACTTGGCATGGTATCATCATTTCACCCACATGACATGTGCTAAAAAGTTGGAAGGGTTACGGCAAAAACAGCATGCACTTCATGTACAAACTGGACTATCTCTTTCGAAGTATCACGGTTCCACATGACATTTCAGTTTTTTTAATAACCTAAAAATTACTAAATTTAATATAATGATTAAACACACTAATATTGAAGTATTTTTTGTAAATAACTTTTAATATGCAAAAAATAACATATAAAAATAGCAAAAGTGAAAATAGATGCGTATATAGAGAAAATCAACAGAAATTCAAAGTGCTATTTGTACATTATCCGAACAACTAGCACTTTGAATTTTTAGGTTCAATTTTCTCTATAAGAAACTTCGATTTACCAGCCGCATAGTGGCTTATAAACCACTAACAGGGCGCTTAGCTTGGCGAGGTGGGACTAAACTTCATCGAAAGTGCCAGGAACACACTTGTAGTCCTGGTTGGTGGCTCCAACCGGGACTAAAGGGTGCCACCAACCGGGACTAAAGTCCTTTGCTTCCCGCCCTTTGGGCTGCTGAAAATGAGCTTTAGTCCCGGTTGGTGGATCCAACTAGGACTAAAGGTATCCTTTAGTCCCGATTGGAGCCACCAACCGGGACTAAAGGTTGGGGGTATATAACTAGGACTTCGGAAATTTTGATCTCCCTCTCTCCATTTGATCACCAAACGCCGATGCCCCTACCCTCGATGCCGCCAGGCTGCTAGAGTCACCGTCGCCCCTGAAGCCATCCTCGTCGCCCCCGTCACCGACGCCGGCCGCCTACGCCTCCTCCCGCTGCCCGCCGACGAGCAGCAGCTGTGCCCCGGCCCTCCTTTGCTCCCACGATGAGCTCGGTTGCTCCTCCCTCCCCTTCCCTGTTTTCTACTAGTGTCGTAGCTCCGGCCGCCTCCCGTCGGGCTTCGCTCCAGCGCCCCTCCTCTCCCCACGCCGCGCTCCGGCGCCCCCCTCATCTCCCCTCGTCGGCGCCGTGCACCCCCGCAACCCCGATGGGCCGACAAATTTATTTTCTTTAGTACAATTAGTAATAGTGCAAAAATTTGTTCCATAAGCAACATTTAGTACAATTAGTAGCAATCATGTATTATCTAGCAGCAAGATTTATCTACAAAAGTTCTGCAACTATTTAGGCTCTCTTGCATCATTTTCATTGGGGATTATAATATAGCAATTATTATCTATAAGAAACATTTTCTTTTTTGTTAATTTTTTGCTGAACCTAATTAAATAGATGCTACTGGTATCTAGCAACAAGAAAACTATTATCTAGCAGCAACATTTTCTTTTTTGTTAAGTTTGCTACCGGTATTTCTCTATTGATATTTTAGAACTATTTTATCAATATTTTATAGTTGTAAAAGCTTAGAAAAGTTTGTTAAATAGTAGGAATTTAAATAGTTGTAGAATTGGTTCTCGGCGTCGACGTACGATGTCTGGCCCGCATCCTCGTCGTCGACTCGGTGGCGACCACCTGCTTGAGAGGCGCCAGCATGTGCAGGATTGGGATTCGCCGGCTGGCACTGGGAGGAGCTACCTTTCGAGGCACGCAGCTTGGTGAGGAACCGGGCTCCAGTCGTCGACCCAGAGCTTCTTTGGAGGCGGTCGCGTGGGCCACTTTTGGTGCTGAGGCTGCTGGCCCCCGAGGAGGAGGTACGTCACCGTGTTAGGGAGGAGGACGAGCACGTCCGTCGCTACATTGAGGTGTTGGACGCCAGGTTCCCTAATACCTAGCAGGTTCTCCAAGGATCTCACCCAAGCTATAATCCGGTGATGGTTCCTGCTCTTTGGGTGTCCACCGCCCGTGCCTCAGTACAACGGCAACTCTTTGTTTGTTGATCAGTTAGATATTATTCGAGAGATGTATTAGTGATGTATTCGAGATTATATATTCGATAATATTAAATGGATTACTCGATGATGCATTATTTAAGTGGATTATTCGATGTATTAGTGATATTATATATACATGATGATCTTGCTAGCTAAAGTGAATCCTAAATTGTTTTATCTTTTTCCCGGTTAGTTAAGCTATGGACGGTAGAGACACAAACGATGATCATGACGATGTCTTGTATGACATGATACGCTTTGTACACGAAGAGAATGAAGAAGCAGATGATTGCTCACAATACCTTAACCCATCCAATGAGGGAATTGAGGAAGAACAACCAAGAGACGAAGGGGAACCAGGCGACGATGATGCTAAAGAATTTTTTCTTGAATCATCAAGGTCCGGTGAGGTATATATTTGGCCTTTGGTGATCATTAGATGTCTATTAATTGTTCTATGTATATATAGGGTCACGCTATTCGTCACCCTGGGTGAGGAATAGTTATTCTTCACCCCTCTCTATTTTCACATTAATACACCGTAACTTTACGTTTCTTAAATTTTAATCTTATCTCATACGTAAAAAGAGATGTAAGAAAATACATAGTCACCGTAAAAAATATTTTATCTCATGTAAAATTACAAACATAAAAACATAGTGTAAATTATACATAAAATGCGATTTTTCTGGTCTTATGATCTATATTTTTGTTTTCTTATGGCAATTTTTTCGTAGTTAATTAATATAAATGTATCTATTTACATTTCAAATTTAATTTATTTATGAAATGGTCATAACATTACCTCGAGTGAGGAATAATTTATTCTGCACCCTGGGTGATGAATAGAGTTTATATATATATATACATATATATATATATACATATATATATATATACATATATATATATATATATATATATATATATTAACGAATCTCCTCTTTTAGCCCTCTCGATCAAGCAAATCTTCTACAAGCAGGGTAGTACGAGGCCCGACCAAAAGTTGCCCGAGGGCATAAGGTACAACATTGATGCGATAACATTAGGTGCAGAACCAAATGATCCCAAACCTAATGCAGACAAATTTGTCCGTCAACGCAGAGTTATTGTCAGGGACCAAATCCCTATCTCCGTTCAAGAATGGCATAGGCCAAAGGAAGATCGAGAAGTTAGTTTTGTGGACGAAATAGCAAAAAATATGCTTTGGGATACGCTCATGATACATTTCACCTTACGATAGCATTTCTCAGATAAACAACGTGAGAAAGTCAAGAAGTTTTCATTCTGTTTGGACTCCGTTCAAAATCCTCCTCTGAAAGGGGTAAAAAACATGGAAAAAACAGGAACTGGCACTTGGCACTAAGTTAATAAGTTAGTCCCAAAAAATATATAAAAGGCATACAAAACATCCAAAGTTTGACAAGATAATAGCATGAAACCATCAAAAATTATAGATACGTTGGAGACGTATTGATACGTCTCAAACGTATCTATAATTTTTGATGGTTTCACGCTGTTATCTTGTCATCTTTGGATGTGTACCTTTTATATCTTTTTTGGGACTAACTTATTAATTCAGTGACAAGTGCCAGTTCCTGTTTTTCTGTGTTTTTGACTCTTTTCAGATATGATTTTGGAAAGGAGTCCAAACGGAATAAAAACCCCGAAATGATTTTTTTCCGAATGGAAGAAGATGAGGGGGCCTCTGGGCCAAGCCAGGTGGGCCCAGGGAGCCCACAAGCTCCCACCCCGCCACCAGGGGGGAGGCGGCGATGTCAGGGCTTGTGGCCTCCCTGGCCGCCCCCTGACCTAGATCCTTGGCCTATATATTCCCAAAAATTCAGCAAAAAATCAGGGGAGCCTCGAAAATACTTTTCCGCCGCCGCAAGCTTCCGTTTCAGCGAGATCTCATCTGGAGACCCTTCCCGGCGCCCTGCCGGAGGGGACTTTGGAGTTGGAGGGCTTCTTCATCATCATCATCGCCCCTCCAATGACTCGTGAGTAGTTCACTTCAGACCTACGTGTCCGTAGTTAGTAGCTAGATGGCTTCTTCTCTCTCTTGGATCTTCAATACAAAGTTCTCCATGATCTTCATGGAGATCTATCTGATGTAATATTCTTTGGCGATGTGTTTGTCGAGATCCGATGAATTGTGGATTTGTGATCAGATTATCTATGATATATATTTGAGTCTTTGCTGATTTCTTATATGCATGATTTGATATCCTTGTAAGTCTCTCCGAGTCTTGGGTTTTGTTTGGCCAACTAGATCTATGATTCTTGCAATGGGAGAAGTGCTTTGTTTTGGGTTCTACCATGTGGTGAGCGTTCCCAGTGACAGTAGGGGCAGCAAGGCACACATTAAGTAGTTGCCATCAAAGGTAAAAACATGGGGTTTACATCATTGGTTTGAGATTATCCCTCTACATCATGTCATCTTGCTTAAGGCGTTACTCTGTTCTTGTGGACTTAATACACTAGATACATGCTGGATAGTGGTCGACGTGTGGAGTAGTAGTAGTAGATGCAGAAAGTATCGGTCTACTTGTCTTGGACGTGATGCCTATAGATATAATCATTGCCATAGATATCGTCCCGACTTTGCGCGGTTCTATCAATTGCTCGACAGTAATTTGTTCACCCACCGTCTACTTGCTTTGATGAGAGAAGCCATTAGTAAACACTACGACCCCCGGGTCTATTCACATCCATCGTTTACACCTCCGCTTTTACTTTGCTTTGTTACTTTGTTGCTTTCAGGCTCACTTGGCAAACAATCTATAAGGGATTGACAACCCCTTTATAGCGTTGGGAGCAAGCTTTTTGTGTTTGTGCAAGCTCTTGTGATACTCATCCACTGGATCGATACCTTGGTTCTCAAACTGAGGGAAATACTTACCACCGCTACGCTACATCACCCTTTCCGCTTCAAGGGAACACGAACGCAAGGATCCAAGGCCACGGGGGAAATCCTTTGCATACTTGCCTAGGAAGTCCCTTAAGGCGTAGCCGCAGCAGAAGTATTTCTGAGGAGGATCAAGTCAAGTATTCTCCCATAAACGTGCCTGTTTCTGGCGCCATTGGAAGGTCTTTTGTTGCAGTAGCAGAAGTATTTCTGGCGCCGTTGCCGGGGAGGAGAAATCAAGATCTATCCAAGTAGGTCTCACAAACTCATATCCTGCATTTTCTTTTTTGCCAGTTGCCTCTTGTTTTCCTCTTCCCCACTTCCCATTTGCCGTTTTCATTTGCCTTTTTCCATTCGCGCTTCTTCCGTTCGCTTTCTGTTTGCTTGTGTTACCATGTTCCTTATTTTAGCTTGCATCTTTGCTTGCTAAAAATCCATTGATATGGATCCTCATCCACTAGCTAGTCTCTTTAAGAGACCCACTATTGTTGAACGAATTGCTAGTGAGTTGAGGACACTTGACTATCTTTATAGAGTTTTACTTGAGATGCGTGAATCTGAAAATTGTGTGGAATAAATTCATGAAGTGATTCACGAGGGCTCCTTGGATGAAAAACATGATTGCAATGATTTCACTATAAATCCTATTAGTGAAAATCATGCTAAAAATATGCAAAACCCTAAGCTTGGGGATGCTAGTTTTCCTATGTCCCCTAGTTGTTGCAATAATCATGATTGGGGTGATGATCTTTCTTATGATCTTGAAAATTAGTTCAAGCCTCATGATGATTATGATATTTGCAACAATATTGAAAGTGGGATTGGAGAAGTCATGACTTTGGTTGATGACAATCCCACTATTTTTGAAGAGCGTCAACTTTGCATGCATGTGGATCATGAAAAGAATATCCTTTGTGATAGTTACATTGTTGAATTCGAATATGATCCCACATGTAATTGCTATGCGAGAGGAAAATATTGTGGTAGAAACTTTCATGTTACCAATTTGCCTCTCGTTTTTGTTGAGATTGACATTGTTTCTTTCTTCTTACTTGCATGTGGCAGATATTGGTTGTCTTGACAATTTGTTTTCCTATAAAATGCCTATGCATAGGAAGTATGTTAGACTTAAATGTGATTTTCACATACTTTAGGATGCTCTCGTTGTGCTTCAATCCTTGTCTTTTGTGAGAGCATCATTGAATGCCTAGCTAAGGGCGTTAAACAATAGCGCTTGTTGGGAGGCAACCCAATGAATCTATCCTTTTTTCTTTCTGTTTTGTGTTTTCCACACTTTCATAATTCTGTTATGATTGTGTTTTTGTGTTTCTTTTTGCGTTTGTGCCAAGCAAAACCGTTATGATTAGTCTTGGGGATGATCGTTTGGTCATGCTGGAAAAGACATAAACTTTCTGCTCACGAAAAGAATTTTCATTTTTTTATGTAAGGTCTTTTGAGTTTATTATTTTTTCTGCTGATTACTACGCAAATTCTTGAGACTTTCGTAATTTTTCAGAATTTTTGAAGTAACAGAGGTATACAAAATATACAGATTGCTACAGACTGGTCTGTTGTTAACAGATTCTGTTTTTGTTGTGTTGGTTGCTTATTTTGATGAAACTATGGATAGTATCTGGGGGTATTAGCCATGGATGATTTAAAGTACAGTAACCCAACATCAGCACAAGTAGAATTTAAGTTTTCTACAGTACCTAAGGAAGTGGTGGCTTGCTTTCTCATACTAATGTTATCACGAGTTTCTGTTTAAGTTTCGTGTTGTGAAGTTTTCAAGTTTTGGGTGAAGTTCTTATGGACAAAGAGATAAAGAGTGGCAAGAGCTCAAGCTTGGGGATGCCCAAGGCACCCCAAGAGATTCAAGGATGCCGTAAAAGCCTAAGCTTGGGGATGCCCCGGGAAGGCATCCCCTCTCTCGTCTTCAATCCATCGGTAACGTTACTTGGGGCTATATTTTTATTCACCACATGTTATGTGTTTTTGCTTGGAGCATCTTGTATCATAGGAGTCTTTTATTTTTGTTGTGTCACAATCATCCTTGCTGCACACCTAGAGATAGAGACATGCACACACCGTGATTTTGTCGAGCTTCACTTATATCTTTTGGTAGACAATTCAGCTCACATGTGCTTCACTTATATCTTTTAAGCTAGATACTTTTGCTCTGTGTGCTTCGCTTATATCTTTTAGAGCGCAGCGGTGCGTGGCTTGGTAGTTGATCTATTCTTTGAAAGTAGTCTCAAAAGGGGTAGTTATCCAAAGGGATACGAAAACTTCGACCTTCATGTGCATTGAATAGTTAGAGAAGTTTGATTCATCTCAATTAGTTTTGAGTTGTGGTTATGGTAATATTGAAGTCATGCTAGTAAGGTGTTGTGGATCTAGAAATACTTGTGTTGAAGTTAGTGATTCCCGTAGCATGCATGTATGGTGAACCGCTATGTGATGAAATTTGAGCATGATTAGTATATTGATTGTCATCCTTTGCGTGGCGGTCGGGATCGCGCTATGGTTTATACCTACCAACCCTTCCCCTAGGACTATGCGTTGAATGCTTTGTTTCGATTACTAATAATTTTTTTGCAACAAGTATATGAGTTCTTCATGACTAATGGTGAGTCCATGGTTTAGATGCACTTTCACCTACCACCATCACTATCTTCTTAGTGCCGTGCAACTTTCGCCGGTGCACAAAACCCACCATTAGCCTCCCTCAAAACAGCCACCATACCTACCTACTATGGCTTTTTCAAAGTCATTCCGAGATATATTGCCATGCAACTACCACCATGACATGTGCCACCACATCTACATTGCCATTGCATGATCGTAAGATAGCTAGCATGATGTTTCCATTGATGTCTATGCCATGCTAGATCATTGCCACGGTACACTACCGAAGGCATTCCATATAGAGTCATTGTTGCTCTAAGTTTTGAGTTGAAAGTGTGACGATCATCATTAATGGAGCATTGTCCCATGTGAGGAAATAAAAGAGGCCAAAGAAGCCAACCAAAATAAAAAATAAAAGAATAAAAAAAGAGGCCAAAGAGCCCACCAATAAAAAAATGAGAGAAAAAGAGAGAAGGGACAATGCTACCACCTTTTCCACACTTGTGCATATTAAGCACCATGATCTTCATGATTGAGAGTCTCTCATTTTGTCACCATCATATAGCTAGTGGGAAGCTTTCATTATATAACTTTGCTTGTATATTCCAATGATAGGCTTCCTCAAAGTTGCCTTAGGTCTTTGTGAGCAAGCAAGTTGGATGCACACACACTAGTTTTCTTTAAGAGCTTTCACATACTCGTAGCTCTAGTGCATCATTTGTATGGCAATCCCTACTCATTCACATTGATATCTATTGATGAGCATCTCCACAGCTCATTGATATGCCTAGTTAATGTGACTATCTTCTCCTTTTTTGTCTTGCAACCTCCACCACACTCCACACCATCTATAGTGCTATAACCATGGCTCACGCTCATGTATTGCGTGAGAGTTGAAAAGGTTTGAGAAAGTAAAGGTGTGAAACAATTACTTGGCCAATACCGGGGTTGTGCATGATTTAAATTCGTTGTTCAATGATGATAGAGCATAGCCAGACTATATGCTTTTGTAGGGATAACTTTCTTTTGGCCTTGTTATTTTGAAAGTTCATGATTACCTTGCTAGTTTGCTTGAATTATTATTGTTTCCACGTCAATAGAAAACTATTGTTTTGAATCTAATGGATCTGAACATTCACGTCACATAAGAGGAATTACAAAGGACACCTATTTTAGGTAGCACGAAAGCATAAAAAATTCATTCTTTATCACTTCCCTACTCGAGGATGAGGAGGAGTTAAGCTTGGGGATGCTTGATACGTCTCAAACATATCTATAATTTTTGATGGTTTCACGATGTTATCTTGTCATCTTTGGATGTTTTATGTACCTTTTATATCTTTTTTGGGACTAACTTATTAATTCAGTGCCAAGTGCCAGTTCCTGTTTTTTCTGTGTTTTTGACTCTTTTCAGATCTGATTTTGGAACGGAGTCCAAACGGAATAAAAACCCCGAAATGATTTTTCCCGAACAGAAGAAGATCAGGGGGCCTATGTGCCAAGCCAGGTGGGCCCCAGGGAGCCCACAAGCTCCCACCCCGCCACCAGGGGGAGGCGTCGGTGTCAGGGCTTGTGGCCTCCCTGGCCCCCCTGACCTAGATCCTTGGCCTATATATTCCCAAAAATTCAGCAAAAAATCAGGGGAGCCTTGAAAATACTTTTTGCCGCCGCAAGCTTCCGTTTCCGCGAGATCATATCTGGAGACCCTTCCCGGCGCCCTGCCGGAGGGGACTTTGGAGTTGGAGGGCTTCTTCATCATCATCATCGCCCCTCCAATGACTCGTGAGTAGTTCACTTCAGACCTACGGGTCCGTAGTTAGTAGCTAGATGGCTTCTTCTCTCTCTTGGATCTTCAATACAAAGTTCTCCATGATCTTCATGGAGATCTATCCGATGTAATCTTCTTTGGCGGTGTGTTTGTCGAGATCCGATGAATTGTGGATTTGTGATCAGATTATCTATGATATATATTTGAGTCTTTGCTGATTTCTTATATGCATGATTTGATATCCTTGTAAGTCTCTCCGAGTCTTGGGTTTTGTTTGGCCAACTAGATCTATGATTCTTGCAATGGGAGAAGTGCTTCGTTTTGGGTTCTACCATGTGGTGACCTTTCCCAGTGATAGTAGGGGCAGCAAGGCACACATTAAGTAGTTGGCATCAAGGGTAAAAAGATGGGGTTTTCATCATTGGTTTGAGATTATCCCTCTACATCATGTCATCTTGCTTAAGGCGTTACTCTTTTCTTATGGACTTAATACACTAGATGCATACTGGATAGCGGTCGACGTGTGGAGTAATAGTAGTAGATGCAGAAAGTATCGGTCTACTTGTTTTGTACGTGATGCCTATAGATATAATCATTGCCATAGATATCGTCACGACTTTGTACGGTTCTATCAATTGCTCGACAGTAATTTGTTCACCCACCGTCTACTTGCTTTCATGAGAGAAGCCACTAGTAAACACTACGGCCCCCGGGTCTATTCACATCCATCGTTTACACCTCCGCTTTTACTTTGCTTTGTTACTTTGTTGCTTTCAGGCTCACTTGGCAAACAATCTATAAGGGATTGACAACCCCTTCATAGCGTTGGGAGCAAGCTTTTTGTGTTTGTGCAAGCTCTTGTGATACTCATCCACTGGATCGATACCTTGGTTCTCAAACTGAGGGAAATACTTACCACCGCTACGCTACATCACCCTTTCCGCTTCAAGGGAACACGAACGCAAGGATCCAAGGCCACGGGGGAAATCCTTTGCATACTTGCCTAGGAAGTCCCTTAAGGCGTAGCCGCAGCAGAAGTATTTCTGAGGAGGATCAAGTCAAGTATTCTCCCATAAACGTGCCTGTTTCTATTGCCATTGGAAGGTGTTTTGTTGCAGTAGCACGTATCAAGCATCCCCAAGCTTAACTCCTGCTCGTCCTCGAGTAGGGAAGTGATAAAGACTAAATTTTTGATGTGGAATGCTACTTAGCATAGTTGTCCTTTGCAACTTATTTCATGTGACATGAATGTTCAGATCCGTAAGATTCAAAACAATAGTTTGCTATTGACATGAAAACAATAATACTTCAAGCAAACTAGCAAGGTAATCATGAACTTTAAAAATAACAAGGCCAAGGAAAGTTATCCCTACAAAATCATATAGTCTGGCTATGCTCCATCATCCTGACACAACTAATGTAAATCATGCACAACCCCGGTATTGGCCAAGTATTTTTTTTCGCACTCTTACTTTCTCAAACTTTTTATAACTATCACGCAATACATGAGCGTGAGCCATGGATATAGCACTATAGGTGGAATAGAGTGTGGTGGTGCTTGTGAGACAAAAAGGAGGAGATGGTCACATTTACTCGACGTATCAAAAGGCTATGGAGATGTGATACGTCTCCAACGTATCTATAATTTTTGATGGTTTCATGCTATTATTTTGTCAAACTTTGGATGTTTTGTATGCCTTTTATATATTTTTTGGGACTAACTTATTAACTCAGTGCCAAGTGCCAGTTCCTGTTTTTTTTCCATGTTTTTGACCCCTTTCAGAGAAGATTTTGAAACGGAGTCCAAACGGAAGAAAATCCCTGAAAAGATTTTTTTGGAACAGAAGAAGATCGGGAAGGTTGGGAGCCAAGGCACGGGAGCCTCAGGGGCCCCACAAGCCCCCACCCCGCGGCCAGGGGGGAGGCCGCGCCATCCAGGCTTGTGGCCCCCCCTAGACGCTGTTTTCCCTAGGTCTTTCGCTTATACATTCCCATAAATTCCAGAAAAAATCAGGAGATCATCGAAAGTACTTTTCCGCCGCCGCAAGCTTGTGTCTCCGCAAGATCCCATTTGGGGCACGTTCTGGTGCCCTACCGGAGGGGGGATTCGGACACGGAGGGCTTCTCCATCAACACCATGACCTCTCCGATGATGCGTGAGTAGTTCACCATAGACCTACGGGTCCATAGTTAGTAACTAGATGGCTTATTCTCTCTCTTGGATCTTCAATACAAAGTTCTCCATGATCTTCATGGAGATCTATCCGATGTAATCTTCTTTTGCGGTGTGTTTGTCGAGATCCGATGAATTGTGGATTTATGATTAGATTATCTATGAATCTTATTTGAGTTTCTTCTGATCTCTCTTATGCATGATTTCATATCTTTGTAATTCTCTTCGGGTTGTGGGTTTTGTCTGGCCAACTAGATCTATGATTCTTGCAATGGGAGAAGTGCTTGGTTTTGGGTTCATACCGTGCGGTGACCTCACCTAGTGACAGAAGGGGTAGCGAGGCATGCATCGTGTTGTTGCCATCAAGGGTAAAAAGATGGGGTTTTCATCATTGGTTTGAGATTATCCCTCTACATCATGTCATCTTGCTTAAAGCGTTACTCTGTTCGTCATGAACTCAATACACTAGATGCATGCTACATAGCGGTCGATGTGTGGAGTAATAGTAGTAGATGCAGAAAGTATCGGTCTACTTGTCTCGGACATGATGCCTATATGTATGATCATTGCCTTAGATATCGTCATGACTTTGCACGGTTCTATCAATTGCTCGACAGTAATTTGTTCACCCACTGTAATACTTGCTATTTTGAGAGAAGCCTCTAGTGAACACTATGCCCCCAGGGTCTACTCCACATCATATTTTCAGCCTTACACTTTTTTACTTCGTTGCACTTTCCGCCTTCAGATCTCACATTGAAAACAATCTTGAAGGGATTGGCAACCCCTTTGAAGCGTTGGGTGCAAGCTTGTTTGTGTTTGCGCAGGTACTCTGGACTTGATGAGACCCTCCTTCTGGATCGGTACCTTGGTTCTCAAACTGAGGGAAATACTTACTGCTCCTGTGCTGCATCACCCTTTCCTCTTCAAGGGAAAAACCAACGCAAGCCCAACCTCTGTCAACTTGTCAATTTTTGGCGCTGTTGTGTGTGGGATAGTGATGTTTGTTGTGTATCCCTTGCAACGGTGCCAAAAATAGTTGTCTCGACGGCACCAGGAAACCTTCAGCTGCGGCTATGTGACAGCCCGATGCCAGCGTTCTAGAAGATTCCCCCTTTATTCCGTTTTCGTCGTGTGTCTATTTTCTTTTGTCGCATCATCATCGCATCATGCATATCATCTGCATTGCATCGGCATCTCCGTTGCCGCCAGTTTTCAAAACTTGCATCGGTTGTTAGTTGCCGGTTCTCATCGTTGTCCGTTCTGAGCCCGACCGCACTCGCACGCGCCCGCGACAACGTTTAAATCTTGTTTTCAAAAGTGTGCATAAAACTTTCTCTGATCGAAGTGAAACTTGGCATGCGGTCGTGAATAGTTATCACTAGGCCGCCTGTCGAATTTCGTCGCGATCGGAGTCCGTCTGGTACCCGAACGGTCGACCGTAGCGGCACCGTTTTCGGTTATTCGTCGGATGTTTTCGGGGTTTTAATTACCCCCTCTACACGGCCTAAGCCTAGCCACCTACCCTAGGACGTTTCCGGAGCGTCCGATCGCAATCGGAGGGCCCGAAAACGCCCAAAACCCTAACCTAACCCCTGTGTCTATAAATAGACAACCAATCACTTCTTCCCCTCAATTTCCGCGCCGTGCCTAACCCTAGCCGTCACTTGGCGTTCCCTGATCCTCCCAGACTGCTCCTCCCCCCACCTCCAGCCTCAGGCCCGTCAGGACCCAAATCGGGCCCTGGAAAGCCCATCTGGGTCCGACCCCGAGCTCCCTTGCGTCCCTCCCATGGCAGCCGCTGCTTGCCCGAGACCCTCGAGCATCAGCTGGTGGCCGGAGCGCCGCCGCAGCATCTCCCTCGCCGGCGCCGTCGAGCCGCTGCATCCGGCCGACCACCCGAGGACGAGGCCCCGTGCCGAATCCTTCCTTCTTCCCGTCGTCGGCCCATGGCCTCGCCGTCGCTGCTGCCGTCCGTCGCAGTGCTCGCCGCCTCAAGCCGCTGTCGCCGGGAATGGCAACCCCGGGGCCGGATCTGCCGCTGGCAGGCCTCGCCGGCCCTCGAGCCTCGCCGGAGCGCCGCCCCGCGTGCCCGGGGTTCCCTGCTTCCACGCCGCCATGGCCTCCTGCTCGGGACGAACGACGCCAGATCCGCTCGCTCGTCCCCGTTGACCCGCTGGGTGGGCCGCTTCCCACGCCGAGTTGCCCAGGCCCAGTAGTCCCTCCGCCCGAGCGGCCAGCTCCTGGCCAGGCGAGGCCCAGGTCGCCCTACGGCCCAGCTCCCACCTCTCCGCTGCCTCGCCCCAGGCCTCCTCCTCCAAGCCGCGCTGGGCCGAGCCCACTAAGGTGAGGATCTCCCCCAGCCCCTCTAAACTACGCCTAGGCGCACCTTAGTTTTATTGCGCCCATCAATTTGGCCCGGTTAGATTAATTAGGATTTTCGGAATTGTTTTAATTCCAGAAAATTGTTAAATATTAAAACGTTCGTAGATTCTTAACCGTAATTCGGATCGAGGCGAGTTGTATATGGATCTTGTGTATTTTTCCGCGTAGATTTCGTATTTCTAACTTGCATAATTATGTGAGGCAGTTTGAAGTGCCTAATGCATCGTTTTGCATGCTGTTTCAATAGGATCCGTTCCGTAGTTATTTCTCATGCGTGTCCGGATTGCCCGTATGCTGTAGATTAAATGCCCATGTTTTAGGAACCATTATTCCATGTATTTTAGAGCGGTCATTTGTATTTTTACGTGTAGGGTTTTGCGCTGGTTTATTTTCCCGTGTATAGGTAATTATCTCGCATTTATGTGTGGCATTATATTTGTGTTGCAACCCCAGATATTTTATATGCTTTCGGGGTAGAAAAATCCATGGGATTTTTATGTGCAATTAGTTTTAGCATTAGAGCAAGTTAGTTCACGCGATATTTTGCCGTGATGCCCTTTTGTTTATTTCGTAGGATTTATTCCGTGTTTCGTTTGACGGAGTTGTCAACTAGGGAGTTGTTCTTGGGTGTTTACACTAGCCCGTGGTATTTTTGGTTGCAATAGAAATGCATGTTTAGGTGTGGTTTAATTGCCCTCAAGTTGCTAGAAATAGTGCTGATTTGGAGGAGCTGTAATATTTGTAAGTCTGGAATCTGTTATATTTTGTTGTCGTCTTGTCTTGCTTGTATCTTTTGCTCTGTAGCTCTTTTGAGGTTGGTCCAATGGAGTTAGTTGTAACCCTTATGTTTATCTAGCATGCTTTGAATTTTCACGCCATTTGGATTCCTGTAGCTTATGTTTTTGCTGTTGTCAATATGGCTTCAGATCGAAAACTACACTTTCATGAGGTGTAATTTTCACTGAGTCTGAAATAGTGTGTGAGATGCCATTTTGTGTCTTCTTTTCCTAGTGCTCCTTGCTGCCATGCTAGTTGTTGTTAGTTGTTTTTAGTAGTGCGTCTTGCCCTCTTTCTTGCCATGCCTTGCTTGAGCATATCGGAGTTGTGTAGCTCGTAGTTGTGGGGCGTAGAAAATGCTATGTGGCTCACTTTGGCAGATTGTAGTGATTTCTTGTTTTGCTCGTAGTTTCTGAACCGTAGCTCCGTTTTGATCGTGTCCTACATGAAACTTGCTTAGAATCTCGTGTAGTTTCATTTTATCTTGCTGGTTGTATGTTTTGAAGTGCTCGTGACCGTCGTTGCACACATATTGCATTCGTGCCATCATATCTTGCGGTGCTTGTATCTTTTGATCCGTAGCTCCGTTGGAGATGTTCTTTATGTCTAGATTGCTTGTCTCGACGCGTATAATCACGTGAACCTATTTGTTTTGCTGTTTAACAACTAACTAAATGAATTAGTTCAGATCTGGACAGAATTGTAAATTAACATGTGAGGTCGTCTCGGAGGTGCTATATGTCATTTCCGACCTCATTTAAAATGCCGAGATAGGTAGATTAATTGCGCTTCACCTCTTGCCATGTTTAATCACATTTAATATTGCCGTGTATTTACTCGGGATAGAACTAAATAATTAACGTGGAGTTTCGTCAATATGCAACTCGTTGCATATTGAACTTCACTTAATGTGTAGTGTTTGATTGTGTGATTTGTCATGTCGTGACTTGCATGTATTCAGCTGCTCATGCATCATTTGTGTTGTGCATCATGTGGTGAATTCCGTGTGTTGATTTGTGTTTCCGGTTTGCTTCGTCTCGATAGAGTTCCGCAGCGTGTCGGATGTGAGGACCCGTTCGACTACGTCGGTTCGTCTGCTTCACGGAGGCATTCTTCTTCCAAGTGGGATCTCAGGCAAGATGACCATTTCCCCAGATACCATTACTATCATTGCCATGCTAGTTTTACCGTTGCTACCGTTTATGTCTCGTTGCGTACCACATGTTAAATATCATCCTCTCAACAATGCCATGAAAACCTTCAACCTGTTCAACCTAGCAAACCACTGATTGGCTATGTTACCGCTTGCTTAACCCTGTGTTAGCGTTGCTAGTTGCAGGTGCAGTTGCTTCCATGTGAAAACATGGGTTCCTTGTAATATCACCATATTTAAATGCTATTTAATTTAATGCACCTATATACTTGGTAAAAGGTGGAAGGATCGGCCCTTCTCTAGCCTGGTGTTTTGTTCCACCTTTGCCCCCTTAGTTTCGGCTACCGGTGTTATGTTCCATAATTGAGCGCTGCTAACACGATCGGGGTTGTTATGGGGACCCCCTTGATAATTCGTTTTAGATTAAAGCTGGTCTGGCAAGGCCCAACATTGGTACTACATTTGCCTAATCACCTAATAAAATTGCATAGGGACTTTCCGGACCCCGAGGATAATTTAATCAACCCCTGGGCCAGTGCTCCTCATGAGTGTTGGTCCAAAACAGAGCAGCTTATTAACGCTACCCGGGGAAACTCAATGTTTGGCGTGGTAACCATCGCTCATCCGTCGTGTCCTAAGAACGAGGTACGCGACTCCTATCGGGATCGTCGACACGTCAGGCGGCCTTGCTGGATTAGTTTTACCTTTGACGAGATATTTTGTGCATCGGGATTCCGGTGATGCTTTGGGTAATCTCAGAGTTGAGGTTTTCCACTAGGGAATCCGACGAGATCGCGAGCTTCGTGATTGATGATTTCTATGCGGCTTGTGGTAATTTGTGATGGACTAGTTGGAGCACCCCTGCAGGGTTAAATCTTTTCGGAAAGCCGTGCCTGCGGTTATGTGGCAACGTGGAAGCTTTGTTTAACACTGGTTCTAGATAAATTGAAGTTAACTTAATTAAAACTTGCCAACTGTGTGCGTAACCGTGATTGTCTCTTTCGTGAGTTTCTTCTCCGATCGAGGACACGGTGGGGTTATGTCTGACGTAGGTAGGTGTTCAGGATCATTCATTTGATCATCAGTAGTCACGTCTGTTTTGCGTAGATCTTCCCCCTATTATTTTCTTGTACTCGTAAGTTTAGCCACCAAACATATGCTTAGCCGCTGCAGCAACCTCACCACTTAACCATACCTCACCCATTAAGCTTTGCTAGTCTTGACACCTTTGGAAATGAGATTGCTGAGTCCCCTGTGGCTCACAGATTACTACAACACCAGTTGCAGGTACAGGTAAAGGTTACTTGACGCGAGCGCGTTGATTGTTCATTTGGAGTTGCTTCTTCTTCTTCTTCTTCATCGATCTAGGATGGGTTCCAAGACGGCAGCCTGGGATAGCAAGGATGGACGTCGTTCTTCTTTTGTCGTTTGTTTTCGTCCGTAGTCGGACCCTGCTCTTACTCTTGATGATTATGTAATGTACTGATGTGACTCTGATGTAGCTTGTGGCAACTGTAAGCCAATTCTATATATATATTTCTTCTTTTTAGTACATGTACTTGTAACGATATCCATTCTTGCGACACGGCGAGATGCGCTTCTATCCGTGACGAGGCCTTCGTGCCAAATTGAGGATAGGGTCGCATCTTGGGCGTGACAGGCTACGCCCTAAGGGACTTCCTAGACAAGTATGCAAAGGATTTCCCCCGTGGCCTTGGAGCCTTGCGTTGGTGTTCCCTCGATGCGGAAAGGATGATGTAGTACAGCGACGGTAAGTATTTCCCTCAGTTTGAGAACCAAGGTATCAATCCGGTGGAAGAGTATCTCAAGATCCTGCACAAACACAAAAGCTTGCACCCAACGCTATGAAGGGGTTGTCAATCCCTTATAGATTGTTTGCCAAGTGAGAACTGAAAGCAACAAAGTAACAAAGCAAAGTAAAAGCGGAGGTGTAAACGATGGATGTGAATAGACCTTGGGGCCGTAGTGTTTACTAGTGGATTCTCTCATGAAAGCAAGTAGACGGTGGGTGAACAAATTACTGTCGAGCAATTGATAGAACCGCGCAAAGTCGTAACGATATCTATGCAATGATTATATCTATATGCATCACGTCCGAAACAAGTAGACCGATACTTTCTGCATCTACTATTATTACTCCACACATCGAACGCTATCCAGCATGCATCTAGTGTATTAAGTCCATAAGAACAGAGTAACGCCTTAAGCAAGATGACATGATGTAGAGGGATAATCTCAAACCAATGATAAAACCCCATCTTTTTACCCTTGATGGCAACTACTTGATGTGTGCCTTGCTTCCCCTACTGTGACTGGGAAAGGTCACCACATGGTAGAACCCAAAACCAAGCACTTCTCCCATTGCAAGAATCAAAGATCTAGTTGGCCAAACAAAACCCAATACTCGGAGAGACTTACAAGGATATCAAATCATGCATATAAGAAATCAGCAAAGACTCAAATATATATCATAGATAATCTGATCACAAATCCACAATTCCTCGGATCTCGACAAACACACCGCCAAAGAAGATTACATCGGATAGATCTCCATGAAGATCATGGAGAACTTTGTATTGAAGATCCAAGAGAGAGAAGAAGCCATCTAACTACTAACTACGGACCCGTAGTTCTGAAGTGAACTACTCACGAGTCAGTGGAGGGGCGATGATGATGATGAAGAAGCCCTCCAACTCCAAAGTCCCATCCGACAGGGCGCCAGGAAGGGTCTCCAGATGAGATCTCGCGGAAACGGAAGCTTGCGGCGGCGAAAAAGTATTTTCGAGGCTCCCTTGATTTTTGCGGAATATTTGGGAATTTATAGGCCAAAGACCTAGGTCAGGGGGCGGCCAGGGAGGCCACAAGCCTGCCCAGCGCGGCCTCCCCCTCGTGGCGGAGTGGGGGCTTGTGGGCTCCCTGGAGCCCACCTGGCTTGGTCCAAAAGCCCCCTGGTCTTCTTCCATTCGGGAAAAATCATTTCGGGGTTTTTCTTCCGTTTGGACTCCGTTCCAAAATCAGATCTGAAAAGAGTCAAAAACACGAAAAAACAGGAACTGGCACTTGGCACTGAATTAATAAGTTAGTCCCAAAAAAGATATAAAAGGTACATAAAACAACCAAAGAAGACAAGATAACAGCGTGAAACCATGAAAAATTATAGATACGTTTGAGACGTATCAGATAGCAGAAGAATTTCTGGCGCCGTTGCTGGGGAGGAAGATCAAGTCAAGAACTCATCCAAGTAGGTGTCGCAAACTCATCCCTTGCATTTACTTTGTTTGCCAATTGCCTCTCGTTTTCCTCTCCCCCACTTCACCATTTTGCCTTTTTCGTTCGTCTTTTCGTTCGCCCTTTTTCTCGCTTGCTCTATGTTTGCTCGTGTGCTTGCTTGCTTGCTGAAGTCACATGAACGAAAACACCAAACTTTGTGACTTCTCGAATACTAATAATAATGATTTTATTAGTACTCCGATTGCTCCCGCGAGTAGTGCGGAGTCATACGAAATCAATGCCGCTTTGCTGAATCTTGTTATGAAAGAGCAATTCTTTGGCCTTCCTAGTGAAGATGCCGCATCCCATCTCAATACCTTCATTGAGCTTTGCAATATGCAAAATAAAAATATGTGGATAACGACGTGATTAGATTGAAGCTTTTTCCTTCCTCGTTGCGAGATCGCGCAAAAACTTGGTTTTCTTCTTTGCCCAAAAATAGTATCGATTCTTGGGATAAGTGTAAAGATGCTTATATATCCAAGTATTTTCCGCCGGCTAAGATCATCTATCTCCGTAATAATATCATGAATTTCAAGCAACTTGATCATGAACATGTTGCACAAGCTTGGGAGAGAATGAAATTAATGATTAGAAATTGTCCCGCTCATGGCTTGAGCCTTTGGATGATTATTCAAATCTTTTACGCTGGCTTGAATTTCGCTCCTAGAAATATCTTGGACTCCTCCTCAGGTGGAACGTTCTTGGAAATCATGTTAGGGGAAGCCACAAAGCTCTTAGACAACATCATGACAAACTACTCTCAATGGCACACTGAAAGGTCACCTACCAGTAAGAAGGTACACGCTATAGAATAAATTAACTCGTTGAGTGTTAAGATGGATGAGTTAATGAATTTGTTTGCTAGTAGAAGTGCTCCTTTGTCTTCTAATGATATGCCTTTGTCTTCTTTGATTGAGAGTAGCAACGCTAGCTTGGACGTTAACTTTGTTGGTAGGAATAACTATGGCAACAACAAGGCCTTTAGAGGAAGCTATGTTCCTAGGCCTTTTCCTAGTAACTCCTCTAATAACTTTGGCAACTACTACAACAATATTCATGGAAATTACAATAGATTACCCTCTGATCTAGAGAGTAATATCAAAGAGTTCATCAACTCTCAAAAGATTTTCAATGCGTCCATAGAGGAAAAACTACTCAAAATTGACGATTTGGCTAAGAGCGTGGATAGAATTTCTTGTGATGTTGATGCTTTGAAAGTTAGATGTGCTCCTCCCAAAATCAACATGGATGAAACTTTGAAAGCTATGTGTGTTTCCATGATTGAGAGCCAAGAAAGAACCGCCCAAATTCGTGCTAGACATGAATGGCTTAAAAAGGCGTGTTCTCGTGATGAGAATCACGAAGATCTTAAAGGGCTTGGTGTGACTCCCATTGAATATTTTTTTCTTGTGTCAAACCTAATGATTATGGGGCTGGATATGAATCCACTTTGGTTGAAAAGTGCCCCAATGATTCGGAGTCCATCTATCTTGATGCTAAAAGCATTAAAAGTGGAGTAGAAGACGTTAAAACTTTGAGTAGTAATGAAATTACTACCGTGTATTTCAAGGAATTCAATTATGATAGTTGCTCCTTGATTGAATGCATTTCTTTGATGCAATCCATGTTAAACTCTCCACACGCTTATAGCCAAAACAAAGCCTTTACCGATCATATCGTCGAAGCTATGATAAAATCTCTTGAAGAGAAACTTGAATTGGAAGTCTCTATCCCTAGAAAGCTTCATGATGAGTGGGAACCTACCATCAAAATCAGAATAAAAAACTACGAGTGCAATGCTTTGTGTGATTTGGGTGCTAGTGTTTCTGCAATTCTAAAGTCTTTATGTGATGTGCTGGGTTTTAATGAGATTGAAGAGTGTTCTCTTAATTTGCCTCTTGCTGATTCTACTATCAAGAAACCCATGGGTAGGATCAATGATGTTCTTATTATTGCAAATAGGAACTATGTCGTGGGTATAAGTCTGACAGTAGATGTGTAGGGTACGAAAGGATGGGCAGAGCCTTAGCTACGGCGAGGTTGTATGAGTTCAGGCCCCTATACGATGGAGATAAAAGCCCTACGTCTCAGTGCTCTTGGGAGCTTAGTGTCGAGTGGAATATTGGATTACAGTAAATGCCAACCCTTGCACCAGTGGGGAAGAGCGGCTTATATAGAGTGCGCTGCCCTCCACAACGGCCGGGTGGACAGGGGTGGAATAGTGGCGAATAAATGCCTATGTTACAGGTAACGTATGCTTTAAATGCTAATAATGGTGTATGAAAACGTATGACCGTTGCCCTCGTAGGAGGTTACGATGTACAGAGTGGAATTCAGTCGGTACGATAAATATGCTCCGAATGCTCGTCACCGACTGGATGATGGGGGGTCCTTAGCTCAGTCGGAACTGTCTAAGGGCCTTGCCCTCTATGAAGGGTAGTCCTTGGGTAGGACCTATAGGGCAGGCCTATGACTCTACCCTAGGACTATAACCCCATCATTAGTCCCCGAATGGATCGGGGTTGGAATGATGAAGTGGTGCGTGGAGTACGGATCCGACTCGTATGGATGTGACTTTGGCGTTGTTCGCCTCGATCCATTTTATCCTTTCGACCAGTGATCTGAGTGAATATACCAGTGAAACGAACCGTCAGGGACCGAGTGCTTCCGCGGAATCTTTCGATGTGACCGGTCAAACTTACAGCGGCAAATTTTCTGGGATCTTCAAACTTCGGTTGCCGCGCGCTCAGCGGGGATGTCGACATCGTCATCGAGTAGTTTCTGCCGCCTCGATTACCGCGCCTTTATCTTCCCCACTATTATCGTAGCAGCCGGTCGGGGGATAAGATTTCGGGGCCACCTGTTAGTGACCCAGTCAGAACCTTATTTAAGCCTCTCCGGCGGGGGTTTCTTGTTGCGCTGCCCTTGTTATTCGCACTCGCCTCGCT
The DNA here is from genome assembly GCF_904849725.1 of Hordeum vulgare subsp. vulgare. Classification (NCBI taxonomy): domain Eukaryota; kingdom Viridiplantae; phylum Streptophyta; class Magnoliopsida; order Poales; family Poaceae; genus Hordeum; species Hordeum vulgare. The sequence goes on along the minus strand of NC_058522.1, from coordinate 431,052,618 downwards.
TCTCCCGTAGCTCCCTGCGCGTTCCAAGCCTCCTCCTTCCTCTCCTCCTCTGCGGATCTGCTGCCTTCACCATGACGAAGGGGCATACGAGCAAGCTCGAGTCGCAGAAGAAGAAGAAGAAGGCAGCGGCCCCTGCTCAGCGGCGACAGGGAGCACTACCGGCAGGTTGGATCCAGGGGGATTTCCTCCCCTCCACGGTGACGGCGGACGACCTGCTGTAGCTGGTGGAGCAAGGCATGATTGCCAACAAGTCGTGGAGGCTGCCGGCGGAGAGCGAGATGGAGGGAGCGCCGCAGGAGGGCGAGCGCGTCTTGCTGCTCAGCCAAGTGTACAGGGGCTTCTCCTTGCCTCCCCACCACTTCTTTAGAGGTATTATGAATCACTTCGGGGCGCAGCTCCATCATTTTCCTCCCAACGCAATAGCCCATCTCGCCGCATTCGTCACTCTGTGCGAGTGCTTTATTGGATGTCCCCCCATTGGGGGCTCTTTAAGTACATCTTCTCCGCTAGGTCTCAGACTGTCAAAAAGCTTAGCCAGTCGGACGATAAAACCCATCTCCTCCAGCTCTGCGATGGCTTAGGCTTCCAAAAAAAACGAAGAGTAGCTACCCCCCTCTCCAGTTGTCCGAGTCAGTTAGGAACTGGCAATCGACCTGGTTCTACTGCCAGGACATAGCTTGTCCGAATGCTGCGGCTGGGTTGCCGCCTTTTAGCCTAGACCGTCCGGCTCCTCCCAGGCAACTTGCGCTCTCAAAGTTGGAAAATATCCAGATCCAGGCTCTGGTCGACGCGCTGATAGCCATCGTCCGTAAGGGAGTCACCGACACGGACTTGCTGGAGACTTTTCTGGATCGGCGCATCCAGCCGCTGCAAGCCCGACACCATGCCATGTGGCATTATGTGGGGCCTAAGGATTCCACTCGGAGTCACCCAGAGTGCGTGACCGAGGAGACGGTGACAGTGTGGGTCCGCGGCATCACAGGCGCAAGCGACAACCCCCAAGGAGCCCGGCGAGTGAGGCCCTTCCGCGCCGACAACCCTCCTCCGAATAAGGTGAGCGCATCTTGTCGAGTGCTTTCAATCTTCTTAGATTTATCGCTTTTCTTGTGTCGTCGCTTGGTGTCTGATGTTGTCGACTGTATTTTGTGCAGGAGTGGACCAACTGGCATTCTCCCGTCTCGAACGGGAATCCCGCTGAGGAAGAGGAGGGCAGCCAGGAGGGCAGCATGGATAGCGCCGAGTGCGTCTCCGACAGTGGGGAGACGGAGGAGGAGTTTGAAGAGGAGGAGGGGGAGGTTGGGGAGCAGAGCTCGCCACCTCCACCATCAGAGCCTCGAACTAAGCGCCATCGCGCACCCACGGCTCCGCCGGCTCCTCGAGAAGCTCCGAGTGCTCTGCCTGCTTCTCCCGTGGCTCCGAGTGCTCCGCCAGCTCCTCCAGTGGCTCCGAGTGCTCGGAGCGTGAAGAGGACCAGGGACGCTGCTGCCGAGCCCACGGACCAACCGTCCAAGGTGGCCAAACTGAGTGGGTCCAAGCCTCGGAAAGCTTTGCCTCGGATGAGGATCGTTGTTCCAGTTGCCTCAGCGTAAGTGTCTTGTTCTCCCATCTTCTTTCAATATTTGATTGAACTCATGCTTATCGGTCGAGTGGATTTTACTCGACAGAGCTCCTACCTCTGCCACCTCTCTGCCGCGCCAGGACGATGATCTCATGGATACGGATAACGCTGCCACATCCCAACAAGGTACGTTGTGACGACTCCGAGAGTTTGCATTATTGTTTCGCGAGTGCTGTCTTTAATCTTGCCCTTTTTCTGCAACCTCATGTTGTTCAGTCGGGCTTCCTTCGGAGATGATCCATCTAGAGGAGGATGACCAAAGGGGATCAGGGCCAACTTTGGCGCCTGTCCTTGAGGTTGTTCCATCTGCTGCTGCTCCCGCCATGGACGCGCCGCCGACCGAGCCGATGCCGTCGACTGAGGCGGTGCCCCTTGCGGCAGAACCGACTGGAGCGGGACTTGGGATGCCCAAGGAGTCTTCTGTCGTGCCAGGTCCATCGACCATCCAGTACGACGCCCGACATCTCCCGGAAGACCAAGTGGGAGCCGCCAAGGAGTCCATGGTGCAGGTGGAGTTGATGGTGGGTGATGCCAAGGGAGCATACGACTCCATCACGTCTTTGTACAAGAGAAGCTTGGAGCTCCGAGACGATATCCGAGTAAGTGCGCTAGTAAGTGTTTACTTCCCTCTTGTAACCCACTGGGGGTTTAAGTGATATACTCGGATATAGTAGTATTATTTTGCAGTGGGTTCACTCAAAGTGAACCCAGTGGGTGTAGTCCCCGAGACTTCTGTCGAGTGCTTGCACCGGTAGTTGTCTTTATATGTATTTCCCGTTATCTGAGCAGATTAGAGCTGGTCTGCCCGAATACTACCAGTGGGGGCACTCAGAGTGCATCCACTGGATGTAGTCCCCGAGAGTAGTGTTACTCAGGTCGGGTAATAGCATTTTCGTAGATTTGTCTGTTTGTCATGTAGCTCAATAGGGTCGGCCTGTTCGAGCTTCATGCCAGTGGGGTCACTCTTAGTGAACCCACTAGGTGTAGTCCCTGAGACCGCTGTCGAGTGCTTGCATCGGCAGGGGTCTGAAGAACTTTGAGCTTTGTTTGTCTTCCTTGTTGAATGTGTCTGAGCTTCCCTTTGCGCTGATTTGGCAGAAGACTTGCGAAATGGGATCCGCGTACAATGCTCTGAAGACTGAAAAGGCTCAGCTTGCTGCGGAATTGGAGGCGGCTGTGAATGACTTGGCTGGTGTGAAGGGGACTCTTGCTGACCGAGAGAAGTATTTGGAGGAGTCCCGGGAGACCAACAAGGCATTGGTGGCCGAAATTGAGAAAATGGGCAAGCAAAGAACTGAACTGATGGGTCAGATGAAGGTGATGAACCGTCGATGCATTTCACAGGAGAAGTATGTCAACGAATGGGCAAGGAAGATGATTGCACTGCTCGGTGGTAAGCTTTTTGCCGAGTGCTTCTTGACTTTGTAATTCATTCTGCGCTTACTTTCTGCTTGTCTTTTCTTTGCAGATTTTTGTCTGGACGCTGAGGCTGAAGCAGCCGACATTGAACGGTCGGTTATTCCGTACGTTCCACTCGGCGACGAAGCCAATCGGGACATGCTCCGAGCACATATTCGCCTTGGCAGAGTGGGACCTTTCATCGGCCGTTTGAGAGAAGTCATCGGCCGGATCAACAAGAAGCTGTGGCCCGAAGACGATTCCCGGCAGGAAATAGAAGGGTTGATGACTCGGCTGGAGGACGTCCCGAACAGAGTGCAGGCATGGAAGAAGTCTGCCGCTCGTTGTGGTGCGGACGTGGCGCTATCGCTGGTCCGAGTGCACTGCAAGGAAGCTTGCGAAGAAAAGCTGAAGGCGTTGCAGGTCGCCAACACCAAGAAGCTTCGATTTGAAGATTTCATGGAGACCTTCCTGGAGACAGCCACTCGTATCGCGGACGGGATCGACCTTGAGACCTTTGTGGAGCCTGCCAGTCCTGATGACGCTTGAAAAACTTTACCTCGGTATGCCGAGTGGTATCTGTATCAAACTTTGGCCACTGCTGTTGGCCGTCACATTTGTGGTTCAATGTGGATAATCTTTATTCACACCGAGCCGATCCAACTTTGAATTCGAATCGAATATTTTGCTCTTTTTTCGCCAAGTTTTTTTTGACACGATTTTGGCTCGTGGTTTTTGTTTGGCGTTTCTTGGTAAGCCAATGGAAAACATGTGGAGCATGTAATTGTCAGCTGTCTTCACATCCACATGAGCCTTAATGAGGGTCTGCTAAGCCTCCGAGTGGATCTCGAGGATACACTCGAAGGAAGCTTTTTTACTTAGGTGATTCTGGATCGCAGCTAAGTCCCCGAGTGCGGCATCTCGTGCGCACTCGGAGTGAGTTGGTACTCATGTAGTTGTCAGTTGTCTTCACATCCACATGAGCCTCAATGAGGGTCTGCTAAGCCTCCGATTGGATCTCGAGGATACACTCAAAGGAAGCTTTTTACTTAGGCGATTCTGGATCGCAGCTAAGTCCCCGAGTGCGTCATCTCGTGCGCACTCGAAGTGAGTTTGAACTCATGTAGTTGTCAGTTGTCTTCACATCCACATGAGCCTCAATGATGGTCTGCTAAGCCTCCAAGTGGATCTCAAGGATACACTCGAAGGAAGCTTTTTTACTTAGGCGATTCTGGATCGCAGCTAAGTCTCCGAGTGCAGCTTTTAGTGTGCACTCGGAGCAATTTTTGTACTTACGCGATTCTGAATCGCAGCTAAGTCCCCGAGTGCGGCTTTTGGTGCGCACTCGGAGCGAGTTTGTACTTATGCGATTCTGGGTCGCAGCTAAGTCCCCGAGTGCGGCTTTTGGTGCGCACTCGGAGCGAGTTTGTACTTAGGCGATTCTGGGTCGCAGCTAAGTCCCCGAGTGCGGCTTTTGGTGCACACTCGGAGCGAGTTTGTACTTAGGCGATTCTGGGTCGCAGCTAAGTCCCCGAGTGCGACTTTTAGTGCACACTCGGAGAGAGTTTGTACTTATGCGATTCTGGATTGCAGCTAAATCCCCGAGTGCGACTTTTAGTGCACACTCGGAGAGAGTTTGTACTTAGGCGATTCTGGATCGCAGCTAAGTCCCTGAGTGCGGCTGTTAGTGCACACTCGGAGAGAGTTTTTTTACTTAGGCGACTCTGGGTCGCAGCTAAGTCCCCGAGTGTGGCTGTTAGCGCACACTCAGAGAGAGTTTTTACTTAGGCGACTCTGGGTCGCAGCTAAGTCCCCGAGTGCGGCTGTTAGGGCACACTCGGAGAGAGTTTTTTTACTTAGGCGACTCTGGGTCGCTGCTAAGTCCCTGAGTGCGGCTGTTAGCGCACACTCGGAGAGAGTTTTTACTTAGGCGACACTGGATCGCAGCTAAGTCCCCGAGTGCGGCTGTTAGCGCACACTCGGAGAGAGTTTTTACTTAGGCGACTCTGGGTCGCAGCTAAGTCCCCGAGTGCAGCTGTTAGCGCACACTCGGAGAGAGTTTTTTACTTAGGCGACTCTGGGTCGCAGCTAAGTCCCCGAGTGCGTCTGTTAGCGCACACTCGGAGAGAGTTTTTAGTTAGGCAACTCTGGGTCGCAGCTAAGTCCCCAAGTGTGGCTGTTAGCGCACACTCGGAGAGTGTTTTTTAGACCGGTGTCTGTGGACGCGGAAGAATTTTGGATCTGCAAAAAATCAGTCTGCTTTGTATTACTTCAATGATACTTGTTCTTTTCATTGCCTCCGTCAGCGGTCACGTGTAGAAGCGCTTCAGGAGATCTCCGTTCCATGCTTCAGGCTCGTCTGTTTCCCTGTCGAGATTGTAGAGTCGATATGCTCCGTTGTTCAGCACCTTAGAGATGATGAAGGGTCCTTCCGAGGCGGGAGCCAACTTGTGAGTTCTTTGCTGGTCCACTCGGAGCACCAGGTCAACTGCTTGGAATGTGCGACTCCTGACGTGCCACGCGTGAAAGCGCCATATCTTGTTGATAAATTGTTGAGCGAGTTAGTGCCATCTCGCGCTCTTCTTCTAGTAGATCCACTCCGTCTTGCCTGGCCTGCTCTGCTTCTGCTTCGGAGAAGAGTTCGACTCGTGGAGAGTTGTGAAGCAAGTCACTCGGAAGGACCGCCTCTGCTCCATAAACGAGGAAGAATGGGGATCGCCCTGTAGATCTATTCGGAGTTGTTCGGAGGCCCCACAACACCGAAGGCAGCTCGGTGACCCATGCGCTGGCGACATGTCCAACTTCTCATAGGAGTCGAGGCTTCAACCCTTGAAGAATAAGTCCGTTCGCCCGCTCTGCTTCCCGTTGGTTTGGGGGTGCGCCACAGATGCAAAATCCACTCGGATACCTTGGCCTGTGCAAAAACCTTTGAATCTGTCCGAGTCAAAGTTTGTGCCGTTGTCAGTGATTATGCTGTACGGGACTCCGAATCTAGATATGATGTGTGTGACAAATTTGATGGCCATAAGGGCGTCGAGCTTCTTGATGGGCTTAGCTTCAATCCACTTGGTGAACTTGTCGACTGCCACCAATAGATGAGTGAATCCCCCTTGGCCTGTTTTGAATGGACCGACCGTATCTAATCCCCACACTACAAACGGCCAAACAAGAGGGATTGTCTTCAGCACAGACGTTGGCTTGTGGGATTTGTTCGAATAGAACTGACAGCCTTCGCATTGGTCGACCATATCCTTTGCCATTTCATTCGCCTGCAACCAGAAGAAGCCAACTCTGAATGCTTTGGCGACGATTGCTCTTGAGGAGGCATGATGGCCGCAGGTTCCCGAGTGAATTTCTTCCAGGATTAACTGTCCCTCCTCAGGGGAGATGCATCGCTGAAGGACTCCTCAAACACTTTCCTTGTACAACTGGCCATCAATGACGGTGAAGGACTTCGACCTGCGGACGATCTGCCTCGCTTGGACTTCGTCCTGTGGTAATTCTTGCCTCAGGATGTATGCAATGAACGACACAGTCCAATCGGGGATGATAGCAAGAGTCTCCATGATGAAATCAACCACAGCAGGGACCTCGACTTCAGTCGGATCTGTTGAACTCTTCGGTTGTACCGGTTCCTCTGTAAAAGGATCTTCTTTCACCGAAGGGAGATGCAGGTGCTCGAGGCAGACATCACTCGGGACTGGTCTCCGAGTGGATCCGAGTTTTGCCAACTCATCAGCTGCTTGGTTTTTGAGTCGCGGAACATGGTGAAGTTCCAGACCTTCAAACTTCTTCTCGAGCTTCCTTACTGCGTTGCAGTATGCAATCATGGTGGGGTTCCTCATATCCCACTCCTTCATCACTTGATTAACCACCAAATCTGAATCGCCATAGACCATCAGGCGACGGACGCCGAGTGAGATGGCCATGCGCAATCCATAAAAGAGAGCTTCATACTCAGCCTCATTGTTGGAGGAATCGAAATGTATCTGCAACACATACTTAAGTTTATCACCTTTTGGCGATATGATTACTACGCCAGCGCCGGAGCCATTCAACATCTTGGACCCATTGAAGAACATAGTCCAATGAGCCGAGTAGATGTGAGTCGGTTGCTGCTGTTCTACCCATTCTGCTATGAAGTCAGCCAGAGCTTGAGATTTTATAACCTTCTTGGCTTCGAACTTGATGTCGCAGTATAACATCTCCATAGCCCACTTCACCACTCGGCCTGATGCGTCTCGATTGTGGAGGATTTCCAACAACGGAGCATCAGAAACGACAGACACCGAGTGGTCTTGGAAATAGTGAGCCACCTTCTTTGCAGTCATGTAGATCCCATAAATAAGCTTTTGATAATGGGGATACCTCTGCTTGGAAGGAGTCAGGACTTCGGAGACATAATATACTGGCCGCTGAACCTTGTACGCTTTGCCTTCTTCTTCACTTTCGACTGTGAGAACAGTGCTGACAACTTGATTTGTAGCCGTGATGTACAGAAGAAGGGGTTCTTTACTGAGTGGGGCAGTAAGAACCGGCTGGGTGGAAAGCAGGGCTTTGAGGTCGTCGAATGCAATCTGGGCTTCGTCTGTCCACTCGAAAGTATCTGATTTCTTCATGAGTCGGTACAGAGGTAACGCCTTCTCGCCGAGTCGAGCGATAAACCTGCTCAAAGCCGCTAGGCAACCTGTGAGCCTGTGAACGTCATGTATTCTGACCGGCCGCTCCATTCAGACGATGGTCCCGATCTTTTCGGGGTTGATCTCGATTCCTCATTCAGAAACGAAGAAACCGAGTAACTTTCCGCTGGGAACACCGAATGAACACTTGGCAGGGTTGAGCTTGATATCGTACCTATGAAGGTTGGCGAATGTTTCTGCCAAGTCAGTCAGTAGGTCGAAACCTTTGCGTGACTTGACTATGATATCGTCCATATATGCCTCCACATTTCGACCGATCTGGTCAAGGAGGCATTTCTGGATCATGCGCATAAAAGTTGCTCCTGCATTCTTCAAACGGAATGGCATAGTGATGTAGCAGAAACACCCGAATGGGGTGATGAAGGCTGTTTTTAATTCATCCGGACCATACAGACGGATCTGATGATAGCTCGAATAGGCATCAAGGAATGATAAACGCTCGCAGCCCGCAGTCGAATCAACAATTTGATCAATGCGGGGGAGCGGGAAATGATCTTTCGGGGAGACCTTATTGAGATGCTTGAAGTCGATGCACATACGGAGGGACTTGTCCTTCTTGGGCACCATGACAACATTGGCGAGCCACTCAGAGTGGTGCACCTCACGAATGAAGTTGGCTGCCAAAAGTTTAGCCACCTCCTCTCCGATTGCCTTCTTTTGTGCGCGGCGGACCGACGCAGGCGTTCTCGGACGGGCCGAGCGGTAGGATCCACATGCAGTCGGTGCTCAGCCAACTCCCTGGGTACACCTGGCATGTCAGCGGGCTTCCATGCGAAAATGTCCCAGTTCTCACGGAGGAATTGGATGAGCTCGACTTCCTATTTTGGATCAAGGGTGGTGGAGATGTTCGTCGGGGCGGCGGTGTCGTCCGTCGGGTGGATGCTGACTTTCTACGTGTCGCCCGCCGACTGGAATGCGGACTCCAAAGCTGGCTTCTTCGAACGCATCAAGTCAGCGGGGTCGGCTGTCTTCTTGTACTCATCCAGCTCGAGGATAGCCATCTGTTGATCGGCAATCCGCGACCCCTGCTGCACACACTCTTCGGCCCGCTGCCGATTGCCTGTGATCGTGATCACACCTTTGGGACCCGGCATCTTCAGCTTCAAATACACGTAACATGGACGGGCCATGAAACGTGCATACGCCGGGCGGCCCAGAATTGCGTGGTATGCACTCTGGAAGTCCACCACCTCGAATGTCAGCTTTTCCTTGCGGAAGTTCTTGTCGGAGCCGAAAACGACGTCCAACGCGATCTGGCCGAGTGACTTGGCCTTTCGTCCTGGGACGACTCCGTGGAACTGCATGCTGCTCTCGCTAAGTTTGGACATCGAAATGCCCATCCCCTTGAGAGTGTCAGCGTACATGATGTTCAAGCCACTGCCGCCATCCATGAGGACTTTGCGCAGTCGGACTCCTTCCACCACCGGGTCGACTACCAGAGCCTGCCTCCCCGGGGTGGGCACGTGTGCTGGATGATCCGACTGATCAAAGGTGATCGCAGTCTGAGACCATTTGAGAAACGTGGGGTTGGTTGGGGTGGCCATGTTCACCTCCCTGTTCACCAGCTTCAGTCGACTCTTGCTTTCTACGTCAGCAAAAATCATCAATGTTACATGGACTTGGGGGAACGGATCCTCCTTGTCCTCATCATCCTGCTCATTGTCCTTTTCACTCGGCTGCCCTTCGCTGAACCCTTGGATCAGGAGGCGACATTGCCGAGTGGTGTGATTCGGGAATATGGCGTTGCCTTCCTCGTCCATCTTTGTGTGGATTGGACATGGCTGATCCAGGATGGAGTTCCCGAACTGCTTCTTCTTGGGGGTGTACTGAGCTTTCCCCTTGCCCTTGAACTTGGCATTGGTAACGGCTGCTGCCTCTGCCTGCGGAGTGGACGGAGCTTTCTACTTTTGCTTCCGATTGTTGTTCCCATCTCCGTCGGCGACTGTCTTGTGCTTGCCGCTACGTATGCGGTCCTCTTCTTCGCCATTTGCATAGCGTGCGGCTATCTCCATAATCTTGCTCATGGAGATGTCGCCTGCCCGACCGAACTTCAGGTACAGATCTCTGTACCGCACGCCTGCCTTGAAGGCGCAGACTGCTTGGTGCTTTGTGACGTTCTCCACCTTGTGGTAGAGGGTCGTCCAGCGCTGGATGAAATCGCGCAGGGGCTCATTCTGCTTCTGGACGCAGTGCTGGAGCTCCACGAGACCAGCAGGGCGTTTGCACGTGCTCTCGAAGGTCTTGATGAACACTCGGGACAGATCTGCCCAGCTGTAGATGCTTGATGGAGCCAACTGGTTCAGCCACGCTCGCGCCGAGCCGTCGAGCATCAGGGGGAGATGTTTCATGGCGACCTGGTCATCTCCGCCACCGATCTAGACCGCCACTCGGTAGTCGTCCATCCACGTTTCTGGCTTTGATTCTCCTGTGAACTTGCTGATCCCCGTCGCCAATCGGAAGTTGGGAGGGATGTCAGCTGAACGGATGGCCCGACTGAAGCACTCGGGGCCAGAGACGATGGTCCTGCTTCCACTCGGACGGTCTCTATCGTGACCATCACGGTGGGCTCGACTCCTGTTGACCTTCCTCTAGGGGATGTACCCTCTTGCGTCGGGCCTTGGATTATACGTGTCACCGACTGAACGCCGATCATCGTGATGTCGGGGCCCGTAAGTCCCACCCTGCGGAGGGGTGCGTGAACGGCGACGATCTTCGGGATTCGTGGAACGGCTGCCCCCTCTGCGTCGCTGATGAGAGTGGGGGCTGTAAACTGACGGATGCGTGTTCACGTGAACAGAACTGTTGTGGATCCTATTGTGCGACTGGGAGACCGCCGAATTCTGCTGCTGCGCCGTGTGCAACAGGGCACGAATCTGCTCGATCCCTCTACCAGCCTCTGAATCAGTCGGTTGGAGGGAATCGGCTATCTTGGCAGCGGCAGCCAGGTTGAGGACGGGTGTGCGGAACACCTCCACGTTGCTCTGACGAGTGCGTTGACTGGCAGAACGGTGGGGTTGACGGCGAGCGCCGGATGACTCGCCGACCTCGTGCTCGTTCCGACCAGTCTGGCGGGGACTTTCATGGGAATTGGCCATGAGAACTTCGGCTGCAGGCCCGCGACCCAAGTACTCGGAAGGTAACTCAGTCGGAACTGAGTCCAAGCACTGGGACGGCGGCGCGACAACAACCGACTTGAGGACCGCCACTTGAGAAGACGCGCTTTGGCGCGCCTGGGCGTGTCGCACCCAACGCTGGAGCCGCGGACGGCGGGAACTCTTGTTGCAGCGCGTGACAGGGGCGAAGGTCGACACCGGGGCCGACTGCTGGAGAAGAAGGACGCCGCGGGCACCGGCACGGAAGTGCATAGCCCCGCGACTGGGGAGCGCCTCGCTGTCGAGAGGCGCATCTCGAAGCCATGCCGAATCGTCGATGATGAAGGAGAGTGCGCCGAGGAGGATCTCACGACCCAAGCTAAAATCTCCACCGGATGACATGAGTAAAATATGAAGTTGTAAACTCACCGGAAGTCGCTTAGACGCCTGCCCCAAGGTGGGCGCCAACTGTCATGGGTATAAGTCTGACAGTAGATGTGTAGGGTACGAAAGGATGGGCAGAGCCTTAGCTACGGCGAGGTTGTATGAGTTCAGGCCCCTCTACGGTGGAGGTAAAAGCCCTACGTCTCAGTGCTCTTGGGAGCTTAGTGTCGAGTGGAATATAGGATTACAGTAAATGCCAACCCCTGCACCAGTGGGAAAGAGCGGCTTATATAGAGTGCGCTGCCCTCCACAACGTCCCGGTGGACATGGGTGGAATAGTGGCGAATAAATGCCTACGTTACAGGTAACGTATGCTTTAAATGCTAATAATGGTGTATGAAAACGTATGACCGTTGCCCTCCTGGGAGGTTACGATGTACAAAGTGGAATTCAGTCGGTACGATAAATATGCTCCGAATGCTCGTCACCGACTAGATGATGGGGGGTCCTTAGCTCAGTCGGAACTGTCTAAGGGCCTTGCCCTCTATGAAGGGTAGTCCTTGGGTAGGACCTATAGGGCAGGCCTGTGACCCTACCCTGGGACTATAACCCCATCAAACTATGTACCCGTGGATTTCATTGTGCTTGACATTGGTTGCAATCCTACATGCCCCATTATTCTTGGTAGACCTTTCCTAAGGACTATTGGTGCTATCATCGATATGAAGGAAGGGAATATTAGATTTCAATTTCCTCTAAGGAAGGGCATGGAACACTTTCCTAGAAAGAAAATAAGATTGCCTTATGAATCAATGATGAGGGCCACTTATGGTTTGAGCACCAAAGACGACGATACGTGATTCTATCGCTTCTATGCCTAGCTGAGGGCGTTAAACAATAGCGCTTGTTGGGAGGCAACCCAATGAATTTATCAATTTATTTCTGTTTTGTTTCGTCCACACTTTCATAATTCTGTTGTGGCTGTGTTTTTTGTGTTTATTTTTGTGTTTGAGCCAAGCAAAGCCTTTATGAGTAGTCTTGGTAATGGTTGTTTGATCCTGCTGGAAAAAGACAGAAACTTTTCGCTCACGAGATGATTTTTAATTTTTATTCAGAAAGAGCTTTTGAGTTGATTCTTTTTGCTGATGGTTGATATGCTTTTTTCCCAGGCCTTCGTAATTGTTCAGATTTTTTGAGGTACCATAAGTATACAAAGTATACATATTGCTACAGACTGGTCTGTTTTTGACATATTCTGTTTTTGTTGAGTTGGTTGCTTGTTTTGATGAAACTATGGTTAGTATCGGGGGGGGGGGGGGTACTACCCATGGAAAAGTGAGAATACAGTATCCCATCATCAATATATATGGAATTCAAGTTTGCTATAGTACCAAAAGAAGTGGTAGTTTTCTTTCTTGTACTAATGTTATCACAAGTTTCTGTTTAAGTTTTGTGTTGTGAAGTTTTCAAGTTTTGGGTGATGTTCTCATGGACAAAGAGATAAGGAGTGGAAAGAGCTCAAGCTTGGGGATGCCCAAGGCATCCCAAGCCAAATTCAAGCACACCAAAAAGCCTAAGCTTGGGGATGCCCCGGGAAGGCATCCCCTCTTTCGTCTTCAATCCATCAGTAACATTACTTGGAGCTATATTTTTATTCACCACATGATATGTGTTTTGCTTGGAGCGTCTTGTATCATAGGAGTCTTCTCTTTTTGTTTGGTCACAATCATCCTTGCTGCACACCTTTTTGAGAGAGAGACATGCACTCATCGTGATTTTGCTAGAATGCTCATAGTTCTTCACTTATATAAGTGAAGCACATAGAGCAAAATTATCTATCTCAAAAGATATAAGTGAAGCACTATGAGCATTCTAGCAAAATCACGATGACTGCATGTCTCTCTCTCAAAAGGGTGTGCAGTAAGGATAATTGTGACACAACAAAAAGAAAAGACTCCTACGATACAAGACGCTCCAAGCAAAACACATATCATGTGGTGAATAAAAATATAGCTCCAAGTAATGTTACCGATGGATTGAAGACGAAAGAGGGGATGGCTTCCCGGGGCATCCCCAAGCTTAGGCTTTTTGGTGTCCTTGAATTTGGCTTGGGATGACTTGGGCATCCCCAAGCTTGAGCTCTTTCCACTCCTTATCTCTTTGTCCATGAGAACATCACCCAAAACTTGAGAACTTCACAACACAAAACTTAAACAGAAACTCGTGATAACATTAGCACAAGAAAGCAAACTACCACCTCTTTTGGTACTGTAGCAAACTTGAATTCTATCTATATTGGTGTTGGGCTACTGTATTCTCACTTTTCCATGGCTAGTACCCCCCGATACTAACCATAGTTTCATCAAAGCAAGCAACCAACTCAACAAAAAACAGAATTTGTCAAAAACAGACCAGTCTGTAGCAATCTGTATACTTCGTATACTTATGGTACCTTAAAGTTCTGAAAACTTACGACTGCGTGGGAAAAAGGCATATCAACCATCAGAAAAAAGAATCAACTCAAAATCTCTTTATGAATAAAAATGAAAAATCATCTCGTGAGCGAAAAGTTTCTGTATTTTTCCAGCAGGATCAAACAACCATTACCAAGACTAGTCATAAAGGTTTTGCTTGGCTCAAACACAAAAAGAAACACAAAAAACACAATCACAACAGAATTATGATGGTGTGGACGCAATAAAACAGAAAAAAAAGATAAATTCATTGGGTTGCCTCCTAACAAGCGCTATTGTTTAATGCCCTTAGCTAGGCATAGAAGCGATAGAATCACGTATCGTCGTCTTTGGTGCTCAAACCATAAGCGGCCCTCATCATGGATTCATAAGGCAATCTTATTTTCTTTCTAGGAAAGTGCTCCATGCCCTTCTTTAAAGGAAATTTAAATCTAATATTCCCTTCCTTCATATCGATGATAGCACCGATAGTCCTTAGGAAAGGTCTACCAAGAATAATAGGGCATGTAGGATTGCAATCAATGTCAAGCACAATGAAATCCACGGGTACATAGTTCCTATTTGCAATAATAAGAACATCATTGATCCTTCCCATGGGTTTCTTGAAAGTAGAATCGGTAAGATGCAAATTAAGAGAACACTCTTCAATCACATTAAAACCCAGAACATCACATGAAGACTTTGGAATCACGGAAACACTAGAACCCAAATCACACAAAGCATTGCATTCATAGTTTTTTATTTTGATTTTGGTAGTAGGTTCCCACTCATCATGAAGCTTTCTAGGGATAAAGACTTCCAATTCAAGTTTCTCTTCAAGAGATTTTATCATAGCTTCGACGATATGATCGGTAAAGGCCTTGTTTTGGCTATAAGCGTGTGGAGAGTTTAACATGGATTGCATCAAGGAAATGCATTCAATCAAGGAGAAACTATCATAATTGAATTCCTTGAAATCCAAGGTAGTAATTTCATTACTACTCGAAGTTTTAATATCTTCTACTCCACTTTCAATGCTTTTAGAATCAAGATGGATGGACTCCGAATCATTGGGGCACTTTTCAACCCAAGTGATTCATATCCAGCCCCATAATCACTAGGTTTGTCACAAGAAAACAAAGATTCAATGGGAGTCACACCAAGCATTTAAGATCTTCGTGATTCTTATCACGAGAACATGCCTTTTTAAGCCATTCATGTCTAGCACGAATTTGGGCGGTTCTTTCTTTGCTCTCAATCATGGAAACACGCATAGCTTTCAAAGTTTGATCCATATTGATCTTGGGAGGAGCACATCTAACTTTCAAAGCATCAATATCACTAGACATTCTATGAACGCTCTTAGCCAAATCGTCAATTTTGAGTAGTTTTTCCTCTAAGGACGCATTGAAAATCTTTTGTGAGTTGATAAACTCTTTGATATTACTCTCTAGATCAGAGGTTAATCTATTGTAGTTTCCATGAGTATTGTTGTAGGAGTTGCCAAAGTTATTAGAGGAGTTACTAGGAAAAGGCCTAGGAACATAGTTTCCTCTAAAAGCATTGTTGTTGCCAAAATTATTCCTACCAACAAAATTAACGTCCAAGCTAGCGTTGCTACTCTCAATCAAGGAAGACAAGGTAATATCATTAGGATCTAAAGGAGCACTTCTACTAGCAACCAAATTCATTAACTCATCCATCTTAGCACTCAACGAGTTAATTTCTTCTATAGCGTGTACCTTCTTTCTTGTAGGTGACCCTTCAGTGTGCCACTGAGAGTAGTTCGTCATGATATTGTCTAGGAGTTTTATGGCCTCCCCTAACGTGATTTCCATGAATGTTCCACCTAAGGAGGAGTCCTAGATATTTCTAGAAGCGAAATTCAAGCCAGCGTAAAAGATTTGAATAATCATCCAAAGACTCAAGCCATGAGCGAGACAATTTCTAATCATCAATTTCATTTTCTCCCAAGATTGTGCAACATGTTCATGATCAAGTTGCTTGAAATTCATGATATCATTATGAAGAGAGATGATCTTAGCCGGCGGAAAATACTTGGAAATATAAGCATCTTTGCACTTATCCCAAGAATCGATACTATTTTTGGGCAAAGACGAAAACCAAGTTTTTGCTCGATCTTGCAACGAGAAAGGAAAAAAGCTTCAATTTAATCACATCATTATCCACATCTTTCTTATTTTGCATATCGCAAAGCTCAATGAAGGTGTGAATTGCTCTTTCATAACTAGTGGCAGGATCAATCGGAGTACTAATAAAATCATTATTATTAGTATTCGAGAAGTCACAAAGTTTGGTGTTTTCATTCATGGTAACTTCAGCAAGCAAGCAAGCACACAAGCGAACAAAGAGCAAGCGAGGAAAAAGGGCGAACAAAAAGGCGAACGAAAAAGGCAAACGAAAAAGGCAAATTGTGAAGTGGGGGAGAGGAAAACGAGAGGCAACTGGCAAACAAAGTAAATGCAAGAGATGAGTTTGCGACACTTACTTGGATGAGTTCTTGACTTGATCCTCCCCGGCAACGGCACCAGAAATTCTTCTGCTACGGCAACAAAAGTCCTTCCCCGGCAACGCCAGGAATTCTTCTTGATACTTCTCTTGCTTGCGTCGGTTTTTCCTTGAAGAGGACAGGGTGATGCAGCACAGGAGCAGTAAGTATTTCCCTCAGTTTAAGAACAAAGGTATCAATCCAGTAGGAGAATCTCGTCAAGTCCAGAGTACCTGCACAAACACAAAGAGCTTGCACCCAACAGTACAAAGGGGTTGTCAATCCCTTCAAGATTGATTGCAAAGTGAGATCTGAAGGCGGAAAGTGCGACGAAGGAAAAGTGTAAGGCTGAAAATATGTTGTGAAGTAGACCCGGGGCCATAGTGTTCACTAGAGGCTTCTCTCAAAATAGCAAATATTACGGTGGGTGAACAAATTACTCTCGAGCAATTGATAGAACCACGCAAAGTCATGACGCTATCTAAGGCAATGATCATACATACAGGCATCACGTCTGAGACAAGTAGACCGATACTTTCTGCTCTACTACTATTACTCCACACATCGACTGCTATCCAGCATGCATCTAGTGTATTGAGTTCATGACGAACAGAGTAACGCCTTAAGCAAGATGACATGATGTAGAGGGATAATCTCAAACCAATGATGAAAACCCCATATTTTCACCCTTGATGGCAACAACACGATGCGTGCCTCGCTACCCCTTCTGTCACTGGGTGAGGTCACCGCATGGTATGAACCCAAAACCAAGCACTTCTCGCATTGCAAGAATCATAGATCTAGATGGCCAAACAGAACCCACAACTCGAAGATAATTACAAGGATATGAAATCATGCGTAAGAGAGATCAGAAGAAACTATAATAAGATTCATAGATAATGTGATCATAAATCCACAATTCACCGGATCTCGACAAACACACCGCAAAAGAAGATTGCATCGGATAGATCTCCATGAAGATCATGGAGAACTTTGTATTGAAGATCCAAGAGAGAGAAGAAGCCATCTAGCTACTAGCTATGGACCCGTAGGTCTATGGTGAACTACTCACGCATCATCGAAGAGGTCATGGTGTTGATGAAGAAGCCCTCCGTGTCCGAATCCCCCTCCAGCAGGGCACCAGAACGTGCCCCAGATGGGATCTTGCGTTGATAGAAGCTTGCGGCGGCGGAAAAGTACTTTCGATGATCTCCTGATTTTTTTGGAATTTTAGGGAATATATAGGTGCAAAACCTAGGGCAGAGGTCGCCCAGGGAGCCCACAAGCCAGGGTGGCGCGGGCCCCCTGGCCGCGCCATGAGGGCTTATGGGGTCCCTGCAGGCCCCCTGCCCTGATTCTCTGGCTTCCCGATCTTTTTCTGTTTCGGAAAAAATCTTTTTGGCAGTTTCATTCCGTTTGGACTCCGTTCAAAATCCTCTTCTGAAAGGGGTCAAAAACATGAAAAAAATAGGAACTGGCACTTGGCACTGAGTTAATAAGTTAGTCCCAAAAAATATATAAAAGGCATACAAAACATCCAAAGTTTCACAAGATAATAGCATGAAACCATGAAAAATTGTAGATACGTTGGAGACGTATCACCAATTTCTGGAGCTGTTGTTTGAGAAGTAGCAGAAGGATTTCTGGCGCTGTTGCCAGGGAGGATCAAGTCAAGAACTTATCCAAGTGAGTGTCACAAACTCGTCTCTTGCATTTACTTTTTCTTTGCCTCTCATTTTCCTCTCCCCCACTTCTGAAAAACAAAAATTTACAAAAATATTTGCCTTTTTTCTTTTGCCTTTTTCGTTCGCCCTTTTTTCTCGCTTGCTTCCTGTTCGCTTGTATGGGATAGTCTACCTGTCCTCATGGCTAGACCCACCGCTCGGAACGATACTCCAGAGAACGAAGTTCTCAATTTCAAGCAAAATGAGGAAGAAAACTTAAAGGATGCTTGGTATAGGATTTGCAATGCTCAGAGTTTTTATGTGGGTATTTCTCCTTGGAAAAGGTATATTCTTGACACAATCATAGGTGGAAATTTCTTGGGTAGCCATACCGTTGATTCTTACGGAGCTGTAATAAATTTGGTAGGATCACCCCCACTCATGGTTAATGGAACTACCTTAACTCGAACTTGTGATGCGTAGGCTGGACGTCATTGAAAATAAAGTTCCTACGATCCAACTCATTGAGAATTTGGATAAAAAGATCCACAATCAAATCACTAAGTAGGATCCAAGGTGGGAATGGTTTTGAATTTTTTTAAAGAGAAGGAACCCACAGTTAACGAAAAACTAGTTCATGATTCCGCTAGGATTGGCAAACTAGAGGATGTCATAACCAACTTGGGTTCCGCTTTTGCCGCTGTGCTCAATAGTCCAAACTTTGCCCACAATAAGGCCACCAAGTCTATTTTTGTTCCTAAAAATAGTGGTGAATTATCTAGTAAGAAATATGAATACCTTAAGATGATGAGTGATCACGCTACTTATGGTTTGAGCACCAAAGACGACGATACGTGATTCTATCGCCTTATGCCTAGTTAAGGGCATTAAACAATAGCGCTTGTTGGGAGGCAACCCAATGAATTTATCTTTTTCTTTCTATTTTGTTGCGTACACACTATCATAATTCTTTTATGAAAGTGTCTTTTGTGTTTCTTTTTGTGTTTGAGCCAAGCAAAAGCTTTATGACTATTCTTGGTGATGGTTGTTTGATCCTGCTGGAAAAAGACATAAACTTTTCGCTCATGAGATTATTTTTCATTTTTATTCAGAAAGAGCTTTTGAGTTGATTATTTTTGCTGCTGGTTGATATGCCTTTTGCCCAGGAAGTCGTAATGTTTCTGATTTTTGGAGGTACATAAGTCTACAAAGTATACAGATTGCTACAAACTGGTTTGTTTTTGACAGATTCTGTTTTTTGTTGAGTTGGTTGCTTGTTTTGATGAAACTATGGATAGTACCGGGGGGTAATAGCCATGGAAAAGTGAGAATACAGTAATCTAACACCAATATAAATAGAAATCAAGATTTCTACAGTACCTAAAGAGGTGGTAGTTTGTTTTCTTGTGCTAATGATATCACGAGTTTCTGTTTAAATTTTGTGTTGTGAAGTTTTCAAGTTTTGGGTGATGTTCTCATGGACAAAGGGATAAAGAGTGGAATGAGCTCAAGCTTGGGGATGCCCAAGGCACCCCAAGCCAAATTCAAGGACACCAAAAAGCCTAAGCTTGGGGATGCCCCGGGAAGGCATCCCCTCTTTCGTCTTCAACCCATCGGTAACATTACTTGGAGCTATATTTTTATTCATCACATGATATGTGTTTTGCTTGGAGCGTCTTGTATCGTAGGAGTCTTTTATTTTTGTTGTGTTACAATCATCCTTGTTGCACACTTTTTGAGAGATACATGCACTATCGTGAATTTTCTAGAATGCCCATTGCGCTTCACTTATATCTTTTGAGCCTAGATAATTTTGCTCTATGTGCTTCACTTCGATCTTTTAGAGCACGGCGGTGCGTGACTTGGTAGTTGGTTTGTGCTATGAAAGTAGTCCCAAAGGTGATAGGTACCCAAAGAGGACATAAAAACTTCCATCTTCATGTGCATTGAGTAGAAAGAGAAGTTTGATTCCTCTCAATTAGTTTTGAGACGTGGATTTGGTAATATTAAGAGTTATGTTAGTAGGGTGTTGTGAATCTAGAAATACTTGTGTTGAAGTTAGTGATTTCCGTAACATGCATGTATGGTGAACCGCTATGTTAGGAAGTCGGAGCATAATTGATCTATGGATTGTCATCCTTTGTGTTGCGGTCGGGATCACGCGATGGTTAACACTACCAACCCTTCCCCTAGGAGTATGCGTTTAGCACTTTGTTTCAATTACTAATAAAAACTTTCGCAATAAGTATGTGAGTTCTTCATGACTAATGTGAGTCCATGGTATAGATGCACTTTCACCTTCCACCATTTCTAGCCTCTCTAGTACCGCACAATTTTCGCCGGTGCACAAACCCACCATATGCCTTCCTCAAAACAGCCACCATACCTACCTACTATGGCATTTTCATAGCCATTTCGAGATATATTGCCATGCAACTCCCACCGTTCCGTCTCATGACTTGTGTCATCACTCTCATATTGACATTGCATGATCGTAAGATAGCTAGCGATATGTTTCAACGTCATACGCCAAGCTAGATCGTTGCACATCCCGGTACACTGCTGGAGGCATTTCCTATGGAGTCATCATCATTCTGAGCTTTGAGCTGTGAGTAAATAAAAGTGTGATGATCATCATTATTAGAGCATTGTCCCATGTGAGGAAATAAAAAAAAAGAGGCCAAAGTTGCCCACTGATGACCCACAAGTATAGGGGATCAATCGTAGTCCTTTCGATAAGTAAGAGTGTCGAACCCAACGAGGAGCAAAAGGATCTCACAAGTGGTTTTCAGCATGGTAATATCTGCAAGCACTAAAATTATCGGTAACAAGTGATTGTATGGTGAGATGATTCGTAGCAAGCAACAAGTAACAAAAGTAGCAATGATGCAGCAAAGTGACCCAATCCCTTTTGTAGCAAGGGACAAGCCTGGACAAAGTCTTATAGGAGGAAAAACGCTCCCGATGACACACGGGAATTTCTGTCATGCTAGTTTTCATCATGTTCATATGATTCGTGTTCGTTACTTTGATAGTTTGATATGTGGGTGGACCGGCGCTTGGGTACTTCCCTTACTTGGACAAGCATACCACTTATGATTAATCCCTCTCGCAAGCATCCGCAACTACAAAAGAAGAATTAAGACAAAGTCTAACCATAGCATTAAACTAGTGGATCCAAATCAGCCCCTTACGAAGCAACGCATAAACTAGGGTTTAAGCTTCTGTCACTCTAGCAACCCATCATCTACTTACTACTTCCCAATGCCTTCCTGTAGGCCCAAATAACGGTGAACTGTTATGTAGTCGATGTTCACATAACACCACTAGAGGAAAAACAACATACAACACATCAAAATATCGAACGAATACCAAATTCACATGACTACTATTAGCATGACTTATCCCATGTCCTCAGGAACAAAAGTAACTACTCACAAAGCATAATCATATTCATGACCAAAGAGGTAATGAGTAGCATCAAGGATCTGAACATAAACTCTTCCACCAAGTAATCCAACTAGCATCAACTACAAAGAGTAATTAACACTACTAGCAACCTTACAAGTACCAATCGGAGTCGTGAGACGGAGATTGGTTACAAGTGATGAACTAGGGTTTGGAGATGTGATGGTGTTGATGAAGATGTTGATGGTGATGAGTCCCCTCCGACGAGAGGAGTGTTGGTGACGATGATGGCGGCGATTTCCCCCTCCAGGAGGGAAGTTTCCCCGGCAGGATCGTCCTGCTGGAGCTCTAGATTGGTTCTGCTCAAGTTCCGCCTCGTGGCGGCGGCGAATCCTCCAACAAGCTCCCTTCTGAATTTTTTTCGGATGAAACCCTTCATATAGCAAAAGATTAGCGCCGGAGGGGCAACAGGGGGCCCACAAGCCCTCCAGCCCCGGCCAGGGGGGTAGGGCGGGCCTGGCAGTCTTGTGGCCTCCAGGTGGCGCCCCTCTGGTACCTCTTCCGCCCAATATTTTTTATATATTCCCAAAAAATTCCACGTCGGTTTTCACGGCTTCTGGAGTTGCGCAGAATAGCATCTCAAACTTGCTCCTTTTTCAGGCCAGAATTCCAGCTGCGGGCATTCTCCCTCTTTATGTAAACCTTTCAAAATAAGAGAGAAAAGGCATAAGTATTGTACCGTGAAGTGAAATAACAGCCCAAAAAGCGATAAATATCAACATGAAAACATGATCCAAAATGGACGTATCAACTCCCCCAAGCTTAGACCTCGCTTGTCCTCAAGCGAAAGCCTAGCTCAATAAATATGTCCACATGTTTAGGGAGAGAGGTGTCGACAAAACAAGATACGAACATGCAGGCATCATGATCATGATCAGAACAACAATACCAACATATAATCTCTCATGCTAAAGTGACAAATTCTTCACAAAGTAAAGCATGAATCAAGAACCTTACCGAGAATCAACAACCGATAGCCTTTAGTCATTGAAGCAATTGCAATTTATCACAACATCAGAGAGAGTCAAATAGGAGCTTGTAAAGCAAATCCACATACTCAATCATCTTTTCGTTCTCTACAATTGCTACTACTCACGTGGTACTCATGAGATCAAAGTTTCAGCTGGACACAGAGAAAGATAGGGGCTTATAGTTTTGCCTCCCAACTTCTTACCTCAAGGGTAATGTCAACAATAATAATTCATGAATACTTACCTCCAAGTTGACATATGAATATAGATATTTCCCTAGCATGTGACGTTAGCCAAGATAAAGGCGAAACAAGAAATTGGTGAAGATCACCATGACTCTTTCAAGGGCAAAAAGTAAAGGTACAAGATAGGCCCTTCGCAGAGGGAAGTATAGGTTGTCATGCGCTTTTGAGGTTGGGATGTGTGTCCTCTTAGTTCGGAGGAACGTCACTTTATATTGCCTCCTGTGATAAAGAACTTTATTATGCAGTCTGTCTTTTATGTCTTCCTCATCACAGGTTCGTACAAAGCTTATTTTCCACACACTAATGGATCATACATATTAGGGAGCAATTTTTATTGCTTGCACCAATGACAACTTATTTGAGGGATCTGATTCAATCCATAGGTAGGCATGGTGGACACTCATGGCAAATTGGGTTGAAGGTTTATGGATGCACAAGTAGCATCTCTACTTGGTGCGGGAGTTTTGGCTAATATGAAGTGGAAGCAATCGTCACATGCTAGGGGATCTCTAATCATATAACATTGTTCGGAACCAAGCAAACACAATTCATTATATTGTCTTCCTTGTCCAACATCTACTTCTAGGCATGTAATAGTTTAGTGAGTGTTCACAATCATAGATGGTGTCAAGGATGATATATTTATATGCGAACCTCTCCTTCCTTATCACTTCCTATTAATTGCAACAATGACCAAGGTCTACGTTTGTCTACGCTCAACAAGTTTCAATCAACATCCTTTTTATATGTGAAGCCATCACTTCCCATAAGATCACCACATGATCTTTCATGCTTTTGTTCTTTCTCGATCTTTTGATCATGGCAAGAGGCAAAGCCCTTCAACTAAGACACTCTATATTATATGGCTCACGAGCTCGAATACACCGGGGGTGACACAAAGCAAAACTCAAGCCTAAAACACTAAGACTTTTATTCTACTAGAGAAAGAGAAAACTGAAAAGAAACAAAGTAAAACAAAGGTGAAAGCAAAAGATATGATGGTGATACGATACCGGGGCAACTCCCCCAAGCTTGGCACAAGCCAAGGGGATTTCCCATACCCATGCTCAGTTGTCTTCCTTTGGAGGTGATGGTGGTGGAGTTGTTGCAACATGGGCTTGATCCTCCGTCTTCCAATGCATAGGTGCTCCATCATGGAAAGATGAACGAGTCTCCCGAATCCTCAAATCCGCAGCCAACCGTATTGATTTAAATCTATACTCATACTCACAGTTTTGGTTATGCATGTCATATATCTGGGCCTGGAGTTGATCAGTCCTGTCATAGAGCCTGGAGAGGTGCTTCCCAATGTCATTGGCATCAATCTTGTGCTTGTAGGTCAACTCCGTAATCATCAGGTGGTTGGCGTTGAGTCCATGCTCCACCATCCCTTGGCACTTGAAGACATGTTGTTCCATTGCTTCGAGCCTCGCCTCCATGCTTCCGGTCTTCTTGGGCCCCTCAACATCACAGATGTGCAACATCCCCTCATGCATCTCGATATATTGAGGGTGTTGCAACACTCCCTCTAGGTAAGGATTGATGACCTTTTCGAAGATCTTTTCCTTTGGAGCTTTTGGGGACATCATAGAGATCTAGATCTGCAGCAGAAACAAGCTCGAAACGAAAACAGAGGGAATTTGCGTGATACAGAGGTCAGACCTTGGGGGAGAATATATAACGATTTTTTTCAGACCTGAAGGAGTACTCGGCATGAAAACGGAGTCCGGGAGGCGCACGAGGTGGCCACAAGCCCTCCAGCCCCGGCCAGGGGGGTAGGCCGGGCCTAGGAGGCTTGTCGCCTCCTCGGGCACTTTCCGGACTGCTTTAAATTTTTATGTTTTTTCAAATATCCCAAAACGGAGGAAAATTGATACGGGAAAGGTTTTGGAGTCGGTTTACTTGCCGAATCACATACCTCTTTGTTTTCGGAGTCTGAAACAGGCTGATAAATATCCCTTATGTACTCCTCCGGAGTTATGGTATTGATAATATTGCTCTCAACATTTATGGGAGTACCTGAGATATAATGCTTGATTCTCTTCCCGTTTACAACTCTCGGACAATTACCCTCCGTATTGTTGATCTTGATAGCACCGGAACGATATACTTCCTCAACAATATAGGGAGCTTCCCCTTTAGAGAGAAGCTTGGATGCAAAGAATCTTAAACGATAATTGTATAGCAAGACATAATCACCTACATTGAACTCACGCTTTTGTATCCTCTTATCATGCCACCTCTTAACCTTTTCTTTGAATAACTTGGCATTTTCATATGCCTGAGTTCTCCATTCATCAAGCGAGCTAATGTCAAATAACCTCTTCTCACCAGCAAGTTTGAAATTAAAGTTGAGCCCTTTGATTGCCCAATAAGATTTATGCTCTAGCTCAAGAGGTAGATGACATGCTTTACCATACACCATTTTGTACGGAGACATGCCCATGGGATTCTTATAGGCAGTTCTATAAGCCCACAGTGCATCATCGAGCTTCTTAGACCAATTCTTTCTAGACCTGTTGACAATCTTTTGCAGAATCAGTTTAATCTCTCTATTGCTTAGCTCTACTTGACCACTGGACTGAGGGTGATAGGGAGACGCAATTCTATGGTTGACATCGTACTTAGCAAGCGTTTTACGGAAAGCACCATGAATGAAATGTGAACCACCGTCGGTCATTAGATATCTAGGGACTCCAAATCTGGGGAAGATAACTTCCTTAAGCATCCTGATAGAGGTGTTGTGATCAGCACTACTAGTGGGGATAGCTTCTACCCAGTTAGTGACATAATCAACAGCAACTAGGATATGAGTATACCCGTTGGATTTTGGAAAAGGTCCCATATAATAAAAGCCCCAAACATCAAATGGTTCAATGACAAGTGAATAGTTCATAGGCATTTCCTGACGTTTACTAATATTACCTATTCTTTGACATTCGTCACAAGACAAGACAAACTTACGCGCATCCTTGAAGAGAGTGGGCCAATAGAAACCTGATTGCAATACCTTGTGTGCAGTTCTATCTCCCGCATGGTGTCCTCCGTAGGCCTTGGAGTGACACTTCTGTAGGATCTGTCCCTGTTCATGTTCAGGTACACAACGTCTAATAACACCATCTACTCCTTCCTTATAAAGGTGAGGATCACCCCAAAAGTAATGTCTCAAGTCAAAGAAGAATTTCTTCTTTTGCTGATATGTGAAGCTAGGTGGTATATATTTGGCAATGATATAGTTTCATAATCAGCATACCACGGTGTACTACGTGAAGCATTGATGCCATTCGATTGCTCATCGGGAAAGCTATCATCAATAGGTTGTGGGTCATCAAGAATGTTCTCCAACCTAGACAAGTTATCTGCTACTGGGTTATCAGCACCCTTCCTGTCGACAACGTGCAAATCAAATTCTTGTAGCAAGAGAACCCATCTGATAAGTCTAGGTTTAGCGTCTTTCTTCTCCATCAGGTACTTAATAGTAGCATGATCAGTGTGAATACTGACTTTGGAATAAACTATGTAAGACCTAAACTTTTCACATGCAAACATGACTGCTAAAAATTTCTTTTCTGTAGTAGCATAGTTTCTTTGGGCACTGTCTAGAGTTTTACTAGCGTAGTGAATAGCATTCAACTTCTTATCAACTCTTTGCCCTAGGACAACACCAACAGCATAATCACTAGCATCACACATGATTTCAAAAGGTAAGTTCCAATCAAGTGGTTGAACAATAGGTGCAGTTATCAAATCCCTCTTAAGTATTTCGAAGGCTTCCTCACAATCATCATCAAAAACAAAAGGAATATCCTTTTGCAGAGATTGGTAAGAGGCCTAGAAATCTTAGAGAAGTCTTTAATGAACCTTCTATAGAAACCAGCATGACCAAGGAAACTTCTTATACCTTTGATATATGTGGGGTATGGCATTTTCTCTATTGCATCAACCTTAGCCTTATCGACTTCAATACCTCTTTCAGAAATTTTATGTCCTAAGACGATGCCTTCATTGACCATAAAGTGGCACTTCTCCCAATTAAAGACAAGATTGGTGTCTTTACATCTCTGCAAGACTCGATCAAGGTTGCTGAGGCAATCATCAAAGGAAGACCCGTAAACGGAGAAGTCATCCATGAAAACCTCAACAATCTTTTCACAAAAGTCAGAGAATATAGCCATCATACATCTTTGAAAGGTGGCAGGTGCATTACATAAGCCAAAAGGCATACGTCTATAAGCAAAGGTACCGAAAGGGCAGGTGAAAGTGGTTTTCTCCTGATCAGATTATGCAACTGGTATTTGGGAGAAACCAGAATAACCGTCTAGAAAGCAGAAGTGTGTGTGTTTAGACAGTCTTTCTAGCATTTGGTCGATAAAAGGCAAAGGGTAATGATCTTTCCTAGTGGCTTTATTCAATTTCCTAAAATCGATCACCGTCCTATAGCCAGTAATAATCCTGTGCGGGATCAATTCATCCTTATCATTAGGGACAACGGTAATGCCTCCCTTCTTAGGGACGCAATGCACCGGACTCACCCAATCACTATGAGCGACAGGATAGATAATACCTGCTTCCAGGAGCTTTAGTATTTCTTTTCTCACTACTTCTTTCATCTTAGGATTTAATCTTCGTTGATGATCAGCAACTAGTTTGGAACCAGGATCAGTTTTAATCTTGTGCTCGCATAGAGTGGGACTGATGCCCTTAAGATCATCAAGAGTATATCCAATAGCAGCACGGTGCTTCCTGAGAGTTTTTAGTAATTTCTTCTCTTCATGTTCTGAGAGGCTAGCACTAATTATGACAGGATATATCTCTTTTTCATCAAGATAAGCATACTTAAGAGTATCAGGCAACTGTTTAAGCTCGAACACATGATCACCCTTTGGTGGGGGTGGATCTCCAAGTAGTTCAACATGCAGATTATTCTTAAGGATATGATATTGTTCTAAGACAACTCTATCTATCTCATCCCTTTCATCCGTATGCATATCATTTTCATGCTCAAGCAAGTACTGCTCTAAGGGATTAGTAGGAGGCACGACAATAGAAGCTAAGGCAATAGTTTCATCCTTACTAGGCAACTCCTTTTCATGAGGTTGTCTACCAAACTAGGAGAAATTGAACTCATGTGACACACCTTCAAAACCAGCATTGACAGTATTGAGAAAAAGGTCTGCCAAATATGATGGGACAAAATCTATCTTTGGTGGTAGCAAGAATGAGGAAATCCGCAGGATACTTCGTTTTACCACACAAGACTTCAACATCCCTAACAATTCCCACATGGCAGATAGTATCTCTATTGGCAAGCTAAATAGTGATATCAATAGGCTCTATCTCAATAGGTGCAATCTCATTTTTGATTTCATCATATAAGGATTGAGGTATTGCACTAACACTAGCACCCACGTCACATAAACCATGATAGCAATGATCTCCTATCTTAACAGAAACAACAGGCGTGCCAACAACACGCCTATGTTTGTCTCTAGCGTGAGGTTTTGCAATTCTAGCAGCATCTTCACAGAAGTGAATATTATGTCCCTCAACATCGTTGGACAAAAGATCTTTGATAATAGCAATGCTAGGTTCAACTCTAATTTGCTCAAGGGGTGTAGGTGTTCTAATGTAGCCTCTACGTATTACAGTTGAAGCTTTCGAATAATCCTTTATCCTAACACGGAAAGGTGGTTTCTCAATGTAAGCGCTGGGAACAACAGGATCATTATAGGCTATGACTCTCTCTTCAACTGGATTGGGTTTAACTACATTGACTTCTAAAGGAGGATGATATTTAAACCACTTCTCTTTGGGGAGATTAACATGAGCAGCAAATGATTCACACAATGAAGCTACTATCTTAGAGTCAAGTCCATACTTAGCGCTAAAGTCACGAAAAGTATTTGTTTCAATAAAGGATTTAACGCAATCAAGCTGGAAATACATACCTGACTCCTTACCTTCTTCAAGCTCTCAATCTTCGGAGTTGCGTTTAATTCTCTCCAATAAATTCCATTTGAAGTCAATATCTCTCTTCATAAAAGAACCGGTACAAAAAGTGTCAAGCATGGTGCGATCATCATGAGAAAGCCGAGCATAGAAGTTCTGAATGATAATTTCTCTCGAGAGCTCATGATTGGGGCATGAATATAACATTGATTTAAGCCTCCCCCAAGCCCGAGCGATGCTTTCTCTGTCACGAGGCCAAAAGTTATAAACATAATTCCGATCACGATGTACTAAATGCATAGGATAAAACTTTTGATGAAATTCCAATTTCAACCGATTGTAGTCCCATGATCCAGTATCATCACATAGCCTATACCATGTCAACACCTTATCCTTCAAAGATAAAGGAAAGACCTTCTTCTTGATCTTATCCTCGGGCAAACCTGCAAGCTTAAATAAACCACAAACTTCATCTACATAGATTAGATGCAAGTGTGGATGTGATGTTCCATCTCCTGTAAAAGGATTAGCGAGCAGTTTCTCAAGCATACTCGAAGGAAATTCAAAGCAAATATTTTCAGTAGGTGCAGCAGGTTGAGGAGCAACTATTTGTGCTTCCGTTTGACGTGAAGATAACCCGAACAAGCCCCTCAAAGGATTAGTATCCATAGTGACAAGTGATAATAAATTTCAGCGCACTATATGAATGTTTCCTTTCCAAGTTCCACTTACCAAAGGCACTTCACTCCCCGACAACGGCGCCAGAAAAGAGTCTTGATGACCCACAAGTATAGGGGATCAATCGTACTCCTTTGTATAAGTAAGAGTGTCGAACCCAACGAGGAGCAGAAGGATGTGACAAGTGGTTTTCAACAAGGTAATATCTGCAAGCACTGAAATTATCGGTAACAAGTGAAGGTATGGTGAGATGATTCGTAGCAAGCAACAAGTAACAAAAGTAGAAACGATGCAACAAAGTGTCCCAATGCCTTTTGTAGCAAGGGACAAGCCTGGCAAAGTCTTATAGCAGGAAAAACGCTCCCGAGGACACATGGGAATTTCTGTCATGCTAGTTTTCATCATGTTCATATGATTCGCGTTCGTTACATTGATAGTTCTATATGTGGGTGGACCAGCGCTTGGGTACTGCCCTTACTTGGACAAGCATCCCACTTATGATTAACCCCTCTTGCAAGCATCCGCAACTACGAAAGAAGAATTAAGGCAAAGTCTAACCATAGCATTAAACTAGTGGATCCAAATCAGCCCCTTACGAAGCAACGCATAAACTAGGGTTTAAGCTTCTGTCACTCTAGTAACCCATCATCTACTTACTACTTCCCAATGCCTTCCTCTAGGCCCAAATAATGGTGAAGTGTTATGTAGTCGACGTTCACATAACACCACTAGAGGAAAAACAACATAAAACACATCAAAATATCGAACGAATACCAAATTCACATGACTACTATTAGCATGACTTATCCCATGTCCTCCGGAACAAAAGTAACTACTCACAAAGCATTATCATATTCATGACCAGAGAGGTAATGAGTAGCATCAAGGATCTGAACATAAACTCTTCCACCAAGTAATCCAACTAGCATCAACTACAAAGAGTAATTAACACTACTAGCAACCTTACAAGTACCAATCAGAATCGTGAGACGGAGATTGGTTACAAGTGATGAACTAGAGTTTGGAGATGAGATTGTGCTGATGAAGATGTTGATGGTGATGAGTCCCCTCCTACGCGAGGAGTGTTGGTGATGATGATGGCGACGATTTCCCCCTCCGGGAGGGAAGTTTCCCCGACAGGATCGTCCTGCCGGAGCTCTAGATTGGTTCTGTTCAAGTTCCGCCTCGTGGCGGCGGCGAATCGTCCAAAAAGCTCCCTTCTGATTTTTTTCGGACGAAACCCTTCATATAGAAAAAGATGAGCGCCGGAGGGGCTACAGGGGGCCCACAAGCCCTCCAGCCCCGGCCAGGGGGGTAGGCCGGGCCTGGCAGGCTTGTGGCCTCCAGGTGGCGCCCCTCTGGTACCTCTTCCGCCCAGTATTTTTTATATATTCCCAAAAAATGCCACGTTGATTTTCACGACTTTTGGAGTTGCGCAGAATAAGCATCTCAAACTTGCTCCTTTTTCAGGCCAGAATTAAAGGTGCCGGCATTCTCCCTCTTCATGTAAACCTTGCAAAATAAGAGAGAAAAGGCATAAGTATTGTACCGTGAAGTGAAATAACAATCAAAAAGCGATAAATATCAACATGAAAGCATGATGCAAAATGGACGTATCACCCACATAAAAAGGAGAGGCCAAAGTGCCTAAATAAATAAAAAAAGAGAAAAAGAGAGAAGGGACAATGCTACTATCTTTTTCCACACTTGTACTTCATAATAGCACCATGTTCTTCATGATTGAGAGCTTCTTGCTTTGTCACCACCATATACTAGTGGGAATCTTTATTTTATAACTTGGCTTGTATATTCCAATGGTGGGCTTCCTCAAAATTGCCCTAGGTCTTCGTGAGCAAGCAAGTTGGATGCACACCCACTAGTTCTCCTTTTGAGCTTTCACATACTTATAGCTCTCGTGCATCCTTTGTATGGCAATCCCTACTCATTCACATTGATATCTATTAATGGGCATCTCCATAACCCTTTGATACGCCGAGTCAATGTGACCATCTCCTCTTTTTTTGTCTCATAACCACCACCACACTCTATTCCACCTATAGTTCTATATCCATGGCTCACCCTCATGTATTGCATGATAGTTGAAAAAGGTTTGAGAAAGTAAGAGTGAAAAAATAATTACTTGGCCAATACCGGGGTTGTGCATGATTTAAGTTAGTTGTGTGAGGATGATGGAGCATAGCCAGACTATATGATTTTGTAGGGATAACTTTCTTTGGCCTTGTTATTTCGAAAGTTCATGATTACCTTGCTAGTTTGCTAGAAGTATTATTGTTTTCATGTCAATAGCAAACTATTTTTTTGAATCTTACGGATCTGAACATTCATGTCACATGAAAGAAGTTACAAAGGACAACTATTCTAGGTAGCATTCCACATCAAAAATTCAGTCTTTATCACTTCCCTACTCGAGGACGAGCAGGAGTTAAGCTTGGGGATGGTTGATACGTCTCAAACGTATCTATAATTTTTGATGGTTTCTTGCTATTATCTTCTCAAACTTTGGATATTTTCTATGCCTTTTATATCTTTTTTGGGACTAACTTATTAACTCAGTGCCAAGTGCCAGTTCCTGTTTTTCCGTGTTTTTGACCCTTTTCAGAGGAGGATTTCAAACGGAGTCCAAACGGAATAAAACTTCTGAAAAGATTTTTTCCGGAACAGAAGACACGCAGAAAGCTTGGGAACCCAGGCAGGGAGTCCCGGGGGAGGCCACAAGCCCCCATGGCGCGGCCAGGGGGGCCACGCCTCTCAGGCTTGTGGGCTCCCTGGGCCTCCCCTGCCCTAGCTCCTTCGCCTATAAATTCCCTAAATCCCTACAAAATCAGGAGATCCACAAAAGTACTCTTCCGCCGCCGCAATCTTCTGTCTCCGCAAGATCCCATCTGGGGCACGTTCTGGTGCCCTGCCGGAGGGGAGATTCGGATACGGAGGGCTTCTTCATCAACACCATGACCTCTCCGATGATGCGTGAGTAGTTCACCATAGACCTTCGGGTCCATAGCTAGTAGCTAGATGGCTTCTTCTCTCTCTTGGATCTTCAATACAAAGTTCTCCATGATCTTCATGGAGATCTATCCGATGTAATCTTATTTGCGGTGTGTTTGTCGAGATCCGATGAATTGTGGATTTATGATCAGATTATCTATGAGTCTTATTTGAGTTTCTTCTGATCTCTCTTATGCATGATTTCATATCCTTGTAATTCTCTTTGAGTTGTGGGTTTTGTTTATCCAACTTGATCTATGATTCTTGCAATGGGAGAAGTGATTGATTTTGGGTTCATACTGTGCGGTGACCTCACCCAGTGACAGAAGGGGTAGCGAGGAACGCATCATGTTGTTGCCATCAAGGGTAAAAAGATGGGGTT
Organism: Hordeum vulgare subsp. vulgare; assembly: GCF_904849725.1. Taxonomy (NCBI): domain Eukaryota; kingdom Viridiplantae; phylum Streptophyta; class Magnoliopsida; order Poales; family Poaceae; genus Hordeum; species Hordeum vulgare. Next base: position 431,020,101 of record NC_058522.1, on the reverse strand, counting down.
TTCATCATTGGTTTGAGTTTATCTCTCTACATCATTTCATCTTGCTTAAAGCGTTACTCTGTTCGTCATGAACTAAATACACTAGATGCATGCTGGATAGCGGTCGATGTGTGGAGTAATAGTAGTAGATGTAGAAAGTATCGGTCTACTTGTCTCAGACGTGATGCCTATATGTATGATCATTGCCTTAGATATCGTCATGACTTTGCGCGGTTCTATCAATTGCTCGACAGTAATTTTTTCACGCATCGTAATATTTGCTATTTTGAGAGAAGCCTTTAGTGAATACTATGGCCCCCGGGTATACTTCACACCATATTTTCAGCCTTACTCTTTTACTTTGTTGCACTTTCCGCCTTGAGATCTCACTTTGCAATCAATCTTGAAGGGATTGACAACGCCCTTTATAGCGTTGGGTGCAAGCTCTTTTGTGTTTGCGCAGGTACTCTCGACTTGACGAGATTCTCCTACTGTATTTATACCTTGGTTCTCAAACTGAGGGAAATACTTACTACTCCTGTGCTGCATCACCCTTTCCTATTCAAGGAAAAAACCAACGCAAGCCAAGTCTCCGTCAACTTGCCAATTTCTGGCGCTGTTGTTTGAGAAGTAGCACGGACCCGCCGCCTCCGTAGGAAGTTAAATCAGACTATGGCCGCTCTATTACCATGTCATATAAAAAGGACAAACTGTTGGAAATATGCCCTAAAGGCAATGATAAATAGTTATTATTATATTTCTTGTTTAAAGATAACCATTTATTATCCATGCTATAATTGTATTGAATGAAAACATAGATACATCTGTGGATACATAGACAAAACAATGTCCCTAGCAAGCCTCTGGTTGGCTAGCCAGTTGATCAAGGATAGTCAAGGTTTTCTGACTATGTTCAAGTGTTGTTGCTTGGTAACTGGATCACATCATTAGGAGAATCATGTGATGGACTAGACCCAAACTATGAACGTAGCATATTGATCGTGTCGTTTTATTGCTATTGTTTTCTATGTGTCAAGTATTTATTCCTATGACCATGAGATCATATAACTCACTGGCACCAGAGGAATACCTTGTGTGCATCAAATGTGCAACGTAACTGGGTGACTATAAAGGTGCTCTACAGGTATCTCCGAAGGTGTCCATTGAGTTAATATGGATCAAGACTGGGATTTGTCACTCCGTGTGACGGAGAGGTATCTCCGGGCCCACTCGGTAATACAACATCACACACAAGCCTTGCAAGCAATGTGAATAAGTGTAAGTCACGGGATCTTGTATTACGGAACGAGTAAAGAGACTTGCCGGTAAGGAGATTCAAATAGGTATGGGGATACCGACGATCGAATCTCGGGCAAGTAACATACCGAAGGACAAAGGGAATGCCATACGGGATTATATGAATCCTTGACACTGAGGTTCAGCCAATAAGATCTTCAGAGAATATGTAGGATCCAATATGGGCATCCAGGTCCCGCTATTATATATTGACGAGGAGTGCCTCGGGGCATGTCTACATAGTTCTCGAACCCGCAGGGTCTGCACACTTAAGGTTCGATGATGTTTTAGTATAGTTGAGTTATATGTGTGGTTACCGAATGTTGTTAGGAGTCCCGGATGAGATCAAGGACGTCACGAGGGTTTCCGGGCTAACACTTAAGATTGATATATATGATGGTTTCATTTGGTCACCGGAAAGTTTTGGGCAATTCCGATAGTGTACCGAGAGTGACGAATTGGTTCCGGGAGTTCACAGGGAGGGGCCCACCCACCCGGGAGTGAGCCAAAGGCCCTAGGGTGGCGCCACAAATCCTTAGTGGGCTGGTGGAGTCAGCCCAAGGGGCCCATGGTGCCACATAAGAAAATACCAAAGGAAAAGAAAAATAAAAGGGAAAGAGGGAGGTGGGAAGGAAGAGGAGGACTCCTCCTTCCCAAACCGAATTGGAGGAGGAGTCCTCCTCCTCCCTGGCGGCCGGAGCACCCTTCAGGGCTTGTCCCTCAAGGTTAGCCCTCCCCCTGGCTCCTATATATAGTGGTGTTTTAGGGCTGATTTGAGACAACTTTTGCGACGTGCAACTCAACCCTAGACAACATAGTTCTACCTTTAGATCGGATTTCTGCGGAGCTCGGGCGGAGCCCTGCAGGAGTAGATCATCACCACCACCGGAGCGCCGTCACACAGCCAGAGAACTCATCTACTTCTTCGTCTTGCTTGCTGGATCAAGAAGGTCGAGGTCATCATAGAGCTGTACGTGTGCTGAATGCGGAGCTGCCGTCCGTTCAGCGCTGGATCAGAACGGATCGTGGGACGGATCGAGGGACGGTTCGAGGGACGTGAAGACGTGCCAGTACATCAACCACATTTCTTGACGTTCCTGCTGTGCGATCTACAATGGTACATAGATCCAAATTTCCTCTCGTAGATGGACATCACCATGATAGGTCTTCGTGTGCGTAGGAAATTTTTTGTTTCCCATGCACCGTTCCCCAACAGTGGCATCATGAGCTAGGTTCATGCGTATATGTTATCTCGAGTAGAACACAAAAGGTTTTCTGGACGGTGATGTTCGATTTGCTGCCCTCCTTAGTCTTTTCTCGATTCAGCGGTATTGTCGGATTGAAGCGGCCCGGACCGACATAACTCGTATGCCTACGAGAGACTGGTTTCATCAATTGACATGCAACCCCGTTGCATAAAGATGACTGTCGGGTGCCTGTTTCTTCAACTTTAGTTGAATTGGTTTTGACCGAGGCGGTCCTTGGAGAGGTTAAATGGCAATTTGCACATCTCCGTTGTGGTTTTTGCGTAAGTAAGATGCGATCATACTAGATAACCATAGCAGCCACGTAAAACATGCAACAATAAATTAGAGGACGTCTAACTTGTTTTTGCAGGGTATGCTTGTGATATGATATGGACAATGACGTGATGTGATATATTGGATGTATGCGATGATCATGTTGTAATAGTTAATATCGACTTGCACGTCGATGCTACAACAACCGGCAGGAGCCATATGGTTGTCTTTAAACTAACGTTTGTGTTTGCAGATGCGTTTACTATATTGCTAGGATGTAGCTTTAGTAGTAATAGCATAGATAGCACGACAACCTCGATGGCGACATGTTGATGGAGATCATGGTGTGGCGCCGGTGACTAGAAGATCATGTCGGTGCTTTGGTGATGAAGATCAAGAAGCACAAGATGATGGCCATATCATGTCACTTATGAATTGCATGTGATGTTAATCCTTTTATGCACCTTATTTTGCTTAGAACGATGGTAGCATTATAAGTTGATATCTCACTATAATTTCAAGATGAAATTGTGTTCTCCCCGACTGTGCACTGTTGCGACAGTTCGTCGTTTCGAGACACCACGTGATGATCGGGTGTGATAGACCCAACGTTCACATACAACGGGTGGAAAACAGTTGCACACGCGGAACACTCGAGTTAAGCTTGACGAGCCTAGCATGTGCAGACATGGCCTCGGAACACATGAGAACGAAAGGTCGAGCATGAATCGTATAGTTGATATGATTAGCATAGAGATGCTTACCACTGAAACTATTCTTAACTCACGTGATGATCGGATTTGAGTTATTGAATTTGGATCATGTGCCACTCAAATGACTAGAGAGATGTACTTTTTGAGTGGGAATTTAGCAAGTAATTTGATTAGTTAAACTCTAATTATCTTGAACATTGTCTAAGTCTAGTTTGAAATATTTGTGTTGTAGATCAATGATTCACGCGACAGTCACCCTGAATTTTAATACGTTCCTAGAGAAAGCTAAGTTGAAAGATGATGGAAGCAACTTCGTAGACTGGGCTCATAATCTTAAGTTACTCCTGCAAGCCGAGAAGAAGGATTATGTCCTTAATGCTGCGCTAGGATATGAACCACCCGCTACGGCTGACCAAGATGTTAAGAACGCTTGGTTAGACGTAAGGAGGACTACTCAGTAGTTCAATGTGCAGTCTTGTATGGCTTAGAGCCAGGATTTCAACGTTGCTTTGAGCGTCATGGAGCATTTGGGATGTTCTTGGAGTTGAAGTTCATCTTTCAGAAGAATGCCCGGCTCGAGAGGTATGAGACCTCCAATAAATTCTATGCTTGCAAGATGGAGGAGAATTCGTCTATCAGTGAACATGTGATCAAAATGTCTAGGTACTCAAACCGTCTAGCTGAGCTGGGGATTGAACTCCCGCAAGAGGCTATCACTTACATAATTCTTCAATCACTGCCACCAAGCTACAAGAGCTTTGTCTTGAACTATAACATGTAAGGGATGAAAAAGTCACCCGGCGAGTTATTCGCGATGCTGAAAGCCGCAGAGTCAGAACTCCGTAAAGAGCATCAAGTATTGATGGTGAATAAGACCACTAGTTTCAAGAGAAACGACAAAGGCAAGAAGGGTAATTACAAGAAGAGCGGCAAGTCTGTTGTCAATCCGACGAAGAAACCCAAGGCTGGACCTAAGCCTGAAACGGAGTGCTATTATTACAGGGGACTGGGTCACTGAAGCGCAACTGCCCCAAGTATCTGGCAAATAAGAAGGCGGACAAGGAAAGGTATATCCGATATACATGTTATTGATGTCTACTTAGCCAACTCTCGTAGTAGTGCCTGGGTATTCGATACCGGTTCTGTTGCCCATATTTGCAACTCGAAACAGGAACTGTGAAATAAACGAAGGCTGGCGAAAGATGAAGTGACGATGCGCGTGGGAAATGGTTCCAAGGTTGATGCAATCGTCGTCGGCACAGTTTCACTTCAGTTACCATCAGGATTAGTTATGAACTTAAATAATTGTTATTTAGTGCTTGCGTTAAGCATGAACATTATATCTGGATCTTGTTTATTGCGAGACGGTTACTCGTTGAAGTTAGAGAAAAATGGTTTTTCTATTTCTATGAGTAATATCTTTTATGGTCATGCACCCAATGTGAGAGGATTGTTCATATTGAATCTTGTTAGCGATGATACACATATACATAACATTGAGACCAAAAGAGTTAGAGTTAACAATGATAGCGCCATGTTTTTGTGGCACTGCCGCTTATGTCATATTGGTGTAAAGCGCATGAAGAAACTCCATTCCGATGGACTTTTGGAGTCACTTGACTTTGATTCACTTGACACGTGCGAACCATGGCTCATGGGCAAGATGACTAAGACTCCGTTCTCCGGAACAATGGAGCATGCAAGTGACTTATTGGAAATCATACATACCGATGTGTGCGGTCCGATGAGTGTGCAGGCACGCGGCGGATATCGTTATTTTCTCACCTTCACAAACGATTTGAGTAGATATGGTTATGTCTACCTAATGAAGCACAAGTCTGAAACATTTGAGAAGTTCAAGCAATTTCAGAGTGAAGTTGAAAATCATCATAACAAGAAGATCAAGTTCCTCCGGTCTGATCATGGGGGTGAATATCTGAGTTTCGAGTTTGGTGCTCACTTAAGACAATGTGGAATTGTTTCATAGTTGACACCGCTTGGAACACCACAGCGTAATGGTGTGTCCGAACGTCGTAATCGTACTTTAATAGAGATGGTGTGATCTATGATGTCTCTTACCGATTTGCCGTTATCGTTTTGGGGTTATGCATTAGAGACATACGCATTCACTTTAAATTGGGCACCATCAAAATCCGTTGAGACGACACCATACGAACTGTGGTATCGCAAAAGACCAAATTTGTCATTTCTTAAAGTTTGGGGATGTGATGCTTATGTCAAAAAGCTTCAGCCTGAAAAGCTGGAACCCAAAGCGGAAAAGTGTGTCGTCATAGGTTACCCAAAAGAGAGTTGGGTATACCTTCTATCTCAAATCCGAGGGCAAAGTGTTTGTTGCTAAAAACAGAGCTTTTCTTGAGAAGGAGTTTCTCTCGATAGAATTGAGTGGGAGGAAGATAGAACTTGATGAGGTTGTCTAACCTCTAATCCCTCTGGATGGTGGCGCAGGGCAAGGGGAAACCCATGTCGTTGCGACGCGGCTTGAGGAGGAACTTGATGATGATGATCATGAAACTTCGGATCAAGTTCCTATCGGACCTCGCAAGTCGACAAGATCACGTACTACTGCTAAGTGGTACGGTAATCCTGTCTTATCGATTATGTTGTTAGACAACAATGAACCTGTGAATTATGAAGAAGCAATGGTGGGCCCAGATTCCAACAAATGGATGGAGGCCATGAAGTCCGAGATAGGATCCATGTACGAGAAAAAAGTGTGGACTTTGGAAGTACTACCTGAAGGCCGCAAGGCTATTCAGAACAAATGGATCTTTAAGAAGAAGACGGACGCATACGGTAATGTGACCGTTTATAAAGCTCGACTTGTGGCAAAGGGTTTTTCACAAGTTCAAGGAGTTGACTACGATGAGACATTCTCACCGATAGCGATGCTTAAGTCCGTCCGAATCATGTTAGCAATAGCTGCATTTTTCGATTATGAAATCTGGCAGATGGATGTCAAAACGGCGTTCCTTAACGGTTTTCTTAAGGAAGAGTTGTATATGATGCAACCCGAAGGTTTTTTCGATTCAAAGAATGCTAACAAAGTGTGCAAGCTCCAGGGATCCATTTATGGATTGGTGCAAGCATATCGGAGTTGGAATAAGCGCTTTGATGAGGTGATCAAAGCATTTGGGTTTATACAAGTGGTTGGAGAATCTTGTATTTACAAGAAAGTGAGTGGGAGCTCTGTGGCGTTTCTAATATTATATGTGGATGACATATTGCTGATTGGAAACAACGTGGAGTTTTTGGAAAGCATAAAGGATTAATTGAATAAAAGTTTCTCTATGAAGGACCTAGGAGAAGCTACTTACATCTAGGCATTGAGTTCTATAGGGATACATCGAGACGCCTGATAGGACTTTCACAAAGCACATACCTCGATGAAGTTTTGAAGAAGTTGAAAATGGATCAGTCCAAGAAAGCGTTCTTGCCAGTATTACATGGTATAAAATTGAGTAAGACTCAGTGCCCAGCAAGTGCGGAAGATAGAGAACATATGAGTTCCGTTCCCTATGCTTCAGCCATATGATCTATCATGTATGCAATGCTATGCACTAGACCATACGTCAGCTAGGCCATAAATATGGCAGGCATGTTTCAGAGTTATCCAGAAGTGGATCACTGGACGGCGGTCAAGAATATTCTAAAGTACCTGAAAAGGACTAATGAAATGTTTCTCGTTTATGGAGGCGACGAAGAGCTCGTCGTAAAGGGTTACATCGACGTAAGCTTTGACACTGATCCGGATGACTCTAAGTCGCAAACTGGATACGTATTTATTCTTAATGCGGGTGCAGTAAGCTGGTGCATTTCCAAGCAAAGCGTCGTAGCAGATTCTACATGTGTAATGCCCCAAGAGTGTATCTTTCCCTATTTGGAACCTTCCCCATGTGGGTCCAACTTGTCATTGTTATGAGAGCTTCTATGTGTTATGATTTCATGTGTCACCTTGCATTGTTCTCCCTTTGCATGCATGCATCACTATCATTTCATGACCTTGTGTTGTTGCTTTGTGATCATTTGTGGTGTGTGATGATATGAGTTGTGATGTGATGTGGTATGTGTTGATATGTGGAGTGGTGCAATTGCTAGTAGGTTACTATGTGGTTTGCATAGGCTTCAAAACCCTCTTCCTCTTGTTTATCTCTAGGTCAAGTTTCTCTTATCCCATCCTTGTTTTAAAAATGCCCATGTGTTAGCATTATTTTGTGGTGGATATGAGATGTGGATTTGTTGTTTTGAAACTATGTTGTGAGGGTGCAAATTTCACAAAACAGCCCAACATATTTTGTTTTGTAAATATTTAATTGCTCCGAAAATTCCTTTTCAATTTTTCTTAAATAGGTTATAATTTTTATGACCAGGGGAATGGTTGATTTATTTTTAGTATCTATAGTTAAGCCTGTGCTTTTATTTTGTTTTCTGGTGTTGGTGTAAAATAGAAATCCCCCGAGGGTTCCTTTCTCTCTTCATGGTGCCAGCTTGGGCCACTACCCCTCCTCCCGTGGCCCAACTCCCTCTGTCTTTCCTGCGCGGCAGCGCACCTGCGCGTCCCTCCTTCCTCCTTCTGACGGCGTCTACCCCGTGCCCGCTTTCGGTCTGAGTACAGAGAGGGAGAACGTGCGGCTTGAGGCCGTCCATCCCATCTGCGGCCCCCATTTAACCTCGGCGTCCGTGCCCCTCTCCATGGGGTTCCTCCCTTTCCCCATCTAGCGCCGCCACCATCTCCCTCCATCTTATTCTTCCCCAAGGTAAGCTCGGTAGCCCATCTAGTAGTGAGAGAGAGAAGCGCTCCGCCGTCGTCCACCCTGCTCCCGTCGTCTCCGGCGCCGGCCGCCATGTCCGGGGGCTCGACAGAGGTGCCCGCGCTCCATTCCCGCCGTCGCTGAGGTCGGGGAGCGACCTCACCGACGGCCAGGAGCTCGCCATTGACGTGTTCCCGGCGGCCCTGCTCTTCTTTGTTTCAGCGGCAGATTCTCCTTCAGTCTTCCTCGGTTCTGCATCCGGTTCTCCCTCGAGCGGCTCGTGCAACCGATCGGTTCCCTTCTTCTTCACTAGGTGAGCCTAGCTTCTCCCTTCCCCCTCGAGTAGATCCACCGAAGTAGTTGCCGAGCTTCTCTGATCAGAGAAGAGGACGGCCAGGCTTGCGTGTTTGTTGTGCTTGTGTTGATCTGGTGTAGTGTGCTAGGGCTCGATCGATGCTCCAGGCAGGGCTTCCATCTGAGTAGGAGTGGCATAGTTGATCCTTGCGGGCGCAACCCTAGTGAGTAGGGAGCATGCTCCGATGAAGTCTCTGTTGTCGGCCTCTCTGTACATAGCAGAACAGAGCATCATGTTGCCTGGGTAGGTTACCTTGTAGATATCCCCTTCTCTGTGGAGTTCCTGTGCATAGCGTATTGGTAGGGCCGTGTGTGTGTCGTGGTGAGGGCGTGGGTTCGAGTCCCGGCCTTGCCCCCTTTTTAATTTGTGTTTTCTCTCGGCACAGTAGCAGCAGCGCAGTAGGATAGACTTACCTTGCAAGCATTCTCTTCTCTGTCGAGCCTGTAGGCAGTAGTGGAGTGGTGTTGTAGTTGTGTGAGTAGCAGGGGGTCAGGGGATCGATTCCACCCCCAGACCTTTTATATTTTTGTTGCCTTTACTTCCTATTTTGCATTGCTCACTTGCATCCTTGTTGTGGTATGCCACAACACTTGTAGTGTTTATTTTCTTGCTCTCAACAGTAGGTGTTCTTGGCATTTGTTGCTAGCATGGTAGAAGAGCATGGTAGTGATATTTGAATATGTGGTGTAGTGGTGAGCTAGATCTTGTGATGTTGTGTATGCACTAGGTTTTTATGTGGAGATGTGTGTCTCCATCCATATATATATATGTGTGAGTTTTTCTCTATCCTAGTGATGCATATGTGTGTGCTTCTTATCCTTTTGTGTGATGAACTCATGCACCATGTTGTGCAAGTGAGTGCTTGTGTGTGTGTAGGTGCACATGTGTGTGAGTGTGTTAGTTGTTCTTGCGGAGTTGTGAGTGCTTGTGTGTGTGTCACACACATGCCAAGGCAAGTTGTGCCTTGGAAGCACATGTGCAAGTTATATGTGTATAGTAGGGAGGCATGATGTGTGTGTAGTTAGTGGGTGTTCTATCTATCATGTGTATGTATTTCCATGTTCATGCTTGATGCAAGAGTGTGTGTGGTGATGTGCCATGGCACACATACATGAGGACTAAACCCTCGTGTCACCATTGGGATTGTGGGCATGTGCAAGAGCATGCATAAGTGATGAGCTAGTGGAAGCACATGTGATGATGCACTATTCACTATATGTGATTCCATGTAGCTTTTCTTTTCTGGTTTGTGCCCATTTGTTCTATGCAAGTGCCTATGTATTATATATGTTTTTGGGGTAGAATTATCCCAGGAATCCAGTGGTGAAGTCAGTTTTTTCTTTGGAACACTTTCTAGGAATGTCGTATTTCAGATTTGTTCAATGTTTGGAGCTTGGTTGCATGAGATGTGGTGAGCCCAAGAGGTTGATTCCTTGTTGTGGCATTATAGGGTTACCCCCTCTATGGCATGTTGGTTTCGTTTCATGCTTAGGAATTCATATGTGCAAGTTGTGCCTAGTCAAAGTAGGCATGTGGCTGAAATTCCAGTTTAGTGAAAATCTGGGATTTTCACTAAGTGTGAGAATCTGTTTATATTTTGTTCTCCTGTTGTTGTGCTTGTGGAGGTCCATGTGTTGAGAATCAGCCTTTGCTATCAACTGGAATTTGTAGCTTTTGTGTTTGTATAGCTCTCTGTAAATTTTCATTCCATTTGGAGTCCTGTAGATATTGTTTTGGGTGCTGTCAAAATGCTTCAGAGCATAAACAGCTAGTGAGAATCTGGAATTTTCACTAAGTCCCTAAAACTGATATTTTTGGCCAAGTTAGCAGGTATGTAACTTTCTATGTGAAACTCCTTTGCATTATCTTTTTTGCTTGTGCTTGTATTACTCTTGGATAGCTTCTCCCACATATCCTATTTGGCACATTTGGGTGGCTGTAGGTGCTTTGCATGTAGCCCTCAAACTGCTATGATGCTGTTTGTGGCAGATTGTATAGTTTTGATGTTTTGATGCTTGTGATTGCATGAATGATGGTGTGGTGACATACCTTGCACCACCCCATCCATGTTGGTTTGTTTTATGTCTTGGCAACCTGGGAATACCAGAAGTATGCCATTGGAGTGTGTTGTGATGATTTTGACACGTAGGACTCTATTTCTTGTTTTGTTGTTTCCGGATGATCCGTAGCTCCCTTCGTAACGATCTTTATATGTTTTCGCATCGTTTTCACGTGATGCGTCTGTTCATGTCATCCTCATGCATGTCAAGATAGCTTAGAGTGCAGTTCTGTCCATGAACTTGTACTTACTTCTCATGTATGTGCAAGTGAGTAGAATAGAGATGCATGTTCATTTTCATCTCATGCATCATGTGCTTGTTGCATATTGTGGTGATGTTGTTCATTGGATGCTATTTTTATGTTGGGTAGAACCAGGATCGGAGAACGATTACGTGGATTCGGGAGAGTACATGCAGGACGAACAAGAGCAGTTCCAAGCTGAGGACATCACAGGCAAGATGATATGACCTTGATTCCATCTCTAGACTTGTTATGGTAGTTTACGTTTCTTCGTCATATGCTCGCTGCCTACCACTGAAATAATTGCCTCCTCATGTTTCCATGAAACCCAAACACTTTTCCCCACCTAGAAAATCTTGAATGGCTAAGTAGGCTTTGCTAAGCTTCTAATGTTAGCGTTGCTAGTTGCAGGTGCCTTGTCTCATGTGATAACATGAGCTTGATATCATTATCTAAAATCTGTTATTTAATTAATGCACCTATATACTTGGTGAATAACGGAAGGCCTAGCCTTTTGCCGGGTGTTTTGTTCCGTTATTGCCGCCATAGTTACCGGCTACCGGTGTTTGATTCCATAACTGAGCGCTCCTAACACGTTCGGGGTTGTTATGGGGACCCCCTTGATAAATCGTGTAGTATTAAGACTTGTCCGGCAGGACCCAACATTCGTGTTAATTTGCTAATCACTTAATAATAATCTGCATAGGGAATAGCTACCCCGAGGAATTAACCAACAACCCAGGACAGTGCTCCTCATGAGTGTTGGTCCAAACTAGAGTCGTGTGCGGGGCCAACCCGGGGCAACTCGGGAGATGTCTATCAGGCCACTGTACGTTGTGCTCATCCGGTGTGTCCTGAGACTCAGATATGTGGCTCTTATCGGGGTCGTCGACATGTTGGGAGGTCCTGCTAGTCTTGTCTTACCTTAGCGATATATCTTGCGTATAGGAATCCCGGTGAAGCTTTGGTTCTCCCCAGAATTGAGGTTTTCCTCAAAGGAATCCGACGAGATCACGAGATTTGTGAAAGAGTATTACTTTGCGGCCCGTGACCGTTTGTGATGGACTAGTTGGAGCACCCCTGCAGGGTTTAATCTTTCGGAAAGTCGTGCCCGCGGTTATGTGGCAACTTGGGATATTTGTTAACATCCGGTTATAGATAACTTAAACATAATCTAATAAAATTGCCAACTGTGTGCGTAACTGTGACTGTCCCCTCGAAGATCTCTCTTCGATCGGGAACACGGTGGGGTTATGATTGACGTAAGTAGGTGTTCAGGATCACTTAGTGATCAGCTAATCATCGATCGCTAGTATAGACCACCTTCAAATCATGTTCTATGTAAGTTAGCCACCATAAATGCTTAGGATGCTGCAACCTAAATACTCCACCTTCCTTACCTAGTAACTTGACTAGTTCTGGCACCGAGGTCATAGATTGCTGAGTCCCCGTGGCTCATAGATTCCTTCAAAACACCAACAGGTTCAGGTACCCCCGAGACAGGTGATCCCGACGGCACGCAGCTGGTGTGGTAGTACGATGAGGAGAACGATCGCCTGTACGTGAACTATCCAGAAGACTGAGGCGTGGTCGTGATCGTGGGCAAGCATGCAGGGTAGCATAGTCATTTCTCATGTTTTGTGGTCCGTAGTGGAACTACCTTGTTTGGATGTGTGATGTAAGTCTGATATATCTATGAGATGGCAGTTGAATCCCTTATTGTCATTCTACTATTATTATGTTTGTGCTATGTTACCGTGCTTGTGAAACGCTTAGATGCGCTTCTTTCCAATTTGGGGCCTCGTTACCTAAATCGGAAAGGACCGCATCTTAGTCGTTACAAGTTGGTAATTAGAGCCTTACGACCATAGGAGCCTTTGTGTGATTGTACTTGGCCGAGTCGAGTCTAGTAAAATGTTTTGAGTCTTAGTTATATTGGAGAGTAGGATTCTTTGTACTCCTCTTCGATGCTCTGGTGAGTTTCCCGTCTTAGGAAATCTTAATTCTACTCCTCTTCTCGCTCAATTTTTTTTTAGGATCACGCGGGTATTTTTGAAATCTATATGATTTCGATGTGACGGAGTTCTGTCTTGGTGCCTCCTGTCTGCCTTGATTTCTTCCGGGGAGTTGAGCTCGAGGGGATTCTTGCGCACATCACCGTCATTCAGATTTCTGAGTATCTAAGAACGAAGGATGTTCGTAATTGCTTCAATACTAGTAGTGGCGAGATAACCCCGATGTCCCCAGTACTGGTGCAAATTGTTCGGGAGTACTGCCATACTTTGTATCATTGTGATCACGAGGGTCTGTTGTAGATGAAGGTCCGAGATTCTGGTTATGTGTTGACGTATGTGATACAGGTGACGGGTTAGTATAGGAGTTGTGTGAATATTACTCCTTGTATCCGTGTACCAGATTGCATGATCAGATATTTTGGGAATTCACAGGTGGGATATCAAGTAGTATCTTATAGGACAATCTTCCTACAGATGCATGATGTGAGGTTGGGATTCAATATTCAGTGGGTGTGTTTGTTCACGGCCGTCTTACAGCTGTTCTTGTTGTGTCTTAAAGAGTCCTTGTAGCTCGCTACGACTCGGGGATACTTCGTAAGTCGTGTGCACTACCTTGCACAGGATGGCTACTGTAAATTCGAGCCCGTGTGATCTTATCCACGAAGATATTGGATGAACTCTCCATCATATGTTTTTTCCGAGCAGTTCTAGCTCATACTTGTTTGCAGTGGTCTTAATCAGAATTTTGTCGACTGTCACTTTGAGGAAGCATTCTTACTATTTTGTTGGAGTGCAATTGCTTTATTCCTGTTCACATATTCCTGCCATTTTGATTCAGCTATACCTTCAATTTATTATGTGGGCTAATGTGTTGTCCGTCTTCAGGATGGCTCCACCAACTCGTCAGAATCGAGGGCGTGAGGATGTGCCGCCACCACCTCCTCCTCCGGAGAATCCTCCTCCGCCGCCGCCTCCTCCTGCAGAGGCTTGGCAAGTGGTGATGGCTGCTACAAATGCAAACACTCAGATGCTGCTACAGTTGTTGCAAGAGAGGGGTAATCAGGAGCAAGGCAATTTCCAGCATGGTGGCAATTAGTTTGCTAATCTGAGTCAGTTCCTGTCGAATCAGCCGAAGACTTTCACTTCGTGTGACCAGCCGTTTGATGTTGAGGATTGGATCCGTGACATGAACAAGCACTTCGAATGCAACAATGTTCGTCCTGAGGATTTCGTCAAATTTGCAACATTCCAGCTGAAGGGGCAAGCATCTATTTGGTGGCAACTGTTGAAGGATTCCAGGGGCGCTAGAGTGATCACTTGGGATGAGTTCTGCCGTGACTTCAGATCCCACTACATTCTGTCCAGCTTCGTGGAGGAAATGTGTGAGAAGTTCAGGCGCTTGAAGCAGGCTCATAACTCCGTGTACAAGTACAACGTCGAGTTCGACGAGCTAGCCCGATACGCCTTGCAGGATATCCCTGATCAGAAGAGCAAGATTTATCAGTTCAGAGGTGGCTTGCAATAAGATTTGCAGTTAGCTCTTGCTTTGCACGATCCTGAGGAGTTCGATAAGTTCTACAACTTAGCTCTCAGGGCAGAGGCAACCTTGCTCAGGGTGGGGAATTCTAAGAAGCGCTTAAGAGATTCCAGCTCATCTTCTATTCAGGTGGTTCAGAAGCAACATAAGTTTTTGGTGTCTCCTCCTCCTCCTCGGCACACGCAACAGTTTAAGCATTCTGGTGGCCGTGGTTCTTCCCACCCGCCCAACCCAGCTTTCCAGCAGAGATTCCAGCAGCAGAAGCAAGGGCCTCCTCAGACACAGTACCGTCAGCCAGCGGATGTTACTTGTCACAAGTGTGGGCAGAAGGGTCACTATGCCAACAAGTGCACTTCTCAGCTCCGTCTGCCGCCTCCTCCTCTAGGCAAACCTCCAAGCAATGCTCTCGTGAAGTTCAACCCCAGGTCAGCTCGAGTCAACATGGTGAATGCCGCTGAGGCAGAAAACTCGTCAGATGTGATCATGGGTAACCTCCTCGTCAATGATATTCCTGCTAAAGTGCTATTTGATTCTGGTGCATCGCATTGCTTCATGTCCCGTCCATTCTTTGCAAAGCATGAGTTTGTTTGTCAAGATTTGATTAAGCCGATCTCAGTAGTTTCTCCTCGGAGATTGATGAATTCCAATTGTCGGGTCCCGGATGTTTCTGTCAGGATGGGCAGTTATTCTTTTCTGGCATCTCCTATTGTCTTGGGCAATTCTGACATTGATTTGATCCTTGGTATGGACTGGTTGGCCATGAACAAGGCATGGATTGATTGTGAAGCTAAAGAAGTGAAGCTTACCCACTCTTTAGAGGACGTGATTATATTCACGGCACGCGATGATACAATCCGTCTGTTCTCTTTGAATGAAAAGGGTGAGATTAATCCTATTTCGCAAGTCCCAGTGGTCTGCGAATATGAAGATGTGTTTCCAGAAGAGCTGCCAGGCATGCCTCCGCACCAAGAAGTTGAATTTGTCATTGAGCTTGAACCAGGTACTGAGCCTGTATGCAAACGGCCGTACAAATTGGGTCCAGAAGAGTTGAAGGAACTTAAGAGGCAACTTGATGAGAAGGAGCGTTTGGGTCTGATCAGACCGAGCTCGTCTCCGTGGGGCTGTGGAGTTCTATTTGTCAAGAAGAAGGATGGCACGGACCGGTTGTGTGTCGATTACCGTCCATTGAACAAGAAGACAATCAGGAATAAATATCCACTTCCGAACATAACTGAGTTGTTTGAGCAGTTGAAAGGGGCTAAGATCTTCTCCAAGCTCGATCTCAGAATGTGCTATCATCAAATTCACATTCGCGAAGAGGATATTCCAAAGACTGCTTTCAGGACTAGTTTTGGCTCGTATGAGTATACGGTCATGTCTTTTGGTCTAGCAAATGCTCCTCCTACATTTTGTCGATTGATGAACTACATATTCTCTCCGTTCAAGAATGACTTTGTCTTGCTGTATCTCAACAATATTCTGGTCTTTTCTGAGAATGAGGAAGAACATGAAGAACATCTCAGATTGGTGCTTGATAAGCTGAGAGAGTACAAATTGTATGCCAAGTTTTCCAAGTGTGAGTTCTGGTTGAAAGAAGTCGTCTATCTTGGGCACATTATCTCTCCCGAGGGCATCAAAGTTGATCCGTCCAAGGTGCAGGCCATTGTTGAATGGGAGCCTCCGCAGAATGTGAAGCACCTTCGAAGGTTTCTCGGGCTTGCAAGCTATTGTAGAAGGTTCGTTGAGAACTTCTCCAAGATTGTGAAGCCGCTCTCAAGTCTTCTTCAGAAGGGTGTGAAGTATGCTTGGTCTCCAGAGTGTCAGTTGGCCTTCGACACACTCAAAAAGAAGCTCACCTCCACTCCAGTCTTGGTTCCTCCGGATGATTCCAAGCCTTACCAGGTGTGCTGCGACGTTTCTCTCCAGGGTCTTGGTGCAGTTCTGATGCAAGAGAAGAAAGTGGTTGCTTATACCTCCAGGCAGTTGAAGCCAGCGTAGAAGAACTATCATGTGCATGATCTTGAGCTAGCAGCTGTGGTACACGGTTTGATGACTTGGAGACACCTCTTGTTGGAACGAAAGGTTGAAGTGTTCACCGATCACAAGAGTCTCAAGTACATCTTCACTCAGCCTAACCTGAATCTCTGGCAAAATCGTTGGGTGGAAATGCTCCAAGATTTTAATCCGAGTGTTGAGTACACGCCAGGCAAAGCTAATGTCGTTTGAGATGCCTTGAGAAGGAAGGCGTACTGCAACAGTCTCATTCTGAAACCTCTCCAGGCTGACCTTTGTGAGTCTTTCAGAAAGCTCAACCTTCAGTTAGTACCTCAAGGATTTCTTGGAAACCTTCAAATCTCTCCTACCTTGGAAGATCAGGTCCGAACAGCACAACTTCTTGATGCAATGGTGAAGAAAGTCAAGATTGGCGTGGCAAAGAGTCTTCCCAAGTATAAGTGCTTCGGTGTTGATGCCAGAGACACCTTGTTCTTTGAGGACCGTCTTGTCGTTTCGAAAGGTGATCTCAGAAAGGTAATCATGGAAGAAGCTCATAACTCTCTGCTCTTTATTCATCCTGGAAGCTCCAAGATGTATCAGGACTTGAAACAGACCTTCTGGTGGACTCGCATGAAGCGTGAGATTGCTCAGTTCGTAAATGAATGTGATGTATGTCAAAGGGTTAAAGTAGAGCATCAACGTCCTGCAGGTCTTTTGCATCCTTTGCCCATTCCCGAGTGGAAGTTCGATCATATTGACATGGATTTCGTCACCGGGTTTCCGAAGTCCAAGAAGGGTAATGATGCCATCTTTGTCGTCATCGACAAGTTGAGTAAAGTGGCTCATTTTCTTCCAGTCAAGGAATCCATTTCGGCAGCTCAGCTTGCAGAGTTGTACACTTCCAGGATAGTGTCTTTGCACGGCGTGCCTATGATGATTTCTTCGGATCGCAGAAGTATCTTCACTTCCAAGTTCTGGAACTCTTTTCAGTCTGCGATGGGCACGAAGATAAGCTTCAGCACAACTTTTCATCCTCGGACTAGTGGTCAAGTGGAGCGAGTCAATCAAGTTCTTGAGGATATGCTGAGAGCCTGTGTTATCTCTTTTGGCATGAAGTGGGAGGATTGCCTGCCTTTCGCTGAGTTCTCGTATAACAACAGTTATCAAGCTAGTTCTAGCAAAGCTCTGTTTGAAATTCTCTATGGCAGGAAGTGTCGTACCCCGCTCAACTGGTCCGAGACCGGCGAGCGTCAGATTCTTGGGAATGACTTGATAGAGGAAGCTGAGGAAATGTGTCGGGTCATTCAGAACAATCTCAGAGCAGCTCAGTCCCGTCAGAAGAGCTATTATGATAGCAAGCATCATGACATGTCTTATGAGCTTGATGACTTCGTCTATCTCAAGGTGTCGCCTATGAAGGGTACGCAACGCTTTGGCATCAAAGGCAAGCTTGCGCCTCGTTTCGTTGGTCCGTTGAGAGTGGTTGGCAAGAGAGGCGACCATGCGTACCAGCTTCAGCTCCCGTCAAACTTTGCAAATGTGCATGATGTGTTCCATGTCTCTCAGCTCCGGAGATGCTTCAAGACCCCGAGCGCACTGTTCATCTTCAAGACATCGACCTTCAGCCTGACCTATCTTATTGTGAGCATCCAATTGCGGTTCTCGAGGCGAATGAGCGCAAGACCCGCAACAAGACTGTCAAATTTCTCAAAGTGCAGTGGTCACACCATGCCGATAAACAGGTTACTTGGGAACGCGAGGATCACCTCCGTTCTGAGTTTCCGGAGTTCCTTCAGTCTTAGATCTCGGGGCAAGATCTTTTTGTAGTGTGGGATAGTTTGTAATGCCCCAAGAGTGTATCTTTCCCTATTTGGAACCTTCCCCATGTGGGTCCAACTTGTCATTGTTATGAGAGCTTCTATGTGTTATGATTTGATGTGTCACCTTGCATTGTTCTTCCTTTGCATGCATGCATCACTATCATTTCATGTCCTTGTGTTGTTGCTTTGTGATCATTTGTGGTGTGTGATGATATGAGTTGTGATGTGATGTGGTATGTGTTGATAAGTGGAGTGGTGCAATTGCTAGTAGGTAACTATGTGGTTTGCATAGGCTTCAAAACCCTCTTCCTCTTATTTATCTCTCGGTCAAGTTTCTCTTATCCCATCCTTGTTTTAAAAATACCCATGTGTTAGCATTATTTTGTGGTGGATATGAGATGTGGATTTGCTGTTTTGAAACTATGTTGTGAGGGTGCAAATATTCACAAAACAGCCCAACATATTCTGTTTTGTAAATATTTAGTTGCTCCTAAAATTCCTTTTCTATTTTTATTAAATAGGTTATAATTTCTTATGACCAGTGGAATGGTTGCTTTATTTTTAGTATGTATAGTTAAGCCTATGCTTTTATTTTGTTTTCTCGTGTTGGTGTAAAATAGAAAACCCCCCAGGGTTCCTTTCTCTCTTCATGGCGCCAGCTTGGTCCACTACCCCTCCTCCCGTGGCCCAACTCCCTCTCTCTTTCCCGCGCGGCAGCCCACCTGCGCGTCCCTCCTTCCTCCTCCTGACGGCGTCTACCCCGTTTCCGCTTTCCGTCTGAGTACAGAGAGGGAGAACGCGCGTCTTGACGCCGTCCATCCCATCTGCGGCCCCCATTTAACCTCGACGTCCGCGCCCCTCTCCCTAGGGTTCCTCCCTTTCCCCATCTAGCACCGCCACCATCTCCCTCCATCTTCTTCTTCCCTAAGGTAAGCTCGGTAGCCCATCGAGCAGTGAGAGAGAGAAGCGCTCCGCCGTCGTCCACCCTGCTCCCGTCGTCTCCGGCGCCGGCCGCCATGTCCGGGGGCTCGGCAGAGGTGCCCGCGCTCCATTCCCGCCATCGCTGAGGTCGGGGAGCAACCTCACCGACGGGCAGGAGCTGGCCATCACGTGTTCCTGGCGGCCCTGCTCTTCTTCGTTTCGGCGGCAGATTCTCCTTCAGTCTTCCTCGGTTCTGCATCCGGTTCTCCCTCGAGCGGCTCCTGCAACCGATCGGTTCACTTCTTCTTCAGTAGGTGAGCCTAGCTCCTCCCGTCTCCCTTGAGTAGATCCGCCGAAGTAGTTGCCGAGCTTCTCTGATCAGAGAAGAGGACGGCCAGGCTGGCATGTTTGTTGTGCTTGTGTTGATCTGGTGTAGTGTTCTAGGGCTCGATCGATGCTCTAGGCAGGGCTTCCATCTGACTAGGAGTGGCATAGTTGATCCTTGCGGGCGCAGGCCTAACGAGTAGGGAGCACGCTCCGGTGAAGTCTCTGTCACCGGCCTCTCTGTGCATAGCAGAGCAGAGTATCATGTTGCCTGGGTAGGTTACCTTTTAGAGATCCCCTTCTGTGTCGAGTTCCTATGCATAGGGTAGTGGTAGGGCCGTGTGTGTGTCGTGGTGAGGGTGTGGGTTCGAGTCCCAGCCTTGCCCCCTTTTTAATTTGTGTTTTCTCTCGGCACAGTAGCAACAACGCAGTAGGAAAGACTTACCTTGCAAGCATTCCCTTCTCTGTCGAGCCTGTAGGCAATAGTGGAGTGGTGCTGTAGTTGTGTGAGTAGCAAGGGGTCTGGGGTTCGATTCCCCCCCAGACCTTTTATATTTTTGTTGCCTTTACTTCGTGTTTTGCATTGCTCACTTGCATCCTTGCTGTGGTAGGCTACAGCCCTTGTAGTATTTATTTTCTTGCTCTCAACAGTAGGTGTTCTTGGCATTTGTTGCTAGCATGGTAGAAGAGCATGGTAGTGATATTTGGATATGTGGTGTACTGGTGAGTTAGATCTTGTGATGTTGTGTATGCACTAGGTTTTTATGTGTAGATGTGTGTCTCCATCCATATATATGTGTGTGAGTTTTGCTCTAGCCTAGTGATGCATATGTGTGTGCTTCTTATCCTCTTGTGTGATGAACTCATGCACCATGTTGTGCAAGTGAGTGCTTGTGTGTGTGTGTAGGTGCACATGTGTGTGAGTGTGGTAGTTGTTCTTGTGGAGTTTTGAGTGCTTGTCTGTGTGTGTCACACACATGCCAAGGCAAGTTGTGCCTTGGAAGCACATGTGCAAGTTATATGTGTAGAGTAGGGAGGCATGATGTGTGTGTAGTTAGTGTGTGTTCTATCTAGCATCTGTATGTATTTGCATGTTCATGCTTGATGCAAGAGTGTTTGTGATGATGTGCCATGGCACACATAAATGAGGTCTAAACCCTCATGTCACCATTGGGATTGTGAGCATGTGCAAGAGCATGCATAAGTGATGAGCTAGTGGAAGCACATGTGATGATGCACTATTCACTATATGTGATTCCATGTAGCTTTTCTTTTCTAGTTTGTACCCATTGGTTCTATGCAAGTGCCTATGTATTATATATGTTTTTGGGGTAGAATTATCCTAGGAATCCATTGGCGAAGTCAGTTTTTTCTTTGGAACAATTTATGGGAATGTCATATTTCAGATTTGTTCAATGTTTGGAGCTTGGTTCCATGAGATGTGGTGAGCCCAAGAGGTTGATTCCTTGTTGTGGCATTAGAGGGTGACCCCCTCTATGGCATGTTGGTTTCGTTTAATGCTTAAGAATTCATATGTGCAAGTTGTGCCTAGTCAAAGTAGGCATGTGGCTGAAATTCCAGTTTAGTTCACTAAGTCTGAGAATCTGCTTATATTTTCTTCTCCTGTTGTTGTGCTTGTAGAGGTCCCTCTGTTGAGAATCAGCCTTTGCTATCAACTGGAAAGTTGTAGCTTTTGTGTTTGTGTAGCTCTCCGTAAATTTTCATTCCATTTGGAGTAATGTAGAAATTGTTTTGGGTGCTGTCAAAATGCTTCACAGCATAAACATCTAGTGAGAATCTCGAATTTTCACTAAGTCCCTGAAAACTGATATTTTTGGCTAAGTTAGCAGCTGTGTAACTTTCTGTGTGAAACTCCTTTGCATTATCTTTTCGCTTGTGCTTGTATTACTCTTGGATAGCTTCTGCCACATATCCTATTTGGAAGATTTGGGTGGATGTAGGTGCTTTGCATGTAGCGCTCAAACTGCTATGATGTTGTTTGTGGCAGATTGTATAGTTTTGATGTTTTGATGCTTGTGAGTGCATGAATGATGGTGTGGTGATATACCTTGCACCACCCCATCCATGTTGGTTTGTTTTATGTCTTGGCAACCCGGGAATACCAGAAGTATGCCATTGGAGTGTGTTGTGATGATTTTGACACGTACGACTCTATTTCTTGTTTCGTTGTTTCCGGTTGATCCATAGCTCCGTTCGTAACGATCTTTATATGTTTTTGCATCGTTTTTGCATGAAGCATCTATTCATGTCATCCTCATGCATGTCAAGATAGCTTGGAGTGCATTTATGTCCATTCACTTTTATTTACTTATCATGCATGTGCAAGTGAGTAGAATAAAGATGCATGTTCATTTTCATCTCATGCATCATGTGCTTGTTGCATATTGTGGTAATGTTGTTCATTGGATGCTATTTTTATGTTGGGTAGCACCGGGATCGGAGAACGATTACGTGGATTCGGGAGAGTACATGCAGGACGAACAAGAGTAGTTCCAAGCTGAGGACATCACAGGAAGATGATATGACCTTGATTCCATCTCTAGACTTGATATGCTAGTTTACGTTTCTTCGTCATATGCTTGCTGCCTACCACTGAAATAATTGCCTCCTGATGTTGCCATGAAACCCAAACACTTTTCCCCTCCTAGCAAATCTTGAATGGCTAAGTAGGCTTTGCTAAGCTTCTAATGTTAGCGTTGCTAGTTGCAGGTGCCTTGTCTCATGTGATAACATGAGCTTGATATCATTATCTAAAATCCGTTATTTAAGTAATGCACCTATATTCTTGGTAAATCACGGAAGGCCTAGACTTTTGTCGGGTGTTTGTTCCGTTATTGCCGCCATAGTTACCATCTACCGGTGTTTGATTCCATAACTGATCGCTCCTAACACGTTCAGGTTTGTTATGGGGACCCCCTTGATAAATCTTGTAGTGTTAAGACTTGTCCGGTAGGACCCAACATTGGTGTTAATTTGCTAATCACTTAATAATAATCTGCATAGGGAATAGCTACCCCGAGGAATTAATCAAGAACCCGGGCCAATGCTCCTCATGAGTGTTGGTCCAAACTAGAGTCGTGTGCGGGGCCAACCCTGGGCAACTCGGGAGATGTCTATCAGGCCACTGTATGCTGTACTCATCCGGTGTGTCCTGAGACTGAGATACGCGGCTCTTATCGGGGTTGTCGACACGTCGGGAGGTCCTGCTAGTCTTGTCTTACCTTAGCGATATATCTTGCGTATAGGAATCCCGGTGAAGATTTGGTTCTCCCCAGAGTTGAGGTTTTCCTCTAAGGAATACGACGAGATCACGAGATTCGTGAAAGAGGATTACTTTGCGGCCCGTGACCGTTTGTGATGGACTAGTTGGAGCACCCCTGCAGGGTTTAATCTTTCGGAAAGTCGTGCCCGCGGTTATGTGGCAACTTGGAATATTTGTTAACATCCGGTTATAGATAACTTAAACATAATCTAATAAATTGCCAATTGTGTGCGTAACTGTGACTGTCCCCTCGAAGATCTCTCTTCGATCGGGAACACGGTGGGGTTATGATTGACGTAAGTAGGTGCTCAGGATCACTTAGTGATCAGCCAATCATCGGTCGCTAGTATAGACAACCTTCAAATCATGTTCTACGTAAGTTAGCCACCATAAATGCTTAGGATGCTGCAACCTAAATACTCCACCTTCCTTACCTAATAACTTGACTAGTTCTGGCACCGAGGTCATAGAATGTTGAGTCCCCGTGGCTCACAGATTCCTTCAAAACACCAACAGGTTTAGGTACCCCCGAGACAGGTGATCCCGATGGCACGCAGCTGGCGTGGCAGTACGATGAGCAGAACGACCGCCTATACGTGAACTATCGAGAAGACTGAGGCGTGGTCGTGATCGTGGGCAAGGATGCAGGGTAGCATAGTCATTTCTCATGTTTTGTAGTCCGTAGCGGAACTACCTTGTTTGGATGCGTGATGTAACTCTGATATATCTATGAGATGGCAGTTGAATCCCTTGTTGTCATTCTACTATTATTATGTATGTGCTATGTTACCGTGCTTGTGAAACGCTTAGATGCGCTTCTTTCCAATTCGGGGCCTCGTTCCCTAAATCGGAAAGGACCGCATCTTAGTCGTTACAACATGGCTGCCTCGGAGGCAACAAAGGAGGGTGTGTGGATGAAGTAGTTCATGATGAATCTTGGAGTTGTGCCGAGCACACTAAATCCAATAACTATGTTCTGTGACAACACCGGTGCCATTTCTCTAGCAAAGGAACCAAGGTTTCACAAGAAGACCAGACACATCAAACGACGCTTCAACCTCATCCGCGACTACGTCGAAGGAGAGGACCTGAATATTTGCAAAGTGCACATGGCTGTCAATGTAGCAGACCCACTGACTAAACCTCTTCCACGGGCAAAACATGATCAACACCAGCACTGTATGGGTGTTAGATTTATTACAATGTAAATCGCATGGCGATGTGAGGACTAGATTATTGACTCTAGTGCAAGTGGGAGACTGTTGGAAATATACCCTAGAGGCAATGATAAATACTTATTATTTTATTTCCTGTTTAAAGATAATCGTTTATTATCCATGCTATAATTGTATTGAATGAAAACATAGATACATGTGTGGATACATAGACAAAAAATGTCCCTAGCAAGCCTCTAGTTGGCTAGCCAGTTGATCAAGGATAGTCAAGGTTTTCTGACTATGTGCAATTGTTGTTGCTTGGTAACTCGATCACATCATTAGGAGAATCATGTGATGGACTAGAACCAAACTATGAACGTAGTATATTGATCGTGTCGTTTTATTGCTATTGTTTTCTGCGTGTCAAGTATTTATTCCTATGACCATGAGATCATATAACTCATTGGCACCGGAGGAATACCTTGTGTGCATCAAACGTCGCAACGTAACTGGGTGACTATAAAGGTGCTCTACAGGTATCTCCGAAGGTGTCCGTTGAGTTAGTATGGAGCACTCCGTGTGACGGAGAGGTATCTCTGGGCCCACTCGATAATACAACATCACACACAAGCCTTGCAAGCAATGTGACTAAGTGTAAGTCACGGGATCTTGTATTACGGAACGAGTAAAGAGATTTGTCGGTAACGAGATTGAAATAGGTATGCGGATACCGACGATCTTATCTCGGGCAAGTAACATACAGAAGGACAAAGGGAATGACATACGGGATTATATGAATCCTTGACACTGAGGTTCAACCGATAAGATCTTCGGAGAATATCAAGGATCCAACATGGGCATCCAGGTCCCACTATTGGATATTGACCGAGGAGTGCCTCGGTGCATGTCTACATAGTTCTCGAACCTGCAGGGTCTGCACACTTAAGGTTCGATGATGTTTTAATATAGTTGAGTTATATGTGTGGTTACCGAATGTTGTTCGGAGTCCCGGATGAGATCACGGACGTCACGAGGGTTTTCAGAATGGTCCGGAAACGAAGATTGATATATAGGATGGTTTCATTTGGTCACCGGAAAGTTCTGGGCAATTCCTGCAGTGTACCGGGAGTGACGAATGGGTTCCGGGAGTTCACGGGAGGGGCCCAGCCACTCGGGAGTGAGCCCAAGGCACTAGGGTGGCACCACAAGTCCTTAGTGGGATGGTGGAGTCAGCCCAAGGGGCCCATGGCGCCACATAAGAAAATACCAAAGGAAAAGAAAAAGAAAAGGGAAATAGGGAGGTGGGAAGGAACAGGAGGACTCCTCCTTCCCAAACCGAATTGGAGGAGGAGTCCTCCTCCTCCCGGCGGCCGGCGCACCCTTGAGGGCTTGTCCCTCAAGGCTAGCCCTCCCCCGCCTCTTATATATAATGGTGTTTTAGGGCTGATTTGAGACAACTTTTGCCACGTGCAACTCAACCCTAGACCACATAGTTCTACCTCTAGATCGGATTTCTGCGGAGCTCGGGCGAAGCCCTGCAGAAGTAGATCATCACCACCAACGGAGCATCATCACGCTGCCGGACAACTCATCTACTTCTCCGTCTTGCTTGCTGGTTTAAGAAGGCCACGATCATCGTCGAGCTGTACGTGTGCTGAACGCGGAGGTCTCGTCCGTTCGGCGCTAGATCGGAACGGATCGTTGGACGGATCGCGGGACGGTTCGTGGGACAGTTCGAGGGACATGAAGACGTTCCACTACATCAACCGTGTTTCTTAACACTTCCTGCTGTGCGATCTACAAGGTTACGTAGATCCAAATCTCCTCTCCTAGATGGACATCACCATGATAGGTCTTCGTGTCCGTAGGAAATAATTTGTTTGCCATGCAACGTTCCCCAACACAAACGAAGGCGGCGCTCCTTACTAAAAGAAGCAGGAAAACCATTCCCCAGCTGGGAGAACAGCCAGTGCAATCGATCCCACCGCTCAAGGTGGGTACCGATGAGTTCATAGTCGATCTTGACGTTGCTAAAGAAGGAGATAACCAACTAGTATGTACATTTCAACCCAAGGAACCTCTCGTCAGGCCTGAGCTTGTCAAGCAGCTACTAACGCAAATGTACAGATTGCATACCTGGTACATGAAGTAAGAAGAACTCGGGCGTACGTCCCTAATGGTGAAAGTCAAGCCAGAGCATTTCTTCACTGAAAAAGATTTGTGGATTGAGAATCCAGAATTTTGGCAGTTATACAATTCAGACGCACTCGACAAATCTCTCGTCGGGTGCTATTGTCTGTAAGTGATTTATTTTTGTAATTCAAGTCCCTAGCTCATCGGCTCGTTCATTTGCCTCTAATTATCCTCACTATATTCTTTTGTATGTGTGGTGTTATGTAGAATGAAGATGTTTGAAATGAAAAGAGATGGAGTATATGGCATTGACTTCATTGACCCAAATACCATTTATGAAATGGCGATATTAGAATTCCCACAAGATATAGAGGAGAACTTGTTACGGTTTTTGGAGATACTAAGTCACAATGAAAAAATATTATTTCCTTACAACTTCATGTGAGTGTTACTGTTGTCTTGTACTATAAAGTATATTTTGCTTACCCAATCGATGTTAAGTTTACGTATAGTGCTTGATGAATTGGATGCATGCCCGCTTATACAATACAGATTCCACTTTATCCTGCTAGTCATTATGGTTGACGCGAGAAGAGTTCATGTACTGGATTCACTAAGAAAAGACAAAGACGACTACATGTCCCTGAAGTTAATGCTCGACCGGTAATTTCTATCATTATCGCACTATGTCGGCCTCTTTAGTTCATTTTCTGATATCAATTAATCAATGACTCCTTTTATTATTTTTCTTTGTTGGGCAAGGTATGGAGCCGGCTCATCAAGAAGGTTCCTGGTGAATGGAAATCAGAGCTGCGGTGGACAATGATACGTCCATTTTCGATCATGATTTTATCTTGATATTTATCGCTTTATGGGTTGTTATTACACTTTACGGTAAAATACTTATGCCTTTTCTCTCTTATTTTATAAGTTTTATATGAAGAGGGAGAATGCCAGCAGCTGGAATTCTGGTCTGAAAAGGGAGCAAGTTTAAGATACCTATTCTGCACAACTCCAAAAGCTGTGAAAATCAACGAGGAATTATTTTGGATTTTATGAAAAATACTGGGCGGAAGAAATACCTGAGGGGAGCCACCAGGAGGCCACAAGCCTGCCAAGCCCGGCCTACCCCCCTGATCGGGCGTGGGTGGCTTGTGGGCCCCCTGTTGCCCCTTTGGTGCTCATCTTTTGCTATATGGAGGGTTTCGTTCCAGAAAAATCAAGAGGAGGATTTCGGGAGGAGTCGCCGCCGCCACGAGGCGGAACTTGAGCAGAACCAATCTAGAGCTCCGGCAGGGCCGTCCTGCCGGGGAAATTTCCCTCCCGGAGGGGGAAATCATCGCCATCGTCATCACCAACACTCCTCTCGTTGGAGGGGACTCATCTCCATCAACATCTTCATCAACACCATCTCATCTCCAAACCCTAGTTCATCTGTTGTAACCAATCTCCGTCTTGCGACTCCGATTGGTACTTGTAAGGTTGCTAGCAGTGTTAATTACTCTTTGTAGTTGATGCTAGTTGGATTACTTGGTGGAAGATTATATGTTCAAATCTTTGATGCTATTCAATACCTCTCTGGTCATGAACATAATTATGCTTGGTGAGTAGTCACTTTTGTTCCTCAGGACATGGGATAAGTCTTGCTTTAAGTAGTATTGTGAATTTGGTATTCGTTCGATATTTTGATGCGTTGTATGTTGTCTTTCCTCTAGTGGTGTTATGTGAACGTCGACTACATAGCACTTCACCATTATTTGGGCCTAGAGGATGGCATTGGGAAGTAATAAGTAGATGATGGGTTGCTAGAGTGACAGAAGCTTAAACCCTAGTTTATGCGTTGCTTCGTAAGGGGCTGATTTGGATCCACTAGTTCAATGCTATGGTTAGACTTAGTCTTAATTCTTCTTTCGTAGTTGGGGATGCTTGCGAGAGGGTTTAATCATAAGTGGGATGTTTTTCCAAGTAAGGGAAGCACCCATGCACTGGACCACCCACATATCAAACTATCAAAGTAGCGAACGCGAATCATCTGAACTTGATGAAAACTAGCTTGACAGAAATTCCCATGTGTCCTCGGGAGCGCTTTACCTCATATAAGAGTTTGTCCAGGCTTGTCCCTTGCTACAAAATGGATTGGGCCATCTTGCTGCACCTTTGTTACTATTGTTACTTGCTACTCGCTACGAATCATCTTGGCACACAACTATCTGTTACCGATAATTTCAGTGCTTGCACAGAATACCTTGCTGAAAACCACTTGTCAGTTCCTTCTGCTGCTCGTTGGGTTCGACACTCTTACTTATCGAAAGGACTATGATAGATCCCCTACACTTGTGGGTAATCAGGCAGCGTCCAGGGTAATTAAGTAGTACTAGCTAGGTCTGCGCATCTCTTTAGTTCTAGTTTAAATACCATTATAATACTATATTATTATCTGACTGAATTCTATTCTTGTAAAGTATTGCATGTGGCAGGAACCGGGGAATAATCTATGAGCATACTATGTTTGCGAGAACATTCACTGCTTTACAACCGAACGGGTCACTAAACTAGGAACTCTTGCCATACGTAAACAATATTCACAATTTTTATATCATGGTCTAACATATATACGTACATATAAAATATTCATATTGGTGTCCTTCTTTAAAAGATGTCGGAGAAGCGGGAGGAACTCCTCCGAACGGAATGCATACGAGTACTTCAAGAGGAATTGCGGGATTTTCGCTGGAGCGGGTCATAGATCCCAAGGGAGAATACCACTTCACCAATTAATGCATGCATGTAATTGATCCGCAAGTTGTAGGAGAAATTGTATATACCAAATTGTATATATGTGTGTATGCATATATATATGGTCGTACAAGAAGTTTTATGATATACGTCCTACGAGAAATTCTATGATATATGTACCAAATTCTATGATATGTTTGAAATGAAAAAGAATTAAATGGAAAACACAAAATGAAAACAAAAAATTAACAAAAAACCACAAAATCCCAAACCCCCCAAACCCCAAATCACCGAATCCTTTAGTCCCGGTTGGTGTTACCAACCAGGACTAAAGGTCCCTGCCCCGTGGCACGCTTTGTCAGCCACGTGGAAGGGATTTAGTCCCAGTGTGTGGAAAACCGGGACTAAAGGGGGGGATTTAGTCCCAAGTTAATAGTCTCGGTTTGAGAACCGGGGCTATAGGCCCTTACCAACCAGGACTATAGCCTCATTTTCTACTAGTGGTAGGAGAGGTTGATTTGGTGGAAAGCAGTTTAGGGAGGCTAGAGATCAAGTTTCAAATGATAGGATTGGAATATCTTGGTCTCAAAACATGAGTAGGTGGTTCTCTCTCAGAAAATGGATCTGGAAATGAAGTGTGTGTTTTGAGTGCTTCTCCGATGAATGAGAGGTGGGTGAAGGGGTATATATAGGCAACAACCAAAATCCAACCGTTACACCCAAAAGGGAAAACTCGGTGACACCAAAGTTGAAAACTCGGTGGTACCGATTAGCACAAAGGTGTGAACTTTTGAATCTCGGATAGACCGATATATGAAACTCGATGGCACTGAAAAGGTGACTAACGATCAGATGGACAAACTCGGTGGTACTGATACTCAAACTCGGAAATTGTGATTTTGTGTATCTTGGCAACAAAATGTAGGTCGCACTGAACTCGGTAGCACCGGATTGGTTTCTGTTGCACCGATTTGGGGGGAATGGCTAGGGTTTCTATCTCGGGTCTAACTTGGTGGGTTCGACATGGAAATTTTAGTGACACCGAATTTGTGTATGTCGATCTCGACAGAGTGGATATGTGCGAAAAAATGAATGAGTGTTTTGGTGGCTGACTTTGAGCATTTGAGCAATCAGTTCACTTTAGTACCTCACCCTCTTTTAATAGTATTGGATTTCCTATGGACTCAAAAGTAATTTATCACTAATATAAAATGAAGAGTCTTCTAGCTTGAAGATTGAGCCAATCCTATTCCTTTCTTGCATCAAGGGGCATCTCCACATAATCTTAAACCATAACATCTTCATGGACTTTTCCTGAAATATCCAAGTAAAAGTGTTAGTCCAAGAGACAATGTATGTTTTCATGAACTATCAAAAGCACTAAGGGAACATATGTGTTTTCAATCTCCCTCTTTTTGGTTATTGATGACAACATACAATCAAAGCTTGAAATAAAGATAATCAAGAGGATATGACAGCTTTGAAAGAAACATGACTAGTACAAGCTCCCCCTAATTGTGTGCAGTTCCTTTTAAAGGATATTTGCTTTGGAATACATGGGCACAAATAAGGTAGAAGGACAAGACAAGTCATAGACATCCTAGCTATATGCATCAATCATATGTGAATGAAGAATTTCCATGTTCAATACTCCCTCTTGCAAACAATATGTGCAAGAACCAAGAGGTCATCATAAACAGGGATATGATGCATATACTTACCTTGTGGTTCTTGAGCATCTTGACATAGGAGTACACTTGGGAAAACAAAAGTTAGATAACACAAGAGTACCAGCTGTAAAGATGCAAAGAACTTCAAAAGTACCGAGAAATTGAAGACACATTTAAGATAGGATTTGATAAGAGAGTATGTGTTGGGGATATTACCCGCCTTATGACCCGCCCCAAGAGGCCGGGTCAGGATAATGGCGGCTCAACATTACATTCATAGATGGGCCTTGAACCATGAGGTGGAGGAGGCAAGGCCTTTAGCAATGAGAGCTGGCTACGGCCCAAGACACGAAGATGGCAGCTCGTGGCCCACGCAGGAGAAGAGTCGCCAGGAGTTTCCTTGCTTGGAGGGCAAGGCGGTTTAGAAAACATACCAGGTCATGAATCATGATGTGACCCAGACTCTTGTAAGCTTAGAGCCTCGACGTGGATATAAAGGCGAGTCTCTAGGGCAGATAGACTTAAGTTACAATCAATCGAAAGCTAGGTCAGGCGAATATGCACCCTTGTAATCGATTCCACCATCAATATACGCAAAGTAGGACATGGGATTTTACCTCCATCGGAGGGGCCGAACCTAGGTAAACCTGACTCTCGCTCCCGTTCAACCCCTTTGAGTCGCCACCTAGGTGCAATGGCTCCATTAGTAAGTCCTTTCACGAGGACATCTGCCGTGACAAAACCACGACATGTGGCACCCACCATGGGGAAGGTGCACGGTGGAGTTGAGTCCTCAAAGGGAGCCCTTCCCTGGTTTGGGAGTTACGCGGTTGGCCTCATGACTAAAAGAAGTCACAAAAAGTGCTACATCGACAACTCGGGCTGGGGCCCCGAGGCCGGTTCAATCGAATTAGATTATCCGGTCCCCTACGGCAAGATTCATGTCTTCAATGCCAAAATTGGAGCGTATGTTCCCGAGACGGACGTCTGCACCGACATCGTCGAGCCGGCTCGGTTAGCCCAACCCGCCAAGCGTCAGGTCAAACAGCATCATTCCTTTGTTGGGTTCACGCACGGGGTCAACCTCTCGCATGATCCAGCAACTGAAGGAGACACGCCAGTTAACTCCGACGGCGAGTGTTCCATGGGAGACATGGATTCGATCTGCCCCCTCTATGAGGGGAAGCTTGGGGGCTTACCCGAGACGGTAATTTTAGAGGGTCCCCAAGAGCCACATCGCCAAGTCACCATCTACATGGCTGGTGAGGCGGCGACTCAAGACCAGCCGGGTGCGGTAGCCGCTAACAAGGCTAGTGGATCGGGAAAGACGCCAACCCAGGCCATGGCAGATCTGATGGTCGAGATGTCCAACCTTACGGTGATTGCCGTTACTGTGGAGAATCATCAAGAGACTAATGCTGAGTTAGCAAAATTAAGGGACGCGATGGCCAAGATTCAGCGCGAGATTGAGGCTTAAAACACTCGGATGGCGAGTCAGCAAGCTCGATAACGAGGAAATAGAACGCTTGAAGATTAAGACGTGGCGGCTTGAGCGTCAGTGGGCCGCTTCAGAGACGGTTCATCAAAGGAGGCATCAGAGTTGTGTTCCGGCTGATCTTAACCCACTCGATTGCTCCATAGCCCGCGCACTCCTCGGGTAGGGCATAACCCGCCTCGACGGGTTAATCAACATGTCGAGCCGGGTCAGCAGGTGCTAAATCAGCAGCCGACTCAGCCCCCGTCGTTTCAATCGACACATCAACGTTTTCAAACACCACATGGTCACTTTTCTAGCCCCATCGATAATGTCTTATCGCCACCCGCAACCAGGAGTCTCTCCCTATTGATGGTAACACCCTACTTGAGGTGGAAGCAACGAATCCCATTGAGATGTTGAAGCCGACAGTGGTACAACAGGTGCAATTCTCCCACAGTCGTGATCGGATGCACTCCATGCCTAATGAGAGCCACACCCAGAGTCGCCACGATGATCCTTCGGCGGTTTCCAGCAGCGATCACCGACACTGACCTCAAGTCAACCCACCCATATTTCCAACGATGAATGCGCAGGAGCTCGTGGATGCGGCTCGAGCCGACCGACAGGCAGAGACGGAAGCAGCGACAACGGTGGCGGGTCAAGGACACCCGGGTTATGTCCAAACTCCGCATGCTTATGGCGGGTCGGGAGGAAGGAATATAGGCATCCCTTGTTTGTCACCTGCCCTTCGCAGCGAGTGCATGTCTAAAGATTTCAAGGGCCCTCGCAAGGTACCCAATTACACGCCCGATTTGTAGTTGATGCTAGTTGGTTTACTTGGTCAAAGATTATATGTGCAGATCCTTAATTATTATAACCAATCCTCTGACTATGAACATGAGTATGCTTTGTGAGTAGTTACTTTTGTTCCTGAGGACATGGGATAAGTCTTGTTATAAGTAATCATGTGATTTGGTGTTCGTTCGATATTTTGATGAGATATATGTTATCTCTCCTCTAGTGGTGTCATGTGAACATCGACTACATGACACTTCACCATTATTTGGGCATAGAGGATAGCATTGGGAAGTAATAAGTAAATGATGGGTTGCTAGAGTGATAGAAGCTTAAACCCTAGTTTATGCGTTGCTTCGTAAGGGGCTGATTTGGATCCATATGTTTCATGCTATGGTTAGATTTATCTTAATTCTTCTTTCGTAGTTGCAGATGCTTGCGAGAGAGGTTAATCATAAGTGGGAGGTTTGTCCAACTAAGCGAAGCACCCAAGCGCAGGTCCACCCGCATATCAAATTATCAAAGTAACGGAGATGAATTGTATGAGCATGATGAAAACTAGCTTGACAGTAATTCCCATGTGTCCTCAGGAGCACTTTGCTTTATATTAGAGTTTGTCCAGGCTTGTCCTTTTCTACACAAAGGATTGGGCCACCTTGCTGCACTGTTACTACACTTGTCACTCGTTACCTGTTACAAATTACCTTACCACAAAACTATTTGTCACCGATAATTTCAGTGCTTGCAGAGAATACCTTACTAGGAACTGCTTGTCATTTCCTTCTTCTCCTCGTTGGGCTCGACACTCTTACTTATCGAAAGGACAATGATAGATCTCCTACACTTGTGGGTCATCAAGATCTTTTCTAGCGCCATTTCCGGGGAGTGAAGCACCTTTGGTAAGTGGAACTTGGTAAGGAAAAAATTATATATTATGCTGAAATTTACTGTCACTTGTCACTATGGAAACTAATCCTTTGAGGAGCTTGTTTGGGGTATCTTCACCCCAACCGAAAGTGCAAAGAAATGCTCCTCAACCTTATGCACCTACTGAAAACATTTACTATGAAATTCCTTCGGGTATGATAGAAAATCTGCTAGCTAATCCTTATGCAGGAGATGGAACTCTACATCCTGATTAGCATCTAATCTATGTGGATGAGGTTTGTGGATTATTTAAGCTTGCAGGTCTGCCTGAGGATGAAGTCAAGAAGAAGGTATTTCCTTTATCTTTTAAGGAAAAGGAATTAACATGGAAAAGGCTATGTGATGATATTGGATCATGGAACTACAACCGGTTGAAATTGGAATTTCATTAGAGGTTTTATCCTATGCATCTCGTTCATCGTGATCGTAATTATATTTATAACTTTTGGCCTCGTGAAGGAGAAAGAATCGCTCAAGCTTAGGGGAGGCTTAAGTCAATGTTATATTCATCCCCCAATCATGAGCTCCCCAGTGAAATTATTATTTAGAATTTTTATGCTCGGCTCTCTTGTAATGATCAATCCATGCTCGATACTTCTTGTGATGGTTCCTTTATGAAGAAAGATATTGAATTCAAATGGGAGTTATTGGAAAGAATTAAATGCAACTCTGAAGATTGGGAACTCGATGAAGGTATTGAGTCAGGTATAAACCATAAATTTTATTGTGTGAAATCCTTTATAGACACTGATGCTTTTTGTAGTAGCTTCTTTCTATGAATCTTTTGCTACCCATGTTGATCTCCCTAGGGAGAAGTGGTTAAAATATCATCCTCCCATTGAAGCTAAAGTAGTTGAACCTATTATAGTTGAAGAGGAAACTATTTTTTATGATGTTGATCTTGTTATTCCCACTTCTTACATTGAGAAACCACCTTTTCCCGTTAGAATAAAGGATCATGCTAAAGCTTCAACAGTGGTTCATAAGAGTTGTGCTAGAACACCTATACCACCTGAACTAATTCAATTTGAACCTAGTATTGATATGGTTAAATATATCGGTTGATAATATTGATGGGCATGTTATTCACTTTTGTGATGAAGCTGCTAGAATTGCTAAACCTGACACTAAAGGTAAACATAGACCTATTGTTGGTGTGCCTATTGTTTCTGTTAAAATAGGAGATCATTGTTATCATGGCTTATGTGATATGGGTGCCAGTGTGAGTGCAATTCCCTTTACCTTATACAAAGAAATTATGAATGATATTGCACGAGCTGAGTTAGAGGGAATTGATGTTACCGTCAAGCTTGCTAATAGAGATACTATTGTACCAATGAGGATTGTTAGAGATGTCGAAGTCTTGTGTGGGAAAATAAAATATCCTACTGATTTTCTTATTCTTGATTCCCCACAAGATGATTTTTGTCCCATTATATTTGGTAGACCCTTCTTGAATACTGTTAATGCTAGGATTGAATGTCAGAAAGAAGATGTTATTGTAAGCTTCGGGGATGTGTGTGATGAGTTCAATTTCTCTAAATTTCATAGACAACCCCATGACAAAGAATTGCCTAGTAAAGATGACATTATTGGTCTAGCTTATATCGTTGTTCCTCCTACTGATCCTTTAGAACAATATTTGTTGGACCATCAAAATGATATGCATATGAATGGAATGGATGAAATAGATAAGATTTTCTTTGATCAACAACCTATTTTGACACACAATTTTCCTGTTGAAATACTTGGGGATCCTCCTCCACCCAAGTGTGATCCCATGTTTAAGCTTAAACAATTAACCGATACTCTGAAGTGTGCTTATCTTGATGAAAAGGAGATCTATCCTGTTATTATTAGTGGTATCCTTTCAACGCATGAAGAAAAGAGATTATTGAAAACTTTGAGGAAGCATTGTGCTGCTATCGGATATATTGTTGATGATATTAAGTGCATTAGTACCACTCTATGTCAACACCAAATCAATATGGAGCCTGATGCTAAACCAATCGTTGATCATCAACGACGGTTAAATCCGAAAATGAAGGAAGTGGTAAGAAACGAAATACTAAAACTTTTGGAAGCACGTATAATTTATCCTATTGCTCATAGTAGATGGGTTAGTCCCGTTCATTGTGTCCCTAAAAAGGAGGTATTACTGTTGTTCCTAATGATAAAAATGAATTGATCCCGCAAAGAATTGTCACAGGGTATAGAATGGTAATTGATTTTAGGAATCTAAACAAAGCTACTACGTAATATCATTACCCTTTACCTTTTATTGATCAAATGCTAGAAAGACTATCCAAACATACATATTTTTTGCTTTCTAGACGGTTATTTTGGTTTCTCTCAAATACCTGTATCAAAAGATGATCAAGAGAAAACCACTTTTACTGCCCTTTCCGTACCTTTGCTTATAGACGTATGCCTTTTGGTTTATGCAATGCACCTGCTGCCATTCAAAGATGCATGATGGCTATATTCTTTGACTTTTGTGAAAATATTGTTGAGGTCTTCATGGATGATTTCTCCATTTACGGAACTTCCTTTGATGATTGCTTGAAAAACCTTGATCGGGTTTTGCGGAGATGTAAAGAAACTAATCTTGTATTGAATTGGGAGAAGTGCCACTTTATGGTTAATGAAGGCATTGTCTTGGGACAGAAGATCTCTGAAAGAGGTATTGAAGTTGATAAAGCTAAAGTTGATGTTATTGAAAAAATGCCATGTCCAACAGATATTAAAGGTATAAGAAGTCTCCTTGGTCATGCTGGTTTTTGTAGGCGGTTTATTAAATACTTCTTTAAAATTTCTAAGCCTCTCACTAATCTTTTACAAAAAGATGTTCCATTTGTTTTTGATGGTGATTGTGTAGAAGCTTTTGAAATTCTTAAGAGAGCCTTGATCACTGCACCAGTTGTTCAACCACCTGATTTGAACCTACCCTTTGAAATTATGTGTGATGCTAGTGATTATGTTGTTGGTGTTGTTCTATGGAAAAGAGTTGATAAGAAATTAAATGTTATCCATTATGCTAGTAAAACTCTAGATAATGCTCAGAGAAATTACGCTACCATTGAAAAGGAATTTGTAGCAGTCGTATTTGCTTGTGATAAGTTTAGAACTTATATTGTTGATTCCAAAGTAACTGTTTAGATTGACCATGCTGCTATTAAGTAACTTATGGAAAACAAAGATGATAAACCTAGACTTATTAGATGGGTTCTTCTGCTACAAGAATTTGATTAGCATATTATTGATAGAAAGGGTGATGATAACCCCGTAGCAGATAACCTATCTAAACTAGAGAATGTTCTTGATGACCCACGAACAATTGATGATAAGCTTTCCTGATGAACAATTAACTATCATAAATGCTTCGTGCAATGCTCCTTGGTATGCTGATTATGCTAACTACATTGTTGCTAAATTTATACCGCCTAGCTTCACATACCAACAACAGGAAAAAAATCTTCTATGACTTAATACATTACTTTTGGGACGATCCACACCTTTATAAAGAAGGAGTAGACGGTATTATTAGACATTGCGTACCTCAGCGTGAACAGGGACAAATCCTATACAAGTGTCACTCCGAGGCCTACGGAGGACACCACGCTGGAGATAGAACTGCACACAAGGTATTAGAATCTGGTTTTTATTGGCCTACTCTCTTTAAGGATGCTCCTAAGTTTGTCTTATCTTGCGATGAATGTCAAAGAATTGGTAATATTAGTGGACGTCAGGAAATGCCTATGAATTACCCTGTTGTTATTGAACCATTTGATGTTTGGGGTTTTGATTATATGGGACCTTTTCCAAAGTCTAATGGGTTTACTCACATTCTAGTTGTTGTTGATTATGTTACTAAGTGGGTAGAATCTATTCCAACTAGTAGTGGTGATCATAACACCTCTATTAAAATGCTGAAAGAAGTCATTTTCCCTAGATTTGGAGCCCTAGATATTTAATGACTGATGGTGGTTCACACTTTATTCATGGTGCTTTCTGTAAATTGCTTGCCAAGTATGATGTTAATCATAGATTTGCATCTTCTTATCATCCTCATTCTAGCGGTCAGGTATAATTGAGCAATAGTGAAATTAAATTGATCTTGGAAAAGACCGTTAATAGATCTAGAAAGAACTGGTCTAAGAAACTTGATGATGCATTATGGGCTAATAGAACCACTTGATGAAGTGGTTATTTGACATTAGCTCACTTGATGAATGGAGAACCCAGGCCTATGAGAATGTCAGGTTGTTTAAAGAAAAGGTTAAGAGATGGCATGATAGAAGGATACAAAAGCGTGAATACAATGTAGGTGATCATGTCTTGCTATACAACTCTCGTTTAAGATTTTTTGCAGGAAAACTTCTCTCATAATGGGAAGGACCTTACATTATCGAGGAAGTATATCTCTTCAGTGCTATCAAGATAAAGAATGCCGAAGGTACAAATCCGAAGGTGGTAAATGGGCAAAGAATCAAACATTATATCTCAGGTACTCCCATTAATGTTTACACCAATATTATCAATACCATAACTCTGGAGGAGTATATTAGGGAGACCTATTAGCATGTTTCAGACTCCGAAAAAGAATAGGTATGTGGTACGGTAAGCAAACTTACTCCAAAACTTCTCCAATGGAAGATTTTATCGGTTTTGGAATATTTAAAAAATTAGGAAAATTTAAAGTAGTCTGAAGAGTGCACGAGGAGGCGACAAGCTAGGGGGCGCGGCCTACCCCCCAGGTCGCGCCCTGCAGGCTTGTGGCTGCCCCGTGTACCCTCCTGACTCCATTTTCTTGTGGAATACTCCTTCGGGTAGGTAAAAAATCACTATATAATCTCCTGAAGGATTTGATCTTCGTACCACGACAATCTCTCCTGTTTTTGTTTCGAGCTATTTCTGCAGCAGAGTCAAAGTAAGATGTCGTCCCAAGATTCCGACGGAGAGAGCTATGTATCGCAACACCTTGCTAATCCCAAGCTCTACGAGGACATAAATCCTTATGGATTGCCCTCGGGGGAGGAACTGGAAGGCACATAGGAGGAGGAGAGCTCGGATGAAGAGGAGATTCCCCTGCCTCAGCCCAGAGATATGCATGTGGAATTCAAGAAATCGAGTCTCCCAAATACAAGGAGAAAGCCCCAGGTTCTATTTATCCCTTCTCGTTTTCTGTAGGAGAGCAAGGCAGAACCATGTTAAATGATATTGAGGCTCGAGCAGGAAGTAGACGACCTGAGGGAACATAATTTTATGCTTAAGTGGAAACTAAACAAGCCTCCAACCTTACCAACAACTCCAACATCACCACCTCTGAAGTGTTGGAAATATGCCCTAGAGGCAATAATAAAATAGTTATTATTATATTTCTTGTTTCAAGATAATCGATTACTATCCATGCTATAGTAATATAGAATGTAAACATAAATGCATGTGTGGATATATAGACAAAACAATGTCCCTAGTGAGCCTCTAGTTGACTAGCATGTTGGTCAAGGATGGTTAAGGTTTACTAGCCATAGACAAGTGTTGTCACTTGATGACGAGATCACATCAGTAGGAGAATGATGTGATGGACAAGACCCAAACTATAAACGTAGCATATGATCGTGTCATTTTGTTGCTATTATTTTCTGCATGTCAAGTATACATTCCTATTACCATGAGATCATGTAACTCACTTACACCAGGGGAATGCCTTGTGTGTATCAAACGTCGCAACGTTACTGGGTGACTATAAAGGTACTCTACAGGCATCTCCGAAGGTGTCCATTGAGTTAGCATGGATCAAGACTGGGATTTTTCATTCCGTGTGACGGAGAGGTATCTCGGGCCCACTCGGTAATACAACATCACAAACAAGCCTCGCAAGCAATGTGATACCGATGAGGGAATCTCGGGCAAGTATTACAGATCGAGTAAAGAGACTTGTCGGTAACAAGATTGAAATAGTTATGGCGATACCGACAAGAGAATCTCGGGCAAGTAACATACTGAAGGACAAAGGGAATGATATACGGGATTGTGTGAATCCGTGACATAGAGGTTCAACCAATAAGATCTTCGTCGAATATGTACGATCCAATATGGACGTCCAGGTCCCGCTATTGCGTATTGACTGAAGAGTGTCTCGGTCAAGTCTACATAGTTCTCGAACCCGCACGGTCTACACACTTAAGGTTCAGTGACATTTTCGATATAGTTGAATTATTAATGTTGGTAACCGAATGTTGTTCGGAGTCTCGGATGAGATCCCGAACGTCACGTGTGTCTCCGGAATGGTCCGAAACAAAGATTGGTATATAGGATTGTTGGATTTGGCTTCCGGAAAGATTTCGGGCATTACCGATAAAGTACCGGGAGTGATGAATGGGTTCAGAGGTTTTATCGGGAGGGGCCACCCACCCGGGAGAGAACCAAATAGGCCCATGGGTGGCGCACCAGCCCTTAGTGGGCTGGTGAGACCAGCCCAATGAGGCTATTTCGGCCAAAGCAATAATAAAGAAGGAAAAAAAAGAAGGAGTTGGACAAGATAGGAAGGAGTCCTCCATCAAACCAAATTGGAGGAGGACTCCTCCCTCCTTGCCTTGGCAGAAGCTCCTCCTTGGAGTAGGAGGCAAGCTAACCACCCCTTGGTACCTCCTATATATAGTGGAAAGTTTTAGGGTTTTTGCAACTCAAGACTTTGTGCAACCCGCTCTCCCTCCACTACTTCGTGACACCTCGTAGCTAGATCGATACGACACGGCGAAGCCCTGCCAGAGTAGATCCACCATCATCACCGCCACGCCGTCGTGCTGCCGGATAATTCAGCTACATTTTCGTCTCCCTTGCTGGATCAAGAAGGCGGAGATCGTCAT
Organism: Hordeum vulgare subsp. vulgare; assembly: GCF_904849725.1. Classification (NCBI taxonomy): domain Eukaryota; kingdom Viridiplantae; phylum Streptophyta; class Magnoliopsida; order Poales; family Poaceae; genus Hordeum; species Hordeum vulgare. The sequence continues at coordinate 430,979,506 of NC_058522.1, read as the reverse complement.
TGAGCTGTACGTGTGTTGAACGCGGAGGTACTGTCCGTTCGGCGCTAGATCGGGACGGATCATGGGACGGCGGCGAATTGGATCGCGAAGACATTCCATTACATCAACCGCGTTTCTTAACGCTTCCCGCTTAGCGATCTACAAGGGTATGTGGATCCATCTCCCTCTCGTAGATGATCATCACCATGATAGGTCTTCGTGTGCGTAGGCAATTTTTGTTTCCCATGCAACGTTCCCAACAGTGGTATCATGAGCTAGGTTCATGCAAAGATGATATCTCGAGTAGAACACAAAAGAGTTTGTGGGCGTTGATGTTCAAATTGCTGCCCTGCTTAGTATTTTCTTGATTCGGCGGTATTGTTGGATTGAAGCGGCCCGAACGAACTTTACTCATACGCTTACAGAGACCTGTTTCATTGACTAACATGTAACTTGTTGCATAAAGATGACTGGCGGGTGTCTATTTCTTCAACTTTAGTTGAATCGGATTTGATCGAGCCGGTCCTTGGAGAAGGTTAAATAGCAAATTTCATATCACCGTTGTGGCTTTGTGTAAGTAAGATGCAATCATACTAGATACCCATAGCAGCCACGTAAAACATGCAACAAAAAATTAGAGGACGTCTAACTTGTTTTTGGAGGGTATGCATGTGATGTGATATGGCCAAAGACATGATATGATATATTGGATGTATGAGATGATCATGTTGTAATAGTTAAATATCGACTTGCACGTCGATGGTACGGCAACCGACAGGAGCCATAGGGTTGTCTTTAAAGTAATGTTTGTGCTTGCATATGCTTTTACTATATCGCTAGGTTGTAGCTTTAGTAGTAATAGCATAGATAGCGTGACAACCTCGATGGCGACAAGATGATGGAGATCATGGTGCGGCACCGGTGACGATGGAGATCATGTTGGTGCTTTGGTGATGGAGATCAAGAAGCACAAGCTCATGGTCGTATCTTGTCACTTGTGATTTACATGTGATGTTAATCCTTTTATGCACCTTATTTTGCTTAGAACGATGGTAGAATTATAAGGTGATCCTCACTAAAATTCCAAGATGAAATTGTGTTCTCCCCGACTGTGCACCGTTACGACAGTTCGTCGTTTCGAGACACCACGTGATGATCGGGTGTGATAGAATCAAGGTTCGCATACAACGGGTGCAAAACAGTTGCACACGCGGAACACTCGGGTTAAACTTGATGATCCTAGCATGTACATGCATGGACTCGGAACACAAGAGACCGAAAGGTCGAGCATGAATCATATAGTTGATATGATCATCATGGAGATGTTCACCACTGAAACTATACTCAACTCACGTGATGATCGGACAGTTAGTGAATTTGGACACTCGAATGACTAGAGGGATGTCTATTTGAGTGGGAGATTATTAGTAATATGATTAGCTAAACCCAATTGTCTTGAACATAGTCTAAGTAATCTTTGCAAAGTTTTATGTTATAGATCAATGGCTCGCGCTGTAGCAACCCTGAATTTTAATACGTTCCTAGAGAAAGCTAAGCTGAAAGATGATGGAAGCAACTTTGTTGACTGGGCTCGAAATCTAAGGCTTATCTTCCAAGCTGGCCAAAAGCAATATGTCCTTGATGCTGCGCTAGGTAATGCACCACCCACTACGGCAACCCAAGATGTTTTGAACGGTTGGCAAGCACGTAAGGATGACTACTCACTAGTTCAATGTGCAGTTTTGTATGGCTAAGAACCGGGACTTCAAAGACTTTTTGAATGTCATGGGGCATATGAGATATTCCAAGAGTTGAAGTTTATCTTTGAAAATAATCCCCGGATCGAGAGGTACGAGACCTCCAATAAGTTTTATGCTTGCAAAATGGAGGAGAATTCGTGTCTCAGTGAGCACGTGCTTAGAATGTCTGGGTACTCTAACCGTCTAGCTGAGCTGGGGATTGAACTCCCGCAAGAAGCTATCACCGACAGAATTCTTCAGTCACTGTCACCTAGCTATAAGAGCTTCGTGTTGAACTATAACATGCAAGGGATGAATAAGTCACCCGACGAGTTATTTGCGATGCTGAAAGTCGCTGAGTCAGAAATCCAGAAAGAATATCAAGTGTTGATGGTCAATAAGACCAGTAGTTTCAAGAAATACGGCAAAGGCAAGAAGGGTAACTCCAAGAAGAGTGGCAAAGTTGTTTCCCCTCCGATGAAGAAACCCAAGGCTAGACCTAATTCGGAAATTGAGTGCTATTATTGCAAGGGGACTGGTCACTCAAAGGGCAACTGCCCCAAGTATCTGGGCGATAAGAAGGCGGCCAACGCCAAACAAGGTATATATGATATACATGTTATTGATGTGTTCCTCACCAGCTCTCGTAGTAGTGCGTGTCTATTTCATACCGGTTCTGTTGCTCACATTTGCAACTCGAAACAGGAAGTGTGGAATAAACAAAGTCTGGCGAAGTATGAAGTGATGATGCGAGTGGGAAATGGTTCCAAGGTTGATGTGATCGCCGTCGGCACGGTCTCTCTTCAGTTACCATCGGGATTAGTGATGACCTTAAATAATTGTTATTTAGTGCATGCGTTGAGCATGAACATTATATTTGGATCTTGTTTATTGCGAGACGGTTACTCATTTAAGTTAGAGAATAATGGTTGTTCTATTTATATGAGTAATATATTTTATGGTCATGCACCCAATGTGAGGGGTTTGTTCATATTGAATCTCAATTGTGATGACACTCATATCCATCACATTGAGACCAAAAGATGTAGAGTTAACAATGATAGTGCCACTTTCTTGTGGCACTGGCAGTTAGGTCATATTGGTGTTATGCGCATGAAGAAACTCCATGCTGATGGACTTTTGGAGTCACTTGATATTGAATCACTTGACACATGCGAACCATGTCTTATGGGCAAGATGACCAAGACTCCATTCTCTAGAACTCAGCCTGTGCATTCGTTTTTTTGGTTTGATTCGGTTCGGTTTATACGGTTTTTGGTTTATACGTTTTTTTATACTTCGGTTTATACTGTTTTATACGTAGATACGGTTCGGTTTTGGTAATGACCTTTTAATTTCGGTTCGGTTTCGGTAATAACCAAAATAACCAAAGTTGACACGAATTTGTATATAATAAATAATATTTTGGTCACATGATTTGGTTCATGTATATACATTAGATTTTTTTGTGCAGCTTTGTTGAGCGCAGGTGGAGGGTCGTTACTCGTGCTGGGCTCTACAGGAGGAAGAGCTCAGGCTGAGGAAGAGCAGTTGCGTGCATGCTTTATTCAGCGCAGGTGGACGTACCAAAGCTTCCAGGTAGCGCATTAGCGTTGTATATGGGTCGAATAATTTAAGCCCAAACAGGCAACCGTGCACTGCTCGTTTGTCCGAGGCTCTGAGCTGCAGCTAGTGATTTAGTCCCACCTTGCTGAACCAAGCTGACATGCAGTGGACGGATGGCTATATAAGAAAGGGTGAGGAAGAGCTCAGCTCATATTGTCGCACATTAAATTGAACTTCGGTTTATTCGGTGTAACCGAACGGTTTTTGATTTTTAACCAAAAAAACCGAAGGTTAAATGGTTTCTGAAATTGAAAACTGAAACCAAAACCAGAACCTAAAAAAAATGAAATTTCGGTTTAGTTTTTGGTTTCCCGTTCGGTTTTGCACAGGATGATCTGGAACAATGGAGCGTGCAAGTGACTTGTTAGAGATCATACGTATTGATGTGTGTGGACCAATGAGCATAGAGGCACGTGGTGGATATCTTTATTTCCTCACCTTCACTGACGATTTCAGTAGGTATGGCTATATCGACTTGATGAAGCACACGTCTGAAACGTTTGAAAAGTTCAAGCAATTTCCGAGTGAAGCTGAAAATCATCGTAGCAAGAAGATCAAGTTCCTATCATCTGATAGAGGAGGTGAATATATGAGTTACGAGTTTGGTGCTCACTTAAGACAATGTGGAATTGTTTCACAATTTACACCGCCTGGAACACCACATCGCAATGGTGTGTCCGAACATCATAGTCGTACTTTATTAGATATGGTGCGTTCTATGATGTCTCTTACTGATTTTCCATTATCATTTTGGGGCTATGCATTGGAGACAGCTTCATTCACTTTAAATAGGGCACCATCAAAATCCGTTGAGACGACACCATACGAGCTATGGTATGGCAAGAAGCCAAAGTTGTCGTTTTTGAAAGTTTGGGGATGTGATGCTTATGTCAAAAAGCTTCAGCCTGAAAAGCTGGAATCCAAAGTGGAAAAGGGTGTCTTCATAGGTTACCTTAAAGAGACAATTGGGTATACCTCCTATCTCAGATCCGAGGGCAAATTGTTTGTCGCTAAGAACAGAGCTTTTCTTGAGAAAGAGTTTCTCTCGAAAGAATTGAGTGGGAGGAAGATAGAACTTGATGAGGTTACGGAACCTATGCTTCAACAAGATGGTGGCGCAGGGAAGAAAGATATTTCTGTCGAGGCAACACCAGTTGAAAAGGAAGCTAATGATGATGATCATGAAGCTTCAGATCAGGTTCCTGTCGGACCTCGCAAGTCGACAAGAGCACGTACTGCTCCGGAGTGGTACAGAAATCATGTCTTGTCAATCATGTTGTTGGACAACAATGAGCCTGCGAATTACGGAGAAGCAATGGTTGGCCTAGATTCCAACAGATGGTTAGAAGACATGAAATCCGAGATGTATGAAAACAAAGTATCAAATTTGGAAGTATTACCTGAAGGTCGCAAGGCTATTCAGAACAAATGGATCTTTAAGAAGAAGACGGACGCGGACGGTGATGACTCACAAGTATAGGGGATCTATCGTACCCTTTTCGATAAGTATGAGTGTCGAACCCAATGAGGAGTAGAAGGTATTGACAAGCGATCTTGAGCAAGGAATAAATGCAAGTACTTAAAGGTAAATTTTTATGGGTTTTCTAGTATAAGAAACAAGGAAATAAATGCAAGTAAAGTAAATGGTGCCGAGGTGCAACAAGTGGCCCAATTCTTTTGAACACAAAGGATAAGCCAAGGGACTAAATTTATAAAGACTAAGGCGTTCCTGAGGACACACGGGAGAGATAGTCAAGTGCTTTCGCCATATTCTGTCTAGTACTATGTTTTGTATTGATAAGTGTTATGTGAGTGGATCTTAACTAGTGCACCGTGTAGACTAAGAGAAGTACACTCTTATGATTAATCCCTCTTCCAAGCATCCGTAAATACAAGAGAGAATTTAAGGCAAAGCCTAACCATAGCAATAAGCTTTAGGATCCAATACTCCCTCATGCAAAAGTATGCAAACTTGGGTTCAGGTTTCTGTCACTCCGGCAACCCACCATAAGCATTCTTTATACACGATGCATTCCCCTAGGTCCTTAAAAAGGCGAAGTGGTATGTTGTCGACGTTCACATAACACCACTAGAATAATAACACCATAACTTAAATATCAATCAACACATATCACTTCAACATCATATGACTACTAGCATCTTGACTTTTCCCATGTCCTCAAGAACTAACGAAACTACTCACAAGACATAAAACAGATCATCATTAGAGGTGATGAAAATATGATTAACAATCTAGTCATAACAATAATCCTCCAACAAAACTCAATAGCATTCACCACAAAAGAGTAATCAACACCGGTAGAGTAGAGGGGACGAATAGTGCAAGGTACAACTCTGATTGCAATGGTGAAGTAGATGGGATGAAGATGGAGATGGTGCTGGTGATGGTGATGATGATATCGATGATGCCCCTGACGTTGGTGATGACGATGAGGATGATCTCCCCTTCCGGGAGGATTTCTCCCCGGCGGAATGTGCCCGCCGGAAAGTTCTTTTCTTCTCTGTAGGTTTTCGCCATGGAGCGGCGGTGGAACTGCGAAAAATCTTCTCTCCCCGTAACTTTTAGGTCAATAGGATCATATAGGTAAAAGGAGAGCACTAGAGGCGGGACCCACCACCCAGGCGGCCTCCTGGAATGGCCTAGGGGGGCCCGCGCCAGCAGGTCGCTTGGGTGACCTGTGGCCCCCTCTGACCCTTCTTTGGCCTGTCTTCTGGGTATGTTCGGAAACTTCTTCCCTCAAATTTTTAGTGCAGTTGGAGATGTTCTGATATTGCAACTCTTCGTGCTATTTTCTCCGCTGAATTCTGCGTCTGCTGTTTCGGCACCGGAAAGTTGTAAACTGTGTAAAATAAGCCAAAACCCTATAAGTACATCATCATGATGTGAAATATATCAATGAATAGAGACAAATTATGATACAAAATAGTGATGCATTTTGGACGTATCAAACGGTAATGTGACCATTGATGACGAGTTGATGGATATACTTCTCGCCCCTCGTTGGTTACCCCAAGTGGAAGGTGGAGATGTAGTCAGCAGCAGATTTCCCTTACACAGAGACTCTAAGGTTTATCGAACCAGAAGGACTCCTAGGCTCAACAAGTAGGTGTCTTCCACCCTCACGCTAGCAGAAGACGTGGACCTGCACACACAAAAAATAACTTTGCTCCCAACGAGTACAGATAGGTTGTCAATCTCTCCGGCCTTGTAGTTTGCAAAGGATCAAAACACAAACAGGAAAGTAATAGTGATTGCAACGGAAAAGTAAATGAAAGTGGTAAATGATGGAGGTGTAAACAATGATGGTGATATGGACCAGAGTCACATGATGTTCACTAGTGATGTCTCTCTCCCAAAAGACGATAAACAACTATGCTTGGGTAAATAAATCATAGTTGGGCAATTGAAAGAATTATGATCGCACCGCAATGCTAATTATGCTACTTGATAGTTAGAGGTTCAATAGTAATGGGCAGTACGCCAAGACAAGTAGACCATTTATTCATCAACATCTACTTACTAATCATCCACCTTGCGATATCAATCCATAACATCTCGTCGGTATTAAGTTGCGAGCCCCACCCAAAGTCTGAACTCAAAGCAATGGACAACTGCATTAACGAACTATGCATAAGGTAAACAGTCCTTGCAACCGTGGTCACAAGCACCATTGTTTTCTCCCTAGTGGCAACAAGCACATACCCTAGTCTCATGTTTCTATCACTCAAGCTAGACATCGAGGGGCATGAAACCACGATCATGCATAACGCTCCCTCTTTGAGTTACAATCTACTACTTGGCCAAAGCAATAAATAACAACGGAGAACATGCATGAATCACTAAGGAACATGATATAAAAGGATAATCAAATATATAAGTTATAACAATCTGAACATAATCTCATAATCCATCGGATCCCAACAAACCGAACATAGCAATAGCAAGAGAATTACATAGATGGCTTGATCATGTAGGGCAGCTCACAAGGACTAACCATTGAAGCACAAGATTGGAGAGAAGACATCACATAGCTACTGGTCATGGACTCATGGTCCAAGGAGGACTACTCACGGCACGTCCGGGAAGCGTCCATGGCGGTGGAGAAGCTCCCGGAGGTCAATCCTCCCTCTGGTAGGGTGTCGGGAAGAGGTCTCCTCACGCTCCCGATCTCGGAAGCGCTGCGGCGGTGGAACGATGGAGAAATTCACGATTCCAATTTTTTGAAGGGTTTCCTCTCGGGACTCTAAATATAGGCCAAAGGAGGGCACCGGAGGAGGTGGGACCCACCCAGGCGGCCTCCTGGCACGGCCTAAGGACTGGCCGCATCAGCAGGTCCCGTGGGAGGCCCCTGGCCCCCCTTTGGCCCATGTTCGGTGATCCGAAAACTTCTATTTCGCTGATTTTTTATATATGTTTTTTGAAATTTTTCGGGCTTCGGAAAATTGTGTAAAAGCCCCTGCAAAATAGACATCAGCACACAAAAACTGGCACTCAGTGCACTGAGTTAGTAGGTTAGTCCAAATATGTGTAAAATGATATAAAAGTGTAGCAAAACATATAACCATGTCACCCAAAAGATCATGGAACAAGCGGAAATTATAGATACGTTTGGGATGTATCAACTGTTTATAAAGCTTGACTTGTGGCAAAGTGTTTTTTACAAGTTCAATGAGTTGACTACGATGAGACATTCTCACCCGTAGCGATGCTTAAGTCCGTCTGAATCATGTTAGCAATAGCTACATTTTTTGATTATGAAATCTGGCAGATGGATGTAAAAACGGCGTTCCTTAACGGGTTTCTTAAGGAAGAGTAGTATATGACGCAACCCGAAGGTTTTGTTACTCCATAGAATGCTGACAAAGTGTGCAAGCTCCAGCGATCCATTTATGGACTGGTGGAAGCATCTCGGAGTTGTAATCGGCGCTTTGATGAGGTGATAAAGGCGTTTGGGTTTATACAAGTTTTTGGAGAAGCTTGTATTTACAAGAAAGTGAGAGGGAGCTCTATAGCGTTGCTAATATTATATGTGGATGACATATTGCTGACTCGAAACAATGTAGAGTTTCTGGAAAGCATAAAGGATTACTTGAATAAAAAATCAATGAATGACCTAGGAGAAGCTGCTTACATATTGGGCATAAAGATGTATAGAGATAGGTCAAGGCGCCTAATAGCTCTTTCACAAAGCACATACCTTGATACAGTTTTGAAGAAGTTCAAAATGGAACAATCGAAGAAGGGGTTCTTGCCTATGTTACAAGGTATAAAGTTGAGTAAGACTCAATGTCCAGTAACTGCAGAAGATAGAGAAAAGATGAGTGTCGTCCCCTATGCTTCAGCAATAGGGTCTATCATGTGTGTAATGTTGTGCACAAGACCGGATGTCAGCCTGGCCATAAGTATCGCACCCAGGTTTCAAAGGGATCCAGGAATGAAACATTGGGCAGTGGTCAAGAATATTCTGAAGTACCTGGAAAGGACTAAGGAAATGTTTCTCGTTTATGGAGGTGACGAAGAGCTCGTCGTAAAGGGTTACGTTGATGCAAGCTTTGACATTGATCCGGATGACTCTAAGTCTCAAACCGGATACGTATTTATTCTTAAGGGGGTGCGGTAAGTTGGTGCAGTTCCAAGCAAAGCGTCGTAGCTGCTTCTACATGCGAAGCGGAGTACATAAGTGCCTGAGCGGCGGTTAAGGAGGGTGTCTGGATGAAGCAGTTCATGTCAGATCTTGGAGTAGTGCCAAGTGCACTGGACCCAATCAATCTGTTCTGTGACAACACTGGTGCCATTGCTCTATCCAAGGAACCAAGGTTTCACAAGAAGACCAGACGCGTAAAGCGATGCTTCAATGCCATCCGCGATTACATCAAGGAGGAAGACATAAATATTTGCAAAGTGCACATGGATCTGAGTGTTGCAGATCCGTTGACTAAACCTCTTCCACGAGCAAAGCATGATCAACACCAGAACTGTATGGGTGTTAGGTTCATTACATTGTAAATCACATAGAGATGTGAAGCTAGATTATTGACTCTAGTGCAAGTGGTAGACTGTTGGAAATATGCCCTAGAGGCAATAATAAAATAGTTACTATTATATTTCCTGCTTCAAGATAATCGTTTATTATGCATGCTATAATTGTATTGAATGGAAACATAAATGCATGTGTGGATATATAGACAAAACAATGTCCCTAGTGGGCCTGTAGTTGACTAGCCTGTTGGTCAAGGATGGTTAAGATTTCCTAGTCATAGACAAGTGTTGTCACTTGATGATGAGATCACATCATTAGGACAATGATGTGATGGAGAAGACCCAAACTATAAACGTAGCATATGATCGTGTCGTTTTGTTGCTATTGTTTTCTGCATGTCAAGAATACATTCCTATGACCATGAGATCATGTCACTCACTGACACCGGGGGAATGCCTTGTGTGTATCAAACGTCGCAACATTACTGGGTGACTATAAAGGTACTCTACAGGCATCTCTGAAGGTGTCCGTTGAGTTAGCATGGATCAAGACTGGGATTTGTCACTCCGTGTGACGGAGAGGTATTTCGGGGCCCACTCGGTAACACAATATCACAAACAAGCCTTGCAAGCAATGTGACTAAATAGTTAGCCACGTGATCTTGTATTATGGAACGATTAAAGAGACTTGCTAGTAACAAGATTGAAATAGGTATGGCGATACCGACGATCGAATCTCGGGCAAGTAACATAAGGAAGGACAAAGGGAATGATATACGGGATTGTGTGAATCCTTGACATAGAGGTTCAACGATAAGATCTTCATAGAATATGTAGGATCCAATATGGACGTCCATGTCCCGCTATTGGGTATTGACCGGAGAGTGTCTCAGTCATGTCTACACAGTTCTCGAACCCGCAGGGTCTGCACACTTAAGGTTCGGTGACGTTTTCGGTATATTTGAATTATTGATGTTGATAACCGAATGTTGTTCAGAGTCCCGGATGAGATCTCGGACATCACGAGTGTCTCCAAAATGGTCTGGAAACGAAGATTGATATGTAGGATTGTTGCATTTTGCTTCCGAAAAGATTTCGGGCATTACCAGTAAAGTATCGGGAGTGACGAATGGGTTACAGGGTGTCGGCAAGTGACGAATGGGTTCCGGGGCATTAGCGGTAAAGTATTGGGAGTGACAAATGGGTTCTGGGGTGTCAACGAGTGACGAATGGATTCTGGGGCATTACCGGTAAAGTTTCTGGAGTGATGAATGGTCACACGGTGGCTCACCAGCTCGCGCCATACCACAGCGAGTACGCCTGCTTGGCGTGCCCCGGGAACGGGGTCCAGGGGTCCCCTTAGGTGGGGGCGGATCGCCGCCCTCCTGGGGCGATCCGTCCTGTGTGGCCTGAGAAGGCCGCGAAGCGCGTGCTTGAGTGGGTGCCTTGAAAGGCGCCGACTTGTCCTTGGACGTGGCCGCGTCGTCGGTTGGTCGAGCGGTTGTGTCCTTCGACACACCAGGGCGAGGATGATCGCCGTGGCCGCGGGACACTCCACTCATCTCGGTTTGTTCTCCAGAATGTTGTGGAAGCTCGGGGCCTCCATCTCCTTGTCTCGCGCCCACCCCTCCTCCTGCCCCCGCCGGGGCCGGAGGGCTGGGTGTGGGAGCATTGGTCGCCGGAGCGTCCCTTTTCTTGGGGGCCATGGCTATGAAGAAGAGGTGGTGCGGAGATACCTTCCCCCCCCCCTACCTGGCGCGCCAAAGATGTCGGCGACTGCGAGGTCGACACTTATGGGAATCAACGTGAAACCCTTGTGATCGTAGGGCGGGGAGAGGTGACGTGAAGAGCAGAGCTAACAATCAACACCCGGCATGCCTTTTTACCCAGGTTCGGGCCGCTTACGCGTAAAACCCTACGTCCTGCTTGTCTGGTTGTATTAAGCGTTTTGTTGTTGATTGTTACAGTGATCGTTGATGATCGTCTTAAGGGTCCATCTCCCAAAAGTCTAACCCCTTCGAAATGAGCTAAGGGCCTCCTTTTATAGGCAAAGGGGTCACCTACATTGCTCGGTTGTAGGTTCACAAGGAGTTACAGTGAACCTAGGGCGGTTCTTATCCATCTACCGTTGTCATGTGCATTAAATTCACGTCCTGTCCTTGTCTGCGATGTGCTGGTGAAGACACATATCCAGGTGTTTCGACACCTGGACGCTACGCTGGCGCATGCGGAATACGCTGGCACTTGGGGCGGTGGCACTGTGGCAAGGGTGGTTGCCCACGAGTAGCCAGGCCCGTCATCCCGGCAAGGAGCTTGCCGGGGCCTTGAGTCTTCCTGCCGGCAAGGGAGCTTGCCGGGGGCTTGAGTCGTCATCTTGGCAAGGGAGCTTGCCAGGGTCTTGTACTTGCTGAGTTCATCACGCCCTCCAGATGGGCGCGACCTTGATCATCTTCCCGGCAAGGCAGGCTTGCCGAGGCCTTGATAATCTTGGGGGTTGCATCTTGACTGGGTCCTGCCATGCCCTATCGACAAGGGCTTTTTGCGCCCGTGCACAAATCTGGGGCACTAGGGACCCCAGTCTTTAGTGCACCGACACAAGCCCCGGGGCCTGGGCCACCCATGCATGCGAAGCGTTGTTGGACCAGGCCCAAAGAGGTGCACCAGCCTTCGTGGCTGGATCCGCTGGCAGTTGCTTTTCCCCACGTCGCGCATTGAACGCGCGGAGGGGGGAGTCATGCGCAGTGGCCTAGGTGGCCGCGAGCGTGGAGAACCGTTGGTCGAGTAGGCAAAGGGTCGGCCCGCGTCTCCATAAGAGGGGGAAACGCGAGGTTCCCTAGCCCACTGTTCCCAGTCCTTCTCCAATCTCAAGCGTCGCCGCCGTGACCTCCCTTGGCCAGAGCTTCCACACGCCTCCCCTTCCTCCCTGAGGTTTTGCTTCGGGCGGCAGCGTCCATCTTCTGTTGTCGCTATGCCGCCAAAGGCCTCAAGAGGAAAGGCCGCCGCCATAGAAAAGGAGTTGGCGAGGCTGCAGAAGAAGTATGCCTACTTCCCAAGGGTCTGGATATGGACACTCTGAAGAGCCGCTACCAGATCATGTGGGTTGTCGAGACCAAGGCGCATCCGACTATTGGGGAATGTTGCATGGGAAACAAAAAAAATCCTACGCACACGAAGACCTATCGTGGTGATGTTCATCTACGAGAGGGAGATCAGATCCACATACTCTTGTAGATCGCTAAGCGGGAAGCATTAAGAAATGCGGTTGATGTAGTGCAACAACTTCGTGATTCAAATAACCGTCGTCCCACGATCCGTTCCGATCTAGCACCGAATGGACGGCACCTCCACGTTCAGCACATGTACAGCTCGATGACGATCTTCGCCTTCTTGATCCAACAAAACAGACGGGAAAGTAGATGAGTTCTCCGGAAGCGTGACGACGCGCAGGTGATGGTGATGATCCATTCCTGCAGGGCTCTGCCCGAGCCCCGCAGAAAACCGATCTAGAGGAAGAACTACGAAGTAGAGGTTTAGGGTTGCACGTAGAAAAGTTGTGTCTCAAAAACCCTAAAACCTCTAGTATATATAGGAGGAGGGGAGGGGCTAGCCTTGGGGCTCAAGAGAGCCCCTAGGGCTTATATGTGATGTTGTATTACCGAGTGGGCCCCGAGATACCTCTCCGTCACACGGAGTGACAAATCCCAGTCTTGATCCATGCTAACTCAACGGACACCTTTGGAGATACCTGTAGAGCACCTTTATAGTCACCCAGTAACGTTGTGACGTTTGATACACACAAGGTATTCCTCCGGTGTCAGTGAGTTACATGATCTCATGGTCATAGGAATGAATACTTGACACGCAGAAAACAATAGCAACAAAATGACATGATCACATGCTACGTTCATAGTTTGGGTCTTGTCCATCACATCATTCTTCCAATGATCTGATCCAGTCATCAAGTGACAACACTTGCATAAGGTCAGAAAACCTTAACCATCCTTGATCAACTGTCTAGTCAACTAGAGGCTTACTAGGGACATTGTTTTGTCTATATATACACACATGCATTTATGTTTTCATTCAATACAATTATAGCATGGATAATAAACGATTATCTTGAAACAGGAAATATAATAATAACTATTTTATCATTGCCTCTGGGGCATATTTCCAACAGTCTCCCACTTGCAATAGAGTCAATAATCTAGTCTGACATCGCCATCCACTTTACATTGGAATGAATCTAACACCCATATAGTTCTGGTGTTGATCATCCTTCGCTCGTGGAAGAGGTTTAGTCAGCGGATCTGCAAATATTTATGTCGTCCTCCTTGATGTAATCGCGGATGGCATTGAAGTGTCACTTTATGTGTCTGGTCTTCTTGTGAAACCTTGGTTCCTTGGATAGAGAAATGGCACCAGTGTTGTCAAAGAACAGATTGATTGGGTTTAGTGCACCTGGCATTACTCCAAGATCTGACATGAACTGCTTCTTCCAAACACCCTCCTTAGCCGCCTCTGAGGCAGCCATGTACTCTGCTTCACATGTAGAATCTGCTACGACGCTTTGCTTGGAACTGCACCAGCTTACCGCACCTCCATTAAGAATAAATACGTATCTTGTTTGAGACTTAGAGTCATCCGGATCAGTGTCAAAGCTTGTATCGTTGTAACCCTTTACAACGAGCTCTTCGTCACCTCCATAAACGAGAAACATTTCCTTAGTCCTTTTCAGGTACTTCAGAATATTCTTGATCGCCGCCCAGTGTTCCACTCCTGGATCACTTTGAAACCTTCTTGCCATACTTACGGCTAGGCTCACATCCGGTCTTGTGCACAAGATTGCATACATGATAGACCCTATGGCTGAAGCATAGGGATGGTACTCATCTTTTCTCTATCTTTTGCAGTCACCGGACACTGAGTCTTACTCAACTTTATACCTTGTAACACTGGCAAGAACCCCTTCTTGGATTGCTCCATTTTGAACTTCTTCAAAACTTTATCAAGGTATGTACTTTGTGAAAGTCCTATTAGGCGCCTTGATCTATCTCTATAGATCTTAATGCCTAATATGTAAGCAGCTTCTCCTAGGTCTTTCATTGAAAAACATTTGTTCAAGTAATCCTTTACGCTCTCTAAAAACTCCACATTGTTTCCAATCAGCAATATGTCATCCACATATAATATTAGAAATGCTACAGAGCTCCCACTCACTTTCTTTTATATACAAGATTCTCTAACAACTTGTATAAACCCAAACGCCTTGATCACTTCATCAAAGCACTTATTCCAACTCCGAGATGCTTGCACCAGTCCATAAATGGATCGCTGGAGCTTGCATACTTTGTTAGCATTCTTTGGACCGACAAAACCTTCGGGTTGCATCATATACAACTCTTCCTTAAGAAAACCGTTTAGGAACGCCGTTTTGACATCCATCTGCCAGATTTCATAATAGAAAAATGCAGCTATTGCTAACATGATCCGGATGGACTTAAGCATCGCTACCGTTGAGAATGTCTCATCGTAGTCAACTCCTTGAACTTGTGAAAACCCCTTTGCCACAAGTCGATCTTCATAAACGGTCACATTACCGTCTGCGTCCGTCTTCTTCTTAAAGATCCATTTATTCTGAATAGACTTGCGACCTTCAGGTAATACTTCCAAAGTCCACACTTTGTTTTCATACATAGATCCCATCCCAGACTTCATGACTTCTAACCATTTGTTGGAATTCGGGCCCACCATTGCTTCTCATAATTCGCACGCTCATTGTTGTCTAACAACATGATGGATAAGATAGGATTCTCGTACCACTCAGGAACAGTACGTGATCTTGTCGACCTACGAGTTCCGACGGTAACTTGATCTGAAGCTTCATGATCATCATCATTAGCTTTCTCGTCAACCGGTGTTGCCTCGACAGAGATTTCCCTCTGCCCTGTGCCACCATATAGAGGGAGCAGAGGTTCCACAACCTCATGAAGTTCTATATTCCTCCCACTCAATTCTTTCGAGAGAAACTCCTTTTCAAGAAAAGTTCTGTTCTTAGCAGCAAACACTTTGCCCTCGGATCTGAGATAGAAGGTGTACCCAACTGTCTCTTTTGGGTAACCTCTGAAGACACACTTTTCCGCTTTGGGTTCCAGCTTTTCAGGCTGAAGCTTTTTGACATAACCATCACATCCCCAAACTTTAAGAAACGACAACTTTGGCCTCTTGCCATGCCATAGCTCAAATGGTGTCGTCTCAACGGATTTTGATGGTGCCCTATTTAAAGGGAATGCTGTTGTCTCTAATGCATAACCCCAAAACGATAATGGCAAATCGGTAAGAGACATCGTAGATCGCACCATATCTAACAAAGTACGATTACGACGTTCGGACACACCATTACACTCTGGTGTTCCAGGCGGTGTCAACCATGAAACGATTCCACATTGTCTTAAGTGAGCACCAAACTCGAAACTCAGATATTCACCCCCTCAATCAGATCGTAGGAACTTGATCTTCTTGTTACAATGATTTTCAACTTCACTCTGAAATTTCTTGAACTTTTCAAACGTTTCAGACTTGTGCTTCATCAAGTAGATATATCCATACCTACTCAAATCATCAGTGACGGTGAGAAAATAACGATATCTGTCGTGTCGTGGTTTTATCACGGCAGATGTCCTCATGAATGGACTTAAAGATGGAGCCATCGCACCTTGGTGGCGACTCAAAGGGGGTGAGCGAAAGCAAGACTCAGATTTACCCAGGTTCGGCCCCTCGTGAGGAGGTAAAAGCCTACGTCCTGCTTTGTGTGGATTGATGGTGGTTTCGATTACAAGGAGGGCGTAACTCGCCTGACCTAGCTCTCGATTCTCTCAAACTTGCCTGACCTTCCCCTGGGACTCGCCTTTATATACAGGTCGAGGCCCTAGGGTTTACAAATTCCTGCCATCCTACTCTTGGTAGGTTTCCTTATCTCTAAGTCGCCGTGTTCCCCATGATCGGGAGCTTCCTTGACGTTCCATCATTCACATGGTCTGTTTGAACCGCCCTACAACTCCTGGGCCACAAGGCGCATAATCAAAGGTGAGTCGCCCCTTTGGTGACCCGGTCCATTAAGGGTGGGTTACCCACAGGTAATATCCCCACCATTAGGCCCCAGATTGTCGTGAATTCATTCGTGTCAATAAACTCCCATCAATCTTGGGGCGACTCTCCTCATTTCCAGCCTTTGGCGAACGCTGAGCCGCCATCCATGGTATTCAACCTGAGTCGCCATACAGTATTAAAGGGTGTCGCTTCATCCCCTTGGTTCCAGTCCCCAAACACTGTAACCATCAGCGAATCTTTCACTGATAATTGCTTATCCCGGAAATCCATGCGCCATCATTGCGTTTACTGACTTGTCGCCTCGATCTCCGCCTTGACTGCCTCGTTTTCTGTTCCTGCCCTTTAAATAGTAAGAGAAATGGGGGGGGAGAGAAACCCCGTCACCAACCCCCATCTCATCTTCGTCTTCGTCTTCGTTGTGCTCTTCGTCTCCGCGCACCGACATCCCGGCACCATCTCCGAGCTCCAGTGCCTCGGCGTCGTCCCCGGCTCCTGGAGTTCTTCTCCATCGACTGCGACTCTTCGGGCACCAAGGAACACGAAGCTCCAAGCCTTCGTTCCCGGCGGCGATCTCCTGTTGACAGGTACACACCTTCCCCCTCTTAGGTCTAGACCGAGAGCGCCATGACCGTAGCTTCCTTGCGAGCTAGCTCCATAATAGGATGAACGCCTCGAACTATTTCAGATCTATTCCCCGCTCCAGCGATTGGCTTTAGATAGCAACAGGCGTCGGCCATTTTAATCACGTCCTCCTACTAGTTCAAACCCATGTACTGTTTGACCAACACTGTAGTTGTACTATATGCGTAGTTCATCACCATTACTTCAGGCGATATCTTCCTATTTTAATCCGTCCGTAGATCCATAATTTACCGCCTGTGTGTAGAAACATGTTTATTCACATGTTGAGAATATCTGTAAGGAAAAGAACGCTTCTAAGAGTCGCCATTTAACTTCAGCCTTCATGGCGACTTAGTATCATTACTGTAGCCAGGATGCTCTTTCTTCCAGTCTGGAGGGCGAGTTAGAACAACCCCCATAGATATACTCGTAGATCGCCCAAATAACGGGCTACGATACACGTCAACTGTTTGGCGAGTTAACAAACCCTTTGCGAACACCATAGGCCCGTACCAGCGGGTTAGAATATTTTGGCGGGTTAACAAAACCTTTGTGAACACCAAAGACCCGTACCAGCGGGTTAGAATATACTCTAGTCTTTTGCTGAGTCGCCCTGTACTCCATTCTTTTTTTGGTAGTCATGACAATTACAAGGTCTGATTGGTTGCCAACCAAAGTCGACGATGCCACGCTCGAGAAATACGTTCAGGCGGGTCTCCTCGACAATAAGGAAACTATTGGTTGGAGAACCGCCCCGGGCGAGCTGACCCCCAACCCCGCTCCAGGTGAAGTAGTGATCTTCACCGATTACCTTGAGCGTGGATTCAAGCCGCCTGGGTCAAAGTTTTCCGGGACGTCCTGCATTTCCTCAACCTCCATCCTCAAGACCTAGGATCCAATTTCATCAGCAATTTATGCCAGTCCAGGTCTTCTGTGAAGTGTATTTGCAGAAAGAACCCATGATCCCTTTGTTCTGGAACTTCTTCCACCTAAATCGCCATACCGAGTTCCCCAACGGTCCCAACCACGAGCTTGGAAGAGTTAACGTCCAGAGACGCCGTGAGCATGGATTTCCGATCGTTCTTTTGCCCAGCCATCCCAAAGGCTGGGCTGACTCATGGTTCTACTACCGAGATACCTCTCCACCAGGCGAGAACCCTCTCCCGGGCTTCAGAGCAGAATGCCTGCCTATGGATTTCAAATTCCCTCACAAGCTCATCGAAGAAGAAGAATCGGAGTTCATCCCACTCTTTTCAGATCTGAAATTCCTGAACAACAACGGGCTCATCGGGATTGACCTATTCCGCTACTGGATAGAATGGAATATCCTTCCCTTGAGTCGTCACGAGGGGCTGATGTACGATTACGATGGCACTTTAGACCATCCATAGCACGTCAGTCGCCGCCATCTCTCAGAGAGCGAAATCGTCGGAGTCATTAAGAAGATGACCGGCGAGTCTCTGGAAGAATGCGCCAGGATCGGCCTTAAAGGCTTCTGCCGTGCCAACCCGGTGCCACCAGTAAGAATCTAAGCCACCGCTTGTCTTGTTTATACTTAACAACCTTTGTGGTTAAAGGCCTACCTCTGTCTTTTCAGAAAACCGATGTGTTTTGGCAGAGGGGACCCAAAATTGTCGCCCCGAAGTCCACCAAGGTGCCAACCAACAAGAAGAAAACGGTGAGCAAGAAGAAAACCGCCACAAAAGATTCATCTTTTGTCGGCGACTCTCATCCAAACGAGGCACATTCATAGGTAAGGCTTTTTCCTTGTCCCTTATCTATGTGTTCCGAGTTAAGTTTATACCATATATCCTTACATTTAGGACGATGATGATGAGAGTAAGAATGATGCACTCGAGGTAATTCCCATTTCTTCCGACTCACCTTCTTCTTGCCCTAGACCAGCTAGGCGGATCTGCGGAAAAGTGCCCATGTCTCACCCTCATGCTTATATGGACCCTGATTTCCTTTTGAAGAAAGCAAGATTCACCCCCTCTCGCAAGACCCATAGTTGCTCTGGCGACTTGATCACTGGACTTCCCGAGAAGACAACCGGTCGAAAACGCACCAGTGAGGTACATCTTTGTTTTGTTATATCTTTTGCCGTGTGAAATATGACTCGCCATTTTTGTGAACTTCAAGTCTTTGTCCTGTTAGACTTCTCCTCCCACATCTGGCGACTCGGCCATCTCTGCTCTCCCGCTGATGATTCGTGTACAAGGGTAAGTCTTCTTTGTTAACCCAATTTTTCTAATCAATGAGATGTTCTTTTAACCTTGGTGCTTTTCGTCGTAGGGCACAAGCAAAGAGGAGAAAAATCGGCGACTCTCCTTCTGCACACCGAACATCTGATGCCTTAGGCACAGGCACCTCTGTTCCTGAGGCTGAAGAGGAGCAAAAAGCGGCTTGTGACATTCCTGCAGGCGATATTCCCGACGCCCGGGATGACTCGCCCGTCATTTTGAAGGAGACCGCTGGCCAGAGTAACCCATCAAGCCCTCTCAAGGAGACCGACGATACTGACGTCGTGGTTACCGGCGTTGGCTACTGTACTCCCCCAACTGTCGTGCTTTCCAAACATTCTTCGAAGGCAAGTCGCCTTTCCCCTGATGGCGACGCAGTACCCCTCAAGCTCCCTGAATACGAGAAGCTGGAATTCGACCAGATTTGCTCCGGCTTCACAAGTCACCTGGAGAGGGATTTTGAGCTGAACAAAAGTCTGCTCCGCCTTATGAGGACAAAACACGAGGTATGTTGGTGTATTTTCCTATACTCATTAGCCTTCCAAGGACCGGCTCATCTTTCGGAAGATGAGTCGGCTCTTGCCTTAGAAAAACTTCTACCTGTAGCCCCCAAGGGTCGGGTCATCTTTTCAGAAGATTAGTCGGGTCTTGCGTTAGAGAACTTCAACATGTAGCCCCTAAGGGTCGGGTCATGTTTTCAGAAGATTAGTCGGGTCTTGCATTAGAGAACTTCAACCTGTAGCCCCCAGGGCCGGGTCATCTTTTCAGAAGATGAGCCGGGTCTTGTATTAAAAAACTTCAACCTGTAGCCCCCAAGGGTCGGGTCATCTTTTTAGAAGATGAGCCGGGTCTTGTATGTGGTAATACTTTTGATAAAAAATCATACATTAGCCCCCAAGTGTTAGGAGTATTGCTTGCAAAAATTCTGAGACTTGTCTCCCCAAATATTATGTGCAAGAGTCTATGGCCCAGAGTGAGTCGGCGTTAGCCGACTTAAATAAAAACTTGGCTGGTCAACAGGATGCTTACTCCGAGTTGGAGGCAAAATTCCGCTTGCTGCAAGGCCGATTTAGAAAAAATGAAGGTCAGCCAGAAAAAATTTGAGAAGAAAGCCATGGCCGATCAAGCCGCTATCTTGAAGCGTGCTGAGCAGGCAGAAGAAAAACTGGAAGCCGCCTAACAGGAGCTGACCGGCTTAAAATAGCATGTGTGCAATATGAGAGTCGCCATGTTTGGTAAGCTTGATCTTTCAACTCTTTTGACTAACCAGTTTGGGATCAAAAATTTATCAGATACTTATGTCCCCTTTGCAGGCGCCTGAGCTGTCAATCTGCCAGACGACTGTCTGCTTAAATTGAGAGCCATATATACCTTTGCTAAGCAGCTGTACACCGGAGGCGTGTTATCAATCAAGGCAGTGATGGGTAGCAAGGGACCCATAATGACCATCAAGAAAATGCTTGGCTTCTTGTCCACTCTGCCTCCTCAAATAGAAGAATTAAAGAGATCGGCCGCCCGAACAGGAGTGTTAAACACCCTGAGTCGGTGGCTAGCGTACGCCACGGAGCTCAAAACCGAGGAAATAGTCACCGGCTACCCCGAGCTGAAAGACGATAGGTCAGAATTCACCGAGATGGACTATCACCGGACCATCATAAAATCTCGGTATGCGGCGACTCAACTAGCGGCCAGTTTGGATCTGAAGAAGTATCAAGCCGTCTACGACGAACACAAAAAGAAGTTGACGCCTCCTTCATATGAAATTTCTAGCATGGTTCCTAGCCGTCCCAAGAATCCTTTTGATCTTGACTTGGACCTGTCTCTCTTCCTGGCTGAGGAAGACAAGTTCATCGCCTTGTCCAAGTGTAACTGGAAATTGGGCGACTTACGGATTGAAGGCGGAGAAAGCTCAAGGCAAGGCGACTCGACGGCGGCCTGACTCGCCCATGGATCCTTCCTTTGCTGGGGAATGATACCCATTCTGGCCATACGAGCCATGTAATTATCTTGCTAGTGTGTGTGTAACACCAAACATGCTGTATTGTCTTTTGGATAGAACCATTTGTAGTCCTTGAATCCTATGCATGACTCGCCTGCAACATTTTCATAAACCAAGAAATGGCTCCAAAGTTGTCCTAGTATGTTAGGAAAACGGTAGCTAATTCAGCAAGTGCATATCCAGGAAGAAACCAGCCCACTAGATCATGGCAAGAGATAACTTAGCCCCTAGGATATGGCGAGAAAGAAATCAGCTCCTAGGTTATGGGAAAAAAATATGAGCCGGGGCGAGTTACAATAAAAAACCAGTTCAAAGGATAATTTTATCAACTGAATGAGTTTGATAGGATAAGACGAGTTTGCAAAACTCTAATGTTACCCTTAGGAAACTTTTGCCAACAAGCCTCGTTGTTGTAGACCGGCTGATGAGGCGCGAGTCAAGCTTCTGTGAAGCAGGTTCAATGAACCAATGGTTTCTCTATTTTCCATGTGTGACTCTGGCCGGTAACTTTTATGTTTTAACCAAGGCGAGTTCAGGGTCCAAATAACGGGTTGACTCACCTTGAGTACATAGGTCCATGTGGCGACTTGTTCAACACATAGTCCAGTATAACCATTTGTAATGCGGTAATTTTTCGCTAGCCAAGAGGGTATTCAGGCTGAACTCAATGAGTGGAAGCCCCCAAGTGACCTATGGTTTAGGAAGCAACCAGGCATAGGATTACACAAGCGTATACGCTCTTACTGCAAAACGACTTGGGGACTAGTAGCCCCCAAGTAAGCCGGTTTACTTCTCAAAAACTGTAACATCCTGTTTTTGCTTTCCTGACTACTTGACTTATTTCAAAATTTAGGACCAATTAAAAATTTTGTGAGTGCTTGTGATGCTTGGAGTGACTATTGTTTGCATGTTTGCTTGAATGCATGTGATTGCCCCCCCCCTTAATTCTTGCCATCCTCCTAAGCACCACCTCATTCCATGATCTCCTGCCTAATGATCATGCCATGTGTTTAGGATAAATATCTATTTTCACCAAATATTATTTTCACCAAAAAGCATTTCTTTAAATTAAACTTTCAAACCCTTGAGATGAGGTTTGTACTACTAGTCCTCAAATTAGGGAATTTCTTTTGCACCAATACTTTTATTTAAAACCTATCATCAAAAAGTCTTCCAAAAACCATCCTATTACTATTTTAAAAGTTATTTTATTATTTTATTTAAAAGCCTTTCTATGAGGCCAGAAATGGTCCCTATGAGGCCAGAAATGGTCCCGGCTGGCGGCGACTCAACTTGCTGCAAGTCTGGACTTATCAAAGTATCAGGTTGCTTATGATAGCAAGAACAAGAAGGTCAACCCGCCAACCTTTGTGACGACCAGCTTAACTCCTCGCGACCCAAGAACCCTTTTGACTTGGACGCAGATCTTGCATCAATCCTGACCGATGAAGATGACTTCGCGGCTCTGTCCAAGTGCAACTGGGTACTGGGCGACTTGCAAATTGAGGTTGGCCAAAGCTCACACAAAATGACCCCAAGGCGCCAGCAGAATAAACTTCATTGATTTGGCCTGAGAGCCATGTAATAGGTCTTTTTCATGAGTCGGTACTGTTTTTGTGATACTTTCGGAAGAATCTTTATACCGCCCTTAAGGCGATTTGAAATATTGGATCTGCCATTTGAAAATCCTTTATAATGCTTAATCCGCCATGGATGAAGTGATTTTGATCATCAACCTGTTTTAAACTTGAAAAAACATATGTGAAACCAGATAAATGTCAACAAATATTTTCAAGATGAACCAGGAAAAAGGTTTGAAAAACCTCGTGGCAATGCCATGAAGAAAAAATAAAAATAGCAATTTCGTCGGCTCATAAGGTCGCGACAGGATGGGCCGAGTCAGAAAGCTCAAGCACACACCCTAAATGACAGTTTCGTCGGCTCATAAGGTCGCGACAGGATGGGGCGAGTCAGAAAGCTCAAGCACACACCCTAAGATGATGGTTTCGTCGGCTCATAAGGTCACGACAGGATGGGGCGAGTCAGAAAGCTCAAGCACGCACCCTAAGATGATGGTTTCGTCGGCTCATAAGGTCGCGACGGGATGGGGCGAGTCAGAAAGCTCAAGCATGCACCCTAAGATGATGGTTTCGTCGGCTCATAAGGTCGCGACAGGATGACGCGAGTCAGAAAGCTCAAGCACGCACCCTAAGATGATGGTTTCGTCGGCTCATAAGGTCGCGACAGGATGGGGCGAGTCAGAAAGCTCAAGCACACACCCTAAGATGATGCTTTCGTCAGATCATAAGGTCGCGACAGGATGGGGCGAGTCAGAAAGCTCAAGCACACACCCTAAGATGATGGTTTCGTCAGCTCATAAGGTCGCGACAGGATGGGGCAAGTCAGAAAGCTCAAGCATGCACCCTAAGATGATGGTTTCGTCGGCTCATAAGGTCGCGATAGGATGGGGCGAGTCAGAAAGCTCAAGCACGCACCCTAAGATGATGGTTTCGTCGGCTCATAAGGTCGCGACAGGATGGGGCAAGTCAGAAAGCTCAAGCACGCACCCTAAGATGATGGTTTCGTCGGCTCATAAGGTCGCGATAGGATGGGGCGAGTCAGAAAGCTCAAGCACACACCCTAAGATGATGGTTTCGTCGGCTCATAAGGTCGCGACAGGTTGGGGCGAGTCAGAAAGCTCAAGCACACACCCTAAGATGATGGTTTCGTCGGCTCATAAGGTCGCGACAGGATGGGGCGAGTCAGAAATCTCAAGCACACACCCTAAGATGATGGTTTCGTCGGCTCATAAGGTCGCGACAGGATGGGGCGAGTCAGAAAGCTCAAGCACGCACCCTAAGATGAGGGTTTTGTCGACTCATAAGGTCACGACAGGATGGGGCGAGTCAGAAAGATCAAGCACGCACCCTAAGATGATGGTTTCGTCGGCTCATAAGGTCGCGACAGGATGGGGCGAGTCAGAAAGCTCAAGCACACACCCTAAGATGATAATTCTGTCGGCTCATAAGGTCACAACAGGATGGAAAAAATTGATCTTTAATTAAGAAGCCCCCAAGTCGGGAAGCATTTTAATTTTATTACTTTATAATGAAACTGGAAAACTTACAAAATGCAGAGCTTAAGAGCTCAAGTGTAATAAGGCCGCAAGTGGGCAATATTCCAAGGGCGAGTTGACTCAACTTCCGTGGTTGGCCGGTTAGGCCGAAGATCCACTAGATAATAAGAGCCATTGCGAAGGTTCTTGCTGACGATGAACGGTCCTTCCCATGGTGGTGACAACTTATGCATGCGAGCACGGTCTTGTATTAACCGAAGAACTAAGTCGCCTTCCTGAAAGGTCCGGCTCTTAACCCGGCGGTTGTGATAACGCCGTAGATCTTGTTGATAGATGGCCGAACGGGCCGCAGCCAGGTCACGTGCCTCTTCTAAAGCGTCCAAGGAATCTTGACACGCCAGCTCATTGTCTTGCTCCACATATGCGGCGACTCTAGGCGAATCATGCCTTATGTCAGTAGGAAGAACGGCTTCTGCTCCGTAGACCAAAAAGAAAGGGGTAAAACCCGTGGACCGGTTCGGGTGGTCCGGATACTCCACAGCACCGAAGGCAATTCTTCGACCCAACATCCTGGGGTTTTCTCCAGGGGAGCCATGAGTCGGGGCTTAATTCCTCGTAAGACCTCCTGATTTGCCCGTTCCGCCTGCCCATTAGATTGTGGGTGAGCAACCGCAGAAACATCAAGCCGGATATGCTCTCGACGGCAAAACTCCTGCATCGCCCCTTGGGACAGGTTAGTACCATTATCAGTAATCATACTATGTGGATATCCAAACCGGAAGATCAGCTTCTTCAAGAACTTGACTGCTGTCTCCACATCGCAAGTTCCAATAGGTTCCGCCTCAACCCACTTGGTGAACTTGTCAACCGCCACCAGCAAATGGGTTTTCTTATTGGAAGACATTTTAAAGGGGCCGACCATGTCTAACCCCCAGACCGCAGAAGGCCAAGTGATGGGAATCATTCTTAATTCTTGAGCCGGCACATGAGCCTGTCGTCCATAACGCTGGCATCCCTCGCACCGACGAACTATATCCTCTCCATCTGCATGAGGCGTCAGCCAGAAGAAACCATGACGGAAAGCTTTTGACACCAGAGAGCGTGACCCGGCATGATGCCCACAATCTCCGGAATGAATGTCATTTAAGATTATGCATCCTTCTTCGGAGGAAATGCATCGTTGAAAAACTCCAGAGGCGCTTCGTTTATATAACTTGCCATTGATGATCACCATGGATTTGCTGCGTCGAACGATTTAACGGGCCGAAACTTCGTCTGTTGGTAACTCGCCCCGAGCGAGATAGGCCAGATAGGGAAGAACCCAATCCGGCGTGGCGTGGAGAGCTGCCATGAGCTGAGACTCAGGATCCGGTATTGCCAACTCCTCCTCCGATGGTAAAATCACGGATGGTTTAAGAAAAATGTCCAGAAAAACATTGGGAGGAACTGGCTTTCGCTGGGAACCAAGTCGTGAGAGGGCGTCAGCCGCCTCGTTGAGGCGCCGATCAATGTGGTCCACCTGATAACCATGAAAATGACCCGCCACGTTAGACAGAGCTCTTGTGTAAGCCACCATCATGGGGTTTCGAGAATCCCAGGTACCCGAAACTTGCTGCGCCACCAGATCAGAGTCGCCAAAACACCTGACTCGCGTTAGATTCATCTCTTTGGCGAGTCGCAAGCCATGAAGCAAAGCTTCGTATTCTGCAGCATTGTTAGTGCATGGAAACATGAGTCGGAGAACATAACAGAATTTATCTCCTTGAGGGGACACCAATACCACACCAGCCCCTGAGCCTTCCAGCTGTCTAGATCCATCAAAATAAATAGTCCAGTAAGTGAGATCAGGCCTGTCTTCCGGAGCCTGCAACTCCGTCCAGTCATTGACGAAATCAACTAAAACCTGAGATTTGATGGCTGTGCGGGGGTGTACTGCACGTGATGCGGCCCAAGTTCAATCGCCCACTTGGCAATCCGCCCTGTTGCCTCCCGATTCTGGATGATGTCCCCAAGGGGAGCAGAGCTAACCACTGTGATAGGGTGTTCTTTGAAATAATGCTTAAGTTTCCGACTCGCCATAAACACCCCATACACTAATTTCTGCCAATGTGGGTAACGTTGCTTGGAAAGGGTTAGCACCTCGCTGATAAAATATACCGGGCGTTGCACTGGGTACTCCTTCCCTTCCTCCTTTCTTTCAACAACCACTGCCACACTTACTGCTTTGGAATTTGCCGCAATATACAGAAGCATGGGCTCCTTTTCAGCCGGGGCGGCCAGGACCGGCGGGTTAACCAATTGTCGTTTCAAAGGTTCGAGCGCCTCTTCTGCCTCGTTTGTCCAAACGAACCGGTCAGATTTCTTTAGTAACTGATAAAGGGGAATCGCCTTTTCTCCCAGGCGACTTACAAAGCGACTCAGAGCCGCAATGCGACCCGCCAGTCGTTGAACTTGATTAATGTTTGCCGGCTTTCCAAGAGATGTAACTGCTTCGATTTTGTCCGGGTTAGCTTCAATGCCACGCTCCGACACCAGGAAACCCAACAATTTCCCTGCAGGAACACCAAAAACACACTTGGTGGGATTCAGCTTCATCTGATATACCCGCAAATTATCGAAAGTTTCTTTGAGATCCTGAAGTAGCGTCTCCCCCTGGCGGGTTTTGATCACAATATCGTCGACATAGGCGTGGACGTTGCGCCCGATTTGGCTGTGAAGGCAATTCTGGATGCAGCGCTGATAAGTCACCCCCGCACTCTTGAGTCCAAAAGGCATAGACACATAGCAAAAGGCCCCAAAGGGGGTCATAAAAGATGTTTTCTCTTGATCCTCCACGGCCATCTTGATCTGGTGATATCCTGAGTAGGCGTCCAAGAAGCACAAACGTTCGCATCCCGCCACCGAGTCAATGATCTGGTCGATGCGGGGAAGAGCGAAGGGATCTTTCGGACAAGCCCTGTTAAGGTCCGTGTAATCAATGCACATACGGAAGGTACCGTTCTTCTTGAGCACCAAAACCAGGTTGGCCAACCATTTGGGGTGAAAAACTTCCACGATGAATCCGGCGGCTAAGAGGCGGGCGACTTCTTCCCCGATCGCCTTGCGTCGTTCCTCGTTAAACCTACGAAGATACTGCTGTATAGGTTTCGCCTTTGGGTCAACATTAAGATGGTGCTCAGCGAATTCTCTCGGCACACCAGGAATGTCAAAGGGTTTCCATGCGAAGATGTCCCGATTCTCACGGATGAATTCGATGAGCGCGCTTTCCTATTTGGGGTCCAGACCCGTCCCGATAGTGAACTGCTTGGATGAGTCCCCAGGAACGAAATCGATTGCTTTAGTGTCATCCGTTGGTTTGAACTTGAGGGGCGACTCAGCATCTGTCGTTGGCTTCTTCAGAGGTGACATGTCTGCCGGGTCAACATTGGCCCGATGGTGTTTGAGCTCCTCCGCAGCGCAGGCGACTCCCGCATAAGCCGCGTCCCCTTCTTCACATTCCTTTGCAATCCTTCTATCCCCTTCGACCGTGATGGGTCCCTTGGGACCGGGCATCTTGAGCTTAAGGTAAACATAGCATGGGCGAGCCATGAAGCTGGCGTAAGCCGGCCGCCCAAATAACGCATGGTATGGGCTTTTCAATTTGACCACCTCGAAGATCAGTGACTCGGACCTGTAATTCTGCGCCGTTCCAAACGCTACTGTGAGTCTGACTCGACCTATGGGGTAGGCCGACTTACCCGGGACAATTCCGTGGAAAACCGTGGTTGAAGGCATCAGGTCCTTTTCCAATAGGTTCATCCTTTGGAAAGTGTCAAAGTATAAGATATTAATGTTGCTGCCACCATCCATTAGCACTTTGGACAGGGTGTAGCCCCCAACTTGGGGAGCTACGACCAACGCTAAATCGCCCGGATTGTCAACTCTTGGCGGGTGATCCTCCCTACTCCACGATATGATTTGTTCAGACCAGTGGAGGTACCTGGGAAGGGCTGGCTCAGACACACTGTAAGCCCGGTGACTCACCTTCTTATCCCGTCTGCAAGCGTTGGTGGTGAAAACGTGATACTGCCCATTGCTTAACTGTTTGGGATTGCTGCGGAAACCTCCGTTGTCATCCTGACCCTGCGGAGCCCCCTGTGGAGGCGGCTGCTGAAAGGCTCCTGGCGGGTTATACCGCCGCTGATGATGTACCGGATATTGGCCGCTGCTTGGCTGCGGGCCTCCTTGAGGCCCCTGTTCGGGAAAACCGCCGAAGGGGTTCTGTCGTTGGTTGGGTGCGGCGAACTGCTCTTGGCGTTGGTCCAGGTCATCGCTTTGGCTTTTCTTGATCGCCTCCACCCGAAACTCCCGCATCACGAAGCAATTCTCCCAGGAGTGAGTCGCCGGACCGTCCGCTGTGGCATGGTGCGGGCAAGGGCCTTTGAGTAGCTCTTCATAGTTACGCGGCCTCTTCCCGCTAAAGCCCCTGTTTTTCTTCTGGCGTTGGTTGCCAGTGTTGGCGACTAAATCTGAGGGCTCCTCTTGCGGTCTTCGCTTGCCATTGGTTCCTTGATTGTGGCGATTACGTCCCTGGAACCGGGTATGATTTTTGGATGACTCGCCCTTCTTGGGCAAATTGGCCTTGCCGTCCTCGCCAGGGTCTTTGGTGTCGTCCGCTTCAGCGTACCTAGTGAGGGTGTCCATCAGTTCTCCCATGTCTTGGACCTTTCGCTTGAGTCGCCCTAGTTTTTGCACCAAGGGTTCATAGTGGGAATTCTGCTCGAGGATCAACACAACCTGAGCCGCCGTAATACCGTCTGACGAATGGATAATTTCCGCAATCCGCCATGACCAATGGTGGGCCGACTCATCACGGTGCTGAACACAATGTTGCAGATCGACGATCGTCATCGGACATTTGCAAGTTCCTCGGAAGTTCTTGATGAATCGCTCTTTCAACTTGGCCTAGGTCTGGATGGAGTTGGGGGCAAGTTTTTCAACCAAGTACGTGCTGACCCCTCAAGCATCATCGTGAAGTACCTGGCGCAAACTGCCTCGTTTACGTCGAGCATGTCCATGGCGATTTCATAACTCTCGACCCACGACGCCGGCTCAAGGTCCAAGGTGTAGTTAGGCACCTTTCTTGGTCCCTTAAAATCTTTGGGCATCCTTTCATTATGAAGGGCGGGGGCCAAGCATGGCACCCCCACTCGCCCACCGCTCCCGACGAGAAGAGCCGGGGCGACTTGGGTGTTCGGGAGATCCCGACCCGGCGGGTTCTGATGATCAGGCGGGTTATCCTGAGGGACTGGTCGCGGCCCGCTGTTCACGACGGGCTGGTCCTCTGGCCGACTCCTGGTGTAACTCGCCTGGGAGGTGGAATGCAGCCTATCTATGCTGTGTGAGAACTGGGTGTTTTGAACCACCGCCGTTTTCAACATCTCGATGGCGTTCCTTGCCTCTATCTCGGCAGGGGTGTTGCCGTGAATCGGGAGAGACTCCAGATGGCGAGTTGCAGCAAGGACGTTGTCCACCGGGTTGGAAAAGTGGCCTTGAGGCGTCCGGAATCGGGGAATGCGATCCGCAGCCGTCTGAACCGGTGGGTTAGGCGGTTGACCCAGCCCTCCCCCTGGGGCGGCTCCCGCCCCGGGGGTTCGTGGAGTGTCGAACAGGCGGGTTGGGTTGAGATCATGGGGTAGGCGACCTTGGTGTCTCCGTTGATGGACGGCGTCGGATGCGCGTTGGTGTCTTTCGAGCCGCCAGTTGTCAGTATTTAAGAGCATCCTTTCGGCCGCAATTTGAGCTTGCCGAGTCTCGATCCTGGCGGACTCCACCTCGGCATCCCGATGAGCCTTTGCCACTGCCTCTCTGAGTTTTGTCAGCTCCACATTTATCCCCTCCTGGTTTTCTGGTGTGAGGGGAGTCGCCATCAGCCTTGTGATCTCCGCCGCTAATTCTACCAGGATAGCGGCCGGGCTTCTAGACGTCTCGCCGGTTCCATCGCCTCCCGTAGGATTTTGCGACGGCTGAGTCGCCCCTGCCATATAAATGGTGATCTGGCGGCGGGTTCGCTCAAGGACTTCGGGGTCCATGGCTAGCGACAAACCCCCAAGACAATGCCCATGTAGAGACCGGATTGAATCTGAATTGCCCATGGATGATTCGTCATCAGAGTTGACTGGTGCAGTTTCCTGGGTCTCTGAACGTTCTGGCTCCTCTGATCCCTGCGTGAACCCAACAAAAACCGGGCGAGTCAGATTCGGCGTCACCATTCAGCGAACATACCTAGCCAGCTCGACGATGTCGGTGGAGATGTCCGGCTCAGGCACGGATGATCTGATCATGCCGATGAAGACGTTGATTTTGCCGAAGGGGACCCTGTAACCAGATTCGATCGAATCCGCCTCGGGCCCCCATTGCTGGTTGTCGATGTAGATTTTCCCGTGGCTGCTCCGGGTCATAAGCCCCGTCGCATAACTCCCAAACACTGGTAGGGCTCCCTTTGAGAACTCAACTCCACCGTGCGTAGGACCCACGGTGGGCGCCAACTATCGTGGTTTTGTCATGGCAGATGTCCTCGTGAAAGGACTTAGTACTGGAGCCATCGCACCTTGGTGGCGACTCAAAGGGGTTAAGCAGGAGAGACACAGCGATTTACCCAGGTTCGGCCCCTCGTGAGGAGGTAAATGCCTACGTCCTGCTTTGGTTTGTATTGATGTGGTTTCGATTACAAGGAGGGCGTAACTCGCCAAACCTAGCACTCGATGATTTCTAACCTCTGCTCTGCTTCCCTGGGAGTCTCCTTTATATACAGGTCGAGTCCCTAGGGTTTACAAGGATACTTTCCTTCCTATGAATCGTGACCTCTACCATCTCCAAGTCGCCATCTTCCAAAGCTTGGAGACCTTCCAGAAATTGTAAACCGCCACACAACCTTCGGCCTTGCCAGGCCAAGGCCCGAATCATGCTCAAATGAATCGCCTGATTCGGTGACCCGGCCAACTAGGGCGGGTTAGTAACAGGTAATATCCCCAACACTCCTCCTCTAGATCTCAAACTTGGTAGTGTGGTAGTTCTTCCATAGCTAACACTGCCAGACATAATTTCCCCCCAAGGCTCCCCACCTAAGACCCACTCTTATCAGCTATAAGTTTACTGTTAGAAACTTAACAGCAGTCAAAATAAGTTCAAACCAGCCCCAGATGCTTCCAACCTCCATCAGTGGCCTCTGGCAAGCATGCCTTGCATGGGAGACAACTTTTCCTGGTCGAATGGACACCCTGGACACGCGTGGCCATGGTGACCATGCTGTCAGCCTGCACAAATGGTGCTCTGCACCATTTCCTTGTTACTTAGCTCATGTCCCGCAGCTGCAGCACGCCCCAGAGCGCCAGAGCACTCCCTCATCCCTCCTTGCCTCCCTCCATGACGCTAGCTAGCATCCAATGCCCCTCTGGGACGTGTGGCGCCCATGCCCACGTGAGCTCCAGGAGCTCCCGAGCTCTCTCGGCTCCTCCCCCACTTAGAGCCTCCTGAGCACCTCTAGCTCCTCCAGAACCCTCTCCCTCACTCCCTGGAACCCCTCGAGCTCCCCTTTTCTCTCCTAAGCCTCCTCCCCTTCCCCATGGCCGCCATGGCCGAAGCTCCCGAAGAAATCCCCGGAGGTCTCCGCGCGAGCCTAGCCAACCCAGGGGGTTCTCCTCGCCCCTCGGCTCTCCGGTGAGCCTCTCCGTTGCCGCGCAGCCCTCCCTCTGCGCCCCTCTCCTCTCTTGGCGTCGCGCGCCCGTGGCCATGGATGCTGTCGGCCTCCCTCGGGGCCACCCTGCCGGCGTCTCCATCGCCCGTCCCCGCTACCGCATGGGCGATGGTCGGGCGCGGCTCGGCCGCCCGAGCCTGCCGAGGAGCTAGGCCTCTCCGAGGGTGGCTAGAGCACCGGGAGCCATCGAGCCTTCGTTCTCCTCCATCTCCCCTCTGCGCGAACATGAGGTAGGAGAAGGAGCTGACGCATGGGACCCCCTCGTCAGCTGCTCACCGGTCAGGCCCGCATGGAGTAAGTGGAGGCGCCCTCGCAGATCCCGCTTCCATGTGGGGAAAGCGCCCCCAGGAAATTGCGCCTTCGGCCTGGCCCTCCTGCGCGCCAGGCTGAGCCAGCAAGCCGGCCCATTCCCTCTCCCTCGCAGGTGGCACAAGATAGCCCCGAAGCTGAGTCTTTCCCCTTTTTCATATTTGGTTAAACTTAAAAATTCCACCATAAATTCATTCTGACTCCAATTTCATTGATTCAAATTTCTGCAGGCTCCTAAAAATGAGGCCTATCCAAATAAGTGATTTTCACATTTTTCCCTACCAACTTTCTGTGGTGTTTTATTTAAAATGCCAATCTGGATATAAAATATCCCACCTTTCAAAATTCATAGCAGATTCAAATAAACTCCAAATAGAGTGATTCAAACTCCCAGAGCCTTCTAAAATCATTCTCTATTTTTAGAACCCTGGTCAACATTTTTTGTATGACTTATTTCTGTTGCATCAAATGAATATCACCTTTTGCTATTTATTCCACATTGTTAAATACCTAGAATATTCATTTGAACTCCTTGAGACCCTAAAGCTTCGTTGAGCCACAAGATGGATGGATTACGACCATAGAAGACGACTCTAAGTCATTAAAATGTGGCCAGGACCCGCCCATAGCAAGTCCCCGTTCTCCTCGCCTGACCCATGAGCACTGTGCTTATGTCGTGTTTGGGGAAGGTATGATGTCATCCTCACTGATGACATACTTACTCACCCAGTAAGAGGAAGAACACCTTAGTCCTGTTTGGACGAGCCCAGGAATGCCGATTGTTATGCCTCTTGAGGGTACAGTGTTATCTCGAGAAGGTGGGATTCTCGAAGCAGTCCCAAGACGATGGAAGTCTATCCTACTCAAGTCAAGATGAAGAACCGCCGTGACGAGGAAGCCACGAAAACGACAATGAAGCAACAAGAAGTCAACCACCGACCATGCACCCACTACATCAACGACGTCAAGAAGCCTCGACAACACAGAAGAACGATGCATTTTATTGCAACTCCAACATCGACTACGCCGACCACAACATGCTAGGTAGTAAGGCCAGTAAGGACAGACCCACTGGGAACAACCTCTACTCGGACCACAGCTGCATCCACGACCACCCAGCACACCAACGCCTAACCACTTACCACTATGGCACACCTCGTTCCTTCGTAAGAAGAGACCGCAAGGACACCATGATACGTCTCAAACGTATCTATAATTTTTGATGGTTTCATGCTGTTATCTTGCCTTCTTTGTATGTTTTATGTACCTTTTATATCTTTTTGGGACTAACTTATTAATTCAGTGCCAAGTGCCAGTTCCTGTTTTTTCCGTGTTTTTGACTCTTTTCAGATCTGATTTTCGAACGGAGTCCAAACGGAAGAAAAACCCCGAAATGATTTTTTCCCGAACGGAAGAAGTCCACGGGGCTTTTGGGCCAAGCCAGGTGGGCTCTAGGGAGCCCACAAGCCCCCACTCCCCCACCAGGGGAGGCGGCGGTGGGCTGGCTTGTGGCCTCCCTGGCCGCCCCCTGGCCTAGGTCTTTGGCCTATAAATTCCCAAATATTCCGCAAAAAATCACGGGAGCCTCAAAATTACTTTTCCGTCGCCGCAAGCTTCCGTTTCCGTGAGATCTTCATCATCATCATCGCCCCTCCAATGACTTGTGAGTAGTTCACTTCAGACCTACGGGTCCGTAGTTAGTAGCTAGATGGCTTCTTCTCTCTCTTGGATCTTCAATACAAAGTTCTCCATGATCTTCATGGAGATCTATCCGATGTAATCTTCTTTGGCGGTGTGTTTGTTGAGATCCTATGAATTGTGGACTTGTGATCAGATTATCTATGATATATATTTGAGTCTTTGCTGATTTCTTATATGCATGATTTGATATCCTTGTAAGTCTATCCGAGTCTTGGGTTTTGTTTGGCCAACTAGATCTATGATTCTTGCAATGGGAGAGGTGCTAGGTTTTGGGTTCTGCCATGTGGTGACCTTTCCCAGTGACAGTAGGGGCAGCAAGGCACACATCAAGTAGTTGCCATCAAGGGTAAAAAGATGGGGGTTTTTATCATTGGTTTGAGATTATCCCTCTACATCATGTCATCTTGCTTAAGGCGTTACTCTGTTCTTATGGACTTAATACACTAGATGCATGCTGGATAGCGGTCGACGTGTGGAGTAATAGTAGTAGATGCAGAAAGTATTGGTCTACTTGTTTCGGACGTGATGCCTATAGAAATAATCATTGCATAGATATCGTCACGACTATGCACAGTTCTATCAATTGCTCGACAGTAATTTGTTCACCCACCGTCTACTTGCTTTCATGAGAGAAGCCACTAGTAAACACTACGGCCCCCGGGTCTATTCACATCCATCGTTTACATCTCCGCTTTTACTTTGCTTTGTTACTTTGTTGCTTTCAGTTCTCACTTGGCAAACAATCTATAAGGGATTGACAACCCCTACATAGCGTTGGGTGCAAGCTTTTGTGTTTGTGCGGGATCTTGAGATACTCTTCCGCCGGATTGATACCTTTGTTCTCAAACTGAGGGAAATACTTACCGTCGCTGTCCTACATCACCCTTTCCGCTTCGAGGGAACACCAACGCAAGGCTCAAAGGCCACGGGGGAAATCCTTTGCATACTTGCCTAGGAAGTCCCTTAAGGCGTAGCCGTAGCTGAAGAATTCCTGGTGCCGTCGACACAACTATTTCTGGCGCCGTTGCAAGGGATACACACCAAACATCACACCACTAGCACACTAACACCA
Organism: Hordeum vulgare subsp. vulgare; assembly: GCF_904849725.1. Taxonomy (NCBI): domain Eukaryota; kingdom Viridiplantae; phylum Streptophyta; class Magnoliopsida; order Poales; family Poaceae; genus Hordeum; species Hordeum vulgare. Next base: position 430,944,295 of record NC_058522.1, on the reverse strand, counting down.
CGCGTGCGCCGAGCAGGCGACTAATCGTCATGAACCCTGCAGCCGCGAAGAGCCGCCGTGCGGGCGGCAGCATCATGGCGATCATCGTGGACAATCGCGCAGTACAGCGTCGAGACCCCACCAGCAACTCCACCATCCTGGACAGGAAAATGATGAGCCATCCCGGAGTCTCGTCCGCCATTGGCATCCTTCCCGAGCACGTGCAGTAGAAGAAGAAGAAGAGGACTGGAGCAACAACAAGTGGCGAGGATGGGTGGAGAGCGAGAAGGACTCCCTGGCCAATTTATAGCCAGGCCCGGAGAGCCACTAGCCAGGCCACCAGCCCCGTCTGTCGCTCGGCCGTCGGTGCTCGCTGGGAATCCCACAGCAGTGCCGACATACCAGGTCCGCGAGGTGAGTGCTCGCTGCGCCGACAGATGGCTCACCGCACGCCATCGTAGGGCGGCCCCGGACACCGTACGCCCTAGGCACCGCAAGTGGAGACAGCACACGGGGCTCACCCAGGAAAGAAGAATCGGAGGTAGAAGAAGAGGCTGATGGTGGATCCTGGGCCCACTAGTCAGCCGGAGCAGGTAACAGGCAACAGGTACGACTAGCAACCAGGTATGACAACTTTCCCTTTCTCTAGCGTCCTCGTAGAACGCATATGTACCAATAACTAGCACTATTGAGATGACCCCACAAACCATGCATTTGGATTATTGCTGCTAGTAAGTCCTGCAGCATAGCAGGAGCAGACCCTTGACTCCACCTTAACAAATCTCCGGGACGAGATTTTCTTAAGGGGGTAAGCTCTGTAACATCCAGTTTTTGGCTTTCCTGACTACTTAACTTAATTCAAAATTTAGGACCAAATAAAATTTTTGTGAGTGCTTGTGATGCTTGGAGTGACTATTGTTTGCCTATTTGCTTGAATGCATCTGATTGACCCCCTTAATTCTTGCCATCCTCCTAAGCACCACCTCATTCCATGATCTCCTGCCTAATGATCATGCCATGTGTTTAGGATAAATATCTATTTTCACCAAATATTTTTTTCACCAAAAAACATTTCTTTAAATTAAACTTTCAAACCCCTCAGATGAGGTTTGTACTACAAGTCCTCAAATTAGGGAATTTCTTTTGCACCAATACTTTTATTTAAAACCTATTATCAAAAATTCTTCCAAAAACCATCATATTACTATTTTAAAAGTTATTTTATTATTTTATTTAAAAGCCTTTCTGTGAGGCTAGAAATGGTCTCCTATGAAGGAAAGTTATTTTTATTGCTTTCAAAATATTTAAGAAAATTTAGGGAAACTCAGTGGATATATTTATTCCATATTTATGAGTTTTAACACATGGTCATGTTCAAAATATTGGGCAAACCCCTCCAAAACCATTCCTGCCTATTTCAAGCTTTTGGAATATTTCTATAAGAAATATTCTCAATAAATTCCAGTAAAATTCTAGCATGTCATCTATGATATTCTTGATGATCTTGCCAAGTTTCATTTTAATCCAAGTTGATTTGGCTCCCCTAATCACTCTAAAACCTTGTCTGTCCAGAATCAAATTTGAGCAACTCTACATTGTGAAGTATCTCCAATTGTGCTCAAATTTGGTGGACATGTTCCAATACTCCAATAAGGCATCCACACCAAGTCGTACACCAAGGAGAATAGATGAACTTGTCCTAAGACCCTCAAAACCCTCTCTGTTGATTTCTGACTTTGGTAAACTTTACATTATAAAGTTTCTCCAATTATCCTCAAACTTTTTGTGCATGACTTAATGCTCAAATAATGCGCCTACACCAAATATTGGATATGTGGGAATTTATTTGTATAGGGTTCCAAGCAGAAACCCATTTCTGCCCATTTTTGGGGTTTTTCAAGTGTACATTGGAAAACTTATCCAGCAAATCCCAAATTTGGCGTGCAAGCCTATTTTCATCTATTATTGGGTTCTGTTAACTTTCATAGCCATTGGAATCCATCTGATAGCCTAACCACAGATCAAACACCTTGTGTGCACTCACTAATTTGGCTTCTTTTGCCCCTTCCACTTTTACCCTTGAGCTCAACTTTCTACCACTGCCTCACATAGTCATATTTGACCCCCAGTAACTTTCTCATGGCCACTGGTCAATTAATGGAGAAGGTCCCTTTGTAACTTCTCTCATTTTCACCCATGGAATCACTGTTTTTACCCTCTTATTTCACTTCTGCTTAACCCAAGGCCCCCCAACTCTTAACAGAGCATGTAATGCATGCCAAGGCTTCATTTAGAACCAAGATATAGCCTGCTCATGTGGAGAAAATGACCAGCACCTCCTCAAGTTGATTTCTGGCCAAAATATAGGATTGCACATCAAGTACTAGCTACACTCCTCCTCTTGATCTCAAACTTGGCAGTGTGGTAGTTCTTGCATAGTTAACACTGCCAGACATAATTTCCCCCCAAGGCTCCCCACCTAAGACCCACTCTTATAAGCTATAAGTTTACTGTTAGAAACTTAACAACAGTCAAAATAAGTTCAAACCAGCCCCAGATGCTTCCAAACTCCACCAGTGACGTGTGGCAAGCATGCCTTGCATGGGAGACAACCTTTCTAGGTCGAATGGACACCCTGGACATGCGTGGCCATGGTGACCACGCTGTGAGACTGCACAAATGGTTCTATGCTCCATTTCCTTGTTACCTAGCTCATGTCTCGCAGCTGCAGCATGCCCCAGAGCGCTAGAGCACTCCCACATCCCTCCTTGACTCCCTCCACGATGCTAGCTAGCATCCAATGCCCCTCTGGGACGTGTGGCGCCCATGCCCACGTGAGCTACAGGAGCTCCTGAGCTCTCTCGGCTCCTCCTCCCCCACTTAGAGCCTCCCGAGCACCTCTAGCTCCTCCAGAACCCTCTCCCTCACTCCGTGGAACCCCTTGAGCTCCCCTTTTCTCTACTAAGCCTCCTCCCCTTCCCCATGGCCGCCATGGCCGAAGCTCCCGAAGAAATCCCCGGAGGTCTCCGCGCGAGCCTAGCCAACCCAGGGGGTTCTCCTCGCCCCTGGGCTCTCCAGTGAGCCTCTCCATTGCCGCGCAGCCCTCCCTCCGCGACCCTCTCCTCTCTTGCCGTCGCGCGCCCGAGGCCATGGAAGCCGTCGGCCTCCCTCGGGGCCACCCTGCCGTCGTCTCCATCGCCCCTCCCCGCTAGGGCGTGGGCGCTGGTCGGGCGCGGTTCGGTCCCCCGAGCCTGTCGGCGAGCTAGGCCTCACCGGGGGTGGCCAAAGCACCAGGAGCCATCGAGCCTTCGGGCTCCTACATCTCCCCTCTGCGCGAACAGGAGGTAGGAGAAGGAGTTGACGCGTGGGACCCCCTCGTCAGCTGCTCACCGGTCTGGCCCGCATGGAGTAAGTGGAGGCGCCCTCGCAGATCCCGCTTCCATGTGGGGAAAGCGCCCCTAGGAAAGGCGCCTTCGGCGTGGCCCTCCTGCGCGCCAGGCCGAGCCAGCAAGCCGGCCCATTCCCTCTCCCTCGCAGGTGGCACAAGATAGCACCGAAGCTGAGTCTTTTCCCCTTTTTCATATTTGGTTAAACTTACAAATTCCACCATAAATTCATTCTCACTCCAATTTCATTGATTCAAATTTCGGCATGCTCCTAAAAATGAGGCCTATCCAAATAAGTGCTTTGCACATATTTCCCTACCAACTTTCTATGGTGTTTTATTTAAAATGCCAATCTGGATATAAAATATCCCACCTTTCAAAATTCCTAGCAGATTCAAATAAACTCCAAATAGAGTGATTCAAACTCCCACAGCCTTCTAAAATCATTCTCTATTTTTAGAACCCTGGTCAACATTTTTTGTATGACTTATTTATGTTGCATCAAATGAATAGCCCCTTTTGCTATTTATTCCACATTGTTAAATCCCTAGAATATTCATTTCAACTCCAAATCCAGTGAAACCACTTCCTAAATATTTCTAAATTCATTCTCCGTTAAATGGGTGCCTTCACTCATTTTTAACAGAATGATTTCTGTTGGCTCCTTCAATAATCACCTATTGCTCCTTTCACCTATTCAAAAATCCTTGATGATTCAAATCTCCTGTGAGAAGCTTCAGGTATTTTTCTTATGATCAGAGAGGTCCAAGAAAAATAAAACTTCTATATATAGAACAATTTTACTCTGCTTGCTATATGGCTTACTATGGTTGTTTCCGACGATAGTTGACGGTAGACGAAGTATTCGGAGTTGGAGCGGAAGACCTCGAAGACCCCGACGACTTACGTGAGCAAGGCAAGCAGCCCTTTTGACCATGACTGAAGCATATGAATTGATGCATGCTAGAATAGCAAGTACTTTCCGTTGCATGTGATTATAATGTCGGTTCATCATTGGTGTGATGGTACCGAAGGCTTCTTCAAAGCACTTGCATGATGGTGATGTTATACATATGGCTCCTCAGAGCACAAGCATGATGAGCTTGACCCTACCATCTATGAGGATCATGCTACTGTCATGTTGACTAGTAGAGTTAGGAAACCATTGCATTGAGCTTGACCCTACCCCTTGAGTGTCATGCTAATACCATGTTGACAGATAGAAGCATGTTATCATGAGCATGATGATGAGTTAAATCAAAGAGTTTATGAAAACCCCGTCGGGTGCCACTAATGCCCGAGGGTGATGATGAGTTGGTGGTCACTTTTGGTGATGTCATGCACCGGTGTTTTGTGTGAGTATGGTTTCGGAAATGGGATTAGATTTATGATGTGTCGACCGTCCCAACCTTACCAGTACGACCATGATACCCCTTTATGGGATGGGGCTTTGTTGATTACTCTGGTCGGTACTAGCAAAGAGCCACATTACTAGTGGCGGGAGTGATTGTCGTCGCTCTCGTGATGGGGTCGTGCCAGGTAGGACGACTATGCCATTATTATGAGTTCCGGGCACACCGTTGGTCCCCGCATGGTTGATATTGTCTAGAGTTAGTGCTCGTAAGACGTACAACATGTGGGATGGGTACCAATCGAGTGGACCTCTTTGTCTAGTATCGTAAGGGGAAAGATGATGATCGGGTACTTACCTCGGGTATATGTGATATACCGCGATTTGTGGATCACACGGAAGTTTCCCAGATCTCGTGGGTCCAACGTACTACCTCTGCAGAGTGCTAAACTATTCGAATAGCCGTGTCCACGGTCAAGGACAGTTGGGTAATCCTGCTTAAACTATGTCCTGATGTTTCCTCATAAACCAAGTGTGTGTGAGTGGGTGTGTTTGGTGTTAAAAAGGTGTTGTTATAATAATAATAATATGACCAAGTTTGGTGACTTGGCATATAGGGTAAACCCGGATCGTTTAACCCTCAGCTGATACATTGAGGTTATGACAAGTTTGATGACTTGGCATGTAGGGTGAACTCGGATGGTTCAGCCCTTAGCAGATATGTTGATATCTTTAACCTGTTCTTCAAGAGTAATTCTTTAACTTGATGCATATTCATGATCATTCCACCCAGATGAGTTATATTGTCATACTTCACTTTCATTGTTCATATCATGGGATGTTTGCGAGTACATTAAAAGTACTCATTGGCTTGCCACTGGTTATTTCATTGACCAGGTGTGAAAGACAGGATATGGTGAAGATTAACTCGGTGACGTCCATGCGAGCTAGGATGTTTCCCGGTCAGAACGCATGTAGGTTAAGGCTGATGGCATGGGTTCACGCTTTCAACCAATAATTCCGCTATTGGTCCTGTTTGGTGTGTTGGCCTATAAGGCCCTATATATGTAAGACTTGACCGAAGTGGTCATTTATTGTATCAAACGGTATGTATGGATGTAAGATTCTTTTATTCGGTATCTGTGTTCGGTGAGCATTGATCTCTGGGATCACTGAGCACGGCGATTCTCGACTAGTAAGTGGGGTCCCCACAAAAACCATATAAGGTGCCTATGTTTGAACCGTGCGACTTGGCAACGTTGGTCCTCTTTGGCGGTTTATCAAAGCCCAGTTTTGAAGCAAGTGCAACGTGGCCACTTACGCTCTTTGACAATGATAGCATCCATGTTTGGGCGACTTATAGAACAATAAAGACTCACGCTTTCAAAAGCTGAAACGGTAAAGGACCCCGAAATTCGTGGGTGCCGGCTTTATTGCTTTCATAAATCATGGATTACAAAAAACTTGATAAAAGAAAGAGAAGGAGCTCATGGATCTAAGTATAGTAAGGCCGCAGATGGGCTATGTTCCAGGGGTGAGTCATCTCAACCTCCGTAGTTGGCCGATCAGGGCGAAGATCCATCAAATAGTATGAGCCATTCCGAAGATTCTTGCTGACGACAAACGGTCCCTCCCATGGAGGTGATAGCTTGTGCATACCGGTATGATCTTGAATCAAACGGAGCACTAATTCGCCTTCTTGGAAAGCTCGGCTCTTGACACGGCGGCTATGATAATGGCATAAGTCATGTTGGTAAATGGCTGACCGTGACGTAGCCAAGTCACGTTCCTCCTCCAAGGCGTCCAGCGAGTCTTGTCGTGCTGACTCGTTGTCTTGCTCCACGTAAGCGGCGACTCGCGGGGAATCATGTTTGATGTCACTTGGTAACACTGCCTCCGCCCCGTAGACCAGAAAGAAAGGAGTAAAACCCGTGGAGCGGTTTGGAGTCGTCCTGATACTCCACAGAACTGATGGCAACTCCTCGACCCAACATCCTGGCATGCGTTCCAAAGGTACCATGAGCCGAGGCTTAATCCCTCGTAATATTTCCTGATTCGCTCTCTCTGCCTGTCCATTAGACTGGGGATGCGCAACCGCGGAAACATCAAGTCGGATTTGCTCTCGTGAGCAGAACTCTTGCATTGCACCTTTGGATAGGTTAGTACCATTGTCTGTAATGATACTGTGTGGATATCCGAACCGGAAAATTAGTTTCTTCAAGAACTTGGCGGCCGTATCAGCGTCACAACTGCTAACAGGTTCTGTTTCCACCCATTTGGTAAATTTGTCAACCGCCACCAATAGATGAGTCTTTTTATTAGAGGACATTTTGAAAGGGCCGACCATATCGAGCCCCCAGACTGCAAACGGCCAAGTGATTGGTATCATCCGCAATTCCTGAGCCGGTACATGCATCTGACATCCAAACTTTTGGCAGACATCACATCAACGGACGATCTCCTCCGCGTCTGCATGAGCCCTCAACCAATAAAACCCATGTCTGAAGGCTTTAGAAACCAAGGATCGGGATCCAGCATGATGACCACAGTCGCCCGCATGAATCTCATTGAGGATCATACATCCTTCCTTAGAAGAAACGCATCTTTGAAATACCCCTCAGGTGCTTCGTTTGTGTAACTCGCCGTTGCGTATGACCATAGATTTGCACCGGCGGACAACTTGGCGAGCTAGCAGCTCGTCGGCAGGTAACTCGCCTCTGGTGAGATACGCCATGTAGGGAATCGCCGAGTCCGGAGTAGCATGAAGAGCCGCCACGAGTTGAGATTCGGGGTCTGGTACCGCCAGATCTTACTCCGAAGGCAATTTTACTGAAGGGTTATATATATATCCAAAAAGACATTGGGAGGAACCGGCTTACGCTGCGAACCAAGGCGGGAAAGAGCGTCCGCTGCTTCGTTAAGCTGTCGATCGATGTGATCCACTTGATAGCCATTGAAATGACCCGCCACATCTGACACAGCCCGTCTGTAGGCCGCCATCAGAGGGTCTCGTGAATCTCAGGTGCCAGAAACCTGCTGAGCCACCAGATCAAAATCACCCAAGCATCTCACTCTCGTGAGGTTCATCTCCTTGGCGAGTCGCAAACCATGGAGTAGAGCTTCGTATTCTGCTGCATTGTTAGTACATGGGAACATGAGTCAGAGGACATAGCAAAACTTGTCACCGTGAGGCGAAGTTATCACCACGCCAGCCCCCGAGCCTTCCAACTGTCTGGACCCGTCAAAATAGATGGTCCAATATGTAAGATCTGGTCTTTCCTCAGGGATTTGTAACTCGGTCCAATCATTGATGAAGTCCGCGAGCGCTTGAGACTTGATAGCTGTCCGAGGCGTATACCGCACGTGATGGGGACCAAGCTTGATGGCCCATTTGGCAATCCGTCCATTGGCCTCTCGGTTCTGTATGATGTCGTCGAGGGGGCGGAGCTGACGACCATGATCGGGTGTTCCTGAAAGTAATGTTTCAACTTTCGACTCGCCATGAATAGCCCAAAAACCAAATTTTGCCAATGCGGGTAACGTTGCTTGGAGAGGGTAAGGATCTCGCTGATGAAGTACACCGGTCTTTGGACGGGGTATTCCTTCCCCTCCTCCTTTCGCTCAACAACTATTGCCACGCTGATTGCTTTAGAATTGGCCGCAATGTACAGGAGATAGGTTCTTTGTCTGTCGGAGCAACCAGCACTGGCGGGTTAGCTAATTGCCGCTTTAAGGCTTCGAAGGCGTCGTTGGCCTCATTTGTCCACACGAAACGATCAGTTTTCTTGAGTAGCTGGTAGAGAGGGATGGCCTTCACCCCAAGGCGACTTATGAAACGGCTCAAGGCCGCGATTCGACCCGCCATGCGCTGTACTTGGTTAACGTTGGTTGGTTTCCCAAGCAAAGTAATTGCTTCAATCTTCTCCGGGTTGGCCTCGATTCCTTGTTCTGACACCAAGAAACCCAATAGCTTCCCCGCGGGGACACCAAATACGCACTTGGTGGGGTTAAGCCTCATCTAGTAAACAAAAAGGTTGTCGAATGTTTCTTTGAGATCCTCCAAAAGCGACTCCTTGCGGTGAGATCTGACCACGATGTCGTCCACGTAAGTGTGGACTTTACGGCCTATCTGGGTGTGTAAGCAGTTTTGGATGCAGCGCTTGTAAGTCGCCCCCGCGCTCTTAAGCCCAAACGGCATGGACACGTAACAGAAAGCTTCGAACGGGGTTATGAAGGGTGTCTTCTCCTGATCCGCCACCGCCATTTTATCTAGTGGTATCCTGAATAAGCATCCAAGAAACACAGACATTCGCAACCCACCGTTGAATGTATAATCTGATCAATGCGGGGAAGGGTGAACGGATCCTTCGGGCAGGCTCTATTAAGGTCCGTGTAGTCAATGCACATGCGGAAAGTGCCATTCTTCTTGAGTACTAGGACCGGGTTAGCCAGCCATTCTGGGTGAAAAACCTCGATGATGAACCCAGTGGCAAGGAGCCGGGCTACTTCTTCTCCAATTGCCTTACGGCGCTCTTCGTAAAACCTGCGGAGGTATTGTCGTACCGGCTTGACTTTGGGGTCAGTATTGAGATGGTGCTCAACGAATTCTCTCGGCACACCCGGCATGTCAGAAGGTTTCCATGCAAAGATGTCTCGATTCTCATGGATGAATTCGATGAGCGCGCTTTCCTATTTGGGGTCAAGACCCGTCCCAATAGTGAACTGCTTGGTGGAGTCGCCCGGCGTAAAATCAATGACCTTCGTGTCGTCCGCTGGTTTGAACTTGAGGGGCAGCTCGGAATCGATAGTTGGCCTTTTGAGCGGCGTCTTGTCTGCCGGGTCGACGTGGGATTGGTGAAACTTAAGCTCCTCGGCCGCGCAAGCTGACTCGGCATAAGCCGCATCTCCTTCTTCGCACTCTTGGGCTATTTTCCTGTCACCATCGACGGTGATGGGACCCTTGGGTCCAGGCATCTTGAGCTTGAGATAAACATAGCACGGGCGGGCCATGAACTTGGCGTAAGCTGGTCGTCCAAACAGCGCGTGGTAGGGGCTCTTGATTTTGACTACCTCGAACAAGAGAGACTCGCTCCTGTAGTTCGATTCCGTGCCAAAAGCCACATTAAGCTTGACCCGCCCAATGGGGTACGCTGACTTACCAGGCCCAATACCGTGAAAAACCGTGGATGATGGTATCAGGTCCTTCTCGAGGAGATTCATTCGCCGGAAAGTGTCGAAATATAGGATGTTGATGCTGCTGCCCCCGTCCATAAGGACTTTGGAGAGGGTGTATCCTCCGACTTGGGGAGCCACGACCAGGGCTAAGTCACCAGGGTTGTCGACTCGGGGTGGATGATCTTCCCGGCTCCATGTTATGGTTTGCTCTGACCAGTGAAGGTACCGAGGGAGCGCTGGCTCAGCTACAAAAGTTCTCTGCTTTACCTTGTGGTCCCGTTTACAAGTGTTGGTGGTGAACACGTGGTACTGCCCATTGTTCAACTGTTTGGGGTTATTTTGGAACCCGCCTCGGTCCTCATGCCGCTGGGGTCTCCTTGCGGGGGGGGGGGGAGTTGTTGGAATATTCCCGGTGGGTGGTACTGCTGATTATGAACTTGATATTGACGGCATTGTCCTGCGACCCGCCCTGTGGTCCTTGGTTGGGGAAACCCCCGAATGTGGCCTGTCGTGACCCGGATGCGTCGGGCTGTTCCTGCACTGGCCCTGCTCACCGCCTTGACTTCTTTTGAGCGCCTCGGCCCGGAACTCTTGCATCACATAGCAATCCTCCCATGAGTGAGTCGTCGGTCTATCAGCCGTGGCGTGCTGCGGGCACGGGCATTTAAGCATCTCATGGTAGTTACGCGGTTTCTTCCCACTGAAGCCCTGCTTCTTCTGACGCGGGTTTGCATTGCCAGTATTAGTATTAGCAACAAATTCCATAGGACCTTCCTGTTGCCGCTTCTTGCCATGCCCGCCATGGTGGTTATTGCCCCGGTTCTGAAATTGGGATTGGCCTTTTTGTAACTCGCCCTTGCGGGTAACTCCAATCTTGTCGTCGCCCACTCCAGGATCCTTGGTGTCATCTGACTCAGCGTACTTCGCAAGGGCGTCCATCAGATCGCCCATGTCGTGTACCTTTCGCTTAACTCTCCCTAGTTTCAGCACCATAGGCTCGTAATGGCAATTTTTCTCCAAGATCAACACCGCCTGAGCCGCCGAAATACCTTTCGACGAATGAATGACTTTCGCAACTCGCCGGGTCCAGGGGTGGGCCGACTCATCCGTCCGCTGAACGCAGTGCTGTAAGTCGACGATAGTCATCGGGCGCTTGCAAGTCCCTCTAAAGTTCTTGATGAAGCGCTCCTTCAGTTCCGCCCATGTGTCGATGGAGTTGGGCGGCAGGTTTTTCAACCAAGTGCTTGCCGTCCCTTCGAGCATCATGGTGAAGTATTTCGCGCAGACCGCCTCGCTAACGTCAAGCATATCCATCGCGAGTTCATAGCTTCCGATCCATGACCCGGGCTCGAGATCTGGCGAGTAGTTGGGAACCTTCCTGGGCCCTTTGAAGTCCTTCGGCATGCGTTCGTTGCGCAAAGCCGGCGCGAGACATGATACTCCAATGTGTTTGCCCCCACCGTCCAGGGGCGCGGGCGACGGTGGTATGTAGGCCGGGTAGGCCTGACCCACCAAGGCAGTTGGCTCCAAGTGCCGCGCGGCCCGCGCTGCGTCCACAATATCCTGGGCTCGTGTGTCGGGCATCCCAAGCAGATCGTGTTGGGGGAGCCGCCACGGCCCGCTAGTTACTGCGGGGAAATCCTCGTGGCTAATTCATGTGTGACTCACCTGAGGCGTAGAGTGGAGCCGATCAAGGCTATGGGAATACTGCGCGTGCTGAACCACAACCGTTTTCAGCATCTCGATGGCGTTTCTAGCTTCTATCTCGGCCGGGGTGTTTCCGTAAATCGGAAGAGACTCCAGGTGGCGGGTCGCCGCGAGCACGTTGTCGACGGGGTTTGAGAAGTGACCCCGCGGCGTCTGGAATTGTGTCGCATGGGCGTCCATGGATTGAACCGCCTCCACACTCATTGGACCGCACACATTAGTATGTATGACCTCCAACAAGTCACTTGCACGCTCCATTGTTCCGGAGAACGGAGTCTTAGTCATCTTGCCCATGAGGCATGGTTCGCATGTGTCAAGTGATTCGAAATCAAGTAACTCCAAAAGCCCATCAGCATGGAGTTTCTTCATGCGCTTTACACCAATATGACCTAAGCGACAGTGCCACAAAAAGGTGTCGCTACCATTGTTAAGTCTACATCTTTTGGTCTCAATGTTATGTATATGTGTGTCATCACAATCAAGATTCAATATGAACAAACCCCTCACATTGGGTGCATGACCATAAAAGAAATTACTCATAAAAATAGAAGAACCATTATTCTTTGACGTAAAGGAGTAAACGTCTCGCAATAAACAAGATCCAGATATAATGTTCATGCTTAACGTAGGCACTAAATAACAATTATTTAAGTTAATAACTAATCCTGATGGTAACTGAAGTGAGACTGTGCCGACGGCGATTGCATCAACCTTGGAACCATTTCCCACGCGCATCGTCACTTCATCCTTCGCCAGCCTTCATTTATTCCGCAGTTCCTGCTTCGAGTTGCAAATATGAGCAACAGAACCGGTATCAAATACCCAGGCACTACTACGAGAGTTGGTTAAGTACACATCAATAACATGTATATCACATATACCTGGTTTGGCGTTGGCCACCTTCTTATCAGCCAAATACTTGTCGCAGTTGCGCTTGGAATGACCCAACCCCTTGCAATAATAGCACTCAGTTTCCGGCTTAGGTCTAGCCTTGGGTTTCTTCGTTGGAGGAGAAACAGCTTTGCCTCTCTTCTTCGAGTTACCCTTCTTGCCTTTGCCGCTTTTCTTAAAACCAATGGTCTTTTTCATCATCAACACTTGATGTTCTTTCCGGAGTTCTGACTCTACGACTTTCAGCATCGCTAATAACTCGCTGGGTGACTTATTCATTCCTTGCATGTTATAGTTCAACACAAAGCTCTTGTAGCTAGGTGGCAGTGATTGAAGAATTCTGCCAGTGATAGCCTCTTGCGGGAGTTTAATCCCTAGCTCAGCTAGACGGTTTGAGCACGCACACATTTTGAGCACATGTTCACTGACACACGAATTCTCCTCCATTTTGCAAGCATAGAATTTATCGGAGGTCTCATAGCTCTCGATCCGGGCATGCTTCTGAAAGATAAACTTCAACTCCTGGAACATCTCATATGCTCCATGACGTTCAAACCGTCGTTGAAGTCTCGGTTCTAAGCCATACAAGACTGCACATTGAACTACTGAGTAGTCCTCCTTACGTGCTTGCCAAGCGTTCAAAACATCTTGATCAGACGTAGCGGGTGGTTCATCTCCTACCGCTGCATCAAGGACATAATTCTTCTTCCCAGCTTGTAGGATGAGCCTTAGACTATGTTCAAGACAATTAGAGTTTAGCTAATCAAATTACTAATAAACTCCCACTCAAATAGACATCCCTCTAGTTACTTGAGTGTGGCATGATCCAAATTCACTAACTCAAGTCCGATCATCACGTGAGTTGAGTGCAGTTTCAGTGGTAAACATCTCTATGTTAATCATATCAACTATACGATTCATGCTCGACCTTTCGGTCTCATGTGTTCTGAGGCCATGTCTGCACATGCTAGGCTCGTCAAGTTTAACCTGAGTGTTCCGCGTGTGCAACTGTTTTGCACCCGTTGTATGTGAACGTTGAGTCTATCACACCCGATCATCACGTGGTGTCTCGAAACGACGAACTATCGGAATGGTGCACAGTCGGGGAGAACACAATATTATCTTGAAATTCAGTGAGGGATCACCTTATAATTCTACCGTCATTCTAAGCAAAATAAGGTGCATAAAAGGATTAACATCACATGCAATTCATAAGTGACATGATATGGCCATGATCTTGTGCTTCTTGATCTCCATCACCAAAGCACTGGCATGATCTTCATCGTCACCGACTCCACACCATGATCTCCATCATCGTGCCGCTATCAAGGTTGTCATGCTATCTATGCTATTACTACTAAAGCTACAACCTAGCAATATAGTAAATGCATCTGCAAACACAAACGTTAGTTTAAAGACAACCCTATGGCTCCTGCTGGTTGCCATACCATCAACGTGAAAGTCGATATCTTACTATTACAACATGATCATCTCATACATCCAATATATCACATCATGTCTTTGGCCATATCATATCACATGCATACCCTGCAAAAAAACAAGTTAGACGTCCTCTAATTTGTTGTTGCATGTGTTTACGTGGCTGCTATGGGTATCTAGTATGATTGCATCTTACTTACGCAAAACCACAACGAAGATGTGCAAATTGCTATTTAACCTCTCTCCAAGGACCGCCTCGGTCAAATCCAATTCAACTAAAGTTGAAGAAACAGGCACCCGACAGTCATCTTTATGCAACAAGTTGCATGTTAGTCGATGAAGCCAGTCTCTTGTAAGCATACGAGTAATGTTGGTTCGGGCCGCTTCAATCCAACAATACCACCGAATCGAGAAAGGACTAAGGAGGGAAGCAAATCGAACATCAACGCCCACAAAAACTTTTGTGTTCTACTCGAGATTACATCTATGCATGAACCTAGCTCTGATACCACTGTTGGGGAACGTTGCATGAGAAACAAAAAAATTCCTACACACGAAGACCTGTCATGGTGATGTTCATCCACGAGAGGGAGATCGGATCCACATACCCTTGTAGATCTCTAAGCGGCAAGCGTTAAGAAACGCGGTTGATGTAGTTGAACAGCTTCGTGATTCAAATCATCGTCGTCCCACGATCCGTTCCGATCTAGGCCGAACGACGGCACCTCCGTGTTCAGCACACGTACAACTCGATGACGATCTCCGCCTTCTTGATCCAGCAAGAGAGACGGGAAAGTAGATGAGTTCTCCAGTAGTGTGACGGTATTCCTGTGATGGTGATGATCTATTCATGCAGGGCTCCGGCCGAGCTCCGCAGAAAACCGATCTAGAGGAAGAACTACGAAGTACACGTTTAGGGTTGCACGTGGCAAAGTTCTGTCTCGAAAACCCTAAAACCTCTAGTATATATAGGAGGAGGGGAGGGCTAGCCTTGGGTCTCAAGAGATCCCCTAGGGCGTCGGCCGAGTGGAGGAGGAGGGGACTCCAACTCCAATTCGGTTTGGGGAAGGAGGAGTCCCCTCCTTCCTTCCCACCTCCCTTCTCTTTTTTTCTCCTTTGTTTTTTCTTTTAGCCGACATAGCCCTATTGGGCCGGCCTCACCATCCCACCAAGGGGTGGTGCGCCACCCATGGGCTATTGGGCTCTCTCCCGGGTGGGTGGCCCCCTCACGGTAAAAACCCGGAACCCATTCGTCACTCCCGGCACACTGCCGGTAATGCCTGAAATCTTTCCGGAGGCCAAATGAAACAATCCTATATATCAATCTTCGTTTTTTGACAATTCCAGAAACCCTCATGACGTCTGTGATCTCATCCAGGACTCCGAACAACCTTCGGTCACCAACACCTATAACTCAACCATACCAAAACGTCACTGAACCTTGAGTGTGCAGACCCTGCGGGTTCGCGAACTATGCACACATGACCTGAGACACTCCCCGATCAATATCCAATAGCTGGACCTGGATGTCCATATTGGATCCTACATATTCTACGAAGATATTATCGGTTGACCCTCTGTGCCAAGGATTCATATAATCCCGTATACCATTCCCTTTGTCCTTCAGTATGTTACTTGCCCGAGATTTGATCGTCGGTATCCCTATACCTATTTCAATCTCGTTACCGGCAAGTCTCTTTACTCGTTCCGTAATACAAGATCCCGTGACTAACACTTTATACACATTGCTTGCAAGGCTTATATGTGATGTTGTATTACCGAGTGGGCCCCGAGATACCTCTCTGTCACACGGAGTGACAAATCCCAATCATGATCCATGCTAACTCAACGGACACCTTCGGAGATACCTGTAGAGTACCTTTATAGTCACCCAGTAACGTTGCGACGTTTGATACACACAAGGTATTCCTCTGGTGTCAGTGAGTTACATGATGTCATGGTCATAGGAATGAATACTTGACACGGAAAAACAATAGCAACAAAATTACACGATCACATGCTACGTTCATAGTTTGGGTCTTGTCCATCACGTCATTCTCCCAATGATGTGATCCAGCCATCAAGTGACAACACTTGCATATGGTCAGAAAACCTTAATCATCCTTGATCAGCTGGCTAGTCAACTACAGGCTTACTAGGGACATTGTTTTGTCTATATATCCACACATGCATTTATGTTTTCATTCAATACAATTATAGCATGGATAATAAACAATTATCTTGAAATAGGAAACATAATAATAACTATTTTATCATTGCCTCTAGGGCATATTTCCAACACCGGCCACCCATGTGTTCCCCGGGACAGGAAGTGGGGGGCCGGACCAGTTCCCCTTCTTTGCCGTCTACTTCTTCTACGGGCTTTTCCCACCATTTTCTGAGTTCTTCGTCGACCACATGCACACCTACGGCTTCTGCCTCCTCGACTTTACACCGAACGCGGTGACGTGCATGTCCATCTTTGCGCACCTCTCCGAGAACTTTGTCGGGATCACTCCCAACACAGCTCTCTTCCACCACTACTTCACTCCTTGCATCCAGGGCGGGAAGGCCCTTTCAGGCTCCATCGCCTGGGTCCCAAGGACTGTGTGCCTAGGACCTCCAAGATTGGGTACCAGAGAGAGGGTTGGAGCGATCTGTCCCCTGACAATGATAAGTTGACCATCGCCACCACCAGGATTCCGCATCTCAGGGTCGCGGGGTTGACGATGGACATGGTGGCCGCTGATTTCATCCGCAGGCGCATCGCCTCCTCCAGTACAGGGGAGGGAGGCCGGCTTCGGCTTTGTATACGCAACGGATGTCATGCGGCTGCGACCGAGGGTGGACAACAATCTGACGGCCATGGAACATGGGTACTTCTGCCAGAAGTTGTTCAGTTCTGAGCTGAGGACCTGGCTGCCGTGGGGGGTCTTTCCGTTGTGCAATAGCTCGGCCCTGAGCAGTCTCACGGCGATGATGCCGGATTGTGATGCTCATGGCATGGATGCAACCTGGCTAGAGCTCGCGGTGGAGGTAGTCTTGTCTTTCTTCGACGGATTGTCGGAGGTCTCCATTCGAGAGGAAACTGGCCTTATTTGCGAGACCACCACCGAGGAAGAAGCGTACATCGCCAGCCGGGTGGAGGTGCATACCCTCGCCCTCGAGGTTGGTGATGTGGGCTTCCACGGTGGGGAAACATCTGGTGAAGAGATGCCGCCGCAAGCGGAGTTTGCCAAGGGGGTCAGCAGCTCGGATGCTGGTGGATCAGGCGGTCCCGCCGCTGGGGAGCCCAGCGGCTCGGCTGTCGGGGGCGCCTAGAGGAACTGGTGCCTGTCACCGGGGCGCAGGAGGAGGAGGAGGATACGGAGGAGCGCTCGGTTCGCCAGAACCCCAAGCGAGTGCTCCGCTGAGTCGGCACTAATATCCCGGTCGGCCAAAACCCACCTATCGCACCCGCCAAATGTCCGAGGGTCCCCCTCGATGAGCACCAGCGTAGAGGTGGATTATGATATCTGGACTCTGAGGTCGGAGGAGGAGGAGGACGACGAGTAAGAATTCATACTTGCTTGGTGCTTTTACTGATTTGACGTTGTCGTTCACCCGCAGGGACACGAAGACGCTAGCCCAAAGGTTGGCGAAGAGGGCCAGGGTGTCAGCCACCGGCGAGCTGCCGGTGGGAGCAGGCACATC
This sequence comes from Hordeum vulgare subsp. vulgare, assembly GCF_904849725.1. Classification (NCBI taxonomy): domain Eukaryota; kingdom Viridiplantae; phylum Streptophyta; class Magnoliopsida; order Poales; family Poaceae; genus Hordeum; species Hordeum vulgare. The sequence goes on along the minus strand of NC_058522.1, from coordinate 430,926,673 downwards.
GGTTGGTGGGATGCCCCCGACAAGCTCCGGGCGGCCAGCCGATGGCGATCCCTTGGTGGATGCTACTGCATCGGTCGGTGATGGCCCCCCGGCACGCGCCGTGGAGCCAACCAGTGAAAACCCCTTGGCGGACGTTCCGGAGGCTTCGCCGGTGCCTCCGACCACTCCCGTGGCCAGCCCCTGGCAAAGCCCCCAGCGTGCGTCGCCGGAGCCTCCCGAGTTCGAGGACAAGACCCTAGCAACGGACGTTGCCGGGGAGGGGACAACTACCATCCATCAACAGGAGGAAGGTGAGCGTCTGTCCAGGAGCATCCGCAAGTTGGGTCTTGGTTTCTCTTCTTGATTAATCCGTCAGATCTTGATTATTCCTCTTCTCTTTCTATCCCACAAATCCTTCTCCCGCGGAGGAGACGGATGTTGATGCCGTGGTTACGGAGACTGCCCGTGAAGCGACAAATGAAGCCTCCGACACCATAGCACGCGAGGTCGCCTATGTGGAGCGGGAGCAGGAGCAGGATGTCCAGGAGCCTGCAAAGGGGTCCGTCGAGGGCCCGGAGGCGCGTCCTGACGACTCTTCGCTTGCCGGGGGCAAGAAGACTACCAGGGGCAGTGAATCCCAGCCTGTTGGAGGAGAGGCAGGTAGCGGTCAGCCTCCCAAGCCCCAGGATATCCCGGGTAGCGCGTACCTCCATGTCGGTGAGGAGACATTCGTCGTCCCACCAGGGGCGGAGCAATCGAGGATCTTCCTGGAGGGGGAGAGCGTCGATGCGGAGCTTCCCGCCAGCGTTGGCCCCGACCTCTCGGTGGGGTTGGAAGCCAGCGGTGGGAAGCTCAGCAAGGAGCAGCTCTTCCAGTCCATGAGGGACCACGTCGGCCAGCTCCAAGCATTGTATCGCGCCAGGAGGGAGAAACTGGCCTCAATTGAGGTGGTCATCAAGGCGAAGGAGGAGGCGTTTGAGAAGCGTTTCGAGGAAACGGGGGCTCACTTCAACGAGGCCTACAAGGTGCTGCAGGACGAGCGCGAGAAGCTGAAGGCCGAGGACCAAGCGCTCAACCTTCGGTCGGATGATGTCCAGAAGGAGGAGGAAGAGTCTCGGCGTCGAATCTCAGCCGAGGAAGCCCGCCTCACCAACATCGCGATCGGCCTAGAAAGCCATGAGGAGGAGCTTGCCGTTCGCGAGCGCGCGCTCAGCGAGTGGCTCCGTGCCAAGGACGAGGAGGTCAAGAAACCGGTGGCACAGCATACTCAGGAGCTGGCAGACCGGTTCAGGAGTGACCTCGATGCTCAGGCTTCAGAACATGCTAGCACGCTCCAGGATGTCACCGACCGAGCGTCCGCCGCCGGAATCGTCAAGGATGGGCACACCGGGATGGTGAAAGATCTCGAGGGAGAGCTCGATGGCCTCCGTGACGAGGTAGCGGCACTCTCTTCTACGAGGGACAAGGCCCTTGCCAGCTTGAGGGATGTTGGGGCTGCTGCGGCTGACAAGGCCACCCAGCTTTGTAGCGCACACGCCTCCCTGGTCGCCTTGCAAAACAAATTGGCTCCTATGGAGGAGGCACTTAAGGAGGGTGCAGCCCGGTAGGAGGATTTGACTAGGAGGCTCCAGCTTGCAGTGGAACAGCTCAATGCCGCCCCGCCAACCATAACGGGTACGTGGAGACCGTCAAGTAGTGGACGGAGCGCCTTGTTAACGCTGCATCCACTATTGCCGATCAGCTGGCCACCATGGATCTCCAAGGCCCTGGCTATTCCCCTTCTCCAGGAGCTCCTCTGAGCATCAACTTGGCTTTGTTCTTCGAGAGTCTGACCAACGCCCTGAAGCGTCTCCAGACTGGCGAGGCGATGTGGCTGGCGAGCGAGGCCCGACGGCTATGCCGGAACATCCTCCTCAAGGTGCTCACCAAGCTGGCGTACAGGAACCCCGATCTCAACCTCTCCATGGTACGCATGCCGAAGGACGTGGACCCTAAGCCTTTTGAGGAGAAGGTCATGTCAATCGTTGACAGGATAGACCGAGTTAAGAGAGTGCAAGGTTCACGTTGGGACTAGCCCCCGTGCCGCTTGTTACTGCAATCTGTACTTTAAACATAATTATTGTTATTTGCGGTATACTTAGTGCTTCGCTTGAGAGAGCAGTGTTTTTCTTCCTCCACATCCCCTTTCTCTCTTCTTTTTTATATATCATGGTCCACCTTTGTGTGTTTGCCGGGGAATCGTTGGCGCAATCGGCCTTGTCACGAGCACCTTGGGGGCTATACCTTGCCGGAGTCGTCACTACCGACAGGGTGTTTATCTCCCTTCCGGGCTTTGCCATGGGTCGTCGAGCACGCTTTTTACAAAAGGGGTGTGCCGGACTAGCCACCTCGGTTGTTGAGCGCGCTTCGAGACGATGTCTAGAAGACTTATGACAATGATCCCCAGCGCACAGGTTTTTCCACGTGAGAGAATCGAGGATGCTTAGAGAGGAGAGGGATGTACTTACCCAACAACTTACTCAAAGTGTTTGCAACTTATCTGCCGACTGTGTTTACTTTTTCGGCCTCAAGTGGATTATCTTGGCTATTGCTACTATTGTGGGCGTCCCCACTATCTTCCCCCCGGCAAACTTGTGCGCGGGGTTGTACCTGTCTTTCAAGAGAAAGACGAAAGGGGAAAAATATCTATCAGGGCTATGGTCCCCTTCTTAGTTTATGCGTTTCACAAAATCATAGATGCATGCATGTTTTCTATCATGAGAATCTATATGATCTTGCGGAACGCTATGCTTTATTTGAGTGCGCTCAGGGTCTTCACCTGGCTTTGTACAAAGGATTACATGCAACTTCTGCAAGACTTGTACAAAAGGTGGTCGTCGGTCAGCCCGGCAACCTCTCCCTACGGGTAGAACTTTCGAAGATGCTCAATGTTCCAGGAGTTGCTCACCGATAAGCCATCTTTGGTCTCCAGGCGGATAGCGCCGGGCCTGGTGACTCGCACTACCCGATATGCGCCTTCCCACTTCGGCGTCAACTTGTTTGTATTCTTGGCCGACTGAACATGCCGAAGAACAAGGTCGCCTTCCTCAAGACTTCTGGCTCGTACCTTGTGGCTATGATAGAGGCGCAAGGCTTGTTGATAGCAAGAGGCTCGCACAGCCGCCTGAATCCGGCTCTCCTCGAGGAGCACTGTGTCGTGTGGATGAAATTGTTCTTGCTCAAGCTCATCATAAGTGAGCACCGGAGGTGACCATGAATGAGTTCCATGGGAAGAACTGCTTCTGCCCAGTAGACCAGGGAGAAGGGTGTCTGGCTGGTGGCTAGATTTGGTGTCGTTCTGATCGACCAAAGAATTGCCGGCAGTTCATCAATCCAGTGTTTTCCAAGCTTGTGCACCTTGTCAAAAGTCCCGGTCTTGAGCCCGCGCAGTACCTCGGCATTTACTCTTTCGGCTTGACCGTTGCTCCTTGGGCGACGGAAGCAAAGCATATTTTGCAGCCGAGGTCCTGGGCGTATTGCATGAAGATGTGGCTCGTGAACTGGGTGTCGTTGTCGGTGATGACCCTGTTCGGGATGCCCAAGCGACAGACTATCCCCTTGAAGAACTTGAAGGCTGATTGCGCTGTCACCTTTCTCACTAGCTCCACTTCTGGCCACTTTGTGAACTTGTCGATTGCGACGTACAAGTAATCAAAGCCCTCGGCGGCACGGGGGAAGGGCTCGAGAATATCGAGCCCCCAGACCGAGAATGCCCATGAGAGAGGGATCGTTTGGAGAGCCTGTGCTCGTTGATGAAGCTTTATTGAATGGAACTGGCGCGCTTCACACTTAGTTACTAGTGCAGTTGCATCCTGGATGGCTGTGGGCTAAAAGTAACCTTGTCGGAACGCCTTGCCGGCAAGGGCCCTCGACCCTATGTGGGATCCACATATTCCTCCATGTATTTCGGCCAATAGCTCCAGTCCTTCCTCATGGGGAATGCACTTCAGCTTCACGTTGTTCAGTCGTCTTCTGTAGAGGGCGTCATCTACGAATTGGTACATGCTTGACCAGCGGGCTACTTTTTCTGCTTCTTCGGGTTCTTCAGGCAATTCCCCATTCTGGAGGTATCGGACTATGTGTTGCACCCATGCCGGAGCGTGGGGCTCGGCAGCAAGGACTAGTTGCATGTCTTCTGTCGGGGTGGGATCCCCCCGGCAAGCTTTGTTTCTGGTCCGGCAACTTCTTCCGCGGTGAGGTTCTTGCCAGGGCTCCTTGGCAGGTCTGCCGGGAAGTACTTGCTAGAGTTAAGCTTCTTCCTTTTGTCTGGCTTGGTTGATGGTGCCACGGAGGGTTGAGTGAGTCGTAGCACGAAAGTTCTTGGTTCCACAGGAAGTTTAAGTGCTCACGCTTTGACAGGTCATCTGCAATGGTGTTTTCAGCACGGGGTACGTGCTCCATCTATAGATCGTCAAAGCGTTCCTCCAACTTCCTCACCTCCTCCACGTAGGTTTCCATCAATGGGCTCCAATAGTCTTTGTTGACTTGCCGGATGACAAGCTGGGAGTCACCTCTGATGATGAGCTTCTGAATTCCAAGATCCATCGCGATCCTGAGTCCGGCAAGCAGCCCTTCATACTCTGCGCTGTTGTTGGTTGAATTCTCCCGGGGGAAATACATCTGGATCACATACTTGACATGCTCTCAAGTAGGTGCGACTAGCAGCACGCCAGCCCCGGCGCCCTAGAGGGAAACGCTCCATCGAAGTACATGACCCATTACTAGTCTGATTCCTTCCCCGGGAGGGTTGATTCTGGTATTTCTTCGTCTGGCGACGGGGTGCATTCTGCAATGAACTCCGCCAAGGCCCTGCTCTGTATGGTCGAGGTGCTCTCGAACTTGAGCTGAAGCTGGACAACTCCAACGCCCACTCCACTATCCTTCCAGTTGCTCGGGGTTTCGCAGAACCCTTTGCAGTGGGAAGCGAGTGACGACGGTAATCTCATGTGCTTGGAAGTAGTGGTGCAACTTTATTGAGGCCATGAGGACGCCAAAAAGCAACTTCTGCACTCCGGAATATCTTGTTCTCGCCCCTTGTATGAGGGAGCTGACGAAATAGACTGGGTGTTGCGCCAAAGGCCCGCCGGTTAGCCAGGATTTCTCTTGGTTGCCCCCCGATTCCGTAGGGGGCCTGATACGTCTCCAACGTATCTATAATTTTTGATGGTTCCATGCTATTATCTTGTAAACTTTGGATGTTTTGTATGCATTTTATATCTTTTTTGGGACTAACCTATTAACTCAGTGCCAAGTGCCAGTTCCTGTTTTTTCCGTGTTTTTGACCCTTTTCGGAGAAGAATATTAAACGAGTCCAAACGGAATAAAATCTTCGGAATGATTTTTTCTGTAACAGAAGATACGCAGGGAACTTGAGAACCAAGGAAAAGGACCCCGGGGGAGGCCACAAGCCCCCTAGGCGCGGCCTGGGGGGCGCGCCTACCAGGCTTGTGTGCCCCCCGTCGCTCCTTTGCCCAAATTCCCCAAAAATCTGAAACCACCAGAGAGAGCCACGAAAATACTTTTCCGCCGCCGCAAGCTTCTGTCTCCGCAAGATCCCATCTGGGGACCATTCTAGTGCCCTGCCGAAGGGGGATTCGGACACGGAGGGCTTCTTCATCAACACCATTGCCTCTTCGATGATGCGTCAGTAGTTCACCACAGACCTTCGGGTCCATAGCTAGTAGCTAGATGGCTTCTTCTCTCTCTTGGATCTTCAATACAAAGTTCTCCATGATCTTCATGGAGATCTATCCGATGTAATCTTCTTTTGCGGTGTGTTTGTCGAGATCTGATGAATTGTGGATTCATGATCAGATTATCTATGAATATTATTTGAGTTTCCTCTGATCTCTTATATGCATGATTTCGTATCCTTGTAATTCTCTTCGAGTTGTGGGTTTCGTTTGGCCAACTTGATCTATAATTCTTGCAATGGGAGAAGTGCTTGGTTTTGGGTTCACACCGTGCGGTGTCCTCACCCAGTGACAGAAGGGGTAGCAAGGCACGCATCGTGTTGTTGCCATCAAGGGTAAAAATATGGGGTTTATATCTATTGCATGAATTTATCCCTCTACATCATGTCATCTTGCTTAAGGCGTTACTCTGTTTGTTATGAACTCAATACACTAGATGCATGTTGGATAGCGGTCGATGTGCAGAGTAATAGTAGTAGATGCAGATAGTATCGGTCTACTTGGCTCGGACGTGATGCCTATACGTATGATCATTGCCTTAGATATCATCAGGACTTTGTGCGGTTCTATCAATTGCTCGACAGTAATTCGTTCACCCACCGTAATACTTGCTATCATGAGAGAAGCCTCTAGTGAACACTATGGCCCCCGGGTCTACTTCACATCATATTTTCAGCTCTACACTTTTACTTTGTTGCACTTTCCACCTTCAGATCTCACCTTGCAATTAATCGTGAAGGGATTGACAACCCCTTTATAGCGTTGGGTACAAGTTTGTTTGTTTTTGTGTAGGTACATTGGTGACTTGCCTTGATACTCCTACTGGATTGATACCTTGGTTCTCAAACTGAGGGAAATACTTACTGCTACTGTGCTGCATCACCCTTTCCTCTTCAAGGGAAAAACCAATGTAAGCTCAAGAGGTAGCAAGAACAATTTCTGGCGCCGTTGTCGGGGAGTATCAAGTCAAGAATAGTCTTCCTTCAACGTGTCAATTTCTGGCACCGGGGACTATTCTAAGTGAAGCTTATCCAAGTAACTATCGCAAACTCATCTCTTGCACTTACTTTTTTCTGCATTTTGCCTCTCGTTTTCCTCTCCCCCACTTCTGAAAAACAAAAATTCCAAAAATATTTGCCTTTTTCGTTCGCCCTTTTCTTTCGCTTGCTTTCTGTTCGCTTGTGTGCTTGCCTGCTTGCTGAAGTCACCATGACTGAAAACACCAAATTGTGTGACTTCTCGAATACTAATAGTAATGATTTTATTAGTACTCCGATTGCTCCCGCCACTAGTGCGGAATCATATGAAATCAATGCTGCTTTGCTGAAGCTTGTTATGAAAGATCAATTTTTTGGCCTTCCTAGAGAAGATGATGCATCCCATCTTAATACCTTCATTGAGTTATGCAATATGCAAAAGAAGAAAGATGTGGATAATGATGTGATTAAATTGAAGCTACTTCCGTTCTCATTACGAGATCGAGCAAAAACTTGGTTTTCATCTTTGCCCAAAGTATTGATTCTTGGAACAAGTGTAAAGATGCTTATATATCCAAGTATTTTCCACCGGCTAGGATTATCTCTCTCCGTAATGATATCATGAATTTTAAGCAACTAGATCATGAACATGTTGCACAATCTTGGATTATAAATTGTCCCGCTCATTGCTTGAGTCTTTGGATGATTATACAAATCTTCTATGCTGGTTTGAATTTTGCTTCTAGAAATATCTTGGATTCCGCCTCCGGTGGAACTTTCATGGAAATCACATTAGGAGAAGCTACAAAACTCCTAGACAATATCATGTCAAACTATTCTCAATGGAACACTGAAAGGTCACCTACTAGTAAAAAAGTGCATGCTATAGAAGAAATTAACTCTTTGAGTGCTAAGATGGATGAGTTAATGAAATTGTTTGCTAGTAAAGGTGCTCCTCTAGATCCAAATGATATGCCTTTGTCTTCCTTGATTGAGAATAGCAATGAGAGCTTGGATGTTAATTTTGTTGGTAGGAATAATTTTGGCAACAACAATGCTTTTAGAGGTAAATTTATTCCTAGGCCTTTTCCTAGCAATCCCTCTAATAACTTTGGAAATTCCTACAACAATGCTCATGGAAATTACAATAAATTACCCTCTGATCTTGAGATTAATATTAAAGAGTTTATCAACTCGCAAAAGATTTTCAATGCGTCCATAGAAGCAAAACTGCTCAAAATAGATGACTTGGCTAGGACCGTTGATAGAATATATCTTGATATTGATGCTTTGAAATTGATATGTTCTCCTCCCAAGATTAATATGGATGAAACTTTGAAAGCTATGTGTGTTTCCATGAATGAGAGTAAAGAAAGAACCGCCCAAATTCGTGCTAGACATGAATGGCTTAAAAGGGCGTGTTCTCCTGATGAGAATCACGAAGATCTTAAAGTGCTTGGTGTGACTCCCATTGAATCCTTGTTTTCTAATGTCAAACCTAATGATGACAGGGCTGGATATGAATCCACTTTGGTTGAGAAACGCCCCAATGATTCGAAGTCTATCTATCTTGATGCTAAAAGCACTGAAAGTGGAGTAGGGGATATCAAAACTTTGAGTAGTAATGAAATTACTACTTTGGATTTCAAGGAATTCAATTATGATAGTTTCTCTTTGATTGAATGTATTTCCTTGATGCAATCCATGCTAAATTCTCCACATGCTTATAGCAAAAACAAGGCTTTTACCGATCATATCATTGATGCTATGATGAAATCTCTTGAAGAGAAACTTGAGTTGGAAGTTTCTATTCCTAGAAAACTTCATGATGAGTGAGATGCTACTATCAAAATCAAGATTAAAAACTATGAATGCAATGCTTTGTGTGATTTGGGTGCTAGTGTTTCCGCTATTCCAAAGTCTTTATGTGATGTTCTAGGCTTCAACGAGATTGATCAGTGCTCTGTTAATTTGCATCTTGCGGATTCTACTGTTAATAAACCTATGGGAAGGATCAATGATGTTCTTATTATTGCAAATAGGAACTATGTACCCGTGGATTTCATTGTGCTTGATTGCAATCCGACATATCCCATCATTCTTGGTAGACCTTTCCTTATGACTATTGGTGCTATCATCGATATGAAGGAAGGGAATATTAGATTTCAGTTTCCATTAAAGAAGGGCATGGAACACTTTCCTAGAAAGAAAATAAGATTGCCTTATGAATCCATGATGAGGGCTACTTATGGTTTGATAACCAAAGACGACGATACTTGATTCTATCGTCTTATGCCTATCTAAGGGCGTTAAACAATAGCGCCTGTTGGGAGGCAACCCAATGAATTTATCTTTGATTTTTTGCTTTCTGTTTTTTTGTGTCCACACCATCATAATTCTGTTATGATTGTGTTTTTTGTGTTCCTTTTTGTGTTTGTGCCAAGTAAAACCTTTATGACTAGTTTTGGTGATGGTTGTTCGATCTTGGTGAAAAAGACAGAAACTTTGCGCTCACGAAATTATTTTTAATTCCTATCCAGAAACAGATTTTGAGTTGATTATTTTTGCTGCTGGTTGATATGCCAATTGCCCTAACTTACATAAGTTTTCAGAATTTTTGAGATACCAGAAGTATACGAAGTATACAGATTGCTACAGACTGGTCTATTTTTGACAGATTCTGTTTTTGTTGTGTTGATTGCTTATTTTGATGAAACTATGGATAGTATCGGGGGGTACTAGGCATGGAAAAGTGAGAATACAGTAATATAACACCAATATAAATAGAAATCAAGTTTTCTACAGTATCTAAAGAGGTGGTGGTTTGTTTTCTTATGCTAATGATATCACGAGTTTCTGTTTAAGTTTTGTGTTGGGAAGTTTTCAAGTTTTGGGTGATGTTCTCATGGACAATGGGATAAATAGTGAAAAGAGCTCAAGATTGGGGATGCCCAAGGCATCCCAAGCCAAATTCAAGTACACCAAAAAGCCTAAGCTTGGGGATGCCCGGGGAAGGCATCCCCTCTTTCGTCTTCAATCCATCGGTAACGTTACTTGGAGCTATATTCTTATTCACCACATGATATGTGTTTTGCTTGGAGTGTCGTGTATTATAGGAGTATTTTATTTTTGCTGTGTCACAATCATACTTTCTGCACACCTTTTTGAGAGAGACATGCACTCATCGTGAATTTGCTAGAATACTCATTGAGCTTCACTTATATCTTTTTGAGTTAGGCAATTTAGCTGGCATGTGCTTCACTTATATCTTTTTAGCTAGATAACTTTGCTCTAGTGCTTCACTTAAATCTTTTTAGAGCACGGCGGTGTCATATTTTGGAGAAATAATAACTCTCGATCTTCACTTCTATATTTTTGAGAGTGCTCTCTCTGAGTAACTTGGTAATTGGCTTGTGCTATGAAAGTAGTCCTAAAGATGATAGGCATCCAAAGAGGATATAAGAAAAACTTCCATATTCATGTGCATCGATTAGTAAAGAGAAGTTTGATTCCTCTCAATTAGTTTTGAGATATGGATTTGGTAATATTATAGTTATGTTAGTAAGGTGTTGTGAATCTAGAAATACGTGTGTTGAAGTTAGTGATTCCCGTAGCATGCACGTATGGTGAACCGCTATGTTAGGAAGTCAGAACATAATTGATTTATTGATTGTCATCCTTTGTGTTGCGGTCGGGATCGCATGATGGTTAACACCTACCAACCCTTCCCCTAGGAGTATGTGTTTAGCACTTTGTTTCGATTACTAATAAAACTTTTGCAATAAGTATATGAGTTCTTCATGACTAATGTGAGTCCATGGTATAGATGCACTTTCACCTTCCACCATTGCTAGCCTCTCTAGTACCGCACAACTTTTGCCGGTGCACAAACCCACCATATACCTTCCTCAAAACAGCCACCATACCTACCTATTATGGCATTTTCATAGCCATTCCGAGATATATTGCCATGCAACTCCCACCGTTCCATCTCATGACTTGTGCCGTCACTTTCATATTGCCATTGCATGATCGTAAGATAGATAGCGAGATGTTTCAACGTCATACGCTAAGCTAGATCGTTGCACATCTCGGTACACTGCCGGAGGCATTTTTCTTTAGAGTCATCATTGCTCTAAGTATTGAGCTATGAGTAAATAAAAGTGTGATGATCATCATTATTAGATAATTATCCCATGTGAGGAAATAAAAAAAAGGCCAAAGATGCCCACCAAAAAAAGAGAAAAAAAAGAGGCCAAAGAGCCCAAAAAAAGAGAGAGAAAAAGAGAGAAGGGACAATGCTACTATCTTTTTCCACACTTGTGCTTCACAATAGCACCATGTTCTTCATGATAGAGAGTCTCTCGTTTTGACACTTCCATATACTAGTGGGAATTTTCATTATATAACTTGGCTTGTATATTCCAATGATGGGCTTCCTCAAAATTGCCCTAGGTTTTCGTGAGTAAGCAAGTTGGATGCACACCCACTAGTTTTCCTTTTGAGCTTTCACACACTTATAGCTCTAAGTGCATCCGTAGCATGGTAATCCCTACTCATTCACATTGATATCTATTGATGGGCATCTCAATAGCCCTTTGATACGCCGAGTCAATGTGACCATCTCCTCCTTTTTTCCTCAAAACCTCCACCACACTCTATTCCACCCATAGTGCTATATCCATGGCTCACGCTCATGTATTGCGTGAGAGTTGAAAAAGTTTGAGAAAGTAAGAGTGTGAAAACAATTACTTGGCCAATACCGGGGTTGTGCATGATTTAAATTCGTTGTGTGGGGATGATGGAGCATAGCCAGACTATATGATTTTGTAGGGATAACTTTCTTTGGCTTTGTTATTTCAAAAGTTCATGATTACTTTGCTAGTATGCTTGAAGTATTATTGTTTTCATGTCAATAGTAAACTATTGTTTTGAATCTTACGGATCTGAACATTCATGTCACAAGAAATAAATTACAAAGGACAAATATGTTAGGTAGCATTCCACATCAAAAATTCAGTCTTTATCACTTCCCTACTCGAGGACAAGCAGGAGTTAAGCTTGGGGATGCTTGATACGTCTCCAACGTATCTATAATTTTTTATGGTTCCATGCTATTATCTTGTCAACTTTGGATGTTTTGTATGCATTTCATATCTTTTTTGGGACTAACCTATTAACTCAGTGCCAAGTGCCAGTTCTTGTTTTTTCCGTGTTTTTGACCCTTTTCACAGAAGAATATTAAACGGAGTCCAAACGGAATAAAATCTTCAGAATGATTTTTTTCGTAACAGAAGATACGCACGGAACTTGAGAACAAAGGCAAAGGACCCGGGGGGACGCCACAAGCCCCCTAGGCGCGGCCTCGGGGCACGGCTACCAGGCTTGTGGGCCCCCCCGTGGCTCCTTTGTCCTACTTCTTCCGCCAAGAAATTCCCCAAAAATCTGAAACAACCACAGAGAGCCACGAAAATACTTTTCCGCCGCCGCAAGCTTCTCTCTCCGCAAGATCCCATCTGGGGACCGTTCTGGTGCCGTGCTAGAGGGGGGATTCGGACACGGAGGGCTTCTTCATCAAAACCATTGCCTCTCTGATGATGCGTGAGTAGTTCACCACACACTCTCGAGTCCATAGCTAGTAGCTAGATGGCTTCTTCTCTCTCTCTTGGATCTTCAATACAAAATTCTCCATGATCTTCATGGAGATCTATCTGATTTAATCTTCTTTTGCGGTGTGTTTTTCGAGATCCGATGAATTGTGGATTCATGATCAGATTATCTATGAATATTATTTGAGTTTCCTCTGATCTCTTATATGCATGATTTCGTATCCTTGTAATTCTCTTCGAGTTGTGGGTTTCGTTTGGCCAACTTGATCTATAATTCTTGCAATGGGAGAAGTGCTTGGTTTTGGGTTCACACCGTGCGGTGTCCTCACCCAGTGACAGAAGGGGTAGCAAGGCACGCATCGTGTTGTTGCCATCAAGGGTAAAAATATGGGGTTTATATCTATTGCATGAATTTATCCCTCTACATCATGTCATCTTGCTTAAGGCGTTACTCTGTTTGTTATGAACTCAATACACTAGATGCATGCTGGATAGCGATCGATGTGTGGAGTAATAGTAGTAGATGCAGACAGTATCGGTCTACTTGGCTCGGACGTGATGCCTATACGTATGATCATTGCCTTAGATATCATCATGACTTTGCGCGGTTCTATCAATTGATCAACAGTAATCCGTTCACCCACCGTAATACTTGCTATCATGAGAGAAGCCTCTAGTGAACACTATGGCCCCCGGGTCTACTTCACATCATATTTTTCAGCTCTACACTTTTACTTTGTTGCACTTTCCACCTTTAGATCTCACCTTGCAATTAATCGTGAAGGGATTGACAACCCCTTTATAGTGTTGGGTGCAAGTTTGTTTGTTTTTGTGCAGGTACATTGGTGACTTGCCTTGATACTTCTACGGAATTGATACCTTGGTTCTCAAACTGAGGAAAATACTTACTGCTACTGTGTTGCATCACCCTTTCCTCTTCAAGGGAAAAACCAATGCAAGATCAAGAGGTAGCAGGGCCCTTGTTCACCGTCGTGCATATCCTCATGGAGCGGCGTTGCCTTTGCCGGTGCTCCATTGTCCTCCTCCCTCTGCGCCACCAAGGCAGCACTAACCACCTGGTTAGTTGCCGCTAGATACAAGAGCAGTGGCTCTTGGGGTCTAGGGGCCACCAGCATGGGTGCGGAGGAGAGGTACTTCTTCAAATCTTGTAGTGCCACTTCCGCCTCAGGAGTCCACTTCATCGGCCTTGCCTTCTTCAGGATTTTGAAGAAGGGCAGACCGCGCTCAGCGGACTTGGAGATGAACCGGCTCAGGGCAGCTACGCAGCTGGCTAGGCGTCGCACATCCTTGACGCGCTTCGGTGCCTCAATCTGCTCGATGGCCTTGATCTTGTCGGGATTGGCTTCGATCCCACGTTGGGATACGAAGAATCCGAGAAGCTTGCCAGACGGGACACCGAACACACATTTCTTAGGGTTGAGCTTGAGGTTGATTTTGCGCAGGTTGGCAAACGTTTCTTCCAGGTCTTCCACAAGGGTCGACATGTCCTTGGTTTTGACCACTATGTCATCCATATAGGCTTCCAGATTTATATGGAGTTGGGGTTCAAGACCAATTTGGATCACCCTTGCAAAAGTCGAACCAACGTTCTTTAACCCGAAAGGCATCCGCACAAATCAGTACGTGCCACATGGGGTGATGAACGCAGTCTTTTATTCATCTTCCTCGGGCATGTAGATCTGGTGATAACCGGAGTAGGCGTCGAGGAAGAACAAATGGTCACAGCCGGCAGTGGAGTCAACAATCTGGTCGATGCACGGCAAGGGGAAGGGATCCTCGGGACATGCCTTATTGACATCGGTGAAGTCAATACTAAGCCGCCACTTCCCGTTCGCCTTGTGCACAACGACTGGATTGGCCATCCATGTGGGATGGATGACCCCTCTGACTAGGCCTGCTGCTTCTAGCTTCTTGATCTCCTCGGTAATAAACTCTAGCCGCTCGAGGGCTTGTTTTCTCACCTTCTGCTTGACCGGCCACGCGTGTGGACAGACGACAAGGTGGTGCTCAATCACCTTCCTGGGAACTCCGGGGATATCTAACGGTCGCCAAGCAAACACATCAAGATTTTCCTACGGGAAGGCGATGATCGCGCTTTCCTATTTGTTGTCAAGGGTGGAACTGATGGTGAAAGTCTCACTCGACCCGTCTTCCTTGTTTGGAACCTTCTTGGTCTCAGGTGGAGTAGCCCTCCACTTTTTGCTCTGCGTGGTGGAGCTTTCTGGCACGTCCTTCCCGGCAGCACAACACTCTGACGAGGTGTACTTGCCGGGGTCGACACGGGAGGTCCTCTTGTCGGCCTTCTTCTCTCCCGGATCTTCGTAGTGATGGAAGGGGCCTTGGCGGCGGGCGCCGCCACGGCCTCCGGGTAGAGGCGGTCGGTGCACAGGAGTGCGTCCTTCTTGTCAGCACAGATGACGATGACGTCGGCCGGGCCAGTCATCTTCAAGGTACCGTAGGCGTAGTGCGAGGCCGCCATGAATTTGGCCAACGCAGGGCGCCCCAGGATTCCATTGTACGTGAACGGGTTGTCGGCAACGTCGAAGACGACCTTTTCCGTTCGGTAGTTCTCATCGCTGCCGAAAGTTACCGGCAACGTGATCTTTCCCTTAGGCTGGATCTTCCGAGGGTTGATCCCTTGGAACGCGCATGTGTCCTCAAGGTCTTCCTCGGGGATCTGCAGCTTTCGGATCACATCAGGGGAGATGAGATTCAGGCCAGCCCCTTCGTCTACCAACATTTTAATTACCCTAAGGTTGCCGATCATTGGTGATACCAACAACGGCAAGCACCCGACCGCAGTGACACGGTCTGGGTGGTCCTCAGAGTCGAAAATGATCGGTGCCTGCGACCATTTCAGGGGCTTGTGGACGCTGATGGAGGGCTCCACTGCAATCACTTCACGTGCCCACTTCTTGAGCTGGTGGTGGGAAGAATGCAGCGAGGCACCTCCTTCAAGGCACATCATGTTCGTCGCCCTCTGGAATTCGTGGTCGCTGGAGTCGTCGTCGGGGTGGTCTTCATCATCATCCTCCTCCATCTTCTCCCGTGGTTGTGTGAGCCTTGCTTTATTGCCTTTGAACTTGCCGGGGTGGCCCCCTTGGGCGCCCTTCTTTTCGCCTGACCCTTCGCCACCTTGTCGGGCCTTCTCCTTGCCGCGCCTTCGGTACCCGGATCTCTGCTTCTCGGCAAGTTGTTCGACCTGCCGACAGTGATGGAGGTCGTGGCCCTTGGTGTGATGGATCTTGTAGTATCGGGCGCCGGAGCCATCTGGTTTGTCGGCTTTTGCCTCTTGGCGGAGTCGGCATCGCCGGTCGCCTCGACGGGAAACACGGTCTTGCCGTTTTGCTTCTTGTTACGCCGTCTTCCCCTCTTGGTGGGGACGTCTTCATCTTCGTCTTCGGAGTTGGCTTCAACACCGGCGTTGTCATCGGGAAGCCTCCTCCCTTCTTCTGCACGCGCGCATTAGTCCACCACAGCGTAAAGTTCAGCGACATTGCGGACTTTGTTCATCGCCAGCTCTTCACGCATCTTTCGGTTGTGCACCTTCCGGTGGAACGCGATGATGACGGCAGCTGGGTAAACATCCGGGATGTTGTGTTGGTTGGGGCTGAACCTCTGGATGTACTTGCGCAGGGATTCACCCTCCTTTTGGGGGATGATGTGCAAGTCGCTTTCCTGACCAGGAGCTTGGTGGCCGCCAGTGAAGGCGCCAACAAAGTCGTGGCACAATTCTTTCCAGGATGAAATGGAGTTCTTGGGGAGGTGCATCAAGCACGACCTGACGTTGGGCTTAAGTACCAACGAGAAGTAGTTGGCTAATATCTTCTCGTCTCGTCCCCCGACAACCTGCACCGCGATGGTGTAGATGCTGAGGAACTCCGACGGGTAGGTCTTGCCGTCGTACTTTTTCGGAATCTCCGGCTTGAAAGTACGGGAGCTGGGCCACTGGACTCGCCGTAACTCGCGGGTAAACGCTGAACAGCCCACCCCGTAGGGTAGGTCGCCAGGGTACCGTGAAGCTGGCGTGCCAGCAGCGGTTCTAGCGCGCATATCCGATTGACGGCGCGTCTCGCGTCGTTGCTCGATGAGGGTGCGAGCGTCTTCCCCGCGTAGTTCACGGAGAATGTCTTGCTGGTCACGGCGGTGGCGGGGGTCGGAAGACCCGGTCGATTCGTCAGAGACGATGACCTGTTACCGTCGCCATGGAGGAGAGTGCACTGTGGCCGTGGGAGCCCCTGTCTTCTTAGTATGGTCTTGAGCGCGCTTGCTGGGGGGTCGTTTTGACGTCCCCGCCTGTTGCAGCTAGTCTCCATTGGCGAGTGCGAGGAGGCTTTGGATTGTGGCCCTCCACTCCTCTCGCTTGTCCGCCACTGGAGGGAAATCTAGGAGCAGTTGGGCTCGCTTCAGGGCTTCCGCCCGCACAGGTGGCGGCGAGATGTGCGAGGACCTCGAGGGGCTCTTACTCCTAACTGTGCTAGAAGGAGCATCCTATTGGTCACACGGTGGCTCACCAGCTCGCGCCGTACGAGAGCAAGTACGCCTACTCGGCGTGCCCCGAGAACGGGGTCCCCTTAGGTGGGGGCGGATCACCGCCCTCCTGGGGCGATCCGTCCTATGCGGCCTGAGAAGGCCGCGAAGTGCGTGCTTCCGTGGGCGCCTTGAAAGGCGCCGGCGCGTCCTTGGACGTGGCCACGCCATCGGTTGGTCGCACGGACGTGTCCTTCGACGCACCAGGGCGAGGATGATCGCCGTGGCCGCGGGCGACTCCACTCGACTGGGTTTGTTCTCCAAAATGTTGCAAAAGCTTGGGGCCTTCATCTCCTTGTCTCGCGCCCGCCCCTCCACCTGCCCCCGCCGGGGCCGGAGGGCTGGGCGCGGGAGCATTGGTCGCCGGCACGCCACTTTTCTTGGGGGCCATGGTGATGAAGAAGAGGTGGTGCGCTAATACACCCCCCCTACCTGGCATGCCAAAGATGTTGGCGACTGCGAGGTCGACTCCTATGGGAATCAACGTGAAACCCTTGTGATCGTAGGGCGGGGAGAGGTGACGTGAAGAGCAAAGCTAACAATCAGCACCCAGCAAGCCTTTTTACCCAGGTTTGGGCCGCTAACACGTAAAACCCTACGCCCTGCTTGTCTGGTTGTATTAAGCGTTTTGTTGTTGATTGTTACAGTGACCGTTGATGATCGTCTTAAGGGTTGATCTCCCAAAAGTCTAACCCCTTCGAAATGAGTTAAGGGCCTCCTTTTATAGGCAAAGGGGTCACCTACAGTGCTCGGTGGTAGGTTCATGAGGAGTTACAGTGAACCTAGGGCGGTGCTTATCCATCTACCGCTGTCAGGTGCATTAAATGTGCGTCTTGTCCTTGTCTGCGATGTGCTAGTGAAGACACGTATCCAGGTGTTTCGACACCTGGACGCTGCGCGGGCGCATGCGGAATGCGCTGGCACTTGGGGGCGGTGGCACTGTGGCATGGGCGGTTGCCCACCAGTGGCCAGGCCTGTCATCCCGGAAAGGACCTTGTCGGGGCCTTGAGTCTTCGTCCCGGCAAGGGAGCTTGCCGGGGGCTTCAGTCGTCATCCTGGCAGGAGAGCTTGCCGGGGTCTTGTACTTGGTGAGTTCATCACGCCCACCAGATGGGCGCGGCCTTGGTCATCTTCCCGGCAAGGCAGGCTTGCTGAGGCCTTGATAATCTTGGGGGTTGCATCTTGACTTGGCCCTGCCATGCCGTGCCGGCTGGGGCTTTTCGCGCCCGTGCACAAGTCTAGGGCACTAGGGACCCCAGTCTTTAGTGCACCGACACGGGGTTTTACCGGGAGGGGCCACCCACCTGGGAGAGAACCAAATAGGCCCATGGGTGGTGCACCAGCCCTTTGTGGGTTGGTGAGGCCAGCCACATAAGGCTAGCAATAATAAAGAAGGAAAAAAAATAAGGAGGTGGACAAGATAGGAAGGAGTTCTCCACCAAACCGAATTGGAGGAGGACTCCACCCTCCTTGCCTCGGCCGAAGCTCCTCCTTGGAGTAGGAGGCAAGCTAACCACCCCTTGGTTCCTCCTATATATAGTGGATGGTTTTAGGGTTTTTGCAACTCAAGCCTTTGTGCAACCCTCTCTCCCTCCACTACTTCGTGACACCTCGTAGCTAGATCGGTATGGCACGACGAAGCCCTACCGGAGTAGCTCCACCATCATCACCGCTACGCTGTCGTGATGCCGGAGAATTCAGCTACCTCTTTGTATCTCTTGCTGGATCAAGAAGGTGGAGATCGTCATCGAGCTGTATCTATGCTAAACACGTAGGTGTCGTCCGTTCGGCGCTAGATCGGGACGGACCGTGGGACGGCGGCGATTTGGATCACGAAGACGTTCCACTACATCAACCGTGTTTCTTAACACTTCCCGCTTAGCGATCTACAAGGGTATGTGGATCCGATCTCCCTCTCGTAGATGATCTTCACCATGATAGGTCTTCGTGTGCGTAGGAAATTTTGTTTCCCATGCAACGTTCCCCAACACGAAGGAAGACAACTAAACACATGGGTATGGGCACTCCCCTTGGCTTGTGCCAAGCTTGGGGGAGGCACCCCAGTATTGTATCACCATCACATCTTTACTTTTCTTTTCGTTTTTCTTTCGATCCTTTAGGATATATCTTGATCTGGTAGAATAAAGTTTTAGTGAGATCTAGTTTTGAGTTTTGCTTTTTGTTCCCCCTATGTAAGCAAGTCCGAGAGTTATATAATAAAGAGTAGTTTCGAGTTGAGGGCTTTTCTTGCTTGCTATGATCCTGAGAAAAAGAAATATAGAATAAAAGCAAGAGTATATATAATGATTTTATGGGGAGTGATGACTTCACATATTAAAGATATGTTGATTGAAATTTGCTGAGAGTTGGCAAAACGGAGTTATTGGTCATTGTTGCAATTATACGGAAATAATAAAGAAAGAGAGGTTAACATATAAATATATTATCTTAGACATCTTTTATGATTGTGAACACTCATTAAAATATTATATGCTAAGAAGTTGATGTTGGACAAGGAAGACAACATAATGAGTTATGTTTGCTTATTTCCGAATAGAAGTTAGATGGGTATACATCCGTCAAAATGTGTCGCTTTCTTCCACCTATATTTGCCAAAAACTCTCGCACTAAGTAGAGATACTACTTGTGCTTCGAAACACCCTTAACCCAGTTTTTCCTTTATAGTCCACCATACCTACCTATGGATTGAGTAAGATCTTTTGAGTAAGTTTTCATCGGTGCAAGGAATAAAAATTGCTCTCTAAATATGTACGATCCATTGGTGTGAGGGAAATAAACTTTATACGAACTTGTGATATGGAAGAAATAAAAGTGAAGGACTGCATAGTAAAGTTCTTTATCACAAGGGGCAATATAAAGTGACATTCTCTTGCATTAAGAGGTTGTGCATCCAACTATAAAAGCGTATGACAACCTCTGCTTCCCTATGCAAAGGGCCTATCTATTACTTTTATTTTCTAGTACTTACCCTTAAGAAAGAGTCATGGTGATCTTTACCATTCCCTTTACTTCGCCTTTATCTTTTGGCAAGCGTCATATGTTGAAGAATGATCTAGACACATATATCCACTCGGATGTGGGTAATCATGAGTTATTACTGTTGACATTACCCTTGAGGTGAATAGTAGGGAGGCAAATTGTAAGCCCCTATCTTTATCTATGTCCGATTGAAGCTTTGACCTCATAAGTACCGCGTGAGTGTTAGCAATTATGAAAGACCATAAGATGATTGAGTATGTTGATTTGCTTTACAAGCTCTTATATTTACTCTTTCCTATGTTATGATAAATTGGAATTGCTTCAATGACTGAGATCATAGTTTGTTAGCTCTCAATAGAGTTCTTGATTCATATTCTATCATGTGAATGAATTGTTACTCTAGCATAAGAGATTATATGTCAATATGAGTTGGTATTCTAAATATTATCATGATGTCCTCATGTCCTTATTTTATTTTATCGACACCTCTATCTCTAAACATGTGGGCATATTTAGCGATCTCGGCTTTCGCTTGAGGACAAGCGAGGTCTAAGCTTGGGGGAGTTGATACATCCATTTTGCATCATGCTTTTATATTTATATTTATTGCTTTACGGGCTGTTATTACACATCATGGTACAATAATTATGCATTTTCTCTCTTATTTTACAAGGTTTACATGAAGAGGGAGAATGTCGGCAGCTGGAATTCTGGACCAGGAAATGAGCAAATCTTACAGACCTATTCTGCACAGCTCAAAAAGTCCTGAAAAGTTATAGAGAATTATTTTGGAACATATAAAAAATACTGAGCGAAAGAGATACCTCACGGGACCCACCAGGCAACTACAAGCCAGGGGCGCGACCTACCCCCTGGTCACGCCTTGCAGGCTTGTGGGCCCCCTGGCAGGCCTCCGGCTCCCATCTTCTGCTATATGAAGGCTTTTGACCTGGAAAAAATCATATTACATCTTTCATGATGAAGCGTCGCCGTCTCGAGGCGGAACTTGAGCAGAACCAATCTAGAGCTCTGGCGGAGCTATTCCGCCGGGGAAACTTCTGTTCCGGAGGGGGAAATCGAAGCCATCGTCATCACCAATGATCCTCTCATCGAGAGGGGGTCAATCTCCATCAACATCTTCATCAGCACCATCTCCTCTCCAAACCCTAGTTCATCTCTTGTATCCGATCTTTGTCTCAAACCTCACATTGGTACCTGTGGGTTGCTAGTAGTGTTGATTACTCCTTGTAGTTGATGCTAGTTGGTTTACTTGGTGGAAGATTATATGTTCAGATCCATTATTATTATAACCACTCCTCTGATTATGAATATGAATATGCTTTGTGAGTAGTTACTTTTGTTCGTGAGGACATGGGATAAGTCTTGTTATAAGTAATCATATGAATCCGGTATTCATTTGTTAGTTTGCTGAGATGTATGTTATCTCTCCTCTAGTGGTGTCATGTGAACGTCGACTACATGACACTTCACCATTATTTGGGCCTAGAGGAAGGCATTGGTAAGTAATAAGTAGATCATGGGTTGCTAGAGTGACAGAAGCTTAAACCCTAGTTTATGTGTTGCTTCGTAAGGGGCTGATTTGGATCCATATGTTTCATGCTATGGTTAGATTTATCTTAATTCTTCTCTCGTAGTTGCGGATTCTTGTGAGAGAGGTTAATCATAAGTGGGAGGTTTGTCCAAGTAAGGGCAGCACCCAAGCGCAGGTCCACCCACATACCAAATTATCAAAGTAACGAACGTGGATCATATGAGCATTATGAAAACTAGCTTGACAGTAATTCCCATGTGTCCTTAGAAGCACTTTGCTTTATATAAGAGTTTGTCCAGGCTTGTCCTTTGCTACAAAAAGGATTGGGTCACCTTGCTGCACCGTTACTACACTTGACACTCATTACCCGTTACAAATTACCTTACCACAAAACTATCTGTCACCGATAATTTCAGTGCTTGCAGAGAATACCTTACTCGGAACTGCTTATCAGATTCCTTCTCCTTCTCGTTGGGCTCGACACTCTTACTTATTGAAAGGACTACGATAGATCCCCTACACTTGTGGGTCATCAATACCACTCGGGGGAGAGGTAGTACCTATTATCAGAGGTAGTACCTCTTATGAGAGGTAGTACCGCTCGTGGGAGAGGTAGTACCGCTTGGACCTTTTCACGATGAAAAGCATGAATACGAGAACTGCCATAACTTTCGCATACGAGCTCTAAATTGAGCAAACTCAAGCTTGTTGGATTCAGGACGGCAAGAGCTACCCAATGGCGAAAGGAACATATTAAGAAGAGGTAGTAAAAATTGCCAATTAAATAGAGATGTGAAACCTCTATGAGTGAAGAACCGGCAAAAAACTCCAACATCGAAAACATCATAGAAGATGCACATGAACTCCGTTTTTGATGAACTCGAGCTTGTCATAAAGATGACCATAAGCTCCAAAACTCACAAATAGAAACACCAAACAATAACCAAGAAATATGATGCAAGGATGCAAATGGTTTGAGCTCTCAACGAACGATACGATCAAGCTACTCACTTGAGAACCCCCCTTGACATTACGACAATCTATCCTAAATAGAAAAACCTATCAAGTTAAAACCTATACCTTGCACATAGTCCACTTGAGCTAGATGGTGATGATATTGACTTCCTCAAGATATACCACCTTTCTTGATTGCGTTAGTTTGATGAAGACTAGTTGATTGCTCCCCCATACTCACTCTAGGAGAGCCACTCTTCATCACAGGTTCACAAGTCCATTGCCACCACAATGGACAGTAAGATTCAAGCATGATATGTTCGTGGTCCTCCACTTGAACTTGCACACCGCAATCTTGAAGAAGATCACCACTTGATGTCATCCTTCATCGGTTGAATGAAATCTTCCTCTTGACGCAAGCCCATGGAAACACACCTAACCCCACATATAACTCTCACGAAGACCACGGGTAAGTACCCAAAAGCGCAATGGACAATGCTTACCATACCATGGGATCACTTGATCCCTCTCGGTACATCTTGTACGCTTTGTGTGTTGATCAACTTGATTTAATCTTTGTGTTAGTCTAAATCAAGCTTGTGTCTTTATGACCATTCTTTGGATAATTGATGGCAATCACTACAAGATATCTCATAGGGATTGTCATCAATTACCAAAACCACATGCGAAGAAATATGCTCTAACAACCCCCTATCTCGTCTTGGACTATAAACAGACCACCACCTATTCCTTTCTAGGGTTAGCTAATGTTTATACAACCATTTGTTGAGCTTAGCTCCATCTACTATCCTCCTCCCATGGAAATGTCCTCCATGTGAGAAGATCCATAGTGATGCCAAGGCCCCTACTCTAGGGAAGATCCCCTCGCGGATACAAGGCCCCTCTCGTAGGGAAGACTACGATTACGTGTATCCTTTCGTTGACTTTGGACCGTGTATCCCCATGTGTTTATGTCGATCTAGTGGATTTGTGATTTGAGGATTGTTCTTGAGTTCTTGTGTTTCTCTTGATTTTCCCCCTCCAAGTGTGAAAAGATCGACATCCACGGGTTTGTCCTATATCATATTGGTAACAAGAGCCAGGTTCATTCACACCTTGGAGTCTCATCCCCCACTTTCTAGCCAATTTTTGCTTTGATTTCACCTAATTTCGTAAATTCCCACAAAAATAGCCATACCAAAATTTCTGGGATTCGTTGGATTTGAAGAGATTTTGTTGATTTGGATCCGTGGATTTCGTTGTGAACAAGTGGATCTAACTCTTCCTCACCACTCCCAGCCTTTTCGCTGGTTGAATCGTCTGAATTTGGCAAATTCTTCAAATTCCGCCTCAAGTTCATCCACTGGATGGTCCACACGTGGCGAACGATCGAGCCACCTGGACGACCGAAAGCCGTCGTACGACCCAGACTGTTGGACGATCGATCCAGCCCGGACATCTGAATAAACATATCCATGCTAAGTTTTCTCCACCATTTTCCTACACAATTTCTTCCGCAATTGTTCCGCCATTGTCTTCCGCAACCCATTTGCTTTTGAAAATTGGAGTCGCGAGTCCCGTCACTTCCTAAGGTGTTTCGGCTAATTAGGAGTGGTTCTACATGAACATCGCCGCTCATCGTCGCCCTGAATCATCGCCAACCAATTCTCAATTGACACCTCACCGTAAGAAAGGATGGTAACTGTGACGACACCCTTGACATACATCCTTGCCATTGCATTGTTACTCCGAGCCTACTTGCGTAACTTGCCTATCGAGACTAGACATAAAGTATTGCCGGCCACGCTACTTGTGCACATTAGTGATACATGCACTGCATAGCTACAATTGCATGCAAACACCATAACCATCATATTGTGGTGTCATACTAGTATCTTTTGTGTTTCATTTGCACCTGCATACAAAATTGCTATCTTGTTTATGCATGTCCCACATAGTGGCCATACAAAATATAATCACCAAAAGAAAGAAAAGCAAAGATTTTAAGCAAGTGTAAAGAGCAATTGCATCGTCAACTTGCATAACATTGATATCATATCATATCAAACTTGATCATCTCTATTACGGGCGTCATTTACACCCTCCTCCATCAGGGCCGGCCACCCGATTTGGGTCCACTCTGTTACCGGCGTATCCGGGTGCGGCATTGTAGTTTCACTTCTTGAAGAAGCTAGAATAGACGACTCCGGAGGCTTGGAGGACTCCACAACTGTCTTTGAGGAGAGCTCAGGTTGATCAAGATCCTCATGTTTTCTTGCGAGAAGGGATTCGCCATCCTGATCTTCAACAACCGAGGTGTTAGCCTGAGCCATGATATCATCACCCCCGCCCCTTATGTCTAGCTCAAGGAGGGTTCTTCGGGATACCACTTCACCTATCTCCTCGACAACCGAGGGGAGGGTGTTGTTGGATGCGGTCCCTCTCTTTGTTAGCTCAGCTGGTGGGGAGTCCCCTTCTGAGGCCTGGTCGATGGGGAAGTCGTGCGATGGACTGCAATGGGAAAGGTGTGTGCATAGTCAATAACAAAACCTTAATGCGTAAAAATGATATGATTTCCGAATTCATACCTTTGCGCCGGGGGCTTGACCCGAGGTTCCTTCAAGGAACCCTTTTGAAAGCCTGAGACTCCTCGGCGGAGTCTGAGCCATCATCAAACAGGGCCACCTTGGCTCTACATTGCATTTTTAGGGTGGTGGGAGGTAGATCTCCCTCGACGTCTTTGGACGCCACACTCTTCTTCGTGTGAGAGGAGTCGCTCTCTCCCTGCCCACTTCTTTCTCTCCCTCGAGAGAAGACGAGGCATGTGTGTCTTCGGAGCTAGTGTCTGGATGCCCTTTTTGAGCGGAGGCCACCTTGAGCCTCCTTCTTCTCTTTCTTCTTCTTCGACACCATGTACAGCTTCTCGACTAGCAGGGCCGTCAGTAAAGCCGTCTTGGGGCCCTTGGGAAACGGTGTCGGTCAGTTGATCCGTTTGGATTTCTCTAGCCAGATTTACGAATGTGGAGGAAAGAGGGGTAAGAGCCTTATTAAAGGGAAATGTCCGAACACAAATAATGAAATTTTACCTCTCCGAGAGGGTGCGTGGCATCAAGGCCCATGTCCTCCTCCTTAGCTGGGCAAGTCTTTTGCGGCTTGAACAACACCTTCCACAGCTTGTCATGAGTGATGCGGTAGAAATGGTGCACGTTGACCGAGTCATCCGGACTATAGGACCACATAGGGGCAGCCCGATGTTGACAAGGGAGGCGACGGCGGCGTAGCATGACCTGAACCACGTTGGTGAGCTCAATCTTCTTCTTCACCATATGGGAGACACACCTCTGAAGTGACTCCACCTCCTCGGTTGACCCCAAATAGTCCCTTCTTCGTCCATGACACTAGTGTGGTGGGAGGTCTGGATGTAAATCCGGTGGGTGTTGCCCACTCCGCGTCACGTGGTTCGGTGATGTAGAACCACTCCTACTGCCATACTCAACGGTGTCTATGAAAGAACCGTCCAACCATTGTACCAAGGGGAGCTTGCTAATTATCACTCCCCCACGGTCTGCCTCCTCGTCGCTAACTACATTCGGCTTGACATTGGGAACTTTGAAGCACAAACCAAAGTGGTATTGGACCCGCAAAAAGGCCTCACAGATGATGATAAAGTCCAAAATATGCATGAAAGAGTTCGGAGGGAGGTTATGGAAATCCAACCCATAGTAAAACATCAAACCCCTTACAAAGAGGTGGAGTGGGAAGCCGAGGCCCCGGAGGAAGTGGGGAATGAACACCACCCTCTCGCCTTCTTTTGGCATGGGGATGACTTGGCCCTTCTCCGGAGCGCAGTGAACAATGTTGGCCAATAGGTAGCTGGTGCGCTTCCTCTCCAAGATGTCATTGTTGGTGATGCAGGAGGCCTCCCACTTGCCTTTAGAGCCAGAGCCAACCATGGCTGAACTAGGGAAGAGGTTTGAAGAGATTGGGTGAGGATGGAGCTTGGAGCTCAGAAGAATAGGGAAGGTGATACATCTCCAACGTATCTATAATTTTTGATGGTTTCATGCTATTATCTTGTCAAACTTTGGATGTTTTGCATGCCTTTTATATATTTTTTGGGACTAACTTATTAACTCAGTGCCAAGTGCCAGTTCCTGTTTTTTCCATGTTTTTGACCCCTTTCAGAGGAGATTATGAAACAGAGTCCAAACGGAAGAAAATCCCCGAAAAGATTTTTTCCGTAATGGAAGAAGATCGGGAAGCTTGAGAGCCAAGGCAGGGGGGCCTCAGGGGCCCCACAAGCCCCCACCCCGCGGCCAGGGGGGAGGTCGCGGCCCACAGGCTTGTGGGCCCCTTGGGCACCCTCTGCCCTAGGGGTTGCGCCTATATATTACCTAAAAATCCTAAAAAATCACGAGACCATCGAAAGTACTTTTCTGTCGCCGCAAGCTTCTATCTCCGCAAGATCCCATCTGGGGCACGTTCTGGTGCCCTATTGGAGGAGGGATTCGTACACGGAGGGCTTCTTCATCAACACCATGACCTCTCCGATGATGCGTGAGTAGTTCACCATAGACCTACGGGTACATATCTAGTAGCTAGATGGCTTCTTCTCTCTCTTGGATCTTCAATACAAAGTTCTCCATGATCTTCATGGAGATCTATCCGATGTAATATTCTTTTGCGGTGTGTTTCTCGAGATCCGATGAATTGTGGATTTATGATCAGATTATCTATGAATCTTATTTGAGTTTCTTCTGATCTCTCTTATGCATGATTTCATATCCTTGTAATTCTCTTCGAGTTGTGGGTTTTGTCTGGCAAACTAGATCTATGATTCTTGCAGTGGGAGAAGTGCTTGGTTTTCGGTTCATACCGTGCGGTGACCTCACCCAGTGACAGAAGGGGTAGCGAGGCACGTATCGTGTTGTTGCCATCAAGGGTAAAAAGACGGGGTTTTCATCATTGGTTTGAGATTATCCCTCTACATCATGTCATCTTGCTTAAGGCGTTACTCTGTTCGTCATGAACTCAATACGCTAGATGCATGCTGGATAGCGGTCGATGTGTGGAGTAATAGTAGTAGATGCTGAAAGTATCGGTCTACTTGTCTCGGACGTGATGCCTATATGTATGATCATTGCCTTAGATATCGTCATGACTTTGCGTGGTTCTATCAATTGCTCGACAGTAATTTGTTCACCCACCATGATATTTGCTATTTTGAGAGAAGCCTCTAGTGAACACTATGGCCCCGGGGTCTACTCCACACCATATTTTCAGCCTTACACTTTTTACTTCGTTGCACTTTCCGCCTTCAGATCTCACTTTGCAAACAATCTTGAAGGGATTGACAACCCCTTTGAAGCGTTGGGTGCAAGCTTGTTTGTGTTTGCACAGGTACTCTGGACATGACGAGACCCTCCTTCTGGATCGATACCTTGGTTCTCAAACTGAGGGAAATACTTACTGCTCCTGTGCTGCATCACCCTTTCCTCTTCAAGGGAAAAACCGACGCAAACAAGAGAAGTAGCAACAAGAATTCCTAGCGCTAAGGAAGGACTTTTGTTAACGTAGCAGAAGAATTTATGGCGCTGTTGCCGGGGAGGATCAAGTCAAGAACTCATCCAAGTAAGTGTCGCAAACTCATCTCTTGCATTTACTTTGTTTGCCAGTTGCCTCTTGTTTTCCTCTCCCCCACTTCACCA
Organism: Hordeum vulgare subsp. vulgare; assembly: GCF_904849725.1. Classification (NCBI taxonomy): domain Eukaryota; kingdom Viridiplantae; phylum Streptophyta; class Magnoliopsida; order Poales; family Poaceae; genus Hordeum; species Hordeum vulgare. The sequence continues at coordinate 430,898,611 of NC_058522.1, read as the reverse complement.
ATTTTTGCCTTTTTCGTTTGCCTTTTTCACTCGCCCTTTTCTTTCGCTTGCTTTCTGTTTGCTTGTGTTGTCATGTGCCCTCAATATGCTTGCATCTTCGCTTGCTGAAAATCTAGTGACATGGATCATCATCCACTTGCTAATCTCTTTAAGAGATCCACTATGTTGATCCAATTGCTAGTGAGTTGAGTGCACTTGACTTTCTCTATGGAGTTTTGCTTGAGATGCGTGAATCTGAAAATTGTGAGGAAGAAATTTATGAAGTGAATCACGAAGGCTCCTTGGATGAAAAGCATGATTGCGATGGTTTCACTATAAATTCTATTAGTGACAATCGTGCTAAAAATATGCAAAACCCTAAGCTTGGGGATGCTAGTTTTGCTATGTCCACTACTTGTTGCAATGATCATGAGTGGGGCGATGATTTTTCTTTTGATCTTGAAAATTTGTTCAAGCCTCAAGATGAATATGATATTTGCAATATTATTGAAAGTGGGTTTGGAGATGTCATGACTTTAGATGATAATCCCACTATTTTTGAAGAGCGTCAACTTTGCATGCATGTGGATCATGAAAAGAATATCCTATCTGATAGCTATATCGTTGAATTCAAATATGATCCCACATGTAATGAGAGAGGAAAATATTGTGGTAGAAACTTTCATGTTACTAAATCACCTCTCGTGATGTTGAGATTGCTCTTGTCTCTTTCTTCTTCCTTGCATATGGCAGCTATTGGTTGTCTTGACAATTTGTTTTCCTATAAAATGCCTATTCATAGGAAGTATGTTAGACTTAGATGTGATTTTCACATGCCTTAGGATGCTCTCGTTGTGCTTCAATTCTTGTCTTTTGTGAGAGCATCATTGAATGCCTAGCTAAGGGCGTTAAACAATAGCGCTTGCTGGGAGGCAACCCAATGAATTTATCTTTTTCTTTCTGTTTTGTTGCGTCCACACTTCCATAATTCTGTTGTGATTGTGTTTTTTGTGTTTATTTTTGTGTTTGAGCCAAGCAAAACCTTTATGACTAGTCTTGGTAATGGTTGTTTGATCCTGCTGGAAAAAGACAGAAACTTTGCGCTCACGAGATGATTTTTTATTTTTATTTAGAAAGATATTTTGAGTTGATTCTTTTTGCTGCTGGTTTATATGCCTTTTTCCCAGGCAGTAGTAATCTTCCAGAATTTTTGAGGTACCACAAGTATACGAAGTATAGAAATTGCTACAGACTGGTCTGTTTTTGACAGATTCTGTTTTTGTTGAGTTGGTTGCTTGTTTTGATGAAACTATGGTTAGTATCGGGGGGTACTAGCCATGGAAAAGTGAGAATACAGAAGCCCAACAACAATATAGATAGAATTCAAGTTTGCTACAGTACCAAAAGAGGTGGTAGTTTGTTTTCTTGTGCTAATGTTATCACGTGTTTCTGTTTAAGTTTTGTGTTGTGAAGTTTTCAAGTTTTGGGTGATGTTCTCATGGACAAAGTGATAAGGAGTGGAAATATCTCAAGCTTGGGGATGCCCAAGGCATCCCAAGCCAAATTCAAGGACACCAAAAAGCCTAAGCTTGGGGATGCCCCGGGAAGGCATCCCCTCTTTCGTCTTCAATCCATCGGTAACATTACTTGGAGCTATACTTTTATTCACCACATGATATGTGTTTTGCTTGGAGCGTCTTGTATCTTAGGAGTCTTTTCTTTTTGTTGTGTCACAATCATCCTTTCTGCACACCTTTTTTAGAGAGAGAAACATGCACTCATCGTGATTTTGCTAGAATGCTCATAGTGCTTCACTTATATCTTTTGAGCTAGAAACTTTTGCTCTAGTGCTTCACCTATATCTTTTAGAGCACGACAGTGCGTGATTTGGTAGTTGGCTTATGCTATGAAAGTAGTCCCAAATGTGATAGGTACCCAAAGAGGATGCAAAAACCTCCATCTTCATGTGCATTGAGTAGAAAGAGAAGTCTTGATTCCTCTCAATTAGTTTTGAGACGTGGATTCGGTAATATTAAGAGCTATGTTAGTAGGGTGTTGTGAATCTAGAAATACTTGTGTTGAAGTTAGTGATTCCCGTAGCATGCACGTATGGTGAACCGTTATGTTAGGAAGTCGGAGCATAATTGATCTACTGATTGTCATCCTTTGTGTTGAGGTCGGGATCGCGTGATGGTTAACACCTACCAACCGTTCCCCTCAGAGTATGCGTTTAGCACTTTGTTTCGATTACTAATAAAAACTTTCGCAACAAGTATGTGAGTTCTTCATGACTAATGTGAGTCCATGGTATAGATGCACTTTCACCTTCCACCATTGCTAGCCTCTCTAGTGCCACGCAATTCTCGCCGGTACACAAACCCACCATATGCCTTCCTCAAAACAGCCACCATACCTACCTACTATGGCATTTTCATAGCCATTCCGAGATATATTTCCATGCAACTCCCACCGTTCCGTCTCTTGACTTGTGTCGTCACTCTCATATTGCCATTGCATGATCGTAAGATAGCTAGCGAGATGTTTTGACGTCATACGCCAAGCTAGATCGTTGCACATCCCGGTACACTGCCGGAGGCATTTCCTATAGAGTCATCATCGTTCTAAGCTTTGAGTTGTGAGTAAATAAAAGTGTGATGATCATCATTATTAGAGCATTGTCGCATGTGAGTAATAAAAAAAGAGGCCAAAGAGCCCAAAAACAAAAACAAAAAAAATAGAAAAGAAAAAAAGAGGCCTAAGAGCCCAAATGAAAAAAATAAAAGAGAGAAAAAGAGAGAAGGGACATTGCTACTATCTTTTTCCACACTTGTGCTTCATAATAGCACCATGTTCTTCATGATTGACAGCTTCTTGCTTTGTCACTACCATATGCTAGTGGGAATCTTCATTATATAACTTGGCTTGTATATTCCAATGATGGGCTTCCTCAAAATTGCCCTAGGTCTACGTGAGCAAGCAAGTTGGATGCACACCCACTAGTCCTCCTTTTGAACTTTCACATACTTATAGCTCTAGTGTGTCTCTTGTATGGCAATCCCTACTCATTCACATTGATATCTATTAATGGGCATCTCCATAGCCTTTTGATACGCCGAGTCAATGTGACCATCTCCTCCTTTTTGTGTCACAACCACCACCACACTCTATTCCACCTATAGTGCTATATCCATGGCTCACGCTCATGTATTGCGTGATAGTTATAAAAAGTTTGAGAAAGTAAGAGTGTGAAAACAATTACTTGGCCAATTCCGGGGTTGTGCATGATTTACATTAGTTGTGTGAGGATGATGGAGCATAGCGAGACTATATGATTTTGTAGGGATAACTTTCATTGGCCTTGTTATTTTGAAAGTTCATGACTACCTTGCTAGTTTGCTTGGAGTATTATTGTTTTCATGTCAATAGCAAACTATTGTTTCGAATCTTACGGATCTGAACATTCATGTCACATGAAAGAAGTTGCAAAGGACAACTATGCTAGGTAGCATTCCACATCAAAAATTCATTCTTTATCACTTCCCTACTCGAGGACGAGCAGAGTTAATCTTGGGGATGCTTGATACATCTCCAACGTATCTATAATTTTTGATGGTTTCATGCTATTATCTTGTCAAACTTTGGATGTTTTGCATGCCTTTTATATATTTTTTGGGATTAACTTATTAACTCAGTGCCAAGTGCCAGTTCCTGTTTTTTCCATGCTTTTGACCACTTTCAGAGGAGATTTTGAAACAGAGTCCAAACGGAAGAAAATCCCCGAAAAGATTTTTTCCGTAACGGAAGAAGATCGGGAATCTTGAGAGCCAAGGCAGGGGACCTTAGGGGCCCCACAAGCCCCCACCCCGCGGCCAGGGGGGAGGCCGCGGCCCACATGCTTGTGGGCCCCCTGGGCGCCCTCTACCCTAGGGGTTGCGCCTATATATTCCCTAAAAATCCCAAAAAAATCAGGAGATCATCGTTAGTACTTTTCCGCCGCCGCAAGCTTCTGACTCCGCAAGATCCCATCTGGGGCACATTTTGGTGCCGTGCCGAAGGGGGGATTCGGACACGGAGGGCTTCTTCATCAACACCATGACCTCTCCGATGATGCGTGAGTAGTTCACCATAGACCTACGGGTCCATAGCTAGTAGCTAGATGGCTTCTTCTCTCTCTTGGATCTTCAATACGAAGTTCTCCATGATCTTCATGGAGATCTATCGATGTAATCTTCTTTTGCGGTGTGTTTATCGAGATCCGATGAATTATGGATTTATGATCAGATTATCTATGAATCTTATTTGAGTTTCTTCTGATCTCTCTTATGCATGATTTCATATCCTTGTAATTCTCTTCGAGTTGTGGGTTTTGTCTGGCCAACTAGATCTATGATTCTTGCAATGAGAGAAGTGCTTGGTTTTGGGTTCATACCGTGCGGTGACCTCACCCAATGACTGAAGGGGTAGCGAGGCACGTATCGTGTTGTTGCCATCAAGGGTAAAAAGATGGGGTTTTCATCATTGGTTTGAGATTATCCCTCTACATCATGTCATCTTGCTTAAGGCGTTACTTTGTTCATCATTAACTCAATACACTAGATGCATGCTGGATTGCGGTCGATGTGTTGAGTAATAGTTGTAGATGCTGAAAGTATCGGTCTACTTGTCTCGGACGTGATGCCTATATGTATGATCATTGCCTTAGATATCGTCATGACTTTGCACGGTTCTATCAATTGCTCGACAGTAATTTGTTCACCCACCGTGATATTTGCTATTTTGAGAGAAGCCTCTAGTGAACACTACGGCCCCCGGGTCTACTCCACACCATATTTTCAGCCTTACACTTTTTACTTCGTTGCACTTCCGCCTTCAGATCTCACTTTGCAAACAATCTTGAAGGGATTGACAACCCCTTTGAAGCGTTGGGTGCAAGCTTGTTTGTGTTTGCGCAAGTACTCTGGACTTGACGAGACCCCCCTTCTTGATCGATACCATGGTTCTCAAACTGAGCGAAATACTTACTGCTCCTGTGCTGCATCACCCTTTCCTCTTCAAGGGAAAAACCGACGCAAACAAGAGAAGTAGCAAGAAGAATTCCTTGCGCCAAGGAAGGACTTTTGTTACCGTAGCAGAAGGCGATGGCGATGTGAGGTTTGAGAAGCGTGTGGAGGTTATGGTGGCAGTTTCCTTTTATAAGCTATTGTAATACCAAGAGCCCCTTTTGTTGCGGCATAGACCTTGCTATTTCCCAATATATCGTACAGTTATGTGCGCGTGGGATAGCCCAAATCATAAACCATTGTGACAGCCCGATGCCGACGTTCCAGAAGATTCCCCTTTTCTTTTCGTTCTCGTCGTGTGGTTTGTTTGCCTCTCGTATTCATCATCGCATCATGCGCATCATCAGCATTGCATCAGCATCTCCGTTGCCGCCAGTTTTCAAACTTGCATCCGTTGGTAGTTGCCGGTTCTCGTCGTTGTCCGTTCTGAGCCCGATCACACACGCACATGCCCGCGGCATCCTTTAAATCTTTTTTTAAAAAGTGTGTTGAAAACTTTCTTTGATTGGGTTGGAATTTGACGTGCGGTCTTATTTTAATATAGGTAGGCCGCCTGTCAAGTTTCATCGCAATCGGAGTCCGTCTAGTACCCGAACGGTCGACCGTAGCGGCACCATAGTCGGTCTATCGTCGGACGTCTTTCGGGGTTTTAAATTTCGTTGCCGGGCCGCCCATTTTCTGTTGGAAATATGCCCTAGAGGCAATAATAAATTAGTTATTATTATATTTCTTAGTTCATGATAATCGTTTATTATCCATGCTATAATTGTATTGATTGGAAACACAATACTTGTGTGGATACATAGACAAAACACTGTCCCTAGTAAGCCTCTAGTTGACTAGCTCGTTGATCAAAGATGGTCAAGGTTTCCTGGCCATAGGCAAGTGTTGTCACTTGATAACGGGATCGCATCATTAGGAGAATCATGTGATGGACTAGACCCAAACTAATAGACGTAGCATGTTGATCGTGTCATTTTGTTGCTACTGTTTTCTGCGTGTCAAGTATTTGTTCCTATGACCATGAGATCATATAACTCACGGACACCGGAGGAATGCTTTGTGTGTATCAAACGTCGCAACGTAACTGGGTGACTATAAAGATGCTCTACAGGTATCTCCGAAGGTGTTCGTTGAGTTAGTATAGATCGAGACTGGGATTTGTCACTCCGTGTGACGGAGAGGTATCTCGGGGCCCACTCGGTAATACAACATCACACACAAGCCTTGCAAGCAATGTAACTTAATGTAAGTTGCAGGATCTTGTATTACGGAACGAGTAAAGAGACTTGCCGGTAAACGAGATTGAAATAGGTATGCGGATACTAACGATCGAATCTCGGGCAAGTAACATACCGAAGGACAAAGGGAATGACATACGGGATTATATGAATCCTTGGCACTGAGGTTCAAACGATAAGATCTTCGTAGAATATGTAGGATCCAATATGGGCATCCAGGTCCCGCTATTGGATATTGACCGAGGAGTCTCTCGGGTCATGTCTACATAGTTCTCGAACCCGCAGGGTCTGCACACTTAAGGTTCGACGTTGTTTTATGCGTATTTGAGTTATATGGTTGGTTACCGAATGTTGTTCGGAGTCCCGGATGAGATCACGGACGTCACGAGGGTTTCCGGAATGGTCCGGAAACGAAGATTGATATATAGGATGACCTCATTTGGTTACCGGAAGGTTTTCGTGCATTACCGGAAAAGTTTCGGGCTCATCGGTAGTGTACCGGGAGTGTCGGGAGGGGTGCCGAGGACCATCGGGAGGGGTGTCACGCCCCAAGGGGTCTCATGGGCTATGGGAAGAGATAAACCAGCCCCTAGTGGGCTGGAATAAGTTCCCACTAAGGCCCATAAGGTTTGAGAAGGAAAAAACACAAGGTGGAAAGAGTTTCCAAGTGGGAAGGTGGAATCCTACTCCAAGTAGGATTGGAGTAGGACTCCTCCACCTCCAATTTCGGCCAAACCTTTAGGTTTTGAGGCTGCCTCCTCCCCTCCCTCCCACCTATATATACGGAGGTTTTAGGGCTGATTTGAGACGATTTTTCCACGGCAGCCCGACCACATACCTCCACGGTTTTTCCTCTAGATCGCGTTTCTGCGGAGCTCGGGCGGAGCCCTGCTGAGACAAGGTCATCACCAACCTCCGGAGCGCCGTCACGCTGCCGGAGAACTCTTCTACCTCTCCGTCTCTCTTGCTGGATCAAGAAGGCCGAGATCATCGTCGAGTTGTACGTGTGCTGAACGCGGAGGTGCCGTCCGTTCGGTACTAGATCGTGGGACTGATCGCGGGATTGTTCGCGGGGCGGATCGAGGGACGTGAGGACGTTCCACTACATCAACCGCGTTCACTAACGCTTCTGCTGTACAATCTACAAGGGTACGTAGATCACTCATCCCCTCTCGTAGATGGACATCACCATGATAGGTCTTCGTGCGCGTAGGAAAATTTTTGTTTCCCTTGCGACGTTCCCCAACAGTGGCATCATGAGCTAGGTTCATGCGTAGATGTCTTCTCGAGTAGAACACAAAAGTTTTTGTGGGCGATGATGTGCGTTTTGCTGCCCTCCTTAGTCTTTTCTTGATTCCGCGGTATTGTTGGATTGAAGCGGCTTGGACCGACATTACTCGTACGCTTACGAGAGACTGGTTTCATCGTTACGAGTAACCCCCTTTGCTCAAAGATGACTGGCAAGTGACTGTTTCTCCAACTTTAGTTGAATCGGATTTGACCGAGGAGGTCCTTGGATGAGGTTAAATAGCAACTCATATATCTCCGTTGTGGTGTTTGCGTAAGTAAGATGCGATCCTACTAGATACCCTCGGTCACCACGTAAAACATGCAACAACAAAATTAGAGGACGTCTAACTTGTTTTTGCAGGGTATGATTGTGATGTGATATGGCCAACGATGTGATGTGATATATTGGATGTATGAGATGATCATGTTGTAATAGAAATATCGACTTGCACATCGATGGTACGGCAACCGGCAGGAGCCATAGGGTTGTCTTTATACTAACGTTTGTGCTTGCAGATGCGTTTACTATTTTGCTAGGATGTAGCTTTAGTAGTAATAGCATAAGTAGCATGACAACCCCGATGGCAACACGTTGATGGATGATCATGGTGTGGCGCCGGTGACAAGAAGATCGCGTCGGTGCTTTGGTGATGGAGATCAAGAAGCACGTGATGATGGCCATATCATGTCACTTATGAATTGCATGTGATGTTAATCCTTTTATGCACCTTATTTTGCTTAGAACGACGGTAGCATTATGAGGTGATCTCTCACTAAAATTTCAAGACGAAATTGTGTTCTCCCCGACTGTGCACCGTTGCGACAGTTCTTCGTTTCGAGACACCACGTGATGATCGGGTGTGATAGACTCAACGTTCACATACAACGGGTGCAAAACAGTTGCACACGCAGAACACTCGGGTTAAGCTTGACGAGCCTAGCATGTGCAGACATGGCCTCGGAACACATGAGACCGAAAGGTCGAGCATGAATCGTATAGTTGATATGATTAGCATAGGGATGCTTACCACTGAAACTATTCTCGACTCACGTGATGATCGGACTTGAGATAGTGGATTTGGATCATGTACCACTCAAATGACTAGAGAGATGTACTTTTTGAGTGGGAGTTCTTAAGTAATATGATTAATTGAACTAATTGTCATGAACATAGTCTAATGGTCTTTGCGAATTACGATGTAGCTTGCGCTATAGCTCTACTGTTTTTTTATGTTCCTAGAGAAAATTTAGTTGAAAATTGATAGTAGCAAACTTTGCAGACTGAGTTTGTAAAACCGAGGATTGTCCTCGTTGCTGCGCAGAAGGCTTATGTCCTTAATGCACCACTCGGTGTGCTGCACCTCGAGCGTCGTCTGTGGATGCTGTGAACATCCGACATACACGTTTCTGATGACTACACGATAGTTCAGTGCAAAGTACTTAATGGCTTAGAAGCAAGGCACCAAAAACGTTTTAAACGTCACGGAACATAAGTGATGTTCTAAAGAGATGAAATTGTGATTTCATGCTTGTGCCCTTGTTAAGAGGTACGAGACCTCCAACAAAATTCTTTGACCACAAAGTAAAGGAGAAAAGCTCAATCGTTGAGCGTGTGCTCAGATTGTCTGAGTACGACAATCACTTGAATCAAGTGGGAGCTAATCTTCCAGATGAGATAGTGATGGTTCTCCAAAAGTCACTGCCACCAAGCTTTGAGAGCTTCGTGATGAACTATAACATATCAAGGATAGATACAATGATCTTTGAGAGATTCGCGACGTTTGACACTGCGAAAGTAGAAATCAAGAAGGAGCATCAATAGTTGATGGTTTGAAAAACCACTAAGTTTCAAGAAAGGCGTGGGCTAGAAGGGATACTTCGTGAAACGGCAAAACAGTTGCTGCACTAATGAAGAGACCCAAGATTAAACCCAAACCCGAGACTAAGTGCTTCTGTAATAAGGGGAACATTCACTGAGGCGGAGCAACTCTAGATACTTGGTAGATAAGAAGGCTGGCAAAAGTCGAGAGAAGTATATTTGATATACATAATGTTGATGTGTACTTTACTAGTACTCCTAGTAGCACGAGGGTATTGGATACTGGTTCGGTTGCTAAGTGATTAGTAACGCGAAATGAAAGCTACGGCATAAACGGAGACTAGCTAAAGGCGAGGTGACGATACGTGTTGGAAGTGTTTCCAAGGTTGATATGATCAAACGTCACACGCCCCCTTTACCATCGGGATTGGTGTTGAACCTAAATAATTGTTATTTGGTGCTTGCGTTAAGCATGAACATGATTGGATCGTGTTTATTGCAATACGATTATTCATTCAAAAGGAATAATGGTTACTCTATTTGCTTGAATAATCACCTTCAATGGTTTATTGAATCTCGATTGTAGTGTTACACATTGGTGCCAAAAGATACGAGTTAAATGATGATAGTACCACTTACTTGTGGCACTGCCGCTTGAGTCATGTTAGTATAAATTGCATGAAGAGGCTCCATGCTGATGGATCTTTGTACTCACCTGATTTCGAATCACTAGTGACATGCAAATCATACCACATGAGCAAGGCCTTGTTTTCATTGAGATGAAACAAGATAGTAACTTGTTGGAAGTGATACATTTTGATGTATGCAGTCCAATGGGTGCTGAGGCACGCAGTGGATATCATTATGTTCTTACTTCAATGATGATTTGAGTAGATACTAGAGTATTTACTTAATGAATCACAAGTCTGAAATATTGAAAAGTTCAATTCTGTTTCGGAGTGAAGTTCGTCGTAACAAGAGGATAAACTGTCTACGATATGATCATAGAAATGAATATCTGAGTTACGAGTTTTGGTACACAGTTAAGACAATGTGGAAATTGTTTCGCAGTTCATGCCACCTGGAACATCATAGTGTGATGATGTGTCTGAACGTCATAGCCACGCACTATTTGGTATGGTGCATACTATGATGTCTCTTATCGAATTACCACTATCGTTTATGGGTTATGCATTAGAGACAACCGCATTCACTTTAAATAGGGCACCACGTATTTCCGTTGAGATGACACAGGATAGACTGAGGTTTAGAGAAATCTAAACTGTCGTTTCTTGAAAGTTTGGGGCTTCGACACTTATGTGAAAAAGTTTCAGTCTGATAAGCTCGAACCCAAAGCGGATAAATGCATCTTCATAGGATATCCAAAACAGTTGGGTACATCTCCTATCTCAGATCCGAAAGCAAAGTGTTTGTTTCTAGAAACGGATCCTTTCTCGAGGAAAGGTTTCTCTCGAAAGAATTGAGTGGGAGGGTAGTAGAACTTGATGAGGTTATTGAACCATCACTTCAACCAGTGTGTAGCAGGGTGCAGGAAGTTGTTCCTGTGGCGCCTACACCAATTGAAGTGGAAGCTGATGATGGTGATCATTGAGCATCGAATAAAGTTACTACAAACCTCGTAGGTCGACAAGGTCGCGTACTGCTGCAGAGTAGTACGGTAACCCTGTCTTGGAGGTCATGTTGTTGAGCAACAGTGAACCTACGAGTTATGGAGAAAGCGATGGTGGGCCCAGATTCCGACAAATGGCTGGAAGCCATAAAATCCGAGAGAGGATCCATGTGTGAAAACAAAGTGTAGACTTTGGTAGAACTACTTGATGGTCATGGGACTATTGGGTAAAATGGATCTTTAAAAGAAGACAGACGATGATGGTGATAAGTCACTATTAAGAAAAGCTCGACTTGTCGCAAAGATGTTTTCGACAAGATCAAACAGTTGACTATGATGAGACTTTCTCACTCGTAGCGATGCTAAAAGTCTGTTAGAATTATGTTAGTTGTTGATGCATTATTTATGATATATTGCACGTAGGATGTCAAAACATTGTTTTCTCAACGGTTTCCTTGAGCAAACATTGTATGTGATACAACCGAAAGGTTTTGTCGATCCTAAAGATACTAGCAAGTATGCAAGCTCCAGTGATCCTTCAATGGACTGGTGCAAGCATCTCGGAGTTGGAATATACACTTTGATGAGATGATCAAAGATTTTGGGTTTGTACAAGGTTTATGAGAAACTTGTATTTCCAAAGAAGTGAGTGGGAGCACTATAGAATTTCTGATAGGTATATGTGGTTGACATATTGTGGATCAGAAGTAATGTAGAATTTCTGTAAAGCATACAAGGTTGTTTGAAAGAAGTTTTCAAAGGAGTACCTGGATTACGCTACTTGAACGTTGAGCATCAAATATCTATGGAGATAGATCGAAAGCGCTTAATAGAAGTTTCAACAAGCTGCATGCCTTGACAAGTTTTTGAAAGAGTTCAAAATAGACCAGCAAAGAAGGAGTTCTTGGTTGCGCTGTGAGGTGTGAATTTGAGTAAGACTCAAAACCCGACCACGGCAGAATAAAGAGAATAGACGAAGGTCGTCTTCTATGCCTTAGCCGTAGAATCTAAAGTATGCCATGCTGTGTACCGCACCTGAAGTGTGCCTTGACTCAAAGTATGTTGAGAGGTACAGAGAGTGATCCATGATTGAATCACTAGCAGCGGTCGAAATTTATCCTTAGTAACTAATGGACTAAGGAATTTTTCTCGATTATGGAGGTGGTTAAAGAGTTTGTCGTAAAGGGTTACGTCAATGCAAGCTTTGACACTAATCCGGATAACTATGAGTAGTGAAACGGATTCATATAGTAGAGTAGATATTTGGAGCATTTCCGAATAGCACGTAGTAGCAGCATCTATAAGATGACATAAAGATTTGTAAAGAACGCACGAATCTGAAAGTTTCAGAACCGTTGACTAAAACCTCTCTCACGAGCAAGACGTGATCAGACCCCATAACTATATGAGTGTTGGATTCGTTGGAATCACATGGTGATGTGAACTAGATTATTGACTCTAGTGCAAGTGGGAGACTGTTGGAAATATGCCCTAGAGGCAATAATAAATTAGTTATTATTATATTTCTTAGTTCATGATAATCGTTTATTATCCATGCTATAATTGTATTGATTGGAAACACAATACTTGTGTGGATACATAGACAAAACACTGTCCCTAGTAAGCCTCTAGTTGACTAGCTCGTTGATCAAAGATGGTCAAGGTTTCCTGGCCATAGGCAAGTGTTGTCACTTGATAACGGGATCACATCATTAGGAGAATCATGTGATGGACTAGACCCAAACTAATAGACGTAGCATGTTGATCGTGTCATTTTGTTGCTACTGTTTTCTGCGTGTCAAGTATTTGTTCCTATGACCATGAGATCATATAACTCACGGACACCGGAGGAATGCTTTGTGTGTATCAAACGTCGCAACGTAACTGGGTGACTATAAAGATGCTCTACAGGTATCTCCGAAGGTGTTCGTTGAGTTAGTATAGATCGAGACTGGGATTTGTCACTCCGTGTGACGGAGAGGTATCTCGGGGCCCACTCGGTAATACAACATCACACACAAGCCTTGCAAGCAATGTAACTTAATGTAAGTTGCGGGATCTTGTATTACGGAACGAGTAAAGAGACTTGCCGGTAAACGAGATTGAAATAGGTATGCGGATACTAACGATCGAATCTCGGGCAAGTAACATACCGAAGGACAAAGGGAATGACATACGGGATTATATGAATCCTTGGCACTGAGGTTCAAACGATAAGATCTTCGTAGAATATGTAGGATCCAATATGGGCATCCAGGTCCCGCTATTGGATATTGACCGAGGAGTCTCTCGGGTCATGTCTACATAGTTCTCGAACCCGCAGGGTCTGCACACTTAAGGTTCGACGTTGTTTTATGCGTATTTGAGTTATATGGTTGGTTACCGAATGTTGTTCGGAGTCCCGGATGAGATCACGGACGTCACGAGGGTTTCCGGAATGGTCCGGAAACGAAGATTGATATATAGGATGACCTCATTTGGTTACCGGAAGGTTTTCGTGCATTACCGGAAAAGTTTCGGGCTCATCGGTAGTGTACCGGGAGTGCCGGGAGGGGTGCCGAGGACCATCGGGAGGGGTGTCACGCCCCAAGGGGTCTCATGGGCTATGGGAAGAGATAAACCAGCCCCTAGTGGGCTGGAATAAGTTCCCACTAAGGCCCATAAGGTTTGAGAAGGAAAAAACACAAGGTGGAAAGAGTTTCCAAGTGGGAAGGTGGAATCCTACTCCAAGTAGGATTGGAGTAGGACTCCTCCACCTCCAATTTCGGCCAAACCTTTAGGTTTTGAGGCTGCCTCCTCCCCTCCCTCCCACCTATATATACGGAGGTTTTAGGGCTGATTTGAGACGATTTTTCCACGGCAGCCCGACCACATACCTCCACGGTTTTTCCTCTAGATCGCGTTTCTGCGGAGCTCGGGCGGAGCCCTGCTGAGACAAGGTCATCACCAACCTCCGGAGCGCCGTCACGCTGCCGGAGAACTCTTCTACCTCTCCGTCTCTCTTGCTGGATCAAGAAGGCCGAGATCATCGTCGAGTTGTACGTGTGCTGAACGCGGAGGTGCCGTCCGTTCGGTACTAGATCGTGGGACTGATCGCGGGATTGTTCGCGGGGCGGATCGAGGGACGTGAGGACGTTCCACTACATCAACCGCGTTCACTAACGCTTCTGCTGTACAATCTACAAGGGTACGTAGATCACTCATCCCCTCTCGTAGATGGACATCACCATGATAGGTCTTCGTGCGCGTAGGAAATTTTTTGTTTCCCTTGCGACGTTCCCCAACATTTTCCCTCTCGTCATAGCCCATCTACACAACCCATTAGTGCCACCTAGCCACTTCCTCCGTTCGTGGTGGTCGGATCGCGATCGGACGAAAGAGGTCCACCCCACCATAGACCAACCCTATATAAGCTCCACCCCATGGAGATGTCTCTCTCACTTCACTAGGGTTCCCCCTAGTCTTTTTTGCAGCCACCCCCCCTAGAAAACCCCACCTGCTAGCCCACACCCTTCAAATCCCGCAGCCCTAAGCTCCATAGCCTTTCTCAGCCTTCGGATCTGAGATCTGGGGCTCAGATTCGCCCAAATCCCCACCTACCGGACATGTCCGCGGTCAAACCGGACACGTCCGGGTGTCCGCAGTTCCAGCGATCCATCCCGAGCAGCAGCCCGCAGCCGTAGCCCATGGCGCTCACTGCCTGAGGTCGCCACCTCGTCGGGCCCTCACCGCGCCTCCCCGTCGGAGTTCGCCGGCCGCCGCCGAAGCAACCTCGCTGGACTTCCAGGCGAGCCTCGCCCCGCGCTTGCCTCCTCTCCTCAACCTCTCCTGCCATCCCTTCTTCTCCAGCTTCTCTTCCCCACGTTCATCTCTCTCATCTCTCCCGCGCAGGTCGGCGCCGCCTTGGAGAGCCGCCACCGTCCCAAGCTACTTCGGCCGCCGGGAACCGGCCGGAGCAGGCCCCCGCTGCTCAGATCCGGCCGCCCTAGGAGCACCGGGCCTCCGCCCTGCCGTGCCCGCCGCCGGCAACCGGCGCCGCCGGCAGCTCCTGGTCTAGGGACGAGAGGACGAGGAGAGGGACGAGAGCCTCCCCGCCTGGGCCTCCTTCCCTGGGCCCCGCAGTAGCCTAGGTCGCCACCTCCTGCCCGACCGGCCTCGGTCCACCTCGCCTCCACCGCAGCCGGCCCAGGCTGCTCCGCCCCCGTGGCCCACCTCTCCTCCGTCTCGGCCAAAGTCGCACCGCCCCCAGCTGCTCCACCTCTCCAGTCCGTCCCAGGCCGAGGCCTCTCACGTGGGCCACTCCACCAGCACCCTCCAACCGGCCCAGTGGCCTCCCCCAAGGTAATCCCCCGCCTAGGCGCATTTTAGATGTCTTGCGCCCACTGTTAGGCCCGTTAGTAATTTAGGGATTTTCGAAAATATTATATATTCCAAAAAAATAGACGATATTAAAACGTTCATATCTTTTTAACCGTGAGTCAGATCGCGATGAGTTGTATATGGTTTTTGTGTAGATTTTCGTGTAGAATACGATTTTACAACTTGCATAATTGTTTGACGTGTTTTGACATGCCAAATGCATAGTTTTACATGTTGTTCCAATAGGATTCGTTACGTAGTAATTTCTCGTGCGTGTCTGCATTGCTCGTATGCCGTAGATAAAATGTTCATGTTTTAGGAACCACTTTTCCATGTATTTTATAGTAGTCGTTGGTATTTTTACGTGTAGGGATTTGCCGCTAGTTTATTTTCTGTGTTTAGGACATTATCTCACATTAACGTGCGGCGATATTATTGTTTTGCAACTCCACATGTTTTATATGTATTCGGGTATTTTTCTGTGCAATAAGTTTTAGCTTTTGAGCAAGTTAGTTGGAGCGATATTTTGCCATGTTGCCCTCTTGTCTATTTCGTAGGATTTATTCTGTGCTTCTTTTGGAGGAGTTGTCAACTAGAGAGTTGCTCTTGGATGTTTACTCTAGCCCATGGTAATTTTGGTTGCAATAGAAATCCATGTTTAGGTGTGCTTTGGTTGTTCTGTAGTTGCTAGAAATAGTGTTGTTTTAGAGATGCTGAAATATTTCTAAGTCTGAAATCTGTTATATTTTGTTGCTATCTTGTCTTGCTTCTATCTTGTGATTTGTAGCTCTTTTGAGGTTGATGCAATGGAGTTAGTTGTAGACTTTGTGATTCTCTAGTATGCTATGAATTTTCATGCCATTTGGAGTCATGTAGCTTATGGTTTTGTTGTTGTCAATATGCCTTCAGATCGAAAACTGCAGTTTCATAAACTGTTATTTTCTCTAAGTCTGAAATAGTGTGTGAGATGCCATTTTGTGACTTCTTTTCCTAGTGTTCCATGCTTCCATGCTAGGTGTTGTTAGTTGTTTGTTGTAGTGATTCTTGCCCTCTATCGTCTCATGCCTTGGTTGAGCATATTGGTTTTGTGTAGCTCGTAGTTGTAGGGTGTAGTAAATGTATGTGGCTGTTTTGGACAGATTGTAGTGATTTATTGTTTTGCTCGTAGTTGTTGAACCGTTGCTCCGTTTTGGTCGTGTCCTATATGAAACTTGCTTAGAATCTCGTGTAGTTTCATTTTATCTTGCTGGTTGTATGTTTTGAAGTGCTCGTGACCCTCGTTGCACACATTTTGCATTCATGCCATCATATCTTGCGGTGTCCGTATCTTTTGAACCGTAGCTCCGTTGGAGATGTTCTCTATGTATAAATTGCTTGTAACGACGCGTAGAATCACGTGAACCTATTTTTTTTTGCTATTTAACAAATATTTAAACACGTTAGTTCAGATCTGGACAGAATTGTAAATTAACATGTGAGGTCGTTTCGGAGATGCTATATGTCATTTCCGACCTCATTCAGAATACCTAGATAGGTAGATTAATTGTGCTTCACCTCTTCCATGTTTGACCACATATAACATTGTCGTGTATCTAATCGGGATAGAACTAATAATTAAACGTGGAGTTTCGTCAATATGCAACTCATTGCATATTGAACTTCATTTAATGTGTAGTGTTTGATTGTGTGAATCGTCATGCCATGTCTTGCATGTTCAGTTGCTCATGCATCTTATGTGTTGTGCATCGTGTGGTGAATATCGTGTGTTGATTCTTGTTTCCGGTTTGCTTCGTCTCGATAGAGTTTCGCAAGCGTGTTGGAATGTGAGGACCCGTTCGACTACGTCGGTTCGTCTGCTTCACGGAGTCATTCTTCTTCCAAGCGGGATCTCAGGCAAGATGACCATTACCCCAGATACCATTACTATCATTGCCATGCTAGTTTTATCGCTTCTATCGATTATGTCTCGTTGCCTACCACTTGTTAAATATCAGCCTCTCAACAGTGCCATGAAAACCTTCAACCTGTTCAACCTAGCAAACCACTGATTGACTATGTTACCGCTTGCTTAACCATGTGTTAGCGTTGCTAGTTGCAGGTGCAGTTGCTTCCATGTGACAACATGGGTTCCTTGTTATATCACCCTATTAAATGATATTTAATTTAATGCACCTATATACTTGGTACAAGGTGGAAGGCTCGGCCTTTCTAGCCTGGTGTTTTGTTCCACCTTTGCCCCCTTAGTTTCGGCTACTGGTGTTATGTTCCATATTTGAGCGCTCCTAACACGATCGGGGTTGTTATGGGACCCCCTTGATAATTCATTTTAGATTAAAGCTGGTCTGGCAAGGCCCAACATTGGTACTACATTTGCCCAACATAATAACTTTGTTAATACTGAAAGCATAGGGCATCATGAACCCGAGGAGTAATTTCACTTAATACAGGGAGGGCCAGTGCTGGTCCAAAAACAGAGCACCGTGCAGGGCCAATCCGGGGAACTTGGGAGATTTCTATCAGGCCACCGTACGCTTCGCTTATCCGTCGTGTCCTGAGAACGAGATACGCGGCTCCTATCGGGATCATCGACACGTCGGCCAGCCTTGCTGGGTTAGTTTTACCTTTGACGAGATATCTTGTGCATCGGGATTCCGGTGATGCTTTGGGTAATCTCAGAGTTGAGGTTTTCCACTAAGGAATCCGACGAGATCGCGAGCTTCGTGATCGAGGATTTCTATGCAGCTTGTGGTAATTTGTGATGGACTAGTTGGAGCACCCCTGCAGGGTTAAATCTTTTGGAAAGCCGTGTCCGCGGTTATGTGGCAACGTGGAAACTTTGGTTAACACTGGTTCTAGATAACTTGAAGTTAACTTAATTAAAACATGCCAACTGTGTGCGTAACCATGACTGTCTCTTTCGTGAGTTCCTTCTCCGATCGAGGACACGATGGTGTTATGTCTGACGTAGGTAGGTGTTCAAGATCATTCATTTGATCAACAGTAGACACGTCCGCTATGCGTAGATCTTCCCCCTCTTATTTCTTGTACTCGTAAGTGTAGCCACCAAATATATGCTTAGCCGCTGCTGCAACCTCACCACTTAACCTCGCCTCACCTATTAAGCTTTGCTAGTCTTGATACCTTTGGAATGAGATTTCTGAGTCCCCTGTGGCTCACAGATTACTACAACACTAGTTGCAGGTACAGCTAAAGGTTACTTGACGCGAGCGCGTTGATTGTTCATTTGGAGTTGCTTCTTCTTCTTATTCATCAATCTAGGATGGGTTCCAGGCCGGCAGCCTGGGATAGCAAGGATGGACGTCGTTCTTCTTTTCTCGTTTGTTTTCGTCCGTAGTCGAACCCTGCTCTTCTTCATGATGATTATGTATTGTACTGTTGTGACTCTGATGTAGCTTGTGGCGAGTGTAAGCCAATTATATATATATATATATATATATATATATATATATATATCTTCTATTCAGTACATGTACTTGTAACGATATCCATTCTTGCGACACAACGAGATGCGCTTCTATCCCTGGCGAGGCCCTCGTGCCAAATTGAGGATAGGGTCGCATCTTGGGCGTGACAACCATATCCCCTAAAAAGCGGGGAACAATATCCATATTGATGGAACGTGCCAATGAACAATTGTTTCAAACCGCTAATCGAATTTTTGTAACTGGTCAGTTGTCATGACCGGCCGCGACCTTTCGTCGAGAAGTTGCCAGACAGAAGCAATGTTCACACTTGAGCGGTTAGCATTCGAGGCTATGTAACACATATTTTTCAGAAACTAGGAAACTTCGGCGGCTGAACTAATACAAACCAAGCATAAACAGGGAGAGGAACTCGCCCCGCAGGCCGAAGACCTTGGACAGAATAAGCTGCTAGAAATTAAGACTACGATGTTGGAGGCCAGTTCGGGGCTACTGAGGGAGTCCGGGACTAAGGGGTCCTCGGGCTGCTTACCTATCTTCACGAGCCGCCCTATGATTTATTATTGAAGGGCTGAACTCCAAGACGACACCATGTCCGGAACGGGGTCTTGTGAAGCCTTGGTGTATGCTCCAAGTCAACATGATAATATCGACATGTTTCTTCCCGGATGTAACCGACATTGTGTAACCCTAGGTACCATTGGTATCTATATAAACCAGAGGATTTTAGTCCGTAAGGTACATTAAGATCATTATTCCTAGGGTTTTAGACCACATCATACAATCTCGAGGTAGATCAACTTTGTACTTGATACTTAATCATCAATATAAACAAAGCAAGACATAGGGTATTACCTCCATCAAGAGGGCCCAAACCTGTGTAAATATTGTCTCCCTGTCTCCTGTTACCCATCAATCCAAGATCCATAGTTTGGGACCCCCTACCCGAGATCAGCCGGTTTTGACACCGAAAGCCGCAATCGCTTTGAGCACATGCACAACCTCCATGAGCGCGGCTGTCGAGGTTTTTGTTGGGGAACGTAGTAATAATTCAAAAAAATCCTACGTGTTACCAAGATCAATCTAGGAGATGCTAGCAACGAGAGAGAGGGAGTGCATCTTCATACACTTGAAGATCGCTAAGCGGAAGCGTTGCAAAGAACACGGTTAATGGAGTCGTACTCGCGATGATTCAAATCGCAGAAGATCCGATCCAAGCGCCGAACGGACGGCGCCTCAGCGTTCAACACACGTACAGCCCGGGGACGTCTCATCCTTCTTGATCCAACAAGGGGGAGGAGAAGTTGAGGGAGATATCCGACAGCACGATGGCGTGTGGCGGTGGAGCTCGTGGTTCTCCGGTAGAGCTTCGTTAAGCACTACGGAGGAGGTGTAGGAGGGGGAAGGGTTGCGCGAAGGGCAAGGGGTGAGGCTCCCATGCGCCTCACCACTATATATAGGGGTGGAGGGGGCTGGTTTCTTGCCCTCCAATTCCATTAGGGCGTTGGCAAAGGTGGGAGGAAAGAAATCCCATCTTTTCCCTTCCTCACCGATTGTTATCCCCCTTTTTAGGGATCTTGATCTTATCCCTTCGCGATATGATCTTATTCCTTCTAGGGGGGGTCTTGGTGCGCCTTGACCAGGGGTGTGGGACCTTGCCCCCAATACCCACGTTCATGTGGGTCTCCCATCCAGGTGGACGCCACTCCGGAACCTTCTAGAACCTTCCTGGTACAATACCGAAAAATCCTGAACAGTTTCCGATGGCCAAAATAGGACTTCCCATATATAAATCTTTACCTCCGGACCATTCTGGAACTCCTCGTGACGTCCGAGATCTCATCCGGGACTCCGAACAACTTTCGGTAACCACATACAATTCCCATTACAACTCTAGCGTCACCGAACCTTAAGTGTGTAGACCCTACCAGTTCGGGAACAATGCAGACATGACCGAGACACCTGTCTAGCCGATAACCACAGGATCTGCATACCCATATTGGCTCCCACATGTTCCATGATGATCTCATCGGATGAACCATGATGTCGGGGATTCAATTAATCTCGTATACAATTCCCTTTGTCCATTGGTATGTTACTTGCCCGAGATTGGATCGTCGGTATCCCTATACCTTGTCAATCTCGTTACCGGCAAGTCCCTTTACTCGTTCCGTAACACATGATTACGTGACTAACTCCTTAGTCACATTGAGATCATTATGATGATGTATTGCCGAGTGGGTCCAAAGATACCTCTCCGTCACACGGAGTGACAAATCCAGTCTCGATTCGTACCAACCCAACAAACACTTTCGGAGATACCTGTAGTGCACCTTTATAGTCACCCAGTTACATTGTGACGTTTGATACACCCAAAGCATTCCTACGGTATCTGAGAGTTGCACAATCTCATGGTGTAAGGAAATGATACTTGACATTAGAAAAGCTCTAGCAGACGAACTACACGATCTTGTGCTATGCTTAGGATTGGGTCTTGTCCATCACATCATTCTCCCAATGATGTGATCCTGTTATCAACGACATCCAATGTCCATGGTCAGGAAACCATGACCATCTATTGATCAACGAGCCAGTCAACTAGAGGCTCACTAGGGACATGGTGTGGTCTATGTATTCACATATGTATTACGGTTTCCGGTTAATACAATTATAGCATGAATAATAGACAATTACCATGAACAAGGAAATATAATAATAACCGATTTATTATTGCCTCTAGGGCATATTTCCAACAGTTTTGTCACATCAGATGTCCTCATGAAAGGACTTAAGTCTAGGAGTCATCGCAACTAGGTGGTTGCTTGAACGAGGTTGGTCGGGAATGAAAGGCATGACTTTACCTAGGTTCACCCCCTCCGATGGAGGTAAAAGCCTACATCCTGCTTGATTTCTATTGATGATGATGATAATCTCAATTACAAGGGTGTTGTTTTGCTACCAATAACTCGAGGGTTTCTAATCCGTCTTTTTGGTGACCCAGAGGCCCCCTTTATATAATACGGTGAGTCCTTAGTTTACAATAGATTTCGGGTTCTACCCGTAGTAATACTCCTACTCTAACTCTTGTATGTCTTTTCTGCCTTCCAATTTAGGACGAATTCATCCTGTGCATGCTTCGTTGAGTCGGCAATAGCAAGCCGAGTATTCTCTTCCGAACCGATCATGCTCGGTTGGGTCTCGCTTGGTCGGGTCTTCTCTCCAGGCAGGCTTCCCAAGCCGTGTCTCCTCTCTAGGACGAGTCTTCCCAGGTTGGGTTCCTTCTAGGGTCCAACCCACAGAAAACCGGCCCGTTTAATCCCTTGCATGACCCGGCCACGGGTCCTTTGGTCCTGTTGGGTTATGTCTTGGGACGTCGGGTCTAGCTGCAGGTAATTCACTCGACATTAGCCCCAGGTTTGCTTGAATTTATTCATGATAAGCTCCTGAAATAAGAATAATAAATATGTTAAGGGACTGGCTCACTCCACTAGCCGGCTTACTCAATGAATCGGCTCCTCGAAAATCCGAGTCTCTTTTGGCATATTGATACTTGTAAATTGCGTTGTGATTTTTCCCAAAGAGGAGCGGATGATGCAACATAGTAGAGTTAAGTATTTCCCTCAATAAGAACCAAGCTTATCAAACCAATAGAAGTACCACACAACTTCCCGTCTTCAACGCCTATACACAAAAGAGCACATACTTGCACCCAACACGGGCAAGAGGGTTGTCAATCCCTTGAACTTGTTACTTGCAAGTGATAAGTAATGATAGATAGATAGTATAAACATATTAAATATAAAAAATAAATGCAAATAATAAAAGGCAATGAGGTATTTAGAATTTTTGTAAATATATTTGTGAGGAGACACGGGGGGCCATAATTTTCACTAGAGGCTTCTCTCTCGTAGAAAACATAAGGTGGGTAAACAAATTACTGTTGAACAATTGATAAAAAATACATAGTTATGCAATATTTATTCATGACAATTATCACACATATAGACATCACGTAAATAAGCAAGTAACCGACTCCTGCCTACATCTACTACTACTAGTTGAATGCCCGTGCGTTGCGACGGAACATAAAAAAATACTCATTGTTCTAATTTGGAAGTATACGCAAATATGATGGATATTCATCCATATAACGATAAATATCAATTCTTTCTCCCACATCTTTTCTCCTTGACACTAACCATGTCTGTTTTTCACCATGAAATAGTAGGGGAGGTCCCAAATGTGTATTTTACAAATTAGAAATGTGTTTGTATCTGTCTATGGCACCATCTCTTTTACTACCTTCCTTGCATCTAGAAAAGCGACATCTTTCCCCTCGTCCTTCCTTTCTCTCCACATCCATTCTCTTAATCCTCTTTGATAAAGTACTACACTACTCTATGAACTCATTCAACCATCAAGCAATATTAGAATGCCATGGCCCTCTTCTCTCTGATGACACTGGTGGCTATTTAGCATATTAAGTACAAGCAGTATGTTCAAACGTACCATAAAAATTATCTCTGTTAGTATGGGATTCATACAGATTTTCCCAATTTAAACTTTGCACTCAGGTCATTTCCAATGATGTTGATATGCACTAACATGGGGAAGACCAATTCGACTCCGGGGTGCATATACTCTTGTGCACGGAAATAATTTTTGAAATGTAAAAAAATCAAATAATATATATGTGTTCTTAGTCAAATCCAAATGCTACCTGAAATTTTTTAGGCAAAAAGATTAAGCATTTTGTCCTGCACAAAAACAAAAACAAATTAAACACCAAAAGTCACCCCTGATTTGTTTTTTTCACCAATGAAAAACTGCCGCTCTGCTTCACATAAATTTTGTAAGCATGCTTGCCAGTGGCAACACTAACACGAATAACTACAAAAAAATTGATTTTCTTTAAACATTTAGTTTTATCTAGGGTACTGTTTATCCGAGAGAAAATGCTCCCACGAGCCAAAACGCCTATCCCACTAACATGCAGCTAGCATAAAGTAGAAACACATGAGAAGTATATGCTTTGTCATCATATTTAAGTAATCACACACATGCGAACATAAGACTGATTGTATCAATGAATAAAACGATAGAAGTCCACCAATCAGCCTCCAGTCCAAACGAATTTTTCAAAAGCAGCAACTGCTTCTCCCTGACTCAGCCGTGGTGGTGAGCAATCACTTGCACTACATACTGTAGGAACTTTGCACTGAAAATGAAAGTTATCACCACATTTACGCAGCTCGCTAAAAGAACAACAAACACAATTACAGTTATGCGTAAGCATAAACATACTTTTGAAAAATAAAATAAATTGTTTTTAAATACTGTCGTCCATGGCATAAGAGATTGGGTAAGATCTAAATCTCTACACAAAGTGAAATAAAATTTCAAAGATCCTCACACTTTTATGTCATAAACTAAAATACTTAGACACATCACTTCTTTACTGATAAACAAGTGGCCTTCTTGTTTAGGTACAGTTTGTTTAGGCTACAATTGAGAGACAAGAGAACATATCCTTCCTGGTGACTGGCCAATGCTTGCAACATAACCTTTAGTTGTGATATGCAGTAAAATTTATAAACAAAAAAAAAGATAAAACCAGATATATCAATATGGGACAATCAGTGGTCACAGGAGGCTAACAGGCAATCAAGCACTGGAATGTTGGAAAGAGTGAGGATGGAGAGGAAACGATGAGAGCCAAATACCTCGATGGTCCTCGTGAGACAATTGTAGATGTAGTTCTTGTCCTTTTAATACTCATGAAGGTTCCCGGTCCATCCTGGCCTCGTTGGGCCCAGCGTGCGTTTGTTCCGGTGCGTTGCAACGGGGACATACAAATTCCGATCGATCAACATCGATCATGGGTAAACTGTATCTTTAGATAGATTCCACATGCATAGCAGGTGATATTTATTATTTTATATTAAAACATAATACATACCCACTGGTCTCTTTGTTTATCGCATTGACTCAAATGCTAGTTAACGCCTAATCTTAAGATGACAACTTTCATGCTTTGCTAAAATTCTGAACTCATGGTAGTATTTTTCTAGAAAAACAATGTCTCTCAAGAAGGAATAAATGATTCACAAATTTATGTGCGAAAACATAGTCCTCATAGAATATCATCAAATCATATTTGATTATCATAATAAGACTATCCTACCTCCAAACAAGGTTATCTGAAGATAATCATTCTCCCTTCTTAAAAAGAATAATCACCTTCAATTTAAAGATCAGTGCTTGCATAAAACTGTAGTTGGAGAGTAACTTTACTTTTAACAAATTTTAATATTTTAGTTTTCAAATAATTCACTTGTTCCAAAAGGCCTCTTCCCACATGTATCAGACTGACAATTTACTTTTCTAATAATTCACTTGTCCCAAGAATTGACTGTCTCAAGTTCAGCATGACTAAAAGAGATCACAAGTATAGATGATTTTTTTACATTAGCATATGTGTCTTATGTGATGATGGAGTAGTGACTCCTTGAACAGATTGTTAACAAATTAAGAGGGATACAACCTACATATTCACTTGTTCTCTCAAGCATTAACAATGCAAATTTTTCAGTCAAATAATATATTGTAAATCCAGAAACATGTAGGCAATCTAAGGAACTGCACATGCATAAACTGGATTAAGTGGATGTGGTGATATGTCCGTGACAGTTCATGAAGATAAATATTATGATGTATTCCACTTAATCCTGACTAACAAGCTGAAAATACATAACTCGTCCAATCCATGTCAGCATAAGGTGCTATACCGCTAATTACCCCATTGAACCACACCATTACCAAAGTCATTTCACAGCAACTACTTGACCTAGCAAAACAAAAAATACGTAAGAAAAGATGGCAAGTGTGATGGTCACAATCTCACATTTATTCCAGTTTGGGCAAAGATGCATAGATCAAGTGTAATTATACAACTGCAGATTTTGTAAATCTTCTCTTAATATACTGAAGCGGCGCTACTACCTGTCATCTTACAAAAAAAAGGTGTAAGCACACCCAATGAAGATTATGAGGGCATTGGCTGATGGGTTGACCGCTTGGTCACCAAAAATCCCATGTGTTGCAAGAATTGACAACAAAAACATGTTTCATATATACCCTCATGCATAAGAAAGAATATGTATGCTCATTACTTCGAAGCGATCAATTTCCTGATCCCCGGTTCTTATTGAGACCTATGTGGAAAAATGAATCTGAAAAGGAATAAAAAGAGCACAACGAATTGTGAGGCAGCTGCTCTGCCATGAACCTATGCTGGCTTGATCCCATGTCCGTCGTCAGGGGCCGCTTGCGTTCGTCTCGCCCGTCGCCTAGGGCTCCCAAATCCATGTCTTGCACCGCAGCTCCTCCCGCAACCATGCCGCAGCGCGTCGCACCGATGTCCCTCGTGCTCCTACAGAAGCAGACTCAGCAAACACAAAACTTATATCTCAGACTAAAAACACACTTGAGATCACCACATATGATGAGGCAGAGCACGACACAGTGGCACCGCTGGAGTTGACCACCAAATTGACCCAACCATGGATCCCAATGGCACCCATCTATGTGGCATTCCAGCAAGCATGTTGCACTCACACACTACGGAACGCATATTTCTCCTCCTCAACCTCCTGACACTGCCTCCAGGCTCGAGCCCCCCACCACCGCAACTCGCGTACCTCTCCTCTTCCTCATCAACCTTCGCCGGAGCTTGGACCACCCCGACCTCCCTCCCCACCATGACATTGGGCTGCAATCGGTCATACCACCATGGCTGCATCGTGGGCATGACGGACGCGGGCATGGCGGAACAACTTGACATGATATGATGGCCTGGTGGGGAACATGGATAATATGCATGCAAACAAGTTGATAAGATAATATCCTGAGAAAATGATGCACCTAACTCGAGACAATGAACAACCCATGCTGAAGGCTGGACAAAATTTGGTGCAGAAGAGTAACCATTATTTGAAAGTATTATATAAGATGCTATGGCTATGACAAGACACAATCACACTGATTCCGTTTGCTGCAGCTATCTCAGATTCAAAATTATATTTAAACTACAGTGGCAAGTCTAAAAGTTTATTAATCCTTTAACAGAGTGCAGATACATATTCTTCCCATTCCATTTGGAGTACAAAACTCACAAACACACGAGTCAGTAAAGAAAACATCACATGATACTGCAAATCGAGTTAAACTTAGAACAGCCAGAATTTCATAGCTTCCATGGATCAACGCCAAGAAAGATATAGATCCCTACACTTGTTTATGGAACAACCTCCAGCAACAAATGCATAGAACATTTGAAGAGATTGGCATTCAGAATCACACAAACTGTAGCCAAAGAAGAGACAGTTATCCAATCCACTACGGTCCTTTCCACGCAAGAATTGAGAGTAATCATTAAAAGGGGGGAAAGAATTCAGAACTACAGTGGCAAGTCTAAAAGTTTATTAATCCTTTAACAGAGTGCAGATACATATTCTTCCCATTCCATTTGGAGTACAAAACTCACAAACACAGGAGTCAGTAAAGAAAACATCACATGATACTGCAAATCCAGTTAAACTTAGAACAACCAGAATTTCATAGCTTCCATGGATCAACGCCAAGAAAGATATAGATCCCTACACTTGTTTATGGGACAACCTCCAGCAACAAATGCACAGAACATTTGAAGAGATTGGCATTCTGAAGCACACAAACTGTAGCCAAAGAAGAGACAGTTATCCAATCCACTATGGTCCTTTCCACGCAAGAATTGAGAGTAACCATTAAAAGGGGGGGATTCACAGAGCAAAGGCATTAGGAAACAGGACTCTAATTATACCAGGTGAGCATGGGCAAATTGAACTGAACTAGAGCATATGAACGTCATGTTTATCAGATTCAGTGGCACCTTTACCAGCAAATTCTGCCAAAAACGTTTACTAAGATTAGACAAACAAACAGTCATGCTTACAATCAGATTGCAAACTTCCCATTGATGATGATAACAAGATGGTACCATCACATACATCACACCAGGTGGGGCGGGGGTGGCGTTTGCTGCTGCACTGAGTGACATCTGCTAGGGGTGTATCGGGGTATGGTTTAAAACATCATTCAATTTCACAAAGGCATCCATTGATCTAGTCACGGCAAACTTTGGTGCCTCCTTCACACTCGCTCTCGCCATCACCACTCTATGATGAAAATAGATTCCCAATAGATATTTTCAGAAGTTTAAGTTTGCCCTAGAAGAGGGACGAAACTCACTGAACTACCAACACAAGCACAAAGCATGTGCATAACTCCATACAAAAGGTAGAACGTAGTATATGTATCAGTCGGGTACTCATGCTTCAATTCAACATGACCATGACTAATTCGGTGGTCATTCTGTCCTACAACTCAGCTTGAAGAAAAGGACACTCCTTTGTAAACTATGTCAGCTCTCTTAATTGGAAAAGGAAAACCAGTATCATTTTTCCCTTAGCATTTCATTTATTTTCTTTCAAAAAAGCTGATTTTATTCTAGAAGGAGCTGGATTTCATCAATGTTCTCACTCGGACAAACTACCATCATATTTTTTGAATGAAGGTCAATGCAAATAATGCAAAATATACCAGATATATTGTTATTTATTGACAAAAGATATAAAAGTAGTGTTATTTGTTGGCAAAAGGAAATGAAAGCACTACTTTTCGTAATCTTACTGCCAATATTAAGTGTACTTTCAGGTTCCATATGTATGATATCGCATGGCTAGTCATTGGTCAGGGAACAAATCTCTCGACTGATTCGCTCTGAACAACTGGTGTTTGAAGATACAAAGAGTTGTTTAAACACTCACCAGAGACTCTCGTGCATTGAATTTTTGAATGATCGTACATTAGTACATGTTTGTACCATCCAAACTAAAGCTCCATCTCATCTTTCACAACTGATGCACCGCCACATACCTGGTGATTCCTTAAACAAATATCCATTAGATCTTCAAGCTGCCTAAGAAAACCAATCAGATAAGTAAACACCACACCCAATTGGACATCTCGTGCTGCTTGCTTACTTCGACCGAAATTACCAAGCTATCAAAATCACATGACGAATATGTGTTAGCGACTGCTCACACCTCACCAATCCAGCATGCTATCACAATCACATGACTCATTTGTATGCCATATAACAATTATATATCATTGTTGTATATACGTCAAACATAACAATCTATGAAAGACCCTTTATATGTACATCATTGTTGTTTTTATAGGAAAAGATAAAAAAACATTCAGCGCCTTGTACAATTAATGTGACCGTACAACAATATGTACATATATATGTACTCTATGCTCAACAATCTTTACATATGCATTCTATCCTATTTTATACCAGAATTAGATCATGAGTTAAGTAAATAGAGGGAGGGAATTCGTCCATGCAAGTAAACCAAATCAGTAAAAGAAAACTCAACCAAGTCAAGCCGAGAAACCAGAGATGTTTCGTCCAACCCACCTAGCCGGAGGAGGTCAAGCCGTTTCCGTTCAATCGAGGAGGCTGCATCGTTGGAGGTGAAAGGCGTCGAGCGCCGGATCAGCTGCCTTCTGTCCAGGCTGGCCCATGCAGAGGGGACAACGCCGGTACACCGGCTCGCGGCTCATCATGGGTGCTACAATGGCGACCCAGCAGCAATGGTATCTGTCCACGACGTTGGGGGAGCTAGTACGGAGGAGATCTGATGCAAAGCAAGGGGAACAAGATTGGGAGAGAAGATCTTTGCGGCGGCATGGGAAGAAGAATGGGGGTGGGATAAGAGATTGACGGCTTCTACCTGGATCGGTAGATGCGGTTGGGAGGAAGTACGTGGGTGGGAGAGATGGACGTGCTTGTGTTGGCTTCCACTGTTCGATCGTGGAGAAGAAACGTGGGACGTCCACCTTGAAAAAAACGTAGGACCTAAAAAATCAAGCGAGGGAGGTCAATGCTGGAGAAAACCGGATGCGTGAGCGGGAGCGGATCAGTCTATCGTAGGAGGAGAAGTTTGAACCATCACGACAGACGGCAGATTCCCCTTTAATAGTAGAGATTATGGACTATCAAAGCATCCTACAACTTATTTTGTTAGAAGAATATATAACACAGTCTAGATTTTAAGACATGACCAACAAATGCACAAGGTAAGTATGTAGCTAGCAGGCATTGACATGAATATTACATAGTAGCACAAATAAGCAGACCGTAAAAAAACAATCACTTTGCTTTTTTATAGCACGCATATACTGAAATCCAAAAAGAGAGCATAAAGGTAATATGTTAAAGCATATATCTGTACTGCAAATAACAAAAGAGTAGTCTCTTTCCTTTGTTCAACATAACACTCTCTACTTAACTGATGCACTTGGGCTAACAGGAACATAAGAAAACACCAATGACTAATCATTTGGAAGTTAGGAGGGCTGAGTCCTACATATGGCTAGTCAAGTCCGCTTGCCAATCTGAATGTTTCTTACAAATGCAGAAATATCCATAAGATTGTATCTCTCCTGTTGTACTCAAATAATATTTTGTATATATCAGTAGCTTCAAAAGCTAGGTACCAGTTAATTCCTATTGTGTCGGTTTGTATATATCGTTGGTCTGTTTTATTCTAGATCATTATCAGTATAAGAAAATGTTTCAAACATCACAATTGGAGAAAAAAAGCCTTACTAACCAAATAACTACAAATGGAAGTCAAATGAAAGTAAATAGAACCAGATATCTCGATTCAATAAGTACAACAAGTATTGCTTTAGGACAATGTGTCGAGGGCGGTTTACAAACAATCGTCGGTGAAATTCCTATTGGTTGAATCAATATTGAATTCTTCATTAACATATTGAAGAGTTAGTCAGCAGAAGACTTCCCTCTCAAACAAGCATGTTAGCATTAGTTCAACTTGAGCATTAGTTGCGCACAACAGGCTGGTAGGCAAGATATAATATTTTTGGGAACATGCTACTTATATTGGAACAAGACAACCATTTAACTTCTTTCTGCGGTATTCCAGTATTAATAAAGTAAATAGGTTCCTCCATAATCTTCATGGATTTCAAAGACAATCATTTGTTAGCAATATTATGAAGTGGCAAAAAAATCCAATCCTGTTAATAGAGCACCAACAGAATCTCTTATATCATTTGGAGACAAAGGAATAAGAATATACGACATATAAAACCAGTGGTTTAAC
This sequence comes from Hordeum vulgare subsp. vulgare, assembly GCF_904849725.1. Classification (NCBI taxonomy): domain Eukaryota; kingdom Viridiplantae; phylum Streptophyta; class Magnoliopsida; order Poales; family Poaceae; genus Hordeum; species Hordeum vulgare. The sequence continues at coordinate 430,867,551 of NC_058522.1, read as the reverse complement.
TTTACATGCTTGATAAAAGAAAATGGTGTAGTGGGTATATATAAGATGTCAATCAAAATCTTAAACCATGCAAAATACTTCTGGTACAAAAAATTCTACTTTGTTCAAATCAACCTGCATATTTAAGAAACAACAATTATATTCTTTTTCGGAGACAAACATATATTAGCTGATAATACTAATAGATATTAGTGATGATTATCATAACACCTTCCATGTGCATATTATCCATATGTTATAACGGCCACCCCTATCCATGGCCAGCGGCGCCTCAGGCTCGCTGGTTTGGTGTTGCCCCTTGTAGAGTCAACATGGGTAACAATCTTATAGGGGTCACAAACACGCAAGATACTGAAAATAAATCAAACACAATGGTCTGAACCCAATGATGCTAACTACTGGAAGTCATAGCCCAGTTGACAGACAATGAATCCAAAGACAGACAACTAATGGTTTTATCAGCAACGAAGACTAAGAAACACATGTTGAAACCATACACAAGGCAGAGCCGGTGAGGCTGCTGGTGCCACCCGACAACCTCTAGCCTATCTGCTCGTTGGATATGGCTCTCGACAACAGTGTCCAATGGCACCAGGCTCGTGCTAGCCAGACCTACACACATAGGCTCCTCTGTCCAATGTGATCGGAAGTATGCCAACCAAACGAACAATAAGTGTAAACGTAATCCAAGGTTTGCAGGTGTATTGTGTTGATTTTTTAAACTATTTTCTGAATAATTAACAGAACAAAACAAAACAACGAAAAAAGAAGGGTTAGGTACAAGCTAAAAAGGACAAGCAGAGTTCACCTAAATTGTTCATCAAGAGTAAAAAAGATCACGTGGATCGTCTGTTGAGATAGAATTGCCCTGTAAAAGTGAAACAGAGAAGTGAGAAATCAATGTATTTGGCCATTTTAAGGATCGAAAGAAAGCAAAAGATCACTCCAGGTACTTGGTTCACTTGTTCCTTCTGAATAACTTTCCGGATAACTTCTTTTTCTATTTGATGATGATATATCTATAGTTGAATGTGGCATATCATATTGTCAGCACAAAAAAGTAACCAGCAACTCATTATTTCTTCATAATGGAAAAGAATTTAAAAGACATGAAAGATACAAGATTTGGAGTTGACAACCTTCTCCTCAATGGTCCCGGTGCTCAAGAACATGTATACGTGCACTCTCTTCTTTTGTCCATCTGTCCATACTCTAGCAGCAGCTTTTGCAAGTGCCAATAGGTGAAAAGGTTCAGCTCAGGCAAGGTGTGTGGAATTAAAAAGAACCTTCAGAAGGTGATAAATTAGTGACGTGCAGATATAAACCAGCTTCGAGCCCCTCGTGTGCCTCTTTAACTCGGCTCGATCTGTTCCCCAAGCGACGAGGCCGGCGCCGGCAGCGGCGGATTACGGCCTAGAGCAGCGAATGTCCGGTGGCGACTCCAGCGGCCTGAAGGTGCGAGGTCGGCCGCCCGAGGGGAGCGCATTGGCTGTAGCTGCGCGACAGCGTTGTGTTGACTAAGGATGGGCGCATGGTGGCATGAGAAAGAGGCCGGTGAGTCCGCTTCTCTGGATCGGCGAGCACGGGCAACGCGGACCTAGGTTCGAGGAGGGCGAGCATCGGCAACGCTGCCGGGGCTTGAGTAGGCAGCGCGGCTATTGCTCGAGGAGAGAGCGGCTGCAGACAAAGGAGAGCATGCGCCGCCGAAGCTTGATATGAATGGATGCGTGGTGTGCATGCTGCTGTGTACTGTACCGATGCATGGTGTGTGTGCTGCTGTGTACTGATTAGTTGTGTGTGTGTTGTGTTGCAAGTTCTTGTGCACTAATCCTCTCCTTTTGGCATTCTGTTGCAGAAGATTTCATGGTGACAGGGAATACAAACTTGACGCATCACCTTTTATTCTTGATTTCTCTCCAAAACCGAACACTTATTGAACTATCCACAATCATATTTTATCCTTCAAAGCAAACAAAATATGGGCTAACCACACCAAGCCAACCAAAAAAAAGGCTATCCATAGCCAGCTGGTTGGGGATACCCATAGGCCATAGCCATCCTAGTTTATCCCTTGAACCAAACACACCCCTAGAAGGGGAGAGGACTATTTGCATCAGGTTCTGTGAAGTGCACGAACAGGAGTACAAATTTGGCAGGGAGGGAGCCCATGGGCGCCCCAGGCAACGGATCAGGGGCGGCTCACCTCGAGTTGTCCTCTAACGGAGGTGCACGAACAGGAGGACGACGGTCCGGTGCTCCTCTCATCGATGGTGATGCCTTCGAGCGGAGCAGCTACGCGAGCGTCGACCGTTGATCCTCCCGGTGACGATGACAGCGACGTGGTGGAGGTGAAGGAGTGGCGTGGGCCTCCAGCCGGTGGGTGGTGGTCAGGACAGTGGCGAGCGCCGGCGGCAGCGAGGTAGGGGGCGGAGCGGCAGCAGCCAAGAGTGAAGGAATGGTGCGACGGGGAGTGAAGAGGGTTCTCATTGGAGGGCATTAGCGCGCTAGCTTGTCGGGGGCGCGGCGGCGGGCGAACCGCCGGCTGTTCCTCGCGTCCTCGAGCTAGGGTTAGGGGACGGGGACTGGGATGAGGATGAGGCGCGACCGCGCGAAGAAGCGGCTAGGGGCGTGTTTGGTCGCCGTATTAGTGCGAGGGCGACGGGGAAAGGAGCCGCGAGGGCGATGGCGGCAGCGAGGAGGGCCGGTGGGAAGGGAGAGGGCGCGGTGGCTGCGCGGGGGTGGTGCGGCTGCACGAGAGGAGCGGTTCGCACGAGTGCGGGGATGGGGTCGTGGGTTTTCCTGATTTAAGTACGAGGAGGGTGGGGGGGGCGAGCAAACGAGAGGTCGAACCATCGCTTTGGTCGAACCATCACGACGTTCGATCCCCCTTTAATAGTAGAGATTACTCCACCCATCAACCGCTATTTAACATGTATAAAAGTATTAAGTAAAACCAAAGTTTTGAATAGCGGGCTATAGCGGCGCTATAGCGCAGCTATAGCATTTTCCCCCTTCCAGCTACAGCTAGGTGATTTTAAGCCTCGATGGGAAAAGCCGCTAATACCGCCGCTAATTGTCATTAGCGCTGTAAAAATTTAGCGTTAGCGCTTTTTTTCCCGCTGGGCCGGTCCAAAGCTTCAGCCCAAATCCAATTCACGGCACCCCCACACGTTTTTACCCTAAACCTACCCCCACCACCACACTCCCACCCCGTATTCCTTTCCTCCCCCCCAAAAAGTGCTATGGAGGCTGGTGGCGGCGACAACTACGCAGCGATGGCGACGTCTCGTTGACTCCCCCTCCATCGGCCACACTCCCTGTGCTGGCGAAGCCCTCCTTGCAGGGACACCTGCTTCTCCTAGCGGCCGCCCTCGACGCCTCCTTCTCCGACGACCCTTTCCCAGTGACGCCCCCTCTCCAGCCATCTTCTCCTAGCCTACAATGAGTCAGCAGACCCCATCGACAGGCAAGTTTTGTCCTCAGATTTGTAAGTTTTGTCCTCAGATTTACAAGTTTTGTAGAAAACAATTGTCCTAGCAAGGCAAGTGACCGTGTTCTTGTATGCTCATACGAGGGTTTTGGCTTTGATGAGGAAAACTCTTGGAAGAGACTTGGTCTGTGTTGGTGTTACTAGATTTGCCACGGCTTATCTCAATCTAAAAGGTTTGCAAGACAACAAGAAGGATGTGCTTAAACTATTCAGATCAGAGGAGCTAAATGACATGGGGTACTTAAAGAAGGACAAGGGTAAGAAAGCTCAAAAGGTTGTGCAAACTGATTCCTTTTGGAAAGGTGTTGACATTGCTGTGAATTTCTTTGAGCCAATGGCTAATGTGCTGAGAAGGGTGGATAGTGATGTGCCGGCGATGGGAGTCTTCCATGGTTGTATGCTAGATGCGAGAAAGGAAATTTGTTTGAGGTTTGACAATGATGAGAGTCGCTTCAAAGCTGTTATGGATATCATTGACAAGAGGTGGGACAACAAACTGAAGACGCCACTACATTTGGCTGGGTACTTTCTCAATCCCTACTACTACTATCCAAACAAGAATGCGATCGAGAATGATGGATCATTCAGAGCAGCGGTCATCCATTGCATTACAAGGATGATTCAAGATGAAATGTTGCAAGAAGAGATTATTGATGAACTCAACATATATGAAGAAGAGGCCCACTCTTTTGGAACGGACATTGCCACGCGGCAGAGAAGAAACAAAATTTTTGATCCAGGTTAGTACAATTTGTTTTAAACCAGTTTCAAACTTTCCCTATTTCCCATTTTGTATATGCGTAAGTATATAACTATATATCTAATAATCTATGAATGACTTGATGCAGCAAAATGGTGATTGAATCATGGCACAAAAGCACCCAAGCTGAAGAATTTGGTAAGAAAGATCCTCACATTGACATGCACCTCCTCAGCTTGTGAGAGAAACTGGTCATCATTCGAACAAGTAAGAAAGGAAACTATAACTCTAAATGCCTACAAAATAGTTTATTTTTGTTCTCATGTGTTCCTTGATTTGTTTTCATCTACACTCAATTTTTCTTCACTATGTAGGTTCATGCAAAAAAACGTAATAGACTACTCAGTGATAGGTTGAGGGATCTTGTCTTCGTCAAATTCAACGCGAGGCTGCAGCATAAGAGAGCAAATAAGAACAGGGATCCTATAGAGAAGGTTATCGATGATGTTCTGGAGGATGAAGCCAATGAGTTCATTACTGGGATCGTTCCTAATGACAATGCCAGTGAACATTTAGGTAATGAAGCTCAAGCTCAACAAGAGACTTCAACATCACAAGCACAAGGAAGAAAAAGAAAGAGGTCTGCAGTAGCCAAGAAGAAGAGGAAGAAGAGCATCCACTCTCTTCTTAACAGCATTGAAGAAGATCCCATGCTATGTTCTTCATCTTCGGAATCAGATGACCAAGCTCAAGATGAGTCTAACTATGCCTCTAGTGATTCAGATTGATGCACTGCAACTGTATGGCTGTTCGTATGTAGTTTGCCATCTTACTTTTGTTATGTGCAAGTGTGACTTTAGTCCTGCTGGTTGTTAGATTGTGCAAGTGTGCAAGTTACCTACTGTGCAAGTGTTAGATTGTGCAAGTGTGCAAGTTACCTACTGTGCAAGTGTGCCTTTTGTTGTTATGCAGTATATGTATATTGTATATATATTTGATACCTGATTGTATTATTATATTTTGTTTTTCTCATTATTTTGTAAAACCGCTAAATGATGGCATAGCCCGCTATAGCCTCTTTTAGTTGTTGGCAGAGCCGCCGCTAAATGGCGTAGCCCGCTATTTAAAACTTTGAGTAAAACAGATTAATACTTGAAGAACAATGACATTATGTAGACAAAGAAAGTCCAATTAATATGAATCAACCCCATTGTTTTATCCTTAGTGGTTGTAATACAAATACGTGACATGTCCCTTTATATCACTGGGATGAAATACTGCAAGATTGAACCCAATACAACGCACCCCTCTCATTGACGATAGATTAATCTAGTTGGCCAAACCAAATGTAGACCACAGAAATTTACGAAGTTATAATAATGATGCAAATAAGAATAAAATAATAATTAAAAAAACTCCAAAAAAATTCTCATGAATAATCTGAACATAAACCCTATAATTCATGAGATCCAAAGAGGTCCGTCAATAACGAAAAATGTTGTTGCCACATCAATCTTTCTAGTCGCGTGTGGCCATTGTCACCGCAACCGCCACCCGAGGAGAGGAATCGCGAGAGGGGAGAGTGAGTCTGCGTGTAAGAACCTAGCCAACGATTATGGTGGTGGTTTTATGCATTTCACTGTCATACGCCATGCACCTATAGGCTTCTCCAAGTTCTGCATATCGCAAGTTCTAGTATGAGAGAGAGGAGGTTTTCGCGGTTTTCACCAGCGTGGAGGTGGGTCAGTTATGAATACTCAACTCACTAGCAAAGCCTCATCACAATCTGAACAAAAACATGCTATAGATAGAATCAGTTAACGTCATCTTACAATCCTTAATGCGCACTTTACTCAAGCAGCAACTTCTCCAAATAAAAAGGTACCCACAATTCAGAAGTCGGTATGAAATGTAATGGGTGAACATAGGTGTGCATTGGATGCTAGGTACGATGGCACATCTTATTTTTCAGTCCATTCACAGAACAATCGGAAGGAAATACGGCATCGGTTCAATTCGCTGGCGGAGCGGTGGCGAGGAAGCCACGGACGGCATCCATGAGCCCGGAGACGCCGGGAGAGCGGCCACTGGGCGGGACGTACCTGCCCGCGTGCTCCATGGTGTACTCCGCGATCTCGGCCGCCTCGCCGCCGCAGCGCAGCCACAGGGCCTCCGCGTAGCTCGCGTTCGCGAAGTAAGCCTCTGCCTCCACCTCTTTAGTCGCCCCGTCAACCACGACGGTGATCCGCCGGCGCTCGTAGACGCCGAGGTGAGTGCCCTGCCGTCGAGTCGGGTGAGAATTCGAGATTGCTCAGTCTCAACTGGAAAGGAGACGTGTATTGAACCGAGAGGAGACAGGATACCTCTAGCAAGTCGAGGTCGGCGACGGCGCTGGGAGACGCGGAGTAGAGCTCGCCGGAGACCAGGCGGCCGGAGGACGGAGTCGGGGTGGGGAGGAGGAAGGGGACGGAGTAGGGCCCGATGACGAGGGAGGCTGGGGCGGCGGTGGAGGCCGCTCCGGCGAAGGGGCAGTTGAAGGCGGCGAGGCGGGGGTGGTTGGGAAACCCGCGCTTCAGGGTGCCGTACACGAACACCATCGTCGCCGCCGACGCCGACGCCGACGCCGCCTCCATTATTCCCTCGAACCTCCGTTCCTCAGCCAATCGGCTCTCGCGCAGCACTTTAATCCGGAAAAACCAGAAGGGGCTAAAAAATAACGTGCCCAACTGGACAGTGTAGATAGCCTTTTTGGGCCTCTTCCGTTGGGCCATCCAAGACAGGGAAGAAAGAGGAACCGAAGAGAGCAGGAGAAGACCATGGCCGCCGCAGCGGGCGACGAGCCGGAGACGACGGTAGAGGTGAAGCTGCGCGCCGTTGGTCCGTCGAGGCCCACCACCATCCGCCTCCCCCCGCTTATCTCGGTCGGTAACGCCCCCAGAGCACCCTCCTTCTTCTTGCATCGCCCCACCCTAATTGATTGGGGATCGGTCTCGTCGTAGGTTGCCGATCTGCGCCGCAGCGTCGCTCTCGACCGGCGTCTCCCAGAAGACCGCCTCCGCCTGGTCCTCCGGGGGACGACTCTCCCTTGGGGAGACGACACCCATGTCAACCTCCGCGACGGGGGTAAACTAACCAGCCACACATACCCCTTCTCTTTCCCGTCCTGGTTGTCGTGCTAGATGCAAAGCTCGCATCGTCCTTCATAGCTTGTGTTTTGTTCGTAGGAAATTTTGTTTCATATACTTTCCACGATTGTTAGTGATGTTCATCCACTTTTGGAAATTGGAATCACATACATACATCTTATGTGCAAGAAATTTCCCATTAGGGCAGTTAAATGGCTGTTTCACCAAGTTCTTTTTTGTGCACTTGATATATCTTGTGTGCGCTTATTTATGTCTCTTTACATCGTGATTTCTGTAGATAGCCTTATAGTGGCCGTGGCACCTAAACCACCTGCTAAGCATCTCCGCGACGATGATGATGACGACTCCGCTGATGAAGAAGAACTGGTAAGGTCTTCTCAAAATATTTCGATGAATATTGCATATCCAATCCATGCTCCATATAACAGTTATTGGTCCATCATGTAGAAGTTCAAAATACCTCAAACAACAACTTGGTGGAAGAAAAGAATTTTCATATTTCTTCGAGAAAAACTGAGATTACCCGGTAATGTATATGACACACCCTTATTTTCTGTAAAATGGTTGTGCAAATGACCAATGTGTTGTGAATTCCACTTCTGCAGATATCTTGTTGATGGCACTATTTTCTGTCACTATGAAAGCATGGATTATTATCACGCTATGGTTCCTGTTGGCGCCTATTGCTCGAAAGTATGAGGTTGGACCTTTATATGTAAGTAACTCCCTAATTTGCTTCTCCAATAAATTATTATTATAACAGTATCCGAGCTTTTCATTGTGCCGAGGTACATGTAGCATTTTCAAAACATATCTTGAGCCAGTTTGAACATACATATCAATTTCTGTCTAGTTCAAGACACGGGAAGAGTACCTGTACGTTGATTGGAAAACTAGAACCCGGGGTTTACTACCTTCCTTCAAGTTGTTTTCAATTCTTTATATTGTCCTTTAATTCATGGCTCAGCCATAGAAGTCAAGTACATGTAATCCTTTGTCAATTTCTTATGTCTAATCTCTAATGTATGGATTCTGTGTGTAGAAATGGTGCTACAGTTTCCATAGTGCAATTAGCAATGTTCGAATTGGTGCTAGATTTCAGTTTATTGACAGGTAATACTGTTTGCTGTCTGCCCAGATACTTGCGACAGGTTTCTTGATCATACTTCTTAACCTTGGAAGACGACAACAAGGTGATGTTAGGTATGTTATCTATGCCCTCCACTCTGTATTTTAGAGTGAAAAGTTGGTTTTTAATTCAGAACAAATAAACAGTATGCCCTTCACTCTGTATTTTAGAGTGAAAAGTTGGCTTTTAATTCAGAACAAATAAATATTAGCGACATAATGGTGGTCTATGCCATCGGAATAGTTTTATTCTTGCAATATAGCATATTGATTGGTATTCTGTAGTTTTACTTGTTGGATAGAAGTTCTGCAAGAGTTTCATTAGAGAGGCTGTGAAGAATAGATAAATGCTTCATCAGCATTAGTAGTAGTAATTTAAAAGCTGCCTGGACTAGTATTAAAATCTGCTCCTTTTCTTTTTGGCAGAAGCTGTGGATAAAGCAGTCATACTATTATTTCTCAAACTACAGTTGTGTTTTGGGTAGGAATAAAATAACTGAATTTCGCAAGTGCTGCTATTTACATTTTAAACTAAAAATTGAAATGACTTTAAATCTTGCGGAGCTCATGCTGATAACCAAAATTGTGCTAATGGAGAGTGTATTGGGAAGTTACACTTCATTCTCTTGCCCTTTCAAGTTTCTAAAATTGTTTTATCTTCCACGCAGTGCATACTCCATATTTAATGAAGACTTCAGGGAGATTCCAGGAACATTTAACGCGGAACGCATAGATAGAGACCTCCGGGCAGGTCAATTGTAAGTCCTTAACTGTGTTATCAGGACTGCATTTTCGAGATATTTGAGTGTGCAAATCCAGAAAAGCAGAGTTACGCACAGATATGCTGGTTTTGTAGCTGACTGAGACCTGAAAAGAAAAGTTGCCTTGCAAGTGGCAAGTGCAAACTGCTTTGGCCGTTATTGTATGCATCTTTTGGGTTTCCAGACTGCCATCTCTGGTGCGATGAGCAACACCACAACATGACAGAAATTACATACATGTGCTGATGTGCATCAGCTCTACCAGAGAAGAATTATTATCTCATGTATATTAAGTTAAAGTCTTGAGCTGATTTGACTATGTACAAGAATGCGCATCCACATCAGAAACATGAGCAGGTACATTTAGTAATGAAAGCTAGTACATTTGTACTAAGACCATATACAATGCAAGATGCTTAGAGATGTGCTTGTAAAAATAAATTTGTTTTTTCTGGGTTAGCACACAGAAAAAAAGAACATCCAACCTAACATTCCATTCCTTCCTGGGTTAGCAGCTGGTTGAAAACTTCTTAAGATGGATAAAAGTTTAGCTTGTACTCCCTCCGTCCCAAAATTCTTGTCTTAGGTTTGCTTAAAAATGAATGTATCAAAATACTAAAATGTGACTAGATACGAAGTATCTAGACAAATCTAAGACAAGAATTTTGGGACGGAGGGAGTACTTATTTTCATATATCTATCGAAGAAGGCCAAGTGTCACCCGTCCTCTAATACAGTCCCCGGTTCTCACTTGTAATCAAGCAGTAGTACTAGCAATTAGTACTTCAGCCATCCGGTCTGCAATTATGACAGACACATGAAATTAAGTACTATGAAACTATGGATGGATACCATTTCCGGCCGGGTGATGCTAACACTGGCTGATATCATGAGCATGTCTGCGCGTGGCATGTTATTTCTTCTGCTTCTTTTTTGTTATGAGGTGTGGCATCTGAAGGAAGCTATCTCTTGAATCTTGATAAGCAATAATGCAACTGAATCATTCTATGGGGTGACCAGCTCACAGCTCCACCCATTCCAATGCGCAGCTGAGGTGTGACTAGGGCGTAATGGTGATCAATCACTACAGGCTACAGAGTACCTGTGTCCGAGTTGCATTGGTGTTTTGGTATATCTCGAGCGAGTTCATGGGCAACACTGACGGCACGTATACATTTTTTTTTTCAGTGCCAGCTAAAAATGTTAGTACCAGTTAACTTCACGCTCGTTTAATTAACTTTGCATTATCATCTCTTCATCGTCATGGGCCATGACTGGAGTCAACAAAGGTCAAAACACTTTGTATATGCCTGGGTGTTATACAACGACTTCAGAGGTCAAATGACTTGTACGCGCAAAAAAGCACTTTCCAACCACAGAGTGCGCATTCTGACTGGCAGTTATCTCATCTTTTCTCGTCAGCATGATGCGAATCTAAGGTAGTGCTGTGACAGATCTGGTGCCCCTCTTACTGTAAATCGGATCTGCAGAACCTACGTTTAAAGCGCAAGCTTCGTAATTTTCGTCCACTACTCCAAACTGGAAAGGCCACCGCTGCAGCTTCACATTATAGTGTTAGGGGAAATCCAATTTGGCTCGCGGGAAATATTTTTTTTAAATGTCAAAATAATTCCAAGAAAATTTGTATGCATTCTAATGCTACCTGCAAATTTTTGGGCAAAAAGGCTAAAAAATTTGGCTTGTGCAAACTAACAAATTTGAACATCAAATCTTACCCCGAAATGTCACCCAAATTTGTTATTTTCACCGATGAAAAACCACTGCTCCATTTTGTATGAAAATTGTCAAGCATGCTTGTCACACTAACACGGACATTCACGAAAAAGTTTAGAATTGTTTGAAAACATTTCACCACTTTTTTGCGGTAATGTTAATCCGGGAGCAAATGCTCCCCGGAGCCAAAACATCCCTCCCTTGTGTTAGGCGGTTTTTCATGTCATGTGAGTAGCTCGTCTATGGCATGTTTGTGTTGTTTTCGTTTGGTTTTTTGTAATTAATTGAACAATTCTCTCTTTTTTATAAAACTTTTGCATCCATTTCAAAAAAAGAATGCTATGCATTCCTCTTGACTTTGCAGTCTTGTTAGGGCATCTCCAGTCACGCCCCCAAGAGGCCCTCCTAGACCCTTTTTTTAATTGCAGGCACTAAAAAATCACCCAGTCTTGCCCTCAGGATTTCGTTTTTGTCGGTTTGGACCGAAATTGGCGCGGTCGGACCCAGGCTGGACCTTGCGCGCTGGGGGCGCGTGGGGTCACCGAATGAAGCGAAAAGTTGCGTGGGTGTTGGATCACTAGAAGGGATGTATAGAGGGGGTGAATAGACTACTTGACAAAAATTAAATCCTAGCCTTTTCCTAATTTTAATGGTCGGTAGATTTTAGCAATTCTAACAAATCTAGTACACCCTACACATGCTAGTCAACATATATGGCAGCGGAAAGTAAAGATTATGCGCATGTAAGTAAGGAGTAGAGTTGAGGAAGATCAAACACAAAGATAGACACAGTGATTTTTTTGGCGTGGTTTCGATAGGTGGTGCTATCATACGTCCACGTTAGTGAAGACTTCAACCCACAGAGGGTAATGGCCGCGAGAGTCCATGGAGGGATCCACCACAAAGGGTCCACGAAAAAGCGGCCTTGTCTATTCCATCATGGCTTACGTCCACATAGTACTAGCCTCACTCGAGGTAGATCTTCAAGAAGTAGGCGATCTCCTTGCGTGTACAAACTTCTTGGTTCAACTTCACAACACAAAGTAGGAGGCTCCCAAGCGACAGCTAACCAATCTAGGAGGCACCACCCTCCAAAAGGTAATAGATGTGGTAGAACAATGAACTCCTTGCTCTTGTGCTTCAAAAGATAGTCTCCTCAACACTCAATCACTCTCTCATAGATTTGGCATGTGTAGAAGAGATTGATTGGGTGGAAAACAACTTGGGGAGGCTAGAGATCAAGTTTCAAATGGAGGGATTGGAATATCTTGATCTCAACACATGAGTAGGTGGCTCTCTCCAGAAATATGGATATGGCAAGTTTGTGTGTGTGTGTGTGTGTTTTCTTTGTGCTTCCTCCGTGAATGAGAGGTTGTGGAGGGGTATATATAGGCATCTCCCATAATCCAACTGTTACAACATTATTTCCCAACTCGGTGACACCGACATGAATCTCGGTGGTACCGAGTGTAAATGTGGCAACTTTTGAATTCTCGGTGAGACCGATATGATAATCTCGGTGGTATCGATATGATGACCTAGGGTAGTTTCCAAATCTCGGTGAGACCGACTTTAAAACTCGGAAATTACGATTCTTGAAATTGACACACCAGAAAGTTGGTCACTGACTTTCGGTGGCACCGAAGTGAAAGTTGGTGATACAGAGATATTAGGGTTTGGCAAAGGTTGTGTCTGTGGAAAATCGGTAGGGCCGAAATGGAATTCTTTGTGGCACCGATTTTTTATGTGTAGGTTTTGGATAGAGATTTTGTGAGAGAATTGCTGAGTATTTTTTATGGCTATCTCTAAGCACTTGGGCGACCAATTCATCATAGATACCTCACCCCCTTTTAATAGTATTGGCTTTCCTATGGACTCAAAATTTATTTCTCACAAATATAAAATGTAGAGTCCTCTTGGTTGAAGCTTGGACAATCCTATTCATTTCCTTGCATCAAGGGGTTTCTCCTCACACTCCTTTAGCCAATGCTCTGTGTGGACTATACCTGAAATATACTAGGTAAAAGTGTTAGTCCAAGAGACAATGTATGTTGTCATGAATTATCAAAACCACTAAGGGAGCATATGTGCTTTGAATCTCCCCCTTTTTGGTAATTGATGACCACATACAGTCAAAGCTTCAGATAAGCACTAGAATGTGAGAGCTTTGAGAGATACATGACTAATACAAGCTCCTCCTAAATGTGTGCAATCTTTTTTAAAGGATAGTTGCTTTGGAATGCATGTGCACACAGATAGTAGAAGGGACAAGACAAGTCATGTGAATCTTGGCTATATGCATCAAACATACGTGAATGAAAAATTTCCTTGTTCAAGACTCACTCTTGCAGACAATACGTGCAAGAGACAAGAGACCATCTTGAACAAGTATATGATGCATATACTTACCTTGAGGTTCTTGAGCATCTTAGCACTAGGAATACACTTGGGAAAACAAATGCTATATAACATAAGAGTATTCTATTGTAAAGATGCAAAGAGCTTCAAAAGTACCAAGACATGGAAGAGCTTCAATAAAGCTTCAATATGTATATGTAGGATTTAGAACTTCAATATGCCTTCCAAGAGAATTTCAAAATGTCTCCCTTAAGAATGAATATGTAAGATTACCTCTCCCCCTGAACCATAGCATGTAGATATTGGGCATAGGTATGGTAAGACAAGTTCAATCCAGTAGGCAAGAGAACTCAACAAAAAACTTTCGATATCTCTCCCCTTAATGGTAACTCTCCCCCTGAATGTGTAAGGTTTTGATATATCTCCCCCTCTGGCAGATCTTCCCTTTTGTAGATCTCCCCTTTTGGTGTAAGAATTTTAGAAGCTTTGATATATCTCCCCCTTTGGCATTAATTCCCAAAAAGGTCAGAAGTAAGCATTCATTGAGAGTAAGGGATCCTGGATTCTTCTCTCTTTGATAAGGGTTCCTTGAAATTTTCTCCCCCTTGAGTATAGATAAGAGTTCCTTGAAATACCCCCCCTGGAAATTTAGGGATACCAAGATTATACCCCCCTTTGGCATAAATGGAAGTGATCGATAATAACTTAGAAAGTCATAAAAGTGTGGGATTACTTAGAAGTTTCTCCCTTTATGGCAAAAAAATCCAGAAAATTCTCTAAGGTCTCAGGAAGAACTGAAATTCGGTGTCTCTGAGGCAATGTGGTTCGGTAGAACCGAGTTTGAAGTTTTAGCCTCTTGGAGAAATCGGTAGGACCGATTTGCCTAGATTGGAGAGATCGAATTGCAATGAAAATCAACGTATCAACTCAAAGAGACAGAAAATATCCAAAAACTGTGAAAAATAAAAGATATTTATTTTGTTTTTGAAATATATACATAAATGTAGATGAGAATTGAATGGTTCCAAGAAAGCATGCAACAAAAGTCTGAACCATACAAGAATCTTCATCTAGATGTTGGGCGGTGACTAGGTCACCTATATTAGAGTATATTGACTTGAGGAGTCAAGAAAGAATGCTTAATCATAGGTCATAATCATCGCTGAGCGCAAAATGGTGTTACCATTTTTCGATTAAGTATTTTAATGTCTTCATTTCACTTGAGTTGCTTTACCTCATGACTTGGTGTAAAGCTTTATCAAGGATACGAGTACATGCCTTCAAATGATGTTGATGATGTGGCATGTCGGTGAACTTGTTGTGGATGCTCAACGTTGATGAAGATCATCTTGTGTTTGGAGCTATCCTCGTCATTTTGGTTCACTTTTCACCTACATTGGTTAGTCATGCAAGGAAGAACAGAATATATCTAAATGACAAGTGTGAATTTATCATTATATAGTTGTCAAGGATATGATTTGTTGTCTTCTTCCATCATATCCGAAGAAAGGGTTGTTAATACTTGGCCATGACAAGATTGCTTTTGATGTGAATTGATGGCAATTTTGTGAAGTGTTGTTCTTCCAAGTACCCACACAAGGTTAGATGCAATAATAGTTTTCCAAGATATAAGATAGTGTCATATCAATAGTATCATGGAATAATCAAGTAAGCTCACGCCCTTGCATGCATCCGAGTGAGTCTAGCTCAAGTTTTAAGCATTGATGATGTTCAACTCACTCTTGAGCTGACAACAAACTTTCTCATCAAGTGGCTTGGTAAAGATATCAACCAATTGTTTGTCGGTACGAACATGCTTGAGATTAATATCTCCTTTACCAACATGATCACGAATGGAATGATGTCACACTTGAATATATATAGTTCATGAATGTTGCATTCATTATCACACAACAATGGAACGTGTTTCATATGAAAGCCTTAATACTTAAGAGTTTTCGTCTGGGGAACGTTGCATGGGAAACAAAATTTTCCTACGCACACGCAATACCTATCCATGGTGATGATCATCTATGAGAGGGAGAGTGATTCTACATGCCATTGTAGATCGCTAAGCGGAAGCGTATATAAAGTGGTTGGTGTAGTGGAACATCTTCGTGATCCAGATCGCAACCCGTCCCACGATCTCATCACGATCCGTACCGATCTAGCGTCGAACGAACGACACCTCCGCGTTCAGCACACGTACGGCTCGGTGATGTCTCCTCCTTCTTGATGCAACAAGATAGGAAGGAGAAGTAGATGGGGTCTCAAACAACACGACGACATGGTGGAGATGATGGTGGAGCAGTGCCAGCAGGGCTTCGCTAAGAGCTGCCGGAACCGATCTGAGGAGAAAACGGAGTTATGGGAGAGGTAGGGCTGCCACTGGGGCGTGGGAATTGATGTGTTCAGCCCCTCCCTCTCCCCCACTATATATAGGAGGCTAGGAGGAGGGTTGGGTCGCAGCCCTAGCCCCTCCTCCAAGGAGGGGGTGTGGGCCTAGGGAGGTTTCCTCCCTCCCCGAGGCACTTAGGAGGTGCCTTCCCCTTTACGGATTCTTCCCTCCCAACCGCATGGGCCCTTGGGGGCTGGCCCAACAAGGCTTGGACGCCCCCTTACAGCCCATGCACGTCCTAGGGGCTGGAGGGACCCTTCCAGACTCCTCCGGAACCCTCTTGAACCTTCCAGAATCTTCTCGGTACAATGCCGATAAAACCCGAAACTTTTCCGGTTGCCAAAATAGGACTTCCCATATATAAATCTTTACCTCCGAACCATTCTGGAGCTCCTCCTGACGTCTGAAATCTCATCCAGGACTCCGAACTACATTCGGCACCAACATACATATCCCAATACTACTCTAGAATCACCGAACGTTAAGTGTGCACACCCTGCGGGTTCGAGAACTATGCATACATGACCGAGACACCTCTACAGTCAATAAAAAATAGCGGGACCTGGATGCCCATATTGGTTCCTACATATTCTACGAAGATCTTTATCGGTCGAACCTCTATGTCAAGGATTCAATTAATCCCGTATATTGTTCCCTTTGTCCATCGGTATGTTACTTGCCCGAGATTCGATCGTCAGTATCTCCATACCTAGTTCAATCTCGTTACCGTCAAGTCTCTTTACTCGTTTCGTAATACAAGATCTCGTGACTAACTCTTTAGTCACATTGCTTGCAAGGATTATTATGATGTTGTATTGCCGAGTGGGCCCCGAGATACCTCTACGTCACACGGAGTGACAAATCCGAGTATTGATCCATGCCAACCTAACAGACACCTTCGAAGATACCTGTAGAGCACCTTTATAGTCACCCAGTTATGTTGCGACGTTTAATACACACAAGGTATTCCTTCGATGTCCGGGAGTTGCATGATCTCATGGTCATAGGAACAGATACATTGACATGCAGAAAACAGTAGCAATAAACTGACACGATCATATGCTATGTTCATAGTCTGGGTCTTGTCCATCACATCATTCTCTTAATGATGCGATCCTATTATCAAGTGACTACACTTGTCTATGACGAGGAAACCTTGACCATCATTGATCAACGAGCTAGTCAACTAGAGGCTCACTAGGGACAATGTGTTGTCTATGTATCCACACATGTATTTGAGTTTCCAATCAATACAATTCTAGCATGGATAATAAACAATTATCATAAACAAGGAAAAATAATAATATAACCAATTTATTATGGCCTCTAGGGCATATTTGCAACAAGATAAGGATACTGAGTTTTGTTTCTTGGATGACCGAGACTCAAAAGATCTCCCAAGAAATTGACATGTACGCAAGGTAGATTTTCTATTAACCTTCTCTCCGACATAGTCCGAGTTGGAATAGCCATCAAGATTAAAAGTAGATCCCTTGGGATACCATATGCCAAAGTTTGGTGTATGTATCAAGTATTAGACAATTTTTTTCACATCCTTTAGATGACACTCCTTAGGTGTCGCTTGATATCAGGCGCACATGCAAACACTCAACATGATATCGGTACGGGAGGCACATAGATATAGCAATGAACTGATCATTGATGAATAAACCTTTTGATCAACCGGTTTGTCCTCCTTAATGAGGTCAACATGCCCACTAGTAGGCATGTCAGTTTTCATACCTTTGCATTCTTGCATCTTGAACTTCTTGATCAAGTCCTTGGTGTACTTGGTTTGAGAGATCAACGTACCTTCTCTCTTTTGTTTGATTTGCAAAACAAGGAAAAATTTCAGCTCACACATCATAGACATCTCATAATTCTAGGACATCAACCTTCCAAACTTCTCACTAAAATGTGGGTTAGTAAAATCAAAGATAATAACATTGAAAGCACATATGCCCCCTTCGTGGTTTTGATAATTCATGACAACATACATTATCTCTTGGACTAACACTTTTACATAGTATATTTCAGGAATAGTCCATAGAGAGCATTGACTAAAGGATTATGTGGAGATGCCCCTTGATGCAAGAAAGGAATAGGATTGGCCCAAGCTTTGAGCTAGAAGACTCTTCATTTTATATTTGATCACTTTTGAGTCCACAGGAAAGCCAGTACTAGTAAAAACGGGTGAGGTATTAAAATGAACTGGTTGCTCAAGTGCTCAGAGATAGCCACCAAAATACTCAGTCATTTTTCCAACATAACTATTATGTCCAAAGCACTATTATGTCCAAAGCCTCACACTCAAAATCGGTGCCACCAACTTTATCATTTTGGCACTACCAATTTTCATCTCAGACAGAACCCTAGCCAAACCTACCAAATTGGTGCAACCGAAATTGTATCGGTGCTGCCGAGTTTAGGTGACCAACTTTTTGTTGCCTCGTTACACAAAATCAGAATTTCCGAGTTTGAGTATCGGTGTCACTGAGTTGTGTCATCTGACTATTAGCCACCTTTTCGGTGCAACCAAGTTGTGTATATCGGTTTCACCGAGACTCAAAAGTTATTGCCTTTAGTACAAGTCGGTACCATCGAGTTCATGACTTTGGTGACATCGAGTTGGTCACATTAGGTATAACGGTTGGATTTTGGGGACAACCTATATATACCCCTCCACCTGCCTCTCATTCGTAGAGGAAGCACTCAGAACACACACTTCATTGCCAAATCCATTTTTCTGAGAGAGAGACACCTACTCATGTGTTCAGACCAAGATATTCCAATCCAATCATTTGAAACTTGATCTCTAGCCTCCCCGAGTTGCTTTCCACCAAATCAGTCTCTCCAACCCATGCCTATTCTGTGAGAGAGTGATTTTGTGTTGAGGAGACTATCTTTATAAGCACAAGAGCAAGGACTTCATCGTTCTACCACACCTATTACCTTTTGGAGAGTGGTGCCTCCTAGATTGGTTAGGTGTCGCTTGGAGCCTCCTACTTTGTGTTGTGCGGTTGAAAAGGATCGAGATGGACCTAGATGGGGGTGAATAGGTACAATTCCAAATTTTAATAATTACTAAGCAATTTTAGGCAAAAGTGCGGAATATGAGTGTAGGCCTAATAATTGCTACGACAAGGAGTAAGCTATTTAGAGTGAAGTAAGACAAGCGGTAAACAATAATCAAATACAAGTACGTAATAAGGATTAACACAAGTAGAGAGTTAGGGTTAGGAATAACCGAAACTCCAAGAGAGACAAGGATGTATCCCGATGTTCACTTCCTTGGAGGGAAGCTACGTCACCGTTAGAGGGGCGGATGTTACCACGAAGGCACACCAACGCCACGAAGGTTCACCCTATTCTCTCTTTGAGATAACTCCACGAAGGCGTTTCTCAACCACTAGTGGTAAGCCTTGAGGTGGCTTCCAAACCTTCACAAACTTTCCGAGGAAATCACAATGGTTTGATTCCTCTCCGAAGACTCCTACCGCCTAGGAGTCTCCAACCTCCAAGAGTAACAAGATCTCGGGGATTGCTCAAAACTTGCTCAAATCACAAATCACTTTGGTGGGAAGGAGGAGAGGGAGACGATCTATCTTTTGATTGGAACAACACTCAAAGGGACTCACAAATGCTCTTGGGATCTAAGATTTGGTGTAGACAAGAGTGAGTGAGAAGAAAGGTGTTCTTGGATGTATTCTAGCTGTGTTGAACACCCTCTCACGAAGTGGGTGAGGGGTATATATAGTGGGGAGTGTAAAACAGCCGTTGGGGACACTTTAAGTCACACAGGGTCCGGACGTCCGACAGTTCTCGGAAGTCCGGGCGTCTGCAAGGGGTCGGACGTCCGACAGGGGTCGGTCGTCCGAGGACTGTAGCTATGACTGGAAACACTGTGAATTGAACAGCGACCGGACGTCCGGAGAAGGCCGGAAATCCGAGTTATTCGACTCAACTTCTTCTGGTGGGAGGTTCCGGATTTCCGAAAAGGGACGGACGTCCGGCCCTCGGACGTCCGGAGGGAGCCGAAAATCCGAGTTATAGAGCTCATGTTCTTCTGGTGCAGGGCTCCGGATTTCTGAAGCTGGTCGGACGTCCGGCCCTCGGATGTCCGGAGGGAGCCGGAATTCCGAGTTATATGACTCAAATACTTCTGGTGGAGGGCTCCGGATTTCCGAAGCATGTCGGTCGTCCGGCCCTCGGACGTCCGGAGGGAGCCGGAAGTCCGAGGCAATAGACCTGTTTTGAGATAGGAACAGAGTAGAGAATATGTGGTATTGGGAAGGATAGTGAAGATATGGTATGAGCAAGTTTATCGCAAAACCTGTGATCCCCTCTTAATAGTGCGGGATCCCTATACTCAATAATAGTAAACTCAAAAGGATAGTCTACATCATCTTTTCTCAATCCCGAGCCTTCTTGAAATATAAATCCCGATCTTCTCAGACCACCTTTGGCACATAATTCTCAATCTACTAAAGTACTTGCCATCCTGAGATACACTCAACAAATAGGATTAGTTTCCTATGTATGTGTTGTCATTAACACCAAAAGTCGATTAGGGGCATAGCATGCACTTTCAATCTCCCCCTTTTTGGTAGTTGATGACAACATATACATAGGTCTCAAAAAGATTTAACATACATTATAGCCTAGGAGATATTTAGTACGGAGCTCCCCCTTAGTATGTGCATGATAAAATATCGGAGCTCCCCTTTAATGTGTTTATCGAACATATAATGCATCAACATGTAAAGATAATATATCATCATAGAAAGACAATAGATCATCATAGAAGTAGTGGAGCAAAACATAATAGTCTATGATGATATCATAGCAATCCATAGCAATCACAATCATTCATAAGTAGCCATACATGAGTTTATCCATTACATTAAATCTCCAAAGACTAGAAAACTACGATACATTACTCCCCCTTTGGCACCAAGTACCAAAAAGGGAGGCACCAACAGCACCAACCACGCTCAGAGCTCATCAGCATCATCATCAGCATCATCACCATCGTCAGGCAAGCCTCTTCCACCAGCCTCGTCAAGGAAATCAGCCCACTCAGGACCAGATGGGAAGCCAAAGTCAGTAGGAGGAGCAGCAGGAGGGGCCTCATCATCACTCACATCAAGAGCGCCCGAGGCTCTCAGACGATCCTTGAGGGCATTCTTGGAGGAGACTAAGCGAGAAACCACATCATGGGTTTGACCACACTGGAAAGAGACGGCCTTCATCATAGCAGAATGTGCCTTTCCAAGGAATTTGGCAATGCGACCGAGAGGAGCGGAGCTAGATGAGGGGGTGGCTGACCGGGCAGCAGTGCGGCGAGTGGATGTGGAGGATGGGGCTTTCTTGGGAGCATAGTTATCCGCCATGTGAGCGGGAATGACCCACTTGCGATGTGTGTGAGTGACAGCCACAGAGAAATCAGCAACATGATTAATAAGAGCCTGGATGAAGGGGGCATGAGGAAAGGCTCGCTTGTACTGAAAGCTAGCAAGCCGAATCTCATGCCATAGAAAATGAGGCACGTTAATTTTGCTCTTGGGGTGCTCGTACAAGTGAGACATGATGTCAATACAATAGCCACTGCAAGAGCCCTTATCACCCATCTTGGGATAGATGGTGCGGATGAGACACTGAAAAATGATGAAGTAAGGTGAGCGCCAGATGGATACCTGGTTAAGGTCCTTCATGCGTTCATCCGCATCAAGCTCACTTAGTGGTTTGAGAAGATACCCACACGCCTCAATGGACTTAGGCGCATGGTTAGGATCATCCCTATGTACTTTGAAGCCGGAGTTGGGGAAACCAAGTGCGGCAACAAATGTATCATAAGAAGCTGTGAAGCGAACATCAGAGGTGATCCAGCTAACAGTGTGGTTTGGAGCAAAGAAGCATGTGGCATAGAACTGGTGAATGGCAGCAACATTAAAGTCGCGATGAAAGGCAAATGGAGCAGCAAGCCCCGATGCCTCAATAAGCTCAATGGCACCCGGGTATTTCGCCGGGTGCATGCGAATATGCTCAAGATCTATATAAAGATGAACAAATAAACCCTTGGGAACTATGACTGTAGTAAAAATGTCTACCTGGACGTGTGTGCGGAAACGTGAGTCCGTAGAGTCACGTACGACAGCGTATTGATCAATGTCGTGGCGGAAAGTGAGGTATGACGACTTGGCAAGTGTGGTGAAGTTCGTGATTGCACGACCTAAGGTAGCAGGGGGTTCTAGTGAGATGCGACGAGCTTCACCTGCGGGCTGAGCAGGAGGAGGTGGTGGCATGTAGGACGCCCTGCGAGTCCCGGGCTTTGGCTTGGACCTCCGATCGGTGGGCTGGTCAGCAAGGTCCTCGGCGGCAAGCTCATCCTCGAAGTGGGAGTCATCACCATCAGACGACGAGGGGAGCTGTGGAGGCGGAGAACGCCGGGCAGTCCGTTTGAAGGGACGACGTGGCCCGTCGGAGTCTGACCCCGTGCTAGTAGGGGCGCGAGAGGATGACCCAGCAACGTTCTTTCGTGCGGCGTGCTTGGTCTTGGGCATGGTACACACCAACCTATACGGATGGAAACCCCAAATGAGGAACGAACATGGTCAAACCATAGGAACGAACATGGAGACTTGGGAGAGAGGGAACCAAACGCGAGGGGAAACGGAGGAGATACCTGTAGATGGATCCCGCGGAGGAAGAAGAGGAAGGAGAGAAGGATCCGCGGAGGAGATCGGGCAAATCTCGGAAGGGGCGGTGCTGGCGAGTGCTCCGGAGCTGGCGGCGGCGGCGGTAGGGGAAAAAGGGGGCGCGTGAGGGCTAGGGCAAAGCCCAGCCCCGCGCCCAGCTATTTATAGGCCCCGAAGCGTCGGACGTCCCACATGCATCAGACGTCCGGAGAGGATTGTGCCATCGGACGACCGGAATGAGATTTGCGCCGGACGTCCGAGACACGTCGGACGACCGAGAGAGAGGAGGAGGCAGAGGCTGGTTCTGAAATTTTTGATGATGAGATGATGATTTTTCATGGTTTCTCACAAAAAGTACGAACATAGTTGCCTACAAGCATACATATACCACTTGTGGACAGAAATTGATTTATGCGTACTTTGTAAGCTCAAAAAAACAGAAAATTAAGACTCACTCCCCCTAAATGCATGCCCACATCAAGACACAAACATAATGTGAGTGTGTGTATGTGTGCAAGGTTTCAAGTTATGTTGTCAAGCTCCAAGATACCAAGTTCACGCCTAAGTTGACAGAACCTAGCTACGCTAAGTGGCTTGGTGAAAATGTCGGCTAGCTGCATGTCGGTACCCACATGGGTAATATCAATGTCACCCTTTTGCACATGGTCTCTCAATAAATGATACCTAATATCAATATGTTTTGTGTGAGGGTGATCAATGGGGTTCTCGGAGATCTTTATGGCACTTTCATTATCACAGAGAAGAGGAATGTGTCGATAAGTGATACCATAATCCTTTAGTGTTTGCCTCATCCATAGCAGTTGGGTTGCACAACTTGCGGCTGCAATATATTCGGCCTCGGCCGTGGAGAGAGAAACACGGTTCTGCTTTTTCGAGGACCAACTTACCAAGGAGCGTCCAAGAAACTGACATGCACCGAAAGTGGATTTCCGTCCCACTTTGTCACCGGCCCAATCCGCATCGGAGTACCCAATAAGATCGAACTTTGCATCCTTAGGGTACCATAAGCCTAACTTTGGGGTGTGAAGAAGGTATCTAAGAATATGCTTAACCGCCGTATGATGGCTTTCCCTAGGGGAAGCTTGAAATCTAGCACATATGCCTACACTTAACATGATGTCCGATCTAGATGCGCAAAGATAAAGTAGCAAACCAATCATGGAGCGGTAAGTAGATGGGTCAAAAGGAATGTCGTTTGTGTCTTCATTTAGAACTACATTTGTGGCCATGGGTGTCTTCATTGGTTTAGCATTTGTCATATCAAATTTTTCAAGAATGTCCTTGAGGTACTTAGTTTGAGATAGGAAAATCCCTTCTTGAAATTGTTGTATTTGAAAACCAAGAAAGAACTTCAAGTCCGTGTTGAGTGACATCTCAAAGGTCTTGGTCATGGAAGCCGCAAACTTCTTGCATAAATGGATGTTAGGAGAACCAAAAATGATGTCATCTACATAGATTTGGCATAAGATCAAATCACCATTTTCCCTCTTAGTAAAAAGAGTGGGATCGATCACCCCACCACAAAGCCATCATCGAGTAGGAACTTCTTAAGATGATCGTACCAAGCACGGGGTGCTTGTTTGAGGCCATAGAGAGCCTTGTGAAGTTTGTATACATGGTCTTTGTGGTGAGGGTCAACAACCCCAGGTGGTTGTGATACATATACCTCTTCTTGTAGAGGACCGTTAAGAAAAGCACTTTTCACATCCATTTGATGCAAAGTAAAACCATTGAAAGCAGCATAGGCCAATAAAATGCGAACGGACTCAAGACGAGCAACAGGGGCGAAAGTTTCACCAAAGTCCAAACCTTCAACTTGGGAGTACCCCTATGCTACTAAACTTGCCTTGTTGAGTAGGACAGTCCCATTCTCATCTTCCTTGTTCTTGAAAATCCATTTAGTTCCAATGACATTATGTTCCTCAGTTGGTCGTTCTACCAATGACCATACTTCGTTGCGTGTAAAACTGTTTAACTCCTCTTGCATAGCAAGGAGCCAGTCATTGTCACACAATGCATCCTGAACCCTGTGTGGCACGGTACTAGAGACAAATTAAAAGTGAGCGCAAAAGTTTGTTAATTGTTTACGAGTCACTCTACCTTCCGACACACCGGTGAGGATTTGATCAAAATCAACACGACCGGCCACACGTGGCATGATGGAGGTCAGGGTTTCACGAGGTTCGACTTCGTTTCCATCATCAATGTCCTCAACATATGGATCATTTATGTGCGGAGGAAGATATTCCTCTTCGCATTGCACCTGTTGAGGTTCATCATCAAACATACCCATACTTTGGTCTAGCTCTTGAAGATCAACTTGTTCTTGAGTGTGATCAGAGTGAGAGACATGTTCTCCCACTTGATCCTCAACAACTGTCATGATGTGTGTGCTAGTATCTTGTGGAGGTACGGGCAGTGAACTGTCTTGAGGATGAGAAATACTCTCATCATCTTCATCATCATCATGGGGTCTTTGTTCCATGGGAAGAAGTGCACCTACACCCATGTTTAAGATATCTTGTGGGGAGTCTTCTTCACCTGCATCATTTAGATCAACTTGCTCCCCATGGGAGCGGTTAAATTCATCAAACGCCACGTCACATGTTTCTATAACACATCCAGTGGATTTGTTGTAGACTCTGTAGGCGTGAGAGTTTGACCCATAGCCAACAAAAATTCCTTTAGTTGTTTTGGATTGAAATTTTCCTAACCGTTCCCGTTTGTTGAGGATGAAACACTTGCATCCAAACACACGAAAGTACTTAACATTGGGCTTGTTCCCAGTTAGAAGCTCATATGGAGTCTTCTCCAATATTGATCGAAGGAAGAGCCGGTTTGATGCATGACATGTTGTCTTGACGGCCTCAGCCCAAAAACTATGTGGTGACTTGTATTCGTCTAACATGGACCTTGCCATTTCCACAAGTGTCTGGTTCTTCCTCTCTGCCACACCATTTTGCTGAGGGGTGTAAGGTGCTGAGTACTGATGTTCAATTCCCTAATCACTAAGAAATTCTTCTAGGGTGTAGTTCTTGAAACTCAGAGCCATTATCACTTCTTACTGCCTTGATGTCCTTGTCAAACTTCCGCTGGGCTTGTTTGGCAAAATCAATGAAGGTGATCTTTGTCTCGTCCTTGGACTTGAGAAAGAACACCCATGTATATCTTGAGTAATCATCAACAATGACTAGGCCATACTTTTTCCCTCCAAGACTTGCCCATGAAGGAGGCCCAAACAGATCCACATGAAGGAGCTCTAACGTCCTCGAAGTGGATACAATGTTCTTGGGTGGATGTTTTGATTGATGTTGTTTCCCAGCTATGCATGCACTGCACACACGATCTTTCTTAAAAGATACATTTGTTAGTCCAAGGATGTGATTGACGTTTAAGAGATTTTGAAGATTTTTCATGCCAACATGGGCGAGCCGGCGATGCACAGCCATCCCATGTCGGCCTTGGCCATTAGACAAGTTGTATGGAAGGTGCTCTCTTTCGAGAAATCAACCGTATAAAGGTTGCCATCCAACTCTCCAACAAAGGCCACTTCGAGAGTGTCTCTCTTAAAGACTTTCACATCCGTTAGTCCAAATAATGTGTCATAACCGACGGAAGCCAATTGGCGAACTGAAAGTAAATGACATTGAAGAGATTGGACAAGCATGACATTTGCAATAGACATGTCATTAGTGATTGCCACCTTACCCAATCCAATTACCTGCCCTTTCGACCCTCCACCAAATACAATGCTCATGTATGGTCGAATGGCTTGCATGAAGTCATAAAGCAAGTTACTATCTCCGGTCATATGATTGGTGCATCCATTGTCGATCACCCATTTGGCTCCTCCGGAGAAAACAGCCTGTAACGAACTAAGACTTGTTTTGAGGTACCCATTTTGTCATGGGGCCTTTCACATTAGTTACAAGAGTCTTAGGGACCCAAATAGCATAGAATCGGAATGCATTACGGGGACCAACGAATTTAGCATAAACCTCTCCTTCCTTTGATTTGCGTAGTACATAGGATGGAGGCATGAATTCGGTTGTCTTGTTGTGAGTAGGCGAACCCCTAGTGGCCGACCCACTCACAACCTTACCTTTCTCCTTGGGTCCCTCTCGTACAAATATTTCTTTAAGCGGAGTGGTACACTTGAGAGGAGATGCACTTTTCTTGGCGGTGCTTGGGTTGAACCCAAGCCCTTCCTTGGCAAGGCCTCCATTGTGTCGACTTAAGATCTCATTGAGAGTCTTTTGTCCTTGTGCACATGTCATGAGGCCTCTGTCTAGCTATGCCTTTAGCAAACAGTTTTCCTCAAGGATAGATGTCAGTTCACTACTAGAGTTAGTAGTGCAGGTATCAACATTAATAATAGGTGAGGAGTAGGCCTTAGCTAAAGTGTCAAGATAAGTAACCTTGAGTGCTTCAAAGCTCTTTGTAAGAACAATGAGTTTCTCTTCCTTGTCTTTGAGAGACAAGGATAGACGCTCATAGTCCTTAGAAAGGGAAGCATGAGAGTTCACTAGTCGGTTTTTATCATTTAGTAACTCTTTGCACACAGATTCAACCTTTTTCAAGGAGGCAAGATCATTAGCATGTTTATCAAGGTTTTCACCTACTTTTGAGCATAATGCATCATTTTTTGTTTCCTCATACAGGAATTTCTGCTCAAGGATTTCATTTCTTTCCTTCTCCTCAGTGACGAGGGTTTCGAGTTCCTTGATGGTATTGGTGTGCTTACTCACCATTTCCATAAGTATGCGAAACATAGTGAGCTTCTTTCCTTTAAGAGAGCACATAAATTTGTTTATTTTAGCAAACATGGGATGATCTAAGTCATTGTCCTCATAGTGGTCTTCCGCATCAGGATGCTCATCAGATGGGGTAGAAGCTAGACTGAAGGAGTTTAACCGTGGAGTTACCTTAACCTTATCATGGGAGCTTTGGTCTTCCTCATCTCCCATGGCATTCTTTGCCATCAAACACTTGTGAGCATTTCCCTTGTAGTCCTTCATATAGTTGTAGTGAACAACATCACCACTTTTGTTGACTAGCCTCAAGGTGTTTTGTGTATCCTGAGCTACTCCGGCAACCCCACCAACATCTTCTGGATCTGATTCTTCTTGTGCAACCATTGCTCTTCCATCTCTCCTCTTGAGCTTGGAGTTCATAGGGTTTGGCAATTTCTTCTTTACAAAGGTCTTTGGAAACCTTGATTTGTCTTCTCTCTTCTCATAAGGGCAGTCATTGGATAAGTGGTTGGTTTCCTCACAGTTGTAGCATTTCCTTACCTTCTTCTTTGGGAATCTTCCCTTGAATTTTCTTGCACTGAACTTCTTTACAAAGAGAGCAATGTCCTCATAAGATGGGCTTTCATCAGAGTCAACATCATCACCATCTTCGTAGTCATCATCACCCTCTTCTTCTTCACTTTCTTCTTCGTCACATTCATGCTTGGCTTTCAAAGCAAGATTGATCTTTGATGTTGAAGTGTCATGCATGGCAAGGTGCTTTGTTGCATTTGCCTTTGACTCTTCAAATAGTTGGAAAGTGGATATGATGTCATCTGGAGTCATTTCTTTGAACCCATGGTGCTGCCTCATGTCCCATACCATTTGATGGTGATATGGAGCAAGAGCATGAAGTACTTGTCCACGAGAAATCTCTTGGTCAGATTGAAACCATCTTGCGTCTTGTCACAGTCACATGACTCAATGTCTGCGGCGAGAGTCATGAGCCGTTCTAGTAGTTGCTTGGGAGATTCACCCTTTTCCATACAGAAATTCTGTAATTGCCCCTTGGCAATTTCATATTGAGCAAGCCGAAGAGTGGAGGTACCGGTCTTGGTCCTTATAATGCTATCCCACAGTTCCTTGGCACTTGTGATGTGAATGTAAGGTTTCCGTTGCTTGTCATTCATTCCTTTTCGTATGCACATGATCGCAGTGTCATTGAGATGCTTGTCATAAGTTTCTCTGGGAGTGAGGCACCTTGGATCTACAGGATTGTACCCATGCTCGAGGATGTCCAACATCTCATCATTGGCGTACCTAAGATGATCCTGCATACCAACTCTTCACAAAGCAAAATCGGAATTGTCATCAAGCAAGGGAGGTTTTCCTCCAGGATTGTACTTAGGTTTCTCAATTTGAGATCTAGCATAAAGCCATGGAACACTGGTTTGGTTCCTTTCCGGAGGTTGTTGGCCAAATGAAGAACCGTGCACATGTGGCCCTGAGGCCCTCGGGGACGTGGTTGTCCCCGTGGTTAGTGATGCGAGTCTCATTTGAACCATGGCCTCAAGAGAAGCATCATGCTCCTCTTTTTGCTTGGCAAGGGCCCATTCCAGGTCCGCAGAGGTGAAAGACTTGACTTCCGCGGAAGTCCCGTCCCTCTGCACTGGAGCTACCGTAGCTGGAACCCCGTCCATCTCGCTCTAGGACGGTTAAGCCACAAGAATAGAGCATGAGGCTCTGATACCAATTGAAAAGGATTGAGATGGACCTAGAGGGGGGTGAATAGGTACAATTCCAAATTTTAATAATTACTAAGCAATTTTAGGCAAAAGTGCGGAATATGAGTGTAGGCCTAATAATTGCTACGACAAGGAGTAAGCTATTTAGAGTGAAGTAAGACAAGCGGTAAACAATAATCAAATACAAGTACGTAATAAGGATTAACACAAGTAGAGAGTTAGGGTTAGGAATAACCGAAACTCCAAGAGAGACAAGGATGTATCCCGATGTTCACTTCCTTGGAGGGAAGCTACGTCACCGTTAGAGGGGCGGATGTTACCACGAAGGCTCCCCCTTTTCTCCCTTTGAGATAACTCCACGAAGGCGTTTCTCAACCACTAGTGGTAAGCCTTGAGGTGGCTTCCGAACCTTCACAAACTTTCCGGGGGAAATCACAATGGTTTGATTCCTCTCCGAAGACTCCTACCGCCTAGGAGTCTCCAACCTCCAAGAGTAACAAGATCACGAGGATTGCTCAAAACTTGCTCAAATCACAAATCTCTTTGGTGGGAAGGAGGAGAGGGAGACGATCTATCTTTTGATTGGAACAACACTCAAAGGGACTCACAAATGCTCTTGGGGTCTAAGATTTGGTGTAGACAAGAGTGAGTGAGAAGAAAGGTGTTCTTGGATGTATTCTAGCTGTGTTGAACACCCTCTCACGAAGTGGGTGAGGGGTATATATAGTGGGGAGTGTAAAATAGCCGTTGGGGACACTTTAAGTCACGTAGGGTCCGGACGTCCGGAAGTTCTCGGAAGTTCGGGCGTCCGCAAGGGGTCGGACGTCCGACAGGGGTCGGTCGTCCGAGGGTTGTAGCTATGACTGGAAACACTGTGAATTGAACAGCGACCGGACGTTCGGAGAAGGCCGGAAATCCAAGTTATTCGACTCAACTTCTTGTGGTGGGAGGTTCCGGATTTCCGAAAGGGGACGGACGTCCGGCCCTCGGACATCCGGAGGGAGCCGGAAATCCGAGTTATAGAGCTCATGTTCTTCTGGTGCAGGGCTCCGGATTTCCGAAGCTGGTCGGACGTCCGGCCCTCGGATGTTCGGAGGGAGCCGGAATTCCGAGTTATATGACTCAAATACTTCTGGTGGAGGGCTCCGGATTTCCGAAGCCTGCCGGTCGTCCGGCCCTCGAACGTCCGGAGGGAGCCGGAAGTCCGAGGCAATAGACCTGTTTTGAGATAGGAACAAAGTAGAGAATATGTGGTATTGGGTAGGATAGTGAAGATGTGGTATGAGCAAGTTTATCGCAAAACCTGTGATCCCCTCTTAATAGTGCGGGATCCCTATACTCAATAATAGTAAACTCAAAAGGATAGTCTACATCATCTTTTCTCAATCCCGAGTATTCTTGAAATAAAAATCCCGATCTTCTCAGACCACCTTTGGCACATAATTCTCAATCTACTAAAGTACTTGCCATCCTGAGATACACTCAACAAATAGGATTAGTTTCCTATGTATGTGTTGTCATTAACACCAAAAGTCGATTAGGGGCATAGCATGCACTTTCAGCAGTTGAACCAAGATGTTTGTAAGGGCAAGGAGATCGCCTACTTCATGAAGATCTCCCATGAGTGAGGCTAGTCCTTCGTGGGCGGAAGCAGTGGTGGAATAGACAAGGCCGCTTCTTCATGGACCCCTTATGTGTGGAACCCTCCGTGGACACTCGCAGCCGTTACCCTCCTGTTAAAAATATGCCCTAGAGGCAATAATAATGGTTATTATCACAATGTAACTAGATTATTCACTCTAGTGCAAGTGGGAGACTGTTGGAAATATGCCCTAGAGGCAATAATAATGGTTATTATTATATTTCCTAGTTAATGATAATTATCTATTATTCATGCTATAATTGTATTAACCAGAAACCGTAATACATGTCCGAATATATAGATCATAATGTGTCCCTAGTGAGCCTCTAGTTGGCTAGCTCGTTGATCAATAAATGATCATGGTTTCTTGATCATGGACATTGGATGTCATTGATAACGGGATCATATCATTGGGGGAATGATGTGATGGACAAGACCCAATCCTAAGCATAGCACTAGATCGTGTTGTTCGTCTGCTAAAGCTTTTCTAATGTCAAGTATCATTTCATTAGACCATGAGATTGTGCAACTCCCGGATATCGTAGGAGTGCTTTGGGTGTATCAAACGTCACAACGTAACTGGGTGATTATAAAGATGCACTATGGGTATCTCCGAAAGTGTTTGTTGGGTTGTACGAATCAAGACCGGGATTTGTCACTCCTTGTGACGGAGAGGTATCTCTGGGCCCACTCGGTAATCCATCATCATATTGAGCTCAGTGTGACTAAGGAGTTAGCCACGTGATGATGTGTTAGAGAACGAGTAAAGAGACTTGCCGGTAACGAGATTTTACAAGGTATAGGGATACCGACGATTGAATCTCGGGCAAGTATCATACCGATAGACAAAGGGAATTGCATACGGGATTGATTGAATCCTTGACATCGTGGTTCATCCGAAGAGATCATCGTGGAACATGTGGGAACCAACATGGATATCCAGACCCCACTGTTGGTTATTGGCCGGAGAGATGTATCGGTCATGTCTTCATGTCTCCCGAACCCGTAGGGTCTACACACTTAAGGTTCGATGACGCTAGGGTTATAGGGAATTAGTGTACGTGGTTACCGAAGGTTGTTCGGAGTCCCGGATGTGATCCCGGATGTCACGAGGAGCTCCGGAATGGTCTGGAGGTGAATATTGATATATAGGAAGTCGTGTTTTGGTCACCGAAAAAGTTTCGGGCTCCTCGGTAGCGTACCGGGAGTGCCGGGAGGGTGCCGGAGGACCCCCGGGAGGGGTGTGACGACCAAAGGACTTCATGGGCTGTTAGAGGAGGTGTACC
Source organism: Hordeum vulgare subsp. vulgare (assembly GCF_904849725.1). Taxonomy (NCBI): domain Eukaryota; kingdom Viridiplantae; phylum Streptophyta; class Magnoliopsida; order Poales; family Poaceae; genus Hordeum; species Hordeum vulgare. Next base: position 430,835,711 of record NC_058522.1, on the reverse strand, counting down.
AGCCCTTATTGGGCTGGCCAAGGCCTTACCTAAAGGCCCATGCGGCTAGGTATACAGAGATAAGGCAAAAGAGGTTTTAAAAGGAAGGGATCCACCTCCCTTGTGGGAGGTGGACTCCTCCCTAGCTCGGCCGAACCTCTCCTCCTTGGAGGAGGGGCCAAGGAAGCCCTCCCTCTCCCTCCTCCTATATATACTTGAGGTTTTGGCCCTTTTGAGACACACAATTAATCTCTCCACGGCGCAGCCATACTTCTCCTCCTCCTCGTCCTCCGTAGTGCTTAGCGAAGCTCTGCCGGAGTACCACGTAGCTCCACCGTCACCACGCCGTCGTGCTGTCGTAGCTCTCCCTCAACCTCTCCTCCATCCTTGCTGGATCAAGGCGTTGGTGATGTCACCGGGCTGCACGTGTGTTGAATGCGGAGGCTCCGAAGTTCGGTGCATAGATCGGAATCCACCGCGATCTGAATTGCTGCGAGTACGACTCCATCAACCGTGTTCTAGTAATGCTTCCGCGTAGCAATCTTCAAAGGTATGAAGATGCTCTACAACCTCTCTTGTTGCTGGTTTCTCCATAGATAGATCTTTGCATGGCGTAGGATTTTTTTTCAAATTACTACGATCCCCAAGAGTGGCATCCGAGCTAAGGTTCTATGCGTAGATTCTATGCATGAGTAGAACACAAAAGTTGTGGGGCGCTGGTTTGTCAATTTGCTTGCCCTTACTAGTCTTATCTTGATTCGGCGGCATCGTGGGATGAAGCGGCCCAGACCGACTTTACATGTACACTTACGTGAGATTGGTTCCACTGACTGACATGCACTAGTTGCATAAGTTGGCTAGCGGGTGTCTATCTCTCCCACTTTAGTCAGATCGGATTCGATGAAGAGGGTCCTTATGAAGGGTAAATAGTATTGGCATATCAACATTGTGGCTTTCACGTAGGTAAGAAGCATTCTTGCTAGAAACCCTAACCAGCCACGTAAAACTTGCAACAACAATTAGAGGACGTCTAACTTGTTTTTGCAGGGTATGCCATGTGATGTGATATGGCCAAAAGGATGTGATGTTACATATGTGATGTATGATATTGATCATGTTCTTGTAATAGGATTCCTGACTTGCATGTCGATGAGTATGACAACCGGCAGGAGCCATAGGAGTTGTCTTAATTTATTGTATGACATGCAACGCCATGTTGACTACTTTACTTTATCACTAATGGTTAGCTATAGTAGTATAAGTAATAGTTGGCGTGACGACTCCACGGAGACATAATGATGGAGATCATGTTGCCATGCCGGTGACGATGATGATCATGGTGCCCCAAACATGGTGATCCAAGGAGCAAGATGATATTGGCCATATCATGTCACTATATGATTGCATGTGATGTTTATCATGTTTTACATCTTATTGCTTAGAACGACGGTAGCAAAGATAAGATGATGCCTCATTAAAATTTCGAGATATGTATTCCCCTAAGTGTGCATCGTTGCGAAGGTTTGTTGTTCCAAAGAACCACGTGATGATCGGGTGTGATAGATTCTAGCGTTCGCATACAACGGGTGTAAGGCAGTTTATACACGCAGAACACTTAGGTTGACTCGACGAGCCTAGCATGTGTAGACATGGCCTCGAATACGGGAGACCGAAAGCTCAAACATGAGTCGTATGGTTGATACGATCAACATAGAGATGCTCACCATTGATGACTAGTCCGTCTCACGTGATGATCGGACACGAGCTAGTCGACGTGGATCATGTGTCACTTGGATGACTAGAGGGATGTCAATCTAAGTGGGATTTCATTGGTAATTTGATTAGATGAAGTTAGTCTAAAAGTGTCTTTACAAATATTATAGATCCAATGGCCAACTCAAATGTACCATTCAACTTCAACGCGTTCCTAGAGAAAACCAAGCTGAAAGACGATGGGAGCAACTATGCGGACTGCGCCTTGATGCACCGCTAGGTGATCCTCCCATTCCCGCGGCACACCAGGACGCTAGGAACGCCTGGCAGTCGCGGAGTGATGACTACTCTCTCGTTCAGTGCGGCATGCTTTACAGTTTAGAACCGGGGCTCCAAAGGCGTTTTGACCAACACGGAGCATATGAGATGTTCGAGGAGCTGAAACTAGTTTTTCAAGCTCATGCCCGGGTCGAGAGATATGAAGTCTCCGACAAGTTCTTTAGTTGTAATATGGAGGAGAATAGTTCTGTCAGTGAGCACATACTCGGAATGTCTGGGTTGCACAACCGCTTGACTCAACTATGAGTTGAACTTCTGGATAATGCGGTCATTGACAGAATCCTCCAGCGCTTCCACCTAGCTATAAAGGCTTTGTGATGAATTACAACATGCAAGGGATGGAAAAGACTATTCCCGAGTTGTATTCAATGTTGAAATCTGCGGCAGTAGAAATCAAGAAAGAGCATCAAGTGTTGATGGTCAATAAGACCACCAGTTTCAAGAAGGGCAAGGGCAATAAAAGCTTTAAGAAAGATGGCAAAGCAGTTGCCGCGCCCGGTAAACCAGTTGCTAGAAATAAGCCAAAGGAAGGACCTAAGCCTGAGACTGAGTGCTATTACTGCAAGGGAACCGGTCACTGGAAGCGGAATTACCCCAAGTACTTAGCGGACAAGAAGGCCGGCAACGTCAAAGGTATATGTGATATACTTGTTATTGATGTGTACCTTATCAGTGCTCGTAGTAGCTCCTGGGTATTTGATACCGGTGTTGTTGCTCACATTTGCAACTCTAAGCAGGAACTACGGAACAAGCGTAGCGTGGCTAAGGACGAGGTGACGATGCGCGTCGGGAATGGTTCCAAGGTCGATGTGATCGCCGTCGGCACGCTACCTCTACATCTACCTTTGGGATTAGTTATAAACCTTAATAACTGTTATTTAGTACCAGCTTTAAGCATGAGCATTGTATCGGGATCTTGCTTGATGCAAGATGGCTACTCATTTAAATCTGAGAATAATGGTTGTTCTGTTTATATGAGTGGTATGTTTTATGGTCATGCCCAGCTGGTAAATGGTTTATTCCTAATGAATCACGATTGTGATGATACACATATTCATAGTGTGAGTGCTAAAAGATGCAAGGTTGATAATGATAGTCCCACATACTTGTGGCACTGCCGCCTTGGTCATATCGGAGTAAAGCGCATGAAGAAACTCCATACGGATGGACTTTTGGAGTCTCTTGATTTTGAATCATTTGACACATGCAAGCCGTGCCTCATGGGCAAGATGACCAAGACATCGTTCTTCGGAATAATGAAGCGAGCAACCAGCTTATTGGGAATAATACATACTGATGTATGCGTACCAATGAGCGTTGAAGCTCGCGGAGGCTATCGTTATGTACTCACCCTCACTGATGATTTGAGTAGATATGAGTATGTCTACTTAATGAAACACAAGTCTGAAACCTTTGAGAAGTTCAAGGAATTTCAGGGTGAGGTGGAGAATCAACGTGACAAGAAAATAAAGGTCTTACGATCCGATCGTGGAGGAGAATATTTGAGTCACGAGTTTGGCACACACCTAAGGAAATGTGGAATTGTTTCACAACTCACGCCGCCTGGCACACCGCAGAGGAACGATGTGTCTGAACATCGTAATCGCACTCTATTGGATATGGTACGATCTATGATGTCTCTTACAGATTTACCGCTATCATTTTGGGGCCATTCATTGGAAACTGCTACATTCACAATAGGGCAGCGTATAAGTCCGTTGAGACGACACCGTATGAATTATGGTTTGGCAAGAAACCTAAGCTGTCGTTTCTGAAAGTTTGGGGCTGCGATGCTTATGTGTAGAAACTTCAACCAGAGAAGATCGAACCCAAAGCGGAAAAATGCATCTTCATAGGATACCCTAAGGAAACTATTGGGTACACCTTCTATCTTAGACCCCAAAGGCAAGATCTTCGTTGCTAGGAACGTATCCTTTCTAGAGAAAGAATTTCTCTCGAAAGAAGTAAGTGGAAGGAAAATAGAACTTGATGAGGTAATTGTACCTCCTCTCGAATTAGAGAGTAGCGCGGCGCAAGAAAATGTTTTGAGGCGCCTGCACCGGCTAGAGATGAAGTGAATGATGATGATCATGACACTTCGGACCAAGTTGCTATTGAACCTCAAAGGTCGACAAGGGTATGTTCCGCACCAAAGTGGTACGGCAACCTTGTCATGGAAATCATGTTGTTAGACAACAGTGAACCTTCGAACTATGAAGAAGCGATGACGGGCCCGAATTCCAACAAACGGCTTGAGGCCATGAAATCCGAGATAGGATCCATGTATGAGAACAAAGTATGGACTTTGGTGGACTTGCCCGATGATCGGCGAGCCATAGAGAATAAATGGATCTTCAAGAAGAAGACTGAGACAGATGGTAATGTGCCCATCTATAAGGCTCGACTTGTTGCTAAGGGTCATCGACAAGTTCAAGGGATTGACTACGATGAGACCTTCTCACCCGTAGCGATGTTGAAGTCGGTCTGAATCATGTTGGCAATTGCCTCATTTTATGATTATGAAATATGGCAAATGGACGTCAAAACAGCATTCCTGAACGGCTTTCTTAAAGAAGAATTGTATATGATACAATGATACGTCTCAAGCGTATCTATAATTTTTGATGGCTTCATGCTGTTATCTTGTCAACTTAAGATGTTTTGTATACCTTTTATATCTTTTTTGGGACTAACTTATTAATTCAGTGCCAAGTGCCAGTTCCTGTTTTTTCTGTGTTTTTGACTCTTTTCAGATCTGATTTTGGAACGGAGTCCAAACGGAATAAAATCCCCGAAATAAATTTTTCCAGAACGGAAGAAGATCGGAAGGCTTGAGGGTTGCGGCAACCAGGCTTTTGGCCTCCCTGGCGCTCCCCTGCCCTAGCTCTTTGGCCTATAAATTCCCTAAAAATCTAGAAAAAATCAGGGCATCCACGAAAACACTTTTCCGCCGCCGCAAGCTTTCGTTTCCGCGAGATGTCATCTGGAGACCCTTCTCGGTGCCCTGCCGGAGGGGACTTTGGAGTTGGAGGGCTTCTACATCAACATCATCGCCTCTCCATTGACTCGTGAGTAGTCCACTTCAGACCTACGGGTCCGTAGTTAGTATCTAGATGGCTTCTTCTCTCTCTTGGATCTTCAATACAAAGTTCTCCATGATCTTCATGGAGATCTATCCGATGTAATCCTCTTTGGCGGGGTGTTTGTCAAGATCCGATGAATTGTGGATTTGTGATCAGATTATCTATGACTTATATTTGAGTCTTTGCTGATTTCTTATATGCATGATTTGATATCCTTGTAAGTCTCTCCGAGTCTTTGGTTTTGTTTGGCCAACTAGATCTATGATTCTTGCAATGGGAGAAGTGCTTGGTTTTGGGTTCGTACCGTGTGGTGACCTTTCCCAGTGACAGAAGGGGCAGCAAGGCACGCATCATGTTGTTGCCATCAAGGGTAACAATATGGGCTTTTATAGTAGATATGAGATTGTCCATCTACATCATGTCATCTTGCTTAAGGCATTACTCTGTTCTTTTGAACTTAATACACTAGATGCATGTTGGATAGCAGTCGACGTGTGGAGTAATAGTAGTAGATGCAGAAAGTATCGGTCTACTTGTTTTGGACGTGATTCATATAGATATAATCATTGCCATAGATAACGTCACGACTTTGCGCGGTTATATCAATTGCTCGACAGTAATTCGTTCACCCACCGTCTACTTGCTTTCATGAGAGAAGCCACTAGTGAACACTACGGCCCCCGGGTCTATTCACAACTATCGTTTCCACTTTCACTTTTACTTTTCTTTGTTTACTCTTTGCTTTCAGTTCTCACTTTGCAAACAATCTATAAGGGATTGACCACCCCTTCATAGCGTTGGGTGCAAGCTCTTTGTGTTTGTGCAGGTACTTGGGACTTGAACGCTCCTCCTACTGGATTGATACCTTGGTTCTCAAACTGAGGGAAATACTTACCGCTGCTGTGCTACATCACTCTTTCCTCTTCAAGGGAACACCAACGCAAGGCTCCAAGGCCGCGGGGAAATCCTTTGCATATTTGCCAAAGAAGTCCCTACAGGCGTAGTCGTAGTAGCAGGATTTCTGACGTCGTTGCCAGGGAAGGTCTGTTGTCGCAGTAGCATACAACCGGAAGGTTTTGTCGATCCTAGCGATGCTAACAAGGTATGCAAGCTCCAGCGCTCCATCTATGGGCTGGTGCAAGCATCTCGGAGTTGGAACATTCGCTTTGATAAGGTGATCAAAGCGTTTGGGTTTGTACAGACTTATGGAGAAGCTTGTATTTACAAGAAAGTGAGTGGGAGCTCTGTAGCATTTCTCATATTATATGTGGATGACATATTGTTGATGGGAAATGATATAGAACTATTGGAAATCATCAAGGTCTATTTGAATAAAAGTTTTTCAATGAAGGACCTTGGAGAAGCTGCATACAAATTAGGCATCAAGATCTATAGAGAAAGATCGAGACGCCTCATAGGTCTTTCACAAAGCACATACCATGACAAGATATTGAAGAAGTTAAATATGGATAAGGCTAAGAAGGGGTTCTTGCATGTATTACAAGGTGTGAGGTTGAGTACGACTCAACGCCCGACCACGGCAGAATATAGAGAAAAGATGAGTACCGTCCCCTATGCTTCAGCCATAGGCTCTATCATGTATGCCATGCTATGTACCAGACCTGATGTGAACCTTGCCATAAGTTTGGTAGGGAGGTACCAGAGTGATCCAGGAGTTGATCACTCGACATCGGTCAAGAATATCCTAAAGTACCTGAAAAGGACTAAAGATATGTTTCTCGTCTATGGAGGTGCTGAAGAGCTCGTCGTAAAGGGTTACGTTGATGCTAGCTTCGACACAGATCCGGATGACTCTAAGTCACAAACCGGATACGTGTATGTTTTGAATAATGGGGCAGTTAGCTGCAGTTGCAAGCAAAGCGTCATGGCGGCATCTACATGTGAAGTAGAGTACATAGCTGCTACGGAAGCAGCAAAAGAAGGAGTCTAGATGAAGGAGTTCATCACTGACCTTGGAGTGACTCCCAGTGCATCGGGCCCGATGACTCTGTTCTATGACAACACTGGAGCTATTGCTATTGCAAAGGAGCCTGGGTTTCACAAGAAGACCAAGCACATCAAGCGCCACTTGAACTCTATTCGTGAATACATCGAGGATGGAGATGTAGATATTTGTAAAGCACATACGGATCTGAATGTCGCAGACCCGTTGACTAAACCTATTCCACGGGCAAAACATGATCAGCACTAGAACTCTATGGGTGTTCGATTCATCACAATATAACTAGATTATTGACTCTAGTGCAAGTGGGAGACTGTTGGAAATATGCCCTAGAGGCAATAATAATGGTTATTTATTATATTTCCTGGTTCATGGTAATTGTCTATTATTCATGCTATAATTGTAATAACCATAAACCATAATACATGTGTGAATATATAGATCATAATGTGTCCCTAGTGAGCCTCTAGTTGGCTAGCTCGTTGATCAATAGATGATCATAGTTTCTTGATGATGGACATTGGATGTCATTGGTAACGGATCACATCATTGGGGAATCATGTGATGGACAATACCCAATCCTAAGCATAGCACTAGATCATGTTGTTCGTCTGCTAAAGCGTTTCTAATGTCAAGTATCATTTCCTTAGACCATGAGATTGTGCAACTCCCGGATACCATAGGAGTGCTTTGGGTGTATCAAACGTCACAACGTAACTCGGTGATTATAAAGGTGCCCTACGGGTATCTCCGAAAGTGTTTGTTGGGTTGTACGAATCGAGACTGGGATTTATCACTCCGTGTGAGGGAGAGGTATCTCTGGGCCCACTCGGTAATCCATCATCATATTGAGCTTAGTGTGACTAAGGAGTTAGCCACGGGATGATGTGTTACGAAACGAGTAAAGAGACTTGCCGGTAACAAGATTGAACAAGGTATAGGGATACCGATGACCGAATCTCGGGCAAGTATCATATCGATAGACAAAGGGAATTGCATACGGGATTGACTGAATCCTTGACATCATGGTTCATCCGATGAGATCATCATGGAACATGTGGGAACCAACATGGATACCCACACCCCTCTGTTGGTTATTGGCCAGAGAGATGTCTCAGTCATGTCTGCATGTCTCCGGAACCCGTAGGGTCTACACACTTAAGGTTCGATGACGCTAGGGTTATAGGGAATTAGTGTATGTGGTTACCGAAGATTGTTCGGAGTCCCTGATGAGATCCCGGACGTCACGAGGAGCTCCGGAATGGTCCGGATGTAAAGATTGATATATAGGAAGTCGTGTTTTGGTCATCGGAAAAGTTTCAGGCTCATCGATAGTGTACCGGGAGTGCCGGGAGGGTGCAGGAGGACCCTCGGGAGGGGTGTGACGACCAAAGGACTTCATGGGATGTTAGAGGAGGTGTACCAGCCCTTATTGGGCTGGCCAAGTCCTTCCCTAAAGGCCCATGTGGCTAGGGATAAAGAGATAATGTAAAAGAGGTTTAAGAAGGAAGGGATCCACCTACCTTGTGGGAGGTGGACTCCTCCCTAGCTCGGCCTCTCGTCTCCTCCTTGGAGGAGGGTCCAAGGCAGCCCTCCCTCTCCCTCCTCCTATATATACTTGAGGTTTTGTCCCTTTTGAGACACACAATTGATCTCTCCATGGCGCAGCCATACTCCTCCTCCGTAGTGCTTAGTGAAGCTCTGTCGGAGTACCACGTAGCTCCACCATCACCACGCCGTCGTGCTGCTAGAGATCTCCCTCGACCTCTCCTCCATCCTTGATGGATCAAGGCGTTGGAGACGTCACCGAGCTGCACGTGTGTTGAAAGCGGATGCACCGATGTCCGGTGCATAGATCGGAATCCACCGCGATATGAATCGCTGCGAGTACGACTCCATCAACCGCGTTCTAGTAACGCTTTCGCTTAGCAATCTTCAAAGGTATGAAGATGCTCTATGACCTCTATTGTTGCTGGTTTCTCCATAGATAGATCCTTGCATGGCATAGGATTTTTTTTGAAATTACTACGATCCCCAACACCTCCTGGGTTGAAGTCTCCACTAACATGGACGTACGATAGCGCCACCTATCGGAACCATGCCAAAAATCACTGTGTCAACTTCTTCGCGTTTGATCTTCCTAAACTCTACTCCTTTACATGCGCAAAGTCTTTACTTTTCCACTGCCATATATGTTGACTAGCATGTGTAGGGTGTACTGGACTTGTTAGAATTGCTAAAATACGCCAACCAAATTTTTTGGGAAAAGGCTATGATTTTAATCTTGACAAGTAATCTATTCACCCCCCCCCCCTCTAGAGACATCTTCTATCCATCCTACAATTGGTACCAGAGCTTGGTCTCCAAAACCTTGGTTTAATCACCGTTGGAGGAAGATGAATGTGACTAGTTCCGGGATTTTTAGTTGTAGAGTGCTTATTCTTGATGGGGAGTATTTTAGACAACGGAAAGATGAAATGTTTGATATATTTCATGAGTTCCATTTGCGCAAGTATGTTGAATATCCTTACGCGCCTCCCATTGATCCCATACATCTTTCTCATGATGATGAAATTGATATGCTTGGTAATCTTAACACCGTTAATCTAATCATTAGAGGACTACCAAGAAATGTGCTTAATCAAATGCAAAATTTTGAGTGTGCTCATACTTTGTGGAAAGACTTAGAGAAAAGATATCCAAATTATTCCTTGAAAAATCTTGATATCATTGTCCACAAATGCATTGCCTTTCACAAAATGAAGCCAAGTGATCCTAATTTTGATAAATGTCTATTTGAGCTTTGAGACCTCATGCGTGCTAAAGGAGATGTCATTACTATTAACAATATCATTGTTGAAGCCATTTGCATGCATAAATATGAACATTGTCATAGTCAAAATTCTGATGAAAATCTTGTTTCTTATGAGGGAACTTCATCTGATGATGATTATGTGGAGCATGGCTACTATGATGAAGATGAAGAGTTTGACATTGAATATGAGAAGACCTTGAGGAACCTTAGTCTTATGGAGAACCTTAGAGACTACATGGCCAGTGGAAAGGAGTGGGTTCTCGACAATGGATGCACCGATCACATCACCGGAAATAAAGACATGTTCCATGAGATTACACAAAAACCGTGGAGCTCGAAGGTATGTGACCTTTGGAGACAACTCCAAGGGTAAGGTACTTGGTAAGGTGGTCGTATCTCGTGATAGTTCCATTCAAAATGTCATGCTTGTTGAATCCCTTGGTTACAATCTTCTTTCTGTATCTAGACTAGCAGACTTTGGTTTCGATCTGCTATTTACGAAAGTTGACTGCCGAGTGTTTCGTAGTGACAACCATAACATTGTCTTTACTGGTTTTCCGTAGAGGTGATCTATACATTGTCGATTTGTCTAAGAAAACCAAATCCCGTACATGTCTTATTGCTAAATCTTCTAAAGGTTGGTTATGGCATAGAAGGTTAGGACATGTAGGTATGCATAATATTGACAAACTTATCAAAGGTGATCATATTCTTGGTGTTAAAGATGTTATCTTTGACAAAAATAGACTTTGTAGTGCTCGTCAAGCAGGAAAGCAAGTTTGTGGAAGTCATCCCGTGAAGAACATCATGACTACAAGAAGGCCACTCGAGCTGCTTCACATGGATCTCTTTGGTCCCAATGCTTACAAGACACTCGGTGGAAATTCTTATGGTCTAGTCATTGTTGATGATTTTTCCAGATTAACGTGGGTATTCTTTCTTGATGATAATTCGCATGTACAAAAGATCTTCAAGAACTTTGCTCGGAAAGCTCAAAATCAGTTTGAAGTGAAGATCAAGAAGGTTCAGAGTGACAACGAAACGGAGTTCAACAACACGAATGACGACACCTTTCTTGACGAAGAGGGTATATCACATGAGTTCTCGGTGACGTACACACCTCAACAAAATGGAGTTGTTGCGAGGAAGAACCGAACTCTCACAGAGATGGCGAGAACGATGCTTGACGAATACAAGACTCCAAGACACTTATGTGCAGAAGCCATGGAAACAACTTGCCATGCCATAAACCGACTCTACTTACACAAGCTTCTCGGTAAAACGGCATATGAGATACTCACCGGTAACAAACCCCAAGTTGGATACTTTCGAGTATTCGGCTCCAAGTGCTATATTCTTGATAAGCATCGTCGCTCTAAATTTTCTCCTAAATCTTATGAAGGTTTCCTACCCGGTTAGAGATCGAACTCTCACACTTACTGTGTCTACAACAACTTCACTCAAAAAGTTGAAGATACGGTAGATGTGAAGTTTGATGAGACTAATGGTTCACAAGTCGAACATTTGCCAAATGATGTAGGAGATAAGGAACCTTCGGAATCCATCAAAGATTTATCTATTGGCAAGATTCGTCCCATGGAGGTGAAGGAGAGTACTTCATCAATTCAAGTGGAAGCTCCTAGTTAGCGTCAATGTGAACCACAAAACGAGATGGAAGCATCCACAAGCGGTACACGACATGCTGAAGAAGAGGAAGAAGTACATCATGACGATCCACCTCAACCTTCCTCACCACCACCTCAAGGAGATGACGACGTCAACGACAATGTGCAAGATGATGATGATGAAGAAGCTCCACCATCCAACAAGAAGAAGTTGTCAAGAGTTAGAGAAAGAGTGGACAGAGATCATCCGTTGAATTAAATCTACGGTCACATAAAAACATGGAGAATAACTCGCTCTAAATCTCATTTAGCTAACTTTTGTGAGCATTATTCTTTCATCTCTATCATTGAGCATTTGAAGGTTGAAGAAGCCCTTCAAGACTCGGATTGGGTGAATGCCATGCACGAAGAGCTACACAACTTCGAGAGGAACAAAGTGTGGACACTTGTTGGGAAGCCCAACGAAGAGCACAACATTATCGGTACAAGGTGGCTGTTTCGAAACAACCAAGATGAAGATGGACAAGTCATACGCAACAAGGCACATCTCGTAGCCCAAGTATACACGCAAGTCGAAGGTATGGACTATGGTGAGACCTATGCACCCGTTGCTAGACTTGAAGTCGTTCGTATTCTTCTCGCTTATGCCAATCACCATGATATTACTCTTGACCAAATGGATATCAAAAGTTATTTTCTTAATGGTGAAATTGAGGAGGAAGTTTATGTTAAACAACCTCCCGATTTTGTGAACCCTAAGAAACCTAATCATGTTTACAAACTTCGCAAATCTTAATATGGACTTAAACAAGCCCCTAGAGCTTGGTACAAATGCCAACAGAACTTTCTCATTGAAAAGGATTTTGAGATTGGTAAAATTGATGCAACCTTATTCACTAAAAGAGTTAATGAAGAACTCTTTGTATGCCAAAATTATGTGGATGGTATTATCTTTGGTTCTACTAACTCACATTTTAGTGAAAAGTTTGGAAAGTTTATGTGAGAGAAGTATGAGATGTCTATGATGTGTGAGCTGAAATTCTTCCTTGGATTGCAAATCAAACAATCGAGATAAGGTACGTTTATATCTCAAACCAAGTACACCAAGGACTTAATCGAGAACTTCAACATGCAAGAATGCAAAGGTATGAGAACCCCCATGCCTACTAGTGGACATTCTAACCTCACTAAGGAGGACAAACGAGTTGATCAAAAGGTTTATCGATCAATGATTGGTTCATTACTATATTTATGTGCCTCCCGTCCTGACATCATGTTGAGTGTTTGCATGTGTGCCCAATATCAAGAGGCACCTAAAGAGTGTCATCTATTGGCTGTGAAAAGAATAGTGAGATACCTCATACATACACCAAACTTTGGCATATGGTTTCCGAAGGGATCTTCTTTTAATCTTCTTGGCTATTCCGACTCAGACTATGGCAGAGACAAGGTTGATAGAAAATCCACCTCGGGTACATGTCAATATCTTGGGAGATCTCTTGTGTCTTGGTCATCCAAGAAACAAAACTCAGTATCTTTATCTACTGCCAAAGCGGAATACATTGCCGCTGGATCATGTTGTGCGCGATTACTACGGATGACTCGAACTCTTAAGGATTATGGCATCCATGTTAGAAAATTTCCATTGTTATGTGACAATGAAAGTGCTATTAAAATTTCCTATAATACTGTGCAACTTTCTTGAAAAAAATTATTCAGGCGCGACATCATTTCATTCATGATCATGTTGGTAAAGGAGATATAGATCTCAAGCATGTTCGTACTGACAAACAATTAGCTCATATATTTATGAAACCATTTGATGAGAAAGTATTTTGTCATTTGAGGAGTGATTTGAACATCATCGATTCTTCAAACTTGAGCTAGACTCACTCGGATGCATGCAAGGGCATGAACTTGATTGCCTATTCTATGATGATATTGATACTATGCTATCTTAGATCTTGGAAAACTACGCTCCCTTGTATTGCCTCTAATCTTTTCTAGGTACTTGGAAGAAATACACTCCAAAAGATTGACATCAACTCACATCAAAAGCAATCGTACTTGGAAGAAATACACTCCACAAGATTGACATCAACTCACATCAAAAGCAATCTTGATATGGCCAAGTACCAACAACCCTTTATTCGGAGATGAAGGAAGAAGGCACCAAAATCATATCCTTGACTATCACATTCACTCTTGGGATATAATATGTTCTTCCTTGCATGACTAACCATTGTAGGTGAAAAGTGAACCAAAACGACAAGGATTGCTCCCAACTGAAGATGATCTTCATCAACACTGAGCATCCACAACAAGTTCACCTACATGCTACATCATCAACATCATACGAAGGTATGTACTCATATCCTTGATAAAGCTTTGCACCAAGTCATGAGGTAAAGCAACTCAAGTGATATGAATACAATCAAAGCTTAACCGAAAAATGGTAACCCCATTTTGCGCCTAATGATGAGTATGACCTATGATCAAGCAACCTTGCTTGACTTCTCAAGTCAAATACTATAATATAGGTGACCTAGTCACCGGCCCACATCTAGATAGGAGATTCATGTATGGTTCACACTTGTCATTTCATATCTTCTTGGAACCATTCAACTCTCATCTAAATGTATATATAAAATTATTTCAAAAAAAATATTTGGAATTATTTCTTGTCTTGATATCATTTCTCAATTGGTATCCTTAGTTTTTATTTCTATCTACTTTCAGTTAAGGAGTTGATTTTCATTGCAACTCGGTTTCACCGATCTGGGAAACTTGGTCCAATCGATTTCACCCATAGGCCTGATTTTCATTCTCGGTTCTACCAAACCACTTTGCCTCGGTGACTCCGACATTATCCTGTCTTAGTTTTTCTGATATTTTCTGGACTTTTGCCTTAGGGGGTGAAAGATTATCAATGATCCCATGCTTCATTGCCTTCTAAGATCTTATTGAAAATTTTGAGAAACAAAATCAGTTCTAGCATTATTTTTCTAGGGGTGAAAAATTCTCTAGGGGGAGAAAACCTCAGTGATCCCATACGATATAAGAGGAAGAATCATCCAGGATCCCTAACATAGAGGGAGATTGTTCAAGGAACTCTCATCCGTATCAAAGGGGGATAACATTCAATGAACCCTTACCTACTATCTAAGGGGGAGAAAAGTTCAAGGAACCCTTATCAAAGAGAGAAGTATCTAGGATCCCTTTCTCTCAATGAGCCCTTACCCTTTGACCTTTTTGGAAAATAATGCCAAAGGGGGAGAAATATCAAAGCTTCCAATGAACCTATTTAGAGGGGAGAAATATCACCAATAAGCTTACATAAAGAGGGAGAAATATCTTTAGGGGGAGATATTTATGTTACTAAGGGAAGGTCTGCCTAAGGGGAAATCTACCTAAAGGGATACATATCAAACCTTACATACGAAGGGGGGAGAGTTAAAGTTGTTATAGATAACATTGCTTTACTATCACTATCTTTTGTTTGAACTTGTCTCGCCCTACCTACTCCCAATATCTACATGCTATGATTCAAGGGGAGAGGAAATTCTTACATATTCAGTTGTAGGGGAGAAAGTTCTTAATTCTCTTGGAGACGTATCTATGATCAAATCCTATTTTTAATATGTCTTCAGTATCTTGGTATTCTTGAAGCTCTTTGCATCTTTATAATAGCATACTCGTGTGTTATCTAACAAATGTTTTCTCAAGTGTACTCCTACTGTTACAATACGAATGTCCCAAGCTTCAAGCTAGAAGACTCTTCATTTTATATTTGTGAGAAATCACTTTTGAGTCCAAAGGAAATCCAATACTATTAAAAGGGGGTGAGGTATTAAAACGAACTGGTTTCTCAAGTGCTCAGAGATAGCCACGAAAATATTCAGTTATTTTTCCCACAAAACCATTCAGTCCAAAGCCTCACACTCAAAATCGGTGCCACCAACTTTCTCATTTCGGCACTACCGATTTTCATCCCAGACAGAACCCTACCCAAACCCACCAAATCGGCTCAACCGAAACTGTATCGGTGTTGCCGATTTTAGGTGACCAACTTTTTGTTGCCTCGGTACACAAAATCAAGTTTGAGTATCGGTGTCACTGAGTTGTGTCATTTGACCGTTAGCCACCTTTTTGGTGCCACCGAGTTGTGTATATCAGCTTCACCGAGATTCAAAAGTTGCCTTTAGTACAAGTCGGTACCACCGAGTTCATGACTTCGGTGTCACCGAGTTGGTCACTTTAGGTGTAACGGTTGGATTTTGGGGACAGCCTATGTATACCCCTCGACCTACCTCTCGTTCATAGAGGAAGCACTCCGAACACACACTTCATTGCCAGATCCATTTTTCTGAGAGAGAGCCACCTACTCATGTGTTGAGACCAAGATATTCCAATCCAATCATTTGAAACTTGATCTCTAGCATCCCCAAGTTGCTTTCCACCAAATCCATCTCTCCTACCCATGCCTATTCTGTGAGAGAGTGACTTTGTGTTGAGGAGACTATATTTAGAAGCACAAGAGCAAGGAGTTCATTGTTCTACCACATATATTACCTTTTGGAGGGTGGTGCCTGATGTTTGCTGTGTATCCCTGGCAATTGTGCCAGAAATACTCCTACCACGGCACGTTGGTATCCCCTCGAAGCGGAAAGGGTGATGTAGCACAGCGACGATAAGTATTTCCCTCAGTTTGAGAACCAAGGTATCAATCCGGCAAAAGAGTATCTTAAGATCCTGCACAAACACAAAAGCTTGCACCCAACGCTATAAAAGGGGCTGTCAATCCCTTATAGATTGTTTGCCAAGTGAGAACTGAAAGTAACAAAGTAACAAAGCAAAGTAAAAGCGGAGTTGTAAACGATGGATGTGAATAGACCCGAGGGCCATAGTGTTTACTAGTGGCTTCTCTCATGAAAGCAAGTAGACTGTGGGTGAACAAATTACTGGTGAGCAATTGATAGAACTGTGCAGAGTTGTGACGATATCTATGCAGTGATTGTTTCTATAGGCATCACTTCCAAAACAAGTAGACCGATACTTTCTGCATCTACTACTATTACTCCACACGTCGACCGCTATCCAGCATGCGTCTAGTGTATTAAGTCCATAAGAACAGAGTAACGCCTTAAGCAAGATGACATGATGTAGAGGGATAATATCAAACCAATGATAAAAACCCCATCTTTTTACCCTTGATGGCAACTGCTTGATGTGTGCCTTGCTGCCCCTACTGTCACTGCGAAAGGTCACCACATGGCAGAACCCAAAACCAAGCACTTCTCCCATTGCAAGAATCATATATCTAGTTGGCCAAACAAAACCAAAGACTCGGAGAGACTTACAAGGATATCAAAGCATGCATATAAGAAATCAACAAAGACTCAAATATATATCATAGATAATCTGATCACAAGTCCACAATTCATCGGATCTCAACAAACACACCGCCAAAGAAGATTACATCGGATAGATCTCCATGAAGATCATGGAGAACTTTGTATTGAAGATCCAAGAGAGAGAAGAAGCCATCTAGATACTAACTACGGACCCGTAGGTCTGAAGTGAACTACTCACGAGTCATTGGAGGGGCGATGATGATGATGAAGAAGCCCTCCACCTCCAAAGTCCCCTCCGGCAGGGCGCCGGGAAGGGTCTCCACATGAGATCTCGCGGAAACAGAAGCTTGCGGCGGCGGAAAATCATTTTCGAGGCTCCCCTCATTTTTTTGCGGAATATTTGGGAATATATAGGCGCAAAACCTAGGTTAGGAGGCGGCCAGGGAAGCCACAAGCTTGCCCACCGCCGCCTCCCCCCTGGTGGCGTGGTGCAAGCTTGTGGGCTCCCAGGGGGCCACCTGGCCTGGCCCAAAGGTTCCCTGGTCTTCTTTCGTTCGGGAAAAAATCATTTCGGGGATTTTATTCCGTTTGGACTCCGTTCCAAAATCGAATCTGAAAAGAGTCAAAAACACGGAAAAACAGGAACTGGCACTTGGCACTGAATCAATAAGTTAGTCCCCAAAAAGATATAAAAAGGTACATAAAACATACAAAGAAAACAAGATAACAACGTGAAACCATCAAAAATTATAGATACGTTTGAGACGTATCAGTGCCTCCTAGATTGTTTAGGTGTCGCTTGGGAGCCTCCTAGTTCGTGTTGTGGAGTTGAACCAAGATGTTTGTAAGGGCAAGGAGATAGCCTACTTCGTGAAGATCTACCATGAGTGAGGCTAGTTCTTCACGGGCGGAAGCCGTGGTGGAATAGACAAGGCCGCTTCTTCGTGGACCCCTTGTGGGTGGATCCCTTCGTGGACTCTCGCAGTTGTTACCCTCCGTGGGTTGAAGTGTCCACTAACATGGACGTACGGTAGAGCCACCTATCATAACCATGCCAAAAATCGACGTGTCAACTTCTTCACATTTGATCTTCCTAAACTCTACTCCTTTACATGTGCAAAGTATTTACTTTTTTGCTGCTACATATGTTTTCTAGCATGTGTAGGGTGTACTAGACTTGTTAGAATTTCTAAAACCTGGCAACCATAAAATTGGGAAAAGACTAGGATCTTAATCTTGAGAAGTAGTGTATTCACCCCCCCCCCCACCTTGCAGACACACCTTCTATCGATCCTACAATCATCTACATATATTTGGCACACAAATAGTTTGCCATTAACTCTTTCAATGAATAAGGTTGCATCAATTTTACCAACCACAAAACCCTTTTCAATGATAAACTTGGTTAGGCATTTTTACCAAGATTGAGGGGCTTGTTTAGGACCATATAAATATTTTTGAAGTTTGTAAACATGATTAGGCTTCTTAGGGTTCACATAGCCGGGAGGTTGTTTGGCCTAAATTTCTTCCTCAATTTCATTGTTTAGAAAAGCACTTTTGATATCCATTTGCTAAAGAGTAATATCATGGTGATTGGCATAAGCGAGAAGAATGTGAATGGCTTCAAGTGTAGCAACGGGGGCATAGGTCTCACTGTAGTCCATACCTTTGACTTGTGTGTATCCTTGGGCTACGAGACGCGCCTTGTTGCGCAGAACTTGACCATCTTCATCTTGCTTGTTCCGAAACACCCATTTTGTACCAATGATGTTGTGCTTGCCCTTGGGCTTTTCCATGAGTGCCCAAACTTTGTTCCTCTCGAAGTTGTGTAGCTATTCGTGCATGGCATTCACCCAGTCCGGGTCATGAAGTGCTTCTTCTACCTTCATATGCTCAATGCTATAGATAGAGTAATGCTCACAAAATTTAGCTAAGAGAGTTTTAGAGCGAGTGATTCTCCCAGTTTGTATGTCACCGAAGATTTGATTAGCGGATGGTCCTTGTCCACTCTTGCTCGAACTCGTGACATATTTTTCTTGTTGGATGGTGGAGCTTACTCATCATCGTCTTCTTCGTTGTCGTGGGAGCTGTCATCTCCTTGAAATGGTGGTGAGGAAGGTTGAGGTGGATCATCACGATGCACTTCTTCCTCTTCTTCATCATGTCGTGTACCACTTATTGATGCCTCCATGTCATTTTCTGGTTCGCCTCGACGCGAAGTAGTGGCTTCCACTTGTGCTGATGAAGTGCTTTCCTTCACCTCCATGGGACGAATCTTGCCGATAGGTAGATATTGGATGGCTTCCCAAGGTTCCTTATCTCCTACATAATTTGGCAATTGTTCGACTTGCGAAACATTAGATTCATCAAACTTCACATCTACCATGTCTTGAACTTTTCGAGTGATGTTGTTGTAGACACGGTAAGTGTGAGAGTTTGATCTATAACCAAGTAGGAAACCTTCATGAGATTTAGGAGAAAATTTAGAACGACGATGCTTATCAAGAATGTACCACTTAGAGCCGAATACTCGAAAGTATCCAACTTGGGGTTCATTACCGGTGAGTAGCTCGTATGTTGTTTTACCGAGAAGCTTGTGTAGGTAGAGTCAGTTCGTGGCATGACAAGTTGTTTCAGCGGCTTCGGCCCAAAAGTGTCTTGGCATCTTGTATTCGTCAAACATCGTTCTCGCCATCTCTATGAGAGTCTGGTGCTTCCTCTCAACTCCATTTTGTTGAGGTGTGTATGTTGCCGAGAACTCATGTGAGATACCTTCTTCGTCAAGAAAAGTATCCACATTTTTGTTCTTGAACTCCAATCCGTTATCGCTCCAAACTTTCTTGATCTTCACTTCAAACTGATTTTGAGCTTTCGGAGCGAAGTTCTTGAAGATCTTTTGTACCTGCGACTTGTCGTCAAGAAAGAATACCCACGGAAATCTGGAAAAATCATCAACAATGACTAAACCATAAGAATTTCCACCAAGGATCTTGTAAGCATTGGGACCAAAGAGATCCATGTGAAGCGGCTCTAGTGGCCTTCTTGTAGTCATGATGTTCTTCACGGGATGACTTCCACCGACTTGCTTTCCTGCTTGACAAGCACTACAAAGTCTATCTTTGTCAAAGATAACATCTTTAACACCTAGAATATGATCACCTTTGATAAGCCTGTCAAGATTAGCATACCAACATGTCCCAGCCTTCTATGCCATAACCAACCTTTAGAAGATTTTGCAATAAGACATGTACGGTGTTTGGATCTTTTAGTGAAATTGACAACGTATATATCACCTCTATGGAAACTAGTAAAGACTATGTTATGATTTTCTCTACAAAACACTTGGCAATCAACTTCCGTAAATAGCACATTGAAACCAAAGTCTATTAGTCTAGATACAGAAAGAAGATTGTAGCCAAGGGATTCTACAAGCATGACATTTTGAATGGAACTATCATGAGATATGGCAACCTTACCGAGACCAACTACCTTACCCTTGGAGTTGTCACCAAAGGTCACATACCTTCTTGGTCCATGGTTTGGTGTGATCTCATGAAACATGTCTCTATCTCCGGTCATGTGACCCGTGCATCCACTGTCAAGTATCCACTCCTTTCCTCCGGCCATGTAGTCTCTAAGATTTTCCATAAGACTAAGGCTCCTCATGGTCTTCTCATACTCGATGTCAGGCTTCTCATCTTCATCGTAGTAGCCATGCTCCACATTGTCATCGTCAGAGGGAATTTCCTCGTCATAAGAATCAAGAATTTCATTAGAATTTTGACTATAATTTTTTTCATGTTTATGCATGTGAATGGCTTCAACAATGATGTTATTAATGGTAATGACATATCCTTTTGCACACATGATGTCATGAAGCTAAAATAGACATTTATCAAAGTTAGGATCATTGGGCTTTATCTTGTGAAAGGCAATATATTTTTGGAAAATGATATCAAGATTTTTCAGTTAGTAGTCGGGATATCTTTTATCCAAATATTTCCACAAAGTATAAGCACATTCAAAGCTCTTCATTTGATTAAGCAAATTCCTTGGCAGTACTCTAATGATGAGATTAACAATTTTAACATTGCTGGGCATATTAACTTCATCATGATGAGAAGGATGTAAGGAATCAATGCTATGCTCATAGGGATGTTCAACATACTTGCTCAAATCGAATTCATCAAAGATATCAAGCATTTCATCTTTCCATTTTCTATAATACTCCCCATTGAGAACAGGCACTCTACAGCTGAGATTCCCCAAACTTGACACATCCATCTTCCTCCAATGGTAATTAAACCAAGGCTATGAAGACCAATGCTCTAATACCAATTGTTGGATCACTAGAAAGGATGTATAGAGGGGGTGAATAGACTACTTGACATTAAATCCTAGCCTTTTCCCAATTTTAATGGTTGGCAGATTTTAGCAATTCTAACAAGTCTAGTGCACCCTGCACATGCTAGTCAACATATATGTCATCGAAAGTAAAGACATTGCACATGTAAGTAAGGAGTAGAGTTGAGGAAGATTAAACACAAAGATGGACACGGTGATTTTTGGCATGGTTCTGATAGGTGGTGCTATCCTCCGTCCACATTAGTGGAGACTTCAATCCACGAAGGGTAACGACCACGAGAGTCCATGGAGGGCTCCATCCAGAAGGGGTCCACAAATAAGTGGCCTTGTCTATTCCATCATGGCTTACGTCCACACAGGACTAGCCTCACTCCGGATAGATCTTCACGAAGTAGATCTTCACATTATTGCCTAACTCGGTGACACCGACATGAATCTCGATGGTACCTAGTTGCACTAAATGTTGCAACTTTTGAATTCTCGGTGAGACCGATATGATAATCTTGGTGGTACCGTTATGGTGACCTGAGGTAGTTTCCAAATCTCGGTGAGACCGATTTCAAAACTCGAAAATTCTGCTTCTTGAAATCGACAGACTAGAAAGTTGGTCAATGAATTTCGGTGGCACCAAAGTGAAAGTTGGTGGTACCGAGATATTAGGGTTTGGCAAAGGTTCTGTGTGTGGAAAATCGGTAGGACCGAAATGGAATTCTTGGTGGCACCGATTTTTGATGTATAGGCTTTGGACAGAGATTTTGTGAGATAATTGCTGAGTATTTTTGGTGGCTATCTATAAGTACTTGAGCCACCAATTCATCATAGATACATCACCCCTTTTAATAGTATTGGGCCTATTGGCTTTCCTATGGACTCAAAAATGATTTCTCACAAGTACAAAATGTAGAGTCCTCTTGCTTGATGCTTGGCCAATCCTATTCCTTTCCTTGCATCAAGGGATGTCTCCTCATAATCCTTTAGCCAATGATCTGTGTGGACAATACCTGAAATATACTAGGTAAAAGTGTGAGTCGAAGAGATAATGTATGTTGTCATGAATTATCAAAAACACCAAGGGAGCATATGTGCTTTCACTGGGTCGCACTATCGGCGACAATAGTCGATTTTCCTACCGTTTCTGTCTTTTCCCTCCTTTTCCTCCCCATCATCCACATCACTCACCGTTGTTCCCGCCATTATCTCCCTCTTCACTCCCCTGCTATGCCGCCGAAAAAGTACGCTGCCCCTCGCCAAGCCATCGAACCTGCCGCACCAAAGGCTAGGAAGCTGAGGGCGTCGATATCAAGGCCAACAGTCTTGACGAACGCGAGTGGAAGGCCGGCATTAATCGGTGAGCACGATGACCACCGATTGGCGGAACAGGCTCACCATGAAGATAGCCCGGGATGCGGTGGCGGGGCAGGAGACGTCGTCTCGCTCGTCCATGGCGAACGAGCGGTCGATCTTTCCTCCTCTACAGACAGACCCGTTTCCACAAGGCGTGTGGGGTAGCCATCAGAGCATCGCGTCACCAGCCAACTTCATGTCGCCAAACTTCTTGTCGTCAGTGTGGGGCTACGCGCCCTCCCCGCTCGAATATGTCGACGACGACGCTCTCAGTAGCTTCAACCCCAAAACCACCTTCCCGCGCACGCCTTCCACGTTCACCACCGGCCACAACACCTAGTATAGCTAGTCGCCGATGTACTCGGGTTCGTCTATGACGGGTCTGTGTCGTGGTCCCCTCCCTTTTGTGCCGGGTTCGGCGCTACAGTTCAGCAACGCCAATGCCGAGATGGAGGAGATCATCAACAACAGCTCAGCAGCAGCCGCTTCGTGCCCAAGGTACGACACGCAAGAGGAATGTTGGACATCGGCGACGACATGGACGATGAAGTGCTGGTGGAGGAGGTGGAGGAGGAAGAACCGACGGAGCCATAACCGGCGAGGGGCAAGGGGAGAAAGAAGAAGAAACAGGCGGCCAACGGGAAGCTGTCGAGCCCCGCATCAAGTGGACGACGAAGGAAGACGAGTGCCTCGCCGAAGCATGGAAGACTGTCAGCATGGACCCGATCACCGGCACAAACCAGAACACCAATACGTATTGGAGAAGGATCAAGATAGTGTTCGACGAGCGCAAGTTGGTCAACCCCGAGTTCGCCGACATACACATGGAGCGCGGAGACAAGGGACATGTCCAACCATTGGGCGAGCATCCAACTAGCATGCAACAAGTGCCATGGGATTCAGGAAGAGGTCATGGCTTGCTCGGAGAGCGGCGCAAACGTCGAACGACACGTATGTCCTGGCTCGCCGGTCCGTGATCCTTGACTTTTTTTGCCGACACCACTTCTTCGTTTGTGCACATGGTCCGAATGTTTGAGATGTTCCACGGGGACAGCGGCACCGATGCCGACTTCAAATTCCTTCACGTGTTCACCAGGATCGAGTGCGAGAAATGGGCGGAGGTCTGGTCTCTCTCGCCAAGGCCAAGGACGACGTGTACAACCCGGACGCGCCTGTCTCGGGGGCAGTAGAAGGGTGGCCTGATAGCAACAAAAAGGTGAAGAAAGCGAGAGACTCGGCACTAACTCCCGAATGGCTGCAGGCGTAGATCGAACAATGCATCGCTGACGCCAAGAGCCACTCTGCCATGAGGGAGAAGAAGTTCGTGGTGAGGTGGTCATCGTTGATGACGAAGCAAGACGCCAAGCTCGACCTTCTCAGGACCAACGTGGTGGCGAAGAAGCACAATGTCGACTTGGCGTTCCTGATGGGAGGAGGTGACACGGCGATGATGGACCCATAGATGAAGGCGTGGTACTCGGCGGAGCGGAACCTCATCTTGAACCTCATGCCGGGATAGGTCACCGCCGAATGCGACCACATCACGAACGCTGATGGCCGGCACGCCAACGTTGAGCACTGCGACCCCGACGCGTACGCTGACCTCTTCCGCACCTGCAGGAGATGATGAGCTTGTCATTTGAGTTCTATGTGTGCGGCTCCCGCCTTTTTGGTAGCCGAACTATTGGCACGATGATCGCCGACCTGTGATGGTGATCGTCGACCTGTGGCATGATGGTCGCCGAACATGCGTCTTTTTTATAGCGGGAAAGAAAACTCTAAATTTTGAGGTAATATCACTGGTGGTGCCAAAACTTGTCCTGGATGTTCAGTTTGGTGCCTCAACTTGTAAAATACACGTAATGAGTGCTAAAACTTGGCAATTTGGTTCAAATACGATGCCAAACACGTTTGTCTACGGATTCGCTGTTGACTGGGCTTGACAGTGTGGCGTGGGGCCCCTTGTTAGCCACTAGAGAGGCGTGTGCCCGTTCCGCCGCTGGCCTTTTTCCAAAAAAAACCTTGGACTAATGTTTCTCGCTCAAAAAAGCTCCTGGCTCGGCGGGACAGGGCAACCCGCACAGCTTTTTCCATATCACCTCATGTTGCCTGTTCGTCTGCCTCGAGCGCTCCTCCTCCTGTCTCTCCCTTCTGATCGTGTGAAGGCGCCGCCCCTGTGGATCGTGGCGATCGCATTGATCACCGTCGGCGAGGATGGCGGAGCCCCACCGGCGTGCTCCTGGAGATGCAGCCCCTCCTTACGATGAGAACCACCTCGCCTTTCTCGACCCAGCTTTCCCGTGTTCGCGGTAGGGTTAAGATTGATTTCGCCTTCTGTTAAAAGCCTGCAATTTGTAAGTTTCTGGTGTGCGCTGATGTTTCAGATGCTTTTGATGGTCTTTTCTCGGTTGAACTGACAACAACAACACCTACATGGATTATGAAGTTGCATGGTTTGACAACTGTGACAGTGATACATGGTCCTTGTTATGGATTGATGACTTTTTGCATCAGCTAGGTTATGACAGAGATTGTTTGAAGCTTGACGTATACTGGTGTCAGCCTGGAAAGACATTGGTTGATGGGCTAAGAAATTTGACATGTGATGCAGATATCCTTGCAATGATAGCAGTAACTACAGAGCACAAGAACTTGTTACTGATTGTAGACCATGGAGAGAGACTTGACAGTGCTCTCAGAGATGATTTTTTACTTGATGGAGTTCCTGTACTTTCAAAGGTCATTACTCCAGGAAAAGAAAGCAAGGGAAAAGAGCAATATCGCTGTCCCGAGGAGAGAAGTGTGCCAAATAAGAGGAGGTCTAGGAGGTTATTTGGGGATGGTTTTTCGGGGAAAGAGCTACAGATGATGATTCAGAAGAGGAGTTTGATGATCCATCCATAATTTCAGTAAGTTAAATATGTCCTGCTACATATTGTGACAGAGGTTTATCAATTGTGCAATTGCTAATCGTTATATTTGCAGAACATCATGCCACACACAGTACATCCATCTATGGATCCATCTCAAACACCAGGATCAATGGTTTACCTCATGCAGCAAATGGTAAACTTCTGAACCTGCTATGTTCATATTTGAGGCATCTTTATATTCAACTCTACTCTCAAGCATTGTTTGCAATATACAGGAGAGGATGTGATATCAACCAGTCATGGACCATGCTCCTCTTCCTGAATCTTCATTTGTTACACAAGCTAGAGCTAGCATTCCTCCACCAAGAGTGACAACTGCCATGGCAAGTGGAAGAGGTAGGAGGAGGGGTGTTACTGAAGATATTCCAGAGGATGTGCCTCAATCCAGCCACCAAACAAGTGATAATACAAGAGGCAGGAAGAGGCAAGCTAGAGGAGGTGGTAGAGGAAATGCTACAGGAGGTGGGAGGGGAAATGCTACAAGAGGTGTTTGCCCCTGTTTATTATGTGTTTGAAAGTACTATTCGGTGTTATTGAGATGATGAAAATTGTGATATGTTAAATGACAGTTTTAAGGGTTGGGGTTGGGGCAAAGACTAGAACCCTCAAACCCAACCCTTATAACGGAATATTCCGTTATAAGGGTTGGGTTTGAGGGTTCTAGTCTTTACCTCTGTTTTTCAACCCTTAAAAATGTCAAAAATGACCAATTCTCAACCCTTAAAACTGGTTTTAGATTTAAGCGTTTGAGGGCTCTACTAGACATGCTCTTAGTGGCTACGCCGGATGCACTGGGGGGCAAACGGGTGAAGATGCTCTTAGAGCATCTCTAGTAGAACCCTCAAACCCTTAAATCTCAAACCCGTTTAAAGGGTTGAGAATTGCCCATTTTTGACACTTTTAAGGGTTGAAAAACAGGGGCAAAGACTAGAACCCTCAAACCTAACCCTTATAACGGAATATTCCGTTATAAGGGTTGGGTTTGAGGGTTCTAGTCTTTGCCCCAACCCCAACCCTTAAAACTGTCATTGTTCCGTTATAAGGGTTAGGTTTGAGGGTTCTAGTCTTTGCCCCAACCCCAACCCTTAAAACTGTCATTTAACATATCACAATTTTCATCATCTCAATAACACCGAATAATACTTTCAAACACATAATAAATAGTATCTAACTTGGTTTTAAACGTCTCTTCTGGAAGATAAACGGTTTTTATTTGTTACTGATTCTTTTTTCTTCCCGATGCTATTGTCATTGATTTCAATAGATACTTTGGTTGTTGCCTGTAGGACTCCAAAAATATGAAACTATTATAGATCTATTATACATCCATAAATGCAGAGATCAACAAGAGAATACAGTAGTTTCCTGTCTATATATGCCAAATGGATGAGTGACATGCATCCTTTGTGTTTCCTGTCTCATATATGCCTACCTTGTTTACTCAACAATATGCAGTTAAATGGTGCACAAAAGGTGCTTTGACAATCTCACATTTGACATTACCATCGGCATCATATTGCACTTGGTCAGCCAAATGGTCCTCCCATCTATCAATCGCCCCGAGCAGCAGCGAAGTTTCCCCGAACAATTGTAATTAAATGCTGCGATTAATCGTCCGAAGGAAATCTCCTCACCTGACCGACGACGGCAGCCAGCGGGAAGTACTCCCGGCCGTACTGTTGCTGCCCCGCCGGCGCGGGAGCGGCGCCATTGGTGGAGAGGCGACGGCCGCGAGGCGCGCAGGAGCCTCCCGCCTCCGAAAACTGCGGGGGGCGAGGGAGAGCGCGGCGACGGGATGCGAGGGGAGGCGGCGGGGCGGGATGAGCGGCGGCGGGCGGGGCGGGCGCGGCCGGGGCGGGCGGGGCGGCGGGCGGGGCGGGCAGGGCAGCTGGCGGGGCGCGGCTGCCTCCGTGGCGGCGGCCGGACGCGATAGGAGCTGGGAGGCGGGGCAGTTTTTCCCTCCCGCGCGATGTGTGAAGTGGAGTGCGGGTTGGGGGAAGTTTTCCCTCCCAACCCTCACTTCTACAGGCTGGGAAGAGGTTTGAGGGTTGGACCTCTAATTTTTTTTACGGGTTTAAGGGTTTAAGCGTTCTAGTCTACGCCGTTTTTCCGATGAAAACTGTAAAAAAAAAGCCCTTATTTTTAAGATTTTGTGGGTTTGAGGGCTCTACTAGAGATGCTCCTACTCTGCAAAGTCAAGTGGCATAGCACGTACAAAGTGACAACAAAGTTACTAAGCCACGATCTCGATAGGACCCCTTTGGTAGTTCAAGATCAAGAGGAAGCACTGACAAGTGATTTGGCTTCCATAAGCTGGCGACTATTGATTCAGTCATTCATAGGAGCAGACGGCTGAGGAAGTGCGTCGACGACTTTCACTGGCTTAGTGGCTTTCTCGACGGAATCCAGCTAGCTTCCATGGCGAGCCACACGGCGATGCTCCGCCCGAGAAAGTGGAGGCATGGGCGACGCAGTATTAGAAAGCGGAACGGTCGAAAGGCACGCGATCGCCGGATCGGATCACAGTGGCACGCACCGGCCACGCGCGATCATCGAGCTACTCTCGCCCACCGCGCGTGCTCGCTCGCCCCCCCGGTGCGCCCCATGAACGCACACAGCCTCCGCTCCACCACTGGCCCGCGGCGGGGGACTTCGCGCGCGTACGTGCACGGCCATGGGGCGCGCCGCTTGGAAAGACGGGGCCGGTCGACCGGCGGAATAATGGGCACGGAGGAGGCCGGACGCAGACACGCATCATGCACTGCCGGGCCGTGCTTGATGCCTGATCGATCGGTGCGCTTTTGTGCCCCCCCACCACAGTACTGCCACACTGTTCGTCGTGCAACTCTCGCGACGTGCAGTCGGCGCGCACTGCGGGAAAGTTTGACGCTGACACCAACGTAATGCCAGGAACGTTACACGTACTGCAGACATCTTTCTTCGGTGGCGTTGGCGACACTGATTGCTGATTCCGTGTTACGGCCGTGACATGTGGACGCCAAGAATTTAGGTTACTAATGGCGTACGTACGTGCAGAGGAATTAGGTTACGCACAGGGAAATCAACGTCTTCCATTAGCGTTAGCGGGAAGTTGGTACGCGGCCACTTGGTTCTATATTTGAATCGGACGCCCCGACGGTTTGTTGTCACTTGTCACCCGCACCACTCCCACACGCCCCACCCCCACGTACGTACACGCTGCGAGGCCCGAACGCGCCATGCAGCAACCACCCCTCGTCGTGCTCCTCCTCATCGTCTGCCTCGCCTCCTCGTCCTCGTCCGCGCTCGGGGATGAAGGCGCCGCGGCGACCTACATTGTCTACCTGAACCCCGCGCTCAAGCCGTCGCCGTACGCCACGCACCTCCAATGGCACCACGCGCACCTCGACGCGCTCTCCGTCGACCCCGAGCGCCACCTCCTCTACTCCTACACCACGGCCGCGCCGTCTGCCTTCGCCGCGCGCCTCCTCCCGTCCCACGTCGCGGAGCTCCGCGCCCATCCCGCCGTCGCGTCGGTGCACGAGGACGTCCTGCACCCGCTCCACACCACGCGCTCGCCTTCGTTCCTCCACCTCCCGCCGTACAGTGGTCCGGCTCCGAACGCGGACGGTGGAAGCTCCGATGTCATCGTCGGGGTGCTCGACACTGGCGTCTGGCCCGAGAGCCCCAGCTTCGTCGATGCCGGCATGGGCCCCGTGCCGTCGCGGTGGCGCGGGAGCTGCGAGACCAATGCCACCGACTTCCCCTCCTCGATGTGCAACCGGAAGCTCATCGGCGCGCGCGGCTTCTTCCGGGGCTTCGGGGCGGGCGGCAGGAACGGCTCCTCCCACGGAACCACCGAGCTCTCGTCGCCGAGGGACCACGACGGGCACGGCACCCACACGGCGTCCACGGCGGCGGGGGCCGTGGTGGCCGATGCGAGCCTCCTCGGGTACGCGCACGGCACGGCGAGGGGCATGGCTCCCGGGGCGCGCGTCGCGGCGTACAAGGTGTGCTGGAGGCAGGGATGCTTCAGCTCGGACATACTGGCTGGCATGGAACAGGCCATCGAGGACGGAGTCGACGTGCTGTCGCTGTCGCTGGGAGGCGGCTCGTACCCACTCTCCCGCGACCCCATCGCCGTCGGCGCGCTGGCGGCCACCCGCCGCGGCATCGTCGTCGCGTGCTCCGCGGGGAACAGCGGGCCGGCGCCGTCGTCGCTGGTGAACACTGCCCCGTGGATCATCACCGTCGGAGCCGGCACGCTCGACCGGAACTTCCCGGCGTACGCGAAGCTCGGCAACGGCGAGACCCATGCCGGCATGTCGCTCTACTCCGGCGATGGTCTGGGTGACGACAAGTTGCCTCTCGTGTACAACAAAGGCATCCGCGCGGGCAGCAACGCCAGCAAACTCTGCATGTCGGGCACGCTGGACGCGGGGGCGGTGAAGGGCAAGGTGGTCCTTTGCGACCGCGGCGGGAACTCGCGGGTGGAGAAGGGGCAGGTGGTGAAGCTGGCCGGCGGCGTCGGGATGGTGCTCGCGAACACCGGGCAGAGCGGCGAGGAGATCGTGGCGGACAGCCACTTGCTCCCCGCCGTGGCCGTCGGCGCCAAGAGCGGCGACGCCATAAGGGCGTACGTGGAGTCGGACGCCGGCGCGGAGGTGGCGTTGAGTTTCGGCGGCACCGCTGTGGACGTGCACCCGGCGCCGGTGGTGGCCGCGTTTAGCTCCCGTGGGCCGAACAGGCAGGTGGCGCAGCTGCTGAAGCCGGACGTGATCGGACCGGGGGTGAACATCTTGGCCGGCTGGACGGGGTCCGTCGGGCCGACTGGGTTGACCATCGACGAGCGGCGGCCGGCGTTCAACATCTTGTCAGGTGAGCGCACGCTTTGCTTCTTCTGTACAAAAACTCTGCGGACTGTACTGACGGATAGTTGCTTTGCACGTTGCACCGAGACACCTTTCTCAAAGAAAATGGGCCGAAAAACCTAGACTTTACGGGTAGCCGTAGCAGCCATGCGAGCGTGCGATATCTATGGTCGGTCGTCTTTAGGTGCTAGCCATGATGTTGTTAGCTTTAGGTGCAGTTGGCACGCATCGAAAAGCCATGATAGTAATGCCAGCCTTTAGGGCACGCGTTTGGTTATTTCTCTCTCTTTTTCCTACACTGAACCTTGCTGCAGAAATGTCAAAACTGCATTGCAATCGAATTATGCACGAGTTGAGACTTCACAATCCGCCGCCTTTAGATGTAACTTGTCTGCTATCTGATTAGCATGAGTATTAGCAGTCCAATGATTTCTTTGGGTCTAACCAACACCATGACTGAACTTACCAACTCGAGCTACACATATATAATTCGGTATATGTTGAAGCAGGAACATCCATGTCGTGCCCTCACATCAGCGGCCTGGCGGCGTTCGTGAAGGCGGCGCACCCGGACTGGAGCCCCAGCGCCATCAAGTCCGCGCTCATGACCACCGCCTACACCGTCGACAACACCGGCTCGCCCCTCCTCGACGCGGCCGGCGCCAACGCGACGGCCACGGCCACGCCATGGTCCTTCGGCTCCGGCCACGTCGACCCCGTGAAGGCCCTCTCCCCGGGCCTCGTCTACGACACGTCCATCGACGACTACGTCGCCTTCCTGTGCACCGTCGGCGGCGCCTCGCCCCGGCAGGTGCAGGCCGTCACGGGGGCGCCGAACGCGACGTGCCAGCGGAAGCTGTCCAGCCCCGGCGACCTCAACTACCCGTCCTTCTCCGTCGTGTTCGGCCTCCGCAAGTCGCGCACCACCGTCAGGTACCACCGCGAGCTGACCAACGTCGGCGCCGCCGGGTCGGTGTACGCGGCCAAGGTCACCGGCCCGCCCAGCATCGTCGTGTCCGTGAAGCCGGCAAGGCTCGTGTTCAAGAAGGCCGGGGACAAGCTCAGGTACACCGTCGCGTTCAAGTCGACGGCGCAGGGCGGCCCGACGGACGCCGCGTTCGGATGGCTGACGTGGAGCAGCGGGGAGCAGGACGTGCGGAGCCCGATATCGTATACGTGGGGGATGTAAGATTGGTGCGTTGGCCGTGCCGGCGGAGTGATCGGCGGGGGAGATCCATGGAAGTGTTGCATAGGCTGGAAGAATTCTGGCTCCTGATTTCTGTGCTGTTAAAAAGGAGATAAGGAGATTGTTGGAGTACAATTCATGGAAAAGGGTAGCAGCACATTAATAAAAGGCCACTCCTACCAATCACCTCGCTGATAAGTGTGAAATTTCCTCATGCGTCGTCCGATCATTATGATTTTTTTATGACTAGAGTTTAGAGTTTTACAAATTACCATAAACATGGCATGGCAATTACTCACGTAAGATTATAAGCCCTAGTCGGTAGGACGTGGATTTTTGGCTCTGGGGAGCATATGCTCCATAATCAACAGTAAAATCAAAATAAATAGTAAATAAGTTTCAAAAATTCTGATTTTTTTTGTAGATGTTCATATTAGTGTGGCAAGTGTGCTTGTCAATTTTCATGGCATATGGAATAGCGGTGCTTCGTTTGTGGAAAAAACAAAATTAAGTGTAACATTTGGAGGTAATATTTGACATTTCACTTGTTCATTTTGCATAGGCCAAAATACTTAAGTTTTTTACCTGTAAATTTGCATGTGTCATTTGAGTGTGACAACGAACACATTCATTTTTTCAAAAAAAAATTACATTTGTAAAATACATTTTTAACATGCAAGAGCATATGCTCCCTAGAGTCAAATTGAATATCGGCTAGTCGGTAACCCAAAGTTTTACCTTTTCCAAGATGATATTAAGAAGAATAGGTGGCCGAGCGCATTTATGACGGAACACCCTAGCATTTTTCTCATTTCAGATGGTTCAAGTAATCAGATCTACTTCTTCGCGAGCAAGCGCTATGGCGCTCGATGCCCACACGAAAAGTTTTGATGGTTGCTTGCGTTGTGGGGCCTAGTGTTTCACTTCTAATAAATCTCTCCCTCTAAATAAATCCAGCCATCCCCTTGATTTCGACGATGGGCCCCTAATTGCACGTTGGTTCAAGGTTAATGGGGAGTGTACCGAGGTGTTATTTTCCAAGAGAGGTCTTTGCCCATGTGATCCCTTATCGCCTTACCTATTTTTAATATGTGATGAAGGCTTGTCTTCCATGTTAAACAAGGCCAAGGTGGATAGAGATCTAAAAGGAATCTGTATCTGCAATGCAGCCCCGAGTTTCAACAACCTATTGTTTGCGGATGATGCACTCGTACTAATTAAAGCTTCGCGCCAAAGTGTCAGACATCTGCAAAATATCCTACAACTATATGAGGTTTGCTCATGGCAGATTGTTAACTATGACAAATCATCGGTGATGTTTAGCAAAATCACAAGTATGGAGTGCAAAAGAGGGGTGCTGAATGAGCTGCACATCAAAACCGAAGCTAGATCTGAGAGGTATTTGAGTTTGCTTGTGTACATAGGCCAAGCGAGAGAGAAGACCTTTGAGTATTTAAAGGACATGATATGGCAAAGGATACAAAGATGGGTGGAAAGGCTCTTATCCAGAATGGGTAAATATGTCCTCATCAAGGCGTGTGCTCAAGCCATTCCAACTTTTGCTATGTCGTGTTTCGACCTCACTAAAACCTTATGTGAGAAAATGGGTGCTATGATTTGCCGTTTCTGGTGGGCAAAGCAAGATAAGCAAAATACCATGCATCTGCTTAGTTGGGAGCTGTTAACCAAGCCAAAGAAGGAGGGGGGTTTGGGTTATAGAGACCTGTACGGATTTAATATGGCCATGCTAGCGCGCCAGGCATGGAGGATCTTGACAACACCTGAGTCGCTTTGTGCTAGAGTCTTGAAAGCCCGGTACTTTCCGAACAACTCGGTCCTAGAAGCACAACCAACTAGAGGCATATCTTATACGTGGAGGAGTATTTTAAAGGGGGTGCAACTGCTGAAGGACGGCGTAATTCACATAATTGGAGATGGTACGGAGGTGAGGATTGGAACGATCCATGACTAAACAGAGAGGGAACCAGGACACCCATAACAAGAAGGGGGAAAAGTCCATTTTAAACCCTGAATTCGTAGAGACCCGCCGAAACGAACCCTAAAGTCGAAATCCCGGTCGATTGCACCCTGAACTATGCAATCCCGGTCTAAATTGAACCCTGACGTAGTTTGGCAAACAAGGATTGCCAAAAGATGATCGGGATTGATGCCATTTGTACTATTTCTCGTTGGGCCAGCCCACTTTCATTTTTTCCTTCTTTAAAACGTGCAGTTTTTTTCTTGTTTAAAATTGCAAAAAGAAAACACCCGCGGCGACCTGAACCTGAAACCTGGCCGACATAAGCAACGGTAAGTACGTACACGCGCCACTGTACGTACGAATTAAAAAAATAATTGAAAAAATCACGCCTTCAATAAGAAAATGGACAAAAGAAATAAGAAAATAAACAAATTAAAAAAATCACGCCTTAGAAAAATGAATTGAAAAAAATCTTGCCTTGAAAAAGCGAATTGAACAAAACTTCACGCCTTTAAAAAACGATTTGAAAAAGTTCACACCTTACATGTACTTAAATTCTTTTAATATATTGTATACATTTTTTTAATGTTCCAGACATTATTTTGAAATATGTGAACATTTCTCAAATGCAACGTACATTTTTTTTCTTGTTACTGTTTATTTTCTCTTATATTATAAATGTTTTATTGCGTGTTGCCAAATTATTTCGAAATTAAAAATCACGGATTTTCGAAAACATGTGAAGTCCGCTGGTTATTTTATATGTAGGAAGCACCTCAAATAAAAATGAAAAAATATTCTTTATACAATACGATCAAATGCGGCGTATTGTGCAGCGCGTGCACAAGCTATCAAGGCTAAAATCGATCCAGTTGCTTGTTGTATTTGCACGCATCAGCTTATCTGAATGAATTAGCTTTGCTCGTATGTCGTGTGTTCAGATGGAACCAAGTTTACTTACATGCAGTCCCGTACAGCTGAAAAGTACTCGACCAAGTCACTGCGTACAGGACCTGTGCCCAACAATGCACTTTTTCTAAAAAAATGAACGAAATAAAACTGAAGTGAGCCGGTTCAGCGGGGAAAGGATGTGTGCCCTTTGAAGAAAACAAAAATAAAAATAAAAAGGGCCGGCCCACCAGACGAACCCCGCTTGACACAGTGTCAGGGTTCGATTTAGACCAGGATTGCATAGTTCAGGGTGCAATCGACCGGGATTTTGAATTTGGGGTTCATTTCGTTCGACCAATACAAGTTCAAGGTTTAAATTAGACTTTTTCCTAAAAAGGGGATATGTTTGTTAACAAGGGTATGCGAGCTCATTGACCCAGAGACATGAGGCTGTGATGAATCCCTAGTTAGAAGCATCTTTGTTGAGGAGGACGTTAGGGGTGATCCTAACTACTCCAATAAATGATGAATACAAGGATTTTCACGCGTGATTTTATGATAGCAAGGGAAAATTCTCAATGAAGTTTGCATACAAGTTATATGTTAGGGGAAGGGATGCAACCCTACCTTCCTCATCAGGAACAAGTGAAGATGAATTTCCCTGGAGGCGGATTTGGGAAGCTCCATGTCAGCCAAAAATCCAGCAATTCCACTGGATACTAGCACATAACAGCTTGCCACTAAAACTTACGCTAAAAAGGAGAGGGATCGATTGTCAGATCACCTGTGTCTGCTGTAGGCGACTGGATGAGGACGGTGCACACCTCTGTGAAATGCAAACAAGCTAAGAAGCTCCCGTGTTGCCTTCAAATGGAAGGGTTGTGTGAACGACTGGTTACTTGCAGGAATGCCAAGGATTTCATGCTCGCAATCATTGCTTTTCTTGAGGAGCACCGTGTGCTGGTCATATGCATGCTATGGCGTTGGTGGGATTACAGGAACAAAATTAACAAGGGAGAGAGGATGAGGCCTATGGAGGAGCTCGAATCAAACATTAGACACTGAGCCATGGAGTCACTACAGCTATGGGGTGTTGAAAAAGGCGCGCAGACTGTGCAAAGACAACTGCAATGGGTGAGGCCAGTGGGTGATACTCTAAAGATCAACGTCGACACAACATTCAGGGCAGCAGAAATACAGGCGGTTGGGGCTTCGCTGTCCGAGACGCTCAGGGAGACGTCCGGGGATCGGGCGCCGATAGGTGCTAGAATATGGGAAGCACAATCCAGACAGAAGCGACGGTGTGCCTCGAGGCTATGCATGTTGCTGCAACCTGTGGCATGATGAACATTCAGTTGGAGTCAGACTACCCGATTATGATCAGCGCACTCCAGACTATTGAGTTCGATCTAACACCGGAAGAAACTCTATTCAAAGAGATCAGAATGTTTGCTCGTTAAAATTTTATCTCGCGTTGCTTTTCTTTTGCCCCTCGGGGGTGTAATAAGCTATCATATTCATTAGCTGCCTTGGGGTCTAAACATCAAGCTGCTAGACAGCTATGGGCCGAGGCTTTACCTGACGATGTAGACATTATGAAGGCCAACCGTAGTGATGTGCCTGTGTGATGTATGGGATCGATGTGTTCCATTCAAAAAAAAAGGATTGATGGAGGAAGACTTTTGGGATCAAGAACACGGTTGGTTCACCCAAAGAAATCACCACGGTGCCCTATCCCGTTTGGAATTTATGAAAGGAGCGCAACCGACACACTTTCGAGGGAAAGAGATGTTTGCCCGAAACTTTAGTGACCATGGACAGGGAGGAGATTCCTCTTTTTTGGGAGGCAAACGACTAATGTTTTCACTTTTATTTTACTTATTTCTTCATATTTTTTATTTGATTCAAGCTTTGTGACCCTTTTCCTTAGTCAGCCTTCGGCTTTGAAGATGATCTCTATGATACCGTGGGACCTTGGTCCTTTTCCCTTTGCTTAATGAATTGGCAAAACACGTGCCATTGGTGGTTAGAATGTGAGGAAGAATGATAGAGAAAACAAGTTAATCAGAAATGGGGGACTTTTTTGCACAGACTCGTAACAACTCCATAGGATCTGAACCATTCATTCCCCATCAAACGGCTCATGTTTCATTTCTCTATTCTTTTGCAACTGATGAAACTCAGATTTTACTCTAGTCGCTGCCGACCAAACCCAACCAAACCCCAGCCCCGTGTTCCCCGTCTCTCCTCGCAGAACTTCCTCGCCGCCGCCGCCGCCGCCGCCGACGCCGCCGACGCCGACCTTTGCCGAGGATGGCGGCGAAGCAGCCGTTGGCGGACGTGGAGGACGGGCTCCTCGCCCACCTCAACGCGAACGCCGAGATCCCCGACTCCCGCTCCTTCGCCTCCTCCCTCGGCGTCCCGCACAAGGACGTCGAGGACGTCATCAAGAGGCTCTCCGCCTTCCGCATCGTTGAGAGTGCGGTACGATACCCTCCGGCCTCTCTCCCCCTCCCCAATCACCCGAGTCTCGCTTCGTCCCTGCCCCGAGTTCCCCCAAGACCAAGACCTAACGAGCTTTGCTGCAGGACATCACCAAGGAGACGTGGATGCTCACCGATGAGGCCAAGGGGTATGCCGCGAGGGGCTCCCCCGAGGTGCAGCTCGTCGCGGCCATCCCGCCCGAGGGTGCCTCCAAGGGCGTGCTCAGGGTGATTTCCCTCTCTCTATGTGGTGCTCGATTGGAGTGAATGGTTTCAGTTCCGGGGATCTCTGATGCTCAGAGTGGTGCGTTGCAGGAGACATTGGGGGACGTGTTCGATATTGGAATGAAGGCTGCAGCCAAGAACAAGTGGATTGGATTTGAGAAGGGAAACAAAGACCTCGTACTGAGAAAGGTATAGAGCTGAGCTCGTTCCATTTCTTCTCTTCGATGTTGCCGGATAGATAAATGACTCAGTTCAGTATGTATTTGTATTGGAAACTTGCCTGCCGTATCTGCTGTTCTTCCGGGCAATGTTCCCAATTTGCCAATTTCTGGGTTGTAGATGTAGAATACATTGCCTCGTCATAGTTCAACTCTTTCAATGTGCGATAGTTACATCTGTGTTCACTGACGGTCTCTCGGTGTGCTTTTATCTGTCTCGAGCTTTGTATCTGTAGGCATGCCATTGTATAATTCTGTTTGATTAATTCAGGTTGAGGATACCAAGGATGAGTTGCAAGAGCAGCTTAAAAGACTGGAGAATGGGGAGGTTGGTGTTGCTTGTTGCTTGTTGTTCCTCCCATATTTTGCATTTCCACTTGAACCGTTTACTGGATTGTGTCATGGCACGGCACAAATAGTTGTTAGGTACAATAGTTGGTATCAAATAGTTCTTTGCCCCTTCTTCAGAAAAAAAATTGCTTTTTCATGTAGGTTATTGCTGATGAAGTAATAAATGATTTGAAGAGAAGAAAGCTTGTAACAAAAGAGTAAGTACCTGTTTTGAAGAGATATATTTTACAGTGTCAATAAGTGCCAGCCAAATGCAGTATCAAGTAGTCAGTTATCCCTAATTTTTACATCTTCTTCACTGTTTTTCAGAAAATCTATTTGGTATTCACTGAAGAAGGGACCTGAATTTGTTGTAAAGAGAAAAACATTGGCTACTGATGTGACACGAGAACATCTCAAGAGGTAATTTGATGTCACTTCTCTCAAGCTAATTTCCAGAATTGAGCAGGAGATCTCTGCTTGTTGACTATAAACTATAATGTACTATGAGCAATTGAACACTACATAGAAGACTCCTTCATGCCTTTCTATTCCAAATAGCCCAGCTGTACTTATCCTACCTTCCAAAGACCACACTAAACTTATTGTCACATTAAAGTCGACTTTTAAAATCTATTGTGTGTGTACCTATTAATGCACGCAGTAACAGACTTATGATATATTTTCCTTTTAAATGTTTTTTTCTTTCCTAAAGTGGCGACTGGAAGGACCTGGAATTTAAAGATTATAACTATGGAGCTCAAGGACAACCTATTGCGATAGGATATAGTCAACCGTTGTTAGAGGTACTTCAAATCTTTAAGGTGTTCCATTTTTTCATACAGCTTTATCTGATAAACCAGATAACTCAGAACTGTTATTTGGTGGATTTTCTTCAGGTCCGTGAGGCAATCCAGAACATTTTTCTCGAGATGGGGTAAATTAAAATATTTTGGTCATGATATTTGTGGTTTCAAGGCAACATTCAAAAAATGGATTAATTCATTTGATTGATGTAACAGGTTCACTGAGATGCCAACGAACATGTTTGTAGAGAGCAGGTAACATACAAAATATGACAAGATATTTCTTTCTCTTTCTCATACCTGTTTGTAGTCAATTTCTTGTACTGGTAGATCTTCTCTACAAACTTGAACTTATTTTAGGATTTAGGATTGACAACACCATATGAGTATATGACAAGACAATGTAGTTATGAGCATATCACTGTTTCCTAGATAAAAATATACATATATTTATGACATTATGTATCGTTGCCTTTCCTTTGGTAGCTTCTGGAATTTCGATGCACTGTTCCAGCCGCAACAGCATCCTGCTCGTGATTCGCATGATACCTTTTTCCTCAAAGGTAAAGGTTATGTTACTGTTATTGAGCCAACAGTTGGATTTAAACATATTTAACCAATCGACTTTTTTGCAGCCCCTGCTACAACAACACAATTACCCGTTGACTATCTTGAGAAAGTAAAGCAAGTACATCAGTCTGGTGGTTATGGCTCCAAAGGGTATGTTCTGGTGTCTTTGCTGCAGTTTAGCCAGAGAATTTATAATTTGAGGTTGCTGTCTGCAGATATGGTTACGACTGGAAGCGAGATGAATCAGAGAAAAACCTGCTTCGTACTCACACAACTGCAGTTTCAGCAAGGATGCTATATAAGCTAGCACAGGAGGTATAGCAACTAAGTGATGCTTATTTTATGTCTTTGTAATTCCATTGTAACTTATATTGTCTTAGTTTGTCTAAATTAATGGAGGTGATATCAATTTGTTTTGGCTGTTCTGTTGAACTATTCATGAGATTTGTTTTCTTTGATAAACCACCATGGGTTGTTCAGAAACCTTTTGCTCCTAAGAGATACTATTCTATTGATCGTGTTTTCCGGAATGAAGCTGTGGATCGAACTCATCTTGCAGAATTCCACCAGATAGAAGGTAACCGTTGTCTTGTTTCTTGCCTATGTGGTGTTAAATTGATCGATATTTGGTCCGTATGTTGAATGTCACACACATAACCCTTTTAGCAAGGTAGCTACTTACATTGCTTCTGATTTCAGGTCTTATTTGTGATTATGGTTTGACGCTTGGTGATCTGATAGGTGTATTGGAGGATTTCTTCTCCAGACTAGGTGCTAAGCCAAAGCCATCAGCTTTGTTATACTAGTATTTATGGATCTTGCTGTTAAATTTGTAAAAACTGTACTGCCATAGTGCCATATGCTGTTATTCAGTTATTCCAGGAATATTGGTGCTGCATGCCCATCTGCATAATGCGTATTAGAGATTTAATAATGTCATATCTGCCATAGTGCCATATGTCTTTATTATTCTTGTCTTGTATATCTGCTATCTCCAGTACATAGAGATTTAATAATGCCACCTCTCCTTTTCCGGCTCTTAGGCATGTCAAAGCTGCGTTTCAAACCTGCCTACAACCCGTACACTGAACCAAGCATGGAAATTTTCAGGTCAGAACAAGTTTGATTGCTACTGTTTTCATGATTATTGTGATCCTACGAATCATTATTATGTTTATTAATTTTTCAGCTACCACGATGGTCTGAAGAAATGGGTGGAAATAGGCAACTCAGGCATGTTCAGGCCTGAAATGTTACTTCCCATGGGACTGCCAGAGGGTGTTAATGTTATCGCATGGGGTCTTTCACTTGAAAGGTAAAACTGGCATAGCTTCCATATGAATGATTCATTTATGTGCATCTATATGTTGAATTGAAGTCCTTTTTTCTCAAAACAGTCGCAATCCTTATTTTTCAACTGATATCTCGAATAGAAGTGCGAGGAAAACCAAACGAGAGCAGATACCGATTTAACCATATGTTTGCTTTATCCATGAGACTGCAAAGAAATCTGTACTGACCACATACATTTTGCTACTGAATGTGAATGCAGGCCAACAATGATTATGTATGAGATTGACAACATACGGGATCTCTTTGGGCCAAAGGTATTGTGCTAATTAACTTTGTCTTGTACCACGAGCCTGTGCTAATATCAATCATGATGTTTACAGGTCGACTTCAATGTGATCAAGAACAGTCCGATCTGCCGCTTGGGGCTGAAGCGAGCTTGATACAACTTCATCTGGATGCCTGGATGCGAATGATGTTTCTTTGTGGTTCTACAACCTTTGAAAACCAGTACTTGTGCATTTAACGGAGGGAGTGCGGAAATACACACATGTTGTAGCTCTGAATTGCAATTTTGAGGTGTTCATGTTCGATACTGATGTCTTCCGTTTCTATGCACTCTTGTGTATCTTGTGAATGGTTCACACGGCCCTCTACGGTCTACGCAAACACATATCCTACCCACGGTTCCCACGGTTGGAAAAGACAAGAAATCAAAGGGAGGGCTTCAAGCACAATTTTCCTCTTATTTATCTCTCATGTCATTTTGAAGCCCGTCCTGTCAATTTCCAACCACGGCCAACTGTCTAGACTATTATACAACGTCATAGCGAACTCAACAGACAAATAACGACTAATTCGATGGCCATTCAGGCCGCAAGTTGGAGCGGGCTCTCCAAGGCAGTTTTGCTCTAATCTCAAGCACAAATGCACCTCATGAGCAGTACATTCCAAAAAAAAGTAACAAAATTTAAAAAAATCTGAGAAATTCCATGGATGAACATCAACAAGTTTTCCACCATCTTGCAAAACTTGGCCATGAAAAGACATCTGTAGAGGTGTGTAAAAAAAACAAAAATGAGTACTCCAAAACGTCTTTTTGAGCCTCATTTTTTTTACAGGCCTCCATGGATGTCTTTTGAAGGTGAAATTTTGCAGCATGTTAGAAAATTTATTGATGTTCATCCACAATTTTTTTTCATTTTGTTTACTACTCCCTCCCTTCCAAAATAAGTGTCGCTTATTTAGTACAGTATAAAATGACTTTTTACTACTAGTAATGTGGGTGTATTTGAGCTCCGGAGCAGATAAATAGTAATGGTACTATTTAGCATATCCTAGTGCAGTACAGAGTATAACTTGGCCTTCACCTCTTGTACATGCAAACACACACACAGACGACAACAGCTAGCAAGTTCAGCTAGTCCAATTTAACTGTTGATTGATCAAACTTTTATCATGATACAACACCAGCAGCAGCTACCAAAATTCAGATGCGCAGCCTGCACAGTTGCCCTAGCAACGATGATGCGGGCACATTGCCACAGTAGTCCCGCTTACACGCTGAGTGGCCATTCCAGCAGACTGATGTTCAGAAGTCCAAGTTGCCGTGTTTTCCTTGTAGACTCAACCTATTCCTCTCCGCTCGTTTGCCTTGCTGCTCGCCGCTACCATCGGCTCTAGCACCGACTTTAGCAGTTCTCCCTATGCCTAGTTTTGGCAAGCCTCGGTTCAGTCCGTCTAGCAGGACGCACGCTTTGCATAATTTCTACAGAAGCCAAGATTTTCATCTGATATTGAGTCCGTAAAAGGGTTGGATAAGTTCAAAGGTAGAAAGACCAGGGCAAATACTTGGAATGTCCAACATGTGAGCTCAAGAAAATACTTGTCATTTTATAATCAATTGATCAACTTATTTTTAACTGTACTAGCGAAAGTCATTTATGTGGTTATCTTGAGCCAAAAGACTCTAGAGGGGGCAAGCTTTCACGCTAGATGTGCACAATACCTGGCTAGAAATGTAACCGCAGCGCTCACATGTTCCTTGCTCTGGCATTCTTGTTGTTGTGGATATCCGGAAATTTTCGCCAGAGGTTATGATGTCCAGTATAGCTCTAGGCCTGCACCATTCATAAGATACTGATTCAAGTGACTGAAACAAGACAATGATACATAATGTGTTGAACAAGGAAAAGAAACAGAGCTAGTATACACTAACAGATGAAGAAATGAAATTGAAGAAATAATCCTACTTTTGGACATCAAAAGTCTTTACCTCATCCTTTCCAGATCTTTAATAAATTCACGAGCAAATCCACGGTATGCATTTGGTGAATAGATGCCTGAATTGTGATAGATAACCAATAAGCATATTTGATTTCAAAATAAGATGAGCTAAGTGTCAACAAAATTCTATAGGTACCCCTCCAAGTATGGAGGAAGAAAGCATAGCAGAACTATAATAATGTGTATGGCATTGACTATCAAATACAGTATTAGGCACTGATTGTTCGAAGCTTATATTTTAATTATATATTAACCGTCCCTGGTATCTTGAGATAATGGAACGGGGATCTACTGTTCAACTACAGAGAGAAAAAACTGCATAAGAAATGAAGCAGGAATTACATTCAGTTGAGAAGTAGTCCAGCTTTTTGAAATACGCATACGTGTCATACAGTCAAGGATCAAAATTATTATCAGCGCATGTTTTATGGACAAACCATATGTTAATAAAAAAATAACACTGATTAAAATGTTTCATGTAAAGGATATATAACAATCTCTTTTTCGTAGGTGTATTTGAAAGGCTTGCATCTTGGGATTGGTCCATCTTCACCAGTAGTTATGAAAGTGCATCGACTTAACCTATAAGATGAAAGCGTAATGCCAGCACAAAAATTGTAAAAGAGAGCAACGATAAAAAACAGAATACTTTATTTATTAACCAACATTTACCTTGCAATATCACCACGTAAAATATTCAGCAAGACAGTCTCTGCAATGTCATCTGCATTATGCCCAGTTACAATCTTATCAACCTTCAAGAGAGCAGCACCTCGGTCTAGTGCCTAATAAGAATGGAATTATTCATAAATCAATGAGCACGCAATTGCATTACAGATAAAGCTAGGTAGTAGGAGGTACCTGGCGTCGAAAAACACCACAAAAAGTACAATTGTTTTTCAGGCCAATTGCTTTCACAATATCATCCATTGTCCAGTCATAGAGATCCTTATAGGAAACTATTTTCAGTGGTAGGCCATACTGCAGTAGGTGAATTGTACGGTTGAATTAGCAACACATGAATGTGCATTTAAATGGGTTACGTTTCATGAACTAGACGCCTGCCAAAATTAGAACAAAAGAAAACACAAAGAAGTAAAAAGTTGCAAGAGAATTATGTGTATCGGGTAAGGGGGAGAAACCTGTAGTTCATTCCTTTTAACAGTTTCTAGGGAGTCATCTCTATAGCCTGTGATTCCTTCATCAATAGATAAGAGGAACAAATCGAGACCATATTTATGACGTTTATTTAACTCTGATAACACATACGCAAGCACAGTTGAATCTGCATAACAGTAAAAATATTGTCATAAACAGCTACAGGATCAAGATAGATAAGCAAGCATTTACACAATAAGCTGAAGAGCATTTGCAGTCATATTTTTTCTAGGGGGGTATATCATATTTATGAAACAGCCAATATATGAACCGTTATCATCACCCATGACTACCTATATTTTTAACTTGAATAATTGATCATCTTGATTTAAAAATTTATCTCTGCTGCAACAGCGAGAAGGTTGAACAAACATTTTGATAACACACTCTAATACAAGGCTCTCAAGGAGTAAATGGAACCTTGAATATTGGACATGCAAGTGATCAACAGGAGCCGGTACTAAAGTGTTTATCATTCAGCGAGTAGAGAATATGAAACATATGCATTGCATAAAAACCATCTATTACGTTGTTATTTATACAACACAGGGTCTGCACATACCTTTTCCACCAGAAGCTCCAATTGCCACACGCTCACCGGCTTTAAACAAATTATTGTCAACAATAGTTTGATGAATCTCGTCCTCGAAGACAATATAGAAGCATTCCCTACATATCTG
Organism: Hordeum vulgare subsp. vulgare; assembly: GCF_904849725.1. Classification (NCBI taxonomy): domain Eukaryota; kingdom Viridiplantae; phylum Streptophyta; class Magnoliopsida; order Poales; family Poaceae; genus Hordeum; species Hordeum vulgare. The sequence goes on along the minus strand of NC_058522.1, from coordinate 430,791,244 downwards.
AAAGCAAATATCAGACACCACTTCCTGAAACTACAGTAATCGGGTCATATGAAGCTACAGCTAAACCATAGGCGCCCGGTTGCTGGAATCATGGAACTACCCCTAAAGAAGGAAGCCGGCGAGGCTCACCTGTTCTAGGGTTTTGGGCCGCTTGAGCGCGGCCTTCCGCTCGCCGCAGCGCTTGCAGAGGCGGCTCCCTGCCCTCGTCGGAGCGGCGGCCGACTGCATGGGCGCCTGGATGCGTCTTATCCCCGCGCGAGTCCGGTGGATGGTAAGGACTAGGGATACGACGAGGACACCTGCGGGGTAAAGCAGCCGTGCTTCGGCAGGAGGAGGAGCAGAGTCTGCTTTCCGGGACGCCGGCGAAGGGGTTTCGGCGGCGTCACGGCGCTGGGGGCGGACGAACAGGAGGAGGAGGAGGAGGCAGTTTGGTGGGTCAAGGTTGGCCCAGATTAGGCGGGCTAGTATTGGGCCGGGCTGGGAAGTGGCGCTGCTGGCTGCTACTTTTTGCTATAGCTGGCCAAACGGGCCGGCCCGGCACCGCACGGCACGGCCCGTGCTAAACGTGCCTGGCCTGGCATGGCCCGCCGAGGCACGTTTAGTAATCGGGCCGTGCCATGCCAGCCCGTGGGCTACGCCTCCAGGCCCAAGCACGGCCCGGTTACTAAACGGGTCGGTTGGCCCGATTAGCACGCTGGGCTGCATAATTTCAGCCTCATGGGCTTGTTTTTAGACCTATTGGACAATATATTATGTATATATATATTAAAAATATTTAAAAATATGTAAAAAAAATAAACGATCCGTGTCGTGTCGGCCCGCGTGCCCAGCCTCCAGACCCAGGCACGGTCCGAGGCGTGCCTCGTGCCTGGCACGACCCGTTTAAATCGTGTCGGGCCAGACCCGTGTCGTGCTGTCTTGGCGGGCTGGCGGGCCGGCCTATTTAGCCCGGCCCGTTTGGCCAGGTATGCTTTTTTGCTAGGCTAAAAGGAAGAAGGATTATAGGCTTTTGTCTAAAAAGAAGAAATATCATAGGACTAGGAAAATCATAAGAGGAGCATCAGCTGCTGTTTGCCTCGACACAGAGGGGAATTATTTGGGAAGTTCTTCCCTGCTGATTTAGGAACCGTTCGGTTTCTCTCCGCTCCCTCGACTCCGCTCCTGGAGCGGGACAAGGTATCACTCATTTTAATGGCGCGGTTCACACCCAGCTCCACACCTCCGGGAGTGGAGGGGAACCGAACGGGGCCTTATTGGATCAACGACGTAGCGACTTTGAAAGGCATAGCGTCCATGGAGGCGCTATCTCGGTAAAAGAGATGTCATGTGATGCATAGGATGTGCATTTTTCATTAAGTCTAGGTTAATATTATTTTGCTGGTGATATGTGAAGGACTGGTTTCTATCCTACTTCCTACGTAGTAATAGGAATCCATTCCTATAAACTAAAGGGCTTTAAAGGAACTTTTACTTTAAAAATTCTACCCTATATAATTCATACAAAATCCTTAAAACCAAAGGATGCCTTAACTGTTCAAAATATTACCTCCAATAGATCCCTAGGTCTTTTCTAGGGTTTTCCTTATCCTCTAGCGATGCCACCAGAGTTCAACATCTACTGCTCCGGTTCGCTGGATTGGCTTGCGAGGAAGGACCCATGGCCATCTCCGCATGTGACAACGACACTATTAGTTGGACTGCATGGCTAGACAAGAGACCGGAAGCCCGACGATGGCTAGTGCATCAAGTGGTGGCGATATATGTAATTTTTTAGTTCCAGAGAAGAATTTAGCGAACAAATTTGGAAACATAAACATGAGATTCAACCTGCATATCTCAGAAAATGGTGGCAGACACACGAATGTTAGGCCTACTAAGAAGGATGTTAAGGTGGGAAACGTAGGGTTTGAAAATTACGGCTCATCGAAGGAAAGGCACATGATTAGGTGTGGATGATGCGATTGAATACATTGTGGCTCCAAGTCAACTTGACAAACTCTCTACCAAGGCGCACTAGAATGGGATTAGCTTGTTAATTAGTTCAAGAAAAAGGGGTTTTCCCGCTTTGTATTACAGAGCAACCAGCCGAAACATCCATTGATAGGTGCTCAGGCGGAAGCAGCACAATCACGTCCAAAAGAAATAAAAAAAAGTAGAAAAGAAATAAATGCCGATACCGACGGATAGATAAAAAACGAGGAAGCCTCGCGACCGCTACGCCCACCAGGGATCTCCCACCAAGCTTCAAGACTCTGAAGCGTCGATACCAATCAACACCTTCAAGAAGGACTGCGACGATGACGACGCTGCTGCCAAGGGTTTCCTATGGTACGCGACGAGGCGCGAGGAAGGGTAGCCCCCGACACCCTCAAGGAAGGTTCGACGGCACCCAAAGGCGCCACCGCGTCGGCGTCGACCGGGCGGACAGGGATTTCCCCCGATCCCAGCCTGCACCTCGAGCGCTCCAGAGCCTGCCACCAAACCAACCTCCACCCTGCGCCAACACGGTCTTGAAGCCCCCACATCGTCTCACCACGACAACGCAAGGAGAGGCCTGCATAGCGACCAAAAGGAGCCGGGACTAGGAACAACAACACCATCGACATGCGGGAGGGCTCAACCTCCACTGTTAATGATGGTAGCCGACCAGACGCAATAGCAGGAGCATACGAGGCCCGACTGGGACCTCAAAGCCCGCAAAGCTCCCGCCATCACGCTGCAACAGGCACACCGTCGGCGTCGCCACCCCCATCCAAGCTGCTCCTCCTCCTCACCATGCAGAGGACATCGAAGCCGCATCGGGTGCCGACCCGCTAGGGCCCAGATGGGGCTCATAGGGCCCAGATCTGGGCCGGGGGCGCGCCACCGGCCACCCTACGCCACCACGCTGCACTGCCACCAAGGAGCAGCGCCACCACCTCACCCGCCACCGGGTCGTCGGACCGCTGCCAAGCCGAACTGCAGCGCCGCCGCCCCTACCTCGTGAAGGGGAAGCGCACGCGTGGGGAAAGGAGAGGGGAGCGGGGACGGGGCGCCGACCGAGTGCTGCCGGCGATGGGCGGCGACATGGTGGATGTGGGGGAGGAACCCTAGCAGGTGCCCGGGGGGGGGGGGGGGGGGCGTCGGAGAAGTATTTTCCTTGTTAATCAGTTCAAGTCTAAAGTTTTTCTAAAGACATATTTTCTGAAGGGATAAGGAGTTGAAAACATCAGTGAAGAGGGTTGCTTCACAAGCACTAAAACTGTAGGTAGATTTGTTCAATTGGCCTGTTGTACGGTTAATACACCACTAGAATAATAGACAAAGGACCGTTGACAAATAGATGCACCTTTTGAAGCGAGTCAAGGAAATTTTATTTCCTCCCATGAGGGCATAATCTAGGTCATCGGTCCAAGAGGAGAACCGATGGGTTGGTGATAAGCGGATCAATACGGTACCAAGTCGATCCAAGAAAAGCGTTGTTGTTCCAAGTCTTAATAATCCATGCTGACGCTTCATCTGATAGAATTTAGTAGAAATTAAAGAGATTAGGGGAAGGAAGGAGGGAGCCTTGAACGCTGAAGTTTAGACTGCTGCAAACAGCTGACAGATATGTCTGGAGAGATGGCCTAAAGTTTCTTACACATTGAAGCTCCCAAAGATGACAAGAGGAACACGAGCATCGCGGTTAACACCATGACTTATGAATGACGAGCGTAACAGAAGATGATGGAACACGCGCATAGAAATTGATGGTAGCGACCCAGAACGAAAATCTCCCGGTGTCCACATATAGACCATACACGATGGATATCAAACACTAGTATACATGAAAATGACACACCCCTCTTTTTGTATGGGAAAAATAACACAATACACAACTTAAAATATCTGAAGGTAAAAATTCTTAGTAAAATGAAGTGTTTGACTTGAAAAATTAGTTGATTATGCAAAGTTGAAGAATAAATCACAGAAACTTCAAGCAGTAAAAGAAATATGATCAGCGACAGCAAGATATTTCCGTTGTACTTCACCGATTCTTATGTATCGCAAGTGCTCAGCCAATTATATTATCTGTGTTTGTCGATGCAAGAACATAACGAATAAATAAAGCATATTGATTGAATATCAAAAAAGGACAATCAAATGCGAATCATAAGGAAACTTGTCAAGTCGCAGCAATCTGATTCTCAATTATAACATCATTAAATTCGATAACCCTAGACTTATAGTTTAGACAATAGTTAAAGAAAATTAAGATATATGAGCGTGCTTGAACGAAAATTATGACATTACAGAGAACCATAACTATTTACCTTGGATTATTTAGCGATCTACAGGGGTAGAGGACGAGGGCAGTAGCGGATGGCTGGCGGTGGCTGAACGGGCGAGGAAAGTAGCTGAAGGTTGACGGCGGCTAAGCGAGCGACGACGCGAAGAGGAGAGACAAGAAGGCAACAACCGAAAGGGCAGACGTTACACACGTACATACTTCCCCCGTTTCTAAATATAAGTTTTTTTAAAATTTTACTAAAGGACTACATATAAATATATATAGACTCTCTTTAGGGTGTAGATTCATTATTTTTGTTCCGTATGTAGTTTTTTAGTAAAATATATAAAAGACTTATATTTAGGAATGAAAAAAGTACAATACATAGTTCCGATCCAATCAATCGATAGCTAGCTAGCAAACACACTGACGGACGGCAGGATGAGCAGCTACTACTAGATGGGCCGACCAGCACCTAGGGCTTGCTCCAAGCATCGTCCGTCCGGTGTCCAGTTGTAAGTTTTACCGGTGTCCAAGCTCAAAAATTTGCCTATATATAACGTACCAGCAATTTCTACCCGGTGTCCTGTGACACCGGTTGTAACCACGTAGGTCCGCTGGTAGCACAGACGACATGCACCGGAGATTGACGGCGGTAGCATGAAGCTCATTGGTGCAACGGGGGATAGGATAAGGCTAGGAATCAAACTACGTACATATATATTTTCTTATACATAGTTGTTGGGTCTCTCACTTAGAGAGGCATTTTCGTACAAAAACGATTTGAGTATATGCATGTGGTTTCTCGGTTTTCTAAACCCATCTCTAACATATGAGTTTTCATAAAAATTTTTTCAAGAGATTTATTCAAGTCAATTTGTCCTATAGAACCACCAAGGGAGCCCTAATTAGTATCAGCTGAAATTTCCTTTGCTGTATTTTTTTAACACAGTACAGTGCAAACACTCATTTTTTTTGAAAATGAGGCTTAGCCTCGGCCTCTGCATCAATAGATGCATGCAGCCATATATTAAACCAAAACAAGTGTCGACAGAGTACAACTAAAAGTAACAAAGAGTAAAAATTAAAAATACAGGCGAGCTTCGCGCCAAAGCCAGAGATGACTAAAAGATGTAGATGTTCAAACACCTATCCTATTAATATGTCGCCATCCAAACCGGCTGAAGATATCCTGTGCTACCACCTTCCAACGGGCACACCCAGTAACCATATGCTCCCTGGCTGCCACAGGAGTGAGTAACGACCATGTGCGGATCAATGCGATAATTTTGAAGATAACCTGCAGAAAGTTAATATCACGTATTATGTTAAAAACCAAATCATTTCTGCAATTTCATAGAGCCCACAAAAAACTGAGCCCACAAACGCTCATACATACGCATATATATTCATCCCTATAAATGAATAGATATACATATCCTATCACTATGAGCATCTCCAAAAAACTGAGCGGACACATCATCTTGAGACTGACGAAGTCTTCACAAACGTTTTTGTAGTTGATGAAAATGTCTCTTCCACTGAATACATGTCGTTGAAAGGCTTAAATTAAATTCAGAAAAATACGAAGTAACTTGAACTCTTGCGGGCTGAAAATAGCACTATTCTTGTAATCATTCAATCACAAAACTAAGATTGACAGTAGTGCAGAAGGGGTCCAAGCAATCCTCATTAAGTCACTAGAATCTAACTCGTGCAAACCACAACCACCCAAATGCACAACCACTTGAAAATACCAACAACTTAGCAGCATTAACAAACTTTTAAAGAAAGCGAGGCTTTGACAGACACGTCCTCAAAGAGTAACATTCCCATTATTTCACTTGCTAAATTAGCAATTGACGACCATGTCTCACACTTTTCTTTATAAATCTCATTATTTTACTTGACCCTACGATGCATAATATATAATACTATAAAAATATAGAAAAAATACAACAACATAAGTAGCAATAATTACTCAACACATGAGGGCACACATGTATCAAATATTCAAGCCTCGGCGTAGAGGTGAGCCGGGAGTTTGGGCTCCACGACAGCCTCTAGTGGGAACTTGCGCGGTGTGGACAGTCCGAAGATCTCCTCCATGCTCAGCTCCACGCCATCAGGAAGCCTCCACGTGAACCCGTGCAGGAGGTTCGCGAGGCTTACCTGGATCACCTTCAACCCAAGACTATACCCGGGACACATTCTGCGTCCCGACCCAAACGGAAGCAACTCATAATTTTGCCCCTTGACATCAAGGCTGCTGTCGAGGAACCGCTCTGGCATGAACTCTTCCGGCTTTTCCCACAACTCCGGGTCGCGGCCAATAGACCACACCATGACTAGCACCCGTGTGCCGGCGGGGATGTCGTAGCCGTTGATGGACGTGTCCTCACGTGAAAGGCGGGGTACAAGCATCGGCGCAACTGGATGCAACCGCATGGTCTCTTTGACGATGGCATCCACATAGGGAAGGCTTGGCATGTCCTTTTCGGTGACCCATCGGCCTCGTCCCACCACGCGGTCCAACTCTTCCGTGGCTTTGGCAAGCACCTCTGGCTTCTTCAGGAGCTCCGAGAGGGCCCATTCCACTGTCACCGCGGAGCTCTCCGTACCGCCCGCGATGAGGTCCTACATGAGCACGATTCAAAGTGGTGTTGATTAGTGTGAAAAGTCGGAACTAATGAGTGATACTTCACATAGTTAATAAAATTAGTTGTGAGTCTTGTGACTAAGTAATTAAGTGCGTGCATCATCTACATGAATGACAATGTCACGACTGAATTTGAGGGTTCTGCCCAGTGGTCTGGAAAGTTCATTTCTCTAGTGTTTTTTGGTGGAACATATCTAGTTCTCTACACATGATGGGACGTGCCTATCAACAAGCCCATTATTTTGCCCAGACTTCAGATAATGGAATTATTGACCCCTCATAAAAGAAAAGATAATGGAATTATTGAAGACAAAGCAGAGAGTAGAACAGAAGATAGCAACAGGACATAATATGCTTGTTGCCCTTCCTGCTTAGAACGATGATACTTATTTTGTTTTTACTTGGACTAACTATACAATTGTCTGAAAGCATATTAATTGTCTGTTGTTGTTGGAGCAAGCAGGTGATAAACATAATTAATTCAGGTCAGGGAAGGAAATCAATAACACTCACCTGAGTGAAGGCCTTGACGCCCTCTCTGTTGAGCTTGACCTCAAGACCAGGATCGCTGGCGAACTGCAGCAGCACGTCAACCATGTCCTTGACCACGAAGCTTTCCCCCTCGCTGCGACGACGCTCGCTGTGCTCGTCGACGACGTGCTCCAGGAACCGGTCGAACTTCTTGCTCAGCTTCTTCATCCTCTTGATGTACCCCTGCAGGTCCATCCAGTCCAGCCACGGGATGGAGTCGCCGATGTTGAGCACGCCGTTGAGCAGGAACAGCTCGTCGATCATCCACTTGAACTCCTCGGGCGTCGTGATCACCGCCCCAGCCTCGTCCCTCACCTCCTTCTCCAGGTACTTCTTGCCCATCACCATGCGCGTGATCACGTTCAGGCTCACCGTGGACAGGTAGTCCTTGAGCACCACCACCCGGCCGGCACCGGCGCCGCCGCGATACAGGTCGCCGAGGAGGCCGAGCACCTCCTCCCTGCGGATGTACTCATACGACTCGAGCCGCTTGGCGCTGAAGAGCTCGGTGAGGCACATCTTGCGGGCCTGGCGCCAGTAGGCGCCGTAGGGGGACCAGGTGATGTCGCTGTAGTTGTAGGTGGTGTACCTCCCGGCGGCGGTCTTGGGGCGGTCGGTGAACACCACGTCGTGGGTCTTGAGGAAGAACTTGGCCATGTCGACGGAGGAGCCGACGACGACCGGGAAGGAGCCGAACTGGAGTTGCATGAGCGGGCCGTACTGCTTGGAGAGCGCGTGGATGGAGCGGTGCGGGAGCGTGCCGATGAGGTTGAGGTTGCCGATGATCGGCCACGGCTTGGGGCCCGGCGGGAGGTTGTACTGGCGGCGGCGGCGGCGGAGGGCAGCCTTGAGGAAGAGCACCGAGGCCAGCACGACGCCGAGGAAGGACGCCCACTGAGGAAGCTCCATTGGAATCGAGAGGCGGCAGTGGCTCTGTTGGTGATGGATGCAAGGGGCTTGCGTGAGTGATGTATTCAAGCTTGAGCTGGCTGTTGAGCTCGCTGTGGTGGTGCCTCAATCTGCGTTCGCGGTGCGCCTACTTATAAGATGGGGAGGTGGAATGGAAGGAGCCCGTGGTGCCAAGTTGAGGTTGAGGTCTGATGACTTGGTGGGAAAGTACGGAGGAATTGGAAAACTAGACGAGGACACTGATGCTGACGTCCAATTCGTGGGAAAAAACGTGCTGGCAGCTTACTGCTGCTCAACACGGGGTCTCTTCACTATAGGCGTTGTATACATCAACACGGGATGTTTTTTGATAGGGTGTGTTTAGTAGGACACATCTATATGTGACATATATAGTTATTGTACATCTAAAATATTAAATTAAGTATAATAAAATAAAAAAATAAAAAATAATATCCACACTAATCTTCACGTAAGATCAATGATATGGAACATAAATGTCTTTCCCCTTTTAGATGTGTTTTAGCAAAGGAAAATGTTTACAATCAACCAAGTGATCTTCCTGTAAACCTCCTTCCTCTCTCACCCCTCAATCCTGTCCAGCCTACCGTCGGGGCATCGCTGTAGCAAAGGGGAGACGAGGGCGGCGCTGCAAGCCAGGCCATGCCATCGACGCTGCTTAATGCTTCCCGCCTACCTGACGTCGGTGCACATCCATCACCCTTGCTCGTCGGCGCCGGTGCTGCAATGCAGCACTGGGAGGCTAGGCTGCTAGCCACCGGTGTTGCAACGCAGCACAAAGGCCAAAGTGCAGTCGGGCGCCGCTCGCCGCCGGTGATGGAGTGCAACACGCGGAGCTGCATTGAAGCGCTGCTCGCCGTCAACGGAGTTGAAACAGAGCACCGCCGGTGCTGCACTGAAGCGCCGCTCATCACCGACGGAGTTGCAACGAAACATCACCGGTGCTGCACCGAAGCGCCATCGGAGCTGCATTGAAGCCGCCAGAGGCGTCAGTTGTGCTGTGTTTGAAGCTTTGTTGTGGCGCTAGATGTTGCCATGGAGCAGCACCTCGGTGGCACCTGGTCTTGTGATGCAGTGGTTGCCGGTGTGTAGTGCCCCAGATGTAACCTTGCCATATTTGGAACCTAACTCATGTGGGTCCACCTTGTCATGCTATGAGAGAGCCCATGCTCATTATTTCATGTGATGTCACCTTATTATTTTTCTCTTCCTTTGCATGCATGCATTCCTTATCATGCCATGTGTTCTTGTTGTTGCATTGTGTTCTTGTGATTTCATGTGTAGCCTTGTGATGATGTTGCATGTGGTGTATAGCTTGTGTGGGGTGATGCTTGTGATAGTATTTGCTTAGGTTTCAAACCATCCTCCCTCCCTCTCTATTTCTCCTATGTCAAGATTCCCTTCTCCCTTCCCTCTTTTAAAAATGCCCATGGTTTAGCAGGTTTTGTGTTGGATATGGAGTGGTGTGTTTGCTATTTTTAAAACATGTTTTGAGGGGCATATAATTACAAAACAGACCAAGTTAATTCTGTTTTGTAAAATATTTACGTGCTCCTAAACTCTTGTTTCTATTTTTGTTAATTAGGTTTAGATTTTACATGTCCAATGCAAGTGCCATTTTTATTTTAGCACTTGTAGTTTATCTTGGGCTTTTCTTTTCTCCTTGCTATTTCTGTAAACAGGAATAAACTTAGGATGTATTTTTCTTCCTTATGTGGCGCCTAAGGTGGGCTCCCTCTCCCTGGCGGCCCATTCCCTCTCTCTCGCTCGCTGCAAACTTCTCTCCCTGGCCCGTATCCCTTCGCTGTAGCGGCCCAGACGAGGCGCATCTTCTTCTTCCCCGACGTCATGCATGTACGATCTATTGGCAGCCCCCCGATCAGCGTAAGCTTGATCCAGCGGTTCAAGCTCGTCCCCCGAGGCTCATATAACGCTCCTCTCCCTCCCCCAGGCAGCTAGGGTTCCTCCTCTCCCTCCTCTTCTGCCTCCCGCGCCGCCAGAGAGCTTGAGGTCGCTCCCAACGCCATGACCAGCTCCGGTTCGAGTTCGTCGCCGGCGTAGCTTCCACCTCGTCGCCTCCCCGCAGCTGCGCAAGCAAGAGGACCCAGGAGGGGTTCCATTTTTTGCGCGGAGCTGGAGCTTCTTCCTCGATGTCCCCGACGTGCACCTCCTTCCTCGGGTTCGGTCGGCATCCTCCTGCGTCGACCAGCACCGCCGCGTCTTCTTCCACGACGTCGGCGTTCTCTCCTCTCCTTCCCCCCTCGGTGAGCAGCCGCCGTCCCACAACTTCCCTCTCTAGCCAGGAGTAGCTCAAGCCGTCGCCGAGGTGCTGTGCACTGCTGCAACGGCAGCTAGCAGTGCAGTAGGCAGTAGTTGTGCTCGTCGTTAGATGCAACGGCAGGTGCCTTTAGAGGCGGGAAAGGATCCCCTTTGGATCCTACTCCAACCCCGTAGTGTGTGTGTGCATGTAGGTTTGCGTGGTGGTCGCCGCCGTCCGCCTCTGGTTCGGTCGCCCGCGAGATGTTCATAGCAGAGACGATAATCTTCAGAGATGCCCCCTCCTCTCTGTCAGTAGCAGCAGCGTAGCGTAGTGGTTGGCGACTTGGGGTTGTTCCCGCGAGGTGCTGGGATCGAATCCCAGGGGATACACCTCCCCCTTTTGTTCAATTTTTGCCTGACAGTAGTGTTACAGCAGCAGTGCATATTATCCTGCTGAATTAGCCTTCTCTGTCGAGCAGGGCCTCTCAGACCAGTGGTGTGCGACAGAGTTGCACACCAGAGGCACAGGGGTTCGACCCCCAGGGTGCCCTTTTATTTTATTTTTCTCCCTATTATTTATTTATTTTCCTTTTGCTCTTTTGCTTAGTTGATGGTTGTGCATTAAACTTAGATGGCAGAGGGCATTTTATTGGTTTTGTTTGCTGCTATAGTATGGCCATTTGAGGTGATGTGTGTATGTGTTCTTGTGAGAGAAATGTGCATGTGTGTGTGCACACACTTGATGCTTGCCAAATGTGCATGTGTGTGTGGTGCCTCCATTGTAGTTGTTGCAAGTGTAGGTGTTGTGTGTTCTTTTGCTTGTGTGTCCAGATAGGTGGCAAGATATGTGTATGTGTGTGAGAGTGTTGCACACACATGAGGTGTTGCTAGCATAAGTATGCAAGTGTGTGTTTTACTTGTGAGTTTACTTGTGTGCCTTGCTAGGCTAGAGCATGTGGGTGCTAGTCATCCTCATGATGGTGGCCTTGTGCAAGTTTGTGTGTGAGTGAAGGGGTTCCCTCCCTCACCACATATATCTTGTGTGTGTGAGCTTGTCCTAGAGTAAGTTGCAAGCTTAACATGTTTAGGTATGTGCTTTGGTCTAGAGCAAGATGTGCTTGTGGGTGATGTGGAGTAGATGTGTGGTGAGAAGCATTCCACCTTTGCAAGCAAGCTTTGCACCTTCACATGACCATATGTGAGAGGGCATAGTATGTTGTTTGCGTGGGAAGCTTGGTAGTAGTGGTTATGAAGTTGATGTGCATGACACAAACATGGGGTTCAAACCCCCATGTCACTTTGTCATTGTGCACATGAACTCAACCTTTGTAGTTGTTGTCTTGGTAGGAACTACATGAAATGATGCACTAATTACTAGGCATGATTTGGAGTAGTTTCCTCTTCCTTAATTGTGGTCACTTGTTCCAAGTAAGTGTCCCCATATTATAGATGATTTTGGGGTAGAATCTCCCAAGGAATCCAGTGGTGAAGTTTGTTTTGCCATTAGGATACTTTATGGAGTTGACATATTCAGATTTGTTGCAAGTTTGTTCCTTGATTCCATGGAATAGGTGGAGCCCAAGGGCATGAGTTTTTGTGTGATAGTAGTAGGGGTTTTGCTCTACACCATAGTGATGTCATTTATCACTTGCTGTTATGTGTGTGCAAACTATGCCTAGACAAAGTGGGCATGTGGCTGAAAAAGTCCAGCTTAGTGAAACCTGAAATTTAAGTCTGGGATTTCTGGAAACATTTTCTTCCCCTATAGATGAGGATGTGCAGGTCATTGTGTTGAGAACTTGCCTTAGTTAAGTGCTAGGATTTTGAACCTGATATGTTTGTGAAGCTCCCTGTCAAATTTCAAATCATTTGGAGTCCAGTAGGTTGTGTTTTGGTTGCTGTCAAAAAAGCTTCAGAACAAAGACAGAAACTCAGGTGCAGGAATTTTCACTAAGTCCGTGAGATCTGATGGTTTTGGGAAAGTTTGTGGCCTTGCATCTTCTAGAGTTTAATTCCTTTTGCTGTGATTCTTGATGGTTCTTGTAGTGTTCTTGGTTGACAACAACCACATATATTATTTGTCATGTTTGGAGGCCTGTAGCTATGTTGCATGTAGCTCACAAAGAGCTAAGATGCAGATTATGGCAGATTATGTAGTTTTGTCATTTTGATCTTTGTGTGTGCTTAGGGGATGTTGTGGTGTTCTTCCTTGCTCCATTCCATTCATGTTGGTATGATACATGTCTTGGCAACTTGGGAATACCAGATTTGTGCCAATTGTGAGTGTGGTGTAGATTCTTCCACGTAGAGCTTCATATCTTGTTTCGTTGATTCCCGTTGATCCGTAGCTCCGTTTGCAATGTTCTTTATATAGTTTTGCATCGTTTTCACGAGCCGCATCTGTTCATGCCATCCTCATGCATGTCAAAATAGCTAAGCGTACAGTTCTGTCCAGAAACTTGCAGTAGTTTAATTTGCTTGTGCTAGTGATAGAATTAGTGATGCATGCCCATTTTTCATCTCATGCATCATGTGATTGTTGCATCTTGTGGTGATGCTGTTCATTGGTTGTTATTCTCATGTTGGGTAGCACCGGGATCGGAGAACAAATACGTGGAGTCCGGAGAGTACGTGCAGGACGAACCAGAACCATTCCAAGCTGAGGATATCACAGTCAAGATGATATGACCTTGATTCCATCTCTAGACTTGTTATGCTAGTTTCGTTTCCCTGTCATATTGCTCGCTGCCTACCACTGAATTAAACTGCCTCTTCATATGCCATGAGCCCAAACACCGTTCTCCTTCCTAGCAAACTTGTATGGCTAAGTAGGCTTGTTCAGCTACTAATGTTAGCGTTGCTAGATGCAGGTGCTTTGACTCATGTGATAACATGAGCCTTGGTATCATTATCTTAAATTCTGTTATTTAATTAATGCACTTATATACTTGGTAAATGACGGGAGGCCTAGCCTTTTGCCGGGTGCTTTGTTCCGTTATTGCCGCCTTAGTTACCGGTTACCGGTGTTTGATTCCATAATGATCGCTCCTAACACGTTCGGGGTTGTTATGGGGACCCCCTCGATAAATCGCGTAGTGCTAAGGCTTGACCGGCAGGACCCAACATTGGTGTTAATTTGCTAATCACCTAATAATAAACTGCATAGGGAATAGCTACCCCGAGGACTTTAATCAACAACCCGGGCCAGTGCTCCTCATGAGTGTTGGTCCAAATTAGAGCACTGTGCGGGGCCAACTCAGGGCAACTTGAGAGATTTCTATCAGGCCACTGTATGCGTCGCTCATCCGTCGTGTCCTGAGACTGAGATACGCGGCTCTTATCGGGGTTGTCGACACGACGGGAGGTCCTGCTAGCCTCGTCTTACATTAGCGGTATATCTTGCGTATAGGAATCCCAATGAAGCTTTGGTTTCCCCCGGAGTTGAGGTTTCCCTCTAAGGAATCCGACGAGATCACGAGATTCGTGATAGAGGATGCCTTTGCGGCCTGTGTTCGTTTGTGATGGACTAGTTGGAGCACCCCTGCAGGGTTTAATCTTTCGGAAAGCCGTGCCCGCGGTTATGTGGCAACTTGGAATATTTTGTTAACATCCGGTATTAGAGAACTTAAACATAATCTAATAAAACTGCCAACTGTGTGCGTAACCGTGACTGTCCCTTCGAAGATCTCTCTTCGATCGGGAACACGGTGGGGTTATGAATGCCGTAGGTAGGTGTTCAGGATCACTTAGTGATCAAGTATTCCCGACCGCTAGCGTAGACCACCTTCACTTCCACTTTGCGTAAGTTAGCCACTTAATCAAGCTTAGGGTGCTGCAGCCTGATACACTTCACCCCTACCCTACCTAATAACATGACTAGTTCTGGCACCAAGGTCTTAGATTGCTGAGTCCCCGTGGCTCACGGATTCCTCCGAAACTTCCAGCAGGTACAGGTACCCCAGAGACAGATGATCCCGACGGCTCCCAGCTGGCGTGGCAGTACGACGAGGAGACAGACCGCCTCTACGTGAACTATCCAGAGGACTGAGGCGTGGTCGTGATCGCGGGCCTGCAGGCAGGGTAGCATAGCATTTCCATGTTTTGTAGTCCGTAGCGGAACTACCTTGATTGTATCTGTGATGTACTCTGAGTTATTAATAAGAAGACAGTTGAATCCCGAATTGTCTACTTTTATTATTATTTGTGCTATGTTACTTGCTTGCGAAACGCTTAGATGCGCTTCTTTCCTATTCGGGGGTCTCGACCCCCAGAATAGAAAGGACCGCATCTTGGACGTTACACGGGGGCTCACGGAGCTTCACTGTAGCAGGCGAGGTTGTGAATTTCTCGCCGGAGTTCACTGCCTTCGGGTTAGCCTTTTCCGCGTGCGTGTGATGGAAGTAAGGCTGCAAAGGGATTTTTCTGCTGCTTTTGGTCACGGGGCAAGAAGAACGAAGCAGTGCATACGTGTATCCAATGATAGATCGCGACGAGACTGAAATAGAATGAGCGGCCAGCGAGCCGACTGGGCTGATTTGTAACAGCCGTCTTTAGCAAAACGTTTTAGCTATGCCTTTGTCTAGGAAAGGCTCTCTTTATGCAGATCCATGCCCTTTCTGTTTTTATTCTTAGAATCCGGCCTGTTTTTTTATTGATTGTATTTCACTATTTCCATTTCGCCCAAAACAAAAGTGTATGTACGTTGATGTTAAAAAAAGGTGGGTATTGACACTCTGACAGATATTTGGTACTACTTTCTCCGTTTCATAATATGCATAATATAAGATCGTTTCTGATACTGGCATTTTAGTTGTTGTAAGTGGTGCATGCGTACGTATACGTCTCTTTGGGTGAGCAAACACGTACGGCACATCAGGCATGAAAGTGGGGGCAAATCCGACAAGTTTAATGGCGCAGACAAGATAATCTGACGCTGATGGCCACACGGAGAGGGCCTCCCTGTAGAAAAACGGAATCGTCCATGACAACGATACAACGGGCGGGCCTGCTGGGGCAAGCGTGAGCTAGCAAAAACCAAATCTTCGTGGCTTGACTTGACCCCGATTAGCAAGCAAGTCCGAGGCAAAATATAATATAATCGCACTGACGGAAAGAAGTGGTTAGCATAAGAAATTGGCGTTTGATGTTGGGACCGACCGTACGTGTGGACTTGCCTGGTGGTGTCCACACGCAGGTCGGGAGGGGAATTGCTCGGACAGCGGCGAGAAACACACCGCCCGGTGGACGTGGAAACGGACCGTGGTGGACGACTGACCATGCACTGAGACCGGGGAGCTGTTCGCTTCGAGAAAGAGACGTTTCCGTTTCCCGCGTCGATCTTTCGCGGCGGACCTCCGGCCGGCCACACACCCACACTGCCACACCCACGCATACACCGATACACGGACGGGGCGACTTGTCTCTTTGACGGAACGCCGAAATTTGCACGCCCACGCTGCCCAGCTGCACAATTGCCTCGCGGTCTGTAAAATTGTTGGATATCATATGCGGGCGCACCAATTTTTTACTTTTAATTTCTAAAACTTATGTTTTTTTTGTCATTCGCGGTATCAAGTCTCAATAACGGAAAGCAAACAAAGTTTTAAAACTCGTCTGATGGGGTTATAGCCCCAGGGTAGGGTCATAACTCTGCCCTATAGGTCCTACCGAAGGACTACCCTTCATAGAGGACAAGGCCCTTAGATTATTCCGACTGAACTAAGGACGCCCCCATCATCCAGTCGGCGACGATCCATTCGGAGCATATCTAACGTACTGACTGGAATCCACTCTGTATGTCGTAACCTCCCAGGAGGGCAACTGTCATACGTTTCCATACACCATAACTAGCATTTAAGGCTTACGTTACCAGTAACGTCAGCCTTTATTCGCCACTACTCCACCCCTGTCCGCCGGGCCATTATGAAGGATAGCGCACTCTATATAAGCCGCCCTTCACCACTGGTACAGGGGTTGGCACTTGCTGTAATCCCTTAATACACTCGACACAAAGCTTCCAAGAGCACTGAGACGTAAGGCTTTTTACCTCCACCGTAGAGGGGCCTGAATTCATACATCCTCGCCGTAGCTAAGGCTCTGCCCATATACTTTCGTACCCCGTACTTCTACTGTCAGACTTATACCCACGACAGTTGGCGCCCACCGTGGGGCAGGCGTCTAAGCGACTTCCGGCGAGTTTGCGATTTCATCTTTTCGTCATGTCATCCGGCGGAGATCTGTGCATGGGTCATGAGATCCTCTTCGGTGCACTCTCCTTCATCGCCGATGATTCGGCATGGCTTCATGATGCGCCCCTCGACATCGAGACGCTTCCGAGTCGCGGGGCTACGCACTTCCGTGCCAGTTCCTGCGGCATTCTTCTTCTCCAGCCATCGATCCCGGTGTCGATCTTCGCCCCCGTCACGCGCCGCAACAAGCGATCCGGTCGTTCGCGGCTCCAGCGTTGGGTGCGACACGCCCTAGCGCGACAAAACATGTCCTTTCAAGTGGCGGTGCTCGAATCGGTTGTGGTCCCGCGGTCATCCCAGTGCTTGGAGTCAGTTCCGGCTGAACTACCTTCCGAGTATCAGGGTCACGGGCCTGCCGCCGAAGTACTCATGGCCAATTCCCACGAAAGTCCCTCCGAGACTGGTCAGAACGAGCGTGAGATCGGAGAATCATCCGGCGCTCGTCGTCAGCACCCTCGTTCTTCCAGTCGACGCACTCGCCAGAGCAACGTCGAGGTGTTCCGCACACCCATCCTCAACTTGGCTGCAGCTGCCAGGATCGCTGATTCTCTCCAGCCGACTGATTCGGAGGGTGGTAGAGGAATCGAGCAGATCCGTGCCTTGTTACATACGGCGCAGCAGCAAAACTCGGCGGTCTCCCAGTGGCACAACAAGATACACAACAGTTCCGTTCAAGCGGACACACATCGGTCGGTTTTCAGTCCCGACTCTCACCAGCGACGCAGAGGGGGCAGCCGTTCCAGGGACCCGAGTCGGAATCCTCTTTCCATTCGGTCTCATCCCGAAGATCGTCGCCGTTCGCGTACTCCTCCGCGGAGTGGGCCTTACGGACCCCGGTATTACGATGATCATCGTTCGGGTGGTGGCGCGCATGATCAAAGGCCTGATGCAAGAGGGTATATCACTCAGAAGAAGGTTGATAGAAGCCGAGCCCACCATGATGGTCACGATAGAGATCATCTGAGTGGAAGCAGGACCGTTGTTTCTGGTCCCGAGTGCTTCAGTCGGGCCATTCGCTCGGCTGACATCCCTCCCAACTTCCGATTGGCGACGGGAATCAGCAAATTCACACGAGAGTCCAAACCAGAAACTTGGTTAGACGACTACAGAGTGGCGGTCCAGATCGGTGGCGGAGATGACCATGTCGCCATGAAACATCTCCCACTGATGCTTGACGGTTCGGCTCGAGCTTGGCTAAACCAGTTAGCTCCATCAAGCATTTACAGTTGGGCATATCTGTCCCAAGTCTTCATCAGGACCTTCAAGGGTACGTGCAAACGCCCTACTGGTCTCATAGAGCTTCAGCACTGTGTCCAGAAGCAAAACGAGCCCTTGCGCGATTTCATCCAGCGCTGGACAACCCTGTACCACACGGTGGAGAATGTTACAGAGCACCAAGAAGTCCGCGCCTTCAAGGCAGGCGTTCGGTACAGAGATCTATACCTGAAGTTTGGTCGGACAGGCGACATCTCCATGAGCAAGATGATGGAGATAGCCGCGCGCTATGCAAATGGCGAACAGGAGGACCGCATACGTAGCGGCAAGCATAAGTCAGTCGTCGACGGAGATGGGAACGGCAGTCGGAAGCAAAAACAGAAAGCTCAATCCACTCCGCAAGCAGAGGCGGCAGTCGTTACAAACGCTAAGTTCAAAGGCAAGGGGAAAGCACAGTGCACCCTCAAGAAGAAACAATCAGGAAATTCTATCCTAGATCAACCGTGTCCAATCCACACGAAGACAGATGAAGAAGGCAATGTCATATTGCCGAAACATACCACTCGGCAGTGTCGCCTCCTGATCCAAGGATTCGGTGAAGAACAACCGAGTGAGAAAGACATCGAGCAAGATGATGAGGACAAGGAGGATCCGTTCCCTCAAGTCCATGCAACGTTAATGATTTTTGCCGATGTAGAAAGCAAAAGTCAACTAAAACTGGTCAACAGGGAGGTAAACATGGCAACCCCATCCACTCCCACGTTCCTCAAGTGGTCACAGACTGCAATCACTTTTGATCAGTCAGACCACCCAGCACACGTACCCACCCCAGGGAGGCAAGCTTTGGTCGTCGACCCGGTGGTGGAAGGAGTTAGGCTGCGCAAAGTCCTCATGGACGGCGGCAGCGGCTTGAATATCATGTACGCCGATACTTTCAAGGGAATGGCAATTCCGATGTCCAGACTTAGCGAGAGCAGTATGCAGTTCCATGGAGTCGTCCCGGGAAGAAAGGCTAAATCACTCGGCCAGATTGCGTTGGATGTCGTTTTCGGCTCTGACAAGAATTTTCGCAAAGAGAAGTTAACATTCGAGGTGGTAGACTTTCAGAGTGCATACCATGCCATTCTGGGCCGTCCGACATACGTACGTTTCATGGCCCGTCCATGTTACGTATATTTGAAGCTGAAGATGCCTGGTCCCAAAGGCGTGATTACTGTCACAGTCAATCGGCGGCGGGCCGAGGAGTGTCTGCAGCAGGGGTCGAGAATTGCAGACCATCAGATGGCTGTGCTCGAGTTGGATGAGTACAAGAAGATAGCCGACCCCGCCGACCTGATGCGTTCAAAGAAGCCAGCTTCCGAGTCCGCATTCCAGTCGGCGGGAGATATGAAGAAAGTAAGCATCCACCCGACGGATGCCAACGCCTCCCCAACAAACATCTCCACCACCCTTGATCCAAAATAGGAAGCCGAGCTCATCCAATTCCTCCGTGAGAACTGGGACATTTTTGCATGGAAGCCTGCTGACATGCCTGGTGTACCCAGGGAGTTGGATGAGCACTGATTGCATGTGGACCCTGCCGCTCGGCCCGTCCGAGAACGCCTGCGTCGGTCCGTCGCGCACAAGAGAAAAGCAATCGGAGAGGAGGTAGCTAAACTTCTGGCTGCCAACTTCATTTGCGAGGTACACCACTCCGAGTGGCTCGCTAATGTTGTCATGGTGTCCAAGAAGGACAAGTCTCTCCGTATGTGCATCGATTTCAAGCACCTTAATAAGGCCTGTCCGAAAGACCACTTCCCGCTCCCCCGCATTGATCAAATCGTTGATTCGTCTGCGGGTTGCGAGCGCTTATCCTTCGTTGATGCCTATTCGGGCTATCATCAGATCCGTCTGTATGGTCCAGATGAATTAAAAACATCTTTCATCACCCCATTCGGGTGCTTCTGTTACATCACTATGCCATTTGGTTTGAAGAATGCAGGAGCAACTTTTATGCGAATGATCCAAAAATGTCTCCTAGACCAGATTGGTCGAAATGTGGAGGCATATATGGACGATATCGTAGTCAAGTCACGCAAAGGTTCCGACCTGCTGACTGACTTGGTAGAAACATTCGCCAACCTACGTAGGTACGATATCAAGCTCAACCCAGCCAAGTGTTCATTCGGCGTTCCCAGCGGGAAGTTACTCGGTTTCTTTGTTTCCGAACGAGGGATCGATGTCAACCCCGAAAAGATCGGGACCATTGTTAGAATGGAGCGGCCGGTAAGAGTACATGACGTACAAAGGCTCATAGGTTGCCTAGCGGCTTTGAGCAGGTTTATCGCTCGACTCGGCGAGAAGGTGTTACCTCTGTACCGACTCATGAAGAAGTCGGATACCTTCGAGTGGACAGACGAAGCCCAAATCGCATTCGACGACCTCAAAGCCCTGCTTTCCACCCAGCCGGTTCTTACTGCCCCGCTCAGTAAAGAACCCCTTCTTCTGTACATCGCGGCTACAAATCAAGTCGTCAGCACCGTTCTGACAGTCGAACGCGAAGAACAAGGCAAAGCGTACAAGGTTCAGCGGCCAGTATATTATGTTTCCGAAGTCCTGACTCCTTCCAAGCAGAGGTATCCTCATTATCAGAAGCTTATTTATGGGATCTACATGACTGCAAAGAAGGTGGCTCATTATTTGCAAGACCACTTGGTATCTGTCATATCTGATGCTCCGTTGTCGGAAATTCTCCACAATCGGGACTCATCAGGCCGAGTGGCAAAGTGGGCAATGGAGATGCTATACTGCGACATCAAGTTCGAAGCCAAGAAAGCTATAAAGTCTCAAGCTCTTGCTGACTTCATAGCAGAATGGGTAGAACAACAGCAACCGACTCACATCTACTTGGCTCATTGGACCATGTTCTTCGATGGGTCCAAGATGTTGAATGGCTCCGGTGCCGGCGTAGTGCTCATATCCCCGAAAGGTGATAAACTCAAGTATGTGTTGCAGATCCATTTTGATTCTTCCAACAACGAAGCAGAGTACGAAGCTCTCCTTTACGGGTTGCGCATGGCCATCACACTCGGCGTCCATCGCCTGATGGTCTATGGCGACTCAGATCTAGTGGTTAATCAAGTAATGAAGGAGTGGGATGTAAGGAACCCCACAATGACTGCATACTGCAACGCAATAAGAAAGCTTGAAAAGAAGTTCGAAGGTCTAGAACTTCACCATGTTCTCCGACTGAAAAACCAAGCAACAGATGAATTGGCAAAACTTGGATCCACACGGAGACCTGTCCCGAGTGATGTATGCCTCGAGCACCTACAACTCCCCTCGGTAAGAGAAGATCCTTTTACAGAAGAACCTGTGCAACCGAAGAGCTCAACAGATTAGACTGAAGTCGAGGTTCCCGCTGTGGTTGACCTGGTCATGGAGATTCTAGCCGTCATTCCCGAATGGACTGTGCCATTCATTGCATACATCCTGAGGCAAGAGTTACCGAAAGACGAGGTCCAAGCTAGGCAGATCGTTCGCAGGTCGAAGTCCTTCACCGTCATTGATGACCAGTTATACAGAGAAAGTGTTTCAGGCATCCTTCAACGGTGTATCTCTCCTGATGAGGGTCGGTTAATTTTGGAAGAAATTCACTCGGGAATCTGCGGCCATCATGCCTCCTCAAGGACAATCGTTGCCAAAGCATTCAGAGTTGGTTTCTTCTGGTTGCAGGCGAATGAAATGGCAAAAGATATAGTCGACCGTGCGAAGGTTGTCAGTTCTATTCAAACAAGTCCCACAAGCCAACGTCCGCGCTGAAGACAATCCCCCTTTCTTGGCCATTCGCCGTGTGGGGATTAGATACAGTCGGACCATTCAGAACAGGCCAAGGAGGATTCACCCATCTGCTGGTAGCAGTCGACAAATTTACCAAGTGGATTGAAGCCCGACCAATCAAGAAGCTTGATGCCCTTACGGCCATCAAATTTATCAGAGACATCATCGCCAGATACGGGGTTCCACACAGCATAATCACCTACAATGGCACAAACTTTGACTCGGACAGGTTCAAAGGTTTTTGCGCAGGCCAAGGTATCCGAGTGGATTTTGCATCCGTTGCGCACCCCCAAACAAACGGACAAGCGGAGCGGGCGAATGGACTCATTCTTCAAGGGCTGAAGCCTCGACTCCTGCGAGAAGTTGGACATGCCTCCGGCGCATGGGTCACCGTGCTGCCTTCGGTGCTGTGGGGCCTCCGAACAACTCCGAATAGATTGACATGACGATCCCCGTTTTTCCTCGTTTATGGAGCAGAGGCGGTCCTTCCGAGTGACTTGCTTCACAACTCTCCACGAGTCGAACTCTTCTCCGAAGCCGAAGCAGAGCAAGCCAGGCAAGATGGAGTAGACCTTTTAGAAGAGGAGCGCGAGATGGCATTGATCCGTTCAACAATTTATCAGTAAGATTTGCGGCGATTTCATGCGCGGCACGTCAGGAGCCGCACGTTCCAAGCAGGCGACCTGGTGCTCCGAGTGGATCAACAGAGACAACACAAGTTGGCTCCCGCCTGGGAAGGACCGTTCATCATTTCTAAGGTGCTGAACAACGGAGCGTATCGACTCTACAACATCGACAGGGAGACGGACGAGCCGCGAGCATGGAATGGAGATCTACTGAAGCGCTTCTACGCATAACCGCCGACAGAGACAGTGTAAAGAACAAATGTCATCGAAGTAATACAAAGCGGATTAATTTCTTGCTGATTCAAAATTCTTCCATGTTTGCAGACTCCGGTCTAAAATATTAATTCCGAGTATGCACCAAAAGTCACACTCGGGGACTTAGTTGCGACCCAGAGTCGCCTAAGTAAACAACTTGCTCCGAGTGCGCACCAAAAGTCACACTCGAGGACTTAGCTGCGACCCAGAGTCGCCTAAGTAAAAACTCGCTCCGAGTGCGCACCAAAAGCCACACTCGGGGACTTAGCTGCGACCCAGAGTCGCCTAAGTAAAAACTCGCTCCGAGTGCGCACCAAAAGCCACACTCGGGGACTTAGCTGCGGCCCAGAGTCGCCTAAGTAAACAACTTGCTCTGAGTGTGCACCAAAAGTCACACTTGGGGACTTAGCTGCCACCCAGAGTCGCCTAAGTAAAAACATGCTCCGAGTGTGCACCAAAAGTCACACTCGGGGACTTAGCTGCGACCCAGAGTCACCTAAGTAAAAAATCACTCCGAGTGTGCACCAAAAGCCACACTCGGGGACTTAGCTGCGACCCAGAGTCGCCTAAGTAAACAACTTGCTCCGAGTGTGCACCAAAAGTCATACTCGGGGACTTAGCTGCGACCCAGAGTCGCCTAAGTAAAAACTTGCTCCGAGTGTGCACCAAAATTCACACTCGGGAGCTTAGCTGCGACCCAGAGTCGCCTAAGTAAAAAACTCGCTCCGAGTGTGCACCAAAAGTCACACTCGGGGACTTAGCTGCGGCCCAGAGTCGCCTAAGTAAAAACTTGCTCCGAGTGTGCATCAAAAGTCACATTCGGAGACTTAGCTGCGACCCAGAGTCGCCTAAGTAAAAACTCGCTCCGAGTGTGCACCAAAAGTCACACTCGGGGACTTAGCTGCGGCCCAGAGTCGCCTAAGTAAAAAATCGCTCTGAGTGTGCACCAAAAGTCACACTCGGGGACTTAGCTGCGGCCCAGAGTCGCCTAAGTAAAAACTCGCTCCGAGTGTGCACCAAAAGTCACACTCGGAGACTTAGCTGCGAACCAGAGTCGCCCAAGTAAAGAGCTTCCTCCGAGTAGGCACTCGAGTTACACTCGGAGGCTTAGCTGAGTCGCCTAAACAAAAACCACGAGCCAAAATCGTGTCAAAAGAAAAAAAACTCTCAGCGAAAGAAGATCAGAAGATCCGGTTCTAATTCAAATTGAGTTCTACGATCAGTCGGGTCGGTGTGAATCAAGTTTATCCACACTGAGCCACGAATGTACCGGCCAATAGCAGTGGCCAAAGTTTAATACAAACTCCACTCGACATACCAAGGTAAATGCGCGTTCAACATAAAGTCAATCAAGCATCGCCGGGGCTGGCAGGCTCCACGAAGGTGTCGAGGTCGATTCCATCTGCAATCCGAGTGGCCGTGTCGAGGAAGGTCTCCATGAAGTCTTCAAATCGAAGCTTCTTGGTGTTGGCGACCTGCAACGTCTTCAGCTTGTCTTCACGGGCCTCCTTACAATGCACTCGGACCAGAGACAGCGCCACGTCCGTGCCACACCGAGCGGCAGACTTCTTCCATGTCTGCACTCTGCTTGGAACATCCTCCAGTCGAGTCATCAACCCCTCTATCTCATTCCGGGAGTCATCTTCAGGCCACAACTCTTTGTCAATTCGGCCGACAACTCCTCTCAGGCGACCAATCAAAGGACCCACCTTGTTAAGGCGGGAATTCAGTCGGAACATGTCCCGCTTAGCTTCATCACCGAGTGGAACATTCGGTTGCCCAAGCGACCGTTCAATTTCAGCGGTTTCGGCTTCAACGTCCCGACAGAAATCTGCAAAGAAAAGACAGGGAGAAAATAAGCGCGGAGTGAACTCCAAAGTCAAAAAGCACTCGGCAAGCAACTTACCACCAAGCAGTGCGACCATCTTTTTCGCCCAGTCGCCGACGTAGTTCTCCTGCGCTCTGCACCGAGTGTTCATTAACTTCAGCTGGCCCATCCATTCAGATCTCTCTTTCTTCAGTTTTTCTACCTCGGCTAGCAGTGGCTTGTTAGTCTCCCGAGATTCCTCCAAAGATTTTTCTCGTTCAACGAGAGCCTTCTTCATGCCAGCCAGATCATTCGCAGCTACCTCCAAGTCGGCAGCAAGTTGAGTCTTCTCAGCCTTCAGAGCATTATAGGCCAATCCCATTTCACAAGTCTTCTGTCAAAGAGACACAAAAGGAGGATCACCAGATTCAACAAGGAAAAAGTCTCGACAGATATGACAAAACAATCAAAACTGAAGATTCTTCAGACACAAAAGGGACTACACCCAGTGGGTTCACTAAGAGTGACCCCACTGGTATGAAGCTCGAACAGGTCGGTCCCATTGAGCTCCATAGCAAACCAACAACACTATGAGATTACTATTACTCGACCCGAGTAACACTACTCTCGGGGACTACACCCAGTGGGTGCACTCGGCGTGCCCCCACTGGTACCATTCGGGCAAATTAGCTCTGATCTGTAGAGATTATGGAAAATGCATATAAAGACAACTGCCGGTGCAAGCACTCGACAGAAGTCTCGGGGACTACACCCACTGGGTTCACTCGGAGTGAACCCACTGGAAAATCAACCTACTGTATCCATGTATCTCGCTGAAACCCCCAGTGGGCACCAAGAGGAATGTAAACACTTACTAGCGCACTTACTCGGATATCATCCCGAAGCTCCAAGCTCTTCTTGTACAGGGACGCAATGGAGTCATATGCTCCCTTGGCTTCGCCCACCATCATCTCCACTTGTACCATGGCTTCCTTGGCGGCCCCTACTTGATTTTCCGGGAGGCGTCGGGCATCATATTGAACAGTCGACGGACCCGGCGTGGCAGAAGGCGCCCTAGGTATCCCGAGCTCTGCTCCAGTCGGTTCCGCCGTGAAGGCCACCGTCTCAGTCGGCGGCACGCTCATGGCGGGGTTGGTAGCAGGTTGGATAACTCCAGGGACAGGTGCCAAAGCTGGTTCCGACCTCCTTTGGTCGTTGTCGTCCAGATGGATCACCTCCGAAGGAAGCCCGACTGAACAAAATAATAATACAGAAAAAGATCAAGATCAAAGACAGCACTCGCGAAATGGTAATACAGCTCTCGGAGTCGTGACAACGTACCTTGCTGGGACGTGGCGGCGTTATCAGTGTCCATGGGATCGTCACCCTGAAGCGGCAGAGAGGTGGCGGAGGTAGCAGCTCTGTTGAGTGAAATTCATTCGACGGGTAAACATGAATTCCCAAAAATAAGAGTCCAATCGGATACTCAAGGAAGATGGAAGAGCAAAGATACTTACACTGAGGCGACCGGAACAACGATCCTCATCTGGGGCAAAGCTTTCCGAGGTTTAGACCCGCTGGGTTTAGCCACCTTGGACGGCTGATCCACGAGCTCGGCAGAAGCACCCCTGGTTCTCTTCACACTCCGAGCACTCGGGGCCACGGGAGGAGCCGGCGGAACAGCGGGGTCATGACGATGCTTGGTTCGGTGTTCTGGTGGTGAGGGTGATGAGCTCTGCTCTTCACTCTCCTCCTCCTCCTCTTCTGTTTCCTCCTCCGTTTCCCTACTGTCAGAGACGTACTCGGCACTACCCGCGCTACCCTCCTTGCTGCCTTCTTCTTCCTCGACGGGATTCCCATTTGAGACTGCAGAATGCCAGTTCGTCCACTCCTGCACAAAACACAGTCGACAACGTCAGTCAGTGAGACAAGAAAAGCAATAAAACTGAGAAGTTTAAAAGCACTCGACAACATGTACTCACCTCATTCGGAGGAGGATTTTCGGCGCAGAAGGCTTTCACCCGCCGAGCCCCCACGAGGTTATCACATGTGCCCGTGATGCTGCGGACCCACCCACTCACGGTCTCCTTGCTCACGTCTTGTGACAGCCCGAGACCGACGTTCCAGAAGATTCCCCCTTTATTCCGTTTTCGTCGTGTGTTTAGTTTTTATTCGTTGCATCGTCATGTAGTTGCATCATCGCATCATGCATGGCATCATGTCATCTGTGTTTTATCGGTGTTGTTTGTTGCTTCGTGTTGTTGGGTGTTAGTGTTTCGTGAGTGGCGTCGTTTGTTGGCGCGATGAGAGAGGGAGCGTGAGAGGCACCGTTAAACCCCGTTGCACCGCCGACCTAAACCTTCTCCCCTCCTCTCCCCTCCTAAGTTGTTTTTGTGGTTTTGCTAAAGATTTCTAACTTCACCCCTCTTCCAAAATATTCATCTTTTTTTTAAAAGTCCTTTTATTAAACGTAGGGGCAACCCTTGGGTTTTAATTTTACTCTCCGGTTGTTTCATTTTAAAAACCCTCCCATTTTATTTTCTCTTTTAAAAAAGGCTTTTACTTATTCTTTGAATAAAGAGGTTTTAATTAATTCTTTCGAAAAGGGGTTATTTTTATCTTCTTGTTAAAAGAGCTTTATTTTAATTCTTTTTAAAAGGGTTGTGATTTTAATTCTTTTAAAAAGGTTTTTTTTTTTAATTTCTTTTAAGTAGGGTTTTATTTTAATTCGTAAAAGGGGTTTCATTTTATTGTTTAAAAATGCCCAAGCTACTTTAGAGTTGGGGTATAATTTTCAAAAGGGGTAAACATTTACTTTATTCCTTTCTTTGTGTTAAAAAGCCTTTCTTTAATTTTGAGTTCTGTTTTAAAAAGTGTTTAAAAAAAACATCTAGGGGAGGGCCCAGGCCAAGGCCCAGCCGGCCAAGGCCCAGGCCCCGCCTCGCCAGCCTGCCCTAGCCCCAGCGCCTCGCCCCCTCGTGCCTCTCTCCCGCAGCGCACCTCCTCCCTCGCCTCCTCTTCCCCGCGCCGCCAGCTGCTTCTCTGCGCGCCGCCGCCGGCCGCCTCGCACCTCCGCTTCGCCTCTGTCCCCGCCGCGCCGCGTGCTCCATCCCTGCAGCAGCTGGCCGCCGCGCCGCCTCACAGCGTCGCGCCCGTCTCCCGCGCGAGCCCCTTTCGGCGCCCGCCGCCGCCGCCTCCCCGCGTAGGAGCTCGCCGGCCCCAAGCCGCCACAGCTCCGCTGCCGGGGTTGTGCACCCGCCGTGCTTGCCTGCTCCCCGCCTCGCCTTCCTTGCTCTGTCCGCCTCCAGTCGCCGTCGCCGCCCGCCTCAGCTCCCCGCCGGTACCCTCGCCGGCGTCAGTCCGGGCAGCTCCGCCTCCCCGCGCGCCAAGCTTCGCCGTCGCCCTGGCCTCCCTCCTCCTCGCCATGGTGCCAAGCTGCCGCGAGCCCATGGCCGCGCCGGCTTGCTGTTCCCTGCCGCCGCGCCCTCTCGTCGGCGCCGCCCCGCCAGGGCCGCCTCCTCTCACCGGCCTCGCCCTCGCGAGCTCGCCCTGTCAGAGCCGGGCGCGTTCCCCGCGCCGCCTCCCCGAGATGTGCCGCATTGCTGTCGTTTGCTTGCTGTTGGTGTCGTGTGGTGTAGCCTCCTGCCTGCTGTTGCTGAGCATCTCGCTGCTGTGCCATGCTGTTGCTGTTGCTTGCCGCTGAGCTGCTGCCCTGCTTGCTGTCGCTGCTGCCGGCTGCAGCCCGTCGCTGTTGCTGTCCGCTGTTGTGTCGCTGCCATTTCTTGCTGTTGCTAGCATTGCCGGCGCCGTTTTGCCTGCTGCTGCTGACCCTGTTGATGTAGCTGCTGATTTTGTCCTGCTGCCGTTAGCCGCTGCTGCGTTTTTCTGTTGCCGGCTGATGCATGTTGCTGATGCGTTTGCCTGCTGTAGCTGCTGTTGTGGCTCGCCGCCGCTGCTTGCCGTATTGCTAGTTGTGGTCTGTTTTGCTGCTAGCCGAGGCTAGATAATGCTAGCTTGCTTGTTGCCGCCGAGCCTGTGCTCCTGTGTGCCTCGCTGATATTGCTGCTAGGTTGCTGTTGCCCGATTTGCTAGCTGCAGTTGTTTCTTGCTGCTGCTTGCTTGCGTAGCTAGTTGCTAGCCATGTGCTGCTAGGCTAGAAGCTGCCGCTGTCGATGCTTGCTAGTAGATGTTGCTTGCTAGTGCTAGTGCCGCTTTGCCGTTGTAGTTGCTGTCGTGTCGCGTGCGTCGCTGCGTGCATGATCACCGCCTTCGTGGGTCCTCGACAAGATTGCCAAGTACCACGACGCCCCGACGACCCCGGACATCCACGGAGTCGTGAACGACTACCGACGCCGAAGACCGTCTGCCGAAGCCGAGTGAATGACTACCGTCGACGAGACCGTGTACCACTACTTCAACTACTGGCGCGTGTACGACTACTTCCACGACGACCTTGATGTCCGCTTCGACCGAACCCCTCCGATTCGCACGCGTTGAAGGTATACCGAGGGGACATGTCGTGTACCGTGTGCTAGTGATGTACGGATGTGTGTGTTGTACAAGTCGAATGCGTGTATGCACCGTATTTATGCACCGTTTGTTTGCACCATTTATTTTCCGTGCACGTCGTCTTCCTTTCCGTCGAGCCCTCGACACATGGGAACCCGAGATACGGGATCACCCCACCTTTATTTACCGTTCCCGCACGCGTTCGTATACATTGGCACCGTTTTCTCCTCGAGTTATCGGGATAGGAACGTTGCCGTGGCATCATTTCCGATTTGCCGCCATGGTTTCCTCTCGCTCGCCATGGCATCACCATGCTTATTTCCTCCTTGTCGTGATGTTTGAACTCGCATGCATGACGCATTCATGACATATGTTTTTGTGTTGCTTGTTCTTGTGCCGTAGCTCCGTTCAAAGTACGACGTGCTGTCGACTAGGTTGTCATGTAGGTTCTTCGCTCACCCCTTGCCATGTTAATAACATTTAATATTGCCGTGATAATTAATGGGAGTTAATTAAATAGTTAAACGTGGAGTTTCGTCGATATGCAACCCGTGGCATATCGAGCTTCATTTAAGGTGTAGTGTATGTGTGAGGTGTTTTGCCGTGCCATCCCGTGCATCGATGACCTGTTCATGCATCATATTAGGGTATGCATCATGTCTTGCTTTTGTTGTGGTGAATACTTGTGTTGATGTTTGTTTCCGGTTTCCTCCGTCTCGATAGAGTTCCGCAAGCGTGTCGGAATGTGAGGACCCTTCGACTACGTCGGTTCGCTGACTTCACCGAGTTGTTCTTCTTCCAAGCGGGATCTCAGGCAAGATGATCATTTCCCCAGATACCATTACTATCATTGCCATGCTAGTTTTACCGTTTCTATCGATTATGTCTCGTTGCCTACCACATGTTAAATATCAGCCTCTCAACAATGCCATGATCACCTTCAACCTGTTCGACCTAGCAAACCACTGATTGGCTATGTTACTGCTTGCTTAACCCTGTTGATAGCGTTGCTAGTTGCAGGTGCAGTTGCTTCCATGCAAAGCATGGGTTCCTTGTTATATCACCATATATTAATGCTATTTAATTTAATGCACCTATATACTTGGTAAAAGGTGGAAGGCTCGGCCTTTCTAGCCTGGTGTTTTGTTCCACCTTTGCCCCCTTAGTTTCGGCTACCGGTGTTATGTTCCATAAACGAGCGCTCCTAACACGATCGGGGTTGTTATGGGGACCCCCTTGATAATTCGTTTTAGATTAAAGCTGGTATGGCAGGGCCCAACTTTGGTACTACTTTCGCCTAATAACTAATGAACTGCATAGGGAGTAATTAACCCGAGGAAATTTAATCAACCCCCGGGCCAGTGCTCCTCATGAGTGTTGGCCCCACCTGAGCGATGTCCGGCGCCCCTCTGGTCACCCGGAGGTTTAGCGATCCCGACGTCTAGCTCATCTGCCGTGTCCTGAGAACGAGGTACGCGACTCCTATCGGGATCGTCGACACGTCGGGCGGCCTTGCTGGATTAGTTTTACCTTTGACGAGATATCTTGTGCATCGGGATTCCGGTGATGCTTTGGGTAATCTCAGAGTTGAGGTTTTCCATTAGGGAATCCGACGAGATCGCGAGCTTCGTGATTGAGGATTTCTATGCGGCTTGTGGGAATTTTTGATGGACTAGTTGGAGCACCCCTGCAGGGTTAAATCTTTCAGAAAGCCGTGCCCGCGGTTATGTGGCAACGTGGATACTTTGTTTAACACTGGTTCTAGGTAACTTGAAGTTAACTTAATTAAAACATGCCAACTGTGTGCGTAACCGTGACTGTCTCTTTCGTGAGTTCCTTCTCCGATCGAGGACACGGTGGGGTTATGTCTGACGTAGGTAGGTGTTCAGGATCATTCTTTTGGTCATCTGTAGTTCACGTCCGCTATGCGTAGTTCTTCCCCCTCTTATTTCTGGTACTCGTAAGTTAGCCACCAAATATAAGCTTAGCCGCTGCTGCAACCTCACCACTTAACCATGCCTCACCCATTAAGCTTTGCTAGTCTTGATACCTTTGGAAATGAGATTGCTGAGTCCCCTGTGGCTCACACATTACTACAACACCAGTTGCAGGTACAGGTAAAGGTTACTCGACGTGAGCGCGTTGACTGTTCATTTGGAGTTGCTTCTTCTTCTTCTTCTTCATCGATCTAGGATGGGTTCCAGGCCGGCAGCCTGGGATAGCAAGGATGGACGTCGTTCTTCTTTTGTCGTTTGTTTTCGTCCGTAGATGGACCCTGCTCTTACTCCTGATGATTATGTAATGTGCTGATGTGCCTCTGATGTAGCTTGTGGCGAGTGTAAGCCAACCCTTCATATATCTCATCTTTTCAGTACATGTACTGGTAACGATATCCATTCTTGCGACACGACGAGATGCGCTTCTATCCCTGACGAGGCCCTCGTGCCAAATTGAGGATAGGGTCGCATCTTGGGTGTGACAAGTTGGTATCAGAGCAAGGACCGACCTAGGAGCCCCCTTGATTGATCGAACTTGGCCGAGTCGAGTCTAGTGAAAAACTATTTGAGTCTAGTTATATATCGGAGAGTAGGATTCTTTTTTCTCCTCTTCTATGCTCTGGTGAGGAATCTTGACGTAATAATTTATTCTACTCCTCTTCTCACTCAAAATTTTCTAGGATCACGCGGATATTCTTGAGATCTATATGATGCCGATGTGACGGAGTTCTGTCTTGGTGCCTCCTGTCTGACTTGATCTTCTTCCGGGGAGTTGAGCTCCAGGGGATTCTCGAGCACATTGTTATCATTCAGATTTCTTAGTATCTCAGGACGAAAGATGTTCGTAATTGCTTCAATACTAGTAGTGGCGAGATAACCCCGATGTCCCCAGTACTGGTGCAGATTGTTCGGGGGTACTGCCATACTTTGTATCGTTGTGATCACGAGGGTCTTTTTTAGATGAAGGTCCGAGATTCTGGTCGTGTGTTGACGGATGTGATACAAGTGACGGGTAGTATAGGAGTTGTGTGATGTTACTCCTTGTATCCGTGTACCAGATTGCATGACCAGATATTTCGGGAATTCATAGGTGGGAATTCAAGTAGTTGCTTATAGGACAATCTTCCAACAAATGCATGATGTTAGGTTGGGGTTCGACATCTAGTGGATTCGTTTGTTCACGGTCGACTTACAACAGTACACGTTGTGTCTTAAAGAGTCCTTGTAGCTTGCTACGACTCGGGGACGCTTCGTATGTCAGGTGCACTGCCTTGCACTTGGTGACTACTGTAAATCGTGCCCGTGCGATCCTGTCCACGAAAATATCGAACGGAAATCTTTCTCATGAGTTTGTTCTGTCTTGTTTCGTAAGCCACATCCCTTTGTTTTGTTGAATATGGTAATTCGTGTTGCTTCGTTGTCAAGTGGTGATTTCATATCTTTCCTAATCTGTGTTCTCATATTTTTATGTGAGAGTGCTAATCCTTTTGATCAATCAGTTGTCTTGTCAATTTTTGTCAACCGGAGTTGCCATATCAATTCTTTTTCAACCGGTGTGTTTCTCTCCAAGTGGATTCAATCCTCTCCAATTTTTGCAAGGTCATTCTCCCATTTTATTCCGGAGTTCATCTCTTCTAGCCCAAGTTGTCTTTGTTTTTCCCCACCCTCCCGCCCTTTTCTCAGTGATTCAATTTCCATCCAAGAGTTTCTTTTCATTATGCTTCCACTATGTGTTCTTTCTCTCTTATCCGGTGATTCGTTGTGAAGATTCTCAGGAGCTTCGTGTTCATCTTTGTTCATTCTTGTCATCTTTACCGGTGAATTTAATTCGGCTATCCGTGTTCATCATATCCTAATTATCCTTGTAATTCTTTTTCATGCTGGAGATTCTTTCAGGCTATCTTGGTTATTCATTCCCCTCTTTTCATCCGGAGTGTTGAAGGTATCTCGGAAGTTTCGTGTTTTCAATTCTTTTAATTCTTTTGAGGTGCTTAACCTCATCTAGTTTTCTTATACCGGTGCAATATCTCTCGTTCTACCAATGGGTTCAACGGTCATTTTTTTGAGTGGGCCCATAACCCACATGTTCTTTCCCAGGATCTTTCCTGGCTCTTTAATTTCTTTCCGGAGGTCCTTAATTCTTTTCAACTATGACGTAAGTAGGAATTTCATCGGTCATATTCTTTCTCCAAGTTCAATTTGGATTTGTTCTCGTCTTTGGCTCAATCTTTCATTCTTCATTATTCCGGAGTGTCTCAGTATTCTTGGTGTTCGTCATCATTCTCAGTTTGCAAATCTGAAGGAGTGTTTCGCTCGAATCTTGGTCCATTCTCTTGAAGATATCATCTCAGCTTGTGTTATCCTTTCAATTGTTTCCATTCATGAGAATCTGTTTCTTGCTATCCGATGCATTTCTGAATTGTTTTCTTTCTCGATCCTCCGAAGGTCATCACTTCAGAAGATTCGTCGTTCTCAGCTTTCAGCTTTCATCCTCAATTCTTCTCCATTGTGGCCTCTCCGTTCGTCTCTCGGTTATTCCGGGCTTTGTTCAAGTTTTTCTCTCACGTGGCTCATGAGCTCTTCATTCTCTTGTTTCTCCATTAATTCGTGGTGTTCCCATTCAATTGTGAATTCTTATCGGTGCTTCCTTCAATTAGGCCTCAAGTGGTGCTTATCTCTCTATCTCTTCAAGATTCTTTCAAGAGGAATAAGTTGTATGCTAGATCCATTGCTTGTCATCATTATGCTTGGTGAAGGATGAGCATAACATAATTCTTATTGTTCTTCCTTCTTCCAAGAGATTTCTATTCTTCTTCCGGAGTGGCTCTTGATATAAATTGTTTTCTCAAGTGCTTATCTTTCTTTTCCGAAGTTCCAAGTCTACCAGTATCTCTTGGTAGAGCTTCATCTATATCATTGCAAGGCCTTTAATCTTAGTCATTTCTACTTTGATATCTTTGCATCATTCTTTTGTATACGGAGGTCCTTCATGGTGCTTCATCAAGGTTTCAATTCATTCTCATGTGTTCTTCAAGATTCTTGTTGGAGTACCTCTAGTATCCTTTCTCTTGCATTCACATGTGCAATTGTTCTTCCTTTATCCTTTGAGGTGGTATTATAGCCTTCTTGTTAGTGTAGGAGCCTCGAAGAGATTTCCTTTCAAGAATGAGATAATTAAAACCACCAATTGTATGATCATGAGATATTTCAACCCATGATTCCTTCATTGAGCTATCTTGGTTTGGATTTCACCTAAAGATTTTCCTATGGATTGTGCTATCTTGATGCTTGTCATTAATCCCAGTTCTCAATGTATCCTCTCGGTGTAAGAAGTTTTCATATCCTTTGCTTTCATCTGTCCTTGTTCCTTTTTAGTGGTTGTTTGTCACCTCATATTTGTTGAGATGATGTTCATAAGCCCACTACTATCTTCTTCTTCGTTGTTGGTTTTCCAACTACTAAGTCTATTCTATGACCGGAGGCTCTTCAATTCTATTGTGATGATTGTTGTCATTCTTTTCTTCATTCTCTTCTTCTGTATGAGCTAGTTCATATTCTCTTGTTCCGGAGGCAGTGTGATATTGCTCTTTTGGGTCTATCTTGTTGTTCTAGCAAGATCATGGTCTTCCCTTGCTCTATTTAGTTGTTTGTTATGAATATTGTCTATTTCTTCTACCTTTTCGAATTTTTTGTCCCATTTTCCTACCGAAGTGCTGCCGAAATTTTCCGTGAATTCTGGCTTCTTTCTCATATCATTCCTCATCTCTCTGCAACCTTCAAGGATCGTTGGTTTCACTTGTTTGTCAAAGAAGCGACTAAGTTTTACCTTTTACTTTTCTCTTCCTCTCCCCCTTTCATTCTTGGATCTCGGGGCGAGATCTTCTTGTAGTGTGGGAGAGTTGTGACAGCCCGAGACCGACGTTCCAGAAGATTCCCCCTTTATTCCGTTTTCGTCGTGTGTTTAGTTTTTATTCGTTGCATCGTCATGTAGTTGCATCATCGCATCATGCATGGCATCATGTCATCTGTGTTTTATCGGTGTTGTTTGTTGCTTCGTGTTGTTGGGTGTTAGTGTTTCGTGAGTGGTGTCGTTTGTTGGCGCGATGAGAGAGGGAGCGTGAGAGGCACCGTTAAACCCCGTTGCACCGCCGACCTAAACCTTCTCCCCTCCTCTCCCCTCCTAAGTTGTTTTTGTGGTTTTGCTAAAGATTTCTAACTTCACCCCTCTTCCAAAATATTCGTCTTCTTTTTAAAAGTCCTTTTATTAAACGTAGGGGCAACCCTTGGGTTTTAATTTTACTCTCCGGTTGTTTCATTTTAAAAACCCTCCCATTTTATTTTCTCTTTTAAAAAAGGCTTTTACTTATTCTTTGAATAAAGAGGTTTTAATTAATTCTTTCGAAAAGGGGTTATTTTTATCTTCTTGTTAAAAGAGCTTTATTTTAATTCTTTTTAAAAGGGTTGTGATTTTAATTCTTTTAAAAAGGGTTTTGTTTTTTTTATTTCTTTTAAGTAGGGTTTTATTTTAATTCGTAAAAGGGGTTTCATTTTATTGTTTAAAAATGCCCAAGCTACTTTAGAGTTGGGGTATAATTTTCAAAAGGGGTAAAACATTTACTTTATTCTTTTCTTTGTGTTAAAAAGCCTTTCTTTAATTTTGAGTTCTGTTTTAAAAAGTGTTTAAAAAAAACATCTTGGGGAGGCCCAGGCCAAGGCCCAGCCGGCCAAGGCCCAGGCCCCGCCTCGCCAGCCTGCCCTAGCCCCAGCGCCTCGCCCCCTCGTGCCTCTCTCCCGCAGCGCACCTCCTTCCTCGCCTCCTCTTCCCCGCGCCGCCAGCTGCTCCTCTGCGCGCCGCCGCCGGCCGCCTCGCACCTCCGCTTCGCCTCTGTCCCCGCCGCGCCGCGTGCTCCATCCCTGCAGTAGCTGGTCGCCGCGCCGCCTCGCAGCGTCGCGCCCGTCTCCCGCGCGAGCCCCTTTCGGCGCCCGCCGCCGCCGCCTCCCCGCGTAGGAGCTTGCCGGCCCCAAGCCGCCACAGCTCCGCTGCCGGGGCTGTGCACCCGCCGTGCTCACCTGCTCCCCGCCTCGCCTTCCTTGCTCTGTCCGCCTCCAGTCGCCGTCGCCGCCGGCCTCAGCTCCCCGCCGGTACCCTCGCCGGCGTCAGTCCGGGCAGCTCCGCCTCCCCGCGCGCCAAGCTTCGCCGTCGCCCTGGCCTCCCTCCTCCTCGCCATGGTGCCAAGCTGCCGCGAGCCCATGGCCGCGCCGGCTTGCTGTTCCCTACCGCCGCGCCCTCTCGTCGGCGCCGCCCCGCCAGGGCCGCCTCCTCTCACCGGCCTCGCCCTCGCGAGCTCGCCCTGTCAGAGCCGGGCGCGTTCCCCGCGCCGCCTCCCCGAGATGTGCCGCGTTGCTGTCGTTTGCTTGCTGTTGGTGTCGTGTGGTGTAGCCTCCTGCCTGCTGTTGCTGAGCATCTCGCTGCTGTGCCATGCTGTTGCTGTTGCTTGCCGCTGAGCTGCTGCCCTGCTTGCTGTCGCTGCTGCCGGCTGCAGCCCGTCGCTGTTGCTGTCCGTTGTTGTGTCGCTGCCATTTCTTGCTGTTGCTAGCATTGCCGGCGCCGTTTTGCCTGCTGCTGCTGACCCTGTTGATGTAGCTGCTGATTTTGTCCTGCTGCCGTTAGCCGCTGCTGCGTTTTGCTGTTGCCGGCTGATGCATGTTGTTGATGCGTTTGTCTGCTGTAGCTGCTGTTGTGGCTCGCCGCCGCTGCTTGCCGTATTGCTAGTTGTGGTCTGTTTTGCTGCTAGCCGAGGCTAGATGATGCTAGCTTGCTTGTTGCCGCCGAGCCTAGATGATGCTAGCTTGCTTGTTGCCGCCGAGCCTGTGCTCCTGTGTGCCTCGCTGATATTGCTGCTAGGTTGCTGTTGCCCGATTTGCTAGCTGCAGTTGTTGCTTGCTGCTGCTTGCTTGCGTAGCTAGTTGCTAGCCGTGTGCTGCTAGGCTAGAAGCTGCCGCTGTCGATGCTTGCTAGTAGATGTTGCTTGCTAGTGCTAGTGCCGCTTTGCCGTTGTAGTTGCTGTCGTGTCGCGTGCGTCGCTGCATGCATGATCACCGCCTTCGTGGGTCCTCGACAAGATCGCCAAGTACCACGACGCCCCGACGACCCCGGACATCCACGGAGTCGTGAACGACTACCGACGCCGAAGACCGTCTGCCGAAGCCGAGTGAACGACTACCGTCGACGAGACCGTGTACCACTACTTCAACTACTGGCGCGTGTACGACTACTTCCACGACGACCATGATGTCCGCTTCGACCGAACCCCTCCGATTCGCACGCGTCGAAGGTATACCGAGGGGACATGTCGTGTACCGTGTGCTAGTGATGTACAGATGTGTGTGTTGTACAAGTCGAATGCGTGTATGCACCGTATTTATGCACCGTTTGTTTGCACCGTTTATTTTCCGTGCACGTCGTCTTCCTTTCCGTCGAGCCCTCGACACATGGGAACCCGAGATACGGGATCACCCCACCTTTATTTACCGTTCCCGCACGCGTTCGTATACGTTGGCACCGTTTTCTCCTCGAGTTATCGGGATAGGAACGTTGCCGTGGCATCGTTTCCGATTTGCCGCCATGGTTTCCTCTCGCTCGCCATGGCATCACCATGCTTATTTCCTCCTTGTCGTGATGTTTGAACTCACATGCATGACGCATTCATGACATATGTTTTTGTGTTGCTTGTTCTTGTGCCGTAGCTCCGTTCAAAGTCCGACGTGCTGTCGACTAGGTTGTCATGT
The DNA here is from genome assembly GCF_904849725.1 of Hordeum vulgare subsp. vulgare. Taxonomy (NCBI): domain Eukaryota; kingdom Viridiplantae; phylum Streptophyta; class Magnoliopsida; order Poales; family Poaceae; genus Hordeum; species Hordeum vulgare. Next base: position 430,753,351 of record NC_058522.1, on the reverse strand, counting down.
AGGTTCTTCGCTCACCCCTTGCCATGTTAATAACATTTAATATTGCCGTGATAATTAACGGGAGTTAATTAAATAGTTAAACGTGGAGTTTCGTCGATATGCAACCCGTGGCATATCGAGCTTCATTTAAAGTGTAGTGTATGTGTGAGGTGTTTTGCCGTGCCATCCCGTGCATCGATGACCTGTTCATGCATCATATTAGGGTATGCATCATGTCTTGCTTTTGTTGTGGTGAATACTTGTGTTGATGTTTGTTTCCGGTTTCCTCCGTCTCGATAGAGTTCCGCAAGCGTGTCGGAATGTGAGGACCGTTCGACTACGTCGGTTCGCTGACTTCACCGAGTTGTTCTTCTTCCAAGCGGGATCTCAGGCAAGATGATCATTTCCCCAGATACCATTACTATCATTGCCATGCTAGTTTTACCGTTTCTATCGATTATGTCTCGTTGCCTACCACATGTTAAATATCAGCCTCTCAACAATGCCATGATCACCTTCAACCTGTTCGACCTAGCAAACCACTGATTGGCTATGTTACTGCTTGCTTAACCCTGTTGATAGCGTTGCTAGTTGCAGGTGCAGTTTCTTCCATGCAAAGCATGGGTTCCTTGTTATATCACCATATATTAATGCTATTTAATTTAATGCACCTATATACTTGGTAAAAGGTGGAAGGCTCGGCCTTTCTAGCCTGGTGTTTTGTTCCACCTTTGCCCCCTTAGTTTCGGCTACCGGTGTTATGTTCCATAAACGAGCGCTCCTAACACGATCGGGGTTGTTATGGGGACCCCCTTGATAATTCGTTTTAGATTAAAGCTGGTCTGGCAGGGCCCAACTTTGGTACTACTTTCGCCTAATAACTAATGAACTGCATAGGGAGTAATTAACCCGAGGAAATTTAATCAACCCCCGGGCCAGTGCTCCTCATGAGTGTTGGCCCCACCTGAGCGATGTCCGGCGCCCCTCTGGTCACCCTGAGGTTTAGCGATCCCGACGTCTAGCTCATCCGCCGTGTCCTGAGAACGAGGTACGCGACTCCTATCGGGATCGTCGACACGTCGGGCGGCCTTGCTGGATTAGTTTTACCTTTGACGAGATATCTTGTGCATCGGGATTCCGGTGATGCTTTGGGTAATCTCAGAGTTGAGGTTTTCCATTAGGGAATCCGACGAGATCGCGAGCTTCGTGATTGAGGATTTCTATGCGGCTTGTGGGAATTTGTGATGGACTAGTTGGAGCACCCCTGCAGGGTTAAATCTTTCAGAAAGCCGTGCCCGCGGTTATGTGGCAACGTGGATACTTTGTTTAACACTGGTTCTAGGTAACTTGAAGTTAACTTAATTAAAACATGCCAACTGTGTGCGTAACCGTGACTGTCTCTTTCGTGAGTTCCTTCTCCGATCGAGGACACGGTGGGGTTATGTCTAACGTAGGTAGGTGTTCAGGATCATTCTTTTGGTCATCTGTAGTTCACGTCCGCTATGCGTAGTTCTTCCCCCTCTTATTTCTGGTACTCGTAAGTTAGCCACCAAATATAAGCTTAGCCGCTGCTGCAACCTCACCACTTAACCATGCCTCACCCATTAAGCTTTGCTAGTCTTGATACCTTTGGAAATGAGATTGCTGAGTCCCCTGTGGCTCACAGATTACTACAACACCAGTTGCAGGTACATGTAAAGGTTACTCGACGTGAGCGCGTTGACTGTTCATTTGGAGTTGCTTCTTCTTCTTCTTCTTCTTCATCGATCTAGGATGGGTTCCAGGCCGGCAGCCTGGGATAGCAAGGATGGACGTCGTTCTTCTTTTGTCGTTTGTTTTCGTCCGTAGACGGACCCTGCTCTTACTCCTGATGATTATGTAATGTGCTGATGTGCCTCTGATGTAGCTTGTGGCGAGTGTAAGCCAACCCTTCATATATCTCATCTTTTCAGTACATGTACTTGTAACGATATCCATTCTTGCAACACGACGAGATGCGCTTCTATCCCTGACGAGGCCCTCGTGCCAAATTGAGGATAGGGTCGCATCTTGGGTGTGACACGTCTTCAGGATGGGACCGAGTGGTATCCGAAGGCCCCATGTAATGCCACATTGCGTGGTCTCGGGCCTGGAGCGGCTGGATGCGTCGACCCAGAAAAGTCTCCAATAGGTCCATGCCGGTGACTCCCTTCCGGACGACGGCTATCAGCGCGTCGACCAAAGGCTGGATCTGAGTTCTTTCTCCCTTAGAGAGCGCTAGCTTCCTGGGAGGGCCCGGACGGTCTAAACTGAAGGGTGGTAACCCACTCGAAGCATTCGGGCAGGCAATGTCCTAGCAATAGAACCAGGACGATTGCCAGTTCCTAACCGACTCGGATAGCTGAAGGGAGGGATAACTACTTTTCGTTTTCTTCTGAAATCCTAAACCCCCGCAGAGCTGGAGGATGTGTGTCTTATCATCAGACTGGCTAAGCTTCTTAACAGTTTGAGATCTAGCAGAGAAAACATATTTGAAGAGCCCCCAGTGGGGAGGACATCCTATGAAGCACTCGCAGAGGGTGATGAATGCGGAAAGATGAGCTATCGCATTCGGTGGAAAGTGATGGAGCTGCGCCCCAAAGTAATTCATGATACCTCGGAAGAAAGGATGGGGAGGCAGGGAGAAACCTCTGGCCACGTGGCTGAGCAGCAGAACGCGCTCCCCCTCCTTCGGCGCTGGCTCCATCTCTCCTTCCGGTAGCCTCCAAGACTTGTTGACGACCATGCCGTGCTCCACCAGCTCCACCACGTCGTTCTCCCTCACCGTGGAGGGGAGGAAGTCCCCTTGGATCCAGCCCGCCGACAACGCCCGCTGCCGCTGCTGAGTGGAGGCCGCCCCCTTCTTCTTCTTCTTCTTCTTCTTCGCCTCAAGCTTGCTGGTCTGCCCCTTCGTCATGGCGAGGGCGACGGATCCGCAGAGGAGGAGGGGAAGGAGGTGGCTTGAGGTGTGCAGGGAGTTGCGCGGGGGGGGGGGGGGAGATCAATTGGAGGAGGACGAGCAGCGCAACAGGAAGGTCCGCTGGGAAGGCTTTAATAGGCCTCCGACTGAGTCACCTATAGGTGGGCCCAAGATCTTATCCTCCCAACCGGCTACTGCAAGATTAGTGGAGAAGATCGCGGCACGGTAATCGAGGAGGCGAAATCTACTCTATGGCGATGTCCTCATCCCCGCTGAGCGCGCGGCAACCGAAATTTGAGGATCCCGGAAAATCCGGCGCTGTCAGTATGACCGGTCACATCGAAAGATTCCGCGGAAGAAATCGGTCCCTCATGGTTCGTTTCGCTTGCATATACACTCGGATCACTAGCCGCAAAGATAAAATGGATCGAGGCAGACAACGCTAAGATAATCTCAATACCAGTCGGCTCCAAACTCCGGACATCACTTCATCGTTCCAACCCCGATCCATTCGGGGACTAATGATGGGGTTATAGACCCAGGGTAGGGTCATAGGTCTGCCCTATAGGTCCTACCCAAGGACTACCCTTCATAGAGGACAAGGCCCTTAGACAGTTCCGACTGAACTAAGGACGCCCCCATCATCGAGTCGGCGACGGTCCACTCGGAGCATATCTAACGTACCGACTGTAATCCTTTCTGTACGTCGTAACCTCCCAGGAGGGCAACTGTCATACGTTTTCATACACCATAACTAGCATTTAAGGCTTACGTTACCAGTAACGCTAGCCTTTACTCGCTACTACTCCACCCCTGTCCGCCGGGCCATTATGAAGGGCAGCGCACTCTATATAAGCCGCCCTTCACCACTGGTACAGGGGTTGGCACTTGCTGTAATCCCTTAATACACTCGACAAAAAGCTCCCAAGAGCACTAAGACGTAGGGCTTTTACCTCCACCGTAGAGGGGCCTGAACTCATACATCTTCGCCGTAGATAAGGCTCTGCCCATATACTTTCGTACCCCGTACTTCTACTGTCAGACTTATACCCACGACTTCGTCCATGTATTCAAAATGAGTCTTTTTTTCAAAGCTCTTGTCAGAAGAAACACGAATATATGAACGAAATTTAATTTAGACTTTCTGATCAAAAGATACAAAAGATTGAAAATTGAAACCCAAAAGAAAATGTGGTGTCCTGCATCACTACAACTATACACTAATGGAAAAACAGGGCTTTTGTTCTAGCCAATAGTCCTGGACGCGTAACGAATCGGAACTAATGTGGTCATTAATTTCAGTTTGAACGGCTAGGAGCGAACGGGGGGGGGGGGGGGGGGGGGCACGGCTATCTTTAGTCCCGGTTGGAGACATCAACCGATACTAAAAGGGTTGCGGCAAGCGCAATACCCTATAGTTCTAGTTGGTGTCTTCAACCGGGACTAAAGGTCTGTCTTCAGTCCCCCTTTTAGGCCCCTTGCATGCCACAAATGCCCTCTTTATGGAACGCTTTGGGAGAGGGTGAAAAGGCACCCCGACAAGCATGCAATGGTAGACACAAGGCTTTCCTTCTAGCCAATAGTACGGGTCGCGTAAAGAATCAGAATTAATGTAAACATTAGTCCCGGTTCGAACGATTAGGAGCGGACCCCCCGGGGGGGGGGCACGGTCATCTTTAGTTCCGGGTCAAATGAGACCTTTAGTCTCGGTTGGTATCCCCAATCGGGACTAAAGGGGTTACGGCAGGCGCGATACCCTTTAGTCCCGGTTGGTATCCCCAATCGGGACTAAATGTGTGTCTTCAGTCCCGGTTGCATATTGCCGATGTCGTCGATCTACACAAGATCCTACGGTTGCGAGTTCATTCGCCAAACCACCTATGAGTCAGGCAGAATTTTAGAAAAACTTGAAGTCGTAAACAATATTCATAATTTTATTTTATTACGATAAATTGTGCCGAGTTTCATTCATATATATTAGCTCTTTCATTAAATTAGATCGAACGGATGAGGATGTGTTGGAAATATGCCCTAGAGGCAATGATAAATATTAATAATTATATTTCCTGTTACAAGATAATCGTTTATTATCCATGCTATAATTGCATTGAATGAAAATATAGATACATGTGTGGATACATAGACAAAAAAATGTCCCTAGCAAGCCTCTAATTGGCTAGCCAATTGATCAATGATAGTCAAGGTTTTCAAGCTATGTGCAAATGTTGTCACTTGATAACTGAATCACATCATTAGAAGAATCATGTGATGGACTAGACCCAAACTATAAACGTAGCATATTGATCGTGTCATTTTATTGCTATTGTTTTCTGCGTGTCAAGTATTTATTCCTATGACCATGAGATCATATAACTCACTGGCACCGGAGGAATACCATGTGTGTATCAAACGTCGCAACGTAACTGGGTGACTATAAAGGTGCTCTACAGGTGTCTCCGAAGGTGTCCGTTGAGTTAGTATGGATCAAGACTGGGATTTGTCACTCCGTGTGACGAAGAGGTATCTCGGGGGCCACTCGGTAATACAATATCAAACACAAGCCTTGCAAGCAAAGTGACTAAGTGTAAATCACAGGATCTTGTATTACGCAACGAGTAAAGAGACTTACCAGTAACGAGATTGAAATAGGTATGCGGATACCGACGATCGAATCTCGGACAAGTAACATACCGAAGGACAAAGGGAATAACATACGGGATTATATGAATCCTTGACACTAAGGTTCAACCGATAAGATCTTCGGAGAATATGTAGGATCTAATATGGGCATCCAGGTCCCGCTATTGGATATTGACCGCGGAGTGTCTCGGGTCATGTCTACATAGTTCTCGAACCCGCAGGGTGTGCACACTTAAGGTTCGATGATGTTTTTAGTATAGTTGAGTTATATGTGTAGTTACCAAATGTTGTTCGGAGTCTCGGATGAGATCACGGACGTCACGAGGGTTTCCGGAATGGTCCCGAAACGAAGATTGATATATAGGATGGTTTCATTTGGTCATTGAAAAGTTTCGGGCGTTACCGACAGTGTACCGGGAGTGGCGAATGGGTTCCGGGTGTTTACCTGGAGGGGCCCACCCATCCGGGAGTGAGCCCAAGGCCCTAGGGTGACACACCAAGTCCTTAGTGGGCTGGTGGAGTCAGCCCAAGAGGGCTATGGCGCCACATGTAAAAAATATCAAAGGAAAATAAGAAAAAAAAGGAAAGAGGAAGGTGGGAAGGAAGAGGGGGACTCCTCCTTCCCAAATCGAATTGGAGGATGAGTCCTCCTCCTCCCTGGCGGCCGGCGCAGCCTTGGGGCTCTTGTGCCCCAAGTCTAGCCCCTCCCCTCCTCCTATATATATTGGTGGTTTAGGACTTTTTGAGACACAACTTTGCCACGTGGAACTCAAGCCTATTCCACATAGTTTTACCTCTAGATCGGATTACTGCGGAGTTCGGGCGGAGCCCTGCAGGAGTAGATCATCACCACCACCGGAGCGCCATCACGCTGTCGGAGAACTCATCTACTTCTCCATCTTGCTTGCTGGATCAAGAAGGGCGAGATCATCGTTGAGCTGTACGTGTGTTGAACGCGGAGGTGTCGTCCGTTCGGCGCTAGATCGGAACCGTTCATGGGACGGATCGTGGACGACGGTGATTTGAATCACGAAGCCGTACCACTACATCAACCGCGTTTCTTAACGCTTCCCGCTGAGCGATCTACAAGGGTACGTAGATCTAATCTCCTCTCGTAGATGGACATCACCATGATAGGTCTTCGTATGCGTATTTTTTTTGTTTCCCATGCAACGTTCCCCAACAGGACAAAATCCTACCACGAACTCCTATCAAAGGATCGCGTATGAGCAATTCAAGAGGAATTGGCAGAATTCTTACTTGAAGAGGTCATATCTAAAACCGAAGAATACCATCGGGAATTGGTAGAGAATTTTGGTAATTAGATATTAGGGATCATAAGAGATATTATGTTGTATATATGCATGAACGTATACTATATGTAGTAGCGTATAATATATATACGAAAACGTGTGGTTCGACCAAGCACGGAGAAAGAGGTCACTTCTATATATTCATGACGATGTTGTGTAATGGTTCCTTCATTGCTATATATATGTAGTAGCGTCGAGTTGAATGGAATACATAAAATAAAAATAAAAACACTAAATGAAAACGAATTGAATGGTAAACACAAAAAGAAAAGGAAAACACAAAATAAAACACGGCCACTCCAAAACCCTTCCTTTCAAAAAAAACTAAACCCTAGTGCTTGGCAGCGGCTGACACATGGCAGCCTATAGTCCCGCTTGGAGTTACCAACCGGGACTAAAGGTCCTCCTGTCTGGGCATTCCACAGTGGCCACGTGGAGCCCCTTGAGTCCCGGTTCGCAACACAACTGAGACTAATAGGGACGGGGAGCCTTTAGTCCTGATTCCTTAGCCCTGGTTGCACAACTGGGACTAAAGGCCCTTACGAATAGGTACTAAAGCCCCCTTTCCCACTAGTGATGAGAGGAGAGGAGAGAGAGAGAGAGGCAATAGGGTAGTAGCAAACAGTGGACAGTGCGGATAAACCCTAAACCCTCTCCTACTTTTGTCCCATAGGGACAACATGGGCGGCGACTGTCAACCTTTTTTAGCCGCCCGTCACCGCACTTCCCTGCCTTCACTGTAGCCTAGAAAGCTGGCGGGAAGCCCGTGGTGCTCCCGAGGATGGCGACGATGAGGTGTTCATCTATTCGGTGGCTCGTCGCGTTGCATGGACTAGGAGCGAGTGGGAGGTGTTGCCCAGGCCAAGAACGGTTAGGCACGCGACGTGTGCTATGGCCCCACGAGTGTGCTCGGCACTGCTCGCGTCGGTTTGTGCTTGAGTGGGCCACATATGGAGCCAAGGTGGGTCAGAGTGGGTGCGATGATGGACTTCTAGTGGAGTTGGTAGTCGACCGCAATTGCTAGATTAGCAGGTTTCGCATGGAGGAGGTTATGTGGCATTACAGTTGTGCCTATGGTGGGGATGCGACCGGTGGAGTGGCGGGGTTGGTGTCGGTGTCAAAACTGGCGAATCTCGGGTAGGGGGTCCCGAACTGTGGATCTTGATGTTCGACACATGGACATCGAATGATACGGCACCGATAGCTGCCGGATCAGTACCCCGTGCACCACCGTGCTGAAGTGCGAAGCATCTCGAGCGGGGCAGAGCGTCGGTGACCAATGCGCGTCCTGCAGCCATGCCAAGTCGTCGGCGACGAAGCTGAGGGAACCGAAGAGGATCTCGCCGCCAAGTGTCATCATGATGACGGAAAGAATTGAAATTCCAGGTGCGTCGGATTTTGCTAAACGCGCAGCCCCGAGGTGGGCGACAACTGTCGCGGGAGTGATCGTAATAATAGTACTAGGGGTACGAATGAGGGGCGAAGCCTAGCTACGTCGCAGTGGTTGCACTCGGATGTACGAGTTCGAGCCCCACTCGGAAGTGGTAAAGACCCTACGTCTCGAGTCCGGAGGCTAGTGTTTGCTTATGGGGTGTGAGATTACAAATGCTCAACCCTTGTCCAGGAGCCTGGGTACGTCTTGTATAGAGGGAGCCACGACCAGACTAGCGTTATTACAATGGTGAGTTAATGCTAATAACTACGGAAGTTACTAGTAACAGTAGCTCTAACTGTGGCGTTACTGGTAACATTGGTCTTTAGTGCACTTGATGTGGTAGTTTAAGTCTATGGCCGTTGCAGCCCCTTCCTCATCCACACTTGCTGTAGTTCGGGTGTCTGGGCACGTCCGACTGATCGAAGATAGTCCGAGTGACCTCGTGCACCTGATGAGAATCTGTCTGCCCGAATGAGATTCAGACTGCACCGGTAGCTATGAGACATCAACGTTCATGTGGGTCCTTAGAGCAACTCCAATGGGGCGACCCATTTCGTCCGCCGCCGTCCGTTTCGTTCGACGCGGACAAAAATGATGGCACAACGCATCGACCCATTGCCAAAACGCGTTCACGCTGACTCATTTTCGGCCCAAATTTGGGACTAAAATGCGTCGGCGCGGACGCGCGCGCCCCCTCGGTGTCCGCCCCCAACCACCGCGGTCAACATAATTTATGACGACCGCCATCCTCGGGCCCATGCGTCAGCGACCATGGTTGGTCTTTTTTAATCCGAGCGTGCGGCGGGGTTCGACCATCTGCTTTCAGAACCCTCCTCCGTCCTCATCTCGCCACCCCTCTGTTTCCTCGTCGACGACCCAACAACCATGGACAACGGTGACAACCTCGTCGTCTATGCCCGCGCAATGCTTCCAGAAGAGGTCGCCTACCCGCAGGTTAAGAGGGCGATGCACCAGGCGCACAAGCGCACCCATGGTACGCCTGGCTTCTTCCAGAACACCCTCGTCGTCCACCCCCGCGTGCTTCTTCCAGAACACCCTCAAACCAGCAGCCATGGACAACGGCGACAACCTCGTCGTCTATGCCCGCGCGATGCTTCCAGAAGAGGTCGCCTACCTGCAGGCTAAGAGGGCGATGCACCAGGCGCACGAGCGCGCCCATGGTACGCCTGGCTTCTTTCAGAACACCCTCGTCGTCCACCCCCGCGTGCTTCTTCCAGAACACCCTCAAACCAACAGCCATGGACAACGGCGTAAGATGGTGCTGCGCCTGGCGAACGAGCGCGCCCGTGCTGTGCCACCGCCGACACCAGCACTACCCGCGCCGGCACAGCTCGCCCCCACTCTGGCACAGTCCGACCTCGCCCCCGCTCCAGCACAACCCGACCTCGCCGCCGCCGAGGACGCCTAGGTTTTTTTCCATTAATAATGTAACGTGTGGACTCTCGTCGGCCTTCGTGACCGGCTTTTTTAATATTTAATTATGCGTGTTTGGTGCAAGCCGGTAAAAATGGATCGAGCCAGCGTAGGGCGCATGCGCCGACCCAAACGTCGAAGCGGATGTTCGTGTCCGTCCGACCGACCCAAACGGACAAAAAACGAACAAAATCGTCATCCGTTTGGGTCGATCCATTGGATTCGCCCTTACGTGGGCCCTGAAATTCAGGTTCATGGCATTACCCCTAATGTACAACCGCATCACAGCATCTAGTGACAATCAGAAAACTAAATGTCTGGTTTTGAAGTCCTATTTCCGTTGGGGACATGAATATCCAATGAGAAACTTCTTCCCCTACAGAAGCTTACTTTATTTGGTACTAGCAAAAAGGCCCGAGCCTTACAACGGGAGAAATTTTTTTTTCATAATATTCAATGATCATGATCACATTTTGCTGCATCACCGAGATACACCATCATTCTCAATTCCGTGAAATCTATATCTAATAATAAAGCGGCTATTGCTTCCGTCGGAAAACCCACCACGGTATTTTTTATAAAAAAGCCTCTGTAATTTTTGTTATTTAACCCGCGCTCCATCATTTATCTGCAACGCAAAAGGAAAAAACGACTCGCTCCAAAAATTATACCCGTACGCATCGCCTACTCCCGTCGACCCTGGGCCACCCTGGCCCATGCCCAGGCCGCCGCCGCGGCCGACCTCAACCGCCATCGCTGCCGATCTCAACCCACCCGCCTCCGCGGCTGTATCTCTCCCCGCTCACTTTCCCCGTTGCGGCGCTCGAGCGCATCGCGTCGACCCTGGTCCACCCTGGCCTGTGCCTAGGCCGCTGACACACCACTCGCCGCCGCGGCCGACCTCAACCACCACCGCTGTCGATCTCAACCCCACCCGCCTTTGCGGTCGTACCTCTGCCCCGCTTGCTGCCCCCGTTTCGGCGCTCGAGCACAGCTTCTAGATCAAATCAATGCGACAGCTACGACGACTTGGGATGATGCATCTGCTCGATGCAGAACAGTGGCGGCTCGCGGATAAGGCGCGGCGGAGCGAAGTACTTGCACGTGGAGGCGGGCCTCCATGGCTCATACGGGGAACTCCGAGGTTATGGCGCGACAACGGCGACTCCTTGTGGCCAGATAGAGGCGTCTAACCCTTGCTCCCCTCATCGTATCCCCTCCTCCGACAGGAACTCATCATCTGGTGAGATCCCCTCCCCATGCCTCCAACCGTGTGCCAAACACCGGCAAGAAATTTTGTTTTGTGAGAATTTGTTTGCTGATGAATGAATGTATTGAATTTAAGATTGCATTGTTGTAGAGAGAGAGGATGAAACACCATCTTCAGTTTGTCATCTGATCCCACATTCTCTATCCCATGAGTGAAATAAGATAACACTCCATTGATCAATTCACGTAGCCTCTTTATTTTACTTTGCTTGTCCCGCTTAATTTCTCATCATGGTGGAATTAATAATGGACGGGTTGATTTCTCAACAAAATAGGATAGGACTGACTACATTAATTAGTTAGCTCATTATTTTAATAAATCAAAATAATTATAAAAATATTAAAAGCGTGTGGTATTTTTTTCTCCCGTTGCAACGCACGGGCCCTTTTGCTAGTCAAGAATATTTTTTAAACTCTTGAACATATTTAAAATCGTGAATATTTTTCAAATACATGAACAATTTTACAATCTTTTGATATTTTTTAAATTCAAGAACATTTTTGTTATTTGCAAACAACTTTTTAGTTGTGAATATTTTTTTAACACTTTTCCTCCATACCACCTCTAGCGTGTCTACCTTTGGAAACATTAAGCATGACATCTTCTTTTGCGTGTCAATTTTCTTTCGGTAATCTCCCCCATAATCATCCCATAAGTTTTCTTTCTATGAAGAAACGGATTAACTCCATACATAATTTATGGGCTGCTTATATTGATATCAAGTGATAAAGGTACATAAGTTGATGGTATTCTGTGAAAGGGAGCGAGGTGGGACAATACAATACATATATGCATTTTAATTACATAACAAATACGGAGTAGTAAAAGTGAGGGATGAAAAAAACTGAGGCAACCAGGGATTGAACCTGTCTCGTAGTTTAATAGCCGCATGATAAAAATATTGATTTTAAACAAAAAACGAAAAGAGGTGGAAGATGGGACTCAAACTCAGGTGCTCAGGCTAGCTTACAAAGAGAGAAACCACCCTGCTACTTGCTTGGCCATGTTAGAAAAGGCTCGCAAGGGATAACATAAATTAGACCGTGAACTGCGAATACGACGGACTACAGAAGCATTCGGTGTTTTATTATTAGGGAGAGATTAAAGTCGTACGATGGGACCTCCGTGAAAAGGTGACAAACGACCGGCTGGAAGCCTGCCTCCACAGAATGAAAATACACGGGAAATGGAAAGGAGAGCGCTGTCTCTTTCCCGAAATGGACAGCTCGTGGTCAGTCCATGGTCATGGTGGTCAGTCCACCGTACCGGGTATTTTTCTCACCGCCGTCCGAGCAACTCCCCCCCCGCGACCCATCAGAGAAGTCTGCCAGGTCCACACGTACACGAACCCGACATTGAGCGGCAGTCTCTTCGTAATTGCATTATGCTAACCACTTGTGCCTGTGCGATCTTCCGTCAGGATCTCTTCACCTGCTACGAGTCTACCAATCAGGTCCCGAGTCAGTCAAGTCGCCCAGAAAGATTAGTCTTTGCTAGCCCGTGCTTCCTCCGTGTGGTTTGCTGCTAGTCGCGATGAAATTCAGACTGGACAGGCGCACGCCGCGCACCGCGCCGATCGATGTCCCCCGTTTTTTACCCACGATTTCGCATCACGGTCGGATCGTGTCACCAGTTGCACTGCATAATGTCAACTTTCAAGAAGTTCTGTTGCCATGGGTAAGCATCCAGAGATTTATCTGATGGTGCACTGAGAGTCTGAGATACGGAGTACTCCCTCAGTTTCTAAATATATATATTTTTTAAAGCTTTCATTGTTAACATTACATATAAATAAATGTATATAAACATATTTTAAAATATATATTCAGTTATTTTATTTCGTGTGTAATCCGTCGTAAAATCTTAAAAAAAATTATATTTAGAACCGGAAAAAGTACTAGATATGATGCATGGGCATAGATATTTAGAACCGTAAGAAGTGGCAGCACGGATGCTTGAGCCGGGGAGATGTTTTGAGTAAAACGTGTGCTAGTGGGTGTGGAGCAGAGTCTGAACCGTGATGGCCTAATCTATCGTTTTCATGGACGATTCCTATTGCCTTCTACAGAGAGCCTCACTCCCTTTGGCCATCTGTGTCAGATATTTCTCTATTTTGCCCCACGCTTCCTTGTCTGCTGTGCGTGCTCACTGACAGAGACGCGTAGTAGCCTATCTCATAATCAAACATCTGTAATCTGTTGGACCGTTCATAGACCATTCTTTAACAACAATATGCACACACACTTACCTCTGTGTCTCCATGAAATGGAAATTAACAGTTGAGTCTGATCGAGCAAGAAACATGCTGCATTCTTGAAATACATAGAATTCAGAACTGGTACATATCTGAATAAATAAAATAGCCTATCTCATTACTATTTTCAAGAAAGGCGTATTTCATTATTGATTCAGAATGAAGAATCAAACCGATACAAACACAATAAATATGCATCCAATCTCTGCTTAGCTAGATTATTATTTTTTGGCGGCTAGCTAGATTGAACTAAGCCAACACCGACACATACTCACACACAAAAGTAAATTCGCTGGCAAATAGCAAAGTCATGTAAGATCAAAGTTATGCTTCAGTGAGGAAAAAAGACCTCGATGGGATCGAAACTGCAATCGACAAACTATAACAACAATCATATCTACATCAACCATATCTTCACAACACAAATAAAACGAGATTCTTCAACAACACTACCTTTAGCAAGGGAACGACGCTCAAGCGTCACCATCACCGGATCCAAGCCCCAAAGGTTAGGTTCTAGATTTTCATCCTGAAAAACAAGTTTGAACATATGCGAGCAATGCGTTCAATGAAATAACGATGTAGAATAATTGTTATTGTCGGGTATAACCAACTCGAGTCGGGCCTAAATTCTTACCTCGAAACTCAAGACCAAGTACTCAAAAAGCACCAACACACTGAAGTACATTATAGTACAAGACAAAGAGAGAAAATAAATTTGTACATGAGTTAATTTATTTTAGCCTGTAAATTGCAACCTAACACATGCATGCTTAGCAGCTAAAACCACATTAGTCATGGTCTGAACCCACACAAAATGCGACGTCAGCATCGATGTCCTTGTCAGGTAAATTTTCCAAAATCATCTTTCAATTTTCGTGCTATCCCATAAAGTCATACTTCTACTTCGCATCATTGCAGACAAACGAGGTAAACTAAGACCAACTGCAACTCACAACATCAAACGGAGGTTTGTTGTTTTGGATTTTGTCCGTTTAGGTAGGCCAATGAGGCGGTGTCCGACTATTTTTTAGATGTGTCGGTCGTGCGTTCAACACATGGCCACATCTAATCTGTCTCGGTCGAGGAAAAGTCCTGGGACTATGCGAATAATCTAAAATAAATCAAACATTGCAAGTAGTTTTACAAACAAAATAGTTTGATGTTCAACTAAAAACACAATCAAATAGTTGTACAACTCAATCGAAATTGTTTTGGATAGATGAAAAGTAAGCGAATCGATACATCTAATGGTTGCCAATGTGAGTGTTGAAATATGAGATAGGCTTAAGGCCCACAAGACAATTTCAAAAAAATCTCTAAGAGCATCTCTGGCAGACCCCATATATCGTCAACCCGTAAAAGTCGTTTACAGTTCACGAAAAACGGTTTTACGGGCCGACGTGGGCGACGGTCGAGCAGACCCCGCAAACCGGATCCATAAAAAAAAGATATTCTACGAATATCCTTTTTTACGGGTCCGATTTTGCGGGGTCTACAAAAGATATCCTACAAAAGGGATTGGGCCACTTTGCTGCACCGTTGGTACTACTTGTTACTTGTTACTTTTCGCTTCCTACGTTTCACCTCACTACACCATCACTTGTTACCGCTATTTTCAGTGCTTGCAGTTATTACCTTGCTGAAAACCGTTTATCAGAGCCTTCTGCTCCTCGTTGGGCTTGACACTCTTACTTATCAAAAGGACTATGATTGATCCCCTATACTTGTGGGTCATCAAGACTCTTTTCTGGCGCCGTTGCCGGGGAGGACAGCGCCTTTGGTAAGTGGAATTTGGTAAGGAAACATTTATATATTGTGCTGAAATTTATTGTCACTTGTCACTATGGAAACTGTTCCTTTGAGGAATTTGTTAGGGGTATCTTCACCACGAACGGAAGCACGAGGAGTTGCTCCTCAACCTGAGGTACCTACTGAAAATATCTTTTATGAAATTCCTTCGGGTATGATTGAGAAACTGCTGGCTAATCCTTTTACACGAGATGGATCTTCACATCGAGACTTGCATCTAATCTATGTAGATGAAGTTTTTGGTTTATTTAAGCTTGCAGGTTTGCCCGAGGTTGAGGTAAAGAAGAAAGTCTTTCCTTTATCTTTGAAGGATAAGGCGTTGACATGGTATAGGCTATGTGATGATACTGGATCATGGGACTACAATCGGTTGAAATTGGAATTTCATCAAAAGTTTTATCCTATGCATTTAGTACATCGTGATTGAAATTATATTTATAACTTTTGGCCTCGTGACAGGGAAAGCATAGCTCAAGCTTGGGGTAGGCTTAAATCAATGCTATATTCATGCCCCAATCATGAGCTCTCGAGAGAAATTATCACTCAAAACTTTTATGCTCGACATTCTCATGAAGATCGTACCATGCTTGACACTTCTTGTACCGGTTCTTTTATGAAGAAGGATATTGACCACAAGTGGAATTTATTGGAAAGAATCAAACGTAACTCTAAAGATTGGGCGCTTGAAGAAGGTAAGGAGTCAGGTATGAATTTCCAGTTTGATTGCGTTAAATCTTTTGTTGAAACAAACAATTCTAGAGATTTTAGTGCTATGTATGGACTTGACTCTGAGATAGTAGCTTCTTTATGTGAATCTTTTGCTTCTCATATTGATCTTCTCAAAGAGAAGTGGTTTAAGTATCATCCTCCTGTAGAAGTCAACATAGTTAAACCCAATCTAGTTGAAGAGAAAGTCATTGCCTTTAGTGATCCTATTGTTCCTTGTGTCTACGCTGAGAAACCACCTTACCCTGTGTGACAACCCGATGCCGACGTTCCAGAAGATTCCCCTTCTATTCCGTTTTCGTCGTGTGACTGTTTTGTTTTGTTGCATCATCATCGCATCATTCGCATTGCATCGGCATCCCGTTGCCGCCAGTTTTCAAACTTGCATCCGTTGATAGTTCCCGGTTCTCGTCGTTGTCCGTTCTGAGCCCGACCGCACACGCACGCGCCCGCGGCATCGTCAAAACCCTTTTTTAAAGGTGTGTTGAAAACTTCCTCTGATCGGGTTGAGATTTGATGCGCGGTCTTTATTAGTTGTAGTTAGGCCACCTGTCAAGTTTCGTCGCAATCGGAGTCCGTCTGGTACCCGAACGGTCGACCGTAGCGGCACCGTCTTCGGTTATTCATCGAACGTTTGTCGGTGTTTTTAAAATATGTTGCCGCGCCGCGCTATTTCCCTCTCATCCCTACATAGCCCTTGTACACAGCCCATTAGTGCCACCTAGCTACATCCTCCGTTCGTGGTCATCGGATCGCGATCGGACGGACGAAGTCCACCCCACATAGACCAACCCTATATATAGAACTACCCCATGGAGAGGCCCCTCTAACTTCACTAGGGTTCCCCCTAATCGTTTTTGCATCCACCCCCCTCAAAACCCCCACCTGCTAGCTCCACCTCCTCTCTCCCCGAAATCCAATCTCAGGCCAGATCTGGACCATTGGATATCCATCCAAAGGCCCAGATTTGCCCAAAAACCCCACCTACCGGACATGTCCGTGGCCAACTCGGACATGTCCGGGTGACCGCAGTGCAGCGAGCCATCCACGCCGGCTCCCTCCTCCTCTCGAGCTCCTCCCATGGAAGCCCCGTGCTCCACCTCCTCACCTTCTCGGGGGCAGCCGGTCGAAGCTCTCCTCGGCGCCGGCCAGAGTTCGCCGGATAGAGCAGCTCGGCCGCTGGAGCCCCGGATCCCCACGTGCGCCGCGGTTCCCGCCGGTGCTCGCCATGTGTGCCGCGAGGTCTCGCCGCCAGCGCCCGAGTGCCTGTCGCCCGGCCCCGCCCCGATCCAGGTCAGATCGGGTGCATGTAGCCCCGTTGACCGCGTCTTCCCGTCCCAGCGCCGCAGCCGGCAGCGAGGAGCGCAGCTCCCGTCGGCGTCTCCGCTCGCCAGCCGCCTGCCCGATCTAGGCTAGCAGCGGCAGCGCCCAGGCCTCCCTCCCTCGGCGCGTTGACCTCGGCCCAGGAGACGAGCCGGCCCAGCTGGGCGCAGCTCCTTCGGCCGCCTTCCCGAGGCCCACCTCGCTCCCCCAGCGACCAGCGCCGGCTTCCCCTCGCCTCGGCCAGGCCGGCCCAAGGCCCGGTCGACCACCTCCCCTCTGCTGCACCCCTCCAACCGGCCCAAGAGGCCCCCCCAAGGTGAGCTATCCCCCGCCCGTGGCGAGTTATGCTATTTTGCGCCCATGCTGTTCGGCCCATTAGTTATTATGTTATTTTTCGGAATTAATAAATTCCAGAAATACGATGATAATAAAGCGCCCGTAGTTTTCAATCCGTAAATCGGATCGCGACATCTAGCATATGATTTTGGTGTAGTTTTTCGTGTAGAATCTGTTTTTGCAACTTGCATATTTGTTTGATGTAGTTTTGCGTGCCGAATGCCTAGATATGTGTGCTGTTTATATTATCTTGGTCCCGTGTTATTTTCTCGTGCGTGTCCGGGTTGTCCGAATGCCGTGGTAGAAATGTCCATGTTTTAGGAACCACTTTCCCATGTATTTTAGAGCGGTAATTCGTATTTTTGCGTTTAGGGAATTGCCGCTAGTTTATTTTTCCGTGTCTAGGTTATTATCTCGCATTTACGTGTGGCAATATTTTGTTGCGCAACCCCACATATTTTATATGTTTTCGGGGTAGAAAAATCCATGGGATTTTTCTGTGCAATTAGTTTTAGCTTTCGAGTAAGTTAGTTCACGCGATATTTTGCTATGTTGCCCTCTTGTCATTTTTCGTAGGATTTATTTCGCGCTTCGTTTGAAGGAGTTGTCAACTAGAGAGTTGATCTTTGATGTTTAGTCTAGCCCCTGGTATTTTTGGTTGCAATAGAAATGTATGTTTAGATGTGGTTTGCTTGCTCTCAGTTGCTAGAAATAGTGCTGATTTGGAGGTGCTGAAATATTTCTAAGTCTGAAATCTGCTATATTTTGTTGCTGTTTTGTTTTGCTTCTATCTTTCGATCTGTAGCTCTTTTGAGGTTGGTCCAATGGAGTTAGTTGTAGACCTTGTGTTTCTCTAGCATGCTGTGAATTTTCATGCCTTTTGGAGTCCTGTAGCTATTGGTTTTACTGCTGTCAATATGCCTTCAGACCAAAAATTGCACTTTTATGAGGTGTAATTTTCACTAAGTCTGAAATAGTGTGTGGGATGCCATGTTGTGTCTTCTTTCCCTAGTGATCCATGATACCATGCTAGTTGTTGTTAGTTTTTTGTGGTAGTGCTTCTTGCCCTCTTTCGTGTCATGCCTTGCTTGAGTTTATCGGAGTTGTGTAGCCCGTAGTTGTGGGGCGTAGAAAATGCTATGTGGCTGATTTTGGTAGATTGTAGTGGTTTCTTGTTTTGCTCGTAGTTGTTGAACCGTAGCTCCGATTTGATCGTGTCCTACATGAAACTTGCTTAGAATCTCGTGTAGTTTCATTTTCCCTTGCTGGTTGTATGTTTTGAAGTGCTCGTGACCGTCGTTGCACACATATTGCATTCATGCCATCATATCTTGCGGTGCTTGTATCTTTTGAACCGTAGCTCCGTTGGAGATGATCTCTATGTGTAAATTGCTTGTCTCGACGCGTAGAATCACGTGAACCTATTTGTTTTGCTGTTTAACAACTAATTAAATGCGTTAGTTCAGATCTGGACAGAATTGTAAATTAACATGTGAGGTCGTCTCGCAGGTGCTATATGTCATTTCCGACCTCATTTAAAATGCCTAGATAGGTAGATTAATTACGCTTCACCTTTTGCCATGTTTAACAACATTTAATATTGCCGTGTATCTAATCGGGATAGAACTAAATAAATAAACGTGAAGTTTCGTCAATATGCAACTCGTTGCATATTGAACTTCACTTAATTTGTAGTGTTTGTATGTGTGAATTTCCATGCCGTGACTTGCATGTATTCAGCTTCTCATGCATCATTTGTGTTGTGCATCGTGTGATGAATTCCGTGTGTTGATGTTAGTTTCCGGTTTGCTCCGTCTCGATAGAGTTCCGCAAGCATGTCGGAATGTGAGGACCCGTTCGACTACGTTGGTTTGCCGACTTCACGGAGTTGTTCTTCTTCCAAGCGGGATCTCAGGCAAGATGACCATCTCCCCAGATACCATTACTATCATTGCCATGCTAGTTTTATCGCTTCTATCGATTATGTCTCGTTGCCTACCACATGTTAAATATCTGCCTCTCAACAATGCCATGAAAACCTTCAACCTGTTCAACCTAGCAAACCACTGATTGGCTACGTTACTGCTTGCTTAACCCTGTGTTAGCGTTGCTAGTTGCAGGTGCAGATGCTTCCATGTGATAACATGGGTTCCTTGTTTTATCACCATATATAAATGCTATTTAATTTAATGCACCTATATACTTGGTAAAAGGTGGAAGGCTCGACCCTTTTCTAGCCTGGTGTTTTGTTCCACCTTTGCCCCCTTAGTTTCGGCTACCGGTGTTATGTTCCATAAATGAGCGCTCCTAACACGATCGGGGTTGTTATGGGGACCCCCTCGATAATTCGTTTTAGATTAAAGCTGGTCTGGCAAGGCCCAACTTTGGTACTACATTTGCCTAATCACTAATGAACTGCATAGGGAGTAATTAACCCGAGGATAATTTAATCAACCCCCGGGCCAGTGCTCCTCATGAGTCTTGGTCCAAATTGGCAGACTACGGGGCCACCGCTGGGCAACCCGAGGTTTGGTATCTCCTAGTGTGACCCATCCGCCGTGTCATGAGAACGAGGTACGCGACTCCTATCGGGATTGTCAACACGTCGGGCGGCCTTGTTGGATTAGTTTTACCTTTGACGAAATATCTTGTGAATCGGGATTCCGGTGATGCTTTGGGTAATCTCAGAGTTGAGGTTTTCCACTAGGGAATCCGATGAGATTGCGAGCTTCGTGATTGAGGATTTCTATGCGGCTTGTGGTAATTTGTGATGGACTAGTTGGAGCACCCCTGCAGGGTTAAATCTTTTTGGAAAGCTTTGCCCGCGGTTATGTGGCAACGTGGAAACTTTTTTAACACTGGTTCTAGATAACTTGAAGTTAACTTAATTAAAATATGCCAACTGTGTGCGTAACCGTGACTGTCTCTTTCCTTAGTTCTTACTCCGATCGAGGACACGGTGGGGTTATGTCTGATGTAGGTAGGTGTTCAGGATCATTCATTTGATCATTCGTAGCTCACGTCCGCTATGCGTAGATCTTCCCCCTCTTATTTCTTGTACTCGTAAGTTTAGCCACCAAATATATGCTTAGCCGCTGCTGCAACCTCACCACTTAACCATGCCTCACCCATTAAGCTTTGCTAGTCTTGATACCTTTGGAAATGAGATTGCTGAGTCCCCTGTGGCTCACAGATTACTAGAACACTAGTTGCAGGTACAGGTAAAGGTTACTTGACGCGAGCGCGTTGATTGTTCATTCGGAGTTGCTTCTTCTTCTTCTTCTTCATCGATCTAGGATGGGTTCCAGGCCGGCAGCCTGGGATAACAAGGATGGACGTCGTTCTTCTTTTCTCGTTTGTTTTCGTCCGTAGTCGGACCCTGCTCTTACTCTTGATTAATATGTAATGTACTGCTGTGACTCTGATGTAGCTTGTGGCGAGTGTAAGCCAATTCTATATATATCTCATCTTTTCAGTACATGTACTTGTAACGATATCCATTCTTGCGACACGACGAGATGCGCTTCTATCCCTGACGAGGCCTTCGTGCCAAATTGAGGATAGGGTCGCATCTTGGGCGTGACACCCTGCTAGGAAAAAGGATTATTCTAAAGCTCCAACTTTGATATGTAGGGGTTACATTAGACCACTTGCACCCCCTGAGGAAACTAGAGTTGAACCTAGTGTTGCTATTATCAAAGATCTCTTAGCCGAAGACATAGACGGGCATGTTATCAAATTCTGTGAGGACTCCGCTAGAATTGCTAAACCTCACGCGAAATATAAATACGGACCTGTAGTTGGCCTGCCCGTTGTTTCTGTCAAGATAGGAGATCACTGTTATCATGGTTTATGTGATATGGGTGCTAGTGTTAGTGCAATACCCTGGTCCCTTTATGATGAAATCAAAGATGAGATTGCACCTGCTGAGTTAGAACCCATTGATGTCATTATTACGCTAGCTAATAGAGACACTATCTGCCCTGTGGGAATTGTGAGAGACGTAGAAGTCGTGTGTGGTAAGACGAAGTATCCTACTGCTTTCCTCGTCCTTGCTACTGCACAAGATAGCTTTTGTCCCATCATATTTGGTAGACCCTTTCTCAACACTGTCAATGCTCATATTGATTGCGTTAAATAGACTGTCACTATTAGTTTCGAGGGTGTGTCTCATGAATTTAACTTCTCCAAGTTTGGAAGACAACCCCATGAAAAAGAGTCGTCTGGTAGGGATGAAATCATTGCTCTTGCCTCTATTGTCGTATCTCCTATGGATCCTTTAGAGCAATATCTCCTTGAGCATGAAAATGATATGCATATGGATGAAAGAGATGAGATAGATAAAATTGTTGTAGAACAGTATCCTATCCTTAAGAATAATCTGCCTGTTGAACTGCTTGGGGATCCTCCCCCGCCAAAGGGTGATCCTGTGTTCGAGCTAAAACAGTTACCAGATACACTTAAGTATGCCTATCTTGATGAGAAGGAGATATATTCTGTTATTATTAGTGCTCACCTCTTGAATCACGAAGAGAAGAAGTTATTAAAAACTTTGAGGAAGCACCGTGCGGCTATTGGATATACTCTCGATGATCTTAAGGGTATTAGTCCCACTCTATGTCAGCACAAGATTAAAACCGATCCTGATTCTAAACCAGTTGCTGATCATCAAAGGCGATTAAATCCTAGGATGAAAGAGGTCGTGAGAAAAGAAATATTAAAGCATTTGGAATCAGGAATCATTTATCCTATTGCTCATAGTGATTGGGTAAGTCCAGTACATTGCGTACCTAAGAAGGGAGGTATCACCGTCATTCCTAATGATAAGAATGAACTAATCCCACAGAGGATTATTACTGGCTATAGGATGGTGATAGACTTCCGAAAACTGAACAAGGCAACCAGGAAAGACCATTATCCTTTGCCGTTTATCGACCAAATGCTAGAAAGGCTATCTAAACACACACACTTCTGCTTTCTAGACGGTTATTCAGGTCTCCCGCAAATACCTGTTGCACAATCTGATCAGGAGAAAACCACTTTCACCTGCCCCTTCGGTACCTTTGCTTATAGACGTATGCCTTTTGGCTTATGCAATGTACCTTCCACCTTTCAAAGATGTATGATGGCTATATTCTCTGACTTTTGTGAAAAGATTGTTGAGGTTTTCATGGATGATTTCTCCGTTTACGGTTCTTCCTTTGACGATTGCCTCAGCAACCTTGATCAAGTCTTACAGAGATGCAAAGATACCAACCTTGTCTTGAACTGGGAGAAGTGCCACTTCATGGTTAATGAAGGCATCGTCTTAGGACACAAAATCTCTGAGAAAGGCATTGAAGTTGATAAGCCTAAGGTTGATGCAATTGATAAAATGCCTTGCCCCACAGATATCAGAGGTATACGAAGTTTCGTAGGTCATGCTGGTTTCTATAGAAGGTTCATTAAAGACTTCTCTAAGATTTCTAGGCCTCTTACCAACCTCTTGTAGAAGGATGTTCCTTTTGTTTTTGATGAGGATTGTGAGGAAGCTTTCGAAATACTTAAGATGGCCTTGATAACCGCACCTATTGTTCAACCACCTGATTGGAACTTGCCCTTTGAAATCATGTGCGATGCTAGTGATTATGCTGTTGGTGCTGTTCTAGGACAAAGAGTTGACAAGAAGTTGAATGTCATTCACTACGCTAGTAAAACTCTAGACAGTGCCCAAAGAAACTATGCCACTACGGAGAAGGAGTTTTTAGCAGTCGTGTTTGCATGTGAAAAGTTTATATCTTATATAGTTGACTCCAAAGTCACTATTCAATCTGATCATGCTGCTATTAAGTACCTTATGGAGAAGAAGGACGCTAAGCCTAGGCTAATCAGATGGGTTCTCCCGCTACAGGAATTTGATTTGCACGTTGGTGACCGAAAGGTTGCTGATAACCCTGTAGCAGATAACTTGTCCAGGCTAGAGAATGTCCTTGATGACCCACGACGTATTGATGACAACTTTCCTGATGAGCAATTGAATGTCATCCGCACTTCACATAGTGCACCGTGGTATGCTGATTATGCAAACTATATCGTAGCCAAATACATACCACCCATTTTCACCTACCAGCAAAAGAAGAAATTCTTCTATGATTTGAGACACTACTTTTGGGATGATCCTCACCTTTATAAGGAAGGAGTAGATGGTGTTATTAGAGGTTGTGTGCCTGAACATGAACTGGGACAGATCCTGCAGAAGTGTCATTCTGAAGCCTACGGAGGACACCATGCTGGAGATAGAACTGCTCATAAGGTATTGCAATCAGGTTTCTATTGGCCCACTCTCTTCAAGGATGCCCGTAAGTTTGTCTAGTCTTGTGACGAATGCCAAAGAATAGGGAACATCAGTAAGCGTCAGGAAATGCCTATGAACTATTCACTTGTCATTGAACCATTTGATGTATGGAGCTTTGATTATATGGGTCCCTTCCCGAGTTCCAATGGGTACACTCACATCTTAGTTGCTGTTGATTACGTCACTAAGTGGGTAGAAGCTATCCCCACTAGAAATGCTGGTCACCACACCTCTAATAAGATGCTTAAAGAAGTCATTTTCCCAAGATTTGGAGTCCCTAGATATTTGATGACTGATGGCGGTTCACACTTCATTCATGGTGTTTTCCGCAAGATGGTCGCTAAGTATGATGTCAACCATAGAGTTGCATCTCCTTATCATCCTCAGTCTAGTGGTCAAGTCGAGTTGAGTAATAGGGAGATCAAATTGATCTTACAAAAGACCGTCAATAGATCTCAAAAGAATTGGTCTAGCAAACTTGAAGATGCACTATGGGCTTATAGGACTGCTTATAAGAATCCCATGGGCATGTCGCCGTATAAAATGGTTTACGGTAAGGCCTGTCATTTACCTTTTGAGCTAGAACCCAAAGCTTATTGGGCAATCAAAGAGCTCAACTTCGATTTCAAACTTGCCGGTGAGAAGCCGTTGTTTGATATCAGCTCATTAAATGAATGGAGGGCCCATGCATATGAGAATGCCAAGTTGTTCAAGGAAGAGGTTAAGATATGGCACGATAAAAGAATACAAACACGAGAGTTCAATGTAGGTGATTATGTCCTGCTATACAATTCTCGCTTAAGATTCTTCGCAGGCAAGCTTCTCTCTAAATGGGAAGGTCCCTACGTTGTTGAGGAAGTATATCATTCCGGTGCCATCAAAATCAATAACACGGAAGGTAATTTTCCTAGAGTGGTAAATGGGCAGAGAATCAAACATTATATCTCTGGTACTCCCATAAATGTTGAGACTAATATCATCAATATCATAACTCCAGAGGAGTACATAAGGGATGTTTATCAGCCTGTTTCAGACTCTGAAAACGAAGAGGTATGTGTTTCGGTAAGTAATTGGACTCCAAAACTTTTCCAATAGGAAATTTTCTCTGTTTTGGAATTTGTGGAAAAAAAGAAAAATAAAAAGCAGTCACGAGAGTGCACGAGGCGGCCACAAGCCTGGTAGCCGCGGCCTGCCCCCTGGCCGCGGCTACAGGGCTTGTGGGCACCTCGTGTGCCTCCGGGACTCCGTTTTCTTGCGGAGCACTCCTTCTGGTCCAGAAAAAATCATTATATATACGCCCGAGGGTTTTGATCTCCGTATCGCGCAGTTTTCCTCTGTTTTCGTTTCGAGCCTGTTTCTATTGCAGATCTAGATCGTCATGACTTGCCCAAAAGCTCCTAAGGACAAGATCTTCGAGAAGGTCATCAATCCTTACCTCGCGGAAGTGTTGCATCACCCTCAATCTATCAAGATGAGTGAGGGGATGTTGCACATCCGTGATGTTGAGGGGCCTAAGAAGACCGGAAGCGTGGAGACGAGGGTCGAAGCAATGGAGCAACAAGTCTTCAAGTGCCAAGGGATGGTGGAGAGTGGACTCAACGCCAACCACATGATGATCATGGAGTTCACCAACAATCACAAGATGGATGCCATTGACATTGGGAAGCACCTCTCCAGGATCTATGACAGGGTTGATCAACTCCAGGGCCAGATCTATGACCTGCAAAACCAAAACTGTGAGTATGAGTATAGACTTAAATCAATACGGTTGGCTGCAGATTTGCGGATTCCGACGACTCGTTCATCCTGCCATGATGGAGCACCTATGCCTTGGAAGACGGAGGATCAGACTCCTTCAAAGACTCCAGCACCATCACCACCAAAGGAAGACAACTAAGCATTTGTATGGGAAACTCTCTTGGCTTGTGCCAAGCTTGGGGGAGTTGACCTGGTATCGTATCACCTTTATATCTTTTGCTTTTACCTTTCTTTTAGTTCTTTCCTTTTCAGTTTTTACTTTCTTCTCTTAGTGGTATAAGTCTTTAGTGTTTGGTTTGAGTCTTTTGCCTTGTGTCTCCCCCGATGTATTTGAGCTTGCGAGCTATATAATAAAGAGTATCTTAGTCAAGGGCTTTGTTTTGTGTCGTGATCAAAAGTATTAAAAGAACGATAGCATGAAAGATCATGAGATGATCTTATGGAAAGTGATAGCTTCACATATAACAAGCATGATGATTGAAACTTGTTGAGAATAGACCAACATAGGACCCAGTCATTGTTGCAATTAATAAGAAGTAACAAGGAAAGAGAGGTTCACATATAAATATACCATCTTAGACACTTTCTATAATTGTGAGCACTCACCAGACTATTACATGCTTAGAAGTAGATGTTGGACAAGGAAGACAACATAATGAATTGTGTTTGCTTGTTTCTGAACAATGCTATATGAATAGAGATCCCTTAGCATGTGACGATTGCTTCAACCTCATATTAGCCAAAACTCCCGCACCAAGTAGAGATACTACTTGTGCATCCATAAACCTTCAACCCAGTTTTACCATGAGAGTCCACCATACCTACCTATGGATTGAATAAGATCCCTCAAGTAAGTTTTCATCGGTGCATGCAATAAAAATTGCTCTCTAATATGTATGATCTATTAGTGTGTGTAAAATAAGCTTTATACGAACCTGTGATGAGGAAGACATAAAAGCGACAGACTGAATAATAAAGTTCTTTATCAAAAGAGGCAATATAAAGTGACGTTCCTCCGCACTAAGAGGACACGCATCCAAACCTCAAAGCGCATGACAACCTCTGCTTCCTTCTACGAAGGGCCTATCTTGCACCTTTACTTTTTGCCCTTGAAAGAGTCATGGTGATCTTCATCAATTCCTTATTTTTGCCTTTGTCTTGGCTACCATCACAAGCTAGGGAAATATCTATATTCATATATCAACTTGGAGATGAGTACTTATGCTTTATTATTGTTGACCTTACCCTTGAGGTAAATGGTTGGGAGGCAAAACTATAAGCCCCTATCTTTCTCTGTGTCCAGCTGAAACTTTGATACCATGAGTACCACGTGAGTTGTAACAATTGTGGAAAACAAAATAGATGATTGAGTATGTGGGTTTGCTTTACAAGCTCTTATTTGACTCTTTCTGATGTTATGATAAATTGCAATTGCTTCAATGACTATGTACTGTTGTTGGCTACTTGTCGGTAAGGTTTTTGTTTCATACTTTGCTTTGTGAAGGAATTGTTACTTTCCCATAAGAATCTTTATGATGTATTGCTGTTCTATGTGTGATCATGATGCCCTCATGTCCGTATTATGTTTTATCGACACCTTCATCCCTAAACATGTGGACATGTTTATGGATCTTGGTTTTCGCTTGAGGACAAGCGATGTCTAAGCTTGGGGGAGTTGATACGTCCATTTTGCATCATGCTTTCATGTTGATATTTATCGCTTTATGGACTGTTATTATACTTTGTGGTACCATACTTATGCCTTTTCTCTCTTTTTTTGCAAGGTTTATTTGAAGAGGGAGAATACCGGTAGCTGGAATTCTGGACTGGGAAAGGAGCAAGTCTGAGTCCTGTATTCTGCGTAACTCCAAATGCCCTGAAAATCAATGTGGATTTTTTTGGGAATATATAAAAAATACTGGGCGAAAGAAGTGCCAGAGGGGAGCTAACAGGGGCCCACAAGCCTGGTAGGCGCCGCCTGCCCCCGTGGCCGCTGCTACAGGGCTTGTGGGCACCCTGGTGGCCCACTGGCCCCCCTCTTTTGCTATATTAAGGGTTTCGTCCGGAAAACAAAATCAGGGTGGAGCTTTTTCATGGATTCTCCACCGCCACGAGGCGGAGCTTGAGCAGAACCAATCTAGAGCTCCGGTAGGACGATCCTGCCGGGGAAACTTCTCTCCCGGAGGGGGAAATCGTCGCCGTCGTCATCACCAACACTGCTCTCGTCGGAGGGTTGTCATCTCCATCAACGTCTACACCAACACCATCTCCTCTCCAAACCCTAGTCCATCTCATGTAACCAATCTCCGTCTCGCGACTCCGATTGGTACTTGTAAGGTTGCTAGTAGTGTTGATTATTCTTTGTAGTTGATGTTAGTTGGATTACTTGGTGGAAGAGTTTATGTTCAGATCCTTGATGCTACTCTTTACACCTCTAATCATGATTATTATTATGCTTTGTGAGTAGTTACTTTTGTTCCTGAGGACATGGGATAAGTCATGCTAATAATAGTCATGTGAATTTGGTATTCGTTCGGTATTTTGATATGTTCTATGTTGTCTTTTCCTCTAGTGGTGTTATGTGAACGTCGACTACATAACACTTCACCATCTTTGGGCCTAGAGGAAGGCATTGGGGAGTAGTAAGTAGATGATGGGTTGCTAGAGTGACAGAAGCTTAACCCCCAGTCTATGCGTTGCTTCGTAAGGCGCTGATTTGGATCCACTAGTTTAATGCTATGGTTAGACGTTGTCTTAATTCTTATTTCGTAGTTGCGGATGCTTGCGAGAGGGGTTAACCATAAGTGGGATGCTTGTCCAAGTAAGGGCAGTACCCAAGCGCCGGTCCACCCACATATCAAACTATCAAATTAACGAAGGCGAATCATATGAACATGATGAAACTAGCATGACAGAAATTCCCGTGTGTCCTCGGGAGCGTTTTTCCTCCTATAAGACTTTGTTCAGGCTTGTCCCTTGCTACAAAAGGGATTGGGCCACTTTGCTGCACCGTTGCTACTACTTGTTACTTGTTACTTTTCGCTTGCTACGTTTCACCTCACTACACCGTCACTTGTTACCGCTACTTTCAGTGCTTGCAGTTATTACCATGCTGAAAACCGTTTATCAGAGCCTTCTGCTCCTCGTTGGGTTCGATACTCTTACTTATCGAAAGGACTACGATTGATCCCCTATACTTGTGGGTCGTCAAGACTCTTTTCTGCCGCCGTTGCCGGGGAGGGAAGAGCCTTTGGTATGTGGAATTTGGTAAGGAAACATTTATATATTGTGCTGAAATTTATTGTCACTTGTCACTATGGAAACTGTTCTTTTGAGGAATTTGTTAGGGGTATCTTCACCATGAACGGAAGCACGAGGAGTTGCTCCTCAACCTGAGGTACCTACTGAAAATATCTTTTATGAAATTCCTTCGGGTATGCTTGAGTAATTGCTGGCTAATCCTTTTACAAGAGATGGATCTTCACATCCAGACTTGCATCTAATCTATGTAGATGAAGTTTGTGGTTTATTTAAGATTGCAGGTTTGCCCGAGGTTGAGGTAAAGAAGGAAGTCTTTCCTTTATCTTTTAAGGATAAGGCGTTGACATGGTATAGGCTATGAGATGATACTGGATCATGGGACTACAATCGGTTGAAATTGGAATTTCATCAAAAGTTTTATCCTATGCATTTAGTACATTGTGATCGGAATTATATTTATAACTTTTGGCCTTGTGACAGGGAAAGCATAGCTCTAGCTTGGGGGAGGCTTAAATCAATGCTATATTCATGCCCCAATCATGAGCTCTCGAGAGAAATTATCACTCAAAACTTTTATGCTCGGCTTTCTCATGAAGATCGTACCATGCTTGAAACTTTTTGTACCGGTTCTTTTATGAAGAAGGTTATTGACCACAAGTGGAATTTATTGGAAAGAATCAAACATAACTATGAAGATTGGGACCTTGAAGAAGGTAAGGAGCCAGGTATCAATTTCCAGTTTGATTGCGTTAAATCTTTTGTTGAAACAAACACTTCTAGAGATTTTAGCGCTAAGTATGGACTTGACTCTGAGGTAGTAGCTTCTCTATGTGAATCTTTTGCTTCTCATATTGATCTTCCCAAGGAGAAGTGGTTTAAGTATCATCCTCCTATAGAAGTCAACATAGTTAAACCCAATCTAGTTGAAGATAAAGTCATTGCCTTTAGTGATCCTATTGTTCCTTGTGTCTACGCTGAGAAACTGTAAGTGCATCTAGTACCCCTTAGTGATTTTGGTGGTTTGAAGACTTATAGGTTAAGTATCTAATGTGTTTATGAGTATACACAGGATCTATAAGTCATTGAGGAGTTTGAGATATTTGAAGAATATCGACCCCTAAAAATGTATATCTTCAGTTGAAGAAATTGGTCTGAAGCTGAAGAAATGAATCGCGAGGAATCTGCGATGAAATTGATATTCCTCATGAAGATACTGATATTGAGAAGACCGGTGGTTCCTGAAGAAAATCATTTTGAAGAAATTGAAGCGTGAAGATTTACGTTTTCTGTTTTACTTTCTTCGCATTTGATGAATAGGAACACCGTACTGTTAAAGGGGGTCAAAGTAACACTATGGAATGGATTTCCTCATGATGCTCAACCCAAGCCTAATCCTACCAAAAGCCTCAAGTGAGGAATATGAGTGACATGAGGACTCTCACAGTTGAGGGTTCCGACCGTTTCGATAGCCACACCAAGTCACTGGTCTTATCCACTCCAACGGTCATATTATTTAAGGGCATTAGTGTCAAATCATGTCGGGATGCTCCCAGGCTATAAATAGCCACCCCCACAACCACTAGTTGGTTGGCTGCTCCGTTAGAAACTGACACTTTTCATAAGAGCAACCCAAATTCCTCAGAGCTTTCGAGAGTAATTCCTCAGTGAGGAAATACCCCATACACCCAAACCACAAACCAAACCTAGTGATTGAGCATCACTGAAGAAGTTGTTCCTGTGTGGGACTGAAGCCTTTTACCTTTGAGGACTGTGCATCCTTCAGACGGTTAGGCGTCATGGTCTAAAGCAATCCAGCAGTCAATGGTGGATCGCCGGTTGACCAAGTTTGTGAGGGTTTGGAAGTTTGCCCTGAAGACTTACCACAAGTGTTGGGCTAGGACTGTGTGTCCTTAGCTCAAGGAGAATACGGTAGGGGCTGTGTGTCCCGGGACTGGGTTTCCTTTGGTTTCAATACCAAGCTGCTCCAAACCAGATGTACAACTATCACAGCAGTTGGAACTGGGTCATCAACAACTGTCTTCACTGAGAAACGGATTCTAATTCCTCAACTCTGTACTTTCCTTGTATTGTGTGTTGATGACTTTCACTGTGACTGTTTGAAGAATTTGCTGAAGACTTTCTCTGAATTTCCTCAACCTCAAATTCTTCACGATAGTTAATCATCATTTGTATTCTGCGTGCCTGCTTACTGTGCAATCTATATTCACATTCTTCACTCTGAAATACTGCTGTTGTGAACGTTTGCACGTCTGATCCTTTACTGTTTCCGCTGTAAGTTAGTCATCAGTGAGGAATTTCCTCAAAAGGAATTTCCTCAGTGATGAAATTCTAAAAATCTCCTATTCACCCCCCTCTAGTCGATATAACGCACTATCATTTTGTATCAGAGCAAGGTACTCCCTTGTTCTGTGTGATTTTGGTTTAACCACCTGGAGTTTTAGTTATGTCGACTGCAGGCATGTTTAAGGTGACTGCAGCATGTCCTACCTACGAAGGAAAGAACTTTCCCTTCTGGCAGAACAAAATGCAAATGCATTTACAAGCTATTGATAATGATCTCTGGTATATTGTGGAAAATGGTGTCCCCATTATCTCTGCCAGTGTCACTGCTGCTGATGTGAAGAAATTCAAGCAAATCGATTCTCAAGCGAAGAACATCATGTGTGGTCATCTGAACCCAAGCCAGTTTGGAAGAGTAAGTGCTTTGGGCTCTGCAACACTGATCTGGGAGAGACTGTGCAAGGTAAATGAAGGAGTATCAACCCAGCGTGACTCTCGTGTTGATATTCTTCGCAATCTCTTCAATCGCTTCAAGAGACATGACAATGAAAGCTGCCAAGACACCTTTGATCGCCTCACTGACATATCAAATGAACTGCAAGCACTGGGAGCTCCAGACATCACTGATCATGAAGTGTGAAGAAACTGCTGAGATCTCTGGATTTTTCATTTGATACTTTAGTTCTGATGATTCAAGAAAGACTAGACTACAAGATGCTGGATCCAGCTGATATCCTTGAAAGGCTAAATACTCATGAATTCCAGCTGGAAGAAAAGAGAGATCTATATGGACAAAGCTATTCCAGACCACGTGCACTGAAGGCTAGAGTAATTTCCTCATCTCAAGAAGAAGACACAGATGACAGCAGTTGTGACCCTGAAGAATTTGGACAGGAGCTTGCAATGCTTGTGAGGAAATTCCAGAGATTTACACGATGAGGCCAGTTCGGTAAATCATCAAGAAGAGATATGAGGAAATCAGAATCTGCATCTGAGGACTACAAGAAATGAACTTGTCACAAGTGCAAGAAATCAGGTCATTACATTGCTGATTGTCCCCGCTGGGGAAAGGAATCAAAGAAGAAGAAATACAAGGATGACAGTTCTGATGACTTGAAGAAGAAGAAGAAATCTTCAAAATCCTCATCTTCAAAGCCCTCATCGCACAAGAAGACTAGTTTCAGAAAGGCTCAGGCACTTATTGGCAAGGAAATGGACTCTGAGGCAGAATCAGAAGAATGTGATGAAGATGAGGGTTCTGATGAAGACTCAGAATCCGGACAGGCTAGTCTTGCACTAGCAACCACTTTCGTCAGCAAGTCAATCTTCAATCTTGAAGAAAATGATTGCACCATCCATACTGATGACTATGCTGATGACATCGCTCCAACCTATTGCTTCATGGCAAAAGGTTCAAAGGTATCAAATAATGCCTCCTCCTCTGATTCAAGTGACTGTGACCATAATGATTATAAGAAACCCAGTTACAGTAAACTTTCTATCATTGCCACTAAACAACAAACTGCTCTGGAAAAGCTTCAGAAACTGCTAGACAAAAGTGATGATCTATTGAATGATGAAATGAACCTGAACCAAATCCTCACTGATGACATGCAAATTCTTCAGTCTAGATTTGATAATCTTCAGGATCGTTATGATACACTCCTCACTGATCATGAGAAGCTTTCCTACGAATTTCTTCAAAGGAAGCTTGATCTTGAGAAGCTGAGAATGTCTCATGATGATCTTCGTATGGAAAATGATTCATTGCTAGCTCAACAGATCAACGCTAGTCAAGTTGAATTTATTCCTCCATGTCTTAAATGCATTGAACGCGAAACTGCTAATTCCTCACCAGAATCATCAAATGCTACCATTGCTACAAATTCTTCAACTGCACCTGTTGTGTCTATTTCCTCACTTGAGGAAAACACAAATGTTACTGATGAAAATGCAGGGTTGAAGGAATTGTACGTGTCAGGCATGTACAAAAGCCTCAAAGGACATCAAACCCTTTGTGATGTGCTCAAAAAGCAGATCTTGAACAGGAACCCAAGGAAAGAAGGAATTGCCTTTGAGAGGAAATTAAATGCTGATGGATCTTATTGGAAACCTGAGCAGTATCCCAAAACCTCATGGGTTGCTGCTACTGGGCCTCCTTTTGATCCATCTAATCTAACTGGCTTCTCATGTGAATTATCCTATTCCTCAGATGAATCATTTGATTCCAACTATAAACTGTTCAAAAATCAATCTGGTGAAGTATTTGCTCGATATGTTGGAACTAACTGCAGGAATGGCCCTCCTCTGAGGAAAATATGGGTTCCCAAAAGTTGTCTTGAAAATCTTCAGGTGAATGTCCTCATGACACCATCACTGAAGAATCTGAACCCCAGATCAAATTCCTCAGGAGGACCAAAGTCTACAAGAGGATCAAAGTCCTCAACTAGTCAAAACTATGCTCGTACCCATGCTTATGCGTCTCACATGCAGGGAAACTACAAGGAATATGAATATGAGCGTTACTCCTCAAATCATTATGTTCATAAATCCTCAAACCAGTTCTCTGCATATTCATATGATTACTTTAATCCCCCTACTGTTACGAGAAGTGCATTAGATTCAATGCCACCTTTCTCTTATGGTGCTCACAGGATGATGAACGCTTTACCACCCCTTCAGATGTGGGTGGTGAAGAAATCGAACTAATCACTTCTGCAGGTCAGGTCTCCAGATGAAAATCATCATCTGAAGAATTTGCTGGAGACCTGAGGAAATGCTTGATAGGACGCAAGCTAATAATTTATGAAATAGAAATATTTCACACGTCCTTACATTTCTGTTATGATGAAATTACTGATGAAATTAGTATCATATTCTTCAAATCTAAAGCATATGAGATGGTAAGCTGTACTAATTCATCTGCAGGATGACAAACCCAAAAATACCGAGTGGGTTCTCGATAGTGGCTGCACACATCACATGACTGGTGATAAAAGCTTACTAATGAATATGCCACTAACTCCATCACCTCTGAAGCAAATCACATATGCTGACAAAGGTAAAAGCAAGGTATTGGGACTTGGCAAAGTAGCTATTTCCAAGGATAGGCATATGGACAAAGTGATGCTTGTTGAATCCCTTGGTTTTAACCTCATGTGAGTCTTGATGCTTTGTGATCTTGATATGATTGTTATCTTTGGTAGATATAGATGTGTAGTCATCATGGAATCTGACAGATCCAAAGTCTTCGAAGGTGTAAGAAGAGGGGATTTGTACATTGTTGATTTCTCTATAGGTCCTCAACCAGCCACTTGCTTACTAGCAAAAACCTGAGAAGGATGGCTGTGGCACCGAAGACTAGGTCATGCAGGCATGAGGAATTTTTACACGCTTGCAAAGAAGAAGCATGTC
Source organism: Hordeum vulgare subsp. vulgare (assembly GCF_904849725.1). Lineage (NCBI taxonomy): Eukaryota > Viridiplantae > Streptophyta > Magnoliopsida > Poales > Poaceae > Hordeum > Hordeum vulgare. The sequence continues at coordinate 430,718,823 of NC_058522.1, read as the reverse complement.
ATTGGCATCGAATCAGTCAAATTCCTCAAGGATCATCTCTGCGGTGCTTGTGAATCTGGGAAAATGACCAGATCCAAGCATCCCTCTAAAACCATCATGACCACTACACGTCCATTCGAATTGCTTCATATGGATTTATTTGGACCTACTCACTATGCCACACTAAGCAATGCAGCATCTTTATATGGCTTCGTCATAGTTGATGATTATTCCAGATATACTTGGGTGCATATCATAGTGTATAAAACTGAAGTGCAGGAAATCTTCAAACGATTTTCTTCAAGGGCCTCGACGAACTTTGGCATCAAGATCAAACACATTAGGAGTGATAATGGAACCGAGTTCAAAAACACTGGTCTTGATGATTATCTTGATGAACTTGGTATTACTCACGAATTGTCTGCTCCTTATACTCATCAGCAGAATGGTGTCGTCGAAAGGAAGAACAGGACTCTGGTTGAAATGGCAAGAACTATGCTTGAAGAATATCAGACTCCTCGTCGCTTCTGGCATGAAGCAATCAACACTGCATGTCATATCATCAACAGGGTATATCTTCACAAATTCCTCAAGAAAACCTCATATGAACTCCTCACTGACAAGAAACCCAATGTAAGTTATTTCAAAGTCTTCGGTGCAAAATGCTGGATCAGAGATCCTCACCATAGCTCAAAATTTGCACCTAAGGCACATGAAGGTTTTATGCTCGGTTATGGAAAGGACTCGCACACTTACAGAGTCTTCAACAACTATCACAACAAAGTTGTTGAGACTGTAGATGTGCGGTTCGATGAAACTAATGGCTCGCAAAGAGAGCAATTGCCTTCTGATCCAGATAAGCTCTCTCCTGAGGAGGCGATAAAGCTTAAGCCTACTGAAGACATTGTCCCAACTGAGGAAATTGGTGAAGAAACGATCCCCATTGCTGATAAAAACCAAGAAGATGCTCCTGAGGAAATTGCAACAGCACCACTTCCTCAGCCCAGACAAAATCCTCAACCAGCTCATCCGAGGATTGCAAACGAAGTAGAACCTCACAAAATCCTCAACGACATCAACGCACCAGGTCCTCTCACTCGCTCAAAAGCTTCACACTTGGTTAACTTTTGTGGGCATTTTTCCTTTGTATCCATCACATAACCCTCAAAAGTTGCTGAGGCTTTTCTGGAACCGGAGTGGATCCAAGCTATGCAAGACGAACTTCTTCAATTCAAACTGAATGACGTATGGGAGCTCGTCAAACGACCAGATCCTCGCAAGCACAACATCATCGGCACCAAGTGGATTTTCCGAAACAAGCAAGATGAGGACGGTCAAGTGGTGAGGAACAAGGCACGACTTGTAGCCCAAGGCTACACCCAGGTTGAAGGAATAGATGTTGATGAAACTTTTGCACCTGTTGCTAGACTTGAAGCTATTCGAATACTACTTGCTTATGCTAATCATCATAACATCACCTTGTATCAAATGGATGTGAAAAGTGCATTCCTCAATGGTAAGCTTGAGGAAGAAGTATATGTTGCTCAGCCCCCAGGTTTTGAGGATCCAAAGAATCCAGACAAAGTCTTCAAACTCAAAAGGCTCTGTATGGTCTCAAGCAAGCCCCTCGGGCATGGTATGATACATTGAAGGAATTCCTCATGAAGAAAGGCTTCAAACCTGGTTCACTCGATCCAACTCTTTTCACAAAATCCTATGATAATGAGATGTTTGTATGTCAAATATATGTTGATGATATCATATTTGGCTGTACTGACAAAAGATATAGTGATGAATTTTCCTACATGATGAGTGAAGAATATTAGATGTCCATGATGGGAGAGCTGAAATTCTTCTTAGGTCTTCAAATTCGTCAACAAAGCAATGGAATCTTCATATCACAGGAGAAATACCTCAAGGATGTTCTGAGGAAATTCGACATGCACGAATGCAAAGGTGCCAAGACTCCAGTGCCTACCAACGGCCACCTCGGCACTGATGAAAATGGTAAAGATTTCGATCAGCAGGTATACCATTCTATGATTGGCTCTTTATTGTATTTATGTGCATCTAGGCCAGATATAATGCTTAGTGTTTGCATGTGTGCACGTTTTCAAGCAAAACCGAAGGAATCACACCATAAGGCTGTGAAACATATTCTTCGATACTTAGCTCACACACCAACACTAGGTTTATGGTATCCCAAGAGCTCCAATCTTCATCTGGTAGGGTATTCTAATTCAGACTATGCTGGTGACCGTGTGGATCGCAAGTCAACTTCTGGCACATGCCATTTCCTCGGAAGATCACTAGTTTGCTGGTCCTCAAAGAAGCAAAACTGTGTATCACTCTCCACTGCCGAAGCTGAGTACATTGCTGCTGGTTCTTGCTGTGCTCAATTGCTGTGGATGAAGCAAACCCTCAAGGACTACGACATCAACATGAAGAATGTGCCTCTCTACTATGACAATGAGAGTGCTATCAAGATTGCATACAACCCAGTACAACACTAGAAGACCAAGCACATCTAGATTCGTCATCATTTTCTTCGGGACCATGTCCTCAAGGGCAATATCCTCATCGACCATGTGAATACTGATGATCAACTGGCAGATATCTTCACTAAGCCCTTGGATGAGAAAAGGTTTTGCAAGTTGCGGTGTGAGCTAAATATCTTAGAGTTTTCAAATGTTTTGTAAAAACAAGCACACATCCTAACACTTATGCAAAGTTGATGACTTAGATGTGCAACACATGATGAAACGATTTTCTTCAACTGATGAAGAAAGTCACTCTGAATGTGAAGAAATTAACGAAGAAATTGATTCTCAGGGCCCTACGACAATTGTATGCGGCGTGTGTAATCAACATTCTTATATGGTGGGTAGCGCCACCGCCCAATGTGAAATTCCTCAAGTTGATTTTCTTCAAATGATCAATTTCCTCACAATGCAATTTTCTTCAAAACAGTTGTTCTTCATTGTGATGATCTATTACAAAATCTTCAAAAACACTTGATGACTTTCATTTGCCTAGGTAGACTGTGATTTCTAGTCCTCAACAGCATTCACTTATTGCTATTTCTTCAAGTTGATGTTTCTGCTAAGTGAATGTGATTGGACCCTACTTTCCCTCTATGCTATACTTATCCAGTCTATTCAATTCTTCATATGCGTTCTGCTTGAAACTTAGTTCAAAATCCTCACTTCATCCTTGTCAGCTGATGATTTTGTAACGAAAATCCTCAAATCTTCAAAAATTGTTTTCTTTAAAGGCACAGTAACTGAACCCCCACTTCCCACGATCGGATAACCACGATCTCCACTATCTCCACCGCATCGTACGGGAGCTACACGTGTCCCGCGGAGACGTAGAGGCAGGGGCTATTTGGTCCGAAACTTTCGCGCCAAACAGTAACTTTTGGGCTATAAATATGTCCTTATCCCCCTCGGTATCCTCTTCTTCGCCTCATCGCTCTCCTGCCACAGCACACTCCACCGAACCCTAGCGCCACCGCTGGTAGTCTTGTCGCCGGAGAGGAAGAGCTTCACTGCCTCGACCTTTTCGTCGCCAGAATCACGCCGGAGTCGGACCATCTTCGTCCGCCACCGCCGTAGACGTCCTCTGCCGCCAAGTTAGGGTGCATTGGACACTCGAACGAAGAGCCTATCCAACACTACGTTTTGTGTTCTTCGTACGCACCTTCCACGGTAAATATATCCCATTTTTACAGCAGATTAGATCTGAAATTTTATATCTTCTATGTGAAATCTGTTTTTTTCCTCAAGATACGATGCGCACATGATTCCTCAAACACTACCTATCACCGCAATCATTGATGAACTAGCTAAGCATCTAAGATTTTCACGAGATTCCTCAATTGTGCGAATTTTCCGATTTGTACAACTCTGGAACCCAAGAACTGTATGCTTAGGCAAATTCCTCAACCACTGGTTATATTCCTCAAACTGTGAAACATTTTCATTTTCTTCAAATCTGCGAACGCATATGACCTCTCCAAATTCCTCACAACTATACTCTGTTCACAGGTACACACATGTCAGCTGATGAATCTCTCGGTTCTCATCACATTAACTCATTTGCAGCGTTTCTGGAAGAAACTCTTCAAGGCTCTTCAGAATCCTGAAGAGTTCAAAATCATCAGCAAAGTCCTCAACTGAAGAAAATGGAGGAAGAGAGAAAACAGAAGGGAGGAAAGAAACTAGAGCAGAACACAGCTGCTGATATCCTGAGGACATATACTTGGACTATTGTACGCCTGATGAACATGAGACAATGGCCAAGAGAAAGATAAGGCTGCAGAAGATTGAACGCCGATGAGCGAAGGAATGGAAGGAGTACAGGTTTGTGACTCCCAAATATGCGAAGAAATTCGCTTTGAAGCCTCCTCGCAGAAGGGCCCCACTTGAGGATCATCAAGTATCTCATCCATCAAGCCTCAAGACCATTAATGACTATCCAGATGAAAAGGAAAAGCATCTGGCCAAGCTCAAGAAGCAAGCAGAAGCTGCAGTGAGGAAATTTAATGAATCCTCAGCTGCTGCCTCCGGTGCTGCTAATTCCTCAGCGGCAGAAACCTCAGGCTCAGAAATTCCTCACACGCAGTCTGTGCCATCAAAGCAAAGGGCTCCAAAGCCTCAAGAGAAGTCTGTTCAGGCTTCTGTCACAAAACCCTCAGCTCCAAAACCCTCAGTTCTAAAACCCTCATTACCAAAACCTTCAATACCAAAACCATCAGCGCTAAAACCCTCTGCACCAATCTCCTCAGCTCCACCTCCAAAGCCTCAAGAAAAACCAGTACAGAAGCATGTCGTGAAACCTACGACCGCCAGCTCCAACTCCTCACTCCCAGCTGCAACTAGCTCGGAGACAAAGTCTTCAACACCACTTATGAAGACTTTGGCAGCTACTGAACATGCACCTCTGCCCAGCCCAGCAAAATCATCGCAGTCCCATCTGCATCAGAGGGGAGTGATGAATATGATGATGAAACCCTGCAAGCCATCATCAGAAACAAGCAAGAAAGGGTTGCTCAAGCATCAGGCAGTGCTATTCCTCTGGCCATGGACCGCAAGGTCCTCCTTGACTACATCAATATCTGGTATGAGGATCCAAACACTCCCATTGATGATTTGAAACTTCCTCCTGGCATCAGCCACATGGTGGCCACCTTCATAAATGAAGCCAAGTGGAAAGAACAGCAGGCCCGGCAGGCAAAGTTTGCAAAGGCCAAAGAGGAGAAATTCCTCAGGCAGAATCTCCTCAAGCTGACTCCTGATGCACTGGTGTCAACCGAGGCAGAGCTGCAAGTATTGACTGACAAGTATGGCAAGCTGTCAGATCGCAAAAGCATCAAGCGCAATTTCATCAAGCTAGCCACTAGTGCTGTTGATGACTACAACAAGAGAAAAGCACCACCAGCACCAACTCCTCAGCCCCTGGTTGAGCAGCCAGCAGATGCATCTCCTGATGAGGAGGAAACTCCTCAAGCTGAGGAAGAACACCAAGAGCGCCGCGTTGATGAACCGGCCGTTGAAGAAATCATCACGGAAACTGCAACTGATGAAATTGCAACCAATGATGAGACTGCTCTTGATCCAGTTGCTTCATCAAAGCAGGCTGATGACTCTGTTCCAGCTGGTTCCTCACTACCAGCTGAAGAATCTGCAGAAAGAACACCTTCACCAAAAGCTTCAAAGGTGAAGAAGATAACTCCGTCTGCATCAGACGTGAAGAAAACAAGGGCTGTTGAAAAGGAAGCAAAGAAGAGAAAAGCCTCCTCAGCAGTGGAAGAGACAGAGGCAAAGCGCCACAAAGAAACTGAAGAATCTGCCCCTCTGGACCCGGTGCCTCTAAATGTCGCACCTTCATATGAAATGGTCGTCATTGATGACCCAGCTACAAGGGCAGATGAGGAAATGAAGGATGTCGCCTCTGAGGAACACACTGATGAGGAAATCCAGATTGATGACAGTCCTCAACCTCTTATTCCTCAGACCGAGACTGCTCAAGCATCAGCTGCACCAGCTGATGAAACTGCTTCTGCCACAAAGCCAGCTGAAGAAAAACAAGCTGAGGAAAATGTACATTCTGAGCAGACTCCTCAAGATGAGGAATAGGCTGACCCAACTCCTCAAAATGAGAAAGAAGCAGAAATTCCTCAGCCTGAAGCTCAACCAGAGCAAGCATCATCTTCCCAGCAAGAAGTACCAGCTGATGAAATTCCTCAACTTGAGGAAAATGCTGAAGAAAATGTACCCGCCCAAGACAATGAATTCATTGTGCTCAACCGAGAGACTGCCATGGTTGTCTCCTCCCCCATTCCTCAGCAAAATCTCAAGCCATTTCAGCGCCAGCCATTCTCCAAGCGTCCAAAGTTTCAGAAAGAAGATTTCTTTGAAGAACGCATGTATTTCATCGGCGAGAACCCTTATGACAAGCCTCAAATGAGGCATCTGAAGTTTTGGACAAGGACTCAGATGAACTACTATGCCTCTGTGCTCTGTGGACGAAACAAGATATTCCAGCACAGGCATATTCCTCATGTTGAGCTTGAAGCAATACCCTGCCTGGAACCAGTCCTCAATGTACTACACGATGCAGGTTTGCTCCCTATGTGCTCAGACATATCAGACTGGAATAGTGAGCTTATTCTTCAGTTCTATGCCACTCTGCACATATCTGGAAACGCTGATGACATCAACACTTGGGTGTTTAACTGGATGTCCGAAAATACTCACTACAAAGCTCCTGCTTCTAAACTCCTCAGAGAACTGTCCGTACCAATTCCCTCAGATGGGGCAGTGAAGCTTTATGGTGAGCGTGAGCTGCCAAATGGAATGATGGAAGTCCTCATGAAGCCTTTGGCTGCAGGAAAACCCTCGAGAACCACATTCCTCGTCCATGAGCTCAAGTACACACCCCGGTCTGTCTACAGAATCCTCTGTAGTGTGCTCGCGCCAATCAAAGGCCATGGCGATGAAGAAGATGTTGTAGGCCTCATGAAGAATATCCTGTTCAACATCATTCATGGTATTCCTATCAATATCCATGATTTCTTCTTGAGGACTTTGGCCGACAATGCAATGTGCCCCTATGATCACAAGATTTATGCCCCGTGGATCATGAGATTCATCAGGACAAGGACAGGCATCAACTTCCACGCTGATTTCCAAAACCACATGGGTTATATGCCTCCTATCCGGGTCAACAAGAAGACTTTCGAGCCCATCAAAGGAAAAGGAAAATCTATGATTGAAGAAGGCAGCAGGCCCCTTGATGGCCAGTTCAAAGAGCCAGAAGCATATTCTTCATGGGACGATACTAAGACTCGTCTAGCAAGCCCTATTCCTCCTCGCGTGCTAAACACCAGAGAGCTCCTCCTCAGTCTTCACCAGAAGGTGGATCACAACCACAAATGGGTCAAACGCCAGTTTGGTGCCATTGTGAAAACCCTCACTGAAACTCAGAATGTTGTGAAGCTTAATCACCACTATCTGCATGAGGTTTTCGATCGCACCTGGGATACACTTGCACATCTGAAGACCCAGACTGAGCTTGAAGAAATGAACTTTGAGCAGGACTTTGACTGGTCGTGGCCTCCCAAGAGAAAGTTCAGGCCCATTCCAGTGCCAGACCTTGAAGACAACTCCTTTTCTTCATTCCGCACTGCTGAATCTGATGAGGAACAACTCAACGCAGCAACCGGGCCAAGGAAGAAGACTACCCCCAAGAAGCGTCACGGCTCTTCATCAACCGCCAATAAATGAAGTCTTCACGGGCGTTAGTCCTCAGTTTGTCCCTTTTTGTCACTTGATGACAAAGGGGGAGAAACTCGAGAGTTAGTCTTCAAGCAGGATATTTTAGGGGCTTATGAACTATATTTAAGTTACAAACTCTTGGCTCTTTTGATGTTTTTATGTAATGAGTTGTAACTTAAGCCCGATTGTACTCTGACGCTTTTGAACGTTTTTCTTCGCATGCTTATTCCTCAAGTTTTAATGCACGCATGCTGGAATTCGTCAGATAAAATTTTCCATCATGCATCTTCATTTTCTTCATATGATATGTTATATGTATGCATGATTTACAAGACTCAGGGGGAGATCTCCATGATATAAATCATCAATGTGCATCTGCTATAAAAGCAAAATCCTCAAGGTATGCACATCTTCAGGGGGAGTCTCTCTGAATCTTGTTTTCAAATTCCTCAAATGAGTATTTACACTTCATATTTTTGATCCCTGTTGAAGACTTAACCTAATTGTCATCAACCACCAAAAAGGGGGAGATTGTAAGTGCATCTAGTACCCCTTAGTGATTTTGGTGGTTTGAAGACTTATAGGTTAAGTATCTAATGTGTTTATGAGTATACACAGGATCTATAAGTCATTGAGGAGTTTGAGATATTTGAAGAATATCGACCCCTAAAAATGTATATCTTCAGTTGAAGAAATTGGTCTAAAGCTGAAGAAAAGAATTGCGAGGAATTTGCGATGAAATTGATATTCCTCATGAAGATACTGATATTGAGAAGACCGGTGGTTCCTGAAGAAAATCATTCTGAAGAAATTGAAGCGTGAAGATTTACGTTTTCTGTTTTACTTTCTTCGCATTTGATGAATAGGAACACCGTACTGTTAAAGGGGGTCAAAGTAACACTATGGAATGGATTTCCTCATGATGCTCAACCCAAGCCTAATCCTACCAAAAGCCTCAAGTGAGGAATATGAGTGACATGAGGACTCTCACAGTTGAGGGTTCCGACCGTTTCGATAGCCACGCCAAGTCACTAGTCTTATCCACTCCAACGGTCATATTATTTAAGGGCATTAGTGTCAAATCATGTCGGGATGCTCCCATGCTATAAATAGACACCCCCACAACCACTAGCTGGTTGGCTGCTCCGTTAGAAACTAACACTTGTCATAAGAGCAACCCAAATTCCTCAGAGCTTTCGAGAGTAATTCATCAGTGAGGAAATACCCCATACACCGAAACCACAAACCAAACCTAGTGATTGAGCATCACTGAAGAAGTTGTTCCTGTGTGGTACTGAAGCCTTTTACCTTTGAGGACTGTGCATCCTCCAAACGGTTAGGTGTCATGGTCTAGAGCAATCCAGCAGTCAATTGTGGATCGTCGGGTGACCAAGTTTGTGAGGGTTTGGAAGTTTGCCCTGAAGACTTACCACGAGTGTTGGGCGAGGACTGTGTGTCCTTAGCTCAAGGAGAATACGGTAGGGACTGTGTGTCCCGGGACCGGGTGTCCTTTGGTTTCAATACCAAGCCGCTCCAAACCAGATGTACAACTGTCACAACAGTTGGGACTAGGTCATCAATAACTGTCTTCACTGAGAAACGGGTTCTAATTCCTCAACTCTTTACTTTCCTAGTATTGTGTGTTGATGACTTTCACAGTGCCTGTTTGAAGAATTTGCTGAAGACTTTCTCTGAATTTCCTCAACCTCAAATTCTTCACGATAGTTAATCATCATCTGTATTCTGCATGCCTGCTTACTGTGCAATCTGTTTTCACATTCTTCACTCTGAAATACTGCTATTGTGAACGTTTGCATGTCTGATCCTTTACTGTTTCCGCTGTAAGTTAGTCATCAGTGAGGAATTTCCTCAGTGATGAAATTCTAAAAAGCTCCTATTCACCCCCCCTCTAGTCGATATAACGCACTTTCAGAAACCACCTTACCCTGCTAGGAAAAAGGATTATTCTAAAGCTCCAACTGTGATACGTAGGGGTTACATTAGACCACTTGCACCCCCTGAGGAAACTAGAGTTGAACCTAGTGTTGCTATTATCAAAGATCTCTTAGTCGAAGACATAGACGGGCATGTTATCAAATTCTGTGAGGACTCCGCTAGAATTGCTAAACCTCACGCGAAAGACAAATAGGGACCTGTAGTTGGCCTGCCCGTTGTTTCTGTCAAGATAGGAGATCACTGTTATCATGGTTTATGTGATATGGGTGCTAGTGTTAGTGCAATAACCCGGTCCCTTTATGATGAAATCAAAGATGAGATTGCACCTGCTGAGTTAGAAACCATTGTTGTCATTATTACGCTAGCTTATAGAGACACTATCTGCCATGTGGGAATTGTGAGAGACGTAGAAGTCGTGTGTGGTAAGACGAAGTATCCTACTGATTTCCTCGTCCTTGCTACTGCACAAGATAGCTTTTGTCCCATCATATTTGGTAGACCCTTTCTCAACACTGTCAATGCTCATATTGATTGCGTTAAACAGACTGTCACTGTTAGTTTCGAGGGTGTGTCTCGTGAATTTAACTTCTCCAAGTTTGAAAGACAACCCCATGAAAAAGAGTCGTCTCGTAGGGATGAAATCATTGCTCTTGCCTCTATTGCCGTATCTTCTACGGATCCTTTAGGGCAATATCTCCTTGATCATGAAAATGATATGCATATAGATGAAAGAGATGAGATAGATAAAATTGTTTTAGAACAATATCCTATCCTTAAGAATAATCTGCCTGTTGAACTGCTTGGGGATCCTCCCCCGCCAAAGGGTGATCCTGTGTTCGAGGTAAAACAGTGACCAGATACACTTAAGTATGCCTATCTTGATGAGAAGGAGATATATCCTGTTATTATTAGTGCTCACCTCTTGAATCACGAAGAGAAGAAGTTATTAAAAACTTTGAGGAAGCACCGTGCGGCTATTGGATATACTCTCGATGATCTTAAGGGTATTTGATGGGGTTATAATCCTAGGGTAGGGTCATAGGCCTGCCCCGTAGGTCCAACCCAAGGACTACCCCTCATAAGGGACAAGGCCCTTAGTCAGTTCCGACTGAACTAAGGAGTTCCCTTCTCCAGTCGGTAACAGATCCTCGTCCATCCAGTCGGAGATTAGCATTCGGAGTTTATCAAACTAATCGACTGGATTCCACTCTGAGCATCGTAACCCCCCTGGAGGGAAACGGTCATACGTTTCCATGTGCCTTTATTAGCATTTAAGGCGTACGTTACCTGTAACGTAGGCATTTATTCGCCACTACTCCACCCCTGTGCACCGAACCGTTGTGGAGGGCAGCACACTCCATATAAGCCACCCTCCCCCACTGGTGCAGGGGTTAGCAATTCACTGTATTCTATATTCCACTCGACAACAAGCTCCCTGAGCACTGAGACGTAGGGCTATTACCTCCACCGCAGAGGGGCCTGAACTCATACAACCTCGCCGTAGCTAAGGCTCAGCCCATCCTTTCGTACCCTACACATCTACTGTCACGCTTATACCCACGACAGTTGGCGCCCACCCTGGGGCAGGCGTCTAAGCGACTTCTGGCGAGTTTGCGACTACATCATTTCGTCATGTCTTCCGGTGGAGATTCGAGCATGGGTCACGAGATCTTCTTCGACGCTCTCTCCTTCATCGTCGACGATTCGGCATGGCTTCGGGACGCCCCTCTTGACGTCGAGGCGCTTCCCCACCGCGGGGCTACGCACTTCCGTGCCGGCGCCCGCTGCATTCTTCTTCTCCAGCAGTCGGCTCCGACGTCGACCTACGCCCCGTCACGCGCCGCAACAAGCGGTCCCGCCGTCCGCGGCTCCAGCGTTGGGTGCAACACGCCCAGGCGCGCCAGAACGCGTCTTCACAAGTGGCGGTTCTAGAGTCGGTTGTGGTTGCCCCGTCGTCCCAGCGCTCGGACTCTGTTCCGACTTAGTTTCCTTCCGAGTACGCGGGTCGCGGGCCTGCAGCAGAAGTACACATGGCCAACTCCCATGAAGATCCCCGTCAAGCTGGCCCGAACTAGCACGAGATCGGCGAAACGTCCGGTGCGTCGTCCGCCTCGCCGTTCTGCCAGTCGGCACACTCGGCGGAGCAACGTGGAGTTGTTCCGCACACCCCTCCTCAACTTGGCTGCGGCTGCCAAGATAGCCGATTCCCTTCAGCTGACTGATTCAGAAGCTGGCAGGGGGATCGAGCAAATCCGCGCCCTGTTGCACACGGCATAGCAGCAAAATTCGGCTGTCTCCCAGTCGCACAACAGGATCCACAATAGTTCTATTCATGCGAATACGCATCGGTTAGTTCACAGCCCTGGTTCTCGTTAGCGACACATGGGAGGCAGCCGTTCCATAAATCCCGAAGATCGTCGCCGTTCACGCACCCCTCCGCGGGGTGGGCCCTATGGCCCCGACATCATGATGATCGGAGTTCAGTCGGTGACACTTACGACCCAAGGCCCGACGCGAGAGGGCATATCGCCCAGCGGAGGGTCGACAGGGGCTGAGCCCACCGCGATGGTTATGATATTGACCGTCTGAGTGGAAGCAGGACCATCATTTCTGGTCCCGAGTGTTTTAGTCGAGCCATCCGTTCGGCTGACATCCCTCCAAACTTCCGATTGGCGACGGGAATTAGCAAGTTTACAGGAGAGTCCAAGCCAGAAACGTGGCTGGATGATTACCGAGTGGCAGTCCGGATCGGAGGAGGAGACGACCATGTCGCCATGAAGCACCTCCCTCTGATGCTCGACGGCTCGGCGCGAGCGTGGCTGAACCAGTTGGCCCCCTCAAGCATCTACAACTGGGCAGATCTGGCCCGAGTGTTCATCAGGACCTTCGAAAGGACGTGCAAGCGCCCTGCTGCAGAATGAGCCCCTGCGTGATTTCGTTCAGCGTTGGACAACTCTCTACCACACGGTGGAGAACGTCACAGAGCATCAAGCAGTCTGCGCCTTCAAGGCAGGCGTGCGGTACAGGGATCTGTACCTGTAGTTCGGCCAAACAGGTGACATCTCCATGAGCAAGATGATGGAGATAGCAGCACGCTATGCAAATGGCGAAGAAGAGGACCGCATCCGAAGCTGCAAGCACAAAACAGTCGCCGATGGAGATGGGAGTAACACTCGGAAGCAGAAGCAGAAAGCTCCATCCACTCTGCAGGCAGAAGCTGCACCCGTAACCAATGCCAAGTTCAAGGGCAAAGGGAAGGCTCAGTTCACCCCCAAGAAGAAGCAGTTCAGTAATCCCATCCTGGACCAGCCATGTCCGGTTCATACGAAGATGGATGAAGAGGGCAACCCCATATATGCGAAGCATACCACTCGACAGTGTCGCCTCCTGATCCAGGGGTTCAGCGAAGGGCAACCGAGTGAAAAGGACAATGAACAAGATGAGGAGGAGAAGGAGGAACCGTTCCCCCAAGTCCATGTAACACTGATGATTTTTGCTGACGTTGAGAGCAAGAGTCGACTGAAGCTGGTGAACAGGGAGGTGAACATGGCCACCCCTACCAACCCCAAGTTCTTCAAATGGTCTCAGACTGCGATCACCTTTGACCAGTCGGATCATCCAGCACACGTACCCACCCCAGGGAGACAGGCTCTGGTCGTCGACCCAGTGGTGGAGGGAGTCCGACTGCGCAAAGTCTCATGGACGGCGGTAGTGGCTTGAACATCATGTACGCTGACACTCTCAAGGGATGGGCATTCCGATGTCCAAACTCAGCGAGAGCAGCATGCAGTTCCATGGAGTCATCCCTGGACGAAAGGCCAAGTCACTCGGCCAGATCGCGTTGGACGTCGTTTTCGGCTCCGACAAGAACTTCCGCAAGGAAAAGCTGACGTTCGAGGTGCTAGACTTCCAGAGCGCTTACCACGCAATTCTAGGACTCCCGGCGTATGCGCGTTTCATGGCCCGTCCATGTTACGTATACCAGAAGCTGAAGATGCCAAGCCCGAAAGGTGTGATCACCATCACAGGCAATCGACAGTGGGCCGAAGAGTGTCTGCAACAGGGATCAAGAATCGCCGACCAGCAGATGGCCGTCCTCGAGCTTGACGAGTACAAGAAAACAGTCGACCCCGCTGACTTGATGCGTTCGAAGAAGCCAGCTTCGGAGTCTGCATTCCAGTCGGCGGGAGAGACGAAGAAGGTCAGCATTCACCCGACGGACGACATTGCTGCCCCGACGGACATCTCCACCACCCTCGATCCTAAATAGGAAGCCGAGCTCACCCAATTCCTCCGTTAGAACTGGGACATCTTCGCATGGAAACCCTCTGACATGCCAGGTGTACCCAGGGAGTTGGCTGAGCACCGATTGCATGTGGATCCCACCGCTCGGCCTGTCCGAGAACGCCTGCGTCGGTCCGATGCGCATAAGAGGAAGGCAATCGGAGAAGAGGTAGCCAAGCTTTGGGCAGCCAACTTCATTCACGAGGTTCACCACTCCGAGTGGCTCGCCAATGTTGTCATGGTTCCCAAGAAGGACAAGTCGCTCCGAATGTGCATCGACTTCAAGCACCTCAATAAGGTCTGCCCGAAAGACCATTTTCCACTCCCCCGCATCGATCAAATTGTCGATTCAACTGCGGGTTGCGAGCGTTTGTCATTTCTTGACGCCTACTCGGGCTATCATCAGATCCGTCTGTATGGCCCCGATGAATTAAAAACAGCCTTCATCACCCCATTCGGGTGCTTCTGCTACATCACTATATCATACGGTTTGAAGAATGGAGGAGCTACTTTTATGCGCATGATCCAAAAATGCCTCCTCGACTAGATCGGTCGGAATGTGGAGGCGTATATGGATGATATCGTAGTCAAGTCACGCAAAGGTTCCGACCTGCTGACTGACTTGGCAGAAACATTCGCCAACCTTCGTAGGTACGATATCAAGCTCAACCCCGCCAAATGTTCATTCGGCGTTCCCAGCGGAAAGTTACTCGGTTTCTTCATTTCCGAACGAGGGATCGATGTCAACCACGAAAAGATCGGGACCATCGTCCGAATGGAGAGGCCGGTCAGAATACCCGATGTTCAACGGCTCACAGGTTGCCTAGCAGCTTTGAGCAGGTTCATCAGTCGACTCGGCGAGAAAGCACTTCCTCTGTACCGACCCATGAAGAAATCAGATACTTTCGAGTGGATAGACGAAGCCCAAGTCGCATTTGACGACCTCAAAGTCCTACTTTCCACCCAACCGGTTCTTACTGCTCCGCTCAGTAAAGAGCCCCTTCTTCTGTATATCGCGGCTACAAATCAAGTCGTCAGCACAGTTCTTACAGTCGAACGAGAAGAAGAAGGCAAAGCATACAAAGTTCAGCGGCCAGTGTATTACGTCTCCAAAGTCCTGACTCCTTCCAAGCAGAGTTATCCCCACTATCAAAAACTTATCTACGGGATTTACATGACTGCGAAGAAGGTAGCCCATTATTTCCAAGACCACTTGGTGTCTGTCGTTTCTGATGCTCCGTTGGCGGAAATCCTCCACAATCGGGATGCATCAGGTCGAGTGGCGAACTGGGCAATGGAGATGTTGTACTGCGACATCAAGTTCGAGGCCAAGAAAGCTATAAAGTCTCAAGCCCTGGCCGACTTCATAGCAGAATGGGTAGAACAGCAGCAACCGACCCACATCTACTCGACTCATTGGACAATGTTCTTCGATGGGTCCAAGATGTTGAATGGCTCCGGCGCTGGCGTTGTGATCGTATCGCCAAAGGGCGACAAACTCAAATATGTGCTGCAGATACACTTTGATTCCTCCAACAATGAGGCAGAATATGAAGCTCTCCTTTATGGACTGCGTATGGCCATCGCACTCGGCGTCCATCGCCTGATGGTCTATGGCGATTCGGATTTGGTGGTTAATCAAGTGATGAAAGAGTGGGACGTCAGGAACCCCACCATGACCACATACTGCAATGCAGTGAGGAAGCTCGAGAAGAAGTTTGAAGGTCTAGAACTTCACCATGTTCCACGACTGAAGAACCAAGCAGCTGATGAGTTGGCAAAACTCGGATCCACTCGGAAACCAGTCCCGAGTGACGTCTGCCTCGAGCACCTCCACCTTCCCTCAGTCAAAGAAGATCCTTTCACAAAGGAACCAGTACAACCAAAGAGTTCGACAGATCCGACTGAAGTTGACGTACCTGCTGTGGTTGATCTGATCATGGAGATTCTAGCTGTCATCCCCGATTGGACTGTGCCGATCATTGCATATATCCTGAGGCAGGAATTACCAGAAGACGAAGTCCAGGCCAGGCAGATAGTCCGCAGGTCGAAGTCGTTCACTTTCATTGATGGCCAGTTGTACAAGGAAAGCGTTTCAGGCGTTCTTCAACGATGCATCTCCCCAGAGGAGGGACAGTTAATCCTGGAAGATATTCACTCGGGAACCTTCGGTCATCACGCCTCTTCGAGAGCGATCGTCGGCAAAGCATTCAGAGCTTGTTTCTTCTGGTTGCAGGCAAACGAAATGGCTAAAGATATGGTCGACCGATGTGAAGGCTGTCAGTTCTACTCCAACAAGTCCCACAAGCCAACATCTGCGTTGAAGATAATCCCTCTTGTGTGGCCGTTTGCAGTATGGGGATTAGATACAGTCGGTCCATTCAGGACAGGCCAAGGAGGATACACACATTTGTTGGTGGCAGTCGACAAGTTCACAAAATGGATTGAAGCCAAGCCCATCAAGAAGCTCGACGCCCTAACAGCCATCAAGTTTGTCAGAGACATCATCTCCAAATTCGGTGTACCTCACAGCATAATCACGGACAACGGGACAAACTTTGACTCGGACAGATTCAAAGGTTTCTATGCAAGCCAAGGTATCCGAGTGGGTTTTGCATCCGTGGCGCATCCTCAATCCAATGGACAAGCAGAGCGGGCGAATGGACTTATTCTGTAAGGTTTGAAGCCCCGACTCCTGCGAGAGGTGGGACATGCCGCTGGCGCATGGGTCACCGAGCTACCTTCAGTGCTTTGGGGTCTTCGCACAACCCCGAACAGATCTACAGGGCGATCACCGTTCTTCCTCGTTTACGGAGCAGAAGCAGTCCTTCCAAGTGACTTGCTTCACAATGCTCCACGAGTCGAACTCTTCTCCGAAGCTGAAGCAGAACAAGCAAGGCAAGACGGAGTGGACCTTCTAGAGGAGGAGCGCGAGATGGCACTGACTCGCTTAACCATTTATCAACAAGATCTACGGCGTTTTCACGCACGACACGTCAGGAGTTGCACGTTCCAAGCAGGCGACCTGGTGCTCCGAGTGGATCAGCAAAGACCTCACAAGTTGGTTCCTGCCTGGGAAGGACCCTTCATCATCTCCAAGGTGCTGAACAACGGAGCATATAGACTCTACAACATCGACAGGGAGACAGACGAGCCGCGAGCATGGAACGGAGATCTCCTGAAGTGCTTCTACACGTGACCGTCCACCGAAGCAATGTAAAGAACAAGTGTTGGTGAAATAATATAAAGCAGATTGAGCTTTTGCAGATCGAAAATTCTTCCGCGGTCGCAGACTCCGGTCTCAACAAAAAAACTTAGCTGCGATCCAGAATCGCCTAAGTACTAAATTTCTCCGAGTGTGCACTAAACGTCGCACTCGGGGACTTAGCTGCGATCCAGAATCGCCTAAGTACTAAATTTCTCCGAGTGTGCACTAAACGTCGCACTCGGAGACTTAGCTGCGATCAAGAATCGCCTAAGTACTAAATTTCTCCGAGTGTGCACTAAACGTCGCACTCGGGGACTTAGCTGCGATCAAGAATCGCCTAAGTAATAACTTTCTCCGAGTGTGCACTAAACGTCGCACTCGGGGACTTAGCTGCGATCAAGAATCGCCTAAGTAATAACTTTCTCCGAGTGTGCAATAAACGTCGCACTCGGGGACTTAGCTGCGATCAAGAATCGCCTAAGTACTCACTTTCTTCGAGTGTGCACTAAATGTCGCACTCGGGGACTTAGCTACGATCAAGAATCACCTAAGTACTAACTTTCTCCGAGTGTGCACTAAACGTCGCACTCGGGGACTTAGCTGCGATCAAGAATCGCCTAAGTAATAACTTTCTCCGAGTGTGCACTAAACGTCGCACTCGGAGACTTAGCTGCAATCAAGAATCGCCTAAGTAATAACTTTCTCCGAGTGTGCACTAAACGTCGCGCTCGGAGACTTAGCTGCGATCAAGAATCGCCTAAGTACTAACTTTCTGCGAGTGTGCACCGAACGTCGCACTCGGGGACTTAGCTGCGATCATGAATCACCTAAGTACTCTATTACCTTCGAGTGTATCCTACAGATCCACTCGGGGACTCAGCAGACCCTCATTGAGGCTCATGTGGATGTCAAGACCACTGACAATTACATGAGTAACAACTCGCTTTGAGTGCGGCATGATCGTCGCACTCGAAGACTTAGCCGCGATCATGAATCGCCTAAGTACGCTATTACCTCCGAGTGTATCCTACAGATCCACTCGGCGACTTGGCAGACCCCCAAAGAGGCTCACACAGATGTCAAGGAAACTGACAATTACATGCTCCGCATGTTTGCCATTGGCTTCAACAAGAAAAGCCAAACAAAAACTCGAGCCAAAATGGTGTCAACAACTCTTTGGCAAGAGAAGAGCAAAAGATTTGATTTAAATTCGAAGTTCACCTAAGGATAGTTGACTCGGTGCGGATCAAGCTTACCCGCACCGAACCAAGAATGTGACGGCCAACAGAAGTGGCCAAGGTTTCTTACAACCAACACTCGGCATACCGAGGTAAAAGTTTTCTTAAGCGTCGTCCGGATTGGCGCCAGGACTGGAGGGCTCCACGAATGTGTCCAGGTCGATCCCGTCGGCGATGCGGGTGGCACTCTCAAGGAAGGTTTCCATGAAGTCTTTGAATCGAAGTTTCTTTGTGTTGGCGACCTTCAACGCTTTTAGCTCCTCTTCGCGCACCTCCTTGCAATGCACTCGGACCAGGGACAGCGCAACGTCTGCACCACAACGAGCCGCATATTTCTTCCATGAGTGCACTCGGTTTGGGACCTCCTCCAGCCGAGTCATCAAGCCTTCCATCTCATACCGAGCCTCGTCTTCAGGCCAAAGCTCCTTTTCGATCCCGCCGACGACTTCTCTCAGTCGACCGATGAAAGGCCCAACTTTGCCCCGGCGAATGTGCGCTCGGAGCAGATCTCGATTTGCGTCCTCGCCGAGTGGAATGTTCTCGCAAATTGACCGCTCCACGTCAGCTGCTTCAGCCTCAGCGTCGAAGCAAAAATCTGCAAACACAGGACAAGCAAACAATAAGCGCCGAGTGTAACACACATACCACAAGCACACGGAAAAACAGGACTTACCACCCAGAAGCGTTGTCATCTACCGGGCCCAGTCACTGACATATTTTTCCTGCGCTATACACCGCCTGTTCAGCACCTTCATTTGTCCCATCAGCTCGGACCTATGCGTTTTCATCCTCTCCACTTCAGCAATCAATGCCTTGTTTGCTTTGCGGGCCTGCTCCAACGACTTCTCTCATTCCGCCAGCACATCCTTCATTCCAGCCATGGCAACCATCGCTGGATCCAGCTCACCAGCAAACTGAACCTTTTCAGCCCTAAGAGTCTCGTACGCTGTCCCCATCTCGCAAGTTTTCTGCCAGCCAGCGCCAAGAGACGATCAGACAAATCCAACAATAAAAAGTCTAAGTTCTTCAGACCCCTGCCGACGCAAGCAGTCGACAGCGGTCTTGGGGACTACACCCAGTGGGTTCACTGAGAGTGACCCCACTGGCATGAAACTCAAACATGTCCGCCCTATTGAGCTACATGACAACACCTACGCCTACGAGGCTAATACTACCCGACCTGAGTAAACTTACTCTCGGGGACTCATACAGTCGAGGTACTCCGAGTGCCCCAACTGTTAGCATTCCAACAGATTAATTTTGGATCTGCTCAAGTCAAAGACAATGTATATAAAGACAACTGCCGGTGCAAGAACTCGACAGAAGTCTCGGGGACTACACCCACTAGGTTCACTAAGAGTGAACCCGTTGCAAACATCATACGGTATCCGGGCACACCCAGTGGGTTACAAGAGAAAAGTAAATACTTACTAGCCCACTTACTCGGATATCGTCCCGCAGCTCCAAGCTTCGCTGGTACAGGGATGCGATGGAGTCGTACGCCTTCTTGGCTTCTCCCGCCATCAGCTCCGCCTGCACCATGGCCCCCTTGAACGCTCCCACCTGATCCTCCGGGAGGCGCTGGACGTTGTACTCGACATTTGACGGGCCTGGCATCGTTGGAGGCTCCTTGGGCATCCCAAGGCTTGCTCCAGTCGGTTCAGCAGCAACCAGCGTCGTTTCAGTCGACGGCATCGCTTCAGTCAGCGGCACGTCCGCAGCGAGAGCAGTAACTGGCGGAACAGCCTCAAGGACAGGCACCGCAGCTTGCTCGGATCTCCCCTGGTCACCCTCATCCACATAAATCACCCCTGAGGGAAGCCAGACCGAACGGTGTGAGATCTCAGAAAAAGAAAGGGGCAAGACCGAGGACAGAATTCGCGATGCGATAATATAAACTCTCGGAATCGCTACGACGCACCTGGCTGGGACGAGACGACGTTGTCCATGTCCATGGGGTCATCCCCCTGGCGTGCCGGAGAGGTGGCAGAGGTAGCAACCATGTCGAGTGAAATTCATTCGACCAATAAACAGGAGTCCAATCGAATATCAGAAGAAGTTAGAAGAACAATACACTTACGTTGAGGTGACGGGAACGGTGACCCTCATCCGCGGCAAAGCCTTCCGAGGTTTTGATCCGCTCGGTTTGGCCACCTTGGAAGGCTGACCCGCAAGTTCAGTAGCAGCGTCCCTGGTCCTCTTGGTGCTCCGAGCACTCGGACCCCCGGGAACAGTTGACGGGGCACTCGGAACCGTAGGAGCCGTTGGCGGAGCACTCGAGGATGCTGGAAGGGCCGAGAGAGCTGCAGGTTCATGTTGGCGCTTGGTTCGATGCTCTGGCGGCGGAGGTGGCGAGTCCTGCTCTTCGTCTTCCCCCTCCTCTTCACTAGACTCTTCCTCCGTTTCCCCACTGTCTGAGACGTACTCGACGCTCTCCACGCTGCCCTCCTGGCTGCCCTCCTCTTCCTCCTCGACCAGGTTCCCGTTCGAGACAGGGGAAAACCAGTTGGTCCACTTCTGCATGAAATACAGTCGGTGACATCAGACGTCAGACGGTGATTCAAGACAGCGATAAATCTAAGACAGTTATGTGCACTCGACAAGTTGTACTCACCTCGTTCGGAGGAGGGTTGTCCGCGCGGAAAGCCTTCACTCGCCGGGACCCTCTGGGGTTCTCGCAGGTGCCTGTGATCTGGAGCACCCACGACGCCACTGTCTCCCCAGTCATGCACTCGACGTTGGTCCGACTGGAGTCTTCGGGTCCCGTGTAATGCCACATGGCGTGGTCTCGGGCTTGCAGTGGTTGGATGCGCCGGCCGAGGAAAACCTCTAGCAAATCTATGCCGGTGACTCCCTTTCTGACGACATCTCGGAGTGCGTCGACCAGGGGCTGGACACGGATCTTCTCCGCCTTCGTGAGCGCGAGCTGCTTAGGCGGAGCTGGTCGATCTAAGCTAAAAGGAGGTAGCCCTGTCGTGGCATTCAGGCAAGCGACGTCCTGGCAGTAGAACCATGTCGACTGCCAGTTCTTAACCGATTCACTCAGCTGAAGAGCGGGATAACTACTTTTTCTCTTCTTTGGGAAGCCTAAACCCCCCCCCCCCACAGAGCTGGAGAAGGTGAGTCTTATCATCCGACTGATTAAGGCGTTCGATAGTTTGGGACCTAGCAGAGAAGATATGTTTGAAAAGCCCCCAATGGGGGGACAACCGATGAAGCACTCGCACAAGACTACGAAAGCAGAGAGATGGGAAATGGCATTCGGGGG
The DNA here is from genome assembly GCF_904849725.1 of Hordeum vulgare subsp. vulgare. Lineage (NCBI taxonomy): Eukaryota > Viridiplantae > Streptophyta > Magnoliopsida > Poales > Poaceae > Hordeum > Hordeum vulgare. Next base: position 430,697,109 of record NC_058522.1, on the reverse strand, counting down.
AAAGTGGTGGAGCTGCGCCCCAAAGTGGTTCATTATGCCTTTGAAGAAACGGTGCGGGGGCAGGGAGAAACCTCGATGCACGTGGCTGAGCAGCAGGACGCGCTCCCCCTTCTAGGGCGCCGGCTCGGTTTCGCCCTTCGCCGGCAACCTCCATGATTTGTGTGCGATCATCCCGTGCTCCACCAGCTCCAGCAGATCCCCCTCCGTCACCGTGGAGGGGAGGAAGTCCCCCTGGATCCACCCCACCGGCAACGCTCGCTGCCGCCACTGAGAAGGAGCCACCGCCTTCCCCTTCTTCTTCTTCGCCTCCAGCTTGCTAGTTTGTCCCTCGGTCATGGCGGAAGCTGCGGGTCCACGAAGGAGAAGGAAAAGGAAGAAGCTTGGGTGCGCAGGAGGAGGCGAGAGGAGAGGAGCAAGCAAAGGCAAGAGATCCGGCGAGCGTAACGAGAAAACCCTCGCCGCTGAGGTTTAAGTAAGGTTCCGACTGCGTCACTAGCAGGTGGCCCCGAAACCTTATCCCCCGACCAATCGCGGCGATATCAGTGGAGAAGATGAAGGTGCGGGAATCGAGGCGTCAGGCGCTACTCGAGCGCGATGTCGTCATCCCCGCTGAGCGCGCGGTAACCGAAATTTGAGGATCCCAGAAAATCCGCCGCTGTCAGTTGACTGGTCACGTCAGGAGATACCCTGGAAGCACTCGGTCTCCGACAGTTTGTTCCACAAATACTTTCACTCGGATCGTTGGTCATAAAGGATAAAATGGATCGAGGCAAGCAACGCCAAAGTCACATCCGTTCGAGTCGGATCCAAAACTTCAAGCATCGCTTCGTCGTTCCAACCCCAATTCATTCGGGGACTAATGATGTGGTTATAGTCCTAGGGTAGGGTCATAGGCCTGCCCCGTAGGTCCAACCCAAGGACTACCCCTCATAAGGGACAAGGCCCTTAGTCAGTTCCGACTGAACTAAGGAGTTCCCTTCATCCAGTCGGTAACAGATCCTCGTCCATCCAGTCGGAGATTAGCATTCGAAGTTTATCAAACTAACCGACTGGATTCCACTATGTGCATCCTAACCCCCCTGGAGGGAAACGGTCATACGTTTCCATGTGCCTTTATTAGCATTTAAGGCATACGTTACCTGTAACGTAGGCATTTATTCGCCACTACTCCACCCCTGTGCACCGAACCGTTGTGGAGGGCAGCGCACTCCATATAAGCCACCCTCCCCCACTGGTGCAGGGGTTAGCAATTCACTGTATTCTATATTCCACTCGACAACAAGCTCCCTGAGCACTGAGACGTAGGGCTATTACCTCCACCGCAGAGGGGCCTGAACTCATACAACCTCGCCGTAGCTAAGGCTCAGCCCATCCTTTCGTACCCTACACATCTACTGTCAGGCTTATACCCACGACAGTATTAGTCCCACTCTATGTCAGCACAAGATTAAAACCGATCCTGATTCTAAGCCAGTTGTTGATCATCAAAGGAGATTAAATCCTAGGATGAAAGAGGTCGTGAGAAACGAAATATTAAAGCTTCTGGAATCAGGAATCATTTATCCTGTTGCTCATAGTGATTGGGTAAGTCCAGTACATTGTGTACCTAAGAAGGGAGGTATCACCGTCGTTCCTAATGATAAGAATGAACTAATCCCACAGAGGATTATTACTGGCTATAGGATGGTGATAGACTTCCGGAAACTGAACAAGGTAACCAGGAAAGACCATTATCCTTTGTCGTTTATCGACCAAATGGTAGAAAGGCTACTAAACACACACACTTCTGCTTTCTAGACGGTTATTCAGGTCTCTCGCAAATACCTGTTGCACAATCTGATCAGGAGAAAACCACTTTGACCTGCCCCTTCGGTAACTTTGCTTATAGACGTATGCCTTTTGGCTTATGCAATGTACCTTCCACCTTTCAAATATGTATGATGGCTATATTCTCTGACTTTTGTGAAAAGATTGTTGAGGTTTTCATGGATGTTTCTCCGTTTACGGTTCTTCCTTTGACGATTGCCTCAACAACCTTGATCAAGTCTTACAGAGATGCAAAGATACCAACCTCGTCTTGAACTGGGAGAAGTGCCACTTCATGGTTAATGAAGGCATCGTCTTAGGACACAAAATCTCTGAGAAAGGCATTGAAGTTGATAATGCTAAGGTTGATGCAATTGATAAAATGCCTTGCCCCACAGATATCAGAGGTATACGAAGTTTCCTATGTCATGCTGGTTTCTATAGAAGGTTCATTAAAGACTTCTCTAAGATTTCTAGGCCTCTTACCAACCTCTTGCAAAAGGATGTTCCTTTTGTTTTTGATGAGGATTGTGAGGAAGTTTTCGAAATACTTAAGAAGGCCTTGATAACCGCACCTATTGTTCAACCACCTGATTGGAACTTGCCCTTTGAAATCATGTGCGATGCTAGTGATTATGCTGTTGGTGCTGTTATAGGACAAAGAGTTGACAAGAAGTTGAATGTCATTCACTACGCTAGTAAAACTCTAGACAGTGCCCAAAGAAACTATGCCACTACGGAGAAGGAGTTTTTAGCAGTCGTGTTTGCATGTGAAAAGTTTAGATCTTATATAGTTGACTCCAAAGTCATTATTCACTCTGATCATGCTACTATTAAGTACCTTATGGAGAAGAAGGACGCTAAGCGTAGGCTAATCAGATGGGTTCTCCCACTACAGGAATTTGATTTGCACGTTGTTGACCGAAAGGTTGCTGATAACCCTGTAGCAGATAACTTGTCCAGGCTAGAGAATGTCCTTGATGACCCACGACCAGGGCCGTCTCCAGAAATTTAGGGACCCGGGGCGAACTCTAAAATGTGGCCTTAAATTTGGAAAATTTCATATAACTAAGATATACATTCATTTAATTATATTACTTCAAATGTATGTAATTTGGTACAATCTTTAGAAATGTTTCAGAAACTACTACTAAAAGAGTAAATGTGATACAAGTAGTAAACTAAACACATATTCTACCAAAAAGCAAAACAAAGTCATGATTGAAACAATACATGAGTTATAAGCTCGTCTTTATTGCGAATAAAACAAAATAGGACCGTACCTTGAAATTTGCACTGTATCAAAAATCGTTTATGAGTGAGTAACTATCTCCGGAAGACCAATCGCAATGAAATCCATAGAACATCTCCCCCGCAAAAAAAAATCTGTAGAACATCTGCCTTGCATCGTCCCAAATAAACATCTCCAAAAACAATTCTAGCAATCTATGTGGATTTTAAACTTTTGACGACAAGGCATATAAAACAATTTATTATTGATTAGCCTGGCCAAAGTACAATGGCTAATACTATATTATCAATTATCAGTGTGATTAGTTTTTGTACCAAAATTTAGAAAATAGAGAGCACATCTGCATGTATGATACTGTTAGCAGGACTGAAGGAGGTGCACCTTCATTTTCAGGAACCGTAGAAGCATATACATCTCCGTTTTCTATAGCAAAATTAAAAATTCAGAAGACTACTATCTAAAGCAAATCGAATCAACCTGCAGCAAATAGGCCTCGAGCACTCACGTGAGGCTAGTTTGGGTTGGGTAACCACCCACTACTAAGCACCATCCATCCATCCATAGATCGCTGGAGAACTGGACGAGATCACGAGGACGACAACTGGAGGGCGAGCAGAGCGAGCGGTCAGATCGGCGGATGGAATCAGGTCCTGCGCAGCGATGGGGAGAGGCGGCTACGAGCGCGATAATGGGAGACGATGATTCAGGCCACAGGTGATCGGGCAACTTGCTTTTTTTGTTGGGCTCTTGATTGGGCTACATAGCCTTTTCTCCTCCAGATTATAAAACACTCTACCCAACACCTACTGGTTTGGGGGCCCCAAAATTTTGGGGGCCCTGTGCGGTCGGCCAATTTGGCCTGCCCCGTCGACGGGCCTGCCCACGACCTATTGAAGACAGCTTTCCTGATGAGCAATTGAATGTCTTCCGCACTTCACATAGTGCATCGTGGTATGCTGATTACGCAAACTATAGCGTAGCCAAATATATACCACCCAGTTTCACCTACCAGCAAAAGAAGAAATTCTTCTTTGATTTGAGACACTACTTTTGGGATGATCCTCACCTTTATAAGGAAGGAGTAGATGGTGTTATTAGAGGTTGTGTGCCTGAACATGAACAAGGACAGATCCTGCAGAAGTGTCATTCCGAAGCCTACGGAGGACACCATGCTGGAGATAGAACTGCTCATAAGGTATTGCAATCAGGTTTCTATTGGCCCACTCTCTTCAAGTATGCCCGCAAGTTTTTCTTGTCTTGTGACGAATGCCAAAGAATAGGGAACATCAGTAAGCGTCAGGAAATTCCTATGAACTATTCACTTGTCATTGAACCATTTGATGTCTGGGGCTTTGATTATATGGGACCCTTCCCGAGTTCCAATGGGTATACTCACATCTTAGTTGCTGTTGATTACGTCACTAAGTGGGTAGAAGCTATCCCCACTAGAAATGCTGATCACCACACCTCTATTAAGATGCTTAAAGAAGTCATTTTCCCAAGATTTGGAGTCCCTAGATATTTGATGACTGATGGCGGTTCACACTTCATTCATGGTGTTTTCCGCAAGATCCTCGCTAAGTATGATGTCAACCATAGAGTTGCATCTCCTTATCATCCTCAGTCTAGTGGTCAAGTCGAGTTGAGTAAAAGGGAGATCAAATTGATCTTACAAAAGACTGTCAATAGATCTCGAAAGAATTGGTCTAGCAAACTTGACGATGCACTATGGGCTTATAGGACTGCTTATAAGAATCCCATGGGCATGTCGCCGTATAAAATGGTTTACGGTAAGGCCTGTCATTTACCTCTTGAGCTAGAACACAAAGCTTATTGGGCAATCAAAGAGCTCAACTTCGATTTCAAACTTGCCGGTGAGAAGCGGTTGTTTGATATCAGCTCATTAGATGAATGAAGGGCCCAGGCCAATGAGAATGCCAAGCTGTTCAAGGAAAAGGTTAAGAGATGGCACGATAAAAGAATACAAAAACGAGAGTTCAATGTAGGTGATTATGTCCTGCTATACAATTCTCGCTTAAGATTCTTCGCAGGCAAGCTTCTCTCTAAATGGGAAGGTCCCTACGTTGTCGAGGAATTATATCGTTCCGGTGCCATCAAAATCAATAACACGGAAGGTAATTTTCCTAGAGTGGTAAATGGGCAGAGAATCAAACATTATATCTTTGGTACTCCCATAAATGTTGAGACCAATATCATCAATATCATAACTCCAGAGGAGTACATAAGGGATGTTTATCAGCCTGTTTCAGACTCTGAAAACAAAGAGGTATGTGTTTCGGTAAGTAATTGGACTCCAAAACTTTTCCAATAGGAAATTTTCTCCGTTTCGGAATTTGTGGAAAAAAAGAAAAATAAAAAGCAGTCAGGAGAGCGCACGAGGCGGCCACAAGCCTGGTAGCCGCCGCCTGCCCCCTGGCCGCGGCTACAGGGCTTGTGGCCACCTCGTGTGCCTCCCGGACTCCGTTTTCTTGCGGAACACTCCTTCTGGTCCAGAAAAAATCATTATATATACGCCCAAGGGTTTTGATCTCCCTATCGCGCAGTTTCCTCTGTTTTCGTTTCGAGCCTGTTTCTGTTGCAGATCTAGATCGTCATGACTTCCCCAAAAGCTCCTAAGGACAAGATATTTGAGAAGGTCATCAATCCTTACCTCGCAGAAGTGTTGCATCACCCTCAATCTATCAAGATGAGTGAGGGGATGTTGCACATCCGTGATGTTGAGGGGCCTAAGAAGACCGAAAGCGTGGAGACGAGGCTCGAAGCAATGGAGCAACAAGTCTTGAAGTGCCAAGGGATGGTGGAGCGTGGACTCAACGCCAACCACATGATGATCACAGAGTTCACCAACAATCACAAGATGGATGCCATTGACATTGGAAAGCACCTCTCCAGGCTCTATGACAGGGTTGATCAACTCCAGGGCCATATCTATGACCTGCAGAACCAAAACTGTGAGTATGAGTATAGATTTAAATCAATACGGTTGGCTGCAGATTTGAGGATTGCGGCGACTCGTTCATCCTGCCATGATGGAGCACCTATGCCTTGGAAGACGGAGGATCAGATTGCTTCAAAGACTCCACCACCATCACCACCAAAGGAAGACAACTAAGCATTGGTATGGGCAACTCCCTTGGCTTGTGCCAAGCTTGGGGAGTTGCCCTGGTATCGTATCACCTTTATATCTTTTGCTTTTACCTTTGTTTTAGTTCTTTCCTTTTCAGTTTTTACTTTCTTCTCTAAGTGGTATAAGTCTTTAGTGTTTGGTTCGAGTCTTTTGCCTTGTGTCTCCCCCGATGTATTCGAGCTTGCGAGCTATATAATAAAGAGTATCTTAGTCAAGGGCTTTGTTTTGTGTCGTGATCAAAAGTATTAAAAGAACGATAGCATGAAAGATCATGAGATGATCTTATGGAAAGTGATAGCTTCACATATAACAAGTATGATGATTGAAACTTGTTGAGAATAGACCAACATAGGCCCCAGTCATTGTTGCAATTAATAAGAAGTAATAAGGAAAGAGAGGTTCACATATAAATATACCATCTTAGACACTTTCTATAATTGTGAGCACTCACCAAACTATTACATGCTTAGAAATAGATGTTGGACAAGGAAGACAACATAATGAATTATGTTTGCTTGTTTCCAAACAATGCTATATGAATAGAGATCCCTTAGCATGTGACGATTGCTTCCACCTCATATTAGCCAAAACTCCCGCACCAAGTAGAGATACTACTTGTGCATCCATAAACCTTCAACCCAGTTTTGCCATGAGAGTCCACCATACCTACCTATGGATTGAATAAGATCCCTCAAGTAAGTTGTCATCGGTGCAAGCAATAAAAATTGCTCTCTAATATGTATGATCTATTTGTGTGTGGAAAATAAGCTTTATACGAACCTGTGATGAGGAAGACATAAAAGTGACAGACTGCATAATAAAGTTCTTTATCACAAGAGGCAATATAAAGTGACGTTCCTCCGCACTAAGAGGACACGCATCCAAACCTCAAAGCGCATGACAACCTCTGCTTCCCTCTGCGAAGGGCCTATCTTGCACCTTTACTTTTTGCCCTTGAAAGAGTCATGGTGATCTTCACCAATTCCTTATTTTGCCTTTGTCTTGGCTACTGTCACAAGCTAGGGAAAGATCTATATTCATATATCAACTTGGAGATGAGTACTTATGCTTTATTATCGTTGACCTTACCCTTGAGGTAAATGGTTGGGAGGCAAAACTATAAGCCCCTATCTTTCTCTGTGTCCAGCTAAAACTTTAATACCATGAGTACCACGTGAGTTGTAACAATTGTGGAAAACAAAATAGATGATTGACTATGTGGGTTTGCTTTACAAGCTCTTATTTGACTCTTTATGATGTTATGATAAATTGCAATTGCTTCAATGACTATGGACTATTGTTGGCTACTTCTCGGTAAGGTTTTTGTTTCATACTTTGCTTTGTAAAGGAATTGTTACTTTCCCATAAGAATCTTTATGATGTATTGATGTTCTATGTGTGATCATGATGCCCTCATGTCTGTATTATGTTTTATCGACACCTTCATCCCTAAACATGTGGACATGTTTATGGATCTTGGTTTTCGCTTGAGGACAAGCGATGTCTAAGCTTCGGGGAGTTGATACGTCCATTTTGCATCATGCTTTCATGTTGATATTTATCGCTTTATGGACTGTTATTATACTTTGTGGTACCATACTTATGCCTTTTCTCTCTTATTTTGCATGGTTTATTTGAAGAGGGAGAATACCGGCAACTGGAATTCTGGACTGGGAAAGGAGCAAGTCGGAGTCCTCTATTCTGCGTAACTCCAAATGTCCTGAAAATCAATGTGGAATTCTTTGGGAATATATAAAAAATACTAGGCGAAAGAAGTGCTAGAGGGGAGCTACCAGGGGCCCACAAGCCTGGTAGCCACCGCTTGCCCCCCTGGCCACGGCTACAGGGCTTGTGGGCACCCTGGTGGCCCATTGGCCCCCTCTTTTGCTATATGAAGGGTTTCGTCCGGAAAAAAATCAGGTTGGAGCTTTTTCATGGATTCTCCGCCGCCAGGAGGCGGAACTTGAGCAGAACCAATCTAGAGCTCCGGCAGGACGATCCTGCCGGGGAAACTTCTCTACCAGAGGGGGAATAGTCGCTATCGTCATCACCAACACTCCTCTCGTCGGAGGGGAGTCATCTCCATCAACATCTTCACCAGCACCATCTCCTCTCCAAACCCTAGTTCATCTCTTGTAACCAATCTCCGTCTCGCGACTCCGATTGGTACTTGTAAGGTTGCTAGTAGTGTTGATTACTCTTTGTAGTTGATGCTAGTTGGATTAGTTGGTGGAAGAGTTTATGTTCAGATCCTTGATGCTACTCATTACACCTCTGATCATGATTATGATTATGCTTTGTGACTAGTTACTTTTGTTCCTGAAGACATGGGATAAGTCATGCTAATAATAGTCATGTGAATTTGGTATTCGTTCGGTATTTTGATATGATGTATGTTGTCTTTTCCTCTAGTGGTGTTATGTGAACATCGACTACATAACACTTCACCATCTTTGGGCCTAGAGGAAGGCATTGGGGAGTAGTGAGTAGATGATGGGTTGCTAGAGTGACAGAAGCTTAAACCCCAGTCTATGCGTTGCTTCGTAAGGGGCTGATTTGGATCCACTAGTTTAATGCTATGGTTAGACGTTGTCTTAATTCTTCTTTCGTAGTTGCGGATGCTTGCGAGAGGGGTTAATCATAAGTGGGATGCTTGTCCAAGTAAGGGCAGTACCCAAGCGCCGGTCCACCCACATATCAAACTATCAAAGTAACGAACGCGAATCATATAAACATGATGAAACTAGCATGACAGAAATTCCCGTGTGTCCTCGGGAGCGTTTTTTCCTCCTATAAGACTTTGTTCAGGCTTGTCCCTTTCTACAAAAGGGATTGGCCACTTTGCTGCACCGTTTCTACTACTTGTTACTTGTTACTTTTAGCTTGCTACGTTTCACCTCACTACACCATCACTTGTTACCGCTACTTTCAGTGCTTGCAGTTATTACCTTGCTGAAAACCGTTTATCAGAGCCTTCTGCTCCTTGTTGGGTTCGACACTTTTACTTATCGAAAGGACTATGATTGATCCCCTATACTTGTGGGTCATCATGGACACATGTGCAAATATTCATGTGTGTGGTGACATCTCATTGTTCTCTTCCTACCAGGTCATAGGGCTCGGGTCCATATTGACGGGGAATAGCGCGAGTGCTTGTGTTCTTGGTGTTAGCACGGTCGATCTGAAAGTTTACTTTGGGAAGGGTCGTGTAGCATGTCCCCTCCATCAAGAAGAACCTCGTTAGTGGCTCCCTTCTGTGTAGAGAAGGGTTTAAGTTGGTCTTCAAGTCTAATAAAGTAGCCGTTACGTAATATGGACTTTTCGTTGGAAAAGGTTATGAATGTGGAGGTATGTTCTGCCTTTCCCTTGCAATTTTTTGTAATGAAGTCGTGAACAATATTCATTCGAGTGTTGATGAATCTGAATTTTGGCATACACGTATTTGTCACATTAGTTCCGCTGTTATGTCGCGGCTAGCAAAACTGTATTTAATCCCGAGTTTTACTTTAGCCAAAGGTTCTAAGTGTCATTCGTGTGTGCAAGCAAAGCAACCTCACAAGCCTCACAAGGTTGCAGAGAAGAGACACTTGGCGCCGTTAGAACTCATACATTCTGATCTTTGTGAGATGAATGGTGTGTTTACTAAAGGTGGAAAGAAATACTTCATGACATTGATAGATGATTCCTCTAGATATTGCTATGTGTATCTGTTAAATACTAAAGGTGAGGCTCTACAGTACTTTAAAATCTATAAGGCAGAAGTTGAGAATCAACTTGAAAGGAGAATTAAACGAGTCCCGTCTGATTGTCGTGGAGAGTACTTCTCAAATGAGTTTGACTCTTTTTGTGCAGAACCTGACATCATTCATGATAGGACGCCTCCCTATTCACCCCAATCAAACGGGGTTGGCGAGCGGGAAAATCATACTCTAACCGATTTGGTTAACGCCTTGTTAGATACATCGGATTTATCCAAGACATGGTGGGGGAGGCTATATTGTCTTCATGTCATGTCCTGAATAAGTTTCAGACAAAATTTAATGAGGTCACTCCCAATGAGGTGTGGTCGAAGAGAAGGACGATGCTCTCCTACTTACGTACTTGGGGTTGCTTGGCGAAAGGCAATGTGACGATACCAAAAAGTGTAAGCTTGGACCAAAGACCATGGACTACATTAATTTGGGCTACGCTAAGAATAGTGTTGGCTATAGATTTCTAGTAGGGAAATCTGAGGTACCTCACATGAAGGTCGGTACAATTATGGAGTCTAAGGATGCTACATTCTTTGAGGATATTTTTCCATAGATATGCAAAACACTTCTAGACAAGATTCTGAGGAGATCCTGAGCTTGTCGTTCCTATGGAATATTATGAAGAAACACATGATGAAAATCCTGAGGATGATGATGAGGAAACCCTTGGTAGTGGCAAGAGACAAAGGACTGTATAGACCTTTGGTGATGATTTCCTCCTGTACCTCATGGTTGATATTTCACAAGCCTTTGCATCTCCAGATGCTAACTACTGGAAAGATGCGGTCCGTAGTGAGATGGATTCCCTCATCTTAATATGTGGACAAGGGCTATGCCTAGAAAGAAGAAGAGGATTTCTTTGACACTTATTCACCTGTGGCCAGACTGACCACCATTCGAGTACTACTCTCGTTGGCACCCTCACATGGTCTTCTCGTTCATCAAATGGACGTTAAGACGACTTTCCTAAACGAAGAGCTAGACGAGGAAATTTATATGCAACAACCAGATGGCTTTGTGATAGATGGCCAGGAAGGAAAGGTGTGTAAGTTGTTGAAATATTTATATGTCCTAAGGCAAGCACCTAAGCAATGGCTTGAGAAGTTTATTATAGCTCTGACATCTATTGGCTTCGTTGTTAATGAACCTCAGAAATGTGTATACTATCGCCATGGCGGGGGCGAAGGAGTTATAGTGTGCTTGTATGTTGATGACATACTGATATTTGGAACCAACCTCAAAGTACTTGAGGAAGTTAAGTCTTTTCTGTCTCAGAACTTTGAGATGAAGGACCTTGGGGTGGCTGATGTTATCTTGAACATTAAGCTTTTGGGAGATGATTAGGGTGGGATTACACTCATGCAATCCCACTACGTTGAGAAGATTTTGAGTCATTTTGGATATTCGGACTACAAAATTTCGCAAACAACATATGATCCTAGTGTGTTGGTTCGAAAGTTCACAATCATACTCTCAAATTATTGGTTCACTTATGTATCTAGCTAGCGCAACGAGGCCTGGCATCGTGTTTGTTGTGAGAAAACTGAGCTGGTTTGTTGCCAACCCAGGTGATGTTCATCGGCATGTTGTTGAAATAATTACGCGCTATCTAAAAGGTATTATGAACCACGGACTTCACTATACGGGATACTCGTCGTTACTTGAAGGGTATACTGATGCGAATTGGATCTCTTATGTTGATGAGATAAAGGCCACTACTAGATATATGTTTACCCTTGGAGGTGGTGTTGTTTCCTGAAAGTCTTGCAAGCAAACGATCTTAACGAGATCGACAATAAAAACAGAATTAATAGCATTAGACGCATCTTGTGTCGAAGAAGAATTTCTTCGAGATCTTTTGACGGACCTGCTGATAGTTTTGTAGTCCTATTTTCATTGGGCATGAATTCCCAATAAAAAGCTTGTTGCCCTCTAGAAAATTACTTCATTTGGTAATAGAGTCAAACCTTCCACGATGGGACCTTCATGGACTCTGTAAGGGGAGCGAATCAAGACATGTACAATGCATAGCCTGATGGTGATGCCTCGTATGCCATGTAGGATCGAATATCAGGAAAAATATGTTCGACTGAGGAAGCGGTATCCTTTGCAGGAGGTGGGTGCTTGTAAAGAAAAAATACTATCCGATGTAAAAGTTAAAAGGTTGTAATAGAAAGTAGAGATGCAGGTACTCCCTCCGGTCCTTTTTACTCTGCGTATAACTCTTGACTCTAATACCAAGGAGTGAATTTTGTGAGTAGTTTTGGACTAGTCTATCCCTGTACTGTATGGAAAAGCTGCAACCTTTCTAATTGTTGCATGCATCGATTGCAAGCAGCTTTACTTGATGCGTGCAAATTTACTGGCTGCATGCAGCCGTTTCACCTCCCACGCGCGGTCCCCACACGTAAACCGGCATGCATGCAGCGATAACCTCCCATGCCGAGTCCTCGCATGTAAACTGATTGGCCGCACGGTGCGGTGCCTCTTTGTCCCAAGCGCACGAACAGTTACATGCACAACAAATAAATAGGGGTAAAACGGGAAAAAACGGTCACAAAATGCTAATGCGCAGACTAATGCGGGGAAAACGAAAAAAAGTTATGCGCAAGGTAAAAAGGACAGGAGGGAGTTTATTAGAATCTTTATTTTTTATTATTTGATAAAGCACGTTCATAGTAGCTTGCATTGTAGAAAAAATATTAATATAAATGACTTAAAATACTTTTTATCATGGACATTTGTATCAATATGTTATCATAGCACATGCACTCACATCCCCTTATCTCCGCCCGTGGATGGGACCTCCATGGACTCTGGGACAAATGACCGGCAGGAAGTCGATCCCCACAGAACGAGGATGCACGGAAGATCGAAAGAAGATAATACTCCTATTGCTGTCCCTTTCCCGAAATGGACAGCTCGTGGTCACCATCAATCGAGGAGTCCAAGAAAAGTATGCCGCACCTTCTGCCGCAACTCCCCCCGCGACCACACGTACGAGATGAACTCGACATTGAGCGGCATTTTCTTAATTATTGTGTTAACCACTAGTGTCAGTGCGATCTTCCGTCAGGATCAGCTTCGGATTCAGTCAAAGTCGCGAAGATTAGTCATTGCTAGCTCACACTACGCCCACGGTTCTTTCTTCCGTGTGGTTTGCTGCTAATTGCGATGAAATTCTCAGACTGGACAGGCTAATTGCGATGAAATTCTCAGATGGTTTATCTGATGGTGCACTGAGATAGGATGGGCACAGCACGGATGCTGGAGCCGGGAAGATGTTGAGTAAAACGTGTGCTGGTCGACGTGTGGAGTCGAGTATGAACCGTGATGGCCCGATCTATCGTTTTCATGGACGATTCCTATTGCCTTCTACAGTGATCACTCCGTTTAGCCATCGGTATTATATATCTTTCTGATTTCTAGTTTATCCCATGCTTCCCTGCCTGCTGTGCGTGCTCACTGATAGAGATGCGTTGTAGCATGTGCAGCAACCAAATATCTGTTGGACCGGCCATATTCTTTAACAAGAATATGCATACACACTTGCCTCTGTGTCTCTGTGAAATGAAATTTAATCTGATCAAGCAAGAAACATGCGTCAACTTGTTTGAGCCTGTAGAATGCATAAATTAATCTGCATTCTAGAAATCAGTAGAATGCAGAAATGGTGTAGGTCTGAATAATGACAGCCTTTCCCTTTCTTATACATGCATCAACTCAGTGGGCTCCCTCGTCGCCCTGCCTGCGACGTGGAGGGCGTCTGCGTCGCCGCCGCCAGGAGCGCTCCCCTCCCTTGCCGCCGCCACAGGGCGCGACCGTGCAAAGCCTGGCCGCTGTCGGCGGCGGCGGGGCACTCATCGGCTCCTAACACGGCTGCTGTGGTGCGAGACAGGGCGGCCATGGTGGGATGCGGCGCTGGCTTCGGGCGTCGCGGAGTGGCGGCTCTCCGACGCTATTTCGGCAGCGGCTGAGCTCAGGCCATGTGCTGGGCGGAGCTCTGGTGGCTGGGCTGGCTGGTGGTGGTGGATCCCCTCGTCCCCGATCTGGATCGGGCTGGAGGCGGGGAGCTGCCAGAGGGGCGATGCGGGGCGCCGGCGACAATCAGCCCGGAAACGGTCTTGGCGGTGGCGACGGCTAACCCGGATCCGACCATGGTGGTGGCGGCGTCCCCTCCACCGGGGTACTGGCTATGAGTCGGGGAGACATAGTTGCCGGTGAAAACCGAGCCAACGGCGGACGATGGCGGCGTTCTATGTCGTTACCTTGATCAAGGCTTCGTCCTGTAACTATTGTCGATCCACTCGAGTTGCTCCAGGGGAAACCCTGGGATCTGGTTTTCGAGATCAGACGATGGCGGCATTGCGGTGTCGTTCCTCTCTAGGGAGCATCGTTTGTGGAGCAGTGCTGGAAGACAGAGGCAGGAGGTGGAGCGTCTTCGTCCTGCACGGAGCTTCGGTGGTGATGTCAGGTCATGCCTGGCCGACAGGTGCTATGCTTTTTCATGCCTGTTCGGCAGGTGCTACGCATAACAGATCTTACAGAGTCTTCGCGTTTGGATGGAGGAGCGCAGGGAGGCCGATCCACTCGTGCTGCTCCAGGGGAAACCCGAGGATATGGTTTTCCAGATCGGACGATGGCGGCATTGCGGTGTCGTTCCTCTCTAGGGAGCATCGTTTGTGGAGTAACCCTGGAAGACGGAGGCAGGAGGTGGAGCGTCTTCGTCCTGCACGGAGCTTCGGTGGTGATGTCAGGTCATGCCTGGCCGATAGGTGCTACGCTTTGTCATGCATGTTCGGCCGGTGCTACGCACGACATATCTTACCGAGTCTTCGCGTCTCGATGGATGAGCGCAGGTAGGTGGCACAGTTGGGCGCTGTGGTGGCGTCGACGGATGGCTGGACTGGCATGGATGATGCGGATTTCTCTCCAGAAGATGGGTCAGCGGTTCGATGATGACGGCGGCTTCTAAAACGTGTGCATGTGGTGTACGCTTTAGGTCTGCTGCACCGGTTGTTAATTCCGATACATTATGTGGATGGATCGGTGCTAGCAGTCCCCGGCAATGGCGCCAGAAAAATGCTGCTGACGTGCAACTATTCCTGACTTGATGCCTCCACGGCAACGGAGCCAGAAAAGAGCTGCTCCCAATTGCTCAACAATTAGAAATTGTCTTGCAACAGCCCACCAGCGCGTGGGATCGAGGCAGTTTTCGAGGGTAGAGTATTCAACCCAAATTTGTTGCTTCGCGCGACGGGAGGTGAAAGTATATTCTCAAGTATTAGCAGCAGAATGCGTCAGATTCAACCACACCTGAAAGATTAGTGTCTGCAAGCAAAGTGTCAACAGCAAAATAGTATGATAACAACGGTGCCAGAAACGATGTGGTGGCTAGGCAGACTATTCCTAACTATCGTATCAATGGCGCCAGAAGTTGCCCGTGGACGGGAAATATTCTTTCCCGACAACGGTGCGAGAAAAAGTATTGTAGCAGGTAGCAGCAGTGCAACAAGTAACAGCAGTGGCAAGGAACATCAGTAGCAAGTAGCAACAGTAGCAAGTAGCAGCAGTAGCAAGTAACAGTAAGAGCAACAATAGTAACAACAGTAGCATCAGAGCAAGTAAGAGTGGCAGCAAGTAACAGTAGAAGCAACAGTAGTAACAGCAGCAGAGCAAAACAAGTAACAGCAGCAGTGGGACAAACTCGTAGGCAATGGATCGATGATTTGTCGGATGACATTCATCATGCAACAGTTATAACACGGAGAGATATGTGGCTAGCTCCCGTTCGTCAATGTGATGTAGGCATGCATTCCATGTGTAGTCATACGTGCTTAGGGAAAAGAACTTGCATGACATCTATTGTCCATCCCTCCCGTGGCAGCGGGGTCCAAATGGATACTACGGGATATTAAGGTTCTCCTTTTAATAAAGAACTGGAACAACGCATTACCACTTGGTGAACACATGAACTCCTCAAACTATGGTCATCATCGGGAGTGGTTCCGGTTATTGTCACTCCGGGGTTGCCGGATCATAACACATAGTAGGTAACTACAACTTGCAAGATCGGATCTAAAACACACATATATTGGTGACAACATAATAATTTCAGATCTGAAATCATGGCACTCGGGCCCTAGTGACAAGCATTAAGCATGGCAAAGTAGTAGCAACATCAATATCAGAATATAGTGGATACTAGGGATCAATCCCCGTCAAAACTAACTCGATTACATGATAGATCTCATCCTACTCATCACCACCCAGCGAGCCTACGAATAGATTACTCACGAACGATGAAGAGCTTCATGAAATTGGAGAGGGAAGAAGGTTGATGATTACGATGGCGATGATTTCCCCTCTCCGGAGCCCAAAACGGACTCCAGATCTGCCCTCGAGATAAAGAACAGGATGTGGCTGCGCCTCCGTATCGCAAACGCTATGAAATATTCTCTCTTGATTTTTTTCGGGACGAAAGGGAATAAATAGCGCTGGAATTGGGGGCGGTAGAGCCACGTGGGCCCCACAAGCTTGGTAGCCGCCACCAGGGGAGAGGCCGTGACTAGAGGGCTTGTGGCCCATTGGCCCGTCCCCTCCGGTGGATCTTTGCGCACGTATTTTTCATATTTTCCAGAAATATTCTCCGTAAATTTTTAGTACGTTCCGAGAACTTTTATTTCTGCACAAAAACAACACGATGGCAATTCTGCTGAAAATAGCGTCAGTCCGGGTTAGTTCCATTCAAATCATGCAAATTAGAGTCCAAAACAAGGGCAAAAGAGTTTGGAAAAGTAAATACGATGGAGATGTATCAACTCCCCAAGCTTAAAACCTTGCTTGTCCCCAAGCAACTCAGTTGACAAACTGAAAGAGAAAGAAAAACTTTGACAAACTCTGTTTGATCTTGTTGTTGCAACTATGTCTAACTCATAACCAGAATTTCAGCAAGATCACAAGTTAACCACATAAGCAAGTGACACAAAGGTCTCACGGTAAACTAATATCAATGGCATAATCAGCTAGCGAGCAAATAATAATGAGTTTGAGATACCAACAATTCAATCAAAACAAGCATGAAGCAATATGAATAGGTGGTATCTCGCTAGCTCTTTCTGAGACCGCAAAACATAAATGCAGAGCACTTTCAAAGATCAAGGGCTGACTAAACATTGTAATTTATAGCAACGAAGATCCAGTCATAGTCATACTCAATATCAATCAAAAGCAAAGCATAAAAATGACAGAGGTGCTCTCTAATTGGTGCTTATACAAGAGGAGGATGACTCAACAGGAAAATAAATAGACATGCCCTTTGCAGAGGGAAGCATTGATTTGCAGAGGTGCCACAACTCAAGCTTTGAAAATAGAGATAATAATTTTGGGTGGCATGCTTTCATTGTCAATGCAATGACCAAGAGTTCTCAATATCTTCCATTCTATTCATGCTATAGGCGGTTCCCAAACAGAAAAGTAAAGTTTTAACTCCCCCACCACCAATCAATCACACTCCACGGCTAGCCGAATCCTCGGGTACCGTCCATACTAACATCAATCCGGGGGGAGTCTTGTTTTACAGTTATGCTTTCGATTTAAGCGTGGAATTGGGCATTCCAATTACCGGCCCCTTTCTCGTGAATGACAATGAATAAACACATTTCGAGGATAACACGCCTAACATAGAAGATACCAATAGCCCCCTGTCACCACATGAGCGGTTCGGGCATGCAAAACATATTATTTCTTGAAGGTTTAGAGAATGGCACATGAAAATTTACTTGGAACGACAGGTAGATACCGCAAATAGGTAGGTATGGTGGACTCTCAAGGAAAAACTTTTGGGTTTATGGAAGTGGATGCACAAGCAGTATTCCGCTTAGTACAAGTGAAGGCTAGCAAAAGACTGGGAAGCGACCAACTAGAGAGCGACAACAGTCATCAAGATGCAAAGAGTTTGACTAACATTGAGTGCAAGCATGAACAGGATATAAATCACCATGAACACGAACATCATAGAGGCTATGTTGATTTTGTTTCAACTACATGCATGAACATGCGCCAAGTCAAGCCACTTGAATCAATCAAAGGAGAATACCATCCTATCATACTACATCATAGTCATCTCAAAATCTATGTTGGCATTCAAGACAAACCATTATAAGCTCCTAGCTAATTAAGCATGGCATCAGAAACTATGATCTCTAAGTTGTCATTGCAAACATGTTTCTCTCACAACAAAGCTGAATCTGGGACGACAAGCTAGTCATATTTACAAAAACAAAATAGATAGAGTTCATACCAGCTTTTCGATTCTCAGTCACTCATCATATATCATCATTATTACCCTTCACTTGCACGACCGAACGATGTGAACAATAATAAGAGTGCTCGTGCATTGGACTAAGCTGGAATCTGCAGGAAACACAAAGGTGAAGACAAAGTAATATGGCTCTTTGAAAGCTAAACATGTATGGATGCAAGAGCCACTAAACATTGTAACCAATATCTTCTACCTTGACCCAAAGAAAAAGAAAACTATTTACACGGGAAAGCTCCCCACAAGCAAAAGAAGAAATGAAAATCTTTTTGGGTTTTCTCAAAAGGACACAAAACAAGAAAACAAGAAAATGGAAATAAACTAGCATGGATAATACAGTGGCAAAGTGTAAACACCGACTAACAAAGTGAAAGCATAAGCGTGAATGTAAAGTTGGTGCAAACACGTACTCCCCCAAGCTTAGGCTTTTGGCCTAGCTTGGTGTACTCCCAAGGAGGGAAATAACCAGCTCCAGGATACTCCGGAGCGGACTGTGGATGCCACTGCTGTGTGAGCTCCTCTGGCTCCCACTGATAAACTAGCATCTGATACTCGACTGGCGGCTCGGGCACGGGCATCTATGGTTGGGCCAAGCCCCAATACGCGTAGATGTCCGAGGGCATAATAATGTACCTGCCTGCATAAAGGTTGAACAAAGAAGGAGCAGGCAAAGTAATAGTCTCTCGAGTACCCTGACTAAATACCAGGTTATAAATCATCCGTCTACTAGCATCTCTATCCAGAAAATCATGGTGAACCATGCTGTCATAATCCAGATATTTCTCAGGAAGAAGCATTTCTTCTTCCTCGCGAAGTCTAATAGGTATCTCAAAGTGTCTAGCAAGACGAGTAGCGTAGATACCTCCATAGTCGACACCTTTGGAACGATTTGTGTTCAACCGCTGAGCTACTATAGCACCTAGGCTATAAGTCTTATCGTTGTAAAGGCCTTCGCACAAAACCGCAAGGTTTGGAGAGCTAAGTGATCCAGCCTTCCCACGGCCAATCAAACATTTTCCCACAAATAATGAGATGTACCGCAGCACAGGAAAATGTATGCTAGCAATTCTAGCGCGAGACACTCCTCTCTCCTCTCCAACAACAATAGTGCCTATGAAATCCTCCAAGTCCCGTGGACGAAGATCATGAATATCCCCAACATAAGGTAATTTGCATACAATGCAAAAATCTTGTAGTGTCATGCACTGGGGAATATCGTACAACATGACCTCAACCATGGGAGGATTCTTCCTCGGATAAAAGTTGAAGCTTTGAACGAAAATATTGGTGAGGAGGAGGTATTGTGAGAACTTATCTTCAACGAACGCGGTAAGACCTGCATTCTCCACCAAGTAAAAAAAAGTCTTCATAAAGCCCAGCGGCGCGCAAAAATTAATCACTAGGCCACTCGCACGCTCGAACTTCTGTGACTCGAGGAACCACGTACTTGGGGTGGTTCTTCTCATCCTCCTTGGGGTTACGGCTTGAAGAGCCTCTCAAGAACCTCCTCATCTTTTTCCTTTTCTAGCTCTGAAAAATTCTGAAATTTTTAGAGACTTCAAAAGAAAAGTGAGTAAGGATTAACCCAACTCGTAGCAACTACTCCTACTAGTGCCTAGAGACCGTATCACGCGCTAAAACTACTTGGGATCAGCTAAAATCAACATTTCAAGCTCAAGAACAGGGTCACCAAGGTAGCAAGAATACGCGAAGGGTAAAGCACTAGAGTAGAAACTAATTGGACCAATGGAGGAGTCACTTACCAAGGAGTAATTTCCCCAAAATGGTTCGGAGAATGGTGCTTTGAGCAAGGAGATCGAAAATCACAGCCAAATGAGCAAGAACACGGGTTTGAGCCGCGAAAGGATTTTTTCTGGAGGCAGAAGAAGAGGATGGGAGCTGGAATGAGTGGAGGGGGTCCCTGTGGGCCCCACAAGCTTGGTAGCCGCCGCCAGGGGGAGGCCGCTGCTACATGGCTTGTGGCCCACTGGTGTGGCCCCCAAGCCAGCTCTTAGTCCCAGTAATTTTCAAAAATTCCATAAAAAATCATATTTGATTTTCAGGACCATCAAAGAACTTTTATTTTCTGGATACTTTTCTCCCGGACGCTAAAACAGGAAACAGGGAAAACTAAACTAAATCTATCATTTTTCTTCCAAGCAACAAAAAGTGAAAGCTTAAAACAGAGGTATGTGACTCCTTGATTCATCTATTTCATGGTCATCGAAAGAAATCCGTCAATGGGGTTGATCAAATCCTCATGACAACACCTTTTCGAATCGCAAGAGGAAACGGAGAATTGTCGAATAGCCACTAAGTCACCTCAATGGGGATATGTATCACCCCAACAAGCAAATCATACTTCATCTTGACACGAGGAATAGGGCATTCAAAGCTCCCAATAAGAATCGATGAAGTTTTTTCGATAGCATTGATGCAATGTACTTGATATCGTTTCTTCGGAAAGTGCACGGTATGCTCATTACCGTTGACATGGAAAGTGATATTGCTTTATTACAATCTATGACAGCCCGTGCAGTGTTTAAAAAGGGTCTTCCGAGGATGACAACCATGGCATCGTCCTCGGGAATATCCAAGATAACAAAGTCTGTTAAGATAGTGGTGTTAGCAACCACAACAGGCACAGCCTCGCAAATGCTGATAGGGATAGCAGTTGATTTGTCGGCCATCTGCAGAGAAATTTCACTGGATGTCAACTTATCCAGTTCAAGTCTACGATAAAGAGAGAGAGGCATAACACTAACACCGGCTCCAAGGTCACATAAGGTAGTTCTTACGTAGTTTCCTTTAATGGAGCAAGGTATAGTGGGCACTCCGGGATCACCAAGTTTCTTAGGAGTTCCACCTTTGAAAGTGTAATTGGCAAGCATGGTGGAGATCTCAAGATCTGGTATCTTCCGTTTATTGGTCACGATATCTTTCATGTACTTGGCATACAGAGAAAATTTGAGCATATCAATTAACCGCATCTGCAGAAAGACGGGTCTTATCATCTCAATGAAGCGCTCAAAATCCTCATCATCCTTTTTCTTGAATGGCTTAGGAGGAAAGGGCATAGGTCTCTGAACCCATGGCTCCCTTTCTTTACCATGCTTCCTAGCAGTGAAGTCATTCTTATCGTATCTCTTAGGTTGTGGGTTATCAGGAATAACCGTAGGTTCAATCTCCACATCCTTATTGTTGCTAGGTTGAGCATTATTATGAACATCGCTGTCCATATTGTCACCAGGTTCATGTTCATCACCAGATTGTGTTTCTGCATCAGACGCAGAAATATCATTTGGTTCTTCAGGTGTGATAGTATTTGGTGAACTGACATGTAGGTTTCTATCATCCTTCTTCTTATTCTTAGGATGACTGGGTGTATCAGCATTAATTCCTTGAGAATCTTGACCAATTCTCTTAGGATGGCCTTCAGGATACAAAGGTTCCTGGGTCATTTTGCCTCCTCTAGTAACGACTCTGACAGAGTTGTCATTTAATTCATTGAGCAAGTCATTCTGAGCTTTAAGTACTTGTTCTACCTGAGTAGTAATCATAGAGGCATGTTTACTCAGAAGCTTCACATCATTGACATTTCTGTCTACGAAGCACTTAAATGACTAAGCATACGAGTACTTTGTTCCAATTGTCTTCTAATATAATCATTGAAACTCTGTTGTTTGGCAACAAAGTTGTCAAATTCATCAAAGCAAAGGCTAGCAGGTTTGTCAAAAGAAATATCACTCTCATCAAACCTACTCAGAGAATTTACTTCTACTACCTGTATCGGGTTATCGAGACCATGGATCTCTTTGATAGGCGGTAGATTTTTGACTTCTTCAGATCTAATGCCTTTCTCTTGCAGAGTTTTCTTGGCTTCTTGCATATCTTCGGGACTGAGGAATAGAATACCTCTTTTCTTAGGAGTTGGCTTAGGAGGTGGTTCGGGAATAGTCCAAGCATTATCGTTGATCAAGATGTTATTCAGTTGGACCTCAGCTTGTTCTATAGTCCGTTCCCAAAAAACACAACCGGCACAACTATCTAGGTGGTCTCTAGAAGCATAGGTGAGTCTGTTATAGAAGATATCAAGTATCTCGTTCTTCGTAAGAGGGTGATCAGGCAAAGCATTCTGTAGCTGGATGAGCCTCCCCCAAGCTTGTGGGAGACTCTCTTCTTTGAGTTGAGCAAAGTTGTATATTTCCTGCAAGGCAGCTTGCTTCTTATGGGCAGGGAAATATTTCTCACAGAAGTAATAGACCATATCCCGGGGACTACTCACACATCCAGGAGCAAGAGAAGTGAACCAGACTTTAGCGTCATCCTTTAGAGAGAAAGGAAACAACTTAAGGATATAGTAGTAGCGGATCTTCTCCTCACTAGTGAAAAGGGTGGCAATATCGTGTAGTTTGGTAAGATGGGCTACGACCGTCTCAGACTCGTAACCGTGGAAAGGATCATATTCGACTAGAGAGATTATCTCAGGGTCGACAGAGAATTCATAATCCTTATCGGTGATAAAGATAGGTGAAGTGGTAAACTTCGTGTCGTATTTCATCCTAGCTTTCAGAGATTTTTCCTTCCACTTGAGAAGTAATTTCTCAGCGTCATAGGCATCCTTACACGCAAGAAAATCCTCAGCTATCTCTCCCTCCATAACATAACCCTCAGGTATATCAGGCAATTCAAATCTAGGAGAGCTAGATCTAGCAGGAGCAAAAGCAGGTTCTATCTCAATAGTATCGGCAGTTTCAGACGCATCACGACCATTGGCAGTAACTCTAGCAATATGAGCATTAAGGAATACCCATGGTGGCATATCAGGCAAAGTAGTATCTCTAGCATCATTAGGCAAAGCAGTATCTCTAGCATCATCAGGCAAAGCAGTATCAACATAGCATCTCTAGCAATATCAGGCATAGCATCTCTAGCAGTATCAGGCATAGCATCATCAAGCATAGTAGCATCATAAGCATCATCAAGCACATGCGACATATCAAGATTTCTAGCAGGAGGTGGTGTCGCAAACTTACTCATAACTGAAGGTGAATCAAGTGCAGAGCTAGATGGCAGTTCCTTACCTCCCCTCGTAGTTGAGGGCAAAACTTTGGTTCTTGGATCTTTCAGATTCTTCATAGTGATCAGCAGATATAAATCCCAAGTGACTCAGAGAATATAGCAATCCCTCCCCGGCAACGGCGCCAGAAAAATGCTGCTAGCAGTCCCTGGCAATGGCGCCAGAAAAATGCTGGTGACGTGCAACTATTCCTGACTTGATGCCTCCACGGCAACGGAGCCAGAAAAGAGCTGCTCCCAATTGCTCAACAATTAGAAATTGTCTTGCAATAGCCCACCAGCGCGTGGGATCGAGGCAGTTTTTGAGGGTAGAGTATTCAACCCAAATTTGTTGGTTCGCGCGACGGGAGGTGAAAGTATATTCTCAAGTATTAGCAGCTGAATGCGTCAGATTCAACCACACCTGAAAGATTAGTGTTGTTAGAGCATATATCTCCATATGTGGTTTTGGTAATTGATGACAATTCCTACGGGCTAATGGTTGCCTTAAGTTGTATTTATAGGATTTGTCCATAGGCACTTCTTGAAGTCCATCTGTTGGGTTCAAGGAGTTTATATGATGACCAAGATGGTATTCAAGGTATTATCCAAATAATGGTCATAGAGACACTAGGTTGATCAAGATCTCAGACAAAGAGTAAATCAAGATGATCAACACACAAAGCGTATAAGATGTACCGAGAGGGATCAGGTGATCCCATGGTATGGTAAGCATTCTCCATTACGTGTTTGTGTACTAACCCATGGTCTTTGTGAGAGTCCTATGTGGGGGTTAGGTGTGCTTCCATGGGCTTGCGTCAAAAGGAAGATCTCATACAACCCATGAAGGATGATGTCAACTGGTGATCGTCATCAAGATTGTGGTGTGCAAGTTCAAGTGGATCAGCACGAATATATCACTGAAACTATTGTTAATGATCATGTGTTGATAAGGACAAGCTCATGTGCTAACAAGGACAAGATCAAGATAAGCATTCGTGAGCACTACATGCTTGATTCTTGTGGATGTTCACATGGTGGACAAATGAAGATGAATACATAAGCTAGGCTTTCCACATTGTGTATGGGAGAGCTACTTGAAGACTTCATCATGTCTTGCTTTCAACTTGAGCCAAGAAGGAACAACAACGTCAAGCTCAAGTGAAAGGGCTAACTCAAAGGTATCAGTTCCTTTGACGTTAGTGGTGCGGAGTGATGATCAGCGAATAAAAGTATACACTCAAGTATGGATCATCAGTACCCTTTTATGATTCTTGAATCCTTAGGGATCCCGCACTATTAAGAGGGGATCACAGGTTTTGCGATGAACTTGCTCAAACTACATATCCACTGTTCTGCTCTTACCACATCTCGACTGCTCTGCTGTTATCAAAAAAACAAGACCAGTGCCTCGAACATCCGGCCTCCTCCGGACGTCCGAGGCCCGGACATCCGGCCTCCTCCGGACGTCTGTGGCCCGGACATCCGGCCTCCTCCGGACATCCGTGGCCCGGACATCCGGCCTCCTCCGGACGTCCGAGGCCCGAACGTCCGACCAGCTTCGGAAATCCGGAACTATGCACCAGAGAAACTTGAGCCATATAACTCGGACTTCCGGCTCCCTCCGGACGTCCGAGGGACGGACGTCGGACCAGCTTCGGAAATCCGGAGCTTTGCACGAGAGAAACTTGAGCCATATAACTCGGACTTCCGGCTCCCTCCGGACGTCCGAGGGCCGGACGTCCGTCCCCCTTCGGAAATCCGGAACTTTGCACCAGAAGAAGTTGAGTCGAATAACTCGGATTTCCGTCCTTCTCCGGATGTCCGGTCCCTGTTCAACTCATAGTGTTTCCATACATATCTACAGCTCTCGGACGACCGACCCCTGTCGGACGTCCGACCCCTTGCGGACGCCCGGACTTCCGTAAACTGCCGGACGTCCGAACCCTGTGGGACTTAAAGTGTCCCCAACGGCTGTTTTACACTCCCCACTATATATACCCCCTCCCACTTCGTGGGAGGGTGCCCCAACACAGCCTTATCCTCATAAGAACACATTTCTACCTCACACACATTTGCTCACACCAAATCTTAGATCCCAAGAGCATTTGTGAGCCCCTTTGAGAGTTGTTCCAATCAAAAGATAGATCGTCTCCCTCTCCTCCTCTCAACCCAAGCTATTTGATATTTGAGCAAGTTTTGAGCATTCTCCGTGATCTTGCTACTCTTGGAGGTTGGAGACTCCTAGGCGGTAGGAGTTCTTCGGAGAGGAATCAATCCGTGTGATTTCCCCCGGAAAAGTTTGTGAGGGTTTGGAAGCCACCTCAAAGGCTTACCACTAGTGGTTGAGAAACGCCTTCGTGGTGTTATCTCAAAGGGAGAATAGGGTGAGCCTTCAGGGCATTGGTGTGCCTTCGTGGTAACATCCACCTCTCTAACGGTGATTAGCTTCCCTCCAAGGAAGTGAACATCGGGATACATCTTTGTCTCAGTGACCTTGGTTATCCTTAACCCTAACTGCTTACTTGTGGTTTACTTGTGTTACTTGAGCATACATACATTGCATATTGTTTGTGCTCATTATATTGTGTTGGCTATTTCTTTGTACAAGATTAATCGTTCAAGCATACCCTCTATATCCACACGTTCACACTTGCAGCTTTTGATATATCGTGTGCTATAGTGTGATCTAGTATCTTGTGTCGTTCACCTACTTGTCGGGTGATATAGCTCAAGTAAGTTTGTGTAACTTGCTTGTGCTTGTTAGTATATGTAGTGTGTCCATCTTGGTAGATCGTGTTGTTGATACACGTTGCGGTGCCTATTGCATTTAGGATTTGTGCTTGAAAAGTATCCTCTTAGTTTATTTCCGCATTAGGTTTAAGCCAAATCCGAAGAAGTTTTTAAATAGCCTATTCACCCCCCTCTAGGCATCATCTAGGTCTTTTCAAGTGTTTGCAAGCAAAGTGTCAACAGCAAAATAGTATGATAACAACGGTGCCAGAAACGATCTGGTGACTAGGCAGACTATTCCTAACTGTCGTATCAATGGCGCCAGAAGTTGCCCATGGACGGGAAATATTATTTCCCGGCAACGCTGCGACAAAAAGTATTGTAGCAGGTAGCAGCAGTGCAACGAGTAACAACAGTGGCAAGGAACAACAGTAGTGACAACAGTAGCAAGTAGCAACATTAGCAAGTAGCAGTAGTAGCAGCAACAATAGTAACAGCAGTAGCAGCAGCGCAAGTAACAGTGGCATCAAGTAACAGTAGCAACAACAGTAGTAACAGCAGCAGAGCAAAACAAGTAACAACAGCAGTGGGACAAACTCGTAGGCAATGGATCGGTGATTTGTCGGATGACATTCATCATGCAACAGTTATAACACAGAGAGATATGTGGCTAGCTCCCGTTTGTCAATGTGATGTAGGAATGCATTCCGTGTGTAGTCATACGTGCTTAGGGAAAAGAACTTGCATGAAATCTATTGTCCATCCCTCCCGTGGCAGCGGGGTCCAAATGGATACTACGGGATATTAAGGTTCTCCTTTTAATAAAGAACCGGAACAACGCATTAGCACTTGGTGAACACATGAACTCCGCAAACTATGGTCATCACCGGGAGTGGTTCCGGTTATTGTCACTCCGGGGTTGTCGGATCATAACACATAGTAGGTAACTACAACTTGCAAGATCGGATCTAAAACACACATATATTGGTGACAACATAATAATTTCAGATCTGAAATCATGGCACTCGGGCCCTAGTGACAAGCATTAAGCATGGCAAAGTAGTAGCAACATCAATCTCAGAACATAGTGGATACTAGGGATCAATCCCCGTCAAAACTAACTCGATTACATGATAGATCTCATCCTACTCACACCGCCCAGCGAGCCTACAAATAGATTACTCATGAACGGTGAAGAGTTTCATGGAGTTGGAGAGGGAAGAAGGTTGATGATGACGATGGCGACGATTTCCCCTCTCCGGAGCCCAAAACGGACTGCAGATCTGCCCTCCAGATGAAGAACAGGATGTGGCGGTGCCTCTGTATCGCAAACGCAATGAAATCTTCTCTCTTAATTTTTTTCAGGACGAAAGGGAATAAATAGCGCTGGAATTGGGGGCGGTAGAGCCACGTGGTGCCCACAAGCTTGGTAGCCGCCACCAGGGGGGAGGCCGCGGCTACAGGGCTTGTGGCCCACTAGCCCGTCCCCTCCGGTGGATCTTTGCGCAGGTATTTTTCATATTTTCCAGAAATATTCTCCGTAAATTTTCAGGAGGTTCCGAGAACTTTTATTTCTACACAAAAACAACACCATGGCAATTCTGCTGAAAACAACTTACGTACGGGTTAGTTTCATTTAAATCATGCAAATTAGAGTCCAAAACAAGGGCAAAAGAGTTTCGAAAAGTAGATATGATGGAGACGTATCAATCGGCGACGACACCGGTTTTAGATATGAGGAGCACTCCACATTATCGCATTTTGTAGGTGTGAGTGGGGGCTTCGGGTGGCTTGATGTATGTTCTTATCAGACCTTTGTTGAATAAGTAATAAAGATGGTTGTATGCATCGATTGATGTAGAGGCCGGGGGTCTTAACCTCCTTTTCCAAAAAAAAATACACGTGTCAACTTGTTTGAGCCTGCAGTTTGCAACATGAGGGAATCTTTCGCAAATTTTCTCCCGTAACCGTCCGCAAACACGAATGCGAAAAGACGTCATCCAACACTAACTGGATACATTTCATCCCGCATTTTAATAAATCAAATAAAATTCATGTAAACCGAACGATATTCATCGAAATTCGGATAAAAAATAGCACAAATCATCCATACATATCATCCAAATTAAGTCTAGTATAATAAGGTCTCAAATTCGACTACGTTAAGTAGATGTCCAATAAATTTTTAATCAAAGGATCATATCGTCCCACACATGCTGCCCCTTCATCTTCATCAAATAGTGCCTGCACGTAAACGACCGTCCCTCTTTCTTGTGATACGCCACGACAGCGCGTGCAGGCTACATATAATAAATAGACCAACATTGGATGAGAGGAAGCAAAAAACTTACAATCCGTCTGCTCCGTGCAATGGCCACATTGCCTCGATCTAGCAAACCACGTCACAAATCTTGATGAAGCTGATCCGGATAGTGTGCCAACGATACGACAATGACCTCACGTTACGTGGTTGAATAATGTACATGTCATAGGACACAATGTACTTTTGTGTGTGAAACGTTTCATGCACCTACTGTCAGAAGGGCTCCCTCTCGTCTTTCCTACGAGATCCATGGATACGACCAACCACGCATAACACAACAACTCATCCTCCATGTTCGAGTAGCTCACCATCCTTCAGACTCTAAAAATTGGCATAGCATTTGAAAATATGCTCAATGGCATTTAACCGAACACCTGTCGGGCATGGTGTCCGCCATGGAGGTCGTCGATAGGGGGCGGAGTGTACGTGGATACAAACGGCTCCTCCATTGTAAAAGGCGAGCGGGCGCGTCGGTGCTGGTTGCGGAGGTTCGGCGATGCCTCTCTAGCGGACAGAGACGCACAAGGAGCAGCGTAGACGGAGGTGGAGGGTGGAAAGCAAGGGGTAGAAGGGGCAGAGTGCAAGAAAATGCGACAAAAGGGGGGATTGGGTGTCCCAGGGTGTGGAATACCGACGTTTCTCGTGTCCAGACTTCCGCAAAGATCCATCGCGCAGCGAACCGATACATGAACGTGTTCGATGACTTCCATGGTCCGGACAACGTTGCACGAATCCTTGTGGAAGGTTTGAGAGTCGGCGTTGGAGATGCCATAACACAAGCATGTTCACCTGCTAAATTACACTAGTCGTGACCTTATGATTTTGTATGGGTGTGGCTATAGATCTTTTTTTGGAACCCAGGCTCAAGAAAAGCCCGACTTTGAATTAACAAAGCCATCAACCGGACGGGGATTACAGAAGGCCACCATAATAACCAAATGGGAACAAAAAAAGAAAAACAAACTCCGGATACAAGATGATGCCGAGGCAGCTTACAAGCACCAAAGACCACACGCCCTATGGAAATCTTACCTACTAATAAAGCAAATAATGCTTCTTCCGTACGTCATCCAAATTGCCCTTAAAGTCAACTAGAATTACCCACCAATGCCACCTATAAGTCATAAAAAACGTTTAAACATGAAAATCTCCGGACTGGGCCGGCCCATGTAGGCACCCCCTATATTACGCTCTGGGCGTTGGAAAAAGGATGCAACACACCTGTTTGGGCCGGCCCATGCGTGGGCGCCTGTTTTTTTAGTTTAATTTTTTTATTTTTCTTTTCAGTTCCATTTTGTTTTTCTACTTTAAATAATTTAGAACTTCAAACAACTTTCCTCAATTTTAAGAAACTGAGAATTTCGAAATAAAATATTAAAAAAACATATTTTTTTTGGGAATTCAAAAACTACGCAGGAGTTTTGACATTTTTTTGCATATAAAAAATGTTTAAACTTTGAGAAATTGTCCATAAAATAAAAAAGTCAACGATTTTAAACAAAAGTCCGTGTAAAAATCTTAAAAACAGTTCGTGCCTCTGTTTTTAGTCTCATTTTTTATTTTCATTTTTCAGTTCCATTTTTTAGTATAAATAATTTAGAACTTTGAAAAACTTTTGCAATTTATAAAACTGGGAATTTTGAAATAAAATTTTGAATAAAATATAAAATGTTTGTGAATTCAAAAAATGCTCAGTATTTTTATAAAAATATTCACATATTCAGAAAAATGTTCATAATTTTGAGAACAATGTTGATGAAGACAATAAAAGTCCATGATTTTGGAAAAAAAATTGTGTGTTATTTTTTGAGTGCAATTGAAAAAAATGTTTGCTAATTCAAAAAATGTTCATGCATTTCAAGAAATGTCTTAAAATTTTAAAGACATAATATGATCCAGCACCATTGAAGATTATAATTGTTTTTCTCCCGTTGCAACACACGGGTCCTTTTGCTAGTAATCATAAAAAGCAATAGCTTGTAGTCGACAGGGCCCTTCGAGTGAACTTGAACCAGTAAAGCAAACAGAGAGGAGCTTCGAATAGAGCCAATGCCCAGCGTAGCAGAACCGAGCCCTCATCTACCTTGGAAGGTGACCATCGTAAGGCTGTGTTTGATTCAGCTATTTTTACCAACTTTTGTTTTGAAAAACTAGAAGCTAATCAAAGGGGTAAATATTCAAAGCATCTTTTGAGAATTTATAGCTTCTTCCTAGTGTAAATTTCAAAGCTCGGGTACCTCAATTTTTCAGCTTCCATCTTTCTCACAACAGCTTTTCCACGACATCTTTTTCACATCAACTTTTTTAATATCTGCAGCTCAACCAAATACAACCTAAGCATGTCGCTCCTCTCCAAATCCAGAGGGGACCCCTGCCCCTCGCCTTGGCTCGAAAGGTGTCTGACCGCCGGAAGATGGAATTGCTCCCCTAGAGCAAGGAATGGACATGGTTCCACACGAAAGTCCATACTGCGGCTCACTGTTGCAAATACGGAGGGAAAAACTGCTCAAAGGATCTCTCACTGAACAAACAAACAACAAGTAAAATGGAGCATCCACAGGTGGAATCGGATCAGCCTGCAGGAAACTGCACAAAGGATGCCACACGAAATGGACGTCAGCATCGGTGTCGTCCTCGTCAAGGTAAGTTTTCCAAGTCCTTCTCCGATTTCCCGGTGCTTTCCCACCAAGTCATACCTCCACTTCGCAGTCGCACCACCACGCACGCGCTCTTCCAGTTCCACCTCGCCATCTATAAGTAGGCAGCACCACCACGACCTCAACAGCCATCTCAAGCTTGAACACATCACCCAGCCACAGCCACAGCCACTTGACGGATCATCAGCGCACCTGGCCGGCCAGCTTCCATCCCAATGGAGCTTCCTCAGTGGGCGTCCTTCCTCGGCATCGTGCTCGCCACGGTGCTCTTCCTCAAGGCTGCCCTCCGCCGCCGCCGCCAGTACAACCTCCCCCCGGGCCCCAAGCCTTGGCCGAT
Organism: Hordeum vulgare subsp. vulgare; assembly: GCF_904849725.1. Classification (NCBI taxonomy): domain Eukaryota; kingdom Viridiplantae; phylum Streptophyta; class Magnoliopsida; order Poales; family Poaceae; genus Hordeum; species Hordeum vulgare. The sequence continues at coordinate 430,665,723 of NC_058522.1, read as the reverse complement.
CATCGGCAACCTCAACCTCATCGGCACGCTCCCGCACCGCTCCATCCACGCGCTCTCCAAGCAGCACGGCCCGCTCATGCAACTCCAGTTCGGCTCCTTCCCGGTCGTCGTCGGCTCCTCCGTCGAGATGGCCAAGTTCTTCCTCAAGACCCACGACGTGGTGTTCACCGACCGCCCCAAGACCGCCGCCGGGAGGTACACCACCTACAACTACAGCGACATCACCTGGTCCCCCTACGGCGCCTACTGGCGCCAGGCCCGTAAGATGTGCCTCACCGAGCTCTTCAGCGCCAAGCGGCTCGAGTCGTATGAGTACATCCGCAGGGAGGAGGTGCTCGGCCTACTCGGCGACCTGTATCGCGGCGGAGCCGGTGCCGGCCGCGTGGTGGTGCTCAAGGACTACCTGTCCACGGTGAGCCTGAACGTGATCACGCGCATGGTGATGGGCAAGAAGTACCTGGAGAAGGAGGTGAGGGACGAGGCTGGGGCGGTGATCACGACGCCCGAGGAGTTCAAGTGGATGATCGACGAGCTGTTCCTGCTCAACGGCGTGCTCAACATCGGCGACTCCATCCCGTGGCTGGACTGGATGGACCTGCAGGGGTACATCAAGAGGATGAAGAAGCTGAGCAAGAAGTTCGACCGGTTCCTGGAGCACGTCGTCGACGAGCACAGCGAGCGTCGTCGCCGCGAGGGAGAGAGCTTTGTGGTCAATGACATGGTTGACGTGCTGCTGCAGTTCGCCAGCGATCCTGGTCTTGAGGTCAAGCTCAACAGAGAAGGCGTCAAGGCTTTCACTCAGGTGAGTGTTATTGCTTTCCTTCCCTTACCTGAATTAATTATGTTTATCACCTGCTTGCTCCAACAACAAAAAACAATTAATGTGCTTTCAGACAATTGTATAGTTAGTTCAAAGAAAAACAAAATAAGTTTTATCCTGCTACTTTGTCTTCAATAATTTCAGTGTCTGAACTATGGGCAAAATAATGGGTTTGTTGATAGGCATGTCCCACCATGTGTACATGTGTAGAGAACTAGAGAAGTTCCACCAAAAACAGTAGAGAAATGAACTATTCATACCAGAGGGCAACAGCGACACTCTCAAATTAATACAATTGTGATAATGCAATTCATGTAGATAATGTATCGCAGATAAAAGAAAGAATGCATGCAGTTAATTACTTAGTCACAAGAATCACAACTGATTCTATTAACTCTATACAGAATCACTCATTTACACATCACCAATAATTCCGACTTCTCACACTAATCAGCACCATTTTAAAACATGCACATGTAGGACCTCATTGCTGGCGGCACGGAGAGCTCAGCAGTGACAGTGGAATGGGCCCTCTCAGAGCTCCTAAAGAAACCAGAGGTGCTTGCCAAAGCTACAGAAGAGCTGGACCGCGTGGTGGGACGAGGTCGATGGGTCACCGAAAAGGACATGACAAGCCTTCCTTATGTGGATGCCATCGTCAAAGAGACCATGCGCTTGCACCCGGTAGCGCCGATGCTTTTACCCCGCCTTTCTCGTGAGGACACGTCCATCAACGGCTACGACATCCCTGCCGGCACACGAGTGCTAGTCATGGTGTGGTCTATTGGCCGCGACCCAAAGTTGTGGGAGGCGCCGGAGGAATTCATGCCAGAGCGGTTCCTCGACAGCAGACTCGACGTCAAAGGGCAAAACTATGAGCTGCTTCCATTCGGGTCGGGTCGCAGGATGTGTCCCGGGTATAGTCTCGGACTAAAGGTGATCCAGGTAAGCTTGGCAAACCTGCTGCACGGGTTCACTTGGAGGCTCCCTGACGGTGTAGAGCTGAACATGGAGGAGATATTCGGCTTGTCCACACCACGTAAGTTCCCGCTGGAGGCCGTCGTGGAGCCGAAGCTACCGGCTCATCTATATGCCGAGGCTTGAATATTCGATATATGTGTGCACTCGGGTGTTGTGTAATTATTATTACTTGTGTAGTTATATTCTTTTTCTATAATCTTTTTCTAATATTGTATCGTCTATGGTCGTAGACTAAATGATAGGGATGTGTAAGGAAGGGTGGAAAAAATGTATGGTAATTGCTAATTCAATAAGTGAAATAATGGAAATTCCTCTCTTTGATCTCTATCAAAGTCTCGTTTCATTTAAAGTTTTGTTAATGTTGCTAGGTTGTTCATCATTTAAGGTGTGTCCACTTGGGTGGCTGTAGTTGGCGTGAGATGGGTTCAAATGAGAATTACTCCCTCCGTCATGGTTTAGAAGGCGTGCATGAAAATTTTCTAGAACCTAGTTGGTTATTGATTGACTGTGAAATGAGTTAAAAATTAGCATTCACACTACGCATGCATATAAAAGTAGTACAACGGAGTACTAATTAGAAGCTAGGAGTAAATGCATTGCGCCTTAAACCTTGTCTATTATGGAAATACACGTAAATTTAACTGTGTCTTCTAAACCGTGACGGAGGTAGTATTATTTTCACGAATACATAAAGGTTATGTATATTTTCATTGACGAAAAGAGTAGAATGATTACAGGGAAATACAACATATGATACGAACGCAACCGGGCATGAACATGGTGTTCGGAGCAGAGAGATAAGGGATGCTCGACTTGAACAAAAGATAAATCATAGCTAAACATACCAAGCCCGAAGCACGAGCGACAGTGTCGAACCAATGAGAATTCCAACATCACCGGAACCAATACCGAGGACACCGCGAGCAAGCAAGATGGCGCCTTCAAGAAGGAAGACGATATCTAGACGCCATCGCCATCCGGTCCGGGTTAACTAGACCTAGTGTTTCCCCGGAGCTTGAAGAGGGTTGTAGATGAAAGCCTTGGTGGCGCCTCCAAGAAGGAAACGACACATGCGGGAGCCGCCACTTCCAGCACTAGCAAGCCGAGCAGGGATCTCTCCCTGGCCTGAAGCTGAGTAATCCCATAGCCGCCGAGTCTGGAATCAAAGATGGAGAAGTCCATGTTGGTTGGAACCACCATGTCGGGAGGGGGTTAGCGGGGTTGCACTTGCTCTTGAAGGGTTGCACATCCTCTGTACCCATGAGCATTGGATCCGACGGATGGGGGAGGCTTTAAGGCGTATGAGGTGGGGCAGACGACAAAGCGAACCACGAGAAGGGCTTGGGGCGACAGCGTCCAGCAACACCGACAAGCTAGGACCCGAGTTGTCGTGGCCTTAGCTGTCAAGACATAGGGGAGCCATGTAAGCTGGAAGGGACGCAACTACATGGTGACCGAGGCGAGAGGTGTGTGAGAGAACGTTGCCCGGGAATCCAAAAATTTCCTACGCACACGAAGACCTATCATGGTGATGTTCATCTACGAGAGAGAGATTTGATCCACATACCCTTGTAGATCGCTCAGCGGGAAGCGTTAAGAAACGTGGTTGATGTAGCGGTACAGCTTCGTGATTCAAATCACCGTCGTCCCACGATCCGTTTCGATCTAGCGCCGAACGGACGGCACCTCCGCGTTCAGCACACGTACAGCTCGATGACGATATCGACATTCTTGATCCAGCAAGAGAGATGGAGAAGTAGATGAGTTCTCCGGCAGCGTGACGGTGCGCCGGTGTTGGTGATGGTCTATTCCTGCAGGGCCTCGCCTCAGCTCCACAGAAATCTAATCTAGAGGAAGAACTACGAGGTGTAGGTTTGAGTTGCACGTGGCAAAGTTGTGTCTCAAACAGCCCTAAACCTCAAGTATATATAGGAGGAGCCAAGGGGTAGGGCAAGCCCTTAGGGCGCCGGCCAAAGAGGCCCTCCTTGGGTCGGCCGAAGTGGGAGGGAGGAGTCCTTCTCCAATCCCACTTGGATTAGGACTCCTTCCTTATTTTCCCACCTCTTTTGAATTTTCCACTTTTTCTTCATGGGCTTTCCTTGGATGACTTTATCAGCCCATTATACCTTATTGTGCATCCAATAAACCCACGTGGACCCCTTGGGGCGTGGTGAGCCCACCCAGTGGGCCCCCGGGACCGATTCGTCACTCCCGGTACACTACCGGCAATGTCTGAAAACTTTCAGGAATCCAAACACCAACTTCCTATATATCAATCTTCGTTTCCAGACCATTTCGGAAACCCTCGTGACATCTGTGATCCCATCTGGGACTCCGAACAACCTTCGGTCACTAACACATGTAACTCAACTATACTAAAACATCATCGAACCTTAAGTGTGCAGACCCTGTGGGTTCGAGAACTATATAGACATGACCCGAGACACTTCTCGGTCAATATCCAATAGCGGGACCTGGATGCCCATATTGGAGCCTACATATTCTACGAAGATCTTATCGGTTGAACCTCTGTGCCAAGGATTCATATAATCCCGTATGTCATTCCCTTTGTCCTTGGTATGTTACTTGCCCGAGATTCGATCGTCGGTATCTGTATACCTATTTCAATCTCGTTACCGGCAAGTCTCTTTACTCGTTCCTTAATACAAGATCCCGTGACTTACACTTGAGTCACATTTCTTCCAAGGCTTGTTTGTGATGTTGTATTACCGAGTAGGCCCCGAGATACCTCTCCGTCACACGGAGTGACAAATCCCAGTCTTGATCCATGCTAACTCAACGGACACCTTCGGAGATACCTGTAGAGCACCTTTATAGTCACCCAATAACGTTGTGACGTTTGATACACACAAGGTATTCCTCCGGTGTTAGTAAGTTACATGATCTCATGGTCATAGGAATGAATACTTGACACGCAGAAAACAATAGCAACAAAATGACACGATCACATGCTACGTTTTTAATGTGGGTCTTGTCCATCACATGATTCTCCTAATGATGTGATCCCGTTATCAAGTGACAACACTTGTCTATGGTCAGGAAACCTTGACCATCTTTGATCAACGAGCTAGTCAACTAGAGGCTTACTAGGGACAGTGTTTTGTCTATGTATCCACACATGTATTTGTGTTTCCAATGAATACAATTATAGCATGGATAATAAACGAGTATCATGAACAAAGAAATATAATAATAACTAATTTATTATTGCCTCTAGGGCATATTTCCAGCAGTCTCCCACTTGCACTAGAGTCAATAATCTAGTTCACATCACTATGTGATTTTAACGAATCCAACACGCATACAGTTCTGGGGTTTGATCAGGTCTTGCTTGTGATAGAGGTTTTAGTCAACGGTTGTGAACCTTTTAGATCCGTGTGAGCTTTACAAATCTTTATGTCATCTTATAGATGCTGCTACTACGTGCTATTCGGAAATATTCCAAATATCTACTCTACTATACGAATCCGTTTTACTACTCACAGTTATTCGGATTAGTGTCAAAGCTTGCATCGACGTAACCCTTTACGATGAACTCTTTAACCACCTCCATAATCGAGAAAAATTCCTTAGTCTGCTTGTTAGTAAGGATAACTTTGACCGTTGTTTAGTGATTCAATCCTGGATCACTCTCTGTACCTCTTAACAGACTTGTGGCAAGGCACACATCAGGTGTAGTACACATCATGGCATACGTTAGAGTCTATGGCTAAGGCATAGGGGCGACCTTCATCCTTTCTCTTTCTTCTGCCGTGGTCGGGTTTTGAGTCTTACTCAAATTCACACCTTACAACACAGCCAAGAACTCCTTCTTTGCTGATCTATTTTGAACTCCTTTAAAGACCTGTCAAGACATGCATTTCATTGAAAGTTCTATTTAGTGTTTTGATCTATCTCTATAGATCTTGATGCTCAATGTTCAAGTAGCTCTATCCAGATCTTCCTTTGAAAAACTCCTTTCAAACAACCCTTCATGCTTTACAGAAATTCTACATTACTTCCGATCAACAATATGTCAACTGCATATACTTGTCAGAAGTTCTATAGTGCTCCCACTCACTTCTTTGGAAATACAAGTTTCTCATAAACCTTGTACAAACCCAAAAGCTTTGATCATCTCATCAAAGCGTATATTCCAACTCCGAGATCCTTTCACCAGTACATAGAAGGATCGTTGGAGCTTGCATACTTGTTAGCATCCTTAGGATCGACAAAACCTTCTGGTTGTATCACATACAACCTTTCCTCAAGGAAATCGTCGACGAAACAATGTTTTGACATCATATGTGCACTATTTCATAAATAATGCAGAAACTACTAACCTAATTCCAACAGACTTTTAACATCGCTACGATTGATAAAGTCTCATCATAGTCATTTTTTGAACTTGTCGGAAACATCTTTGCGATAAGTCGAGCTTTTCTTAATGGTCACTTTTCACCATCATCGTATGTCTTCCTTTTAAAGATCCATCTTTACGTAATAGTCTTACGACCATCAAGTAGTTCTTCCAAAGTCTACACTTTGTTTTCATACATGGATCCTCTCTCGGATTTCATGGCCTCTAGCCATTTGCCGGAATCCAGGCCCACCATCGCTTCTCCATAGCTCGTAGGTTCATTGTTGTTCAACAAAAATGACCTCTAAGACAGGGTTACTGTACCACTCTATAGTAGTACGCGACCTTGTCGACATAAGAGATTTGTAGTAACTTGATCCGAAACTTAATAATCACCATCATAAGTTTCCACTTCAATTGGTGTAGGCGCCACAGGAACAACTTCCTGCGCCCTGCTACACACTAGTTGAAGTGACGGTTCAGTAACCTCATCAAGTTCCATCACCCTCCCACTCAATTCTTTCGAGAGGAACCTTTCCTTGAGAAAGGACCCATTTCTAGAAACAAACACTTTGCTTCCGGATATGAGATAGGAGATGTACCCAACTGTTTTGGATATCCTATGAAGATGCATTTATCTGCTTTGGGTTCGAGCTTATCAGACTGAAACTTTTTCACATAAGCGTCGCAGCCCCAAGCTTTTAAGAAACGACAGCTTAGGTTTCTCCAAACCATATTCTATACTGTGTCATCTCAACGGAAATACGTGGTGCCCTATTTAAAGTGAATGCGGTTGTCTCTAATGCATAACCCATAAACGATAGTGGCAATTCCATAAGAGACATCATAGTATGCACCATATCAAATAGGGCGCGGCTATCACGTTCGGACACACCATCACACTATGGTGTTCTAGGTGGCATGAATTGTGAAAAAAATTCCACATTGTCTTAACTGTGTACCAAAACTCGCAACTTAGATATTCATCTCTATGATCATATCGTAGACAGTTTATCCTCTTGTCACGACAATCTTCACTCTGAAATAGATTTGAACTTTTCAATATTTCAGACTTGTGATTCATCAAGTAAATACTCCTGTATCTACTCAAATCGTCAATGAAGTAAGAACATAACGATATCCACTGCGTGCCTCAGCACTCATTGGACTGCACACATCAAAAATGTATTACTTCCAACAAGTTACTTTCTTGTTTCACGTGGTATGATTTGCATGTCTCAAGTGATTCAAAATCAAGTGAGTCCAAACGATCCATCCGCATGGAGTTTCTTCATGCGTTTATACCAAATATATGGTTTGCATGTCTCAAAAGTTTCAAAAATGAGTGAGTACAAAGATCCATCAGCATGGAGCTTCTTCATGCATTTTACACCAACATGACTCAAGTGGCAGTGCCACAAGTAAGTGGTACTATCGTTATTACTTTGTATCTTTTGGCACCAATATTATGAACATGTGTAACACTACGATCGAGATTAATAAACCATTGAAGATAATTATTCAAGAAAATAGAATAACTATTATTCTCTTTAAATGAATAATCGTATTGCGATAAACATGATCCAATCATGTTCATGCTCAACGCAAACACCAAATAACAATTATTTAGGTTTAACACCAATCCCGATGGTAGAGGGAGCGTGCGATGTTTTGATCACATCAACCTTGGAAACACTTCCAACACGTATCGTCACCTCGCCTTTAGCTAGTCTCTGTTTATTCTGTAGATTTTATTTCGAGTTACTAATCACTTAGCAACCGAACCGGTATCTAATACCCTCGTGCTACTAGGAGTATTAGTAAAGTACGCATCAACATCATGTATATCAAATATACTTCTGTCGACTTTGCCAGCCTTCTTATCTACCAAGTATCTAGGGTAGCTCCGCCTCAGTGACCGTTCCCCTCATAACAGAAGAACTTAGTCTCGGGTTTGGGTTCAATCTTTGGTTTCTTCATTAGAGCAGCAACTGGTTTGTCGTTTCATGAAGTATCCCTTCTAGCCCTTGCCCTTCTTGAAACCAGTGGTTTTACTAACCATCAACAATTGATGCTCCTTCTTGATTTCTACTTTCGTAGTGTCAAACATTGTGAATCACTCAAGGATCATCATATCTATCCTTGATATGTTATAGTTCATCACGAAGCTCTAGCAGCTTGGTGGCAGTGACTTATGGAGAACAATCACTATCTCATGTGGAAGATTAACTCCCACTTGATTCAAGCGATTGTTGTACTCAGACAATCTGAGCACATGCTCAACGATTGAGATTTTCTCCTTTAATTTGTAGGCAAAGAATCTTGTCGGAGGTCTCATACCTCTCGACAAGGGAACAAGCATGAAATCTCAATTTCAATTCTTAGAACATCTCTTATGTTTCGTGACGTTTCAAAACGTCTTCAGCACCTTGCTTCTAATCCATTAAGTATTACGCACTGAACTATCACGTAGTCATAAAAAAACGTGTATGTCAGATGTTCGCAACATCCACAGACGATGCTCGAGGTGTGGCACACCGAGTGGTGCATTAAGGACATAAGCCTTCTGCGCCACAATGAGGACAATCCTCAGTTTTACGGACTTAGTCCGCAAAATTGCTACTATCATCTTTCAACTAAATTTTCTCTAGGAACATATAAAAATAGTAGAGCTATAGCGCAAGCTACATCATAATTCGCAAAGACGTTTTGACTATGTTCATGATAATTAGTTCAATTAATTATATTATTTAAGAACTCCACTCAAAAGGTACATCCCTCTAGTCATTTGAGTAGTGCATGATCCAAATCCACTAACTCAAGTCCGATCATCACGTGAGTTGAGTATAGCTTCAGTGGTAAACATCTCTATGCTAATCATATCAACTATACGATTCATGCTCGACCTTTTGGTCTCTTGTGTTCCGAGGCCATGTGTGCACATGCTAGGCTCGTCATGTTTAACCCGAGTGTTCCGCGTGTGCAACTGTTTTGCACCCGTTGTATGTGAACGTTGAGTCTATCACACCCGATCATCATGTGGTGTCTCGAAACGACGAACTGTCGCAACGGTGCACAGTCAGGGAGCACAAAATTTTATCTTGAAATTTTAGTGAGGGATCACCTTATAATGCTACCATCGTTCTAAGCAAAATAAGGTTCATAAAAGTATTAACATCACATGCAATTCATAAGTGACATGATATGGCCATGATCTTGTGCTTCTTGATCTCCATCACCCAAGCACCGGCATGATATTCTTTTCACCGGCACCACACCATGATCTCCATCATCGTGCCGCCATCGAGGTTGTCGTGCTATCTATGCTATTACTACTAAAGATACAACCTAGCGATATAGTAAACGCATCTGCAAACACAAACGTTAGTTTAAAGACAACCCTATGGCTCCTGTTGGTTGCCGTAGCATCGACGTGCAAGTCGATATTAACTATTACAACATGATCATCTCATACATCCAATATATCACATCATGTCTTTGGCCATATCATATCACAAGCATACCCTGCAAAAACAAGTTAGACGTCCTGTAATTTGTTGTTGCATGTTTTACGTGGTTGCTATGGGTATCTAGTATGATCACATCTTACTTACGCAAAAACCACAACGGAGATGTGCAAATTGCTATTTAACCTCTCTCCAAGGACCGCCTCGGTCAAATCCAATTCAACTAAAGTTCAAGAAACCGACACCCGCCAGTCATATTTATGCAACTAGTTGCATGTCAGTCGATGAAACCAGTCTCTCGTAAGCGTACGAGTAATGTCGGTCCGGGCCACTTCAATCCAACAATACCGCCGAATCAAGAAAATACTAAGGAGGGCAGCAAACCGAACATCAACACCCACAAAACCTTTTGTGTTCTACTCGAGATAACATCTACGCATGAACCTAGCTCATGATGCCACTGTTGGAGAACGTTGCATGGGAAACAAAAAATTTCCTACGCACACGAAGACCTATCATGGTGATGTTCATCTATGAGAGAGAGATTTGATCCACATACCCTTGTAGATCGCTCAGCGGGAAGCGTTAAGAAACGCGGTTGATGTAGTGGTATAGCTTCGTGATTCAAATCACCACCGTCCCACGATCCGTCCCACGAACCATTCCGATCTAGCGCCGAATGGACGGCACCTCCGCGTTCAGCACACGTACAGCTCGATGACGATCTCGGCCTTCTTGATCCAGTAAGAGAGACGGAGAAGTAGATGAGTTCTCCGACAGCGTGACAGTGCGCCGGTGTTGGTGATGATCTATCCTGCAGGGCTTCACGTGAGCTCCGCAGTAATCTAATCTAGAGGAAGAACTACGAGGTGTAGGTTTGAGTTGCACATGGCAAAGTTGTGTCTCAAACAGCCCTAAACCTCAAGTATATATAGGAGGAGCCAAGGGGTAGGGCAAGCCCTTAGGCCGTCGGCCAAAGAGGCCCTCCTTGGGTCGGACGAAGTGGGAGGGAGGAGTCCTTCTCCAATCCCACTTGGATTAGGACTCCTTCCTTATTTTCCCACCTCTTTTGGAATTTCCATTTTTTCTTCATGGGCTTTCCTTGGATGACTTTGTCATCCCATTATACCTTAGTGTGCATCCAATAAACCCACGTGGACCCCTTGGGGCATGGTGGGCCCACCCAGTGGGCCCCCGGAACCGATTCGTCACTCCCGGTAGACTACGGGCAATGCTCGAAAACTTTCCGAAATCCAACACCAACTTCCTATATATCATTCTTCGTTTCCGGACCATTCCGGAAACCCTCGTGACGTCCGTGATCTCATCCGGGACTCCGAACAACCTTCGGTCACCAACACATGTAACTCAACTATACTAAAACATCATCGAACCTTAACTGTGCAGACCGTGCGGGTTCGAGAACTATGTAGACATGACCCGAGACACTTCTCGGTCAATATCCAATAGCGCGACCTGGATGCCCATATTGGATCCTACAATTCTATGAAGATCTTATCGGTTGAACCAATGTGCCAAGGATTCATATAATCCCGTATGTCATTTCCTTTGTCCTTCGGTATGTTACTTGCTAGAGATTCGATCGTCGGTATCCGTATACCTATTTCAATCTCGTTACTGGCAAGTCTCTTTACTCGTTCCGTAATACAAGATCCCGTGACTTACACTTGAGTCACATTGCTTGCAAGGCTTGTTTGTGATGTTGTATTACCAAGTGGGCCCCGAGATACCTCTCCGTCACACGGAGTGACAAATCCCAGTCTTGATCCATGCTAACTCAACGGACACCTTCGGAGATACCTGTAGAGCACGTTTATAGTCACCCAGTAACATTGTGACGTTTGATACACACAAGGTATTCCTCCGGTGTCAGTAAGTTACATGATCTCATGGTCATAGGAATGAATACTTGACACGCAGAAAACAATAGCAACAAAATGACACGATCACATGCTACGTTTATAATTTGGGTCTTGTGCATCACATGATTCTCCTAATGATGTGATCCCGTTATGAAGTGATAACACTTGTCTATGCTCAGGAAACCTTGACCATCTTTGATCAACGAGCTAGTCAACTAGAGGCTTACTAGGGACAGTGTTTTGTATATGTATCCACACATGTATTTGTGTTTCCAATCAATACAATTATAGCATGGATAATAAACGATTATCATGAACAAAGAAATATAATAATAACTAATTTATTATTGCCTCTAGGGCATATTTCCAACAAGGTGCCCGCACAGCAGCTGGTGGAGGGTGCCCCAGGTGGGGTCCCGGTTCTGCATGCGGAGGAGTAGCCCACGAGGGGTGGTGGTTCCTGCGCGACCGGGGATGGACGGGGAGGGGGGCTTGCCGAAGTAGCGCAGGTAGGCCATCAGCGAGGACCGGATCTGGCATCGCCGTACCAGCAGGAGGCAACTGGCGCGTGGATGAGTGTGTGGCGTGGGGTGGATGGGCAGGGGGTTGCTCGGGGATGCGAGGAGCCAAATCTGCCCTGCTGCCACCTTCCTGGGGTCCGACGCGGCTTCGCGTGTCGGCCCTCCGATGGCGGCGATGCGGGGAGGGCGGCTGAGAGGTGTGCAAGCGGCTAGGGTTCACCGCATGTCGCGAGAGTAGGGCGACGTGGGGGAGGGGGCTCAGCCATGGGCTTAGAATCATCAAATGAGAATTGTCTCATGCTCTACAAATCTCAGTCGAGGAGCTCGCCCTTTGGGCCAGTTTCCAAGAGGGGAAGTTTCAGCCGATACTAACTATAGCACTTATGCGAGTTCTATCTGGCCAATGACTCGAACTAATCTCTTGTCCGAGAAACTGACAAAAAATATTATATTAAAAATGGTTTCCTCGAAGAAATGACATGCATATGTTACTAAGGTGGTTTTTCGTGTTAAACCGCCTCCTATTAACGTCATTCTCACTACAGGAATTAGCTTCTTTGCCGTCTGCCATAACAGACGGCAAAGAGTATATCACAGACGGCAAAGAGTATATCACAGACGGCAAAGATTCTCACTATCGGCAAAATTTCTGCGTCAGCCTACGACGGCATTGTAGCTTCTTTGCCGTCTGCCTCACCGAAGCGGATGACAAAGAGCTTTGCCGCCAGCTTTCCATGAGAGCAGTCGGCAAATATGTCGAGACGGCAGCCAGCAGGCGTTGCCTCCGTTAGGGGCTAACGGAGGCTTTGCCATCTGCCTCCCCCCTCTTCTTTGCCGTCTGCCTCCCCCTCCTCCTCCCCCCTCCTCTGTGTCGTCTGCCTCCCCCCTCTTCTTTGTCGTCCGCCTCCCCCCTCTTCTGTGCCGTCTGCTTCCCCCTCTTCTTTGCCGTCAGCCTCCACCTCCTCCTCCCCCCTTCTCTGTGCCCTCTTCCTTGCCGTCTGCCCCCCCTGGAAGCAGACGGCAAAGATACTATATGGCCAGCTGCTGCTGCCCAGGTTGCACAGCTGGGCGCCACGTGGCACCTTTGCCGTCGGTCAGCTGATGGCAAAGGCCTTTGCCATCAGCTGGCAGACGGCAAAGAGCCTATATTGTCACATTTTTGTTTATTTTTTCTATTTCACAGCACATATATATATAATTCATAGCACATATATGATAAATAGGTCACAACACATATATGATATACATATAAAGCTCATCAATGCCATTTGTTCATCAACGTACATCCCATATATCAAAAGAACCAACACATACAAAGTTTCATCCATATATACATACATATAGTTGCACATATATTGTTCATCCATATATACATATACATATAGTTCCACATTGTTCATCAACTCAAATAAAAGCGGGAACTAAAGCACTCCAATGCCAGCTTCCATGCATGTAGTACATCCAATCTGCAAAATGGGAATAAGAAAGTCAAAAGAAGAAGAACAACAACATATATATGACAAATAAGCTAAATTGAAGAAGAAAGAGAAGAAGCAAGAAGAGAACAAGGAGAAGAAAAACAAGAAGGAGGAGGAGGAGGAGGAGGAGGGGAAGGAGAAGGAGAAGGAGGAGGAGAAGAAGAAAAAAGAAGAAGAGAAGAAGAAGGAGAAGAAGGAGGGCTCCTTCTCCTTCTTCTCCTTCTTCGTCTCTTCTTCTCCTCCTCCTTCTTCTTCTTCTCCTTCTCCTTCTCCTTCTCTTCTTCTTCTCTTCTTCTTCTTCTTCTTCGTCCTTCTTTTCATTTCTCCTCTTCTCCTCTTCTTGGAGCTAAATTAGCTAACTATGTCTTTTTGCACATAAATGGGCTAATTATGTCATTCTAGAGGACAACAAGCTAAGTATATAATATTAATGAGCTAACCAAGGTTCTTATGCCATTTTGAGCTTATTATGTCTTTTAGGAGCTTAATTAGTCATTTTATTGAGCTAACCAAGGTTCTTATGATGTTTTTACCTAACTAAGCTAATTATGTCATTTTGGATGATAATTGGCTAAGTATGTCTTTGTTGGGGAAAATAAGCTAAATTGAAGAAGAAGAGGAGAAGAAGGAGGGAAGAAGAAGGAGGGCTCCTTCTCCTTCTTCTCTTCTTCTTCTCCTCCTCCTTCTTCTCCTTCTCCTTCTCTTCTCTTTCTCTTCTTCTTTTTGTTCTTCCTTTTCATTTCTCCTCTTCTCCTCTTCTTGGAGCTAAATTATCTAACTATGTCGTTTTGGACCTAATGGGCTAATTATGTCATTATAGAGGAAAACAAGCTAAGTATATAATATTAATGAGCTAACCAAGGTTCTTATGCCATTTTGAGCTTATAATGTCTTTTTGGAGCTAAATTGGCTAATTATGTCATTGTTGGGGAAATTAAGGCAATGAGAATATGAAAGAGGAGAAGAAAGAGGAGGAGGAGGACAAGAAGAAGAAATAAAGAAGAATGAGGAGAAGGAGGAGGAGGAGGAGAAGGACTAGCAGGTCCTTGGCCTTCTCCTCCTTCTCCTCCTCCTCCTCCTCCTCCTCCTCCTCCTTCTTCTTTCTTTTCATTTTTCCTATTTATTCTCCTCTTCTCCTCTTCTTGGAGCTAAATTAGCTAACTATGTCTTTTTGGAGCTAAATGGGCTAATTATCACATTTTAGAAGAAAAGAAGCTAAGTATATAATATTAATGAGCTAACCAAGGTTCTTATGCCATTTTGAGGTTATTATGGCATTTTGGAGCTAAATTGGCTAATTATGTCATTGTTGGGGAAATTAAGGCAAGGAAAATATGAAAGAGGAGAAGAAAGAGGAGGAGGAGGAGAAGAATAAAAAATAAAGAAGAAGGAGGAGAAGGAGGAGAAGGACTAGAAGGTCCTTGGCCTTCTCCTCCTTTTCCTCCTCCTCCTCCTCCTTCTCCTTCTTCTCCTCCTCCTTCTTCTCCTTCTCCTTATCTTCTCTTTCTCTTCTTCTTTTTGTTCTTCCTTTTCATTTCTCCTCTTCTCCTCTTCTTGGAGCTAAATTAGCTAACTATGTCTTTTTGGAGCTAAATGGGCTAATTATGTCATTGTAGAGGAAAACAAGCTAAGTATATAATATTAATGAGCTAACCAAGGTTCTTATGCCATTTTGAGCTTATAATGTCTTTTTGGAGCTAAATGGGCTAATTATGTCATTATTGGGGAAATTAAGGCAAGGAGAATATGAAAGAGGAGGAGGAGGAGGAGAAGAAGAAGAAATAAAGAAGAAGGAGGAGAAGGAGGAGGAGGAGGAGAAGGACTAGAAGGTCCTTGGCCTTCTCCTCCTTCTCCTCCTCCTCCTCCTTCTCCTCCTTCTCCTTCTTCTCTTCTTCTTCTTCTTCTTCTTTCTTTTCATTTTTCCTATTTCTTCTCCTCTTCTCCTCTTCTTGGAGCTAAATTAGCTAACTATGTCTTTTTGGAGCTAAATGGGCTAATTATCCCATTTTAGAGGAAAACAAGCTAAGTATATAATATTAATGAGCTAACCAAGGTTCTTATGCCATTTTGAGGTTATTATGACATTTTGGAGCTAAATGGGCTAATTATGTTATTGTTGGGGAAATTAAGGCAAGGAGAATATGAAAGAGGAGAAGAAAGAGGAGGAGGAGGAGAAGAATAAGAAATAAATAAGAAGGAGAAGAAGGACTAGAAGGTCTTTGGCCTTCTCCTCCTTCTCCTCCTCCTCCTCCTCCTCCTTCTCCTTCTTCTCCTCCTCCTTCTTCTCCTTCTCCTTCTCTTCTCTTTCTCTTCTTGTTTTTGTTCTTCCTTTTCATTTCTCCTCTTCTTGGAGATAAATTAGCTAACTATGTCTTTGTGGAGCTAAATGGGCTAATTATGTCATTGTTGGGAAAATTAAGGCAAGGAGAATATGAAAGAGGAGAAGAGAAACTTACCATAGTGGTCATCAAGGAGGAGAAACACCTGGAGAAGGGTCGTGCGATGCCGCTCGGGAATTATTCTGTAGAATAGATATTTTGCAATGTCTCGGTTAGCATGATGGCACTCAATTATTAATACTAGTTTATAATGAAACTCACCGTGCCAATCGAAGAGAAGACGGGCATCGGCGGAGGCACTTGACCGCTCTTCTCGCATAGACCCTGAAGAGTGGGTCGTATTACTTAGTAATGAAACAGACATTACACACATGATTTGGCTAATGTGAAAAAAACATACCACGAAAAGCTCGTACAGGGCCCGTTGACCCGCCTCATTCCGGGACTTCTCCTCCTCAATCAATCCTCCCGTGGTCTGGTCCCTCTCATCAAGAGCAGCCTGAAGAGCAGCCTGGCTTGCCAATCTCTCTTTCTCAAGAGCAGCCTGGTTTGCCAATCTCTCTTTCTCAAGAGCAGCCTGGTTTGCCAATCTCTCTTTCTGAAGAGCACCCTGAAACACCATTCCTCGTTACCCCAGTAATGATCTATGGTGACACACATAATGAAATGGATGAAAGTGTTCTTATTCCGTACAACTAACCTCGATGGCAAGATCGACTGGCCGTGGACGACGCATTATCTCACGACAGCTGCTCGACTGGCGCACCTTGATCTCAGGGAGAGTGAGTGGACAATGTATTATCCCATCTCCAATGGCTATCGAGCCACGGGGCCTCCCGCCACCAAATATCATTACCAGCTTTGGATCCAAAGGTTCCTGGCTAGGGTTAAAGTCATCCCCTTTCGTAGCCTTCCCCGCGTCCCTGTATGCCACGAGCTTGTGGTGGGATGATATGTTGGTGAAGTTATTGGGATCATCTAGGTCAGACTCAGAGAATGCCTTCGCCTTCTTGTACGAGGCAGTATGGGCCATGCCATAAAGGTCGTACAAGTGTGGCATCTCCGTCTTATTGTGATGCGCCTAAAAGAGAGGAACAAAATATTAGCATGAAGAATGAATTGCATGAATCATGAAGCAAATCACATACCCAGTTTCGTCCGAACTGAAGTAAGTTGGCGCTGCCTTAATGGTGTGGCACACCAACCATTTGGCTATGCCGATCCTTCGCATTCTCGTGGATGGCTCGCCAGCTGCCTGTGCACCACTCATCAACCAACGCCTCCCAACAATCCATCTTATCCGCACACCATCTCGGGGGCACCTGTAAGTTATTAGAAAGAATTTTGAGCGCTACGCCTATGAATGAAATCAAGAAAACTATGTAGAAGGACTTAAGAATAGGTAATTACCTTCATGTATTGCTCCTTCTTCAGAAACTTTCCGCGGCAATCCTTCTTCTGCTTCTTAATACCACGCGTGGCGTAGTAGCCTCGAATAGCCTGTGGCCGAGCCTCGTGGCGTAAGTTCTGTAGTAACCGCCTACACTCGGACTCGAGAACCTTGGCCGCCTCCTCCTCATATCCATCCTCACACCTATAGAAGGTCTGCAATCAAATGTGAAAACACCGATTAGTACAATAATTAGCTATATTGTTAATTTTAGATTGTGTAAAAGGATAATTTACCCAAAAGCTCTTGATCACCATCTCGGCCCTCGTGTGGCGCAAGACACCATCTATGATCTCCTCCGGTGGGGCGTGCAGAGCCTGGTAGTGCTCCCGGGAAAATCCTAGTGTAGGAACCTGACCCTCACCAGGCAACGTGACAAACCACGGGAAATTTGTCCGGAAAAGCACACCAAGGACGGAGTTCGGCCTGCGGACTCCAAGAGGGTGTACCCATCTCCTGCAGTATGATAAGGTCAACGCATTAGATATTTGAACAAACTTGAAGGCAAAAGCTAAAAAAAGAGTAAATGTACTTACCTATCTCCTTCAGGTTTAATCACCGGCCTCTGCTCGCATGTAGCCGGCACGACCGGGAGACGTGTACCACCACGCTTTTACACGCTGGCCCCGTCTACCTGCACATCGCCCTCACTATCCGTAAACTCATCCCCGCCATCCCCGCCCCCTCAGCCACCCGGCCCCTCGGTCCAATCCGGCAACTCGGTCCGATCCGGCCAGGTATCCCATCCGGGCCTCCCCACGTCGGGTGAAGCCTCCGGAACCGTAGTCTCGTGGGCCAAATGCACCTCGACCCGAGGCTGATCCTGGACCGGAGTCTCATGGGACGAATGCCCGTCAACACCAGGCTCCTGGACCGGAGTCCCCGTAGCCTCCTCCGCAAACGGGTCGACCATTGTAGTCCTATGCTCGGGTGAATGAGCTGGTGGTGGTGGCGAGGACGGCTCAACAGTCCTCCTGGATCTTCCGCGGCCACCACCTCTCCCTGTACCCTTCCCCTTCTTCCCTACCCGACCAACACCTCTCCCAGTGGGCAATGCCGCCGACGAAGAAGAACCCATGGGTGGTGTCGACAGACTGTCTGCCAAGGCTCTACGGAGACATAGGGGTGGAAGGGAAGTACCACCCCTCGTGCGGAGCGGCTGGGAAGAACCCGTCGAGCGCTCTGGACCAGCGCCCACCATCTTTCAACACCTGGTGACGTGTCATGATAAAGATTAAAAGAAATTAGTACAACATAAGAAATTGAATAACTCACATGAATAATAATATGTACATGAAAAATAAAGATTAAAATATATATAATTTAAGTTGTGAATCTTACAAACTAATAATCATCATCAATAAATGCATCATCATCATCACTATCACGCATTTCTTCATGAATGACGTGCTCGTCGGGTTCAACGGCGTGAAGTTGTGAAAGGCCTTTCTTTAATCGTTGAAGCATTGACAGGTCATCCGCGTCAGTAACCTCTACGAGTTCCAGGTCTTCTGGTTCCGGCTCAGGGGTGGAGTCGGATTCATTGTCGCTGTCTACTTCCATGTTCTTGGGTGAAGCACGGCGGTTCTTGAAACGTTTCTTGGAAAGACGTGTTTCTTGGAAGAATTCTCCATCATATGTGTCTGGGTTAATGTGAGGTTCATAATCCTGTTCATTTGGGAGAGGTGGTCTGACATGTGGCGGCACTTCATAAACAACATACCAACCTTCCATATTCTTATCCGTTTGGCATGCCCACGGTAAATAGAAAACTTGGGTCGCCTCTTGAGCCGTAATATAGACATTGGGAACATCTAAATGGGTGTTTGGATTGATTTCGAATAGTCCTATATGTTCATGAGTCCTTCTAGTCTCCTTCGGCTGGAACCAATAACATTTGAAGACTACGACGTTCGGTGGGTTTTCACCATAGAATTGAAGTTCATAAATTGCTTCAACTCTTCCATAATACTCGATAACACCTTTGCCGATAGCAGAGACACCACAATTTGTAGATTTTCGGTCGGGCATAGATAGCTCTTTGCCAAAGGTACGAAAGAGATACCCGTTGATGTTGTATTTCTCAAATGAACGGACCTTATAGTCAAAACCATTAGCGACTTGTCTCAATTCGGCGTCCATAGACTCTGAATTAGCCTACAAGTTTAATACGAAACGATTGTTGCATTAGCCGCAAGTTAGACCAAGAAATGAAATGGTCCATTATTGATAATTACCGTTTGTTTGAACCAAGAGATGAAACCGGGATAGCCGCCTCCTGTCTTTGACAGAAGCTCATACTCTTTGACGGAATCATTTTCGATCACCGCTCCATCCGAGAATTTGGCGGCGTAACGGCTGTTTGACATATCCGGGAATAAGAGCAGTTCAAATGAATTAGAAGTTACGGGAAAATGTGTCGAGAACTCACTCGATGTACGGCCGCACTTCTGTTAGGTTGTTGAAGATATACAACGAAATGTTCCGCCATTCTTCGACATCCAACGTTATTGGTTTCGAAGCACCGGCTGGTGCGAGCTTCCCTCTGAATAGGCTGAGGTTGGACCCACCTTTTTTAGGGTCTGCATCATTGTGCCGAGGCTTCGGATTATGCAAATGATGATTTTTGGCTTCGTAGTGTGCTGTCACAAAGTTTGCCGCCTCCTCAGTAATGAATGCCTCAGCCATCGATGTTTCAATTCTACGCTTATTTTTACATTTAGCTCGAAGGGTCTTCTGCATCCTCTCAGTTGCATAGCACCAACGATCTTGCACGGGCCCACCCAATCTTGCCTCGGTCGGTAGATGTAAAATCAAATGCTGCATTGGATTAAAGAAGCCCGGTGGAAAGATCTTCTCTAACTTGCACAACAACTCCGGTGCAAACTCCTCCATGTCTTCTACCACGCCAGGCGACAATTCTTTCGCACAAAGAACACGGAAGAAATAGCTCAGCTCCGCCAGTACTAGCCATTCATCCTCACGAATAAAGCCACGTAACATCACCGGCATTACCCGCTCTAGCCATATGTGCCAATCATGACTCTTGACACCAAAGATTTTTAATTTTTCAAGACTCGCTCCCCTCTTTAGATTCGCTGCATACCCATCGGGGAACATCAAGTGCATTTTGACCCACAAGATAATTTCCCTCATAGCTGGCCTTCCAAGATTGAACCAGGCCTTTGGCTTCGACCACTTCTGCTTTCCTTTGCCTTCTCGCATGTTTTGTAACGGTCTATGACGTAGTGCCTCTTGATCGACTCTAGCCTTAGTACTATCCTTTGTCTTCCCATCTATGTCGAACAATGTACCAAAAATAGCCTCTCCGATATTCTTTTCAGTGTGCATCATGTCGATATTGTGTGGAAGAAGGAGGTCTTTGAAGTAAGGCAGATCCCAGAAGCATGGCTTGTGAGTCCAGGCGTGTTTTGAATTATACCCCTTGAAATACCCTCGACGCTCTGGATCAGGCTCGAGGGCGTTTAACTGATCCAGGATCTGTTGGCCTGTCAACGCAGGTGGTGCCAAGTTTTTGACAACTTTACCTTTGGTAAAGTTCTTCTTGTCTTTTCTGAACTAATGGTCAGGATTCAGGAACTGTCTATGCAAGTCAAAGCAAGAATACTTCCGACCCTCCTGCAACCAATGAAACTGAAGAGCTACCTTGCATTGGGGGCACGGGAACCTTCAATGCACACACCATCCAGAGAATAGTGCATACGCCGGCAAGTCATGCATAGAGTACATGTACCACACATGCACTTTGAAGTTTTGTTTTCTAGCAGCATCGTATGTCTTGACCCCATTATCCCAAGCGTCTTCCAATTCATCCTTAATCGGCTGCAGGTACACATTTATATTCTTCCCCGGATAATTGGGCCCTGGAATTATCAATGTGAGAAATATGTTCTTTCTTTGCATAATCTGTCCGGGTGGGAGATTGAGTGGAATGACAAATACAGGCCAACAATTATATTTGGTTGCCGTCATGCCGAGGGGATTAAAACCATCCGTGGCGACGCAGACTCGAGGATTCCTTGGATCTGTCACTTTATCCTGATGCAATCCATCGAAATGTTTCCACGCTTCCCCATCCGATGTGTGTACCACCATCTTATTCCCATCCGCATCTAGTTCGGTTCTTTTGCCCAATTTGTGCCATGTCATCTGTCTGGCTGTCTCTTCGACCATGAAAAGACATTGAAGTCTTGGTACGATTGGCATATACCGAAGAACACTAACTGCAATTTTGGTCTGCCTCTTCTCACCCATACCGTTGTCTACCACAAGATACCTGCAAGACTCGCAATTGGGACAATAGTCCAAGTGTGCATACTCCTTCCTAAATAAGACACATCCTTTCTCACATGCATCTATCTTCTCATAGGGCATCTTAAGTACACGAAGTATTTTGTCCGACTGGTATAGGTTTGCAGGCATGACATGGCCTTTGGGTAGGAAGCGTCCAAATAGTGTCATCATCGTGTCGTAGCATTCTCTTCCCAAGTTGAACCGAGCCTTCAGAGCCATTACTTGTGCAATTGCATCCAGCTGACAGAGCTCAGTGTGCTCATGGAGAGGACGTTTTGAAGACTCCAACATTTCATAAAAGGCCTTTGCAGATTCCTCCATCTCATCTTCCGAATCCCGAGCATCATCAAAGTCTTGCACCATGTCTTCGATCCCGGTACCATGCTCGTCCGTGCGACGACGGACCACCTCAGCTCTTGTGCGTTGTATAGACTCACCATGAAATGTCCACACCGTATAATTAGGCTTAAAACCCCTCCTCCGCAGGTGTTTAATCATTACAGCCTCTATCGTCTTTTTATAGTTGTCGCATCCAGGACAGGGGCAATAGTTTCTTTCTTGGCCATTTGTGAATGCGGCTTTCACAAATTCCTTTGTTTTTACAAACCATTCTTTCGTCATCTCTTTCTGACTAGGGTGACCGGTATACATCCACGCACAATCACTCATCTTGCCTAGCTACTAAAGACAGAAGAAATATATTTATATATAATTTAGCATTTATATTCATCAGTTAATCAGGTTCGCCATTTTTATTACGTCGAGGCAACCTACACGCTAATAGGTAAAGATAGGTCCTAATCCCACCCGCGTATGTGTAGATTGGGTTCGTTTCCCCATGCTCTGCTCCGGATCCAACGCAAAATTTCGGCAGCACATCCCCGCTGTTCTCCTGATACACGTCTCCGCAATAAACAGAGAGGATGTGCATTCGGAGAACAACAGGGAGGCACTGACGAAATTCCGCATCGGATCCAGAGCACAGCATACGGGAAAACGAACCCAATCTATACATACTCGGGCTGTCCATGGATAATGTTGGACAATTCGAAAGGATGGCGGTTATAAATATGCAAAGACATGCATATTTATAGATGTCGGCCTTTCGAACGGGAGACGCATACTGGTCACGCATACAGATAAATTAATTTAATTACATAAATCTAGAAAGTTTCATCCGGAAACCGAGCCACAGTAAATGAAGGGGCGGGGAGGAGTTGAAATTTGTACTGACGCACGAATGCAGGGGCGGAGCTCGTACAACGCACGGGGAGGTCTTCGCACAGCAGACCTCACAGCGACGAGACAACTATCACATGTAAATCCACCCGATCAACACAAATATTCTAATTATGTCATTTTAGAGGAAAACAAGTTAAGAATATAATATTCATGAGCTAACCAAGGTTTTTATGCCATTTTGTAGCTAAATGGGCTAATTATCTCATTGTTGGGGAAAATAAGGTAAGGAGAATAAGATAGAGGAGAAGAAAGAGGAGGAGGAGAAGAAGAAGAAATCAAGAAGAAGGAGAAGGAGGAGGAGGAGAAGAAGGAGGAGAAGAAGGAGAAGGAGGAGAAGGTATTCTTCTTCTCTTCTTCTTCTCTTCTTCTTTTCTTCTTCTCCTTCCTATTTTTGTCTCCTCCCCCTCCTCCTCCTCCTCCTCCTCTTCTTCTTCTTCTCCTCCTCCTCCTCTTCTTCTTCTTCCTATTCTTTCTATTAAGCTAACTAACTAACTAACCTAACTAACCAAGCTAACTAAACCTATCGCTAAACCTAGATAGCACTAAACATAAAAAAATCTAGCTAACTAAAAAGAATCTACCACTAAGTAACTAAAAAAGCATCTAGCTAACTAACCAAGCTAAATAACTTCTCCTTCTTATTTTTTTCTTATTCTCTTCTTCTCTTCTTCTTTACTTCTTCGCCTTCTTATTTTTTTTCTTCTCTTCTTCTTCTTCTTCTCCTTCTTATTTTTTTCTTCTCCTCTTCTTCTTCTTCTTCTTCTTCTTTTTCTTCTCCTCCCCCTCCTCCCCCTCCTCCTCCTACCCCTCTTCTTCTTTTCCTCTTCTCGTCCTCCTCCTCCTCCTCTTCTCCTCTTCTCCTCCTCCACCTAACTAACTAACCTAACTAATTTAACAAGCTACCACTAATTAACAAAACAAAATCTACCACTAAACTACCTACTAAATCTACCAACTAACTAAATCTACCACTAAAACTACTAACAAGAACAACTACTAAAACTACTAACAAGAAAAACTACTAAAACTACTAACAAGAACAACTACTAAAAATACTACCACTAAAACTACTAACAAGAACAACTACTACAACAACAATAAAAATCATGCTGGTAGTTATAATCTAATTCCAAAAAATAATGCGGGTGCGCGGGGGGGGGGGGGGTGTGGGGGCTCACCGAGAGGGGCGGCTGTGGCGGGGTCGGGGGTGTTGGGGGTGGCGGGGCGGCGCAGGGAGGGCCAGGGGCGGCGGCGCGACGGTGGTGGGGCAGCGGCAGCGGGGGCGAGGTGGGGCAGCGGCGCGACGGTGGTGGTGGCGCGACGGTGGCGGTGGGGGCGACAGGGGCGGCGGGGGGGTGACAAGGGCGGCGGCGCGACGTGGGCGGCGGCGCGATGGTGGTGGCGGCGGTGGGCGTCGGGATTGGGAGAGAGAGAGAGGGGCGCCCGGGGTGAGCCGTTACACAGTGTGGGTGAGAGAGAGAGAGAGGGGGGGCAGGGTGGGGGGAAGGAGCCGTTAACGGAGTTAGCTCTTTGTCATCTGCCTCCGGACTCTTTGTCGTCCGCTAGCAGACGGCAAAGAAGGGACTCCAGTTTGACCTAACCACCCCGCGGTCAGGTGGGCCCATCTACATGTTTGTCGTCTGCTCTCAGACTCTTTGTCGTCTGCTAGCTGGCGGCAAAGATGTGACTCATGGCAAAAACACTCTATGCCATCAGCCAGTGCTTTGCCGTCTGCTTTGTGGAAGCTGACGGCAAAGACACTCTTTGCCATCAGCTGGCAGACGACAAAGATTAGGCAGATGACAAAAAAACTGTTTTTCAGTAGTGTCTCAACAATCCACTATAAAAAAAATAACTGGTTGTCATTCGGACACTAGACTTACCCTCTCTCTCGTGGCGCCACCGAGCTCCATGATACCATTATGTCATCGTAGATCCTCCATGCCTCTCATCGCCACCACCACTAATTCTTTCTAAAATATGATATTAACATACTCATGAACTTCTCCTGTTGTCTGTAATGGTTTTGGTTAAGTCTTCTCTCTAATAGCGAAGAGCACTAAGTATTGGCGGATCGGCAAAAGGACCATGAAGCCACCCTTCAGCAATGAAGCGGTATGTAGCCTCCGTGTAGTGAATCCCATCCCAGTTAACGAACGCCGAGGGATCTTTGCAGGCTTTCACCCCCGGCATGCCGCACACAGCGCTGGCATTCCAGTTGTATGCCCCGCCGCCTCCGCAACAAGCCAATAGAGCGTCGGCGCCGGCCACTCCTGCATATCAATCAATTTATAGAAAACTCAGTGACCCCACGACAGCAAGCAGGTGTCACCGCCATGGACACACGTACAGTCCCTGCAAACTTCATAGCCCTTACCGAAACGGCTAGGGTTTTCGAGGATCGTGATGATCGGGCCATAGAAGTCGGCGTAGATGATCTTGGCATGCGAATACTTGCCCCTGAGAGCGTCAATCGCTGCACGGAGCATGGAATTATGGTACTTAGCCACACGGTTTATGTCGCTTAGGCAGCCGACGTGGTCGTACATCATCGTCTTGTTGAGGCTCGAGCGGGTTGTCAGCATGGTGGGCGAGCACCCGTTCGGTGGACTCCCCGGCACGACCACGTAAACTGCACCTTCTTTGATGAGCGTCTGTGGTACCAAAGCAAACACACTAGTTTAGCTTGGTGTCGCGTCCTAACGTTACATGGCAGAAAAGGTGTAGTGTACCTCCACGGCCATGACAATATTTTTCACAACTTTGGGTACATAGGATCTCACTTCGTCTTCAGTCTTCCCCGCATTCCACACGAAGTTGTAGTCATTCACTCCGAACTCCCCAACGAAGAAGAGGGCTTTACTGAGACACTCTCTGTGCCCTGTACGTATCAAGCGGTTTTTCAGTATGTAACTGGCAGGGGTTAAGCATTGTGATGGCTAGGCTGGAGAGCATGCACATACCTAATAAGGTCTTGTTGCAAATCGTTGGCTTGAGTTGCTCGAACCAGCCCAGCTGCACGTTCAGAGAATTGTTTATAAGCTTGAACTGGACCAATTTGCTCCTCTCGTAGAAGTCGACGTCGATCGCCGTCGCGCCGCCGACTGCAAAATTTACGCCTTTGGAGACGTTGTCCGATGAGCTGTTTAGCAGGGAGGCTCGAAGAAGAGGGAGACCAAACTGCTCGGCTGGTACCACAAACCAAAACATAACATGTACTCGATCAGACTCCAAAAAAAGATGCATGCATGCATGCATGCATGGCCAGATATTCAGATCCCATCAAGTCTAACCGTGAGCAAATTATCCCCTTGATGCAACGAATAAGATGGCTCAACTTACCGATGAAATCGACGGTGACTCGCCCGTCGCTGAGGCGGCCCGTGGGGCGCCCAAAGAAGGTCATGCCATAAGGAGGCTTGTCATGCCATACGGGCACCGCCGGAGGAGCCATGATCACGAAGTTGCCGGCATCGATGTAGGAGTCTCCAAGGGTAAACAACGAGGTGAAGGAAGGGGAGCCGGAGCTCACGCCATGGAGACAGAAGCAGAGGAGAAAGGAGAGCGCGAGAGCGACTCCCATGGCTGCTAAAACTTGAATGCTGGAGAAAAATCAATGGCCCGCGAGGGCTAATTGTAGTGAGAGGCTGCCCGGCTGCTGTCCTAGAAAGGGAAGCGGTCCTGCTTTGTTAGTCAGCCGAGTGGCGTGCTGTCGCTTTCTGAATAGGGTTTGTAGTTGTGGAGTTATTGTGATTGTAACCAAGACAAGAGCCCCTGAATTGGTACGAGCCAATACCATGGTCCATGGCTAATGTTAGTGTTACGTCTCACAAGTACAGAGTACTAGAGTTATTAATATTGAGTAAGGACTTCAGTTTAAAGTCGAGTAGACGTAATCAGAGACTTGTGTTGTCCTCTATGTGCTTCTAGAAAAATCACAGGGGTTCCCCGATCCATCATATCGAAATGAAGCAACGAATCATACGTTTCCTGGTCAGACTTGAGCAGCCAGCCATGTTGGAATTAGGTACTTATCAAGCAGTTTTTGGCTGAGCTACAATTTGCTGCAATGGGCCCGCCAACTGGTTCGCACGGGACTGATTCTCTCGGGTGCTTTGCTGCAACGGGCTCTGTGGTTCCTTCCTCTTCACACTTCTATGTATATCCGTGCATCTTCAGAAATCTAAAACTGTGTGTATTATAAAGCTCATTGCACACAGTTTCAGGTTTCTGGAGATGCACGGACATACTACATAGAAGTATCAAGAGGAAGCCACAGGGCCCATTGCAGCAAAGCACATGAGAGAATCAGTTCCGCGTGAACCAGTTGGCGGGCGATCAAGATCTAGTGGCACTCCTTGTATGTCGCCTCCAGCCAAAACATTAAACCCCGGCGATCTAGGCGTGGGCATTTCAAACAGCAGCACCGACTGGTTATCGTAGCAAAGCACGTTACATTGATGAAGAAAAACATTTACAACGCGTTGGCTCCTGCGGTGCAACCATCGAGCATTTGGTGGGCTGAACTGCATGAGTCTTTCGGCCCGCATGGACCTTAAAAGCACTGCCGGTCCAAGCTGGGGGTGGGGCCTCAATGCCGTCTGTGCTCTTCGAGGTCGTTCGTGGACTCTACAGCATCCTCTCCCAGCAGCACTAGAAGAAAAGAGGATTTTGGTCCAGGCCTGCAATCTCATTAGTCAAGGTTCATCCATAAATCAGGACCTATGGTGTCATTGGTCCCGGTTCGTGAGGCCAGAGCGTCGGCCGGGCATCGTGGACCATTGGTCCCGGTTTGTGTCAACCCTTTGGTCCCGGTTTCAGACACGAACCGGGACCAATAGGCCGGAACCGTTCATATCCCCCTTTCGTCCCGGTTGATGGATCAAACCGGGACCAGGTGGACCGTTCGTATCCCCCTTTAGTCCCGGTTAGTGGATCAAACCGGGACTAAATGGTGGTGGCAACCGTTCGTATCACCCTTTAATACCGGTTGGTGGATCAACCCGGGACTAAAGGCCCAAACGGTTTTCCTCCCGCCTCGTTTCCAGCGGTGAAAAGCGCAACCGAAGCAGAGTCTCTCGCCGTTCTCTGTTCTTCTCCTCTCTCGCTCTCCTCTCTTCTTCCTCTCTTCTTTCCCTCTCTTCTTCCCTTCTCTTCTTTCACCATGCCAACTCGCTTCGGAGAGGTGCTCGCACATGGCAAGACCAAACTCGATGTCGTGTACACGAACGACGGCAGGGAGGTGCCGCATTTTCTTAGACAGTTGAGGGGATGGCTTGACGTCGCGGTGGAGCATGAGCAATTCTTGTGGCTTGATCTGGAGTACACGGCCGATCAATATATATATATATATAGTGATCTCTCTAGGTTCCATTAGATAGCAATATGCAGTTTCTATATATGTTCCATTGGATAGTTAATTGAGGGTTTCTTGATCAATTCATATGATATGAAAATTGCATAGGATAGCAATATGTTCCATTGGAATCCTATAAAGATCAATTTCTCTTTAGTTGTAGTGAAACAATTTTCTGCGGAGTTCTTTGATCCAAGGTTATGAAAATTAAATATAGTGATCTCTCTAGGTTCCATTGGATAGCAATATGCAGTTTCTATATATGTTTCATTGGATAGTTAATTGAGGGTTTCTTGATCAATTCATAGGATATGAAAATTGCATAGGATAGCAATATGTTCCATTGGAATCCTATAAAGATCAATTTCTCTTTAGTTGTAGTGAAACAATTTCCCGCGGTGTTCTTTGATCCAAGGTTATGAAAATTGCATATAGTGATCTCTCTAGGTTCCATTGGATAGCAATATGCAGTTTCTATACATGTTCCATTGGATAGTTAATTGAGGTTTTCTTGCATAGGGTAGCAATATCTTCCATTAGAATCCTATAAAGATCAATTTCTCTTTAGTTGTAGTGAAACAATTTTCCTTGTTGCATATTTGCAAAACCGTGGGAGAATATATATATATATATATATATATATATATATATATATATATATATATATATGTCATAGTTAATTTACGGTTTCTTGATCAATTCATAGGACATGAAAATTGCATAGGATAGCAATATGTTCCATTTGAATCCTAAAGATAATTTTCTCTTTAGTTGTAGTGAAACATTTTTCCTTGTTGGAGCAGTATGTAACATTTGTTCTATTTTAATTTGTTGTTGTTGCATTAGTGACAAGCATTGCCGATAACTCATGGACTTCCTTCGCAGCGGCATAAGTTTTGCTAGCGTTGACATAAGGAACGACAAGCTGAAGATGAGGCGCAACTTCGGTATTGAGATACCAGCTGATTGCCACATTGATCTCCAACAAACATACATGTTTCGACATGACAGGACTTCGATGGCTCATATGGTAGTCTCCTTGATCGACGCGGTGTATGCTGATATGAAGACCAAATTCCTAAGGTCTCAGCACAAACATTGGGGAGGACCCCACTTGACCCTATCAACATTTATTATGCACCAAAAGATGCATACGTTTCATACGAGTTGTACCGCAAGATTCGAGTCATAAACTTGTTGGGTAACATAGCAAAAATTCAAAATTTTCCTACGCCATACATAGATCTTCCTATGGAGAAACCAGCAAAGAGAGAGGGGTGAGAGCATCTTCATACCTTTGAAGATCAGTAAGCGGAAGCGTTGCTAGAACGCGGTTGATGGAGTCGTACTCGTTGCGATTCAGATCGCGGTGTGATTCCAATCTAGTGCCAAACCATGGCACCTCCGCGTTCAACACACGTGCAGCCCGATGACGTCCCCCGCACCTTGATCCAGCAAGGAGGAGGGAGAGGTTGGGGAAGAGCTCCGGCAGCACGACGGCGTGGTGGCGGTGGAGCGACGAGGTCTCCCGGCAGGGCTTCGCCAAGCACCGTGGGAGAGGAGGGAGAGGAGAAGTGGGGTTGCGCCGAGAGAGAGAGAACTGCGTGTCTCCATTGGCCAAAACCTCCACTATATATAGGGGGAAGGAGAGGGGGGCGCACCCTTTAGGGTTCCCACCCCCAAAGGGTGCGGTAGCCCTAGATGGGAGGGGCTGGCCGGCGGCCACGGGAGGAGAGGGGGTGGCGCACCCCTAGATGGGCCTTAGGCCCACCAGCGCTAGGGTTTCCCCCCCCCCCCCTTCCCTCTCTGGTGCGCCTTGGGCTGGGTGTGGGGGGTGCACCAGCCCACCTAGGGGCTGGTTACCTCTCACACTTGGCCCATGTAGCCTCCCGGGGCTGGTGGCCTCTCCCGGTGGGCCTCCGGAACCCTTCCGGTGGTCCCGACACGTTGCCGGTGTTGCCCAAAACATTTCCGGCGTCCAAACCCATCCATCCTATATATCAATCTTTACCTCCGGACCATTCCGAAGCTCCTCGTGACGTCAGGGATCTCATCCGGGACTCCGAACTACCTTCGGTAACCTCGTACAACAATTCCCTATAACCCTAGCGTCATCAAACCTTAAGTGTGTAGACCCTACGGGTTCGGGAGGCATGCAGACATGACCGAGACACCTCTCCAGCCAATAACCATCAGTGGGGTTTGGATACCCATGGTAGCTCCCACATGTTCCACGATGATCTCATCGGATGAACCACGATGTCAAGGATTCAATCAATCCCGTATACAATTCCCTTTGTCTATCGGTATAGAACTTGCGGGAGATTCGATCGTTGGTATCCCTATACCTTGTTTAATCTCGTTACCGGCAAGTCTATTTACTCGTTCCGTAGTACATCATCCCATGACTAACTCCTTAGTCACATTGAGCTCATTATGATGATGTTCTACCGAGTGGGCCTAGAGATACCTCTCCGTCACACGGAGTGACAAATCCCGACCTCGATTCGTACCAACCCAACAGATACTTTCGGAGATACCCGTAGTGCACCTTTATAGTCACCCAGTTACGTTGTGACATTTGATACACCTAGAGCACTCCTACGGTATCCGGGAGTTGCATAATCTCACGGTCGAAGGAAAATATACTTGACATTAGAAAAGCTTTAGCATACAAACAACACGATCTAGTGCTATCCTTAGGATTGGGTCTTGTCCATCACATCATTCTCCTAATGATGTGATCCCGTTATCAATGACATCCAATGTCCATGATCAGGAAACCATGATCATCTATTGATCAACGAGCTAGGCAACTAGAGGCTTGCTAGGGGCGCATTGTGATCTATTTATTCACACATGTATTACTGTTTCCTATTAATACAATTATAGCATGAACAATAGACGATTATCATGAACAAGGAAATATGATAATAACCATTTTATTATTGCCTCTAGGGCATATTTCCTACAGTCTCCCACTTGCACTAGAGTCAATAATCTAGTTACATTGTGATGAATCGAACACCCATAGCATTGTGGTGTTGATCATGTTTTGCTCGTGGAAGAGGTTTAGTCAATGGGTCTGCAATATTCAGATCCGTGTGTACTTTACAAATATCTATGACTCCTCTCTGGACCTGGTCGTGGATGGAGTTATAGCGGCGTTGGATGTGCTTGGTCTTCCTATGAAATCTGGGCTCCTTGGCTATGGCAATGGCTCCAGTGTTATCACAGAAGAGTGTCATTGGACCTGACGCGCCTGGAACCACTCCAATGTCGGTGATGAACTCCTTCATCCAGATCCCTTCATGAGCTGCTTCCGAAGCAGCTATGTACTCCACTTCACATGTAGATTCTGCCACGACGTCTTGCTTAGTGCTGCACCAGCTCACTGCCCCACCATTCATAACATACACGTATCCGGTTTGTGACTTAGAGTCATCTGGATCTGTGTCGAAGCTAGCATCAACATAACCCTTTACGACGAGCTCTTCGTCACCTCCATAAACGAGAAACATCTCCTTAATCCTTTAAGGTACTTAAGGATATTCTTGACCGATGTCTAGTGTTCCATACCGGGATCACTTTGGTACCTCCCTACCAAAGTTATGGCAAGGTTTATATCAGGTCTGGTACATAGCATGGCATACATTAGAGAGCCCATGACTGAAGCGTAGGGGATAGTACTCATCTTCTCTCTATCTGCTGTCGTCGTCGGTGACTGAGTCTTACTCAATCTCATACCTTGCAAAGCTGGCAAGAACCCCTTCTTCGAGTTTTCCATATTGAACTTCTTCAATATCTTGTCAAGGTAAGTACTTTGTGGAAGACCTATGAGGCGTCTCGATCTATCTCTATAGATCTTGATGCCTAATATGCATGCAGCTTCTCCAAGGTCCTTCATTCAAAAACTTTTATTGAAGTAGGTCTTTATGCTCTTCAATAACTCTATATCATTCCCCGTCAATAATATGTCATCCACATATAGTATGAGAAAAGCTACAGAGCTCCCAATCACTTTCTTATATAGACAAGCTTCTCCATAAACCTGTATGAACCCAAACGCTTCAATCACCTCATTAAAGCGAATGTTCCAACTCCGAGATGCTTGCACCAGCCCATAGATGGAGCGTTGGAGCTTGCATACTTTGTTGGCACTCTTAGGATCGACAAAACCTTCTGGTTGCATCATATACAACTCTTCCTTAAGATACCCGTTAAGGAACGTTGTTTTAACGCCCATTTGCCAAATTTCATAATCATGAAAAGCGGCAATTGCTAACATGATTCAGAATGACCTCAGCTTCGCTATGGGAGACAAAGTCTCATCGTAGTCAACTCCTTGAATTTGTCGAAAACCCTTTGCGAAAGTCGAGCTTTATAAATGGTCACATTACCGTTTGTGTCAGTCTTCTTCTTGAAGTTCCATTTATTTTCTATGGCTCGCCGATCATCGGGCAAGTCCACCAAAGTCCATACTTTGTTCTCATACATGGATCCTATCTCGTATTTCATGGCCTCAAGCCATTTGTTGGAATCCGGGCCCGCCATTTCTTCTTCATAGTTCGAAGGTTCACCGTTGTCTAACAACATGATCTCCATCACAGGGTTGCCGTACCACTCTGGTGCGGAACGTACCCTTGTGGACCTTCATGGTTCAGTAGCAACTTGATCTGAAGCTTCATGATCATCATCATTAACTTCCGCTTCATTGGTGTAGGAGCCACAGG
This sequence comes from Hordeum vulgare subsp. vulgare, assembly GCF_904849725.1. Lineage (NCBI taxonomy): Eukaryota > Viridiplantae > Streptophyta > Magnoliopsida > Poales > Poaceae > Hordeum > Hordeum vulgare. Next base: position 430,632,779 of record NC_058522.1, on the reverse strand, counting down.
AACATTTTCCCGCCTTACGCTACTCTCCGGTTCAAGAGGAGGTACAATTACCTCATCAAGTTCTACTTTCCTCCCACTTACTTCTTTCGAAAGAAAATCTTTCTCTATAAAGGATCCGTTCTTGGCAACAAAGATTTTACCTTCGGATCTAAGATAGAAGGTGTACCCAATAGTTTCCTTAGGGTATCCTATGAATACGCATTTCTCCGCTTTGGGTTCGAGCTTTTCTGGTTGAAGTTTCTTCACATAAGCATCGCAACCCCACACTTTCAGAAATGACAGCTTAGGTTTCTTGCCAAACCATAATTCGTACGGTATCATCTCAACGGATTTAGACGATGCCCTATTTAAAGTGAATGCTGCAGTTTCCAATGCGTATCCCCAAAATGATAGCGGTAAGTCGGTAAGAGACATCATAGATCGCACCATATCTAATAAAGTGCGATTACGACGTTCAAACACTCCGTTACGTTGCGGTGTGCCAAGCGGCGTCAGTTGTGAAACTATTCCACATTTCCTTAGGTGTGTGCCAAACTCGTGACTCAAATATTCTCCTCCACGATCAGATCGTAGACACTTTATTTTCTTGTCACGTTGATTATCAACCTCATTCTGAAATTCTTTGAACTTTTCAAATGTTTCAGACTTGTGCTTCATCAAGTAGATATATCCATACTTACTCAAATCATCAGTGAGAGTGAGAACATAACGATAGCCACCGCGAGCTTCAACGTACATTGGACCACATACATCAGTATGTATTATTTCCAATAAGTCGGTCGCTCGCTCCATTACTCCTGAGAACGGAGTCTTGGTCATCTTGCCCATGAGGCACGGTTCGCATGTGTCAAATGATTCAAAGTCAAGAGACTCTAACAGTCCATCAGTATGGAGTTTCTTCATGCGCTTGACACCGATATGACCAAGGCGGCAGTGCCACAAGTATGTGGGACTATCATTATCAACCTTACATCTTTTAGCATTCACACTATGAATATGTGTAACATCACGATCGACATTCATCAAGAATAAACCATTCACCAGCGGAGCATGACCATAGAACATATCACTCATATAAATAGAACAACCATTATTCTCTGACTTAAATGAGTAGCCGTCTCGCATTAAGCAAGACCCTGATACAATGTCCATGCTCAAAGCTGGTACTAAATAAAAATTATTAAGGTTTAAAACTAATCCCGACGGTAGATGTAGAGGTAGTGTGCCGACGGCGATCACATCGACCTTGGAACCATTCCCGATGCGCATCGTCACCTCGTCCTTGGCCAGCCTCCGTTTATTCCGCAGTTCCTGCTTTGAGTTGAAAATGTGAGCAACAGCACCGGTATCAAATACCCAGGAGCTACTACGAGCGCTGGTAAGGTATACATCAATAACATGTATATCATATATACCTTTGACGTTGTCGGCGTTCTTATCCGCTAAGTACTTGGGGCAGTTCCGCTTCCAGTGACCGTTTCCCTTGCAATAGTAGCACTCAGTCTCAGGCTTGGGTCCATTCTTTTTCTTCTTCTCGGCAACTGGCTTACCGGGCGTGGCAACATCTTTGCCGTATTTCTTGAAGTTCTTCTTACCCTTGCCCTTTTTGAAACTGGTGGTCTTATTGACCATCAACACTTGATGCTCTTTCTTGATTTCTACTTCTGCAGATTTCAGCATCGAGTACAACTCGGGAATGATCTTCTCCATCCTTGCATGTTGTATTTCAGCACAAAACCCTTGTAGCTTGGTGGGAGAGACTAGAGGATTCTGTCAATTACAGCGTCATCCGGAAGTTTGACTCCAAGCTGAGTCAGACGACCATGCAACCCAGACATCCTGAGTATATGTTCACTAACAGAACTGTTCTCCTCCATCTTATAGCTAAAGAACTTGTCGGAGACTTCATATCTCTCGACCCATGCATGAGCTTGAAAAACTAGTTTCAGCTCCTGGAACATCTCATATGCTCCGTGTTGCTCAAAACGCCTTTGGAGCCCCGTTTCTAAACTGTATAGCATGCCACACCTAACCAGAGAGTAGTCATCACTCCGTGTTTGCCAGACATTCTGAACATCTTGGGTTGCCGCGAGCACAGGAGGGTCACCTAGCAGTGCATCAAGGACATAAGGCTTCTTGGATGCAATGAGGATGAGCTTCAAGTTGCGGACCCAGTCCGCATAGTTGCTACCATCATCTTTCAGCTTGTTTTTCTCTAGGAACGCGTTGAAATCGAGGTTGACACGTGTGTTGGCCATTGGATCTACAATATTTGTAAAGACAACTATTAGACTAAGTTCATGATAATTAAGTTCATCTAATCAAATTATGTATGAACTCCCACTTAAATCGACATCCCTATAGTCATCGAAGTGTTACATGATCCATGTCGACTAACCCGTGTTCGATCATCATGAGAGACGGACTAGTCGTCGATGGTGAGCATCTTCATGCTGATCGTATTCAACCATACGACTCATGTTTGACCTTTCGGTCTCTCGTATTCGAGGCCATGTCTGTACATGCTAGGCTCATCGAGTCAACCTAAGTGTTTCGCGTGTGTAAATCTGGCTTACACCCGTTGTATGTGAACGTTAGAATCTATCACACCCGATCATCACGTGGTGCTTCGAGACAACGATCCTTCGAAACGGTGCACACTTAGGCGAATACATTCTCGAAATTTTATGAGGGATCATCTTATTATGCTACTGTCGTTCTAAGCAATAAGATGAAAAACATGATAAACATCACATGCAATCATATAGTGACATGATATGGCCATTATCATCTTTGCTCCTTCGATCTCCATCTTCGGGCATCGCATGATCATCATCGTCACCGGCGTGACACCATGATCTCCATCATCGTGTCTCTGTGAAGTTGTCACGCCAACTACTACTACTACTACTACTACTACTACTACTACTACTACTACTACAGCTAACCGTTAGCAATGAAGTAAAAGTAGTAAACACATGGCGTTGCATCTCATACAATAAATTAAGACAACTCCTATGGCTCCTGTCGGTTGTCATACTCATCGACATGCAAGTCGTGAATCCTATTACAAGAACATGAACATCTCATACATCACACATGTAACATCACATCCTTTGGCCATATCACATCACATGTCAAACCTTGTAAAACCAAGTTAGACGTCCTCTAATTGTTGTTGCAAGTTTTACGTGGCTGATTTGGGTTTCTAGCAAGAACGCCTTCTTACCTATGTGACAGGCACAACGATGATATGCCAAAGCTATTTACCCTTCATAAGGACCCTTTTCATGAAATCTAATCCGACTAGTGTAGGAGAGACGGGCACCCGCTAGCCACCTTATGCACCATGTGCATGTCAGCCGGTGGAACCTGTCTCACATAAGCGTATATGTAAGGTTGGTCCAAGCCACTTCATCCCACAATACCACCGGAAAAGAATAAGACTAGTAGTGGCAAGCAATTGACAAAATCAGCGCCCACAACCTTTTTGTGTTCTACTCGTGCAAAGAATCTACGCATAGAAAACCTGGCTTGGATGCCACTGTTGCGTAACGTAGCAAAAATTCAAAATTATCCTACGCCATACATAGATCTTCCTATGGAGAAACCAGCAACGAGAGAGGGGTGAGAGCATCTTCATACCTTTGAAGATCTCTAAGCGGAAGCGTTGCTAGAACGCGGTTGATGGAGTTGTACTCGTTGCGATTCATATCGCGGTGTGATTCCAATCTAGTGTCAAACCACGGCACCTCCGCGTTCAACACACGTGTAGCCCGGTGAAGTCTCCCGCACCTTGATCCAGCAAGGAGGACGGAGAGGTTGGGGAAGAGCTCCGGCAGCACAACGGTATGGTGGCGGTGGAGCGACGAGGTCTCCCGGCAGGGCTTCGCCAAGCACCGTGGGAGAGGAGGGAGAGGAGAAGCAGGGCTGCGCCGAGAGAGAGAGAATTGTGTGTCTCCAATGGCCAAACCTCCACTATATATAGGGGAAGGAGAGGGGCGCACCCTTTAGGGTTCCCACCCCCAAAGGGTGCGGCAGCCCTAGATGGGAGGGGTTGCCGTCGGCCAAGGGAGGAGAGGGGGTGGCGCACCCTAGGTGGGCCTTAGGCCCACCAGCGCTAAGGTCCCCCCCTTCCCTCTCTCGTGCGCCTTGGGCTGGGTGTGGGGGGTGCACTGATACATCCATTTTGCATCATGCTTTTATGTTGATATTTATCACTTTATGGGATGTTATTACACTTCACATTACAATACTTATGTCTTTTCTCTCTTATTTTGCAAGATTTACATGAAGAGGGAGAATGCCGACACCTGGAATTCTGGCCTGAAAAGGAGCAAGTTTGAGATATCTATTCTGCGGAACTCCAAAAGCCGTGAAAATCAACGGGGAATTATTTTGGAATTTATAAAAAATACTGGGCCGAAGAAGTACCAGAGTGGAGCCACCAGGAGGCCACAAGCCTGCGAGGCGCGCCCTACCACCCTGGCCGCGCCTAGGGGGCTTGTGGGCTCCCAGTTGGCCCTCTGGCCCCCCCTCTTTTGCTATCAGGATGGTTTCGTTCCAGAAAAAATCAAGAGGAGGCTTTCGGGAGGAATCCCCGCCGCCACGAGGCGGAACTTGAGCAGAACCAATCTAGAGCTCCGGCAGGGTCGTCCTGCCGGGGAAACTACGCTCACGGAGGGGGAAATCGTCGCCATCGTCATCACCAACACTCCTCTCATCGGAGGGGACTCATCACCATCAACATCTTCATCAGCACCATCTCATCTCCAAACCCTAGTTCATCTCTTATAACCAACCGCCGTCTCGCGACTCCGATTGGTACTTGTAAGGTTGCTAGTAGTGTTAATTACTCTTTTGATGCTATTCAATACCTCTCTGGTCATGAATATTATTATGCTTTTTGAGTAGTCACTTTTGTTCCTGAGGACATGGGATAAGTCATGCTATAAGTAGTCATGTGAATTTGGTATTTGTTCGATATTTTGATGCGTTGTATGTTGTTTTTCCTCTAGTGGTGTTATGTGAACGTCGACTACATAACACTTCACCATTATTTGGGACTAGAGGAAGGAATTGGGAAGTAGTAAGTAGATGATGGGTTGCTAGAGTGACAGAAGCTTAAACCCTAGTTTATGTGTTGCTTCGTAAGGGGCTGATTTGGATCCACTAGTTTAATGCTATGGTTAGACTTTGTCGTAATTCTTCTTTCGTAGTTGCGGATGCTTGCGAGAGGGGTTAATCATAAGTGGGAGGTTTGTCCAAGTAAGGGTAGCACCGAAGCACCGGTCCACCCACATGTCAAACTATCAAAGTAGCGAACACGAATCATATGAACATGATGAAAACTAGCTTGACAGAAATTCCCATGTGTCCTCGGGAGCGCTTTACCTCCTATAATAGTTTGTCCAGGCTTGTCCCTTGCTACAAAGGGGATTGGGACACTTTGCTGCACCTTTGTTACTTGCTACTTGCTACGAATCATCTTATCACACAACTATCTGTTACCGATAATTTCAGTGCTTTCAAAGAATACCTTGCTGAAAACCACTTGTCAGATCCTTCTGCTCCTCGTTGGGTTTGACACTCTTACTTATCGAAAGGACTACGATAGATCCCCTACACTTGTGGGTCATCAAGACTCTTCTCTGGCGCCGTTGCCGGGGAGTGAAGCGCCTTTGGTAAGTGGAAATTGGTAAGGAAACATTTATATAGTGTGCTGAAATTTATTGTCGCTTGTCACTATGGAAACTAATCCTTTGAGGAGCTTGTTCGGGGTATCTTCACCTCAAATGGAAGCACAAGGATTTCCTCCTCAGCCTGTTGCACCTACTGAAAATATTTGCTATGAATTACCTTTGGGTATGCTTGAGAGACTGCTGGCTAATCCTTTTACAGGAGATGGAACATCACATCCCGACTTTCATCTAATCTATGTAGATGAAGTTTGTGGTTTATTTAAGCTTGCATGTTTGCCCGAGGATGAGGTCAAGAAGAAGGTATTTCCCTTATCTTTGAGGGATAAAGCATTGACATGGTATAGGCTATGTGATGATACTGGATCATGGAACTACAAGCGGTTGAAGTTGGAATTTCATCAAAAGTTTTATCCTATGCATCTAGTACATCGTGATCGGCATTATATTTATAATTTTTGGCCTCGTGACAGAGAAAGCATCGCTCAAGCTTGGGGGAGGCTTAAATCAATGTTATATTCATGCCCCAACCATGAGCTCTCAATAGAAATTATCATTCAGAACTTCTATGCTCGGCTTTCTCATAATGATCGCCCCATGCTTGACACTTCTTGTACCGGTTATTTTATGGAAAGAGATATTGACTTCGAATGGAATTTATTGGAAAGAATTAAACGCAACTCTGAAGATTGGGAGTTTGATAAAGGTAAGGAGTCAGGTATGAATTTCAAGTTTGATTGCGTTAAATCCTTTGTTGAAACAAATACTTTTTGTGATTTTAGCGCTAAGTATGGACTTGACTCTGAGATAGTAGCTTCATTGTGTGAATCATTTGCTGCTCATATTGATCTCCCTAAAGAGAAGTGGTTTAAATATGATCCTCCCTTAGAAGTCAATGTACTTAAACTCAATCTAGTTGAAGAGAAAGTCATTGCTTATAATGATCCTATTGTTCCTAGTGCTTACATTGAGAAACCACCTTTCCCTGTTAGGATAAAGGATCATTCTAAAGTTTCAACTGTGATACGTAGGGGATACATTAGAACATCTACACCCCCTGAGCAAATTAGAGTTGAACCTAGCATTGCTATTATAAAAGATCTCCTGTCCGACAATGTTGATGGCCATGATATTCACTTTTGTGAAGATGCTGCTAGAATTGCTAAACCACACGCTAGAGACAAACATAGGCCTGTTGTTGGCACGCATGTTGTTTCTGTTAAGATAGGAGATCATTGTTATCATGGTTTATGTGACATGGGTGCTAGTGTTAGTGCAATACCTCAATCTTTATATGGTGAAATTAAAGACGAGATTGCACCTGTTGAGATGGAACCTATTGATGTCACTATTTAGCTTGCCAATAGAGATACTATATGACCTTTGGGAATTGTTAGAGATGTTGAAGTCTTGTGTGGTAAAACGAAGTATCCTGCTGATTTCCTCGTTCTTGCTACCACACAAGATAGCTTTTGTCCCATCATATTTGGTAGACCTTTCCTCAATACTGTCAATGCTCATATTGAGTGTGAGAAGCAAACTGTCACTGTTGGCTTTGAAGGTGTGTCACATGAGTTCAATTTCTCCAAGTTTGGTAGACAACCTCATGAAAAAGAGTTGCCTAGTAAGGATGAAATTATTTCCCTAGCTTCTATTGATGTGCCTCCTACTGATCCTTTAGAGCAATATTTGATTGAGCATGAAAATGATATGCATATGGATGAAAGGGATGAGATAGATAGAGTTATCTTTGAACAATATCCTATCCTTAAGAATAATTTGCATGTTGAACTGCTTGGAGATCCACCCTCACCAAAGGGTGATCCTGTGTTCGAGCTTAAACAGTTACCTGATACTCTTAAGTATGCTTATCTTGATGAAAAAGAGATATATCATGTTATTATTAGTGCTAGCCTCACACAGCATGAAGAAAAGAAGTTATTAAAAACTCTCACGAAGCACCGTGCTGCTATTGGATATACTCTTGATGATCTTAATGGCATTAGTCCCACTCTATGCCAGCACAAGATTAAAACCGATCCTGATTCCAAACCAGTTGTCGATCATCAACGGATAGTAAATTCTAAGATTAAAGAGGTAGTAAGAAAAGAAATACTAAAGCTCCTGGAAGAAGGTATTATGTATACTGTTGCTCATAGTGATTGGGTGAGTCCGGTGCATTGCGTCTCTAAGAAGGGAGGTATTACCGTTGTCCCTAATGATAAAGATGAATTGATCCCACAGAGGATTAATACTGGCTATAGGATGGTGATCGATTTTAGGAAATTGAATAAAGACACTAGGAAAGATCATTACCCTTTGCCTTTTATTGACCAAATGCTAGAAACATTGTCTAAACACACACACTTGTGCTTTCTATATGGTTATTCTGGTTTCTCCGAGATACTTGTTGCACAATCTGATCAGGAGAAAACCACTTTCACCTGCCCTTTTGGTACCTTTGCTTACAGACGTATGCCTTTTGGCTTATGTAATGCACCTGCTACCTTTCAAAGATGTATGATGGCTATATTCTCTGACTTTTGTGAAAAGATTGTTGAGTTTTTCATGGATGACTTCTCCGTTTACGGGTCTTCTTTTGATGATTGCCTCAGCAACCTTGATTGAGTCTTGCAGAGATGTAAAGACACCAACCTTTTCTTGAATTGGGAGAAGTGTCACTTTATGGTTAATGAAGGCATCGTCTTAGGACATAAAATTTCTGAAAGAGGTATTGAAGTCGATAAGGCTAAGGTTGATGCGATCGAGAAAATGACATGCCCTACAGATATCAAAGGTATAAGAAGTTTCCTTGGTCATGTTGGTTTCTATAGAAGGTTCATTAAGGACTTTTCTAAGATTCATAGGCCTCTTACCAATCTCTTGCAAAAGGATATTCCTTTTGTTTTTGACGTGGTTGTGAGGAAGCCTTCGAAATACTTAAAAAGGCCTTGATAACTGCGCCTATTGTTCAACCACCTGATTGGAACTTACCTTGTGAAATCATGTGTGATGCTAGTGATTATGTTGTTGGCGTTGTTCTAGGACAAAGAGTTGATAAGAAGTTGAATGTTATTCACTATGCTAGTAAAACTCTAGACACAGCCCAATGAAAGTATGCTACTACGGAAAAGGAATTTTTAGCAGCCTCGTTTGCATGTGAAAAGTTGAGATCTTACATTGTAGATTCCAAGGTTACTATACACTGATCATGCTGCTATTAAGTACCTCATGGAAAAGAAATATGCTAAACCTAGACTTATCAGATGGGTTCTCTTGCTACAAGAATTTGATTTGCATGTTGTTGATAGGAAGGATGCTGAGAACCCCGTAGCAGATAACTTGTCTAGGTTGGAGAATGTTCTTGATGACCCACAACCTATTGATGATAGCTTTCCTCATGAGCAATTGAATGTCATCAATACTTCATGTAGTACACCGTGGTATGCTGATTATGCAAATTATATCGTTGCCAAATATATACCACCTAGTTTCACATACCACCAAAAGAAGAAATTCTTGTTTGATTTTAGACATTACTTTTGGGATGATCCTCACATTTATAAGGAAGGAGTAGATGGTGTTATTAGACGTTGTGTACCTGAACATGAACAGGGACAAATCCTACAGAAGTGTCACTCCGAGGCTTATGGAGGACACCATGCGGGAGATAGAACTGCACACAAGGTATTGCAATCAGGTTTCTATTGGCCCACTCTCTTCAAGGATGCCCGTAAGTTTGTCTTGTCTTGTGACGAATGTCAAAGAATAGGTAATATCAGTAAACGTCGGGAAATGCCTATGAATTATTCACTTGTCATTGAACCATTTGATGTTTGGGGCTTTGATTATATGGGACCTTTTCCAAATTCCAACGGGTATACTCATATCCTAGTTATTGTTGATTACGTTACTAAGTGCATAGAAGCTATCCCAACTAGTAGTGCTGATCACAACACCTCTATCAGGATGCTTAAAGAAGTTATTTTCCATAGATTTGGAGTCCCTAGATATCTAATGACTGATGGTGGTTCATATTTTATTCATGGTGCTTTCCGTAAAATGCTTGCTAAGTATGATGTCAACCATAGAGTTGCATCTCCCTATCACCCTCAGTCGAGTGGTCAAGTAGAGCTAAGTAATAGAGAGATCAAACTAATTCTGCAAAAGACTGACAATAGGTCTAGAAATAATTGGTCTAAGAAGCTCGATGATGCACTGTGGGCTTACAGAACTGCTTATAAGAATCCCATGGGCATGTCTCCGTACAAAATGGTTTACGGTAAAGCATGTCATTTACCTCTTGAGCTGGAGCATAAGGCTTATTGGGAAATCAAAGAACTCAACTTTGATTTCAAACTTGTTGGTGAGAAGAGGTTATTTGATATTAGCTCACTCGATGAATGGAGAGTTGAGGCATATGAAAATGCCAAGTTCTTTAAACAAAAGGTTAAGAGGTGGCATGATAAAAGGATACAAAAACGTGAGTTTAATGTAGGTGATTATGTCTTTCTATATAATTAATTCTCGTTTAAGATTTTTTGCAGGCAAGCTTCTCTCTAAATGGGAAGGTCCTTACATTGTTGACGAAGTATATCGTTCTGGTGCCATCAAGATCAACAACACGGAAGGTAATTTTCCGAGAGTGGTAAATGGCCAAAGAATCAAGCATTATATCTCAGGTACTCCCATAAATGTTGAAAGCAATATTATCAATACCATAACTCCGGAGGAGTACATAAGGGATATTTATCAGCCTGTTTCAGACTCCAAAAACGAAGAGGTATGTGATTCGGTAAGTAAACAGACTCCAAAACTTTTCTAGTAGGAATTTTTCTCCGTTTTGGAATTTTTAGAAATTTAGAAAAAATTAAAGTAGTCCGGAAAGTGCACGAGGAGGCCACAAGCCTGCCAGGCGCGGGACACCCCCTGGCCGCGCCTGGGGGGCTTGTGACCACCTCGTGTGCCTCCCGGACTCTGTTTTCTTGCGGAGTACTCCTTCTGGTTGGGAAAAATTCATTATATATTCTTTCGAAAGGTCTGACCTTCGTATCACGCAATTTTCCTCTGTTTTCATTTCGAGCCTGTTTTTGCCGCAGATTTAGAGCAAGATGTCGTCTGAGGAATCTGTAGGGGAGAACGACCTCCCTCAAGTCTATGAAGAAGAAAATGCTGATCTGAAAAGAATGGAGGTCATGGAGGCAAAGGAAAGTCTACCTAAAGAAACTAAGGGCAAAAGTAAGGAGAAGAATCCGACGTTGGACGAAGGGCAATCTCTGCTCAACAAGGAAGAAGCTGAGGAAGAGGATTTTCTTCAACCATACCTCCACCTTTTACCTTCATACTTGATCGAGATCTTGAGGTTATGTGAAATAACTCATGTTTGTAATACTTATCTCACTCGTGAAGTTGTTTTGCTGGAGAAACATATCACGGAGCTCCAAGGTATAAATCAAAGATTGATGGCCCTCTTGTAATCAAAAGACAAAACAACTCCACCACCATCACCTCTGAAGGAAGACAATTAAGCACGGGTATGGGCAATCCCCTTGGCTTGTCCCAAGCTTGGGGGAGTTGCCCCGGTATCGTATCACCATCACATCTTTTGCATTTACCTTTTCTTAGTTCGATCCTTTTTGGTCTTATCTTTCTCTAGTAGAATAAAGTTCTTAGTGTTCTAGGCTTGAGTTTTGCTCTGTGTCACCCCCAATGTATTCGAGCTCATGAGTCATATAATAAAGAGTGTTTTAGTTAAGGGCCTTGCCTCATGCCATGATAAAAAGAATGATAAGAGAACAAAAGCATGAAAGATCATGTAATGATCTTATGAGAAGTCATGGCTCAACAAAGAAAAAGAATGTTGATTGAAACTTGTTGTGGGTGGACAAACGTAGACCTTGGTCATTGTTGCAATTAATAGGAAATAATAAAGAAGGAGAGGTTCACATATAAATATATCATCTTTGACACCGTCTATGATTGTGAACACTCACTAAACTATTACATGCTTAGAGGTAGATGTTGGACAAGGAAGACAACATAATGAATTATGTTTGCTTGGTTCCGAACAATGATTATATGACTAGAGATCCCTGAGCATGTGACGATTGCTTCCACCTCATATCAGCCAAAACTTTCGTACTAAGTAGAGATACTGCTTGTGCATCCACAAACCTTCAACCCCAGTTTTGCCATGAGAGTCCACCATACCTACCTATGGATTGAATAAGATCCCTCAAGTAAGTTGTCATCGGTGCAAGCAATAAAAATAGCTCCCTAAATATGTATGATCTATTAGTGTGTGGAAAATAAGCTTTGTACGAACCTGTGATGAGGAAGACATAAAAGCGACAGACTGCATAATAAAGTTCTTTATCACAGGAGGCAATATAAAGTGACGTTCCTTCACACTAAGAGGACACACATCCAAACCCAAAAGCGCATGACAACCTCTGCTTCCCTCTGCGAAGGGCCTATCTTGTACCTTTACTTTTTGTCCCTAAAAGAGTCATGGTGATCTACACCAATTCCTTATTTCGCCTTTATCTTGGCTAACGTCATATGCTAGGGAAAGATCTATATTCATATGTCAACTTGGAAGTAAGTATTCATGAATTATTATTGTGGGCATTACCCTTGAGGTAAATAGTTGGGAGGCGAAACTATAAGCCCCTATCTTTCTCTGTGTCCGACTGAAACTTTGATCTCATGAGTACCACGTGAGTTGTAGCAATTGTAGAAGACGAAAGGATGATTGAGTATGTGGATTCGCTTTATAAGCTCTTATTTGACTCTTTCCGATGTTATGATAAATTGCAATTGCTTCAATGACTAAAGGCTATTGGTTGTTAATTCTCAATAAGGTTCTTGATCCATACTTTACTTTGTGAAGGAATTATCACTTTAGCATAAGAGATTATATGATGATATTGTTGTTCTGATTATGATCATGATGCCTGCATGTTCGTATCTTGTTTTGTCGACGACTCTATCTCTAAACATGTGGGCATATTTATTGATCTCGGCTTCCGCTTGAGGACAAGCGAGGTCTAAGCTTGGGGGAGGTTATACGTCCATTTTGCATCATGCTTTTATGTTGAAATTTATCGCTTTATGGGCTGTTATTACACATCACGGTACAATACTTATGCCTTTTCTCTCTTATTTTGCAAGGTTTGCATGAAGAAGGAGAATGCCGGCAGCTGGAATTCTGGCCTGAAAAAGGATCAAGTTTGAGATACCTATTCTGCGCAACTCCAAAAGCCGTGAAAATCAACGAGGAATTATTTTGGAATTTATAAAAAATACTGGGCCGAAGAAGTATCAGAGGGGAGCCACCAGGAGGCCACAAGCCTGCTAGGCGCGGCCTACCCCCCTGGCCGCGCCTAGGGGGCTTGTGGGCTCCCAGTTGGCCCTCTCGCCCCCCTCTTTTCCTATAAGGAGGGTTTTGTTCCAGAAAAAATCAAGAGGAGGCTTTCGGGAGGAACTTGAGCAGAACCAATCTAGAACTCCGGTAGGGTCATCCTGTCGGGGAAACTTCCGTCCTGGAGGGGGAAATCGTCGTCATCATCATCACCAACACTCCTCTCATCGGAGGGGACTCGTCACCATCAACATCTTCATCAGCACAATCTCATCTCCAAACCCTAGTTCATCTCTGTTAACCAATCGTCATCTCGCGACTCCGATTGGTACTTGTAAGGTTGCTAGTAGTGTTAATTACTCTTTGTAGTTGATGCTAGTTGGATTACTCGGTGGAAGATTATATATTTAGATCCTTGATGCTATTCAATACCTCTCTGGTCATGAATATTATTATGCTTTTTGAGTAGTCACTTTTGTTCCTGAGGACATGGGATAAGTCATGCTATAAGTAGTCATGTGAATTTGGTATTTGTTCGATATTTTGATGCGTTGTATGTTGTTTTTCCTCTAGTGGTGTTATTTGAACGTCGACTACATAACACTTCACCATTATTTGGGCCTAGAGGAAGGCATTGGGAAGTAGTAAGTAGATGATGGGTTGCTAGAGTGACAGAAGCTTAAACCCTAGTTTATGCGTTGCTTCGTAAGGGGCTGATTTGGATCCACTAGTTTAATGCTATGGTTAGACTTTGTCTTAATTCTTCTTTCGTAGTTGCGGATGCTTGCGAGAGGGGTTAATCATAAGTCGGAGGTTTGTCCAAGTAAGGGCAGCACCCAAGCACCGGTCCACCCACATGTCAAACTATCAAAGTAGCGAACGCGAATCATATGAACATGATGAAAACTAGCTTGACAGAAATTCCCATGTGTCCTCGTGAGCACTTTACCTCCTATAAGAGTTTGTCCAGGCTTGTCCCTTGCTACAAAAGGGATTGGGCCACTTTGCTGCACCTTTGTAACCTCGTACAACAATTCCCTATAACCCTAGCGTCATCAAACCTTAAGTGTGTAGACCCTACGGGTTCGGGAGGCATGCAGACATGACCGAGACACCTCTCCAGCCAATAACCATCAGTGGGGTTTGGATACCCATGGTAGCTCCCACATGTTCCACGATGATCTCATCGGATGAACCACGATGTCAAGGATTCAATCAATCCCGTATACAATTCCCTTTGTCTATCGGTATAGAACTTGCCCGAGATTCGATCGTTGGTATCCCTATACATTGTTCAATCTCGTTACCGGCAAGTCTCTTTACTCATTCTGTAGTACATCATCCCGTGACTAACTCCTTAGTCATATTGAGCTCATTATGATGATGTTCTACTGAGTGGGCCCAGAGATACCTCTCTGTCACACCGAGTGACAAATCCCGATCTCGATTCGTACCAACCCAACAGATACTTTTGGAGATACCCGTAGTGCACCTTTATAGTCACCCTGTTACGTTGTGGCGTTTGATACACCCAAATCACTCCTACGGTATCCGGGAGTTGCACAATCTCACGGTCGAATGAAAATATACTTGACATTAGAAAAGCTTTAGCATATGAACAACACGATCTAGTGTTATGCTTAGGATTGGGTCTTGTCCATCACATCATTCTCCTAATGATGTGATCCCGTTATCAATGACATCCAATGTCCATGATCAGGAAACCATGATCATCTATTGATCAACGAGCTAGCCAACTATAGGCTTGCTAGGGACACATTATGATCTATTTATTCACACATGTATTAGTGTTTCCCGTTAATATAATTATAGCATGAATAATAGACGATTATCTTGAACAAGGAAATATGATAATAACCATTTCATTATTGCCTCTAGGTCATATTTCCAACACAACTATGGCCAGCGTCACCTCACACCAGCTTTGGGACATTCTGATTCAGACCAGTAGTTTTCACAACGGCGAACACTTGTATATATATCTGTGCTAGCTATTATTATGTACTGTTTGGACGAGTATTATAATGTACTTCTTGGACCAATTTATATATGTCTAGTTTTTTTTGTGCCATTATAGTTTCCAAATTTGAATGGTTTAGCCCTTTCTAACTTCATTTGCTACTTTTCATGGTATCATGCATTTCGACCACATATATATACGCGAAGACCATCCAATTTTTGTCACAACCCTCTCAACTTTTTAGCACATGCTATGTGGGTGAAATGATGATACCATGCCAGCTTTCAATCTATTCACAGTTCATTTGTAGTGCTTTTCAATTTCTGGGTCATTTAGCTCAAAAAAATCAGTAAACGCATGAAAAATACCAAATAAACTCAGAAAGTGTTGAAAATTGATGATATGACCTTGAATGGTGCATTTTGAAAACACACAAAGTCTTGAGTTCAAATAAGTTTTAAAAATAAAATCTCTTTTGTAACAGATATGTTTTTAATTAAAACAGTCATTTAAAAAAATCTAAAACCTACCAAATTGAATATAATGATAAAAACACGGTAATATTAAATAGCCTGAAAAAGAATAACTCAAAAATCTATTTATTTAGTAAAGTTATTCACAAAATAAAATAAATAAAGTAAAAAATGAAACAAAAAAACTAGATTTTTTATAAAAATGCCACCTCGTGGGCCACCATGGCCTAAATACGACTAGAAACCCAACCAAAGAGTTGGGCCTGGATTCAGGCCCGCACAAGGCCCAATAGGTCCACACATAGTGGCAAATTAGGCCCGGAAGCGTGCAGTTGAGAGGAGCTCGACATGATCTGCACACGAGCGCTTATAAACCACTCACGGGCTCTCTCGGCTAGCGAGGTGGGACTGAACATCCAACCGCACCGCGGCTGTGGAAGGCACATGCCTTTAGTCCTCGTTTGTGCCACCAACCGACACGAAAGGGCAACACGAAAGACGCCCTTTCGTGTCGATTGGTGGCACCAACCGAGACTAAAGGTCTCTTCTTCCCGCCCTTTGGGCTGCTGAAAATTGACATTTTAGTACCGGTTTGCGGCACCAACCGGGACGAAAGGGGGACATTGGTCCCGGATTGTGCCTCGAACCGGGACCACAGGTTTTCGCATAGAGGTGGAAGTTGTCAAAATTTCCCCCAAACTCTCCCATTTGCCCCGAGCCCGTCCTCCTCGTCGCCGCCTCTCGAGCATGCCGTCCTCCTCGTCGTCGCCGCTGCCCCGAGCCCGTCCTCCTCGCCGCCGCCGTCCGAGCCTGCCGTCCTCCTCGTCGTCCCGCCGCCCCGAGCCCGTCCTCCTCCTCGTCGTCGCCGCCGCCCCGATCCAGTCCTCCTCCTCGCCGCCGTCGTCCCCGAGCCCGTCGTCGTCGCCGCCCCCGAGCACGTCGTCGTCTCCGCCCTGAGCCCGTCGTCGTCTCCCCCGAGCCCGTCACCGTCGCCCCGAGCCCGTCGTCGTCGCCCCCGAGTCTGTCATCGTCGCCGCCCCGAGCTCATCGGCCCTGGTGAGCTCCTCCGCTACCTAATTAAATTGCTAGTTTTAAATGTATTTTAGTTTTAGATTTCATATTAAATTGCAAATATGAGTCAAAGCTTTTGCAAATTTAGTTTTAGATGTATTATAGTTTTAGATGTATTTTAGGTTTTGTTTTAGATTTCCTTTTCTGCGGTAAAAGATGAGTCAAAGGTTTTGCAAATTTGTTTCTCTATTCCTGCCCATTGCTACCTAATTAAATTGGAATTTGCAAACAAATCATCAACGACATATATTAATTCCAGATTTATTCTTTAAATAGTAGGGCTTTAAATAGTTGTACAAATTGTTCTCGACGTCGACAATGCCCATCCCGCATCCTCATCGTCGACTCGGTGGCGACCACCTGCTTGATAGGCGCCAGCATGTGCGGGACTGTGCTCCGCCGGGCTGGCACTGAGAGGTGCTACCTTCTGGGGTGTGCATCTTGGAGAGGAATCAGGCTCCCGTCGTAGACCTGGAGCTTCTTTGGTGGCGGTCGCGTGGGCCACTTTCGGTGCGGAGGCAGCCGGCCTCCGAGGAGGAGGTACTTTGCCGCGTGAGGGAGGAGGACGAGCACGTCCGTCGCTACTTGGTTGCATTGGACGCCAGGTTCTCCAATAACTGACAGGTTCTTCAGGGATCTCACCCGAGCTGTGATCCTGTTATGGTTCCTTCTCTGTGGGTTTCCATCGCCCGTGCCTCAGTACAACGATAGCTCTTTGGGTGATCAGTTTGATGATGAACCGCAAGTGGAAGAGGTTATACTAGAGACGTATTCGAGATGTATTAAGTTGATTATTGGTTGTAACTGAAAGAAAATATTGTTGCCTCTTGAGATCTATTGAATTGTATATCATAACGTACATCTATGAACTATTCAACATTTGGAAATGAAATATAAAAAAGTTTGTGCATTTTTAAAACATAGAAGTTCGTGTAATTTGGTTATTCATACAAGGAGCTGAAATATTTGCAGAAACTGTGGATCAAAGAGACTTGGAACAAGACCAGTTGTTGGGGGAGATAATCCTCGGCGGAGGTGATTTCTTGTCGTATCTCAACAATGAAATATTTCTGGAAGGAGAAGATGACGGCTCGGGTGATCGAACAATGAAGGAGGAAGGACATGATCATGACGGCTCCGGTTACCGAGTGCCGGAGGAAGGAGACCATGATGACGACTCCGGTGACCGAACGAAGGACAAAGCTGTTGCAAAGTCCGGCGAGGTATATATATTAATTAAGCTCGAAGGTATGTACATATATTAACTGTTCTTTCTTCTTTTATAGCCCTCCGGATCGATCCAAACTTCGGTAGAGAGATGAGACCCGAAGAGGAGGTTGCGCATGGATGAAAAGTTCATGATCACAGCACTCGCGGACGATGGCCTACCGATTGAACCCAAGCAGACCAAGGACTCATTTTCTGCTCAGTGCAGAGCTTTTGTTAGGGACAACATCCCGATCAGCATCAAGCAATGGAATAAGCCTAAGGGCGACGACGTCCGTGAAGGTGATTATGTCACCGATAGGCACAAAGATGATCTTTGGACCGCACTGAAGGCAAATTTCACCCTACCGCCAGAGGAGGATCCGAATAAGCCAGTTATAGAGCCACTGCTCAAGGCGTGTGCTCTTAAGAAGATGGCACATATATTCAGGAGGTGGAAGAATGATTTGAAATCAATGTTTGTCGACAAAGGGAAGACTCCAGAATTCATCGGACGATTTGAGAAGATAAGAGATCACTGGGCCGCATTTGTGGCCTACAATACATCGGATAGGAGTAAGAAAATGTCAGAGACAAACAAGAACAATGCCGCAAAGAAGCAGTATCACCATCACACGAGGTCAGGTGGCTACCTCAAAGCCCGGTCGTTCTGGGACAAAGCTGAGAATGACCTGATTGCTAAAGGGGGCGAACCACAGACATTGAACTGGCCAGACCGTTCAAGGACTCGGTTCTTGGGGGTTGGGGGAACTTTGGACCGTGAAATAGGGAAGTGTCGTTGGACGGACGAGCAACTTTCAATACCCATCAACAAGCTTCAGAAGTATATCACCGCAGCGCAGGAAGGGACGTTCATTCCCGATAGAGAGAAGGACAAGCTGACTGGGGCCCTAGGGAATGCTGAGCACCCTGGACGAACACGAGGCACACCAGGTTCCATTCCCTGGAAGGTTGGGTTTCCCGACGCAGGCGGTTACAGAAGTCGGGAGAGAAAGAGGAAATCGGAGCTGAGCGACATGCAGAAGATCCAAGCAAGACTACAAAAGCTTGAGGAACTTGAGAGTCAGCGGGCTGCCGGCCAACCATCTCAGCGGCACGAAGCTACCCCAGAAGGTACCCTGCCATCTCAGCGGAGAAGCAGCGTGGCTTCCATGGAGCCCGTTCAGCATGACTTCACGGCTCCTAGCTACCCCGTGGATACTATCACGGAGGCACAACACTGCGAGCTTATGATGAAATGTCGGAACCTCACTTTCAAGGCGGTTGTCGGCTCTGTTGCACCTCCTCAATCCAAGGGAACTTTTCACTGCCTTCTGATTCCACATGGCTATGCTATTGTGATGGTTGATCAAGTAATGGAGGGATTTGAGGAGCTCGAGCTTCACCACCCTACAGGTGAAGGGGAGAATCAGCTGGTTCGTGCTCTGAGGAGTACATGTCTATGGCAGAAGGAGTTCATCAAGCTTCCAAACTGGACGCCTCCTCCTCCTCCTCCTCCTCCTCCTTCTCCTCCTCCAGCGAGTGATCACAGCACTCCGCCTCCTCCCCCTCCTCCTCCTCCTCCTCCTCCTCCTCCTCCTCCTCCGGCGAGTGATCAGGGCACTCCGCCTCCTTCTTCGGCTCCTCCAACACGTGAGGGCACTTCGCCTCCTCCTTCGCCTACTCCGGCGCGTTAGAGCAGTCCGTCTCCTCCTTCACCTCGTCGGCAACGTCGGAAGAAAAACGCTGCCGCTCCGGCTCCTCCGGCGCGTCAGAGCAGTCCGTCTCCTTCTCCCAAGCGGAAGAGATACACCTCCTTCTCTCCAGCGGCTAGCAGTACAAGCAGAGGCGGGAAATATGATCCATCTCTCAAGCCTCTGTAAAAGTTACCATATGAGAGGACCAAGCAAGAAAACGAGGACATATGTCGTGCCGAATTGAGGGCCCATTTTGCAAAGAAAACTCCACCTCAGAAGGAGAAGCTAGATCCGATGAAAGTGGAGCACACTATCAATCAACTGAAGCGACCACCACCGCCTCCGCCGGATTCCCACTATGACCGCACTCTTAAAAAGACATATGCACAAGCATGGCGGTCGGGAACTACTTCCAGTGATGCAAGGAGAAGAGGGAAAACAATTCCCCAGCTCGGCCAACAGGAGAAGCAAACGTGCCCCCCGCTCAAGGTGTCTAGCGATATCATCATTGCTAATCATACGGGGATGGTGCTCGGTACCAATCCTGATGATTACTTGGGGGATGAGGTAACAAAAGAACAATATAAATACATGCGCGGGAAGCCTCTCGTCAAACCTGGTCATCCTCATCTAACAACGATGATGTACAAATTGCATGAGTGGTACATGAAAACCTGCAGGGAGTCTGATAAATACGTTATGTATGTGGCAGTGAAACCAGAGCACGAATTCATTGGACTTCTTGTGATTCCTATTCAATTTGAGGATTTATTTTAGTTATACAATCAACTGGCCCTCGACAAACAAGTCATGACTTCCTATTGTTTGTAAGTCTCTAGCTCAGCTCGTTCATTGCATGTATATATAATTATCCTCACTCTACATATTATGTAGATTGAAGATCGTCGAATTAAAAAAAGCAGGAATCGTCGACGTTGGGTTCATTAGCCTAGATGTCATGAATGAATTGACGGTACGAAACTCAATCAAAGAGACCAAGGAGAACTTGTTAAACTCTTTCCTTATACATCAAAACAAAAGGGAAATAATATTTCCTTACAACTTCAAGTGAGTGTTGATGTCTTCTTTGTATGCTCGGTTTCGCTTACTCGAGGTTAAGTAATGTAATTGATGAGTTATATATGCGTGCGCAGATACCACTTTATTCTGCTATCCATTGACGTTGGCAGGGCATTAGTAATTGTCTTAGACTCGAGACGTAAAGCCAAAGAGGATTATGCGGACATGACTGCAATGCTCAAGGAGTAAGTCCAGCCAATACCGGGACCATATCGGCATGCAACTTTCGTTCATTGGCTGATATGAAGTAATCATTTTCTTTGCTTGGCAAGGTTTGGAAGAAGTTCGTCAATAAGGTTCCCGGTCTAAACAAAGAGTTATGATTTACGCACCCCAACATAAGTAGTACTAGCTAGTTCCGCGCATCTCTAATTGATTCGAATATATCATTACCATGCTTGGTTATCAGTTTGATTGAAGTCTATTCTCGTAAAATATATGTACCAGAAAGAAGGGAGTGTTTTATGTGGATACTACGTATGTGAGTTCATTCGCCACTCGACCTCTGAGCGGGGCTTCTCTAAGGAACTATTTGAAGTACGTAAATAATATTCACAATTTTATTTTATATATTGTTGGGGAACGTCGCATGGGAAACAAAAAAATTCCTACGCGCACGAAGACCTATCATGGTGATGTCCATCTACGAGAGGGGATGTGTGATCTACGTACCCTTGTAGACCGTACAGCAGAAGCGTTAGTGAACGCAGTTGATGTAATGGAACGTCATCACGTCCCTCGATCCGCCCGGCGAACCGTCCCGCGATCAGTCCCACGATCTAGTGCCGAACGGACGGCACCTCCGCGTTCAGCACACGTACAGCTCGACGATGATCTCGGCCTTCTTGATCCAGCAAGAGAGACGGAGAGGTAGAAGAGTTCTCCGGCAGCGTGACGGTGCTCCGGAGGTTGGTGATGATCTTGTCTCAGCAGGGCTCCGCCCGAGCTCCGCAGAAACGCGATCTAGAGAAAAAAACCGTGGAGGTATGTGGTCGGGCTGCCGTGAAAAAGTCGTCTCAAATCAGCCCTAAAACCTCCGTATATATAGGTGGGACAGGGGGAGCCTTGCCTTGGGGCTCAAGGAGCCCCAAGGGGGTCGGCCGAGCCAAGGGGGGAAGGTCTCCCCCCCCCCAAACCGAGTCCTACTTGGTTTGGTGGGTGGAGTCCTTCTTTCCTTTCCCACCTCCTCCTTTTTTTCTTTTCTCTTTGATTTTCTTCCTATGGCGCATAGGACCTTCTTGGGCTGTCCCACCAGCCCACTAAGGGCTGGTGTGCCACGCCCAAGGCCTATGGGCTTCCCCGGGGTGGGTTTCCCCCCCCCCCCCCCCGGGTGAACTCCCGGAACCCATTCGTCATTCCTGGTACATTCCCGGTAACTCCGAAAATCTTCCGGTAATCAAATGAGGTCATCCTATATATCAATCTTCGTTTCCGGACCATTCTGGAAACCCTCGTGGCGTCCGTGATCTCATCCGGGACTCCGAACAACATTCGGTAACCAACCATATAACTCAAATACGCATAAAACAACGTCGAACCTTAAGTGTGCAGACCCTGCGGGTTCGAGAACTATGTAGACATGACCCGAGAGACTCCTCGGTCAATATACAATAGAGGGACCTGGATGCCCATATTGGATCCTACATATTCTACGAAGATCTTATCGTTTGAACCTCAGTGCCAAGGATTCATATAATCCCGTATGTCATTCCCTTTTGTCCTTCGGTATGTTACTTGCCCGAGATTCGATCGTCAGTATCCGCATACCTATTTCAATCTCGTTTACCGGCAAGTCTCTTTACTCGTTCCGTAATACAAGATCTCGCAACTTACACTAAGTCAAATTGCTTGCAAGGCTTGTGTGTGATGTTGTATTACCGAGTGGGCCCCGAGATACCTCTCCGTCACACGGAGTGACAAATCCTAGTCTTGATCCATACTAACTCAACGAACACCTTCGGAGATACCTGTAGAGCATCTTTATAGTCACCCAGTTACGTTGCGACGTTTGATACACACAAAGTATTCCTCCGGTGTTAGTGAGTTATATGATCTCATGGTCATAGGAACAAATACTTGACACGCAGAAAACAGTAGCAACAAAATGACATGATCAACATGCTACGTCTATTTGTTTGGGTCTAGTCCATCACGTGATTCTCCTAATGACATGATCCAGTTATCAAGCGGCAACACCTTGTTCATAATCAGAAGACACTGACTATCTTTGATCAACTGGCTAGCCAACTAGAGGCTTGCTAGGGACAGTGTTTTGTCTATGTATCCACACATGTAAATGAGTCTTCATTCAATACAATTATAGCATGGATAATAAACGATTATCTTGATACAGGAATTATAATAATAACTATATTTATCATTGCCTCTAGGGCATAATTCCAACAATCTCCCACTTGCACTAGGGTCAATAATCTAGTCCTCACATCATCATGCGAATTACATTGTAATAAATCTAACACCCATACAGTTCTGGTGTTGATCATGCTTTGCCCGTGGAAGAGGTTTAGTCAGCGGGTCTGCTACATTCAGATCCGTGTGCACTTTGCATATATTTACGTCCTCCCCTTCGACGTAGTCATGGATGAGGTTGAAGCGTCGTTTGATGTGTCTGGACTTCTAGTGAAACCGTGGTTCCTTTGCTAAGGCAATGGCACCCGTGTTGTCACAGAACAAGGTTATTGGATTCAGTGCGCTTGGCACCACTCCAAGATCCGTCATGAATTGCTTCATCCAGACACCCTCCTTAGCCGCCTCCGAGGCAGCCATGTACTCCGCTTCACATGTAGAATCTGCTACGACGCTTTGCTTGGAACTGCACCAGCTTACCGCACCCCCATTAAGAATAAATACGTATCCGGTTTGCGACTTAGACTCGTCCGGATCTGTGTCAAAGCTTGCATCGACGTAACCTTTTACGGCGAGCTCTTCGTCACCTCCATACACGAGAAACATCTCCTTAGTCCTTTTGAGGTACTTCAGGATATTCTTGACTGTCGTCCAGTGATCCACTCCTGGATTACTCTGGAACCTACCTGCCATACTTATGGTCAGGCTAACGTCCGGTCTAGTGCACAGCATCGCATACATGATAGAACCTATGGCTGAAGCATAGGGGACGGAGCGCATATGCTCTCTATCCTCATCAGTTGCTGGGCACTGAGTCTTACTCAATCTCGTACCTTGTAAAACTGGCAAGAACCCTTTCTTGGACTGTTCCATTTTGAACCTCTTCAAAACTTTATCAATGTATGTGCTTTGTGAAAGTCCTATCAGGCATTTTGATCTATCCCTATAGATCTTAATGCCTAGAATGTAAGCAGCTTCTCCTAGGTCCTTCATAGAGAAACTTTTATTCAAGTAATCCTTTATGCTCTCCAAAAACTCTACGTTGTTTCCAATCAGCAATATGTCATCCACATATAATATTAGAAACGCCACAGAGCTCCCACGCACTTTCTTGTAAATACAAGATTCTCCAACCACTTGTATAAACCCAAAAGCTTTGATCACCTCATCAAAGCATTTGTTCCAACTCCGAGATGCTTGCACCAGTCCATAAATGGATCGCTGGAGCTTGCACACCTTGTTAGCATTCTTAGGATCGACAAAACCTTCGAGTTGCATCATATACAATTCTTCCTTAAGGAACCCGTTAAGGAACGCCGTTTTGACATCCATCTGCCAGATTTCATAATCGAAAAATGCAGCTATTGCTAACATGATTCTGACGGACTTAAGCATCGCTACGGGTGAGAATGTCTCATCGTAGTCATCTCCTTGAACTTGTGAAAAACCCTTTGCCACAAGTCGAGCTTTATAAACGGTCACATTGCCGTCAGCGTCCGTCTTCCTCTTAAAGATCCATTTGTTCTGAATAGCCTTGCAGCCCTCAGGCAGTACTTCCAAAGTCCACACTTTGTTCTCATACATGGATCCTATCTCGGACTGCATGGCTTCTAGCCATTTGTTGGAATCTGGGCCCACCATTGCTTCTTCATAATTTGCAGGTTCATTGTTGTCCAACAACATGATTGATAAGACGGGATTACCGTACCACTCTGGAGCAGCACGTGGTCTCGTCGACCTGCGTGGTTCGACAGAAACTTGAACCGGAGTTTCATGATCATCATCATTAACTTCCTCCTCAAGCGGCGTCGCAACGACAGAGGTTTCCCCTTGCCCTGCGCCACCATCCAGAGGGATGAGAGGTTCGACAACCTCGTCAAGTTCTATCTTCCTCCCACTCAATTCTCTCGAGAGAAACTCCTTCTGGATAAAAGCTCCGTTTTTAGCAACAAACAATTTTCCCTCGGATTTGAGATAGAAGGTGTACCCAACTGTCTCTTTTGGGTAACCTATGAAGACGCACTTTTCCGCTTTGGGTTCCAGCTTTTCAGGCTGAAGCTTTTTGACATAAGCATCACATCCCCAAACTTTAAGAAACGACAACTTTGGCCTTTTGCCATACCACAGTTCGTATGGTGTCGTCTCAATGGATTTTGATGGTGCCCTATTTAAAGTGAATGCAGCTGTTTCTAATGCATAACCCCAAAACGATAATGGCAAATCGGTAAGAGACATCATAGATCGCACCATCTCTAATAAAGTATGATTACGACGTTCGGACACACCATTACGTTGTGGTGTTCCAGGTGGTGTCAACTGTGAAACAATTCCACATTGTCTTAAGTGAGCACCAAACTCGAAACTCAGATATTCACCCCCACGATCAGACCGTAGGAACTTGATCTTCTTGTTACAATGATTTTCAACTTCACTCTGAAATTGCTTGAACTTTTCAAATGTTTCAGACTTGTGCTTCATTAATTAGACATAACCATATCTACTCAAATTGTCAGTGAAGGTGAGAAAATAACGATATCCGCCGCGTGCCTCTACGCTCATCGGACCACACACATCGGTATGTATGATTTCCAACAAGTCACTTGCACGCTCCATTGTTTCGGAGAACGGAGTTTTAGTCATCTTGCCCATGAGGCATGGTTCGCACGTGTCAAGTGAATCAAAGTCAAGTGACTCCAAAAGTCCATCGGCATGGAGTTTCTTCATGCGCTTTACACCAATATGACCTAAGCGGCAGTGCCACAAAAATATGGCGCTATCATTGTTAACTCTAACTCTTTTGGTCTCAATGTTATGTATGTGTGTATCCCTATCAAGATTCAATATGAACAATCCTCTCACATTGGGTGCATGACCATAAAAGATGTTACTCATAGAAATAGAACAACCATTATTCTCTGACTTAAAAGAGTAACCGTCTCGCAATAAACAAGATCCAGATATAATGTTCATGCTCAACGTAGGCACTAAATAACAATGATTCAAGTTCATAACTAATCTTGATGGTAACTGAAGTGAAACTGTGCCGACGGCGATTGCATCAACCTTGGAACCATTTCCTACGCGCATCGTCACTTCATCTTTCGCCAGCCTTCGTCTATTCCGCAGTTCCTGTTTCGAGTTGCAAATATGAGCAACAGAACCGGTATCGAATACCCAGGCACTACTACGAGAGTTGGTTAAGTACACATCAATAACATGTATATCGAATATACCTGATTTTTCTTTGGCCGCCTTCTTATCACCCAGATACTTGGCGCAATTGTGCTTCCAGTGACCCATACCCTTGCAATAGTAACACTCTATTTCAGGCTTAGGTCTAGCTTTGGGTTTCTTCATTGGATTGGCAACAGGCTTGCCGCTCTTCTTTGATTTACCCTTCTTGCCTTTGCCGTTTCTCTTGAAACTAGTGGTCTTATTCACCATCAACACTTGATGTTCTTTACGGAGTTCAGACTCTGCGACTTTCAGCATCGCAAACAACTCGCCGGGTGACTTGTTCATACCTTGCATGTTGTAGTTCAACACAAAGCCTTTATAGCTTGGCGGCAGTGATTGAAGGATTCTGTCAGTGATAGCCTCTTGCGGGAGTTCAATCCCCAGCTCAGCTAGACGGTTTGAGTACCCCAGACATTTTGAGCACATGTTCACTGACACACGAGTTCTCCTCCATCTTGCAAGCATAGAATTTATCGGAGGTCTCATACCTCTCGATCCGGGCGTTCTTCTGAAAGATAAACTTCAACTCCTAGAACATCTCAAATGCTCCATGGCGCTCAAAGTGACGTTGAAGTCCCGGTTCTAAGCCATACAAGACTGCACATTGAACTACTGAGTAGTCCTCCTTACGTGCTAACCAAGCGTTCTTAACATCCTGATCAGCCGTAGCGGGTGGTTCATCTCCTAGCGCAGCATTAAGGACATAATCCTTCTTCCCAGCTTGTAAGATTAGCTTAAGATTACGAGCCCAGTCTACAAAGTTGCTTCCATCATCTTTCAACTTAGCTTTCTCTAGGAACGTATTAAAATTCAGGGTGACTGTCCCGTGAGCCATGATCTACAACACAAGTATATTCAAAGTGGACTTAGACTATGTTCAAGATAATTAGAGTTTAACTTAATCAAATTATTTGCTAAACTCCCACTCAGAAAGTACATCTCTCTAGTCATTTGAGTGGTTCATGATCCACTTACACTAGCTCAAGTCCGATCATCACGTGAGTTGAGCATAGTTTCAGTGGTAAGCATCCCTATGCTAATCATATCATCTATATGATTCATGATCGACCTTTCGGTCTCATGTGTTCCGAGGCCATGTCTGCACATGCTAGGCTCGTCAAGCTTAACCCGAGTGTTCCGCGTGCGCAACTGTTTTGCACCCGTTGTATGTGAACGTTGAGTCTATCACACCCGATCATCACGTGGTGTCTCGAAACGACGAACTGTAGCAACGGTGCACAGTCGGGGAGAACACAATTTCGTCTTGAAATTTTAGTGACAGATCACCTCATAATGCTACCGTCGTTCTAAGCAAAATAAGGTGCATAAAAGGATTAACATCACATGCAATTCATAAGTGACATGATATGGCCATCATCACGTGCTCCTTGATCTCCATCACCAAAGCACCGGCACGATCTTCTTGTCACCGGCGCCACACCATGATCTCCATCAACGTGTCGCCATCGGGGTTGTCGTGCTACTCATGCTATTACTACTAAAGCTATATCCTAGCAAAATAGTAAACGCATCTGCAAGCACAAACGTTAGTATAAAGACAACCCTATGGCTCCTGCCGGTTGCCGTACCATCGACGTGCAAGTCGATATTGTCTATTACAACATGATCATCTCATACATCCAATATATCACATCACATCGTTGGCCATATCACATCACAAGCATACCCTGCAAAAACAAGTTAGACGTCCTCTAATTTTGTTGTTGCATGTTTTACGTGGTGACCATGGGTATCTAGTAGGATTGCATCTTACTTACGCAAACACCACAACGGAGATATATGAGTTTCTATTTAACCTCATCCAAGGACCTCCTCGATCAAATACGATTCAACTAAAGTTGGAGAAACTGACACTTGCCAGTCATCTTTGAGCAACGGGGTTACTCGTAGCGATGAAACCAGTCTATCGTAAGCGTACGAGTAATGTCGGTCCAAGCCGCTTCAATCCAACAATACCGCGGAATCAAGAAAAGACTAAGGAGGGCAGCAAAACGCACATCACCGCCCACAAAAACTTTTGTGTTCTACTCGAGAAGACATCTACGCATGAACCTAGCTCATGATGCCACTGTTGGGGAACGTCGCATGGGAAACAAAAAATTTCCTACGCGCACGAAGACCTATCATGGTGATGTCCATCTACGAGAGGGGATGTGTGATCTACGTACCCTTGTAGACCGTACAGCAGAAGCGTTAGTGCATGCGGTTGATGTAGTGGAACGTCCTCACGTCCCTCGATCCGCCCCGCGAACCGTCCCGCGATCAGTCCAACGATCTAGTGCCGAACGGACGGCACCTCCGCGTTCAGCACACCTACAGCTCGACGATGATCTCGGCCTTCTTGATCCAGCAAGAGAGACGGAGAGGTAGAAGAGTTCTCCGGCAGCGTTACGGCGCTCCGGAGGTTGGTGATGATCTTGTCTCAGCAGGGCTCCGCCCGAGCTCCGCAGAAACGTGATCTAGAGAAAAAACCGTGGAGGTATGTGGTCGGGCTGCCGTGAAAAAGTCGTCTCAAATCAGCCCTAAAACCTCCGTATATATAGGTGGGAGAGGGGGAGCCTTGCCTTGGGGCTCAAGGAGCCCCAAGGGGGTCGGCCGAGCCAAGGGGGGAAGGTCTCCCCCCCCCCAAACCGAGTCCTACTTGGTTTGGTGGGTGGAGTCCTTCTTTCCTTTCCCACCTCCTCCTTTTTTTCTCTTTGATTTTCTTCCTATGGCGCATAGGGCCTTCTTGGGCTGTCCCACCAGCCCACTAAGGGCTGGTGTGCCACCCCCAAGGCCTATGGGCTTCCCCGGGGTGGGTTGCCCCCCCCCCCCGGTGAACTCCCGGAACACATTCGTCATTCCCGGTACATTCCCGGTAACTCCGAAAACCTTCCGGTAATCAAATGAGGTCATCCTATATATCAATCTTCGTTTCCGGACCATTCCGGAAATCCTCGTGACGTCCGTGATCTCATCCGGGACTCCGAACAACATTCGGTAACCAACCATATAACTCAAATATGCATAAAACAACGTCGAACCTTAAGTGTGCAGACCCTGCGGGTTCGAGAACTATGTAGACATGACCCGAGAGACTCCTCGGTCAATATCCAATAGCGGGACCTGGATGCCCATATTGGATCCTACATATTCTACGAAGATCTTATCGTTTGAACCTCAGTGCCAAGGATTCATATAATCCCGTATGTCATTCCCTTTTGTCCTTCGGTATGTTACTTGCCCGAGATTCGATCGTCAGTATCCGCATACCTATTTCAATCTCGTTTACCGGAAAGTCTCTTTACTCGTTCCGTAGTACAAGATCCCGCAACTTACACTAAGTCACATTGCTTGCAAGGCTTGTGTGTGATGTTGTATTACCGAGTGGGCCCCGAGATACCTCTCCGTCACACAGAGTGACAAATCCCAGTCTTGATCCATACTAACTCAACGAACACCTTCGGAGATACCTGTAGAGCATCTTTATAGTCACCCAGTTACGTTGCGACGTTTGATACACACAAAGTATTCCTCCGGTGTTAGTGAGTTATATGATCTCATGGTCATAGGAACAAATACTTGACACGCAGAAAACAGTAGCAACAAAATGACACGATCAACATGCTATGTCTATTAGTTTGGGTCTAGTCCATCACGTGATTCTCCTAATGACGTGATCCAGTTATCAAGCAACAACACCTTGTTCATAATCAGAAGACACTGACTATCTTTGATCAACTGGCTAGCCAACTAGAGGCTTGCTAGGGACAGTGTTTTGTCTATGTATCCACACATGTAAATGAGTCTTCATTCAATACAATTATAGCATGGATAATAAACGATTATCTTGATACAGGAATTATAATAATAACTATATTTATCATTGCCTCTAGGGCATAATTCCAACATATATTACCATCAATTGTATTGAGTTTAATTCATATATATATGCATGTATTGACCCCCTTCTTCAAATTAGATCTGCGAGATGTGGAATGAACTCCTAGCATATGATCGCATACGAGCAATTCAAGAGGAATTGGCGGGATTCTTTCTTGACCACGTCATACCTAAAGACTGAGAATACCATATGGATTTGTGACTGGATCTTAATTAGATGATGTTAGGGATTGTAAAAGATGTTATATTGTGTATATATGTTAGGGATTGTAAATGGTTTCGTTCATTTTCTTATTAGCTAGCGTCAAGTTCTTTCAATATGTATAGTAGCTAGAGTCGACCAAGCACGGAGAAAGAGAGACCACTTCTCTCTATTAGCTAGCTAACACAATATGAAACCACTAAATTAGCCCTCCAAAACCCCCCAAACCCCCCCCCCCATTCAAAAAAAACAAAAAACCTAGCTCCGGTCACATGCTGAAGCGTGGATGCCATTTGGTCCCGGTTGGTGATGACCAATCGGAACTAAAGTTCCTCCTGTCTAGGCTCTTCGCGGTGGCCACCTGGAGCTCCTTTGGGCCTGGTTCATAAGCCAATCGGGACTAAAGGTTTGGGCCTTTAGTCCCGACCCTTTAGTCCCGGTTCAAGAACCGGGGCTAATGGGCCTCTGGAACCGGGACAAATGGGCCTTTTTCTACTAGGCAGGGAGCGTGCGCTCCCCGGTTGCAGGACAAAGTACTCACCTCCACTGACTGGGTCGGCCTGCGCTCCACCATCATTGCGCCTCCCAGCTACCGTCTTGGTAATGAGGTGATTGTGGGGGTCCTTCAAGTGTCTCCTTGCGTCGCGGCTTCGCCTCGGGATGAGGCCCCGTGGCTTTCAGCTGCAAAGTCATGCCGCTTGTCGCAAGATAGGGATGCTCGGTGAGGGATGGTGCATCGGCCACACCCATGCGACCATGTCGCGTCCGCGTGAGGAACAAGCTTGTGTCAGCTTCCTTCGATTCAAGAATCAAACGGCTGGTTTGTGTTTCCATTGACTCGCACCGCTCGCCCTGGGACACCGTGCTTCGACATGCCGTCATGATGATCGCTGCATCAACTGCAACCTCTACGGTGACCGGGAGCGTGACTGCCAGATGCGCCACGCCCCGAAGAAAGCTCCGCGCCCAGTTGCGCTTGTGTCCACTAGGCAGATTTCCACATCTAGCGAGCAAGGTGCTCGGTCGTGGGCCACGATTGTCGTCGGCACTCCTCGCCTCCGACCCTGCTCTTGTGGACTGAGATGATTCATGTCATAGACATCAGCCTCGGGACGGCATTCACAGATCAAGCACGCCTCGTGCATGGCGACCTACAGGTCAGCGTGGTTGTGTGGACATCGAGCAGGCCGGTCCGGTCCTGGTCTAAGCCGACGTTTGGACCGGCCGTCGATGGTCCGGGCCGAGAAAACTTGTGGTCCTGTTTTCAGGACCGGACCGTCGATTGAAAAGCCCGGGCCGAACCGAGAGGACCGCCCAGCAACCATCGACGGCGAGGTGATGACCTTGGCGTCGGCGAGTGATGGTTGGGGGCCTAATCATACGCGGGGAGCAGAGGGGAAAGGCGTGGTAGCTCACGGCGAACTCGATGCAGGCATCGGGAAGGTCGGGGAACCAGTGACCACGACGTAATCGACGAAGAATGCGAGTGGCCGGAGTGAGGGGATGATGACCATGGCGCCGGCTTCAGAACGAATTTGACTTCCTTCCGCGGGGACGAAGATCTCACGGCGGAGGAACTCTTAGACATGATGGTTCATCGTTGGGAGGCTCGTGGCCTTGGTGCTATGCGGTGGTGATCTGCTTGTGCACTGGACAGCGACGAACACAGCACATGTGTGTGGCCCCGTCACGCATGGGCCGCCACGCCCCCGCCATGCCCACATCATGCCCCTGGCAAGCCCCCAGCCATGCCTCGCCATGCCCTCGCCCCGCTCTGGCCATGCCCCTGCCATACCGCCAGCTGCTTCTTCGGTCCGCTCGGTCGGGCCGAGCTTTAACCGGACCGGACCGACCAATTTTATGTCTTGTTTTGAGGGACCGGACCGGCCGATTTTTTTGTTGGGCCAGGATTGAGCCAGCCCGGACTGAGCGGGCCACGAGCCGGTTCGAAAGACCGCTTGTGCCGTGCACCCTAACCTACAGGCCTACCTTGACGCAATTGTTGTGTCATTGAAGGAGGAAGCCTCCAATCTCCATCAGTGGATGTTGTGCGCGTCTTCCTTCTTGGAGAGGATTGAAGCCGCGTTGGCTCACTTTTAGGCTCTCTTGTCGGTGTCTCTTGGAGATCGCTCGACTCATTCTGCGAAGTGTTCCACCCTCCCTCATGGAGAGGATTTTCTTACTGTAGCACTCTCGCCGGGCCTGACAAACACCGATTCATGGTATGTTTACAATATGCTTGATGAAGCATTGGCGCCTACTACTTTGTGTTATGAGGTGGACCCTATTGTTCATCAGCGGGGAGCAAGGAGTTTGTTGACCCAGTGTGTTTGGAGGTTGTCATCTTGTTATACCACTCTGTTGGCTCTAACGAGCCTATCGATGTGCATCTTGTCGCACATCTGATTCCCTACTTGGTGGAGCTATTTGGTTTCAACACGGAGCACACGACACATCTGATTCCTTGCTCGGGGGATCCATTTGGTTTCAACACGGAACACACGGTTGGGACCTTCGACCCACCCAATGTTGAGACGGAGTCGCAAGTCGATCCGATGTGCTCGGAAGGCCATGCTCTAGTCACCACTCATTGGAGGCTCATCCTCGTCTACAATGGTGGAGTCCATTGCACTGTTGATGCCGAGTTTAGAGGAGTCGCTTGGTTGTAACGCGCCCAACACTCTGGTTAAGCCTCTGGTTGAGGTGTGCAATGTTGTTGCGAATGTGGCGCAAACCGAAGGAGCATCATTATATCTGGAGGATATTGTCAACATGGTTACTTGTCCGCTCCCCCAACCTCTGCTTGGGACCCCGATGCCTTTGCATGGGGAGAAGAATGAAGGGCGGCGGAGCGGGTGTCTAGATAAAAAGTACAAGGCGTGCAACATCCCGACATCCAAGTGTGTAGAGTATAGGATGTCGGAGACTTTGGAAGAGCTGCGGAGGTCAGCAAAGCAGAGGGTCTAGTGCAAAAGATGCAAGCGTACGTAGACATGTGTAAAAACCACTCTCATCTCAAGTGATTGGCGCGTTGAGCTCTTCGGCGAGGATTGTCGGGAAGTAAAAGTTGGACCTCTCAGGATATTTTTCACAAGATAATGTTAGCAGATGATTCTTTGAGGCTCAGACCAAAGAGTCATTCAATATGGACGGTTTCCTTCAACGATTAGCGGTCAGTTTTGTTGCACTTGAGCCTCACCTAACTGCTTTGGGCCTAAGTTTCCTCGTGTCTGGCTCCGGCGATGTCCCTTGGTGATGTTTTGTCTTGTTCGTATCCCCAATTTCGAGTGCCTCTTTTTTCTCGTTTTCTTTTTTATTTCATTTTTTTATAAGGGAAATGATCTAAATCAACCGACTGATCCTGCGCGTTGCATCTCAACCATCCTATTCGTTTTGATCGAACCTGCCACGTGAAGGGCGCATAGGAGACAAAAACCTTCCCGAAACGATATCTTCTCGTTTGACCTCCGCGAGGCACGTCATCGCTGAAGCCTTGTCCGTCGTCTCCGTCATTTAATGTCACAATGACTAGTGCCACTATCGTACAATTCCTCCAACATTATCTCTCTTGCACATTTTTTTTGTAACAAGGCCTATGTTAAAAAAAAATTACACATGTCTCTACAACATGAATTCAATAGTAAAAAAATCTACAAACATTTCTACAACATGATCTTTGTTGAAGAAATATTTTACAATAAACTTTATTGCAAAAATAATTCTACAGATGTTTCTGCAACACAATCTTTATTGCATAAAATATCCTATAACAAATTCTATTGTAAATAAAAATTCTATAGATGTTTCCGCAACACGGTCTTTGTTGCAGAAAATATTCTATAACAAACTCCGTTGTAAATAAAATTATATATATGCTTTCACAACACGACTTTGTTGCAGAAAATATTCTATAACAAACTTTATTGCAAAAAAATCTACAGACATTTCTGCAACATGCTCTCTGTTACAGAAAATTCTACAACATAATCTATACTGCAATAGTTAAAATGCCCGTCACACATTTGATGACGTTGGTGACTAGCAACCAAAAGATCGGCCGACGAATGTGTAGCAGCGCCTTTTTCCTAGTTAGCCGAGAACGTTAGGTTTTCGAGTCTGATTTTCCTTATAAACGGGACCAAGCCTCTCTTTTTTAATAAAATGCAAGAACTTCATGCCCCTTTTTAGATGTTCTCAAAGAAAAGAAAAACTAAGAGATAGGGTGTGTTGGGGATATTATCAGCTCATAAGACCCGGGCTGCAAGGGTCGGGTTTAAAGAGCAGGCTTATGAAACAAATTGGCCTTTGAAGACCGCAATGCTCATGGTCAGGATGGAAGAGCAACTAGTTAGCGAGCACTTTTTCAAAAGCCTTTCAGTGGTCACTTTCACGTGTCGTCACTTGACGCATTTTCAGACGTTTTTTATATTGATTTTTTTCTTCTTTTTTTTATGTTTCGGTTTTTCATCGGTCTTTCTTAGCTTTTCGATGAAAAAATCCAAAAAAATTGCACGGTCGTGCCTCACAGTTTTGCTTCCCTGAGAGGCACGATTAGTCTTCCGCAAGATGCACGGCCGTGCCTGTCGGAAATGAAAAAAAATATGTTTTTTATTTATTTATTTTTATGAGAGGCACAGTTTTACTTTCGCGGGAGGCATGACCATGCCTCTCAAAATGAAGAAAAAACACGTTCCTTTTCGCGAGAGCCACGTCCGTGCCTCTCAGAAACAGAAAAAAAAACGTGTTTTTTTCACGAAAGACACGGTTTTTCCATCTTGTTTTTTGTGGTTTTTTCATGAAAATAATGTTCTTCAAAACCTATAATTATGAAAACTAGTTTTGAAGATTTAGACGCGAGAAATCCAAAGGTAAAAACGATATGTGATTTGAACGCATCGTTTAAGAGATAAAACATTTTAAAAATATGAATCTAGGAAAAAAATAGGTTGCGACAAGTGATATATATACAGTACGTCACTTGTCGCAACCTAAAAAAAATGGAAGTGATCTTTGAAAGAAGTGTTTGATTTCGCCAGAATTGTCCAAAGAAGATGATGAACAGGTTTCTTTTTTTTTGGAAACTGATGAGGAACGGGTTTCGATGGGCTAAGAAGGACCGAAGGCAAGTTTACTTCGGCCTTTCCATCTGCTGTAAGAAAAAACACCTCGTTTCAATCCAAATATCAGTACAGTGTTGATAATAACTTTTACTACTGTACGCTCCCCTGGCGGCAGCGTCTAGGGTTTATCTCCCCTGGCGGCAGCGTCTAGGGTTTATCCCGATTGGAGTCCGACTCCAACTCTCCCTCGGTGTGGTTGAAGGCCATCCATATAGACGCACCGGATCGAGCAGATCATACCCTGTGCTAGGGTTGGTATCGTTGGCTATGGCGACTTCGGGCTCGAAATCGCCGGCTAATAGCACGATCATGGCGGACAAGTCGATGGGGGTGGACGATCTGATAGGGAAGCTAAACCTGCAAGAGAGAGAGGAGGATGATCTCAATTTTGATGAGGAATTTCCAGATGAGAACGGGGAAGCGGAGTTCATGGCGATTGCCAAAGTACACACCGATAAACCCTTCTCTAGGGGGGCTTTCTATGAGAGTATGCGCATGGCGTGGAGCTTGGCACGAGGTGCTACTTTCAGCGCGTTGGGCGAAAATCTCTTCTCGATCACAGTAAACTGTCTGGGTGATTGGAAGAGAATTACTGAAGAAGGACCTTGGCTCTTCCGGGATCATGGGGTTTTGATCGAATCATACAATGGCTTCACGAAATTTGATGAGGTGGCTCTCGATAAACTGGCAGTTTGGATCCAGATAGTTGATCTCCCTCCAATGTACAGTAAGGAGCAGGTGGTTCGATCTCTGACTAGGAAAGTTGGGAAGGTGATGAGCGTCATGTTAAACCCTAGATGGGGCAACGGCAGGATCGCCAGGGTCCGGGTCAGGTTGGATGTGAACGAACCACTGATGAGGTTTGTCTCTATAACTAAAAATCAGCGTGTTAGAGCATATATCTCCATATGTGGTTTTGGTAATTGATGACAATTCCTATGAACTAATGGTTGTCTTAAGTTATATTTATAGGATTTGTCCAGAGGCACTTCTTGAAGTCCATCTGTTGGGTTCAAGGAGTTTATATGATGACCAAGATGGTATTCAAGGTATTATTCAAAGAATGGTCATAGATACACATGGTTGATCAAGATCTCAGACAAAGAGTAAATCAAGATGATCAACACACAAAGCGTACAAGATGTACCGAGAGGGATCAAGTGATCCCATGGTACGGTAAGCATTGTCCATTACGTGTTTGTGTACTAACCCATGGTCTTTGTGAGGGTTCTATGTGGGGGTTAGGTGTGTTTCCATGGGCTTGCGTCTAGAGGAAGATCTCATACAACCCATGAAGGATGACGTCAAGTGGTGATCGTCATCAAGATTGCGGTGTGCAAGTTCAAGTGGATCAGCACGAAGATATCATGCTTGAAGCTTGTCGTCCATTGTGGTGGCAATGGACTTGTGAAGATATGCTGAAGAGTGGCTCACCCATAGTGAGTATGGGGGAGCAATCAATTAGTCTTCATCAAGCCAACGCAATCAAGAAAGGTGGTCCATCTTGAGGAAGCCAAGATCATCATCATCTAGCTCAAGAGGACGAGGTGCAAGGTATAGGTTTGCCCTTGATAGGTTTTCTGTTTAGGATAGATTGGTGTACTATCAAGGGGGGCTCTCAAGTGAGTAGCTTGATCGTATCGTTCGTTGAGAGCTCAAACCATTTGCATCCTTGCATCATACTTCTTGGTTCTTGTTTGGTGTTTCTCTTTGTGAGTTTTAGAGCTTATGGTCATCTTCATGACAAGCTCGAGTTCATCGAAAATGGAGTCCATATGCATCTACTATGATGTTTTCGATGTTGGAGTTTTTGCCGGTTCTTCATTCATAGATCTCTTTTTGGATAGCTCTTGTTGTCCTGAATCCAACAAGCTTGGGTTTGCTCGATTCGGAGCTCGTATGCAATAGTTATGGTTGTTTCAGTGGCGAGCGGTAGTACCTCTGGACCTAGCGGTAGTACCGCTAGAGTTGGCGGTAGTACCGCTGTCCCAGCGGTAGTACCGCCCCTGGTCAGCGGTAGTACCGCTCCAAGATTTTAGTACCGTCATCTTTGCGGTTGTACTACGTTGGACATTTTTGCGAAGACTTTCTTGGCGGTGGTTGGCCCAGTAATATCTTTGCGCTACCATGGGCTCAGCGGTAGTACTGCTGCAGCCAGCGGTAGTACCGCTGGAGGGTCAGCGGTAGTACCGCTGCAGCCAGCGGTAGTACCGCCGGAGGGCCAGCGGTAGTATCGCTGGAGCCAGCGGTAGTACCGCTGGGCTCGGGCTGTAAGTGGGGGTAACGTTCTGATTCCTTCCCCCACTATATAAAGGGGGTCTTCTTCCCCCTTGGTCTCATCCATCCGTTGAGCTCTTGTTCTACCTCCATTGTTGACATTCTTAGAGCTTGCTAACTCTCAATCCCTCCAATGATTCTTGCTTGTTCTTGAGGGAAAAGAGAGAGGAGATCTAGATCCACATCTCCACCAATCACTTTCTCCTCTATGTGAGGGGAACACCTTGGATCTAGATCTTGGAGCTCTTTGTGAGCTCCTTGTTCTTCCTCTCATATTTCTCCATAGCTTTTGTTGTTGTGGAGGGATTTGAGTGTGAGGGACTTGACCACTTCGTGTGTTCTTGCCATTGCATTAGTTGCATCGGTTTGAGTTCTCCACGGTGATACGTGGAAGTGAGAAGTTGAGAAGCTTACTACCTTTGGTACTTAGTACCCTAGATATTGTTCTTCGTGGATGCTTTGGCATCCTAGAAGCTTGGTGGTGTCTCGGAGCTCAATCATTGTGGTGTGAAGCTCCGGGAAAGCGTCGGGGTCTCCAATTAGGTTGTGGAGATTGCCCCGAGCAATTTGTACGGGTACAGGTAACCGCCCCCAAGGGTTGCCACGTGTACGGGTTCGGTGGCCGCCCCCAAGGTTTGCCATTTGTACGGGTTCGGTGACCGCCCTCAAGGGTCCCTTAGTGGAATCACGGCATCTTGCACTGTGTGAGGGCGTGAGGAGATTACGGTGGCCTTAGTGGCATCTTGGGGAGCATTGTGCCTCCACACTGCTCCAACGGAGATTAGCATCCGCAAGGGTGTGAACTTCGGGATACATCATCGTCTCCCCATGCCTCGGTTATCTCTTACCCGAACCCTTTACTTATGCACTTTACTTTGTGATAGACATATTGTTTATTGTAATATATCTTGCTATCACTTAGTTGTTTATCTTGCTTAGCATAAGTTGTTGCTGCACATAGGTGAGCCTAGTTGTTTGTAGGTTTTGTGCTTGACATATTAAACGTTAGTTTTATTCCGCATTTGTTCAAGCCTAAACCTTAATTATTTTAAAGCGCCTATTCACCCCCCCCCCTCTAGGCGACATCCATGTCCTTTCACAGCGGAAAGTGTATTACTCAATCCTCTATGAGAAGATGCCGGTGTTTTCTTACGTGTGTGGACATATGGGGCATACTTTCTTGGAGCATGGTAATGGGAAGCATGATAAAGATTCTATGGCATGGGGTGACTGGATTCTCGCCCCTCGATCGGGAGGCCAACCTCAAGGGCCCAGACAGAATACTACTGCGGAACAGAAACCTAATCCCCAGGGTAGAGCTGAGAGTGGGAAGCCCTCCGTAAAAGAGCTCCAGGATGACGCCAGTAGTCCTCTTAAAGCTGGAGATGGGAACAAGCATGAAGGTGAAAAATCTCACAAAAGATTAACCTATGAGGAGCCGGCACAGAACCAAGTAGCTCTAAGCTACCTCTTCTCCTGGAGGCTGCGGCTATGGGAATAATACCGATGGAGAACCTTGGACCTAACCCTGGTGCTGATGGGGAGGAGGAAGACGATGTGTCTTCACAAGATTCAAAGCGATCAAAGACGGGGTGCAATACAGTCATGGATGTTAGTCATCAGATATCGGCGAGCTCCGAGAAGGAGCTCGACCGGATGCAATGAAACTGTTATGCTGGAACTGCCGTGGGTTGCGGAAGCCTGCGGCAGTGTGTGCGCTTATGGGGATCCACGGGCGAGCAAGACCAGATGTGCTTTTCCTGTCTGAGGCACATCTGAATAAAGTTAAGGCAGGGAAGCTGATGAGACGCTTAGGGTTTGATCAAATGGCTGTCTCGAAGAGCGACAAGCGAAGTGGTGGGTTAGTGATGCTCTGGCATAATAACTTGGGATTCACGTCGATGGAAGTACATACAAACTTCATCGATATTCGGATCAATGAACATACTCTGGATGGTTGGCGTTTCACGGGGCTGTATGGCGAACCTAACGGAGAAAGGAAACACCTTACTTGGGAATACCTACGACAGCTACATGCGATGATAAGTCTCCCTTGGCTCATCGCGGGTGATTTCAATGAAATTCTGCACAATAATGAGAAGGAAGGAGGTACCTCACGACCGCTACGGTGTCTCCGTTGGTTCAGCGATGCACTGACCGACTGCGGGCTAGATGATCTAGGCTATGCAGGCGACATATTTACTTGGCACCGTGGAAATATCCGTGAGCACCTGGATCGAGCAGTGAGCAACGTGCGTTGGGCGGATATGTTCCCGGATTACGGTGTTTCAAATGAGGAATATGACAAATCGGATCATCGTCCTATTCTCATTAACACGGAATATAGCACGATATTACAGCAGACGACGAGACCTGGTACTCTCAAGTTCGAGGCACGATGGCTAGCAGAGGATAATGTGGAGACCATAGTCCAAGTGGCATGGAACAAAAGGAAGGACGAAGGCCTGGGTCCTTTGGCAGACATAGTTGTTGGGGTGCACGCTGACCTCCATCGATGGGATAAGGAAACACTAAAGGGACCAAGGGCGAAGCTACGGAAGCTGCAAGCTGAGCTTAATTCTGTGCTTTCGGGACCTTTAACTGATGAGGCAATGATCGAACAGCATAAGCTCCACATTGAGATCGAGGAGATGCTCGAGAAGGAGGAGCTTTATTGGATGCAAAGGGGTAGAGCCGACTGGCTTGCAAAAGGAGACCAGAACACGGGGTTTTTCCACCGAGCAGCTAATGGTAGGAAGAAGCGGAACTCGATCGTGAAAATCCGAGGTTCTAATGGCGACTGGGTGGACGACCTTAATGACATACATGAGCATATCTCGGCGTATTTCTCCACTCTTTTTACCACTGAATTACAGGGGAAT
Source organism: Hordeum vulgare subsp. vulgare (assembly GCF_904849725.1). Taxonomy (NCBI): domain Eukaryota; kingdom Viridiplantae; phylum Streptophyta; class Magnoliopsida; order Poales; family Poaceae; genus Hordeum; species Hordeum vulgare. Next base: position 430,592,221 of record NC_058522.1, on the reverse strand, counting down.
GAGGCGGTCTAATTCAGAAAGTAGTTACCAGGGTTACAGCAGAGATGAATGCTGATCTAAATAAACCCTATACCAGGGAAGAAGTGAAGAAAGTCGTGTACAATATAGGTGATTTCAAAGCCCCGGGACCTGATGGACTCCATGCGGTGTTCTATAAGAGGTTTTGGCACATTATTGGATAGGACTTGGTGGATGAGGTATTAGAAGCTATACATAACAAGAAAATCCCGGTTGGATGGAATAACACTACTATAGTCCTTATACCCAAGGTGGAAAATCCAGAATATGTAACACAGTTCAGACCTATTAGTCTCTGCAATGTCCTATACAAAGTAATCTCCAAAGTTCTGGCGGGGAGACTGAAATTTATACTGTCTGATATCATATCTCCAAACCAGAGCGCCTTTGTTCATGGACGGCTAATTACGGATAACTTCCTCGTGCCTTTTGAATCATACCATGCAATCAAGAGGAAAAACTCCGGCTATGGAACATGTGCGGTTAAGCTGGATATGCACAAGGCATACGACCGGGTAGAGTGGTCTTTTCTCGAGAAGATGATGATCAAACTAGGGTTTTCAGCCGAATGGGTGGCCCTCATCATGGAATGCATATCCTCGGTGCAGTATCAAGTTCGTATCAATAACGAGTTCTCGGAATCCTTCTCACCAACAAGGGGCCTCCGTCACGGGGATCCGTTGTCGCCCTACCTGTTCCTTATTTGTGCAGAAGGTTTGTCAAGCCTGTTAGCGTTCGAAGAGACGGCGGGTAATATCACTGGGATAAAGGTGTGCCGAGATGCTCCCTCAGTATCCCATCTTCTTTTTGCTCATGATTCTCTCATTTTGATGCGTGCAGACCAAGGAAATGCAGCAAGCCTCCGACAATCCCTAGATGAATATTGCATGGCTTCGGGCCAGCAAATCAGTGAGGCTAAGTCTTCAATTTTCTTCAGTCCATGCACACCTGTTCAAGCTAGAGCGGAGATTTGTACCACCCTGAATATCATGACCGAAGCCCTCTCCGAAAAATACCTTGGGCTGCCACCAATTGTCGGGGTAGACCGATCTGATTGCTTCCAACATCTAGTTGAAAGAGTATTGAGCAGAATAAGAGGATGGAAAGGAAAGCTTCTCTCTGTGGGGGGAATAGAAATACTGCTCAAAGCGGTAATACAAGCTATTCCATCATATGCTATGTCAGTCTTCAAACTGCCGAAGGAGATCTGTAATGATATTACTTCAGCAATGTCAAAATACTGGTGGGGTAATGACGACCATAAGAAACGTATGCACTGGTTTGCATGGTGGAAAATGTGTGTGCCGAAAGAAAAGGGAGGCATGGGCTTCAGGGACATCCATTGCTTTAACCTAGCTCTCCTAGTGAAACAGTCTTGGAGACTCCTAAGCTTCCCGGGATCACTATGTGCAAGAGTGCTTCGCGCTAAGTACTATCCTGACGGTGATCTTCTGAACTGTTCTCTGAAGAAAGGAAGTTCATATACGTGGCAGAGTCTGTGGAGTGGCCTACAAACGTTCAAAAAAGGCATCATATGGCGAGTGGGAGATGGTGTTTCCATTAACATCTGGGAAGATCCGTTGATACCAAGCAGCCCAAGCAAGAAGCTTATGACGCCACGGAACAATATAGTTCTTACTAAAGTCTCTGAACTTATAGATGCAGACAGCAGAACGTGGGATGAGGAGCTTATCAATGATCTTTTCTGGCCGATTGATGCACAACGCATTCTCAATATCCCACTGGCTTTGGGGATGATGAACGACTTTGTATCTTGGCACCCAGATAAGCGCAGCATATTTTCTGTTCGATCGGCGTATCATCAAGAATGGGACACCCAACATGGGCGAAAGTTGAGGAGGATAAACACCAACCATTCCTCAGGTAATAACCCTATTTGGAGAACCCTTTGGAAACTTCGGCTACCTGCAAAGATAAAAATCCACTTGTGGAAATCCCTACTGGGTGCAATACCCTGCTACGGCGTTCTGGCGAATCGACATATCATGGCTAGTTCCCAATGCCCTTTGTGCACAATTGATTGTGAGAGTATTAAACATGTTTTCTTCCAATGCCCGAGAGTGGAGGAAATCCGGAGGGTTTTGGGACTCTCGAGTTTGGTGCAACAAATCTGCTCTCTGGAGCAAGAAGGGAGCGGCGCTCTATCTGAAATGCTCCTATCTAAGAGCACAATCAAGTCACACATATCGGACGTGGGCCGTGGTGAACTGATCGCAACGACAGTCTGGTATGTTTGGTGGGAAAGAAGGAGCTTCACTCATGGCGAGCAAATCTCGGAACCCCCCAGATCGGCGCATGCAATATCAGCTCTTGCAAAGAACTTCGCCAGGGCGAGGAATAAGCAGAGAGGTGTTATTCGACACGGGTGGCAGCTGCCGCCTGAGGGCCTCTACAAGCTCAATGTCGATGCTCGCTTCTCTGGTGACTCGGGGACGGGTAGCACAGGCGCTGTGTTGCGGAATGACAGAGGAGTTTTCATCGCCGGCTCGTGCAACGCTATTTCTTTTACCGAAGATGCCAGTTCAGCCCAAGCAAGAGCTCTCAGAGACGGACTTATCCTGGCTAGCGAGGTGGGTGTGCAAAAAATTATAGTCGAGTCCGATTGCCAGGAGGTGATCGACACCATGTTGCTCGACGGCAATTCGCTTGGACCGGCAGCTACAGTTTACGAAGAGTGTTCCTTTCTTGCAAAGAACTTTAGCTCTATTCAATTTGTTTTCTGTCCCAGGAAAGCAAACATGGTTGCACATACCCTAGCTAGATTTGTTGAACCCACTAGAACTATAAAGTGGATGGAGGAGCCTCGTGGCTTTCTCATAGATACTCTAGCAAATGATGTAATTATTCTTTCACATGCAATATAAGGGCCGCTCTGGCCTTTCCCGTTCAAAAAAAAAACTTTTACTACTGTACGTACATACGTCGCCTGTAATGCTTTTCAAGTTTCTCCTCCACTTAAACTTAACCTAGTAGCGAACAACGCTCATTATAGGCGGGTCGGCGAAAGGGCCGTTGAGCCACCAATCGGCGATGTACCCGTTGGTGGCCTCGGTGTAGTGAACCCCATCCCAGTTGACGAACGCCGACGGGTTCTCGCACGCGGTCGCCCCCGGCATGCCGCAGATGGCGCTGCCGTTCCAGTTGTACGGGCCGCCGGCTCCGCAGCAAGCCCGGAGAGCGTCCGCCTCCGCCACCCCTGTAAATTCCCAGACAGCTCAGTGGTTGGCCGCGCCGCAGCAACCAAGGGTCAAAAGTCAAGACAGACGAGTGCTCTTACCGAAATGGCTGGGGTTGCGGAGGATCTTGATGATGGGGCTGTAGAAGTCGGCGAAGATGATCGTGGCACGGCGGTACCTACCCCTGAGAGAGACGATTGAAGAACGGAGCAGGGAGTTGTGGTGCCTGGCCACGCGGTTGATGTCGGTAAGGCAGCCCATGTCGTCGTACTCCGTCGTGTTGAGGCCGGAGCGGCTCGTCAGCATGGTGGGTGAGCACCCCAGCGGTGGATTCCCCGGAACCACCACGTAAACCGCGCCTCCTTTGATGAGCCCCTGTGGTGCCAAGGTGGACCAACACACTGGTTTAGGCATGTGTTTCAGTTCAGTTAGGCCACCACCGCCGGTTCAGGTGCCAAATTCAGTGCTGATAAGTACGGATCCTGAATGCATTATAAGTTCTTTGAAACAGAAAGAAAGTCTGTCGGCATGGTAAAATATATAGAAGATCTTCATCAGGGTGGGTGCTAGCCGGTTAATCTAGAGGTAAGGGCATGTCTCGATCTAAGCCGTCAATCTAGACCTCTAGTCAGGATAGCATCAGTTAATCAAGGTACACACCTCAAAGAGTTTGTTCAATATTAGGTGGGCATGTCCTTCCATACGACCATATCCCACTGTCCGCGATCAAATTTTGTGGATACATCAATCTTGCACAAAGTTAGTTCCATAGAATGTATGCAGACAAATCTTCTGTAAAGTTTGAGATACGCAGTCTGAAGTTTATAACACACTGGTGCGCGGCACTAGATTCAAACTACAAATTCCATTTCAATCCCCTGGCTATTATTTAAATTCAGTTTTAATCTTAAACTGGAAAACCAAACAAACTTCACAATCGGCTTTCGCACATGTAACCCTTTCAGAACAAATAATAATTAACAAGGAATCAGGGAGCGGAAAAATAATTTGAAATTATGAATGCATTGGAAAAAACTAGAATTTTGAGACAAATTATGGGAAAAGGAAAAAATGGTGAATGCTTTTCTACGATACTTTTGGTTTTCCTAATTCTTTTCATCATACATAGCTTTCTGGTGTTTTCCCGGATTTAGACCAAATTTTTATGATTTAAAAAACACATAAAAGTATAATTTCTCTAAGAACCACTATTTTGTTACGAATCTTCACATTCTTCTAAACATGATATATTCTGATTTTTTGTGTTTATTATTTTTATTTGGGTTGACAGGGTTGCCACGTGGGCAAAACAACCACTTTGTCATCGGTCAAACTTCTTTTACTGGAGTGAAGGACCAAATATATCTTATGTTGAAAATTAGGGGTATTTTTCCGTTTTATAGTTTAGGAACCAAATTTAAACTTACCCAAAGTCCAAGGACCAAAATGTGCTTTCTCTTTCTAGAAAAAGAATTTAGAGATAATTGTGTCACATTTTAAACTAACACTAAATCATGAACCCTTTTTTATCAAACATATGTGTACCCTTTTGTGTTTATGCTAATCTTGTGAGAAGGATAAAAATAATTCTAATTATTTCCCCGCCTTTGAAAAATTCCCTTAGCCCATTTGACTACTACTAACTGATGTGAGGTGTGCGTCTCATAATACAGAAACTAATCTGAGATGTGATGTGCAAAGACAATATAGGTCATAGTCAACCCTTAGCATCCAAGAAGTGAGAGATTATCCTGAGGTGTGCATCTCAAGATAAAGAAAGTAATTCGAGATGTGATGTGCAAAGACAATATAAAGCCTTTGAAGGTCAAAGTCAACTCTTGCCTTCTACTTCCTCCGTTCCTAAATATAAGTTTTTTTACAGATTTCACTATGGATTACGTACGGAACAAAATGAATAAATCTACATCCTAAAGTATGTATATATACATCCGTATATAGTTCTTGGTTGAATCTATAAAAAGATTTATATTTAGGAACGGAGGAAGTAAGAGGTTAGAGATCGCCCTACTAGTTACCTACACCATATAGTAAACAAATGGCTCTCAGAAAATCTGATGTGCTGTACAAAGAAAAAATGGCAATGGTATTTTTCAAATACGAACAAATATTGTCCAAATATACCTCCACGGCCGCGGCGATGTTTTTGACAACTGTAGGTACATGCGACATCACTTCGTCTTCAGCCTTGCCGGCAAACCATAGGAAGTTGTAGTCGTTCACTCCAAACTCCCCGACGAAGAAGAGAGCCTTACTGAAGCAACCTCTGCACCCTGTATTAACAAGTTGCTCAGCATTTGACTTGTAGACAGTAAGTAATTACTCCCTCCGTAAAGAAATATAAGAGCGTTTAGATCACTAAGGAGTACACCATTATCCATAATATAATATATAGACCGGAGAGCGAGTCACTGACCTGAGGTCTCGGTCTTGTTGCAAATCGCCGGCCTAAGTTCCTCGAACCAACCCAACTGCACACTCAGAGAATTGTTCAGAAGCTTAAACTGAACTATATTGTTCCTCTCAAAGTAGTCGATGTCGATCGCCGGCGCGCCGCCGACAGCGAAATTTACGCCTTTGGAGGCGTCCGAGTTATTCAGCAGGGAGGGTCCAAGAAGGGGGAGACCAAACTTTTGGGCTGCATTACAAACCATTGGGGGGTAATAGAATCAAAACTGAACATGCACTCTAACTTCAATGAAAGATCATTGAATGCTTTAAGAGGCAGATCGTATCAAAACGATAGGTTCGGAAAGTGAATCATCGCCTGGTACAGTGGATCGGATGGCTCGACAACTTACCGATGAAATCGATGGTATTTCTGCCGTCGCTGAGGCGGCCCGTGGGGTGGCCAAAGAAGGTCATCCCGTAAGGAAGCTTGTCATGCCAGACAGGCACAGCCGGAACCATTGCGGCAGCCATGATCAGGAAGTTGCCGGCGTCGATGTAGGAGTCCCCAAGGGAATACATGGCGGTGAAGAAGCGTGAGTCGGAGCTCGCGCCATGGATACAGGAGAGGAAAAGAATGGAGAAGACAAGAATGAGCTTCATGGCAGCTAGAGCTTGGAATGGTGGAGAATCAAAGTCACACGAGGACTAGTTATAATGGAGGCTGCACTGCTGCTATGCCAAAAGAAGAAGAAGAAAGCAAGTTGTGCATCTTGTCAACGGATGGCAGCTTGCTTCCACTGCATTAAAAAAAAGAATGGTAGCTTGCTTATGCATTATTTTGAAGTTGTGGAGAGCTATAGATTATTATTTTTATTTTTATGTTGAGTAACAGCTATAGCTTATTGGTGTTGACGACGAATAGCGCAAATTCAAAATTGAGATCAGGACATTTCAAGCGCACTTACTTGACCTCTCCTGACAGGTCTCTAAGATTAAGAGTAAAAGAGAGATTCTTTGGCATCAATTGTTTATAATAGAGAAATGTTTGTTCGTGCCAACTTGATTGCTTAGCCCTAGTATATTTCAATTGCTAGCTAATCAAATTTAGTTAAGATTTCGCATATGGCTTCAGAAAGTGGTCACCCAGTAACCTTGGTGATGTGGATTTGAGTGAGATCTGGGGGAGCAATTCCAGTACTTCTTTTTAAGAGAAACTACAGCAAGTGGTCACCCAGTCTAAACTCTACCAAGGCGACAACAGATGAGGATATATATCTACAAAAGAAAGGAGTATTACTCATGAGGGCATGGAAGAAAATCATGCACACAGATTTTGTAATTGTCGGTGCTAAATTGTTCCTTGGGCTACTTTCATCTGCACATGCCATAGAGAGACTAGACTAGCACAGGAAATGTTGCCCACAATATTCTCACGGTTACAGGTCTCGACAGATAATCAGCTGAGCCAGCCGTCAGCTAAAGATAGAAGCCACAAAAAGCTGCACTTTGTCAACCACATTTGTAGTTCAGCGCAAGCTGCACTTTCACAGAGCGATAAAGAAAAGGTTGCAAAAATGGAGGATAAGCGGATTCAGAAAGGGCACGGTATTCATGATAACCAAACTTAACCATTTCATCACAATAGTCATCTTTGGCCGGCTAATATCAGGGGCTAATAACAACAGTATAAAACAAAATACTTGTAACATATGAATGCTCCAAAGTTCCATGCTTATGTCTGATAGAGAAGCTGCCTCGATACTGATGCCGAAGTCCGTACACAGGTTTGATATGATAGCCTAAAAGATGGTACCGGACTATTTACCACTCAATCTAACAATCCAAAGTCGTTAACTGACCAGTTACATATACTAGCCTTCTCCAGTGGTCACTCAGGGTTTTCGCCCACCTTTTGCTTCTTCGAGTGCTCCTTGTTTTTCTTGGCATCACGGCGCTCCCGCTTCAGACCCTTTATGTTGCTTGTTACGGTCAATTTTGAAACCTTTCAGTCAAAAAAACAATGAATCTGATTAGCATGCAGATAGGTTAAATTCAAACTTCAACTGCTGATAAAACAAATTAGACACACACCTCCTGGTCTGGAATGTAGATTCTGCCCCGCTTGCCTTCAATTGGATGATCCGTGACATTTTTCACCTGTAAAGATGTCAATGCAGTTGTGAATACATACTGACATACAAGTTCTCAGTGAGAAAATTAGGGCAGAAAGTATGGTTGTCGGCTAATGGCACCAGTTAGCAACATAACCATCAGGATAACATAGTCTGATGGGCAACAGACAGTTGTTCCATTAGAATTACCTTCTTAGCATGACCAGGAGCCTTCATAGCTTCTTTCTGCAGACTATCAGCTGCTTGTCGGTGCCGCCTAAGTACCAGATCCATTGAAGGACCAACTTCAACCAGCTCCATTCTGGGAATAGATGTGCCTGACCTTTTTAGACGGAGAGCACAGTGCATCATGTAGACAGTAGTAGGAGAAATTGCTGTGCACACGAATATCCTATCTACACCAGCAAGGTTCAGATTCTCTACTACCTGTATCAAAAATGAACTGGTTACTAATTAAGCTCAACAGATTATCTATATGTATCCTACACGCCAACTTATATATAAAGATACGCACCTCTCCTTTGAAATGATCAAGCAGCATTTCCTTCAAATGCTTCAGCCCTTCAACACTCTCAAAGTGCTCCCCAATGAAAGCAAAGAAAGGCTTTGTCCCAAGTTTAGGTGCCAACTTCTTATCATATGCATAGGATTCTATGGATTTGTAGTTCTCAACTCCTACTTCAACAAGGTCATATATGTGGTGATCATAAGTCCTTCCCAAAACAAGATTGTTGGGCCTCTTCTTTGAATGCGAACCATACTGCAGACACGTAAGTAGTTACAGTTAAAAATAATGGAGAATAATATTCTCTACATTTAGCATGCAAAGGGAAATGATAAAATCATTATAACAGACATGGAAACAGGTTCCATACTGGTGTTCAGAAAGTCACTATCTAGCTCATTATTAATGAGATTTAATTGAGAGAATCATCGATTTGATATTTATTTTCTCAAATGAATAACAATTCCTCATTCCCATGAACTACATAACAAAACAAATCAAGGCAGCATAATACAACTTACCACTAAAAGGCTGCAGTCAGATTTAAGGGAGAAGAACTCCAGGGAAGTTTCACCCCCGCTCTCAAATGGCCTGATGCTGTCGTTCTTCTTGGTGAACTTGACAGCATGATCACGCTTCAGGTGAAAAAAATCTGCCAGCACAGAGTTCAAAACTGCGCTGGTCTTTGTACCATGGAGAATAAGCATCTTCTTGCCATTCTCAACCTGGATCAAGCAGTAGAACATGTGGTTAAGCAACTAAATTAAGATTTGCATGTGGTTATCTGTACAGAGCATAGAATATGTGCCAGAAAATATGGCCACTCCTTTTGTGTGTAACTCGGTTCCAATACAAGAATACAGTGTTGCAGCACACTACTCCCCGCAACTAATTTGGGAAATTGCTGGAAGATGCCAGTCTACGCTCGGCCGCAATCACAAAGACAATAACATACATACTACATTAAGAAAAACTACCATATAATTCGTTGTATCTATATACATTACAACAATTATTTACGCTGCATGGTTCCATATCTGTAACAATTAAACGAGGATAGTGTTCTTCTCGCAATGTAACTCGAGGCACGTTTGCAACAGCTGCAGAAAGGATGGAAGGGGAGAGAAGCTTACGAGCTTGGGCGCGTGCTTGAGGAGCTCGCGCTTGGCGCGCATGGTCTTGGGAACCCTGATCGGACCCATCTTGCTCATCCTCCTCCGATACAACACAAAGCCGCCCGGGAAACGGGTTGAGTCCTCTGTCTAGGCTTGGAAAGCACCTATTCGTCGCTGCAAAAACAAAAATTATAGGTCAGTGCGAAGAGAGGTGACAGGAGAAGGGCGGAACACACGACCAGCACAAAACTCAGCTGCGCCCAGCAGCATCCCCGGCGAATCCGTACGCCGCGGCCGGACGCGCGTCCTGACGCTGGCGCCGCGCGACTCACGAGATGGGAGAGAAGGGAGAGGAGAGAGGCTGGGGGAAGGGAGGGAGGGAGGTGGGAGGCTGACCTCTGCCGCCGCCGGGTGCCCTCGTTCGACCGCCGCCGCCGGGTGTGAGAGGCGAAGGGAGAGAGCGCTAGGGCTTTCGTTCGTGTGAGGTGGGAGAACCAGGGTTTTCACGGGTGGTGGTTTAGGGGAGGGGCTGTCTTGCGCAGCAGGCCATCGGGCCGCTTCGTGGTCTCTCTAGGATCTATCTGGGCCGCGGCAAAGATGCCCTTTATCTATCTTGGGCCGTAAATTGCTGGCTCAAGGCAGACTATGCGCTAAATCTCACTAACAGCGTGATTGGGCCGATTACCCTCAAACTCCATCCATTTTCACAAGGCCTGACTTCTAAATCTCTCGTGACCATCGCATGCAGAAGCCCTAGCGCTTGCAGCAGATCTCAATCTGTAGAGGATGGTTATTGCACGATTTTGGACATTAATAATGGGAGCATGGGAAATAACGGATTAATTTTGTTTTTGAAGGACGTGCAGCCAATATGGAGGCACACCATTTAGCTAAGTTTTTCCTTCTTAGAGGGCCGGGGCGCCACACCTGGTTGGGGCAGCCCCATGACCCAAATTGTATGCCACATTATGTGGTTTATGATGAATAAAGTTGTTTTACCCCCTAAAAAACGAGCATATTTTCCAGTCGCCGCAATAGACACACAATTTCATCATGAAGTATCTGTGCGAGTTGAAGGAATGTAAACCATGACATCACAGGGGGCACAGGTGTCGCGTCAAGTGCAATAAGGTTGGGTTCCTCCTCCCCAAGGTACTGTGAAGATCTGGTTTGATGGTGCGTAGCACGAAATCGGGTCGAAGGTTCCTTCAGTGCAGTTTGCAGAGACTCTGCAGGCGTGTTCTTGGGTGCTTTAGCTATCCGGTGTAAGGGTATTATTGATCTAGCCACCCTGGAAGCACTTGCGTGTCGTGAAGCACTTGCGATCGTTACGGACCTTTGGGGTATTGCATGTGATAGTGGCATCGGACTGCTAGGGTATTGTGCTTGACATAAAAAAACAACACTGGAGGCGTATACACGACCGTTATTATAGAGATATTGGAGACATCCAAAAATTTCCAACAATGCTCCTTCATCATTGAAGGAAGAGAGTGTAATGTCGAGGCACATAGACTTGCCAAACATGATTTTGGTCTAGATTACACGCGTCATGTGTGACTCAGAAATCCGTCAGGCCTACATTGTATCACCAGTATAAAACGGGGCTATAGTCCCGGTTCGTAAGGGCCTATAGTCTCGGTTCTCTAACCGGGACTATTAACTTGGGACTAAAGACCCCCCACCTTTAGTCCCTGTTTGCCACGAATCAGGACTAATACCCTTCCACGTGGCTGGCAGCGTGCGAGGCGTGGTCAGGACCTTTAGTCCCGGTTGGTGTTACCAACCGAGACTAGAGACTTTGTTGATTTGGGGGTTTGAGATTTTGAGGTTTATTGTTTATTTTTGCTTTTCATTTTCTGTTTTTCATTTAATTCTTTTTCATTTAGAACATATCTTACGCTACATACTACATATTGTACATGTTATGCGTATATAAAAATAGAATTTCTCGTACAACTGATCATATATATATCATCGAATTTCTCGCACGGGCATTCACACATACATATATATATATATATATATATATATATATATATATATATATATATATATATATATATATATATATATAATTTTCCCTACAATTAGCATTTCATTACATGGAGGCATTACAACTTGTAATGTTATTCTACTTTGGGATTTATGACCTGGTCGAACAAAAATTCCGCTATTTCCTCTTGAATATTGCTTGTACACGATCCGTTGGTAGGAACCGATCCCGCATGCCTTTCATCTTTATTAGAAAAGAAGATCGATATGAACATATTAATTGTGTGCGTATATATTAGATCATGATAAAAAGAATTGTAAATGATAAAAATGATTGGATTGTGATTTCTTATATACGAGGAACCTTTAGTCCCTGGCTAGGAACATGATTCAGAATCATAACGGATTCTCTTAACCTTCAAGGGATTTAACTAAATGGCGACATTCTCGATGTACAGAAAATGGTCCATATTTTTCATGATCTCATCTACCCTTCTATATGTCACGTTGTCTACTGTCAAAGGATTCAAGAAAATCATGACTTCATCATTAGCCGGAAGTAATAGGCGCATGATGCTATGAAGGTCTCCAAAATTATGTTGGAACGGAGTCCCGAATAGAATAATTGACTTTTTGGTACGATGTTCAACAAGAGTCATCCGAATATCGCTTTTTGCAAGGACTTTGCTGAACTTCTTACCAAAAAGCGAATTATCCTATCAGGAACTCCGTTCCAAAAAACTTTCGAGAGCTTCATGGCATCATGCGCCTATTAGTACCAGCTAATGATGAAGCCATGGATTTCTTCAATACTTTGACAGACAACGTGATATATAGAAGCTAGCTAGCTAGGGTATGTAGATGATATCAGAAAAAAAAATTGGATCAACTTGTACACATGCATAATGGAGGCATTTTTGATAAATTCATTATTAAATGACTAAGAGAATCTATTGTCTACATATATATATACTAATTAATTGTAAATACATAACAAACTTTTGCAAATGTTAAAATTCATCAACATTTTTCTATACATTGTATTCATACATACCCCCTCCGTTCCTAAATATTGTATGCGTTTCTTAACTATAGACAAGACAAAACAAAACTTAACTGTATTATTTTTCAAAAAGTCAAACTTGTCAAACTTAACTATATATTATTATATATTTTGCCGAACTTGTTTACCCAATAAGAATAAAGTATGTTTAGATTAAAAAAAGGCAGGAGTGCAAAAATTGCTCATTAAAACAAGTGAGGAGTGCAAAAGGGGGAAAGATTCTTAGAATAGGATTTAGCCAACCAAATCCTAACAAATTACATGCCAATATGTACTTTAAATGTGTACAAGGCAGGAGTGCAAAAGGGGGTATTCGGCACCGTGTAAATCTTGCATGTAGCTTTCTTTAAATGTGTAGCCCGCTAAACTCCCTTAATCACAGTGCCACACAACTTCTCTCTTCACTTTTTTAAGGGCAACAAGCCAACAAGCAGCTACATTCGTTGTACGGGTGTGTCATGAAATTTTGTGACATTTTTCAACCATAATGTTTACAAAGCGCTTATGAATTTTTAAAATAAACCTTGACTTTTAAAAAAATAGCATTTTTTAAAGGAAGTTCATGAATTTTAAAAAAACATAAATTTAAAAAACAGACTAATCACCCACATGTATAACGTTAGCGCCCATGATATATATGAGATGGGAGAGAAGGAAGAGGGTAGAGGTTGGGGAGAAGCCTAGAGTTCACCACTCACCCCGGGGAGACCTTGTGTCAACAAGGATTTGTGCTCCACACGAGGAGCCCACGGTCCTCGACGCTTCGGCCTCTGAGGCCGCGGACCCTACATTCGGGACGACTTTCACCCCGGATCCAGCTTTGGGGTCCGGGGTGCTCGACCCGTCCGAACTCGCATCAGTCGAGCTCTCCCTGGAGGCGGCCTCAAGCGCTGCCCAGGGATCGGTGACGCAGGTCAACCCCAAACAAGTCATCGGCACGAGCCCCGCAAAAATACTTGTACTTCACGAACTACTCGACCAGATCCAAGCTATGGGTATGACGGATAGTCAAGCCGCGATTTACGATCAGATCAGGCTCAGATCCAAAATAACACGGAAATTCACGTCCCACCCATCACACATCTGATTAGCACGGTCCAGTGCCCCGTTAAGGGCTCCCCACACCAGTTATCAGAATTAAGGACGGTTCGTGTCTCGGTCACCTATCATCCAGATTCACTTAACAATCTGGAGCCTCTATCTATCCAGGGCCAACTGTTGGCCCAGCATGCGGCCCGGTCAAGGATGCCACCACCGAAATCCCAAACCCATGACTAATGGGAATCCAAATTTTCATTCCACCAACCACCCAACTCGAGCATCCTTTGGGAAAAGCGGTAGAGTTCGGTCTATTGGAACCGCACGCATTCATTCAACGGTCAGGTGAATCGATTCACCACTTCTGGGAGAGAATCCTCCTCAACCAAAGGGAGGAAGACCACAGCGGCCATGAGATAATAAGTGCTTTACAGAAACATTGCCGGGACGAGGGCCTCCTCAGCGCCCTAGCCCGTCGTCGGGTTCAAACCTTTGCCGAACTGTCAAGCCTAGTGCTAAAGTATTGTGCCATGGAGAGTACGTGGCAAATGCAGAAAATCTGTGTCGAGCGTGATTATACCGAATACAACAGGCAAATCTGGAGAAGACGCTCACCCCCACTAACGGGGTCGATTAACTCTAGGCACGTTGAAAAGAGAAACAAGACACAGACACGAGCCAAATTGGTCCTCGACGTACTACTAGACAAATCGTGCCCCATACACTATGCCCCACTGGACTCAATCTCCACCCACATCCTTCGGGCATGTTGGGTCGTTCGACAAGTTGCAAAAAGCGGGGAGGGCATCCTTAAGGTGCCATTGGCAGAAGAGTCTAAGATGTTGTCTGCTTCCAGTTGCTCAACAATTAGCAATTGTCTTGCAATGGCCCACCAGCGTGTGGGATCGCGGCAGTTTTCGAGGGTAGAGTATTCAACCCAAATTTGTTGGTTCGACACGATGGAAGTGAAAGGATATTCTCCAGTATTAGCAGTTGAGTTGTCGGCTCAACCACACCTGAAAGATTAGTATCTGCAAGCAGGATATAAGCAGCAAAGGTAGTATGATAGCAACGGTGCCAGGAAAGAATCTGTTGACGGCAGATTATTCCTAACTGAAGTATCAATGGCGCTAGTAAAGTATTGTAGCAGGTAGTAGCAGTAGCAAGTAACAGCAACAACAAGTAACAGTAGTGGCAGCAGCAGCAGGACAAAGCAAGTAACAGTAGCAGCAACAGTAGTAACAGCAGCAGAGCAAAGCAAGTAACAATGGCAGTGGGACAAACTCGTAGGCAATGGATCGATGATTTGTTGGATGACATTCATCATGCAACAGTTATAACACGGAGAGATATGTGGCTAGCTCCCGTTCGTCAATGTGATGTAGGCATGCATTCCGTGTGTAGTCATACGTGCTTAGGGAAAAGAACTTGCATGACATCTATTGTCCATCCCTCTTGTGGCAGTGGGGTCCAAATGGATACTACGGGATATTAAGGTTCTCCTTTTAATAAAGAACCGGACCAACACATTAGCACTTGGTGAACACATGAACTCCTTAAACTATGGTCATCACCGGGAGTGGTTCCGGTTATTGTCACTCCGGGGTTGCCGGATCATAACACATAGTAGGTAACTACAACTTGTAAGATCGGATCTAAAACACACATATATTGGTGACAACATAATAATTTCATATCTGAATTCATGGCACTCGGGCCCTAGTGACAAGCATTAAGCATGGCAAAGTAGTAGCAACATCAATCTCAGAACATAGTGGATACTAGGGATCAATCCCCGTCAAAACTAACTCGATTACATGATAGATCTCATCCTACTCATCACCGCCCAGCGAGCCTACGAATAGATTACTCACGAACGATGAAGAGCTTCATGGAATTGGAGAGGGAAGAAGGTTGATGATGACGATGGCGACAATCTCCTTGATCCGGAGCCCAAAACGGACTCCAAATCTGCCCTCCAGGGCAAGAACGGGATGCGGCGGCGCCTCTGGATTGTGAAACGCGATGAACTCTTCTCTCTCGATTTTTCCGGGACGAAAGGGAATAAATAGCGCTGGAATTGGGGGCGGCAGAGCCACGTGGGCCCCACAAGCCTGGTAGCCGCGGCCAGGGGGGAGGCCGCGGCTACAGGGCTTCTGGCCCACTGGCCCGTCCCCTCCGGTGGATCTTTGCACACGTATTTTTCATATTTTCCAGAAATATTCTCCGTAAATTTTCAAGACGTTCCAAGAACTTTCATTTCTGCACAAAAACAACACCATGGCAATTCTGCTGAAAACAGCGTCAGTCCGGGTTAGTTCCATTCAAATCATGCAAATTAGAGTCCAAAACAAGGGCAAAAGAGTTTGGAAAAGTAGATACGATGGAGACGTATCAACTCCCCCAAGTTTAAAACCTTGCTTGTCCTCAAGCAACTCAGTTGACAAACTGAAAGAGAAAGAAAAACTTTGACAAACTCTGTTTGATTTTGTTGTTGCAACTATGTCTAACTCATAACCAGAATTTCAGCAAGATCACAAGTTAACCACGTAAGTAAGTGACACATAGATCTCACGGTAAACTAATATCAATGGCATAAACAGCTAGCGAGCAAATAATAATGAGTTTTAGATACCAACAATTCAATCAAAACAAGCATGAAGCAATATGAATAGGTGGTATCTCGCTAGCTCTCTCTGAGACCGCAAAACATAAATGCAGAGCACTTTCAAAGATCAAGAGCTGACTAAACATTGTAATTCATAGCAACGAAGATCCAGGCATAGTCATACTCAATATCAATCAAAAGCAAAGCATAAAAATGACAGAGGTGCTCTCAAATTGGTGCTTATATAAGAAGAGGATGACTCAAGAGGAAAATAAATAGACAGGCCCTTCGCAGAGGGAAGCATTGATTTGCAGAGGTGCCAGAGCTCAAGCTTTGAAAACAGAGATAATAATTTTGGGTGGCATGCTTTCATTGTCAACGCAATGACCAAGAGTTCTCAATATCTTCCATGCTACTCATGCTATAGGCGGTTGCCAAACAGAAAAAAAATTAAGTTTTAACTCCCCCACCACCAATCAATCACACTCCACGGCTAGCCGAATCCTCGAGTACCGTCCATACTAACATCAATCCGGGGGGAGTCTTGTTTTACAATTATGTTTTCGATTTAAGTGTGGAACTGGGCATTCCAATTACCGGCCCCTTTCTCGTGAATGACAGTGAATAAACACATGTCGAGGATAACACGCCTAACATGGAAGATACCAATAGCCCCATGTCACCACATGAGCGGTTCGGGCATGCAAAACAGATTATTTCTTGAAGGTTTAGAGAATCCCACATGCAAAATTACTTGGAACGGCAGGTAGATACTGCAAATAGGTAGGTATGGTGGACTCTCATGGAAAAACTCTTGGGTTTATGGAAGTGGATGCACAAGTAGTATTCCGCTTAGTACAAGTGAAGGCTAGCAAAAGACTGGGAAGCGACCAACTAGAGAGCGACAACAGTCATCAAGATGCAAAGAGTTTGACTAACATTGAGTGCAAGCATGAGCAGGATATAAATCACCATGAACATGAACATCATAGAGGCTATGTTGATTTTGTTTCAACTACATGCATGAACATGCGCCAAGTCAAGCCACTTGAATAATTCAAAGGAGAATACCATCCTATCATACTACATCATAGTCATCTCAAAATCTATGTTGGCATTCAAGACAAACCATTATAAGCTCCTAGCTAATTAAGCATGGCATCAGAAACTATGATCTCTAAGTTGTCATTGCAAACATAGTTCTCTCTCAACAAAGCTGAATCTGGGACGACAAGCTAGTCATATTTACAAAAAACAAAATAGATAGAGTTCATACCAGCTTTTCCAGTCTCAGTCACTTCATCATATATCATCATTATTGCCTTTCACTTGCACGATTGAACGATGTGAACAATAATAAGAGTGCTCGTGCATTGGACTAAGCTGAATCTGCAGGCAAACACAAAGGAGAAGACAAAGTAATATGGCTCTTTAACAAATGAACAGGTATGCATGCGAGAGCCACTAAACATTGTAACCATGGTCTTCTACCTCGACTCAAAGAAAAAGAAAACTATTTACACGGGAAAGCTCCCGACAAGCAAAAGAAGAAAGGAAAATCTTTTTGGGTTTTCTCAAAAGGACACAAAACAAGAAAACAAGAAAACGAAAATAAACTAGCATGGATAATACAGTGGCAAAGTGTAAACACCGACTAACAAAGTGAAAGCATAAGCATGAATGTAAAGTTGGTGCAAACACGTACTCCCCCAAGCTTAGGCTTTTGGCCTAGCTTGGTCTACTCCCAAGGCTGGTCCGGGTGATACCCAAAATCATAATGTGGGTTGTACGGGAGCGCTGCAGCCACTGCATGAATAGCTGCTTCGCGGAGACGAGAAGTTTCAGCCTCCCTCTCATACTCCTCTGCTTCTCCAATGGTTATGTAATGTCTTCGTTTAACCTGAAAGTCAAAGAAGGCAGGAGCAGGAAGCGTAATATGAAAAGCACGCTGTCGGTTAAATACTAACCGGTAAACAAGGGATTCCTCATCCCTCTTGAGAAACTGATAGCGTGTCAGAGCGACACGATCAAGGTAGGATGTATGGAGAGGGGGATCTCCTGAACGGATGGGTACTCCAAGAAAATTTTCTAAGCACGTAGCATAAATCCCACCAAAGAAATCCCCATCATTGGCATTATTAATCAGCCTCCTTGCTATTATAGCTCCCATGTTGAAGCTCTGTCACCTGTTACTGCGCTCTTAAGGATACTAAGGTCGGATGCGCATAGGTGACAATGTTCAACCTTGTCGTTAATGCATCTACCTATGAAGAGGGCAAAGTAGTGCAAGGCAGGGAAATGAATGCTTGCTATGGTAGCTTGCGTGATGTCTCTAGTTTCTCCAACAGTTATACTAGAGGCAAAATCTCTAACCAAAGACTTAGCAGGATCATTAAGACTATCCCCATCGGGTATCTTGCAAATCCTATTGAAATCCTCCAAATCCATGGTGTAGGATTTATCATACAGATCAAACAATATGGATGAGTCACGGCCAACTGAAAATTTAAATCTACGCACGAAAGAGGCAGTGAGCATAGCATAATGTTCACATTTATCTGAGAGGAATTCTTCTAACCCGGCATTGCGGACAAGTGTATCAAACTCATCCTTGAGGCCTACTTCAATCATGAACTCATCGGAAGGCCATTCACATGGTTGTACCAGTGCGTCCCTTAGTTGATAAGGATCGGGCTCCCGAATAGAAAGATGGGGACCCTTCTTACTTGAGGACCACCATGAAACTTCCTCCTGAACATAATTTCTTTTTGCTGAAATTTTTGAAGTTCAAGAGAAAAGTGAATAAAGACCAACCACACCTTGTAGAAACTACTCCTACTAGTGCCTAGAGACTGTATCACGCGCTAAAACTACTTGGGACCAGCTAAAATCAACATTTCAAGCTCAAGAACAGGGTCACCAAGGTAGCAAGAATACATGAAGGATAAAGCACTAGAGTAGAAACTAATTGGACCAATGGAGGAGTCACTTACCAAGGAGTATTTTCCCCAAAACGGTTCGGAGAATGGTGCTTTGAGCAAGGAGATCAAAAATCACAGCCAAATGAGCAAGAACACGGGTTTGAGCTATGAAACGATTTTTTCTAGAGGTAGAAGAAGAGAATGGGAGCTGGAATGAGTGGAGGGGGTCCCTGTGGGCCCCACAAGCTTGGTAGCCGCGACCAGGGGGGAGGTCGCGGCTACAGGGCTTGTGGCCCACTGGTGTGGGCCCTAGGCCAGATCTCAGTCCCAGTATTTTTCAAAAAATCTAGAAAAAATCATATTTGATTTTTCAAGACCATCGGAGAACTTTTATTTTCGGGGTACTTTTCTCCGGGACGCTAAAACAGAAAACAGGAAAAACTAAAATAAATCTATCATTTTCGTTCGGAAAAAAATCAGGGAGAAGAGTTCATCGTGTTTTACGATACGGAGGCGCCGCCACCACCTGTTCTTACTCAGTCCGTTATGGGCTCCGGAGAGGGGAGATCGTCGCCATCGTCATCACCAACCTTCCTTCATCGCCAATTCCATGATGCTCTTCACCGTTCGTGAGTAATCTCATCGTAGGCTTGCTGGACAGTGATGGGTTGGATGAGATCTATCATGTAATCGAGTTAGTTTTGATGGGGATTGATCCCTAATATCCACTATGTTCTGAGATTGATGTTGCTACTACTTTGCCATGCTTAATGCTTGTCATAGGGCCCGAGTGCCATGATTTCAGATCTGAACCTATTATGTTCTCGTCAATATATGTGTGTTCTTGATCCTATCTTGCAAGTTGTAGTCACCTACTATGTGTTATGACCCGGCAACCCCGGAGTGACAATAGCCAGAACCACTCCTGGAGATGACCATAGTATGAGGAGTTCATGTATTCACTAAGTGCTAATGCTTTGTTCTGGTTCTCTATTAAAAGGAGAACCTTAATATCTCGTAGTTTCCATTAGGACCCCGCTGCCACGGGAGGGATGGACAATAGATGTCATGCAAGTTCTTTTCCCTAAGCACGTATGACTATATACGGAATACATGCCTACATTACATTGGCGAACTGGAGCTAGTTACATATCTCCCCATGTTATAAATGTTGCATGATGAATGTCATCCGGCATAATTATCCATCACCGATCCAATGCCTATGAGTTTTTCCTACTGGTCCTTGCTACGTTACTTTGCCGCTATTGCTGTCACACGTTGCTACTGTTACTCTGCCGCTACTGTTGTCACTCATGCTACTGTTACTGCTACTATTGTCACTACTGCTACTGTTACCGTTGCTACTGTTGCTATCACACTACTTTGCTATTGATACTTTGCTGCAGATACTAAGTCTTTCAGGTGTGGTTGAATTGAAAACTCAACTGCTAATACTCGAGAATATTCTTTTGCTTCCCCTTGTGTCGAATCAACAAATTTGGGTTGAATACTCTACCCTCGAAAACTGTTGTGATCCCCTATACTTGTGGGTTATTGCTATCCCACAGACAACAGCGCCAGAAATTGACACGTTGACAGAGGTTGGGCTTGCGTTGGTTCTTCCCTTGAAGAGGAAAGGGTGATGCAGCACATGAGCAATAAGTATTTCTCTCAGTTCGAGAACCAAGGTATCGATCCAGAAGGAGGGTCTCGTCAAATCCAGAGTACCTGCGCAAACACAAACAAGCTTGCAGCCAACACTTCAAAGGGGTTGTCAATCCCTTCAAGATTGTTTGCAAAGTGAGATCTGAAGGCGGAAAGTGCAACGGAGTAAAAAGTGTAAGGCTGAAAATATGGTGTGGAGTAGACCCTGGGGGCCATAGTTTTCACTAGAGGCTTCTCTCAAAATAGCAAGTATCGCAGTGGGTGAACAAATTACTGTCGAGCAATTGATAGAACCGCGCAAAGTCATGACGATATCTAAGGCAATGATCATGCATATAGGCATCACATCCGAGACAAGTAGACCGATACTTTCTGCATCTACTACTATTACTCCACACATCGACCGCTATCCAGCATTCATCTAGTGTACTGAGTTCATGACGAACAGAGTAACGCTTTAAGCAAGATGACATGATGTAGAGGGATAATCTCAAACCAATGATGAAAACCCCATCTTTTTACCCTTGATAGCAACAACATGATGCGTGCCTTGCTACCCCTTCTGTCACTGGGTGAGGTCACCGCACGGTATGAACCCAAAACCAAGAACTTCTCCCATTGCAAGAACCATAGATCTAGTTGGCCAAACAAAACCCATAACTCGAAGAGAATTACAAGGATATGAAATCATGCATACGAGAGATCAGAAGAAACTCAAATAAGATTCATAGATAATCTGATCATAAATCCACAATTCATCGGATCTCGACAAACACAACGCAAAAGAATATTACATCGGATAGATCTCCATGAAGATCATGGAGACCTTTGTATTGAAGATCCAAGAGAGAGAAGAAGCCATCTAGTTACTAGCTATGGACCCGTAGGTCTATGGTGAACTACTCACGCATCATCGGAGAGGTCATGGTGTTGATGAAGAAGCCCTCCGTGTCCGAATCCCCCTCCGGCAGGGCACCAGAACGTGCCCTAGATGGGATCTTGCGGAGGCAAAAGCTTGCGGCGGTGGAAAAGTGATTGCGATGATCTCCTGATTTTTTCTGGAATTTATGGGAATATATAGGCGAAAGACCTAGGTCAGGGGACGTCCAGGGGGGCCACAAGCCTGGATGGCGCGCCCCCTGGCCGCGGGGTGGGGGCTTGTTGGGCCCCTGGCGCTCCCCTGCCTTGGCTCCCAAGTTCCCCGATCTTCTTCCATTCGAAAAAAAATATTTTCGGGGATTTTCTTCCGTTTGGACTGTTTCAAAATCTCCTCTGAAAGGGGTCAAAAACATGGAAATAATAGGAACTGGCACTTGGCACTGAGTTAATAAGTTAGTCCCAAAAAATATATAAAAGGCATGCAAAACATCCAAAGTTTGACAAGATAATAGCATGAAACCATTAAAAATTATAGATACGTTGGAGACGTATCAAGCATCCCCAAGCTTAACTCCTGCTCGTCCTCGAGTAGGGAAGTGATAAAGAATGAATTTTGGATGTGGAATGCTACCTAGCATAGTTGTCCTTTGCAACTTCTTTCACGTGACATCAATGTTCAGATCCGTAAGATTCAAAACAATATTTTGCTATTGACATGAAAAGAGTAATACTTCAAGCAAACTAGCAAAGTAATCATGAACTTTCAAAATAACAAGGCCAAAGAAAGTTATCCCTACGGAATCATATAGTCTGGCTATGCTCCATCATCCTCACACAACTAATGTAAATCATGCACAACCCCGGAATTGGGCTAGTAATTGTTTTCGCACTCTTACTTTCTCAAACCTTTTATAACTATCACGCAATACATGAGCGCGAGCCATGGATATAACAGTATAGGTGGAATAGAGTGTGGTGGTGGTTGTGAGACCAAAAGGAGAAGATGGTCACATTGACTCGGCGTATCAATAGGCTATGGAGATGCCCATTAATAGATATCAATGTGAATGAGTAGGGATTGCCATACAAGAGATGCACTAGATCTATAAGAATGTGGAAGCTCAAGAGGAAAACTAGTGGGTGTGCATCCAACTTGCTTGCTCACGAAGACCTAGGGAAATTTTGAGGAAGCCCACCATTGGAATATACAAGCCAAGTTATAAAACGAAGATTCCCACTAGCATTTGGTAGTGACAAAGCAAGAAGCTCTCAATCATGAAGAACATGGTGCTAACATGAAGCACAAGTGTGGAAAAAGATAGTAGCATTGTCCCTTCTCTCTTTTTCTCTTTTTTTTTTAATTTGGGCTCTTAGGCCTCTCTTTTTTCTTTTCTCTTTTTCTTTTCTTTTTGGGCTCTTTGGCCTACCTTTTTTTTATTTCCTCACATGGGACAATGCTCTAATAATGATGATCATCACACTTTTATTTACTCACAGCTCAAAGATCACAATGATGATGTCTCCATAGGAAATGCCTCCGGCAGTGTACTGGGATGTGCAACGATCTAGCATGGCGTATGAAGTTGAAACATCTCGCTAGCTATCTTACGATCATGCAATGGCAATATGAGAGTGATGGCACAAGTCATGAGACGGAACGGTGGGAGTTGCATGGCAATATATCTCGGAATGGCTATGAAAATGCCATAGTAGGTAGGTATGGTGGCTGTTTTGAGGAAGGGATTTGGTGGGTTTGTGCACCGGCGAGAATTGCACGGCACTAGAGAGGCTAGCAATGGTGGAAGGTGAAAGTGCATCTATACCATGGACTCACATTAGTCATGAAGAACTCATATACTTATTGCGAAAGTTTTTATTAGTAATCGAAACAAAGTGCTAAACGCATACTCCGAGGGGAAGGGTTGGTAGGTGTAAACCATCGCGCGATCCCGACCTCAACACAAAGGATGACAATCAATAGATCAATTATGCTCCGACTTCCTAACATAGCGGTTCACCATACGTGCATGCTACGGGAATCACTAACTTCAACACAAGTATTTCTAGATTCACAACACCCTACTAACATAACTCTCAATATTACCGAATCCACGTCTCAAAACTAATTGAGAGGAATCGAAACTTCTCTTTCTACTCAATGCACATGAAGATGGAGATTTTTTGCATCCTCTTTGGGTACCTAGCACATTTGGGACTAATTTCATAGCATAAGCCAACTACCAAATCACGCACCACCATGCTCTAAAGATATAAGTGAAGCACAAGAGCAAAAGTATCTAGCTCAAAAGATATAAGTGAAGCACTAGAGCAAAAGTATCTAGCTCAAAAGATATAAGTGAAGCACAATGAGCATTCTAGCAAAATCACGATGAGTGCATGTCTCTCTCTCTCAAAAAGGTGTGAAACAAGGATGATTGTGAGACAACAAAAAGAAAAGACTCCTAATATACAAGACGCTCCAAGCAAAACACATATCATGTGGTGAATAAAAATATAGCTCCAAGTAATGTTACCAATGGATTGAAGACGAAAGAGGGGATGCCTTCCGAGGCATCCCCAAGCTTAGGATTTTTGGTGTCCTTGAATTTGTCTTGGGATGCCTTGGGCATCCCCAAGCTTTAGCTCTTTCCACTCATTATCTCTTTGTCCATGAGAACATCACCCAAAACTTGAAAACTTCACAACACAAAACTTAAACAGAAACTTGTGATAACATTAGTACAAGAAAACAAATTGCCACTTCTTTTGGTACTGTAGCAAACTTGAATTCCATATATATTGATGATGGGCTACTGTATTATCACTTTCCCATGGCTAGTACCCCCCGATACTAACCATAGTTGCATCAAAACAAGCAACCAACTCAACAAAAACAGAATCTGTCAAAAACAGACCAGTCTGTAGAAATATATATACTTCGTATACTTGTGCTACCTCAAAAAATCTGAAAACTTACGACGGCCTGGGAAAAAATCATATCAATCAGCAGCAAAAAGAATCAACTCAAAATCTCTTTCTGAATAAAAATGAAAAATCATCTCATGATCGAAAAGTTTCTGTCTTTTTCCAGCAGGATCAAACAACCATTACCAAGACTAGTCATAAAGGTTTTGCTTGGCTCAAACACAAAAAGAAACACAAAAAACACAATCAAAACAGAATTGTGAAAGTGTGGAAGCAAAAAAACAGAAAGAAAAAGATAAATTCATTGGGTTGCCTCCCAACAAGCGCTATTGTTTAACGCCATTAGCTAGGCATAGAAGCAATAGAATCACGTATTGTCGTCTTTAGTGCTCAAACCATAAGTGGCCCTCATCATGGATTCATAAGGCAATCTTATTTTCTTTCTAGGAAAGTGTTTCATGACCTTCCTTAAAGGAAATTGAAATCTAATATTCCCTTCCTTCATATCGATGATAGCACCGATAGTCCTTAGGAAAGGTCTACCAAGAATAATAGGGCAAGTAGGATTGCAATCAATGTCAAGCACAATGAAATCCACGGGTACATGGTTCCTATTTGCAACAATAAGAACATCATTGATCCTTCCCATGGGTTTCTTGACAGTAGAATCAGCAAGATGCAAATTAAGAGAACACTCTTCAATCTCATTAAAACCCAGAACATCACATAAAGACTTTGGAATCGCAGAAACACTAGCACCAAAATCACACAAAGCATTGCACTCATAGTTTTTGATTTTGATTTTGATGGTAGGTTCCCACTCATCATGAAGCTTCCTAGGGATAGAGACTTCCAATTCAAGTTTCTCTTCAAGAGATTTTATCATAGCTTCGACGATATGATCGGTAAAGGCTTTGTTTTGGCTATAAGCGTGTGGAGAGTTTAACATGGATTGCATCAAAGAAATGCATTAAATCAAGGAGCAACTATCATAATTGAATTCCTTGGAATCCACGGTAGTAATTTCTTTACTACTCAAAGTTTTAACGTCTTCTACTCCACTTTTAATGCTTTTAGCATCAAGATAGATAGACTCCAAATCATTGGGGAACTTTGCAACCAAAGTGGATTCATATCCAGCCCCATAATCATTAGGTTTGACACAAGAAAACAAAGATTCAATGGGAGTCACACCAAGCACTTTAAGATCTTCATGATTCTCATCACGAGAACACGCCTTTTTAAGCCATTCATGTCTAGCATGAATTTGGGCGGTTCTTTCTTGGCTCTCAATCATGGAAACACGCATAGCTTTCAAAGTTTCATCCATGTTGACTTTGGGAGGAGCACATCTAACTTTCAAAGCATCAACATCACAAGAAATCATATCCACGCTCTTAGCCAAATCGTCAATTTTGAGTAGTTTTTCCTCTATGGACGCATTGAAAATCTTTTGAGAGTTGATGAACTCTTTGATATTACTCTCTAGATCAGAGGGTAATTTATTGTAATTTCCATGAGTATTGTTGTAGGAGTTGCCAAAGTTATTAGTGGAGTTACTAGGAAAAGGCCTAGGAACATAGTTTCCTCTAAAAGCGTTGTTGTTGCCAAAGTTATTCCTACCAACAAAATTAACGTCCAATCTAGCGTTGCTACTCTCAATCAAAAAGACAAAGTCATATCATTAGGATCCAAAGGAGCACTTCTACTAGCAACCAAATTCATTAACTCATCCATCTTAGCACTCAACGAGTTAATTTCTTCTATAGCGTGTACCCTCTTACTAGTAGGTGACGTTTCAGTGTGCCATTGAGAGTAGTTTGTCATGATGTTGTCTAAGAGCTTTGTGGCTTCATCTAACGTGATTTCCATAATCGTTCCACATGAGGCGGAGTCCAAGATATTTCTAGAAGCGAAATTCAAGCGAGCGTAAAAGATTTGAATAATCATCCAAAGACTCAAGCCATGAGCAGGACAATTTCTAATCATTAATTTCATTCTCTCCCAAGCTTGTGAACATGTTCATGATCAAGTTGCTTGAAATTCATGATATCATTACGGAGAGAGATGATCTTAGCCGGCGGAAAATACTTGGATATATAAGCATGTTTGCACTTATCCCAAGAATCGATATTATTTTTGGGCAAAGAAGAAAACCAAGTTTTTGCGCGATCTCGCAACGAGAAAGGAAAAAAGCTTCAATTTAATCACGTCATTATCCACATCTTTCTTCTTTTGCATATCGCAAAGCTCAATAAAGGTATTGAGATGGATGCGGTATCTTCACTAGGAAGGCCAGAGAATTGCTCTTTCATAACAAGATTCAGCAAAGCGGCATTGATTTCGTATGACTCCGCACTAGTGGCGGGAGCAATCGGAGTACTAATAAAATCATTATTATTAGTATTCGAGAAGTCACAAATTTTGGTGTTTTCGTTCATGGCGACTTCAGCAAGCAAGCAAGCACACAAGCAAACAAAAAGCAGGCGAGAAAAAGGGCGAACGAAAGGGCGAACGAAAAGGCGAACAGAAAAGGCAAATTGGTGAAGTGGGGGAGAGGAAAACGAGAGGAAACTTGCAAACAAAGTAAATGCAAGAGATGAGTTTTCGACACCTACTTGGATGAGTTCTTGACTTGATCTTCCTCCCCGGCAATGGCGCCAGAAATTCTTCTGCTATCCCACAGACAACAGCGCCAGAAATTGACACGTTAACAGAGGCTGGGCTTGCGTTGGTTCTTCCCTTGAAGAGGAAAGGATGATGCAACACAGGAGTAGTAAGTATTTCCCTCAGTTTGAGAACCAAGGTATTGATCCAGAAGGAGGGTCTTGTCAAGTCCAAAGTACCTGGGCAAACACAAACAAGCTTGCACCCAATGCTTCAAAGGGGTTGTCAATCCCTTCAAGATGGTTTGCAAAGTGAGATCTCAAGGCGGAAAGTGCAACGAAGTAAAAAGTGTAAGGCTGAAAATACGGTGTGAGTAGACCCTGGGGGCCATAGTATTCACTAGAGGCTTCTCTCAAAATTGCAAGTATCACGGTGGGTGAACAAATTACTGTCGAGCAATTGATAGAACCACGCAAAGCCATGACGATATCTAAGGCAATGGTCATGCATATAGGCATCACATCCGAGACAAGTAGACCGATACTTTCTGCATCTACTACTATTACTCCACACATCGACCGCTATCCAGCATGCATCTAGTGTATTGAGTTCATGACGAATAGAGTAACGCTTTAAGCAAGATGACATGATGTAGAGGGATAATCTCAAACCAATGATGAAAACCCCATCTTTTTACCCTTGATGGCAACAACACGATGCGTGCCTCGCTACCCCTTCTGTCACTTGGTGAGGTCACCGCATGGTATGAACCCAAAACCAAGCACTTCTCCCATTGCAAGAATCATAGATCTAGTTGGCCAAACAAAACCCACAACTCGAAGAGAGTTACAAGGATATGAAATCATGCATAAGAGAGATCAGAAGAAACTCAAATAAGATTCATAGATAATGTGATCATAAATCCACAATTCACCGGATCTCGACAAACACACCGCAAAAGAAGATTACATCGGATAGATCTCCATGAAAATCATGGAGACCTTTGTATTGAAGATCCAAGAGAGATAAGAAGCCATCTAGTTACTAGCTATGGACCCGTAGGTCTATGGTGAACTACTCACGCATCATCGGAGAGGTCATGGTGTTGATGAAGAAGCCCTCCGTGTCCGAATCCCCCCTCCGGCAAGGCACCAGAACGTGCCCCAGATGGGATCTTGCGGAGACAGAAGCTTGCGGCGGCGGAAAAGTGATTGCGATGATCTCCTGATTTTTTCTGGAATTTATGGGAATATATAGGCAAAAGACCTAGGTCAGGGGACGTCCAGGGGGCCCACAAGCCTGGATGGCGCGACCCCCCTGGCCGCGAGGTGGGGGCTTGTGGGACCCCTAGGGCTCCCCTGCCTTGGCTCCCAAGTTCCCCGATCTTCTTCCATTCCAAAAAAAAATCTTTTCGGGGATTTTCTTCCGTTTGGACTCCGTTTCAAAATCTCCTCTGAAAGGGGTGAAAAACATGGAAAACACAGGAACTGGCACTTGGCACTGAGTTAATAAGTTAGTCCCAAAAATATATATATATAAGGCATGCAAAACTTCCAAAGTTTGACAAGATAATAGCATGAAACCATCAAAAATTATAGATACGTTGGAGACGTATCAGTTATCAAGACTATTTTCTGGCGCCATTACAGGGGAGGCATAGCTCTATTCTCTAAGTCACTTGGGATTTACATCTGCTGATCACTCTGAGGAATCCGAGAGATCCAAAAACTAAAGACTTGCCCTCAACTATGAGGATAGGTAAGGAACTGTCATCTAGCTATGCACTTGATTCACCTTCAGTTATGAGTAAGTTTGCGACACCACCTCTTGCTAGAAATTCTGAGATGTCGCCCGTGCTTGATGATGCTACTTCTGCTATCCATGATGCTTGTGATGATGCTTTGCTTGATACTGCTTTGCCACTGGGTGCATTTCTTGATGCACAAATTGCTAGAATTGCTGCTGAATGTGATGATACTTCTGAAACTGCTGAGATTATTAAAGTAGAACCTGCTATTTCACATGTTAGAACTAGCTCTCCTAGATATGAATTGCCTGATATGCCTGAGGGTTATGTTATGGAGGGAGAGATAGCTGAGGACTTTCTTGCTTGTAAGGATAGCTATGATCTTGAGAACTTACTGCGCAGGTGGAAAGAAAAATCTCTGAACGCTAGGATGGAATACGATCCTAAGTTTGCTACTTCGCCTATCTTTGTGACCGATAAGGATTATGAATACTCTGTTGACCCTGAGTTAATCACTTTGGTTGAATCTGATCCTTTTCATGGTTATGAGTCTGAAACGGTTGTAGCACATCTTACTAAGTTGCATGATATAGCCACCCTATTCACGGGTGAGGAAAAGATCCGCCACTACTATCTCCTTAAGCTGTTTCCTTTCTCGCTAAAGGGTGATGCTAAGACTTGGTTCACTTCTCTTCCTCCTGGTTGTGTGCGTAGTCCCCAGGATATGATCTACTACTTCTCTAAGAAATATTTTCCTGCCCATAAGAAACAAGCTGCCTTGCAGGAAATATATAACTTTGTGCAAGTTGAAGAAGAGAGTCTCCCACAAGCTAGGGGGAGGCTTGTCCTGTTGGGGAACGTCGCATGGGAAACAAAAATTTTCCTACGCGCACGAAGACCTATCATGGTGATGTCCATTTACGAGAGGGGATGAGTGATCTACATACCCTTGTAGATCGTACAGCAGAAGCGTTAGTGAACGCGGTTGATGTAGTGGAACGTCCTCACGTCCCTCGATCCGCCCCGCGAACAATCCCGCGATCAGTCCCACGATCTAGTACCGAACGGACGGCACCTCCGCGTTCAGCACACGTACAGCTCGACGATGATCTCGGCCTTCTTGATCCAGCAAGAGAGACGGAGAGGTAGAAGAGTTCTCCGGCAGCGTGACGGTGCTCTGGAGGTTGGTGATGACCTTGTCTCAGCAGGGCTCCGCTCGAGCTCTGCAGAAACGCGATCTAGAGGAAAAACCGTGGAGGTATGTGGTCGGGCTGCCGTGGAAAAGTCGTCTCAAATCAGCCCTAAAACCTCCGTATATATAGGTCGGAGGGAGGGGACCTTGCCTTGGGGCTCAAGGATCCCCAAGGGGGTCGGCCGAGTCCAAGGGGGAAGGCTCCCCCCAAACCGAGTTGGACTTGGTTTGGTGGGTGGGAGTCCTTCCTTCCCTTCCCACCTCCTCTTTTTTTTCTCTTTGATTTTCTTTCCTAGGCGCATAGGGCCCTTTTGGGCTGTCCCACCAGCCCACTAAGGTCTGGTGTGCCACCCTCAAGGCCTATGGCTTCCCCGCGGTGGGTTGCCCCCCCGGTGAACTCACGGAACCCATTCGTCATTCCCGGCAACTCCGAAAACCTTCCGGTAATCAAATGAGGTCATCCTATATATCAATCTTCGTTTCCGGACCATTCCGGAAACCCTCGTGACGTCTGTGATCTCATCCGGGACTCCGAACAACATTCGGTAACCAACCATATAACTCAAATACGCATAAAACAACGTCGAACCTTAAGTGTGCAGACCCTGCGGGTTCGAGAACTATGTAGACATGACCCGAGAGACTCCTCGGTCAATATCCAATCGCGGGACCTGGATGCCCATATTGGATCCCACATATTCTACGAAGATCTTATCGTTTGAACCTCAGTGCCAAGGATTCATATAATCCCGTATGTCATTCCCTTTGTCCTTCGGTATGTTACTTGCTCGAGATTCGATCGTCAGTATCCGCATACCTATTTCAATCTCGTTTACCGGCAAGTCTCTTTACTCGTTCCGTAATACAAGATCCCGCAACTTACACTAAGTCACATTGCTTGCAAGGCTTGTGTGTGATGTTGTATTACCGAGTGGGCCCCGAGATACCTCTCCGTCACACGGAGTGACAAATCCCAGTCTTGATCCATACTAACTCAAATAACACCTTCGGATATACCTGTAGAGCATCTTTATAGTCACCCAGTTACGTTGCGACGTTTGATACACACAAAGCATTCCTCCGGTGTCAGTGAGTTATATGATCTCATGGTCATAGGAATAAATACTTGACACGCAGAAAATAGTAGCAACAAAATGACACGATCAACATGCTACGTCTATTAGTTTGGGTCTAGTCCATCACGTGATCCTCCTAATGACGTGATCCAGTTATCAAGCAACAACACTTTGTTCATAATCAGAAGACACTGACTATCTTTGATCAACTGGTTAGGCAACTAGAGGCTTGCTAGGGACGGTGTTTTGTCTATGTATCCACACATGTAAATGAGTCTTCATTCAATACAATTATAGCATGGATAATAAACGATTATCTTGATACATGAATTATAATAATAACTATATTTGTTATTGCCTCTAGGGCATAATTCCAACAGTCTCCCACTTGCACTAGAGTCAATAATCTAGCCCTCACATCATCATGTGAATTACATTGTAATAAATCTAACACCCATACAGTTCTGGTGTTGATCAAGCTTTGGCCGTGGAAGAGGTTTAGTCACCGGGTCTGCTACATTCAGATCCGTGTGCACTTTGCATATATTTACGACCTCTCCCTCGACGTAGTCGCGGATGAGGTTGAAGCGTCGTTTGATGTGTCTGGTCTTCTTGTGAAACCGTGGTTCCTTTGCTAAGGCAATGGCACCCGTGTTGTCACAGAACAAGGTTATTGGATTCAGTGCGCTTGGCACCACTCCAAGATCCTCATGAACTGCTTCATCCAGACACCCTCCTTAGCCGCCTCCGAGGCAGCCATGTACTCCGCTTCACATGTAGAATCTGCTACGACGCTTTGCTTGGAACTGCACCAGCTTACCGCACCCCCATTAAGAATAAATACGTATCCGGTTTGCGACTTAGAGTCGTCCGGATCTGTGTCAAAGCTTGCATCGACGTAACCTTTTACGGCAAGCTCTTCGTCACCTCCATATACGAGAAACATCTCCTTAGTCCTTTTCAGGTACTTCAGGATATTCTTGACCGCTGTCCAGTGATCCACTCCTGGATTACTCTGGAACCTACCTGCCATACTTATGGCCAGGATAACATCCGGTCTAGTGCACAACATTGCATACATGATAGAACCTATGGATAAAGCATAGGGGATGGAGCGCATATGCTCTCTATCTTCATCAGTTGCTGGGCACTGAGTCTTACTCAATCTCGTACCTTGTAAAACTGGCAAGAACCCTTTCTTGGACTGTTCCATTTTGAACCTCTTCAAAACTTTATCAAGGTATGTGCTTTGTGAAAGTCCTATCAGGCGTTTTGATCTATCCCTATAGATCTTAATGCCTAGAATGTAAGCAGCTTCTCCTAGGTCCTTCATAGAGAAACTCTTATTCAAGTACTCCTTCATGCTCTCTAAAAACTCCATGTTGTTTCCAATCAGCAATATGTCATCCACATATAATACTAGAAACGCCACAGAGCTCCCACTCACTTTCTTGTAAATACAAGATTCTCCAACCACTTGTATAAACCCAAATGCTTTGATCACCTCATCAAAGCGTTTGTTCCAACTCCGAGATGCTTGCACCAGTCCATAAATGGATCGCTGGAGCTTGCACACCTTGTTAGCATTCTTAGGATCGACAAAACCTTCGGGTTGTATCATATACAACTCTTCCTTAAGGAAACCGTTAAGGAACGCCGTTTTGACATCCATTTGCCAGATTTCATAATCGAAAAATGTAGCTATTGCTAACATGATTCTGACGGACTTAAGCATCGCTACGGGTGAGAATGTCTCATCGTAGTCAACTCCTTGAACTTGTGAAAAACCCTTTGCCACAAGTCGAGCTTTATGAACGGTCACATTGCCGTTTGCGTCCGTCTTCCTCTTAAAGATCCATTTGTTCTGAATAGCCTTGCGGCCCTCAGGTAGTACCTCCAAAGTCCACACTTTGTTCTCATACATGGATCCTAGCTAGGACTTCATGGCTTCTAGCCATTTGTTGGAATCTGGGCCCACCATTGCTTCTTCATAATTTGCAGGTTCATTGTTGTCTAACAACATGATTGATAAGACGGGATTACCGTACCACTCAGGAGCAGCACGTGGTCTCGTCGACCTGCGTGGTTCGACAGAAACTTGAACCGGAGTTTCATGATCATCATCATTAACTTCCTCCTCAACCGGTGTCGCAATGACAGAGGTTTCCCCTTGCCCTGCGCCACCATCCAGAGGGATGAGAGGTTCGACAACCTCGTCAAGTTCTATCTTCCTCCCACTCAATTCTCTCGAGAGAAACTCCTTCTCGAGAAATGCTCCGTTTTTAGCAACAAACACTTTGCCCTCGGATTTGAGATAGAAGGTCTACCCAACTGTCTCTTTTGGGTAACCTATGAAGACACACTTTTTCGCTTTGGGTTCCAGCTTTTCAGGCTGAAGCTTTTTGACATAAGCATCACATCCCCAAACTTTAAGAAACGACAACTTTGGCCTTTTGCCATACCACAGTTCGTATGGTGTCGTCTCAACGGATTTTGATGTTGCCCTATTTAAAGTGAATGCAGCTGTTTCTAATGCATAACCCCAAAACGATAACGGCAAATCGGTAAGAGACATCATAGATCACACCATCTCTAATAAAGTACGATTACGACGTTCGGACACACCATTACGCTGTGGTGTTCCAGGCGGTGTTAACTGTGAAACAATTCCACATTGTCTTAAGTGAGCACCAAACTCGAAACTCAGATATTCACCCCCACGATTAGACCGTAGGAACTTGATCTTCTTGTTACGATGATTTTCAACTTCACTCTGAAATTGCTTGAACTTTTCAAATGTTTCAGACTTGTGCTTCATCAAGTAGACATAACCATATCTACTCAAATCGTCAGTGAAGGTGAGAAAATAACGATATCCGCCGCGTGCCTCCACGCTCATCGGACCACACACATCGGTATGTATGATTTCCAACAAGTCACTTGCACGCTCCATTGTTCCGGAGAACGGAGTCTTAGTCATCTTGCCCATGAGGCATGGTTCGCACGTGTCAAGTGAATCAAAGTCAAGTGACTCCAAAAGTCCATCAGCATGGAGTTTCTTCATGCGCTTTACACCAATATGACCTAAGCGGCAGTGCCACAAAAATATGGCGCTATCATTGTTAACTCTAAGTCTTTTGGTCTCAATGTTATGTATATGCGTATCGCTATCAAGATTCAATATGAACAATTCTCTCACATTAGGTGCATGACCATAAAAGATGTTACTCATAGAAATAGAACAACAATTATTCTCAGACTTAAAAGAGTAACCGTCTCGCAATAAACAAGATCCAGATATAATGTTCATGCTCAACGCAGGCACTAAATAACAATGATTTAAGTTCATCACTAATCCTGATGGTAATTGAAGTGAAACTGTGCCGACGGCGATTGCATCAACTTTGGAACCATTTCCTACGCGCATCGTCACTTCATCTTTCGCCAACCTTCGTCTATTCCGCAGTTCCTGTTTCGAGTTGCAAATATGAGCAACAGAACCGGTATCGAATACCCAGGCACTACTACGAGAGCCGGTTAAGTACACATCAATAACATGTATATCAAATATACCTGATTTTTCTTTGGCCGCCTTCTTCTCTGCCAGATACTTGAGGCAATTGCGCTTCCAGTGACCCATACCCTTGCAACAGTAACACTCCGTTTCAGGCTTAGGTCCAGCTTTGGGTTTCTTTGTCGGATTGGCAACAGGCTTGCCGCTCTTCTTTGAATTACCCTTCTTGCCTTTGCCGTTTCTCTTGAAACTAGTGGTCTTATTCACCATCAACACTTGATGCTCTTTACGGAGTTCAGACTCTGCGACTTTCAGCATCGCAAACAACTCGCCGGGAGACTTGGTCATCCCTTGCATGTTGTAGTTCAACACAAAGCCTTTATAGCTTGGTGGCAGTGATTGAAGGATTCTGTCAGTGATAGCCTCTTGCGGGAGTTCAATACCTAGCTCAGCTAGACGGTTTGAGTACCCAGACATTTTGAGCACATGTTCACTGACAGACGAGTTCTCCTCCATCTTGCAAGCATAGAATTTATCGGAGGTCTCATACCTCTCGATCCGAGCGTTCTTCTAAAAGATAAACTTCAACTCCTGGAACATCTCAAATGCTCCATGACGCTCAAAGCGACGTTGAAGTCCCGGTTCTAAGCCATACAAGACTGCACATTGAACTATTGAGTAGTCCTCCTTACGTGCTAACCAAGCGTTCTTAACATCCTGATCAGCCGTAGCGGGTGGTTCATCTCCTAGCGCAGCATTAAGGACATAATCCTTCTTCCCATCTTGTAAGATTAGCTTAAGATTACGAGCCCAGTCTACAAAGTTGCTTCCATCATCTTTCAACTTAGCTTTCTCTAGGAACGTATTAAAATTCAGGATGACTGTAGCGTGAGCCATGATCTACAACACAAATATATTCAAAGTGGACTTAGACTATGTTCAAGATAATTAGAGTTTAACTTAATCAAATTATTCGCTAAACTCCCACTCAAAAAGTACATCTCTGTAGTCATTTGAGTGGTTCATGATCCACTTACACTAGCTCAAGTCCGATCATCACGTGAGTTGAGTATAGTTTCAGTGGTAAGCATCCCTATGCTAATCATATCATCTATATGATTCATGATCGACCTTTCGGTCTCATGTGTTCCGAGGCCATGTCTGCACATGCTAGGCTCGTCAAGCTTAACCCGAGTGTTCCGCATGCGCAACTGTTTTGCACCCGTTGTATGTGAACGTTGAGTCTATCACACCCGATCATCACGTGGTGTCTCGAAACGACGAACTGTAGCAACGGTGCACAGTCGGGGAGAACACAATTTCGTCTTGAAATTTTAGTGAGAGATCACCTCATAATGCTACCGTCGTTCTAAGCAAAATAAGGTGCATAAAAAGGATTAACATCACATGCAATTCGTAAGTGACATGATATGGCCATCATCACGCGCTTCTTGATCTTCATCACCAAAGCACCGGCATGTTCTTCTTGTCACCGGCGCCCCACCATGATCTCCATCAACGTGTCGCCATCGGGGTTGTCGTGCTACTCATGCTATTACTACTAAATCTACATCCTAGCAAAATAGTAAACGCATCTGCAAGCACAAACGTTAGTTATAAAGACAACCCTATGGCTCCTGCCGGTTGCCGTACCATCGACGTGCAAGTCGATATTATCTATTACAACATGATCATCTCATACATCCAATATATCACATCACATCGTTTGGCCATATCACATCACAAGCATACCCTGCAAAAACAAGTTAGACGTCCTCTAATTTTGTTGTTGCATGTTTTACGTGGTGACCATGGGTATCTAGTAGGATCGCATCTTACTTACGCAAACACCACAACGGAGATATATGAGTTGCTATTTAACCTCATCCAAGGACCTCCTCGGTCAAATCCGATTCAACTAAAGTTGGAGAAACCGACACTTGCCGGTCATCTTTGAGCAACGGGGTTACTCGTAGCGATGAAACCAGTCTCTCGTAAGCGTACGAGTAATGTCGGTCCAAGCCGCTTCAATCCAACAATACCGCGGAATCAAGAAAAGACTAAGGAGGGCAGCAAAACGCACATCACCGCCCACAAAAACTTTTGTGTTCTACTCGAGAAGACATCTACGCATGAACCTAGCTCATGATGCCACTGTTGGGGAACGTCGCCTGGGAAACAAAAATTTTCCTACGCGCACGAAGACCTATCATGGTGATGTCCATTTACGAGAGGGGATGAGTGATCTACATACCCTTGTAGATCGTACAGCAGAAGCGTTAGTGAACGCGGTTGATGTAGTGGAACGTCCTCACGTCCCTCGATCCGCCCCGCGAACAATCCCGCGATCAGTCCCACGATCTAGTACCGAACGGACGGCACCTCCGCGTTCAGCACACGTACAGCTCGACGATGATCTCGGCCTTCTTGATCCAGCAAGAGAGACAGAGAGGTAGAAGAGTTCTCCGGCAGCGTGACGGCGCTCCGGAGGTTGGTGATGACCTTGTCTCAGCAGGGCTCCGACCGAGCTCCGCAGAAATGTGATCTAGAGGAAAAACCGTGGAGGTATGTGGTCGGGCTGCCGTGGAAAAGTCGTCTCAAATCAGCCCTAAAATCTCCGTATATATAGGTGGGAGGGAGGGGACCTTGCCTTGGGGCTCAAGGAGCCCCAAGGGGGTACGCCGAGTCCAAGGGGGAAGGCTCCCCCCCAAACCGAGTTGGACTTGGTTTGGTGGGTGGGAGTCCTTCCTTCCCTTCCCACCTCCTCTTTTTTTTTCTTTTCTCTTTGATTTTCTTTCCTAGGCGCATAGGGCCCTTTTGGGCTGTCCCACCAGCCCACTAAGGGCTGGTGTGCCACCCTCAAGGCCTATGGGCTTCCCCGGGGTGGGTTGCCCCCCCGGTGAACTCCCGGAACCCATTCGTCATTCCCGGTACATTCCCGGCAACTCCGAAAACCTTCCGGTAATCAAATGAGGTCATCCTATATATCAATCTTTGTTTCCGGACCATTCCGGAAACCCTCGTGACGTCCGTGATCTCATCCGGGACTCCGAACAACATTCGGTAACCAACCATATAACTCAAATACGCATAAAACAACGTCGAACCTTAAGTGTGCAGACCCTGCGGGTTCGAGAACTATGTAGACATGACCCGAGAGACTCCTCGGTCAATATCCAATAGCGGGACCTGGATGCCCATATTGGATCCCACATATTCTACGAAGATCTTATCGTTTGAACCTCAGTGCCAAGGATTCATATAATCCCGTATGTCATTCCCTTTGTCCTTCGGTATGTTACTTGCCCGAGATTCGATCGTCAATATCCGCATACCTATTTCAATCTCGTTTACCGGCAAGTCTCTTTACTCGTTCCGTAATACAAGATCCCGCAACTTACACTAAGTCACATTGCTTGCAAGGCTTGTGTGTGATGTTGTATTACCGAGTGGGCCCCGAGATACCTCTCCGTCACACGGAGTGACAAATCCCAATCTTGATCCATACTAACTCAACTAACACCTTCGGAGATACCTGTAGAGCATCTTTATAGTCACCCAGTTACGTTGCGACGTTTGATACACACAAAGAATTCCTCCGGTGTCAGTGAGTTATATGATCTCATGGTCATAGGAATAAATACTTGACACGCAGAAAACAGTAGCAACAAAATGACACGATCAACATGCTACGTCTATTAGTTTGGGTCTAGTCCATCACGTGATTCTCCTAATGACGTGATCCAGTTATCAAGCAACAACACTTTGTTCATAATCAGAAGACACTGACTATCTTTGATCAACTGGCTAGCCAACTAGAGGCTTGCTAGGGACGGTGTTTTGTCTATGTATCCACACATGTAAATGAGTCTTCATTCAATACAATTATAGCATGGATAATAAACGATTATCTTGATACAGGAATTTTAATAATAACTATATTTATTATTGCCTCTAGGGCATAATTCCAACATGTCCAGCTATTGAATGCTTTGCCCGATCACCCTCTTGAGAAGAATGAAATACTTGATATCTTCTATAATGGGACTAACCGATGCTTCTAAGGACCACCTAGATAGTTGTGCTGGTTGTGTTTTCAGGGAACGAACTGTGGAAGAAGCTGAGATCCTATTGAATAATATCTTATGCAATGAGAATGCTTGGACTATCCCCAAACCACCTCCGAAGCCAACTCCGAAGAAAAGAGGTATTCTATTCCTCAGTCCTGAAGATATGCAATAAGCTAAGAAATCTATGAAAGAGAAAGGCATTAAATTTGAAGATGTCAAAAATCTACCACCTATCGAAGAGATCCATGGTCTTGATAACCCGACACAGGTAGTAGAGGTAAATTCTCTTGGTAGATTCAATGAGAGTGATATTCCTTTTGATAAACCTGCTAGCTTATGCCTGGATGAATTTGATAACTTTGTTGCCAAACAACAAAGTTTCAATGATTATGTTAGCAGACAATTGGAACAGAATGCTCGTATGCTTAGTCATTTAAGTGCTTGTGTGGATAGAAACGTCAATGATCTTAAGCTTTTGAGTAAACATGCCTCTAGGGTTACTACTCAAGTAGAACAAGTACTTAAGGCTCAAAAGGACTTGCTCAATGAGTTGAATAACAATTCTGTCAGAGTTATCACTATAGACGGTAGAATGACCCAGGATCCTTTGTATCCTGAGGGTCATACTAAGAGAATTGAACAAGATTGTCAAGGAGTTAGCACCGAGGCACCTAGTCATCCTAGAAAGAAAAAGAAAGATGATAGGACTTGCAGGCTAGCAACCCTGTTGCTGCTACACCCGAGAATCCAAACGATGTCTTTGTTTCTGATGCCGAAACACAATCTGGTGATGAGCATGAGCCTAATGATAATATCTATAGAGGTTCTCATGATGATGATCAACCTAGCAATGATAAGGATGTGGAGATTGAACGAGTTGATCTTGATAACCCACAACCTAAGAATAGGAGATACGATAAGAACGACTTCGTCGCTAGGAAGCATGGTAAAGAAAGGGAACCATGGGTTCACAAACCCATGCCCTTTCCTCCCAAACCATCCAAGAAAAATGATGATGAGGATTTTGAGAGATTTGTTGAAATGATTAGACATGTCTTTCTGCAAATGCGTTTGACAGATATGCTCAAAATGTCTCCTTATGCTAAGTACATGAAGGCTATTGTGACTAATAAGAGGAGGATACCTGAAGTTGAGATTTCCACCATGCTCTCTAATTACACCTTCAAGGGTGGAACTCCTAAGAAACTAGGTGATCCTGGAGTGCCCACTATACCTTGCTCCATTGAAGGAAACTATGTTAGAACTGCTTTATGCGACCTTGGAGTCGGTGTTAGTGTTATGCCTCTCTCTCTTTATCGTAGACTTGAATTGGATAAGTTGACACTAACTGAAATCTCCCTGCAAATGGTCGACAAATCAACTCCTTTCCCTATCGGCATTTGCGAGGATGTGCCTGTTGTGGTTGCTAACATTACTATCTTAACGGACTTTGTTATTCTGGATATTCCCGAGGATGATGCCATGGCGGTCATCCTTGGAAGACCCTTTTTAAACACTGCAAGGGCTGTTATTGATTGCAACAAAGGCAATGTCACTTTCCATGTCAATGATAATGAGCATACGGTGCACTTCCCGAAGAAACAATATCGAGTACATTGCATCAATGCTATCGAAAAAACTTCATCGATTCTTATTGGGAGCTTTGAATGCCCTATACCTACTGTTAAGATCAAGTATGATTTGCTTGTTGGGGATATGCACATCCCCATTGAGATGGATGAATCTAGGAGCTCACCCAGCAGTGGCACCCTCAGTGCACTCCGGAGTACCCCGGAGATGGTTATTTCCAGCCATGGGAGTAGACTAACTTAGGCCAAAAGACTAAGCTTGGGGGAGTACGTGTTTCTCACCGACTTTATATTCATGCTCACACTTTCACTTTGATAGTTGGTGTTCACACCTTTCCACTGTATCATCCATGCTAGTTTATTTCCTTTTCTTGTTTTCTTCTCGTGTGTTTGTCTAGTTTGAGAAAACCCAAAAATATTTCTCGTTCTTCTTTTGCTTGTTGGGAGCTTTCCCGTGTAAATAGTTTTCTTTTTCTTTGGGTCAAGGTAGAAGACCATGGTTACAATGTTTAGTGGCTCTCGCATGCATATCCGTTTATCTGTCAAAGAGCCATATTACTTTGTCTTCTCCTTTGTGTTCGCTTGTAGATTCCATCTTAGTCCAGTGCACGAACACTCTTATTATTGTTCGCATCATTCGATCGTGCAAGTGAA
Organism: Hordeum vulgare subsp. vulgare; assembly: GCF_904849725.1. Taxonomy (NCBI): domain Eukaryota; kingdom Viridiplantae; phylum Streptophyta; class Magnoliopsida; order Poales; family Poaceae; genus Hordeum; species Hordeum vulgare. The sequence goes on along the minus strand of NC_058522.1, from coordinate 430,551,302 downwards.
AGGCAATAATGACGATATATGATGAAGTGACTGAGCGTGGAAAAGTTGGTATGAACTCGATCTATTTTGTTTTTGTAAACATGACTAGCTCTTCGTTCCTAATTCAGCTTTGTTGTGAGAGAAACATGTTTGCAATGACAACTTAGAGATCATAGTTTCTGATGCCATGCTTAATTAGCTAGGAGCTTATAATGATTTGTCTTGGATGCTAACATGAATTTTGAGATGATTATGATGTAGTATGATAGGATGGTATCCTCCTTTGAATGATTCAAGTGGATTGACTTGGCGCATGTTTACGCATGTAGTTGAAACAAAATCAACATAGCCTCTATGATATTCATGTTCATGGTGATTTATGCCCTACTCATGCTTGCACTCAATGTTGGTTAATTTCAGTGCATTTTGATGACTGTTGTCGCTCTCTAGTTGGTCGCTTCCCAGTCTTTTGCTAGCCTTCACTTGTACTAAGCGGGAATACTGCTTGTGCATCCACTTCCATAAACCCAAAGTTGTTCCATATGAGTCCACCATACCTACCTATATGTTGGAAATATGCCCTAGAGGCAATAATAAATTAGTTATTATTATATTTCTTAGTTCATGATAATCGTTTATTATCCATGCTATAATTGTATTGATTGGAAACACAATACTTGTGTGGATACATAGACAAAACACTGTCCCTAGTAAGCCTCTAGTTGACTAGCTCGTTGATCAAAGATGGTCAAGGTTTCCTGGCCAGAGGCAAGTGTTGTCACTTGATAACGTGATCACATCATTAGGAGAATCATGTGATGGACTAGACCCAAACTAATAGACGTAGCATGTTGATCGTGTCATTTTGTTACTACTTTTTCTGCGCGTCAAGTATTTGTTCCTATGACCATGAGATCATATAACTCACGGACACCGGAGGAATGCTTTGTGTGTATCAAACGTCGCAACGTAACTGGGTGACTATAAAGATGCTCTACAGGTATCTCCGAAGGTGTTCGTTGAGTTAGTATTGATCGAGACTGGGATTTGTCACTCCGTGTGACGGAGAGGTATCTCGGGGCCCACTCGGTAATACAACATCACACACAAGCCTTGCAAGCAATGTGACTTAGTGTAAGTTGCGGGATCTTGTATTACGGAATGAGTAAAGAGACTTGCTGGTAAACGAGATTGAAATAGGTATGCGGATACTGACGATCGAATCTCGGGCAAGTAACATACCGAAGGACAAAGGGAATGACATACGGGATTATATGAATCCTTGGCACTGAGGTTCAAACGATAAGATCTTCGTAGAATATGTAGGATCCAATATGGGCATCCAGGTCCCGCTATTGGATATTGACCGAGGAGTCTCTCGGGTCATGTCTACATAGTTCTCGAACCCGCAGGGTCTGCACACTTAAGGTTCGACGTTGTTTTATGCGTATTTGAGTTATATGGTTGGTTACCGAATGTTGTTCGGAGTCCCGGATGATATCACGGACGTCACGAGGGTTTCCGGAATGGTCCGGAAACAAAGATTGATATATAGGATGACCTCATTTGATTACCGGAAGATTTTCGGAGTTACCGGGAATGTACCGGGAATGACGAATGGGTTCCGGGAGTTCACCGGGGGGGGGGGCAACCCACCCCGGGGAAGCCCATAGGCCTTGAGGGTGGCACACCAGCCCTTAGTGGGCTGGTGGGACAGACCAAAAGGGCTCTATGCACCAAGAAGAAGAAAATCAAGAGGAAAAAAAAGGAGGAGGTGGGAAGGAAGGGGGACTCCCTCCCACCAAACCAAGTCCAACTCGGTTTGGGGGGGGGAGTCCTCCCCCCTTGGTTCGGCCAACTCCCTTGGGAGTCCTTGGACCCCAAGGCAAGTCTCCCCCCCTCCTCCTATATATAGTGGGGTTTTAGGGCTGATTTGAGACGACTTTTCCACGGCAGCCCGACCACATACCTCCACGGTTTTTCCTCTAGATCGTGTTTCTGCGGAGCTCGGGCGGAGCCCTGCTCAGACAAGGTCATCACCAACCTCCGGAGCGCCGTCACGCTGCCGGAGAACTCTTCTACCTCTCCGTCTCTCTTGCTGGATCAAGAAGGCTGAGATCATCGTCGAGCTGTACGTGTGCTGAACGCGGAGGTGCCGTCCGTTCGGTACTAGATCGTGGGACTGATCGCGGGTTTGTTCGCGGGGCGGATCGAGGGACGTGAGGACGTTCCACTACATCAACCGCGTTCACTAACGCTTCTGCTGTACGATCTACAAGGGTACGTAGATCACTCATCCCCTCTCGTAGATGGACATCACCATGATAGGTCTTCGTGCGCGTAGGAAAATTTTTGTTTCCCATGCGACGTTCCCTAACAATGGCATCATGAGCTAGGTTCATGCGTAGATGTCTTCTCGAGTAGAACACAAAAGTTTTTGTGGGCGGTGATGTGCATTTTGTTGCCCTCCTTAGTCTTTTCTTGATTCCGCGGTATTGTTGGATTGAAGCGGCTTGGACCGACATTACTCGTACGCTTACGAGAGACTGGTTTCATCGTTACGAGTAACTCCGTTGCTCAAAGATGACTGGCAAGTGTCGGTTTCTCCAACTTTAGTTGAATCGGATTTGACCGAGGAGGTCCTTGGATGAGGTTAAATAGCAACTCATATATCTCCGTTGTGGTGTTTGCGTAAGTAAGATGCGATCCTACTAGATACCCATGGTCACCACGTAAAACATGCAACAACAAAATTAGAGGACGTCTAACTTGTTTTTGCAGGGTGTGCTTGTGATGTGATATGGCCAATGATGTGATGTGATATATTGGATGTATGAGATGATCATGTTGTAATAGAAATATCGACTTGCACGTCGATGGTACGACAACCGGCAGGAGCCATAGGGTTGTCTTTATACTAAAGTGTGTGCTTGCAGATGCATTTACTATTTTGCTAGGATGTAGCTTTAGTAGTAATAGCATGAGTAGCACGACAACCCCGATGGAAACACGTTGATGGAGGTCATGGTGTGGCGCCGGTGACAAGAAAATCGTGCCGGTGCTTTGGTGATGGGGATCAAGAAGCACGTGATGATGGCCATATCATGTCACTTATGAATTGCATGTGATGTTAATCCTTTTATGCACCTTATTTTGCTTAGAACGACGGTAGCATTATCAGGTGATCTCTCACTAAAATTTCAAGACGAAATTGTGTTCTCCCCGACTGTGCACCGTTGCTACAGTTCGTCGTTTCGAGACACCACGTGATGATCGGGTGTGATAGACTCAACGTTCACATACAACGGGCGCAAATCAGTTGCGCACGTGGAACACTCGGGTTAAGCTTGACGAGCCTAGCATGTGCAGACATGGCCTCGGAACACATGAGACCGAAAGGTCGAGCATGAATCGTATAGTTGATATGATTAGCATAGAGATGCTTACCACTGAAACTATTCTCGACTCACGTGATGATCGGACTTGAGATAGTGGATTTGGATCATGTACCATTCAAATGACTAGAGAGATGTACTTTTTGAGTGGGAGTTCTTAAGTAATATGATTAATTGAACTAATTGTCATGAACATAGTCTAATGGTCTTTGCGAATTACGATGTAGCGTGCGCTATAGCTCTACTGTTTTTATATGTTCCTAGAGAAAATTTAGTTGAAAATTGATAGTAGCAAAACTTTGCAGACTGGGTCTGTAAAACCGAGGATTGTCCTCGTTGCTGCGCAGAAGGATTATGTCCTTAATGCACCACTCGGTGTGCTGCACCTCGAGCGTCGTCTGTGGATGCTGTGAACATCCGACATACACGTTTCTGATGACTACACGATAGTTCAGTGCAAAATACTTAATGGCTTAGAAGCAAGGCGCCGAAAACGTTGTAAAACGTCACGGAACATAAGTGATGTTCTAAAGAGATGAAATTGTGATTTCATGCTTGTGCCCTTGTTAAGAGGTATGAGACCTCCGACAAGATTCTTTGTCCACAAAGTAAAGGAGAAAGGCTCAATCGTTGAGCGTGTGCTCAGATTGTCTGAGTACGACAATCGCTTGAATCAAGTGGGAGTTAATCTTCCAGATGAGATAGTGATAGTTCTCCAAAGTCACTACCACCAAGCTGTGAGAGCTTCGTGATGAACTATAACATATCAAGGATACATACAATGATCCTTGAGCGATTCGCGATGTTTGACATTACGAAAGTAGAAATCAAGAAGGAGCATCAATAGTTGATGGTTTGTAAAACCACTAAGTTTCAAGAAAGGCAGGGGCTAGAAGGGATACTTCGTGAAACGGCAAAACAGTTGCTGCACTAATGAAGAGACCCAAGATTAAACCCAAACCCGAGACTAAGTGCTTCTGTAATGAGGGGAACAGTCACTGAGACGGAGCAACTCTAGATACTTGGTAGATAAGAAGGCTGGCAAAAGTCAAGAGAAGTATATTAGATATACATGATGTTGATGTGTACTTTACTAGTACTCCTAGTAGCATGAGGGTATTGGATACCGGTTTGGTTGCTAAGTGATTAGTAACACGAAATGAAAGCTACGGCATAAACGGAGACTAGCTAAAGGCGAGGTGACGATACGTGTTGGAAGTGCTTCCAAGGTTGATATGATCAAACGTCGCACGCTCCCTCTACCATCGGGATTGGTGTTAAACCTAAATAATTGTTATTTGGTGCTTGCGTTAAGCATGTACATGATTGGATCGTGTTTATTGCAATACGATTATTCATTTAAAGAGAATAATGGTTACTCTATTTTCTTGAATAATCACCTTCAATGGTTTATTGGATCTCGATCGTAGTGTTACACATGTTCATAATATTGGTGCCAAAAAGATACGAGTTAATGATGATAGTACCACTTACTTGTGGCACTGCCGCTTGAGTCATGTTAGTATAAATTGCATGAAGAGGCTCCATGCTGATGGATCTTTGTACTCACCTGATTTCGAATCACTAGTGACATGCAAACCATACCACATGAGCAAGGCCTTGTTTTCATTGAGATGAAATAAGATAGTAACTTGTTGGAAGTGATACATTTTGATGTATGCAGTCCAATGGGTACTGAGGCACGCAGTGGATATCATTATGTTCTTACTTCACTGACGATTTGAGTAGATACAGGAGTATTTACTTAATGAATCACAAGTCTGAAATGTTGAAAAGTTCAAATCCGTTTCAGAGTGAAGTTCGTCGCAACAAGAGGATAAACTGTCTACGATATGATCATAGAAATGAATATCTGAGTTACGAGTTTTGGTACGCAGTTAAGACAATGTGGAAATTGTTTCGCAGTTCATGCCACCTGGAACATCATAGTGTGATGATGTGTCTGAACGTCATAGCCACGCACTATTTGGTATGGTGCATACTATGATGTGTCTTATCGAATTACCACTATCGTTTATGGGTTATGCATTAGAGACAACCGCACTCACTTTAAATAGGGCACCGCGTATTTCCGTTGAGATGACACAGTATAGACTGAGGTTTAGAGAAATCTAAACTGTCGTTTCTTGAATGTTTGGGGTTTCGACACTTATGTGAAAAAGTTTCAGTCTGATAAGCTCGAACCCAAAGCGGATAAATGCTTCTTAATAGGGTATCCAAAACAGTTGGGTACATCTCCTATCTCAGATCCGAAAGCAAAGTGTTTGTTTCTAGAAACGGATCCTTTCTCGAGGAAAGGTTTCTCTTGAAAGAATTGAGTGGGAGGGTAGTAGAACTTGATGAGGTTATTGAACCATCACTTCAACCAGTGTGTAGCAGGGCGCAGGAAGTTGTTCCTGTGGCGCCTACACCAATTGAAGTGGTAGCTGATGATGGTGATCATTGAGCTTCGAATCAAGTTACTACAAACCTCGTAGGTCGACAAGGTCGCGTACTGCTGCAGAGTAGTACGGTAACCCTGTCTTGGAGGTCATGTTGTTGAGCAATAGTGAACCTACGAGTTATGGAGAAAGCGATGGTGGGCCCAGATTCCGACAAATGGCTGGAAGCCATGAAATCCGAGAGAGGATCCATGGATGAAAACAAAGTGTAGACTTTGGAAGAATTACTTGATGGTCATAGGACTATTGAGTAAATATGGATCTTTAAAGGAAAACAGACGATGATGGTGATAAGTCACTATTAAGAAAAGCTCGACTTGTCGCAAAGATGTTTTCGACAAGATCAAACAGTTGACTATGATGAGACTTTCTCACTCGTAGCGATGCTAAAGGTCTGTTAGAATTATGTTAGTTGTTGATGCAATATTTATGAAATATTGCACGTAGGATGTCAAAACATTGTTTCCTCGACGGTTTCCTTGAGCAAACATTGTATGTGATACAACCAGGAGGTTTTGTCGATCCTAAAGATACTAGCAAGTATGCAAGCTCCAGCGATCCTTCAATGGACTGGTGCAAGCATCTCGGAGTTGGAATATATATACTTTGATGAGATGATCAAATATTTTGGGTTTGTACAAGGTTTATGAGAAACTTGTATTTCCAAAGAAGTGAGTGGGAGCACTATAGAATTTCTGATAAGTATATGTGGTTGACATGTTGTGAATCAGAAGTAATGTAGAATTTCTGTAAAGCATACAAGGTTGTTTGAAAGGAGTTTTTCAAAGGAATACCTAGATTGCGCTACTTGAACATTGAGCATCAAACATCTATGGAGATAGATCGAAAGCGCTTAATAGAAGTTTCAACAAGATGCATGCCTTGACAAGTTTTTGAAGGAGTTCAAAATAGATCAGTAAAGAAGGAGTTCTTGGTTGCGTTGTAAGGTGTGAATTTGAGTAAGACTCAAAACCCGACCACGGCAGAATAAAGAGAATAGACGAAGGTCGTGTTCTATGCCTTAGCCGTAGAATCTAAAGTATGCCATGCTGTGTACCGCACCTGATGTGTGCCTTGACTCAAAGTGTGTTGAGAGGTACAGAGAGTGATCCATGATTGAATCACTAGCAGCGGTCAAAATTTATCCTTAGTAACAAATGGACTAAGGAATTTTTCTCGATTATGGAGGTGGTTAAAGAGTTCGTCGTAAAGGGTTACGTCGATGCAAGCTTTGACACTAATCCGAATAACTATGAGTAGTGAAACGGATTCATATAGTAGAGTAGATATTTGGAGCATTTCCGAATAGCACGTAGTAGCAGCATCTATAAGATGACATAAAGATTTGTAAAGAACGCACGGATCTGAAAGTTTCAGAACCGTTGACTAAAATCTGTCTCACGAACAAGACGTGATGAGACCCCATAACTATATGGGAGTTGGATTCGTTGGAATCACATGGTGATGTGAACTAGATTATTGACTCTAGTGCAAGTGGGAGACTGTTGGAAATATGCCCTAGAGGCAATAATAAATTAGTTATTATTATATTTCTTAGTTCATGATAATCGTTTATTATCCATGCTATAATTGTATTGATTGGAAACACAATACTTGTGTGGATACATAGACAAAACACTGTCCCTAGTAAGCCTCTAGTTGCCTAGCTCGTTGATCAAAGATGGTCAAGGTTTCCTGGCCATAGGCAAGTGTTGTCACTTGATAACGGGATCACATCATTAGGAGAATCATGTGATGGACTAGACCCAAACTAATAGACGTAGCATGTTGATCGTGTCATTTTGTTACTACTGTTTTCTGCGTGTCAAGTATTTGTTCCTATGACCATGAGATCATATAACTCACGGACACCGGACGAATGCTTTGTGTGTATCAAACGTCGCAACGTAACTGGGTGACTATAAAGATGCTCTACAGGTATCTCCGAAGGTGTTCGTTGAGTTAGTATGGATCGAGAATGGGATTTGTCACTCCGTGTGACGGAGAGGTATCTCGGGGCCCACTCGGTAATACAACATCACACACAAGCCTTGCAAGCAATGTGACTTAGTGTAAGTTGCGGGATCTTGTATTACGGAATGAGTAAAGAGACTTGCCGGTAAACGAGATTGAAATAGGTATGCGGATACTGACGATCGAATCTCGGGCAAGTAACATACCGAAGGACAAAGGGAATGACATACGGGATTATATGAATCCTTGGCACTGAGGTTCAAGCGATAAGATCTTCGTAGAATATGTAGGATCCAATATGGGCATCCAGGTCCCGCTATTGGATATTGACCGAGGAGTCTCTCGGGTCATGTCTACATAGTTCTCGAACCCGCAGGGTCTGCACACTTAAGGTTCGACGTTGTTTTATGCGTATTTGAGTTATATGGTTGGTTACCAAATGTTGTTCGGAGTCCCGGATGAGATCACGTACATCACGAGGGTTTCCGGAATGGTCCGGAAACGAAGATTGATATATAGGATGACCTCATTTGATTACCGGAAGATTTTCGGAGTTACCGGGAATGTACCGGGAATGACGAATGGGTTCCAGGAGTTCACCGGGGGGGGGGGGGCAACCCACCCCGGGGAAGCCCATAGGCCTTGAGGGTGGCACACCAGCCCTTAGTGGGCTGGTGGGACAACCCAAAAGGGCTCTATGCGCCAAGAAGAAGAAAATCAAGAGGAAAAAAAAGGAGGAGGTGGGAAGGAAGGGGGACTCCCTCCCACCAAACCAAGTCCAACTCGGTTTGGGGGGGGGGAGTCCTCCCCCCTTGGTTCGGCCAACTCCCTTGGGAGTCCTTGGACCCCAAGGCAAGTCTCCCCCCTCCTCCTCCTATATATAGTGAGGTTTTAGGGCTGATTTGAGACGACTTTTCCACGGCAGCCCGACCACATACCTCCATGGTTTTTCCTCTAGATCGTGTTTCTGTGGAGCTCGGGCGGAGCCCTGCTGAGACAAGGTCATCACCAACCTCCGGAGCGCCGTCACGCTGCCGGAGAACTCTTCTACCTCTCCGTCTCTCTTGCTGGATCAAGAAGGCCGAGATCATCGTCGAGCTGTACGTGTGCTGAACGCGGAGGTGCCGTCCGTTCGGTACTAGATCGTGGGACTGATCGCGGGATTGTTCGCGGGGCGGATCGAGGGACGTGAGGATGTTCCACTACATCAACCGCGTTCACTAACGCTTCTGCTGTACGATCTACAAGGGTACGTAGATCACTCATCCCCTCTCGTAGATGGACATCACCATGATAGGTCTTCGTGCGCGTAGGAAATTTTTTGTTTCCCATGCTACGTTCCCCAACACTATATGCGGTGTCTACCTGCCGTTCCAAGTAAATTTGCATGTGCCACTCTCTAAACCTTCAAGAAATAATCTGTTTTGCATGCCCGAACCGCTCATGTGGTGACAAGGGGTGATCAGTATCTTCCATGCTAGGCGTGTTATCCTCGATATGTGTTTATTCACTATCACTCACGAGAAAGGGGCCTGTAATTGGAATGCCCAGTTCCATGCTCAAATCGAAAAGATAATTGCAAACAAAACTACCCTGGACTGTTGTTGGTATGGACGGCACCCGAGTATTTGGCTAGCCGTGGAGTGTGATTGATCGGTGGTGGGGGAGTCAAAACTTTACTTTTCTGTTTGGGAACTCCCTATAGTATGTGTAGCATGGAAGATGGTGAAAACTCTTGGTCATTGCATTGACAATGAAAGCATGCCACCCAAAATTATTTATCTCTGTTTTAAAAGCTTGAGCTCTGGCACCTTTGCAAATCAATGCTTCCCTCTGCGAAGGGCCTATCTATTTATGTTTCTGTTGAGTCATCCTCTTCTTATAATAGCACCAATTAGAGAGCACCTATGTCATTTCTATGCTTTGCTTTTAATTGATATTGAGTATGACTGTGACTGGATCTTCTTTGCCATGAATTACAATGTTCAGTCAGCCCTTGGTCTTTGAAGGTGCTCTGCATTTATGTTTTGCGGTCTCAGAAAGAGCTAGCGAGATACCATCTGTTCATATTGCTTCATGATTGTTTTGATTGAAGTGTTGACATTTGAAACTCATTATTATTGCTCGCTAGTTGATTATGTCATTGATATGAGTTTGCCATGAGACCTAAATGTCATTGCTTATGTGGTTAGCTTATGATCTTGCTGAAAATATGAATATGAGTTAGACATAATTACATCAACAAGATTAAACAGAGTTCGTAAAAGTTTTTCTTTTGTATCTTTCAGTTTGTCAACTAAATTGCATGAGGACAAGCAAGGTTTTAAGCTTGGGGGAGTTGATACGTCTCCGTCGTATCTACTTTTCCAAACTCTTTTGCCCTTGTTTTGGACTCTAATTTGCATGATTTGAATGGAACTAACCCGGACTAAGGTTATTTGCAGCAGAATTGCCATGGTGTTGTTTTTGCACAGAAATAAAAGTTCTCAGAATGACCTGGAAATTTACGAGGATTTTTTGTGGAATATTTTAAAAATACCGACGCAAGAATCAACCGGAGGAGTGGAGCGAGGAGCCCACAAGCCCAGGAGGCGCGCCCCCCTGGCCGCGCCTAGCAGGCTTGTGGGGCCCTCAGGGCTCCGCCGCCTCCAACTCCAGCTCTATTTAGTCCCTTTCGTCCGGAAAAAAATCAGGGAGAAGAGTTCACCATGTTTTACGATACGGAGGCGCCGCCACCACCTGTTCTTCCTCTGGAGGGCAGATCTGGAGTCCGTTTTGGGCTCCGGAGAGGGGAGGTCGTCGCCATCGTCATCACCAACCTTCCTTCATCGCCAATTCCATGATGCTCTTCACCGCTCGTGAGTAATCTCATCGTAGGCTTGCTGGACGGTGATGGGTTGGATGAGATCTATCATGTAATCGAGTTAGTTTTGATGGGGATTGATCCCTAGTATCCACTATGTTCTGAGATTGATGTTGCTACTACTTTGCCATGCTTAATGCTTGTCACTAGGGCCCGAGTGCCATGATTGCAGATCTAAACCTATTATGTTTTCAGCATTATATGTGTGTTCTCGATCCTATCTTGCAAGTTGTAGTCACCTACTATGTGTTATGACCCGGCAACCCCGGAGTGACAATACCCAGAACCACTCCCGGAGATGACCATAGTATGAGGAGTTCATGTATTCACTAAGTGCTAATGCTTTGTTCCGGTTCTATATTAAAAGGAGAACCTTAATATCCCGTAGTTTCCATTAGGACCCCGCTGCCATGAGAGGGATGGACAATAGATGTCATGCAAGTTCTTTTCCCTAAGCACGTATGACTATATACAGAATACATGCCTACATTACATTGACGAACTGGAGCTAGTTACATATCTCCCCATGTTATAACTGTTGCATGATGAATGTCATCCGACATAATTATCCATCACCGATCCAATGCCTACGAGTTTTTCCTACTGGTCCTTGCTACGTTACTTTGCCGCTACTGTTGTCATTGTTGCTACTGTTACTTTGCCGCTACTGCTGTTAGTGCTGCTACTGTTACTACTACTGTTGTCACTACTGCTACTGTTACCGTTGCTACTGTAGCTATCACACTACTTTGCTACTGATACTTTGCTACAGATACTAAGTCTTTCAGGTGTGGTTGAATTGACAACTCAACTGCTAATACTCGAGAATATTCTTTTGCTTCCCCTTTTGTCGAATCAACAAATTTGGGTTGAATACTCTACCCTCGAAAACTGTTGCGATCCCCTATACTTGTGGGTTATCAACAGGCCAAACCAGTGCCGCCCTAGTCCTGAACTCCATTGTGGACGGCTTCAGATTAAACAAGGTACTAATGGACGGGGGGCAGCGGCCTTAACCTCATCTATGAGGAAACATTAGAGAAAATGCACCTTGACCGATCTCGAATCGAGCAAAGCACAACCACCTTCCGGGGTATCGTCCCTGGGAGAGAGGCCCGCTGTACCGGACGAGTAACGCTCGATGTTGTATTCGGCACACCCGAGAACTAACGATCCAAGGAGCTCCTATTCCACATCGTCTCGTTACACAGTGGTTACCATGCCCTGTTAGGTCGTGTAGCTTTCATATGATTCCAGGCCATACCGCACTAAGAAAGTACGTATACGTGAAGCTCAAAATGGCGGGGACAAATGGTGTGATCATAGTGGAAAGTGATCCCAACATAGCACTCTGAGTCGAAAATAAAATGGCATCCCTAGCCCTGGAGGTACTAGCAGAAACCATCGCCGCAGAAGAACTCACGGCTCTGTGTTCCATGGTGGACAAGGACGACGTAGTCCTCGGCAAGCGGCCTAAGTCCATGTCTTTCAAGTCGGCGGATGAGACCATCAAATTCCAGGTACACCCAACGGATCCCAATAAAACCGCGTACATTGGAGCCCATATGGAGCCTGCAATAGACGAAGCACTACACGTCTTGTTGTGCGAAAATTGGGACATATTTGCCTGGCATCCTTCTGTTGGGGAACGTAGCATGGGAAACAAAAATTTTCCTACGCGCACGAAGACCTATCATGGTGATGTCCATCTACGAGAGGGGATGAGTGATCTACGTACCCTTGTAGATCGCACAGCAGAAGCGTTAGAGAACGCGGTTGATGTAGTGGAACGTCCTCACGTCCCTCGATCCGCCCCGCGAACAATCCCGCGATCAGTCCCACGATCTAGTACCGAACGGACGGCACCTCCGCGTTCAGCACACGTATAGCTCGACGATGATCTCGGCCTTCTTGATCCAGCAAGAGAGACGGAGAGGTAGAAGAGTTCTCCGGCAGCGTGACGGCGCTTCGGAGGTTGGTGATGATCTTATCTCAGCAGGGCTCCGCCCGAGCTCCGCAGAAACACGATCTAGAGGAAAAACTATGGAGGTATGTGGTCGGGCAGCCGTGAGAAAGTCGTCTCAAATCTTCCCTAAAAGCCCCATATATATAGGAGGAGGGAGGGGGACCTTGCCTTGGGGTCCAAGGGATCCCCAAGGGGTCGGCCGAGCCAGGGGGGAGGACTCTCCCCCCCCAAACCGAGTCCTACTTGGTTTGGTGGGAGGGAGTCCTTCCCCCTTCCCACTTCTTCCTTTTTTTTTCTTTCCTTTGATTTTTCTCTCTTGGCGCATAAGCGATTGGTGGGCTGTCCCACCAGCCCACTAAGGGCTGGTGTGACCCCCCCAAATGCCTATGGGCTTCCCCGGAGTGGGTTGCCCCCCTCCGGTGAACTCCCGGAACCCATTCGTCATTCCCGGTACATTCCCGGTAACTCCGAAAACCTTCCGGTAATCAAATGAGGTCATCCTATATATCAATCTTCGTTTCTGGACTATTCCGGAAACCCTCGTGACGTCCGTGATCTCATCCGGGACTCCGAACAACATTCGGCAACCAACCATATAACTCAAATACGCATAAAACAACGTCGAACCTTAAGTGTGCAGACCCTGCGGGTTCGAGAACTATGTAGACATGACCTGAGAGACTCCTCGGTCAATATCCAATAGCGGGACCTGGATGCCCATATTGGATCCTACATATTCTACGAAGATCTTATCGTTTGAACCTCAGTGCCAAGGATTCGTATAATCCCGTATGTCATTCCCTTTGTCCTTCGGTATGTTACTGCCCGAGATTCGATCGTCAGTATCCATATACCTATTTCAACCTCGTTTACTGGCAAGTCTCTTTACTCGTTCCGTAATACAAGATCCCGCAACTTACACTAAGTTACATTGCTTGCAAGGCTTGTGTGTGATGTTGTATTACCGAGTGGGCCCCGAGATACCTCTCCGTCACACGGAGTGACAAATCCCAGTCTTGATCCATACTAACTCAACTAACACCTTCGGAGATACCTGTAGAGCATCTTTATAGTCACCCAGTTACGTTGCGACGTTTGATACACACAAAGCATTCCTCCGATGTCAGTGAGTTATATGATCTCATGGTCATAGGAATAAATACTTGACACGTAGAAAACAGTAGCAACAAAATGACACGATCAACATGCTACGTCTATTAGTTTGGGTCTAGTCCATCACGTGATTCTCCCAATGACGTGATCCAGTTATCAAGCAACAACACCTTGTTCATAATCAGAAGACACTGACTATCATCGATCAACTGGCTAGCCAACTAGAGGCATGCTAGGGACGGTGTTTTGTCTATGTATCCACACATGTAAATGAGTCTTCATTCAATACAATTATAGCATGGATAATAAACTATTATCTTGATACAGGAATTATAATAATAACTATACATTTATTATTGCCTCTAGGGCATAATTCCAACAGTCTCCCACTTGCACTAGAGTCAATAATCTAGCCCTCACATCACCATGTGAATTACAATGTAATAAATCTAACACCCATACAGTTCTGGTGTCGATCATGTTTTGGCCGTGGAAGAGGCTTAGTCAGCGGGTCTGCTACATTCAGATCCGTGTGCACTTTGCATATATTTACGTCCTCCTCCTCGACGTAGTCGCGGATGAGGTTGAAGCGTCGTTTGATGTGTCTGGTCTTCTTGTGAAACCTTGGTTCCTTTGCTAAGGTAATGGCACCAGTGTTGTCACAGAACAAGGTTATTGGATCCAGTGCACTTGGCACCACTCCAAGATCCGTCATGAACTGCTTCATCCAGACACCCTCCTTAGCCGCCTCCGAGGCAGCCATGTACTCCGCTTCACATGTAGAATCTGCTACGACGCTTTGCTTGGAACTGCACCAGCTTACTGCACCCCCATTAAGAATAAATACGTATCCGGTTTGCGACTTAGAGTCGTCCGGATCTGTGTCAAAGCTTGCATCGACGTAACCTTTTACGGCGAGCTCTTCGTCACCTCCATACACGAGAAACATCTCCTTAGTCCTTTTCAGGTACTTCAGGATATTCTTGACCGCCGTCCAGTGATCCACTCCTGGATTACTCTGGAACCTACCTGCCATACTTATGGCCAGGCTAACATCCGGTCTAGTGCACAGCATTGCATACATGATAGAGCCTATGGCTGAAGCATAAGGGACGGAGCGCATATGCTCTCTATCTTCATCAGTTGCCGGGCACTGAGTGTTACTCAATCTCGTACCTTGTAACACTGGCAAGAACCCTTTCTTGGACTGTTCCATTTTGAACCTCTTCAAAACTTTATCAAGGTATGTGCTTTGTGAAAGTCCTATCAGGCGTTTTGATCTATCCCTATAGATCTTAATGCCTAGAATGTAAGCAGCTTCTCCTAGGTCCTTCATAGAGAAACTTTTATTCAAGTAACCTTTTATGCTCTCCAAAAGCTCTACGTTGTTCCCAATCAGTAATATGTCATCTACATATAATATTAGAAACGCCACAGAGCTCCCACTCACTTTCTTGTAAATACAAGATTCTCCAACCACTTGTATAAACCCAAATGCTTTGATCACCTCATCAAAGCGTTTGTTCCAACTCCGAGATGCTTGCACCAGTCCATAAATGGATCGCTGGAGCTTGCACACCTTGTCAGCATTTTTAGGATCGACAAAACCTTCGGGTTGCATCATATACAACTCTTCCTTAAGGAAACCGTTAAGGAACGCCGTTTTGACATCCATCTGCCAGATTTCATAATCGAAAAATTCAGCTATTGCTAACATGATTCTGACGGACTTAAGCATCGCTACGGGAGAGAAAGTCTCATCGTAGTCAATTCCTGGAACTTGTGAAAAACCCTTTGCCACAAGTCGAGCTTTATAAACGGTCACATTACCGTCAGCGTCCGTCTTCTTCTTAAAGATCCATTTGTTCTGAATAGCCTTGCGGCCCTCAGGCAGCATCTCCAAAGTCCACGCTTTGTTCTCATACATGGATCCTATCTCGGATTTCATGGCTTCTAGCCATTTGTTGGAATCTGGGCCCACCATTGCTTCTTCATAATTTGCAGGTTCATTGTTGTCTAACAACATGATTGATAAGACGGGATTACCGTACCACTCTGGAGCAGCGCGTGATCTCGTCGACCTGCGTGGTTCAACAGAAACTTGAACTGGAGTTTCATGATCATCATCATTAACTTCCTCCTCAACCGACGTCGCAATGACAGAGGTTTCCCCTTGCCCTGCGCCACCATCCAGAGGGATGAGAGGTTCGACAACCTCGTCAAGTTCTATCTTCCTCCCACTCAATTCTCTCGAGAGAAACTCCTTCTCGAGAAAAGTTCCGTTTTTAGCAACAAACACTTTGCCCTCGGATTTGAGATAGAAGGTGTACCCAACTGTCTCTTTTGGGTAACCTATGAAGACGCACTTTTCCGCTTTGGGTTCCAGCTTTTTAGGCTGAAGCTTTTTGACATAAGCATCACATCCCCAAACTTTAAGAAACGACAACTTTGGCCTTTTGCCATACCACAGTTCGTATGGTGTCGTCTCAACGGATTTCGATGGTGCCCTATTTAAAGTGAATGCAGCTGTTTCTAATGCATAACCCCAAAACGATAATGGCAAATCAGTAAGAGACATCATAGATCGCACCATTTCTAATAAAGTATGATTACGACGTTCGGACACACCATTACGTTGTGGTGTTCCAGGCGGTGTTAACTGCGAAACAATTCCACATTGTCTTAAGTGAGTACCAAACTCGAAACTCAGATATTCTCCCCCACGATCAGACCGTAGGAACTTGATCTTCTTGTTACGATGATTTTCCACTTCACTCTGAAATTGCTTGAACTTTTCAAATGTTTCAGACTTGTGCTTCATCAAGTAGACATAACCATATCTACTTAGATCGTCAGTGAAGGTGAGAAAATAACGATATCCGCCGCGTGCCTCCACGCTCATTGGACCACACACATCGGTATGTATGATTTCCAACAAGTCACTTGCACGCTCCATTGTTCCGGAGAACGGAGTCTTAGTCATCTTGCCCATGAGGCATGGTTCGCACGTGTCAAGTGAATCAAAGTCAAGTGACTCCAAAAGTCCATCAGCATGGAGTTTCTTCATGCGCTTTACACCAATATGACCCAAGCGGCAGTGCCACAAAAATATGGCGCTATCATTGTTTACTCTAACTCTTTTGGTCTCAATGTTATGTATATGTGTATCTCTATCAAGATTCATTATGAAAAATCCTCTCACGTTCGGTGCATGACCATAAAAGATGTTACTCATAGAAATAGAACAACCATTATTCTCAGACTTAAAAGAGTAACCGTCTCACAATAAACAAGATCCAGATATAATGTTCATGCTCAATGCAGGCACTAAATAACAATGATTTAAGTTCATCACTAATCCCGATGGTAGTTGAAGTGACACTGTGCCGACGGCGATTGCATCAACCTTCGAACCGTTTCCTACGCGCATCGTCACTTCGTCTTTCGCCAGCCTTCGTCTATTCCGCAGTTCCTGCTTCGAGTTGCAAATGTGAGCAACAGAACCGGTATCGAATACTCAGGCACTACTACGAGAGCCGGTTAAGTACACATAAATAACATGTATATCAAATATACCTGATTTTTCCTTGCCCGCCTTCTTATCTGCCAAATACTTGGGGCAATTGCGCTTCCAGTGACCCATACCCTTGCAATAGAAGCACTCTGTTTCAGGCTTAGGTCCAGCCTTGGGTTTCTTCGGCGGATTGGCAACGGGCTTGCCGCTCTTCTTCGAATTGCCCTTCTTGCCTTTGCCGTTTCTCTTGAAACTAGTGGTCTTGCTCACCATCAACACTTGATGCTCTTTACGGAGTTCAGACTCTGCGACTTTCAGCATCGCAAACAACTCGCCGGGAGACTTGTTCATCCCTTGCATGTTGTAGTTCAACACAAAGCCTTTATAGCTTGGCGGCAGTGATTGAAGGATTCTGTCAGTGATAGCTTCTTACGGGAGTTCAATCCCCAGTTCAGCTAGACGGTTTGAGTACCCAGACATTTTGAGCACATGTTCACTGACAGACGAGTTTTCCTCCATCTTGCAAGCATAGAATTTATCGGAGGTCTCATACCTCTCGATCCGGGCGTTCTTCTGGAAGATAAACTTCAACTCCTGGAACATCTCAAATGCTCCATGACGCTCAAAGCGACGTTGAAGTCCCGGTTCCAAGCCATACAAGACTGCACATTGAACTATTGAGTAGTCCTCCTTACGTGCTAACCAAGCGTTCTTAACATCCTGATCAGCCGTAGCGGGTGGTTCATCTCCTAGCGCAGCATTAAGGACATAATCCTTCTTTCCAGCTTGTAAGATTAGCTTAAGATTACGAGCCCAGTCTACAAAGTTGCTTCCATCATCTTTCAACTTAGCTTTCTCTAGGAACGTATTAAAATTCAGGATGACACTTGCGTGAGCCATGATCTACAACACAAATACATTCAAAGTGGACTTAGACTATGTTCAAGATAATTAGAGTTCAACTTAATCAAATTATATGCTAAACTCCCACTCAAAAAGTACATCTCTCTAGTCATTTGAGTGGTTCATGATCCACTTACACTATCCCAAGTCCGATCATCACGTGAGTCGAGAGTAGTTTCAGTGGTAAGCATCCCTATGCTAATCATATCAGCTATATGATTCATGATCGACCTTTCGGTCTCATGTGTTCCGAGGCCATGTCTGCACATGCTAGGCTCGTCAAGCTTAACCCGAGTGTTCCGTGTGCGCAACTGTTTTGCACCCGTTGTATGTGAACGTTGAGTCTATCACACCCGATCATCACGTGGTGTCTCGAAACGACGAACTGTAGCAACGGTGCACAGTCGGGGAGAACACAATTTCGTCTTGAAATTTTAGTGAGAGATCACCTTATAATGCTACCGTCGTTCTAAGCAAAATAAGGTGCATAAAAGGATTAACATCACATGCAATTCATAAGTGACATGATATGGCCATCATCACGTGCTTCTTGATCTCCATCACCAAAGCACCTCTTGTCACCGGCGCCACACCATGATCATCCATCAACGTGTTGCCATCGGGGTTGTCGTGCTACTTATGCTATTACTACTAAAGCTACATCCTAGCAAAATAGTAAACGCATCTACAAGCACATATGTTTAGTATAAAGACAACCCTATGGCTCCTGCCGGTTGCCGTACCATCGACGTGCAAGTCGATATTTCTATTACAACATGATCATCTCATACATCCAATATATCACATCACATCATTGGCCATATCACATCACAATCATACCCTGCAAAAACAAGTTAGACGTCCTCTAATTTTGTTGTTGCATGTTTTACGTGGTGACCAAGGGTATCTAGTAGGATCGCATCTTACTTACGTAAACACCACAACGGAGATATATGAGTTGCTATTTAACCTCATCCAAGGACCTCCTCGGTCAAATCCGATTCAACTAAAGTTGGAGAAACCGTCACTTGCCAGTCATCTTTGAGCAAAGGGGGTTACTCGTAACGATGAAACCAGTCTCTCGTAAGCGTACGAATAATGTCGGTCCAAGCCGCTTCAATCCAACAATACCGCGGAATCAAGAAAAGACTAAGGAGGGCAGCAAAATGCACATCACCGCCCACAAAACCTTTTGTGTTCTACTCGAGAAGACATCTACGCATGAACCTAGCTCATGATGCCACTGTTGGGGAACGTAGCATGGGAAACAAAAATTTTCCTACGCGCACGAAGACCTATCATGGTGATGTCCATCTACGAGAGGGGATGAGTGATCTACGTACCCTTGTAGATCACACAGCAGAAGCGTTAGAGAACGCGGTTGATGTAGTGGAACGTCCTCACGTCCCTCGATCCGCCCCGCGAACAATCCCGCGATCAGTCCCACGATCTAGTACCGAACGGACGGCACCTCCGCGTTCAGCACACGTACAGCTCGACGATGATCTCGGCCTTCTTGATCCAGCAAGAGAGACGGAGAGGTAGAAGAGTTCTCCGGCAGCATGACGGCGCTCCGGAGGTTGGTGATGATCTTATCTCAGCAAGGCTCCGCCCGAGCTCCGCAGAAACACGATCTAGAGGAAAAACTATGGAGGTATGTGGTCGGGCAGCCGTGAGAAAGTCGTCTCAAATCTGCCCTAAAAGCCCCATATATATAGGAGGAGGGAGGGGGACCTTGCCTTGGGGTCCAAGGGATCCCCAAGGGGTCGGCCGAGCCAGGGGGGAGGACTCTCCCCCCCCAAACCGAGTCCTACTTGGTTTGGTGGGAGGGAGTCCTTCCCCCTTCCCACTTCTTCCTTTTTTTTTCTTTCCTTTGATTTTTTCTCTCTTGGCGCATAGGGGATTGGTGGGCTGTCCCACCAGCCCACTAAGGGCTGGTGTGACCCCCCCAAATGCCTATGGGCTTCCCCGGAGTGGGTTGCCCCCCTCCGGTGAACTCCCGGAACCCATTCGTCATTCCCGGTACATTCCCGGTAACTCCGAAAACCTTCCGGTAATCAAATGAGGTCATCCTATATATCAATCTTCGTTTCCGGACTATTCTGGAAACCCTCGTGACGTCCGTGATCTCATCCGGGACTCCGAACAACATTCGGCAACCAACCATATAACTCAAATACGCATAAAACAACGTCGAACCTTAAGTGTGCAGACCCTGCGGGTTCGAGAACTATGTAGACATGACCCGAGAGACTCCTCGGTCAATATCCAATAGCGGGACCTGGATGCCCATATTGGATCCTACATATTCTACGAAGATCTTATCGTTTGAACCTCAGTGCCAAGGATTCGTATAATCCCGTATGTCATTCCCTTTGTCCTTCGGTATGTTACTTGCCCGAGATTCGATCGTCAGTATCCATATACCTATTTCAACCTCGTTTATCGGCAAGTCTCTTTACTCGTTCCGTAATACAAGATCCCGCAACTTACACTAAGTTACATTGCTTGCCAGGCTTGTGTGTGATGTTGTATTACCGAGTGGGCCCCGAGATACCTCTCCGTCACACGGAGTGACAAATCCCAGTCTTGATCCATACTAACTCAACTAACACCTTCGGAGATACCTGTAGAGCATCTTTATAGTCACCCAGTTATGTTGCGACGTTTGATACACACAAAGCATTCCTCCGGTGTCAGTGAGTTATATGATCTCATGGTCATAGGAATAAATAATTGACACGTAGAAAACAGTAGCAACAAAATGACACGATCAACATGCTACGTCTATTAGTTTGGGTCTAGTCCATCACGTGATTCTCCCAATGACGTGATCCAGTTATCAAGCAACAACACCTTGTTCATAATCAGAAGACACTGACTATCATCGATCAACTGGCTAGCCAACTAGAGGCATGCTAGGGACGGTGTTTTGTCTATGTATCCACACATGTAAATGAGTCTTCATTCAATACAATTATAGCATGGATAATAAACTATTATCTTGATACAGGAATTATAATAATAA
Organism: Hordeum vulgare subsp. vulgare; assembly: GCF_904849725.1. Classification (NCBI taxonomy): domain Eukaryota; kingdom Viridiplantae; phylum Streptophyta; class Magnoliopsida; order Poales; family Poaceae; genus Hordeum; species Hordeum vulgare. Next base: position 430,530,105 of record NC_058522.1, on the reverse strand, counting down.
CTATACATTTATTATTGCCTCTAGGGCATAATTCCAACACCTTCAGACATGCCAGGAATTCCCCAGGGACTGGCGGAGCGTAGCCTGAACATAATAGCAGACTTCAAGCGTGTCAAATAGGCCTTGCGCCGATTCTGTGAACCTAAGTGTCAAGCTATGGGGGAAGAACTCGCCAAACTATTGGAAGCCGGGTTCATCAAAGACATTAAGCACCCCGACTGGTTGGCAAACTTGGTTATGATACCAAAGAAGGATAAGTCATGGTGGCTATGCATCGATTTTTAAAGATCTCAATAAAGCCTGCCCCAAGGACCCCTTTCCCTTACCCCGAATAGACCAGATCATCAATGCAACAGCTCGACATGACTCCTTGTGCTTTATCGACGCTTACTTCGAATACCATGAGACCAAAATGAAGGATCCGATCAGGCCGCAACTGCTTTCATAACCATGTGTGGGCCATTCTGCTTCAACACAATGCCCTTCGGGTCGAAAAACGCAAGCGCCACTTACAAGCGTATGATTCAAACATGCGTGAAAAATCAAATCGGCAAAATCATGGAGGCATACGTAGACGATGTGGTCGTCAAGACTCAACACGTCAGCTAGTTCGTAGATGACCGTAGGGGAACCTTTGCGAGTCTACGGGCCTACGACATACGGCTGAATCCGTACAAATGTGTCTTCAGAGTCCCAGGTGGCAAACTCCTTGGGTTTATAGTGTCGCAGCAAGGAATTGAGGCCAACCCGGCCAAAATCTAAGCACCATCATAACTCGCCATCCCAACTGAGCTACAACACGTCCAAAAATTGGCAAGTTGCGTGGAGGCATTAAGTCGGTTCATCTCTGGCCTCAGCGAGAAGGCCCTCCCGCTCTACGGATTGTTGAAGAAGACTAAGAACTTCCAATGGACTGAGGAGGCCATGACAGCTCTGGAGGAAATCAAGACGCTATTGGCTAGCAACCCTATCCTAACGGCACCCTACGCAGGGGAACCGATGTTGCTGTACATCTCAGCCACCAGCCAAGTGGTGAGAATGGTCCTCGTCGTAGAACGGGAAGCCCAGAGTCACGAACTACGGATACAAATGCATGTTTACTATGTATCTGAGGTTCTCAGCCCATGCAAAACCAAATATATCCTCATTACCAAAAAATCGCCTATACTGTATTTATTGCGTTGCAAAACTCAGACACTATTTTCAAGAGTGCGCGGTCACGGTGACATCGGATGTACCCGTGAACGACATAATTACATATACAAAATACTGTCCTTAGTAAGCCTCTAGTTGATTAGCTCGTTGATCAAAGATGGTTAAGGTTTCCTAGCCATAGACAAGTGTTGTCGCTTGATAAAGGGATCACATTAGGAGAATGATGTGATGGACAAGACCCAAACTATAAAAATAGCATGTGATTGTGTTATTTTGTTGCTATTGTTTTCTGCATGTCAAGTATACATTCCTATCACCATGAGATCATGTAACTCACTGACACCGGAGGAATGTCTTGTGTGTATCAAACGTTGCAACGTTATTGGGTGACTATAAAAGTGCTCTACAGGTATCTCCGAAGGTGTCCATTGAGTTGGCAGGGATCAAGACTAGGATTTGTCACTCTGTGTGACGGAGAGGTATCTTGGGGCCCACCCGGTAATACAACATCACAAACAAGCTTTGCAAGCAATGTGACTAAAGAGTTAGCCACTGGATCTTGTCTTACTGAATGAGTAAAGCGACTTGTCGGTAACGAGATTGAAATAGGTATGGGGATACCAATGATCGGATCTCTGACAAGTAACATACCGAAGGACAAAGGGAATGACATACGTGATTGTGTGAATCCTTGACATAGAGGTTCAACCGATAAGATCTTTGTAGAATATGTAGGATCCAATATGGGCATCCAGGTCCCGCTATTGGATATTGACCGGAGAGTGTCTCGATCATGTCTACATAGTTCTCGAACCTGCAGGGTCTGCACACTTAAGGTTCGGTGACATTTTCGGTATAGTTGAATTATTGTTGTTGGTAACTGAATGTTGTTTAGAGTCCCGGATGAGATCCCGGACGTCACGAGGGTTTTCAGAATGGTCCGGAGACGAATATTGATATATAAGAAGTATCCATTTGGATTCCGGAAGGTTTTCGGGCATTATCGCTAAAGAACCAGGAATGACGAATGGGTTCCGGAGTTCTACCGGGAGGGGCCACTCACCCGGTAGAAGATCAAAAGGGGCCCAAGGGTGGTGCACCAGCCCCCTAATGGGATGGTAGCCATCCCAAGAGGGCCTAGGTCGGCCAAAGTGGAAGAAAAGGCAAGGAGAGGGCCCAGTCCGAATTGGCGAAGGAAGGACTCCTCCTTCCAAGTGGAATTGGAGGAGGACTCCTCCCTCCTCCCTCTTGCGTTGGCTGAAACCCTAGGGTTTCCCTAGGGCGTCGCCCCTCCCTCCCTCCTATATATAGTGGAGGGGAGAGAGGATTTTGGCACTCAAGCCAAAGTGCAGCCCTCCTCCCCTCCACAACTTCGACACCCCGTAGCTAGATTCATCCGGCACGGCAAAGCCTTGCCGCAGTACGCTCCACCACCATCACCATCACGTCGTCGCGCTGTTGGAGAATTCAGCTACCTCTTAACCCGTCTTGCTGGGTCAAGAAGGCGGAGATCTTCACCAAGTTGTACGTGTGCTGAACGCGGAGGTGCCGTCCGTTCATTACTGGATCAGGACGGAGTTCGTGGGACGGATCGTGATCGGATCGTGAAGACGTTCGACTACACCAACCACGTTTCTTAATGCGCTTAGCGATCTACAAGGGTATGTGGATCCTATCTCCCCTCTCGTAGATGATCATCACCATGATAGGTCTTTCGTGTGCGTAGGAAATTTTTTGCTTCCCATGCTACGTTCCCTAACAGTGGTATCATGGGCTAGGTTCATGCGTAGATGATATCTCGAGTAGAACACAAAAGATTTTGTGGGTGTTGATGTTCAATTTGATGCCCTCCTTAGTCTTTTCTTGATTCGGCGGTATTGTTGGATTGAAGTGGCCCAGACCAACATTACTCGTATGCTTACGAGAGACCGGTTTCATCGACTAACATGCAACTTGTTGCATATAGACGACTGGCGGGTGTGTGTTTCTTCAACTTTAGTTGAATCGGATTTGACCGAGGCGGTCCTCGGACAAGGTTAAATATCAATTTGTATATCACCATTGTGGCTTTGCGTAAGTAAGATGTGATCATACTAGATACCCATAACAGCTAAGTAAAACATGCAACAACAAATTAGAGGGCGTCTAACTTGTTTTTGCAGGGTATGAATGTGATGTGATATGGCCAAATACATGATGTGATATATTGGATGCATGAGATGATCATGTTGTAATAGTTAAATATCGACATGCACCTCTATGCTATGACAACCGGCAGGAGCCATAGGGTTGTCTTTTAATAATTTTTGCGCTTGGTGATGTTTTACTTTGTCGCTAGTAGTAGCTTTAGTAGTAACAACATAGTTGGCGCGACAACCTCGATGGCAGCACAATGATGGAGATCATGGTGTGGTGCCGGTGACGATGGAGATCATGTCGGTGCTTTGGTGATGGAGATCAAGAATCACAAGTTCATGGCCATATCATGTCACTTTTGATTTGCATGTGATGTTAATCCTTTTATGAACCTTATTTTGCATAGGACGATGGTAGCATTATAAGGTGATACCTCACTAAAATTTCAAGATAAAATTGTGTTCTCCCCGACTGTGCACCGTTGCGACAGTTCGTCGTTTCGAGACACCACGTGATGATCGGGTATGATAGACTCAACATTCACATACAACAGGTGCAAAACAGTTGCACACGCGGAACACTCGAGTTAAACTTGACGAGCCTAGCATGTATAGACATGGCCTCGAAACACAAGAGACCGAAAGGTCGAGCATGAATCATATAGTTGATATGATCAACATGGATATTTTCACCATTGAAACTAATCTCAACTCACGTGATGATCGGACTTTAGTTAGTGGGTTTGCATCATGCACCACTCAATGACTAGAGGGATGTCTATTTGAGTGGGAGTTTAATAGTAATATGATTAGCTAAACTCAATTGTCTTGAAAATAGTCTAAGTAATCTTTGCTAAATTTTATGTTGTAGATCAATGGCTCGCGTAGTAGCAACCCTAAATTTTAATGTGTTCCTAGAGAAAGCTAAGTTGAAAGATGATGGAAGCAACTTTGTTGACTGGGCCGGTAATCCGAAGCTCATCCTTGAGGCTGCCCAAAAGTCATATGTCCTTGATGAACTGCTAGGTGCTGAACCACCCCAACCTGCGCTTCCAGAAGTTATGAACGTCTGGCAGACGCGTAAGGATGATCACTCGTTAGTTCAATGTGCAGTTAAGTATGGCTTAGAGCCGGGACTTCAAAGACGTTTTGAACGTCATGGAGCATATGAGATGTTTCAGGAGTTGAAGTTTATCTTTTAGAAGAATGCCCGGATCGATAGGTATGAGACCTCCGATAAGTTCTATGCTTGCAAAACGAAGGAGAACGGGTCTGTCAGTGAACATATGCTCATAATGTCTGGGTACTCTAACCGTATGGCTGAGTTGGGCATTGCTCTCCCGCCGGAGGCTATCACTGGCAGAGTTCTTTAGTCACTGCCACCAAGCTATAAAGGCTTTGTGTTGAACTATAACATGCAAGGGATGAATAAATCACTCGCCGAGCTGTTTGCAATGCTGAAAGTCACGGAGTCGGAAATCCAGAAGGAGCATCAAGTGTTGATGGTCAATAACACCACTAGTTTCAAGAAAAACAGCAAGGGGAAGAAGGGTAACTCCAAGAAGAGTGGCAAAGTTGTTGCTCCTCCGACAAAGAAACCCAAGTCTGGACCCAAGTCGTAAACTGAGTGCTACCATTTGAAGGGGACTGGTGTGGGACAGCCCGAGACCGACAGTCCAGAAGATTCCCCTTTTTATTTCGTTCTCCACGTCCGATTCGTTTGGTTGTCGCACTCATCATCGCAACGACACTCCGTCGCCGGTTTTCAAAACCCGCATCCGCTAGTAGTTGCCGGTTGTCCCCGTTTTTGTCGTTGACCATTTTGAGCCCGACCACACTCGCACGCGCCCGCGGCATCAGTTAAATATTTTTTTTAAAGTGTGTTTAAAATATTCTTGGATTGCGTTGAAACTTGGCGTGCAGTCTTATTTTTATGTAGGTAGGCCGCCTGCCAATTTTTGCCGCAATCGGAGCTCGTATGATACCCGTACCGTTAAATATATAGCGGCACTATAGTAGGTCCAACATCGGACGTTTTTCGTTGTTTAAACTCTGTCGCCGGGTTGCCCATTTTCCCTCTCATCTCCGCCTAGCCCATGTGCACAGTGCACCGACCTGTCCGCAACCTAGTCCGGAATGTCCCCCGGACCGGAACCGAACGGTCCTGACCGTTGGATTCGGATCAACCCTGTTTTACTGCAAGTCGTCATCATTTTGTCCACTAGACTCCCTAGCCTTTTTATTCTCGACCGTCCAATCGTATCGGAGGGTACAGATCTACCCTCAGATCCCCATAGCTATTTAAGTAGTCAAACCTAGACCTAGCCTGTCCAATCCAGTCGATCCTCCGAGCCGCTGCCACCCGACCAAGCTCCTACTACCTCGGGATCTCCTCCAAGCTCCTACCACCTTGGGATCTCCTCCCGATCCAGCCTACCCCCAACCAGCTCGGTCCCCTCACAGCCACCCAACAGCCTCTCACCACCTCCCATAATTTTGTGCCAGCCAAACCAATCCCTCCATCTCTCACGTCAAACGCGGCCTCCATCTCCACCTCGTGCAACAGCACAGCCCCGCCCTCCAGCCGGACGCAAGTAGCAAATCTGTCCATGCAACCTTAGGGGCATGAGCTCCGGCGGCACCACCAGGACCTCGCGCCCAAGACGAGCAACTCCTTGAGCTCCTCTGCGCAGTGCTCGAGCCAGTCGCGCCCTCCTCCTCGAGCCGCCGCCGCCTCGGGTCCGCATGTCCTGCGCCCTTTGCTGCAACATCGTGAGTTGACCAGCCCCACAACCCATGTCCGCCATGGTCCTGGTGCATGAGAACTAGATCGAGATCCCCATCCCGTGCGTGGCCGGATCCGGCAACTCACGCTGCGTCAAGTCCCGCCTCGCCCCGCCGGAGACCCTACAAGCTGCACCGACGCTAGGCCAACTGCGGCTGCTCATTCTCGAGGAGGGAGACGAGCTGACACAGATGAGCAGGTCACGTGGGTTCTCCTGTTGACTGCGTCGGGCAAGGCTGTGGCCTCTCGCTCGGCCCGATCTGCCTCGCCGGACCACCTTGCACCAACCGGCCCGCGCAACTCCCTAGCCGGTCCACCGATATGCCCCCCTCGCCTCTCCTGCACGTGGGCCAATGCCCACAGGGTGAGATCTGTCCCCCTGCTATCTGTTGCCACGGCGAAAAACAATTATTATCCGCTCACATGTTCATCCCAATTTTAGCAGATTTAGCCCGTAGTTGTTTTTTATTTAACCTGCAAATTTGCTAATTTCAGGAAAACCATTGATTTTAAATTACCCATATCTTTTAAACCATGCGTCATATGCAAAAACCGTAGATATGTAAAATATGTAGAATTTTGTGTAGTTTCGCAAAATGCCACTTTCATGCAAGTTAAAAATGATTAAACATGCTGTTTGCATTAATTTGCGTGATACCGTGTTAAAAACGGTTTAGGTCGTAATTAATTATCCGTAGCTCCGTTGGAGATGAGCCATATAAGTAAATGGACCAGAATGACGTGTAGTTTCACGTGAACCACTCTATTTTTCTGTTTAACAAACATAAAATGGTTTTAGGTCAAATCTGGACAGATTTAGAAAGTAACACATGGGATCATTTCGGAGATGCTATATGTCGTTTCCAGCCTCATTTAAAATGCCTAGATAGGTAGTTTAATTTGTGCTTCACTCCCTTGCCATGTTAACAATATTTTAATATTGTCGTGTTAATAAACACGAGTGAACTAAATAATTAAACATGGAGTTTCGTCAATATGCAACTCGTTGCATATTGAGCTTCACTTAACATGTAGTGTTTGGTTGTTGTGAATTGCCATGTCATGCCTTGCATATTTAAAACTGATCATGCATCATATTAGGTTGTGCATCATATTGTGCATGTACCGTGGTGGATATCGTGTGTTGATTCTTGTTTCCGGTTTGCTTCGTCTCGATAGAGTTCCGCAAGTGTGTCGGAATGTGAGGATCCGTTCGACTACGTCGGTTCGCCTGCTTCACGGAGTCGTTCTTCTTCCAAGCAGGATCTCAGGCAAGATGATCATTTCCCTAGATACCATTACTATCATTGCTATGCTAGTTGTTACGTTGCTATCGTTATGTGTTGCTGCCTACCACCTGTTAAATATCAGTCTCCCAACATTGCCATGAAAACCTTCAACCTGAGCACAACGTAGCAAACCACTGATTGGTTATGTTACCGCTTGCTTAACCATTGGATAGTGTTGCTAGTTGCAAGTGCAATTGCTTCCATGTGCAAACATGGGTTTCTTATTATATCACCATATTAATGCTATTTAATTTAATGCACCTATATACTTGGTAAAAGGTGGAAGGCTAGACATTTCTAGCCTGGTGTTTTGTTCCACCTTTGTTGCCTTAGTTTCGGCTACCGGTGTTATGTTCCATAAATGAGCACTCCTAACATGCTTGGGGTTGTTAGAGGGACCCCCCTAGATTCTCGTTTTGGGATAAAGCTCATGTGGCAAGACCCAACATTGGTACTATATTTGCCCAACATAATAATTCTGTTAATACTGAAAAACACAGGGCGTGATGAACTCGAGGAGTAATTCAACATAATACAAGGAGGGCCAGTGCTGATGGTGTTGGTCCAAAACAGAGCGGCTTATTAATGCTACCCGGGGCAACTCGGCGTTTGCATGGTAACCATAGCTCATCCTTCGTGTCCTGAGAAAGAGATACGCGACTCCTGTCGGGGTTGTCGACACGCTGGACGGCCTTGCTAGACTTGTTTTACCTTTCTCGAGTGTCTTGTGCGAGGGATTCCGAGGATGTTTTGGGTTATCTCGAGGTTGAGGTTTTCCAATAGGAACCCGAGGAGATCACGGGTTTCCCTGATCGAGGTCATTCCGTTGCAGCGTGTGGTAGTTTGTGATGGACTAGTTGGAGCACCCTTGCAGGGTTAAATCTTTCGGAAAGCCGTGCCCGCGGTTATGTGGCAACGTGGAAACTTTGTTTAACATCCGGTTCTAGACAACTTGAAGTAAACTTAATTAAAACTTGCCAACTGAGTGCGTAACCGTGACTGTCTCTTTCGTGAGCTCCTTCTCCGATCGAGGACACGGTGGGGTTATGTATGACGTAAGTAGGTGTTCGGGATCATTCTTTTGATCATCATTAGTTCACGTCCGCTATGCGTAGATCACCCCCCTCTTATTCTTGTACTCGTTAGTTAGCCCCTCAAATAAATGCTTAGCCGCTTGCTGCAGCCTCACCACTTAACCTTATCTTACCCATTAAGCTTTGCTAGTCTTGATACCTTTGGAAATGAGATTGTTGAGTCCGTGTGGCTCACATATTACTACAACACAAGTTGCAGGTACTGGTAATGAGTTTCTTGATGCAAGTGTGTTGAGTGTTCATTTGGAGTTTCTTCTTCTTCATCATCATCGATCTAGGATGGGTTCCACGCCGGCAGTGTGGGATAGCATGGATGGACGTCGTTCTTTTATCGTTTATTTTTGTCCGTAGATGGACCCTGCTATTCTTCATGATGATTGTATATATTGTACTGATGTGACTCTGATGTAGCTTGTGGCGAGTGTAAGCCAACTCCTTATACTCATCTTTTCAATACATGTACTTGTAATGATATCCATTCTTGTGAAACGACAAGATGCGTTTCTATCCCTGTCGAGGCCCTCGTGCCAAAATAAGGATATGACCACATCTTGGGCGTTACAAGTTGGTATCCGAGCAATACCGACCTAGGAGCCCCCTTGATTGATCGAACTTGGCCGAGTCGAGTCTAGTGAAAAAACTGCTTTGAGTCTAATTATATATCAAAGAGTAGGATTCTTTTTCTCCTCTTCTATGCTCTTGTGAGGAATCTTGATGTAATAATTTCAATTCTACTCATGTTCTCACTCAAAAAAATAGGATCACGTGGATATTTTTGGAATATATATGATGTTGATGTGACGAAGTTTTGTCTTGGTGCCTCCTGTCTGACTTGATTTCTTCCGGGGAGTTGAGCTCCAAGGGATTCTTGAGCACATCATTATCATTCAGATTTCTTAGTATCTCAGGATGAAGGATGTTCAAAATGGATTCAATACAAGTAGTGGCGAGAGGAGTCTGGCTTCCCAGGGTACTAGTGCAGATAGGTCCGGATGTATCGCCATACTTAGTATCGTTGTGTTTTCAAGGGTCTGAGATAGATGAAGTTCCGAGATTCTGGTTATGTATTGACGGATGTGATACACTGGACGGGTTAGTATAGGAGTTGAGTGATATATTACTCCTTGTATCCGTGGACCCGATTGCACGACCAGAAATTTTGGGAGTTCTTAGGTGGGAATTCAAGTAGTCACTTGTAGGACAATCTTCCAACAAATGCATGATGTGAGGTTGGGGTTCGACATCTAGTGGATTCATTTGTCCACAGTCGTCTTACAGTGGTTCTCGTTGTGTCTTAAAAAGTCCTTGTAGCTTTCCACGACTCGAGGACGCTTCGTATGTCGTGTGCACTGCCTTGTACATGATGACTACTGTAGGATCAAGCCCATGCGATCCTATCCATGAAAATATCGGACGAAATCTATGTCATGAATTTGTTCTGGCTTGTTTTGTAAGCCTCATTCCTTGTTTTGTTGGAGTATGGTAATTTGAGTTGCTTCGATGTCAATTGGTGAATTCATAACTTTCCTAAGTGGTGTTCTCATATTTTTGGGAATGCAAATTTTTTTGCTCAATCAATTTGTTTTTTCAATTCTTCTCAACTGGAGTCGTCATATCAATTCTTTTTCATCCGGTGTGCTTCTCTTCAAGTGAATTCAATCCTCTCCAATTTTGCAAGATTAATCTCTCATTTCTTTCCGGAGTTTGTCTCATCTGCCCCAAGTTGTCTTTGTTTTTCCCCACCCTCCCGCCCTTTTCTTCAGTGATTAGATTATCATCCTAGTGCCTTCCTTTTCAGTGTTGCTTCCGCTATCTTATCTTCTGTGTTGTATCCGGTGTTTCATGGTGAAGATTCTCAGAGTTTCAGTTCATCATTCTTCATTCTTGTTTTTCTTCTTCGGTGGATTCAATTCAACCTTTCAGTGTTCATCATTTTCTTTTCGTCCTTTAAATGATTCCTGTGTTGAAACTTCTTATCAAGCCTCTCTTGTTGTTCATCCATCTCTGTTCTATCTGGAGTGTTCAAGATATCTCATAGTCTCTTGTTTTCAATCCTTCCAATTATTTTGAGGTTCCCAACCTCATCAAGTTTTTAGTTATACTGCTGCAATGTCTTCTTCCTAATCAATTGTTTCAACGGTGGTTTCCTTTAGTGGCCCCATAACCCACAGGCTTTTCCCAGGATCTTATCTGTCTCTTCTAATCTTTTCCAGAGATCTCTAATTCTTTTCAACTATGACGTAAGTATGAATTCCATCAATCTTATTCCTTATCCATGATTGCTTTAAAGATTAATTCTCATCATTGGCTCAACCTTTCATTCTTCATTATTCCGGAGTGTCTCAATAATTTTGGTGTTGTCCCTTCTCATCATTTTCAGCTTGGAAGATCGAAGGAGTGCTTCTCTCAATCTTGGTCCATTGTCTTGAAGATTGTCATCTCAGCTTCGTGTTATCTTCTCAATTGGTTCCAATCATGAGTAATTCATTTCTTGCTATCAGGTGCATTTCAGATTTGTTTTCATTCTTGATCCTCTAAAGGCCATCATTTCATAAGATTTCTTCGTTCTCAGCTTTTAGCTTTCAATCTCAAATTCTTCTCAATGGTTGTCTCTTCGTTCGTCTCTCAATTATTCCGCTTCGTTGTCCAAGTTTCTTCTAGGCGGCTCATGATCTCTCCATTCTCATGTATCTCCATTCATTCTTGTTATCCACATTCATTTCATTTCATACCGGTGTATCCTTTAAGACTTCTTCAAGTTTGTGGTCATTTCTCTCCTCAACCTTTTCAAGAAGAATAAGTTGTATGCAAATCTGTTGCTTGTCATCAATTTAACTTGGTGGAGGATAAGCATAACATAATTCTTATTCTTGTTTCATAGATATTTCAATTCTTCTTCCGGAGTGGCTCATGATATCAATTCTTTTCCCAACTGCTCCATCTTTTCTTCCTCCTTTATCCTTTGAGGTGGTGTTATAGCGTTCTTGTTAGTGGAGGAGTCTCTAAGGGAATTGCTTCAAGAATGAGATAATTAAACCCACCAATTCCTTGATCATGAGTTATTTTAACCCATGATTTCTTCGTTGAGTTATCTTGGATTAGATTTCACCTAAAGCTTTGTCTAAGGATTGTTGCTATTATGGTGTTGCCATTAATTCAAGTTCTCAATGTATCCTCTTGGTGTAAGAAGTTCTGCCTTTCTTGTTGCATCCAAGCAATCTCAGTTTTGTTAGTGGCTTGTGGTCACCTCATTAATTGAGATGGGTTTTCATAAGTCTACTACAAGCTTGTTCTTTCGTTGTTGATTTCCAACAACTCCATTCAATTATTCTGCAGGCCGCTCTTCAATTCAGTTGTGATAGTAGTCGTCATTATCTTATTCATCCTTTCTTCCCAATGATCTAGTTTCTATTCTCTTGCTCCGGAGGCATTGTGATGTTGCTCTTTTGGGTCAATCATCTTGTTCTATCAAGATCATGTTCTCTCATTACTTATTCAATTTAGTTAGTTTGTTGTGAATCTTGTCAAGATCTTTCCATCTTATCAAATTTTGCCTTCTTTTTCCTACCGAAGTGCTGCTGAAATTTTGTGTGAATCCTTGCGTGTTCTTCATGTCATACTTCACCTCTTTGCAACCTTCAAGATTCATTGGTTTCACTCGTTTGTCAAAGAAGCAACTAAGTTTAACCTCTTGCTCTTTCTCTTCCTCTTCCCCTTTCATTCTTGGATCTCGGGTCGAGATCCTCTTGTAGTGTAGGAGAGTTGTGACAGCCTGAGACCGACGCTCCAGAAGATTCCCCTTTTTATTTTGTTATCGTCGTGTGATTCATTTGGTTGTCGCACTCATCATCACATCATTTGCATCATCAGCATTGCATCGGCATTCCGTCGCCGCCGGTTTTCAAAACCCGCATCCGCTAGTAGTTGCAGGTTCTCCCCGTTTTCGTCGTTGACCATTTTGAGCCCGACCACACTCGCACGTGCCCGCGACATCAGTTAATTTTTTTTAAGTGTGTTTAAAATATTCTCGGATTGAGTTGACACTTGGCGTGCGGTCTTATTTTAATGAGGGCAGGCTGCCTCCCAATTTTCGCCGCAATCAGAGCTCATTGGTACCGTACCGTTAAATATATAGAGGCACTATAGCCGGTCCAGCATCGAACATTTTTCGTTATTTGAACTGTGTCGCCGGGTTGCCCATTTTCCCTCTCATCTCCGCCTAGCCCCTCTGCACGGTGCACTGACCTGTCCACAACCTAGTCCGGAACGTCCCCCGGACCAGAACCGAACGGTCGTGATCGTTGGATCCGGATCAACCCCGTTTTATCGCAAACCGTTATTGGTTTGTCCAGCGGACTCCCTAGCCAATTTATTCTCGACCTTTCAGATTGAATCGGAGGGTCCTGATCGACCCTCAGATCCCCATAGCTATTTAAGCAGTCAAACCTAGCCCTAGCATGTCCAATCCAGTCGATCCTCCGAGCCGCCGCCACCCGATCAAGCTCCTACCACCTCGGGATCTCCTCCCGATCCAGCCTACCCCCAACCAGCTCCAGTCCCCTCGCAGCCAGCCAATAGCCTCCGACCACCTCCTGTAATTTTGCGCCGGCCAAACCAATCCCTCCATCTCTCACGTCGAACGCAACCTCCATCTCCAGCTCGTGCAGCAGCAGAGCCCCGCCCTTGAGCCGGACGCAAGCAGCAAATCTGTTCGCGCGACCTCACGGGCATGAGCTCCGGCGGTGCCACCAGGGCCTCGCGCCCAAGACGAGCAGCTTGTTGATCTCCTCTGCGCAGCGCCCGAGCTAGCCGCGCCCTCCTCCTCGAGCCGCCGCTGCCTCAGGTCCGCATTTCCCGCGCCCTTTGCTGCAACCTCTTTAGTTGACCAGCCCCGCAACCCACGTCCGACATGGCCATGGTGCCTCAGAACCAAATCGAATTCCCCATCCCCTGCATGCCTGGATCTGGCGACTCACGTCGCGCCAAGTCCCGCCTCGCCCGCCGGAGAACCTACAAGCTGCGCCGACGCCGGGCCAACTGGGGCTGCTCGTTCTCGAGGAGGGAGACGAGCAGGTCGCATGGGTGCCCCCGTTTACTGCGCCGGGTCAGGCTGTGGCCTCTTGCTCGGCCCGATCTACCTCGTCGGCCCACCTTGCGCCAACCAGCCAGCACAGCTCCCGAGTTGGCCCACCGATGTGCCCCCCTCGCCTCTCCTCCACCTAGGCCAAGGCCCACGGGATGAGATTTGTCCCCCCTACCATCTGTTGCGAGGGCGAAAAACAATTATCATGCGCTCGCATGTTCAACCAAGTTTTAGTAGATTTAGCACGTAGTTGTTTTTTTATTTAACCTGCGAATTTGCTAATTTCACAAAAAACCAGTGATTTTAAAGTCCCCATATCTTTTAAACCGTGCGTCGTATGCAAAAACCGTAGATATGTAAAATGTTGGAAACATGCCCTAGAGGCAATAATAAATTAGTTATTATTATATTTCTTTGTTCGTGATAATCTTTATTATCCATGCTATAATTGTATTGATTGGAAACACAAATACATGTGTGGATACATAAGCAAAACACTGTCCCTAGTAAGCCTCTAGTTGACTAGCTCGCTGATCAAAGATGGTCGAGGTTTCCTAACCATAGACAAGTGTAGTCACTTGATAACGGGATCACATCATTAGGAGAATCATGTGATGGACAAGACCCAAACTATAAACGTAGCATATTGATCGTGTCGTTTTATTGCTATTGTTTTCTGCGTGTCAAGTATTTGTTCCTATGACCATGAGATTATATAACTCACTGGCACCGGAGGAATACCTTATGTGCATCAAACGTCGCAACGTAACTGGGTGACTATAAAGGTGCTCTACAGGTATCTCCGAAGGTGTCCGTTGAGTTAGTATGGATCAAGACTGGGATTTGTCACTCCGCGTGACGGAGAGGTATCTCGAGGCCCACTCGGTAATACAACATCACACACAAGCCTTGCAAGCAATGTGACTAAGTGTAAGTCACAGGATCTTGTATTACGGAACGAGAAAAGAGACTTGCCAATAATGAGATTGAAATAGGTATGCGGATACCGACGATCGATCTCGGGCAAGTAACATACCGAAGGACAAAGGGAATAACATACGGGAGTGCCTGAATCCTTGACACTAAGGTTCAACCGATAAGTTATTCGGAGAATATGTAGGATCCAATATGGGCATCCAGGTTCCGCTATTGGATATTGACCGAGGAGTACCTCGGGGCATGTCTGCATAGTTCTCGAACCCGCAGGGCCTACACATTTAAGGTTCGACAATGTTTTAGTATAGTTGAGTTATATGTGTGGTTACCGAATGTTGTTCGGAGTCCCGGATGAGATCACAGACGTCACGAGGGTTTCCGGAATAGTCCGTAGACGAAGATTGATATATAGGATGACCTCATTTGATTCCTGGAAGGTTTTCGGGCATTACCGGGAATGTACCGGGAGTGATGAATGGGTTCCCGATGTTCACCGGGAGGGGGCCAACCCACCCGGGGAAGCCCATAAGCCCTAGGGGTGGCGCACCAGCCCTTGGTGGGCTAGTGGGACAGCCCAATGAGGCCTATGCCCAGGGGATAAAAAAATCAAAGAGAAAAGAAAAAAAAAAGGTGGGAAGGAAGGGAAGGACTCCACCTTCCAATCCTAGTTGGACTAGGAATGGAGGTGGACTCCTCCACCTCCTTGGCCGGCGCACCCTTGGGGTCTTGGACCCCAAGGCAAGCCTCCCCTCCCCTCCTCCTATATATAGTGGAGTTTTAGGGCTGATTTGAGACAACTTTTGCCACGGCAGCCCGACCACAAACACCACGGTTTTTCCTCTAGATCGTATTTCTGCGGAGCTCGGGTGGAGCCCTGCAGGAGTAGATCCTTCACCACCATCGGAGCACCGTCACGCTGCCGGTGAACTCATCTACTTCTCCGTCTTGCTTGGTAGATCAAGAAGGCCGAGATCATCGTCGAGTTGTACGTGTGCTGAACGCGGAGGTGTCGTCCGTTCGGCACTAGATCGGAGCTGATCGGGGGACGGACCGCGGGACGGTTCGTGGGATGGTTCGTGGGGCGGATCAAGGGATGTGAGAACGTTCCATTACATTAAACATGTTTCTTAACGCTTCTTGCTGTGCGATCTACAAGGGTACATAGATCCAAATCTCATCTCGTAGATGGACATCACCACTACATCACCACTAAATCAGCACTAGATCGGAGCGGATCGTGGGACGGATCGCGTGGCGGTTCGCGGGGCGGATCGAGGGATGTGAGGACGTTCCACTACATCAACCGCGTTTCTTAACGCTTCCTGTAGTGTGATCTACAAGGGTATGTAGATCCAAATCTCCTCTCGTAGATGGACATCACCATGATAGGTCTTCGTGCGCGTAGGAAATTTTTTGCTTCCCATGCGACGTTCACCGTTAGTGGCATCATGAGCCAGGTTCATGCTTAGATGTTATCTCGAGTAGAAAACAAAGGGTTTTGTGGACGGTGATGTTCGATTTGCTGCCCTACTTAGTCGTTTGTCGATTCAGCGGCATTGTTGGATTGAAGCGGCCCGGACCAACATTATTCGTACACTTACGAAAGACTGGTTTCATCGATTGATATGCAACCTCGTTGCATAAAGATGACTGGCGGGTGTCGGTTTCTTCAACTTTAGTTGAATTGGTTTTGACCGAGGCGGTCCTTGGAGAGGTTAAATAGCAATTTTCACATCTCCACTGTGGTTTTTTGCGTAAGTAAGATGCGATCTCCTAGATACCCATAGCAGACACGTAAACACATGCAACAACAATTAGAGGACGTCTAACTTGTTTTTGCAGGGTATGCTTGTGATATGATATGGCCAATGACGTGATGTGATATATTGGATGTATGAGATGATCATGTTGTAATAGTTAATATTGACTTGCACGTCCATGGTACGGCAACCGGCAGGAGCCATAGGGTTGTCTTTAAACTAACGTTTGTGTTTGCAAATGCGTTTACTATATTGCTAGGACGTAGCTTTAGTAGTAATAGCATAAGTAGCACGACAACCCCGATGGCGACGCGTTGACGGAGATCATGATGATGGAGACCATGGTGTGGCGCCGGTGACAAGAAGATCATGACGGTGCTTTGGTGATGGAGATCAAGAAGCACATGATGATGGCCATATCATGTCACTTATGAATTGCATGTGATGTTAATCCTTTTATGCACCTTATTTTGCTTAGAATGACGGTAGCATTATGAGGTGATCTCTCACTAAAATTTCAAGACGAAATTGTGTTCTCCCCGACTGTACACCGTTGCAGCAGTTCGTCGTTTCGAGACACCACGTGATGATCGGGTGTGATAGACTCAACATTCACATACAACGGGTGCAAAACAGTTGCACACGCGGAACACTCGGGTTAAGCTTGATGAGCCTAGCATGTGCAAACATGGCCTTGGAACACATGAGACCGAAAGGTCGAGCATGAATCATATAGTTGATATGATTAGCATAAAGATGCTTACCACTGAAACTATTCTCAACTTACGTGATGATCGGACTTGAGATAGTGGATTTGGATCATGTACCACTCAAATGACTAGAAAGATGTAGTTTTTGAGTGGGAGTTCTTAAGTAATATGATTAGTTGAACTAATTATAATGACCATAGTATAATGGTCTTTGCGAATTATGATGTAGCTTGCGCTATAGCTCTACTATTTTTATATGTTCCTAGAGAAAATTTAGTTGAAAGTTGACAGTAGCAACTTTGCGGACTGAGTCCGAAAAACTGAGGATTGTCCTCATTGCTAAGCAAAAGGCTTATGTCCTTAATGCACCACTCGGTGTGCTGCACCTCGAGCGTCGTTTGTGGATGTTGCGAACATCTGACAAACACGTTTTTTATGACTACATGATAGTTCAGTGCTCAATACTTAATGGCTTAGAAGCAAGGCACCGAAGACGTTTTGAAAACGTCGCGGAACATAAGAGATGTTCTAAGAGATATAATTGAGGTTTCATGCTCGTGCCCTTATTGAGAGGTATAAGACCTCCGACAAGATTTTTTGCCTACAAAGTAAAGGAGAAAAGCTCAAATCGTTGACCATGTTCTCAGATTGTCTGAGTACAACAATCGCTTGAATCAAATGGGAGTTAATCTTCCAGATGAGATAGTGATGGTTCTCCAAAGTCACTGCCACTAAGCTTCTAGAGCTTAGTGATGAACTATAAACAAATCAAGGATAGATATGATGATCCTTGAGTGATTCGCAATGTTTGACAGTGCGAAAGTAGAAATCAAGAAGGAGCATCAATTGTTGATGGTTAGTAAAACCACTAGTTTCAAGAAGGGCAAGGGCTAGAAGGGATACTTCATGAAACGGCAAACCAGTTGATGCTCTAATGAAGAAACCCAAAATTTGAACCTAAACACGAGACTAAGTGCTTCTGTTATGAGGGGAACGGTCACTGAGGTGGAGCTACCCTAGATACTTCATAGATAAGAAGGCTAGCAAAGTTGACAGAAGTATATTTGATATACATGATATTGATGTGTACTTTACTAGTACTCCTAGTAGCACGAGGGTATTGGATACCGGTTCGGTTGCTAAGTGATTAGTAACTCGAAATGAAAGCTACGGTATAAACGGAGACTAGCTAAAGGCGAGGTGACCATACGTGTTGGAAGTGTTTCCAAGGTTGATGTGATCAAACATCGCACGCTCCCTCTATCATCGGGATTGGTGGTAAAACCTAAATAATTTTTATTTGGTGTTTGCGTTGAACATGATTGGATCGTGTTTATTGCAATACGATTATTCATTTAAAGAGAATAATAGTTATTCTATTTTCTTGAATAATTACCCTCAATGGTTTATTGAATTTCGATCGTAGTGTTACACATGTTCATAATATTGGTGCCAAAAGATACAAAGTAATAATGATAGTACCACTTAGTTGTGGCACTGCCACTTGAGACATGTTGGTATAAAATGCATGAAGAAGCTCCATGCTGATGGATCTTTGTACTCACTCATTTTTGAAACGTTTGAGACATGCAAACCATACGTGTTGGTATAAATGCATGAAGAAACTCCATAGAGATGGATCGTTTGGACTCACTTGATTTTGAATCACTTGAGACATGCAAAACATGCCACATGAAACAAGAGAGTAACTTGTTGGGAGTAATGCATTTTTTATGTGTGCAGTCCAATGAGTGCTAAGGCACGCAGTGGATATCGTTATGTTCTTACTTCACTCACGATTTGAGTAGATACAGGAGTATTTACTTGATGAATCACAAGTCTGAAATATTGAAAAGTTCAAAGCAATTTCAGAGTGAAGATCGTCATGACAAGAGGATAAACTGTCTGCGATATGATCATAGAGATGAATATCTAAGTTACGAGTTTTTGGTATGCAGTTAGGACAAAGTGAAAATTGTTTCGCAGTTCATGCCACCTGGAACGCCATAGTGTGATGATGTGTATGAACGTCATAGCCGCACCCTATTTGATATGGTGCATACTATGATGTCTCTTATCGAATTACCACTATCGTTTACAAGTTATACATTAGAGACAACCACATTCACTTTAAATAGGGCATCGCGTATTTTCGTTGAGATGACACAGTATAGACTATGGTTTGGAGAAACCTAAGTTGTCGTTTCTCAAAAGTTTGGGGCTGCGATGCTTATGTGAAAAAGTTTCAGTTTGATAAGCTCGAACCCAAAACGGATAAATGCATCTTCATAGGATATCCAAAACAATTGGGTGCATCTCCTATCTCAGATCCGGAAGCGAAGTGTTTGTTTCTAGAAACGGGTCCTTT
The DNA here is from genome assembly GCF_904849725.1 of Hordeum vulgare subsp. vulgare. Lineage (NCBI taxonomy): Eukaryota > Viridiplantae > Streptophyta > Magnoliopsida > Poales > Poaceae > Hordeum > Hordeum vulgare. The sequence goes on along the minus strand of NC_058522.1, from coordinate 430,510,790 downwards.
TCTCGAGGAAAGGTTTCTCTCGAAAGAATTGAGTGGGAGGGTGATGGAACTTGATGAGGTTAGTTAACCGTCACTTCAACCAGTGTGTAGCAGGGCACAGGAAGATGTTCCTGTGGCGCCTACACCAATTGAAGTGGAAACTGATGGTGGTGATCATTGAGCTTCAGATCAAGTTACTACAAACCTCGTAGGTCGGCAAGGTCGCGTACTGTTGCAGAGTGGTACGGTAACCCTGTCTTAGAGGTCATATTGTTGAGCAACAATAAACCTATGAGCTATGGAGAAGCGATGGTGGGCCTGGATTCCAACAAATGGCTGGAGGCCATGAAATCCGAGAGATGATCCATGTATGAAAACAAAGTGTAGACTTTGGAAGAACTACTTGATGGTAGTAAGACTATTAAGTAAAGATGGATCTTTAAAAGGAAGACAGACGATGATGGTGATAAGTCACTATTAAGAAAGGCTCGACTTGTCGCAAAGATGTTTTCTACAAGATCAAAGAGTTGACTATGATGTGACTTTCTCACTCGTAGCGATGCTAAAAGTCTGTTGGAATTATGTTAGTAGTTGCTGCATTATTTGTGAAATATTGCACATAGGAGGTCAAAACATTGTTTCCTCGACGGTTTCCTTGAGGAAAGATTGTATGTGATACAATCAGAAGGTTTTGTCGATCCTAAAGATACTAACAAGTATGCAAGTTCCAACGATCCTTTTATGGACTGGTTCAAGCATCTCAGAGTTGGAATATACACTTTGATGTCATGATCAAAGCTTTTGGGTTTGTGCAAGGTTTATGAGAAACTTGTATTTCCAAAGAAGTGAGTGGGAGCACTATAGAATTTCTGATAAGTATATGTGGTTGACATATTGTTGATCAGAAGTAATGTAGAATTTCTGTGAAGCATAAAAGGTTGTTTGAAAGGAGTTTTTCAAAGGAAGACCTGGATAGAGCTATTTGAACATTGAACATCAAGATCTATAGAGATAGATCAATACGCTTAATAGAACTTTCAAATGAAATGCATGTCTTGACAAGTTTTTTGAAGGAGTTCAAAATAGATCGGCAAAGAAGGAGTTCTTGGTTGTGTTGTAAGGTGTGAATTTGAGTAAGACTCAAAAGCCCGACCACGGCAGAAGAAAGAGAAAGGATGAAGGTCGTCCCCTATGCCTTAGCCGTAGACTCTACAGTATGCCATGCTGTGTACCACACCTAATGTGTGCCTTGCCACAAGTGTGTTAAGAGGTACAGAGAGTGATCCAGGATTGAATCACTGAACAGCGGTCAAAGTTATCCTTAGTAACTAATGGACTAAGGAATTTTTCTCGATTATGGAGGTGGTTAAAGAGTTCATCGTAAAGGATTACGTTGATGCAAGCTTTGACACTAATCCGAATAACTATGAGTAGTGAAACGAATTTGTCTGGTAGAGTAGATATTTGGAGTATTTCTGAATAGCACATAGTAGCAGCATCTATAAGATGACATAAAGATTTGTAAAGCACACACAGATCTGAAGGATTCAGAACCATTGACTAAAACCTCTCTCACGAGAGGACGTGATGAGACCCCAGAACTATATGGGTGTTGGATTCGTTGAAATCACATGGTGATGTGAACTAGATTATTGACTCTAGTGCAAGTGGGAGACTGCTGGAAATATGCCCTAGAGGCAATAATAAATTAGTTATTATTATATTTCTTTGTTCGTGATAATCGTTTATTATCCATGCTATAATTGTATTGATTGGAAACACAAATACATGTGTGGATACATAGACAAAACACTATCCCTAGTAAGCCTCTAGTTGACTAGCTCGTTGATCAAAGATGGTCCAGGTTTCCTAACCATAGACAAGTGTAGTCACTTGATAATGGGATCACATCATTAGGAGAATCATGTGATGGACAAGACCCAAACTACGAACGTAGCATATTGATCGTGTCATTTTATTGCTATTGTTTTCTGCGTGTCAAGTATTTGTTCCTATGACCATGAGATCATATAACTCACTGGCACCGGAGGAATACCTTGTGTGCATAAAACGTCGCAACGTAACTGGGTGAATATAAAGGTGCTCCACAAGTATCTCCGAAGGTGTCCGTTGAGTTAGTATGGATCAAGACTAGGATTTGTCACTCCGTGTGACGGAGAGGTATCTCGGGGCCCACTTGGTAATACAACATCACACACAAGCCTTGCAAGCAATGTGACTAAGTGTAAGTCACGGGATCTTGTATTACGGAACGAGAAAAGAGACTTTTCCGAAACGAGATTGAAATAGGTATGCGGATACCGACGATCGAATATCGGGCAAGTAACATACCGAAGGACAAAGGGAATGACATACGGGATTGCCTGCATCCTTGACACTGAGGTTCAACCGATAAGTTATTCGGAGAATATGTAGGATCCAATATGGGCATCCAGGTCCCGCTATAGGATATTGACCGAGGAGTACCTCGGGGCATGTCTGCATAGTTCTCGAACCCGCAGGGTGTGCACACTTAAGGTTCGGCGATGTTTAATATAGTTGAGTTATATGTGTGGTTACCGAATGTTGTTCGGAGTCCCAGATGAGATCACGGACTTCATGAGGGTTTCCGGAATAGTCGGGAGACGAAGATTGATATATAGGATGACCTCATTTGATTCCCGGAAGGTTTTCGGGCATTACCGGGAATGTACCGGGAGTGACGAATGGGTTCCGGATGTTCACCAGGAGGGGACCAACCCACCTGGGGAAGCCCATAGGCCATAGGGGTGGCACACCAGCCCTTGGTGGGCTGGTGGGACAGCCCAATGAGGCCTATGCGCAAGGGCTAAGAAAATCAAAGAGAAAAGAAAAAAAAAGAGGTGGGAAGGAAGGGAAGGACTCCACCTTCCAATCCTAGTTGGACTAGGATTGGAGGTGGACTCCTCCAGCTCCTTGGCTGGCGCACCCTTGGGGTCTTGGACCCCAAGGCAAGCCTCCCCTCCCCTCCTCCTATATATAGTGGAGTTTTAGGGCTGATTTGAGACAACTTTTGCCACGGCAGCCCGACCACAAACACCACGGTTTTTCCTCTAGATCGTATTTCTGCGGAGCTCGGGTGGAGCCCTGCAGGAGTAGATCCTTCACCACCATCGGAGCACCGTCACGCTGCCGGTGAACTCATCTACTTCTCCGTCTTGCTTGGTAGATCAAGAAGGCCGAGATCATCGTCGAGTTGTACGTGTGCTGAACGCGGAGGTGTCGTCCGTTCGGCACTAGATCGGAGCTGATCGTGGGACGGACCGCGAGACGGTTCGTGGGACGGTTCGTGGGGCGGATCAAGGGATGTGAGAACGTTCCATTACATTAACCGTGTTTCTTAACGCTTCCTGCTGTGCGATCTACAAGGGTACATAGATCCAAATCTCATCTCGTAGATGGACATCACCATGATAGGTCTTCGTGCGCGTAGGAAATTTTTTGTTTCCCATGCGACGTTCACCATCATAAAATGTGTAGAATTTTGTGTAGTTTCGCAGAATGCCACTTTCATGCATGTTAAAAATGATTAAACGTGTTGTTTGCATTGATTTGCGTGATACCGTGTTAAAAACGGTTTAGGTCATAATTAATTATCCGTAGCTCTATTGGAGATGAGCCATATATGTAAATGGACCAGAACGACGTGTAGTTTCACATGAACTACTCTCTTTTGCTGTTTAACAAACATAAAATGGTTTAGGTCAAATTTGGACAGATTTAGAAAGTAACACATGGGGTCATTTTGAAGATGCTATATGTCGTTTCCTCCGGCCTCATTTAAAATGCCTAGGTAAGTAGTTTAATTTGCGCTTCACCCCCTTGCCATGTTAACAACATTTTAATATTGTCGTGTTAATAAACGTGAGTGAACTAGATAATTAAAAGTGGAGTTTCGTCAATATGCAACTCGTTGCATATTGAGCTTCACTTAACGTGTAGTGTTTGGTTGTTGTGAATTGCCATGCCATGCCTTGCATATTTAAAACTGATCATGCATCTTATTAGGTTGTGCATCATATTGTGCATGTGTCATGGTGGATATCGTGTGTTGATTCTTGTTTTCGGTATGCTTCGTATCGATAGAGTTCCGCGAGCGTGTTGGAATGTGAGGACCCGTTCGACTACGTCGGTTCGTTTGCTTCACGGAGTCGTTCTTCTTCCAAGTGGGATCTCAGGAAAGGCGATCATTTCCCTAGATACCATTACTATCATTGCCATGCTAGTTGTTATATTGCTATCGTTATGTCTTGTTGCCTACCACCTATTAAATATCATTCTCCCAACATTGCCAAGAAAACCTTCAACCTGTTCACAATGTAGCAAACCACTGATTGGCTATGTTACCGTTTGCTTAACCATTCGATAGGTTGCTAGTTGCAGGTGCAGTTGATTCCATGTGCAAACATGGGTTCCTTGTTATATCACCATATTAATATTATTTAATTTCATGCACCTATATACTTGGTAAAAGGTGGAAGGCTCGACCTTTCTAGCATGGTGTTTTGTTCCACCTTTGCCGCCTTAGTTTCGGCTACCGGTGTTATGTTCCATAAATGAGCGCTCCTAACATGCTTGGGGTTCTTATGGGGACCCCCTAGATTCTTGTTTTGGGATAAAGCTCTTCTGGCAAGCCCAACATTGGTACTATATTTGCCCAACATAATAATTCTGTTAATACTGAAAAACATAGGGCGTCTTGAACCCGAGGAGTAATTCAACATAATATAGGGAGGGTCAGTGTTGATGGTGCTGGTCCAAAATAGAGAAGCTTATTAACGCTACCCGGGGCAACTCGGCGTATGGCGTGGTAACCATAGCTCATCCGTCGTGTCCTGAGAATGAGATACACGGCTCCTATCGGGATTGTCGACACGCAGGACGGCCTTGCTGGACTTGTTTTACCTTTCTCAAGCGTCTTGTGCGAGGGATTCCGAGGATGATTTGGGTTATCTCGAGGTTGAGGTTTTCCAATAGGAACCCGAGGAGTTCACGGGTTTCCCTGATCGAGGTCATTATGTCGCAGCGTGTGGTAGTTCGTGATGGACTAGTTGAGCACCCATGCAGGGTTAAATCTTTCGGAAAGCCATGCCCGCGGTTATGTGGCAATGTGGAAACTTTGTTAAACATTCAGTTCTAGATAACTTGAAGTAAACTTAATTAAAACCTGCCAACTGAGTGTGTAACCATGACTGTCTCTTTCGTGAGCTCCTTCTCCGATCGAGGACACGGTGGGGTTATGTCTGACGTAAGTAGGTGTTCAGGGTCATTCTTTGATCATCATTATTTCACGCCCGCTATGCGTAGATCATCCCCCTCTTATTCTTGTACTCGTAAGTTAGCCACCTCAAATAAATGCTTAGTCGCTTGCTGCAGTATCACCACTTAACCTTATCTTACCCATTAAGCTTTGCTAGTCTTGATAACTTTGGAAATGAGATTGTCGTGTCCCTGTGGCTCACATATTACTACAACACCAGTTGCAGGTACAGGTAAAGAGTTACTTGACGCCAGCATGTTGAGTGTTCATTTGGAGTTTCTTATTCTTCTTCTTCATCGATCTAGGATGGGTTCCAGGTGGGTAGCCTGGGATAGCAAGGATGGACGTCGTTCTTTTATTGTTTGTTTTCGTCCATAGATGGACCCTGCTCTTCTTCATGATGATTGTATGTATTGTACTAATGTGACTCTGATGTAGCTTGTGGCGAGTGTAAGCCAACTCCTTATACTCATCTTGTCAATACATGTACTTGTAATGATATCCATTCTTGCGAAACGACGAGATGTGTTTCTATCCCTATCGAGGCCCTCGTGCCAAAATAAGGATAGGACCACATCTTGGGTGTTACATGGTCACTCGAAGCGGAACCGCCCTAAGTATTTGGCCGATAAGAAGGCGGCCAACGCCAAACAAGGTATATTTGATACACATGTTATTGATGTGTACCTCACCAGCTCTCGTAGTAATGCCTGGGTATTTGATACCGGTTCTGTTGCTCACATTTACAACTCAAAACAAGAACCATGGAATAAACAAAGGCTGGCGAAGGAAGAAGTGATGATGCGCATGGTAAATGGTTCCAAGGTTGATGTGATCGCCGTCGGCACAATCTCACTTCAGTTACCATACTGATTAGTGATGAACTTAAATAATTGTTATTTAGTGCCTGCGTTGAGCATGAACATTATATCTGGATCTTGTTTATTGCGAGACGGTTACTCATTTAAGTCAGAGAATAATGGTTGTTTTATTTATACGAGTAATATCTTTTATGGTCATGCACCCAATGTGAGGGGTTTGTTCATATTGAATCTCGATAGTGATGACACTCATGTCCATAACATTGAGACCAAAAGATGTAGAGTTAATAATGATAGTGCCACTTTCTTGTGGCACTGCCGCTTAGGTCATATTGGTGTAAAACGCATGAAGAAACTCCATGTTGATGGACTTTTGGAGTCACTTGATTTTGAATCACTTGACACATGTGAACCATGTCTCATCGGTAAGATGACTAAGACTCCGTTCTCTGGAACAATGGAGTGTCCAAGTGACTTTGGAGATCATACATACTGATGTGTGCGGACCGATGAGCATAGAGGCGCGCAGTGGATATCTTTATTTTCTCACTTTTACTGACAATTTGAGTAGGTATGGTTATATCTACTTGATGAAGCACAAGTTTGAAACGTTTGAAAAGTTCAAGCTATTTCAGAGTGAAGCTGAAAATCATCGTAACAAGAAGAGCAAGTTCCTACGATCTGATTGAGGAGGTGAGTATCTGAGTTACGAGTTTGGTGCTCACTTAAGATAATGTGGAATTGTTTCACAGTTGACACCGCCTGGAACACCATAGCGCAATGGTGTGTGCGAACGTCGTAATCGTACTTTATTAGATATGGTGTGTTATATGATGTCTCTTACCGATCTGTCGTTATCATTTTGGGGCTATGCATTGGAGACAGGTGCATTCACTTTAAATAGGGCGTCATCAAAATCCGTTGAGACGAAACCATATGAGGTGTGGTATGGCAAGAAGCCAAAGTTGTCGTTTCTTAAAGTTTGGGGATGTGATGCTTATGTCAAAAAGCTTCAGTCTGAAAAGCTGGAACCCAGAGCGAAAAGGTGCGTCTTCATAGGTTACCCAAAAGAGACAGTTTGGTATACCTTCTATCTCAAATCCAAGGGCAAAGTGTTTGTCGCTAAGAACGGAGCTTTTCTTGAGAAAGAGTTTCTCCCAAAATAATTGAGTGGGAGGAAGATTGAACTTGATGAGGTTGTAGAACCTCTGCTTCAACGAGATGGTGGTGCAGGGCAGAAAGATTTTTTTGTCGAGGCAACACCAGTTTAAGAGGAAGCTAATGATGGTGATCATGAAGCTTCATATCAAGTTGCTATCAAACCTCGCAGGTCGACAAGGGCACATACTGCTCCTGAGTGGTACGAAATCCTATCTTGCCAATCATGTTGTTAGACAACAATGAGCCTGCGAATTATGGAGAAGCAATGGTGGGCCCAGATTCCAACACATGGTTAGAAGTCATGAAATCCAAGATAGGATCTAACTATGAAAACAAAGTATGGACTTTGGAAGTATTACGTGAAGTCCGAAAGGCTATTCAGAACAGATGGATCTTTAAGAAGAAGACGGACGCGGACGGTAATGTTACCGTTTATAAAGCTCGACTTGTGGCAAAGGGTTTTTCACAAGTTCAAGGAGTTGACTACAATGAGACATTCTCACCCGTAGCGATGCTTAAGTCCGTCTGAATCATGTTAGCAATAGCTGCATTTTTCGATTATGAAATCTGGCAGATGGATGACAAAACGGCGTTCCTTAACGGGTTTCTTAAGGAAGAGTTGTATATCATGCAACCCAAAGGTTTTGTCGATCCATAGAATGCTAACAAAGTATGCAAGCTCCATCGATCCGTTTATGGACTGGTGCAAGCATCTCGGAGTTGGAATCAACGTTTTGATGAGGTGATCAAAGCGTTCGGGTTTATACAAGTTTTTGGAGAAGCTTGTATTTACAAAAAAGTGAGTGGGAGCTCTATAGCGTTTCTAATACTATATGTGGATGACATATTGTTGATTGGAAACAATGTAGAATTTTTGGGGAGCACGAAGGATTACTTGAATAAAAGTTTTTCAATGAAGGACCTAGGAGAAGTTGCTTACATATTAGGCATAAAGATCTAAAGAGATAGATCAAGGCGCTTAGTAGGACTTTCACAAAGCACAAACCTTGACAAAGTTTTGAAGAAGTTCAAAACGAAACAATCCAAGAAGGGGTTCTTGCTTGTGTTACAAGGTATAAAGTTGAGTAAGACTCAATGCCCAGTAACTGCAGAAGATAGAGAAACAATGAGTGTCGTCCCCTATGCTTCAGCCATAGGGTCTATCTTGTATGCAATGTTGTGCACAAGACCGGTTTTCAGCTTTGCCATAAGTATGGCAGGCAGGTTTCAAAGTGATCCACGAGTGGAGCACTGGACAGCGGTCAAGAATATTTGAAGTACCTGAAAAGGACTAAGGAAATGTTTCTCGTTTATCGAGATGACAAAGAGCTCGTCGTAATGGGTTACGTCGATGCAAGCTTCAACACTGATCTCGATGACTCTAAGTCACAAACTGGATATGTATTTATTCTTAATGGGGGTGCGGTAAGCTGGTGGAGTTCCAAGCAAAGCGTCGTAGCTGATTCTACATGTGAAGCAGAGTACATAACTGCCTTAGAGGCGACTAAGGAGGGTGTCTGGATGAAGCAGTTCATGACAGATCTTGGAGTTGTGTCGAGCGCACTGGGTCCAATAATTCTTTTTTGTGACAACACTCGTGCCATTGCTCTAGCCAAGGAACCATGGTTTCACAAGAGGACCAGACATATAAAACGACGCTTCAATGCCATCCACGATTACATCAAGGAGGAAGACATAAATATTTGCAAAGTGCACACGGATCTGAATGTGGCAGACCCGCTGACTAAACCTCTTCCATGAGCTAAACATGACCAACACCAGAACTATATGGGTGTTAAATTTGTTACATTGTAAATCACATAGAGATGTGATACTAGATTATTGACTCTAGTGCAAGTGGGAGGCTATTGGAAATATGCCCTAGAGGCAATAATAAAATAGTTATTATTATATTTCCTGTTTCAAGATAATCGTTTATTATCCGTGCTATAATTGTATTGAATGGAAACGTAAATAATGAGTGGATACATAAACAAAATACTGTCCCTAGTAAGCCTCTAGTTGACTAGCTCGTTGATCAAAGATGGTTAAGGTTTCCTAGCCATAGACAAGTGTTGTCACTTGATAACGTGATCGTATCATTAGGAGAATGATGTGATGGACAAGACAGAAACTATAAACGTAGCATGTGATCGTGTTATTTTGTTGCTATTGTTTTCTGCATGTCAAGTATACATTCCTATGACCATGAGATCACGTAACTCACTGACACCGGAGGAATACCTTGCATGTATCAAACATCGCAACGTTATTGGGTGACTATAAAGGTGCTTTACAAGTATCTCTGAAGGTGTCCGTTTAGTTAGGATGGATCAAGACTGGGGTTTGTCACTCCGTAGGACGGCGAGGTATCCCGGGGTCCACTCGGTAATACAACATCACAAACAAGCCTTGCAAGCAATGTGACTATAGAGTTAGCCATGGGATCTTGTATTATGGAACGAGTAAAGAGAATTGCCAGTAACGAGATTGAAATAGGTATGGGGATACCGACGAACGGATCTCTGGCAAGTAACATACCGAAGGACAAAGGGAATGATATACGGGATTGTGTGAATCCTTGACATAGAGGTTCAACCGATAAGATCTTCGTAGAATATGTAGGATCCAATATGGGCATCGAGGTCCCGCTATTTGATATTGACCTGAGAGTGTCTGGGTCATGTCTACATAGGTCTCAAACCCCCAGGGTTTGCACACTGAAGGTTCGGTGACGTTTTCGGTATAGTTGAATTACTGATGTTGGTAACCGAATGTTGTTCGGAGTCCCGGATGAGATCTCGGACGTCACGAGGGTTTCCGGAATGGTCCGGAGACGAAGATTGATATATAGGAAGTATCATTTGGCTTCCGGAAGGTTTTCGGGCATTACGTGTAAAGTACCGGGAATGATGAATGGATTCCGGAGTTCTACCGGGAGGGGCCACTCACTAGGGAGAAGATCAAAAGCAGCCCAAGGCCATCCCAAGAGGTCCTAGGTCGGCCTAAGAGGAAGAAAAAGGAAAGGAGAGAGCCCAATCCGAATTGGGGACCTCCCTCCTTCCTATATATAGTGGAGGGGAGAGAGGTTTTGGCACTCAAGCCAAAGTGCAGCCCTCCTCCCCTCCACAACTTCGACACCCCGTACCTAGATTCATCTGGCACGGCGAAGCTCCGCCGGAGTAAGCTCCACCACCATCACCGTCACTGTCGTGTTGTTGGACAATTTAGCTACCTCTTCACCCCTCTTGCTAGATCAAGAAGGCGGAGATCTTCACCAAGATGTATGTGCTCTGAACGCGGAGGTGTCGTCCGTTCGGTTCTAGACTGGGACGGAGATTTTTGGACGGATCGTGATCGGATTGCGAAGACGTTCGACTACATGAACCGCGTTTCTTAATGCTTCCTGCTTAGCGATCTACAAGGGTATGTGGATCCGATCTCCCCTCTCGTAGATGATCATCACCATGATAGGTCTTTCGTGTGTGTAGGAATTTTTTGTTTCCCATTCTACGTTCCCAAGCAGAAAAGGAGGCCAAGTTAGATCGGCAAGACGACATGGATGCCTTAGAAGGGGAGAGCGATATAGCTCGGGCCCGATCCGCCTTTTACCAGTAGCAAGCTCGAGCTATCAAAGAAGAGAAGTTCGAGCCAAAGCATACAATGTGGGTGAACTCGTCCTACGCCTCCCAGAGAAGCAGAAGCATAAACTTCACTGAAAGTGGGAAGTCCCTTTCATAATTGATGAAGCTTTAACAGGAGGAGCTTATCGTGTGTGCAACCCAGGATACAATCGCCTCGAGCCGAACCCGTGGAATGCAACACGCCTTCGGCATTTCTACGGCTAGACCAAAGTCGTCACCTTTTTCATAGTATTCCTTTCTCTTTTTTACAAACATTCCTTGTTTTCTTTTTTTGTAGGATATTAGTAGTCTGTCCTAGGTTGTGTTCGGCTTAACCTAACTGTTGAGACTACATGTCTGAATATTCGTGTCAAACATAATGTTCCAAATAGCACGTGGGGGCTTTGTAACAAAGGAGTCCGATGTGTTCATCACACCTACATGTTTATATAAAAACCTTGATTCAACATAAGTTCTAGCCACTGTATGCATCAATTGGACTTAAGATCCTTGCAAAGCTGGGTTGCCTCGCTCCGTGCTTCCCCTGTATGTTCTTGATATGTTCGGCTAGAGGGTAAAGGGAGCACATGTGCGATTGTTACGACTGGTTCGCCCGGATACGTACCTGAGGCAGGTAAAGCCAAAAGTCACCTTTTCTTAAAATATAACTTGATCGTCCACGAACGAGGTTCATCTAATCGGCAATTTCTGCCATACATAAATGCATATCCGTACACCACGGAAACATGGCTACAACGTCTAAAGTTTCTGTAGCAGCGTGGAAAAAGGAACCCATCAAGGAACTACTTTTTTAGAAGATGTTTCTTACATTATCCCGTAATGTGACATAATCCCCTCATCTGGTTTTGTCTATTAGCACCATATGGCCGGATTGCCTGGTTCTCAGAAATTGATCCCTGTTATCAAAGATACAAAGTACGTAACACTCCCTAGTTATTAACAAGGGAGGTAGAAGCCAATGGCCAGTTAATGACAAATATTTTCAAAAAATGAAGGGAAGTGGTTTTGTACACAAATATAACATTACACATGATTACACCCTTGGTGGTTGGTCAAGATCGTCTATTATAGCATCTAAAGCACAGTCTTCCTCCGACAGGCGGGCCGCTGGCATCACTTGGTCATAAACCAAATGTAGAGGAATCTCCGTACCATCAGGCCCCGCTGGTCCAACTCGGGCCATGTTCGGGGTTTAGATGGGAGAAGCGGGTCTTCACCATGGCCCATGCCTCCCGAGCTCCTTCTCAACAAGCCGAGGTCTTCCATAACTCGAAACGGCTCCACGATCCTTTAAATAGCCCAGCAAGCCCAACCATCCCTTGTGGAGGAGTTTGATCTGGCCATAAAGCTCGGATCATACTTCGCATGGCCTTCCGAGCTTGTTCATGTACAAGGGAGAGTTCCTTCAACACATCCCCTCGAAGGGAGCATGCGTCTTGAGCGGGACGACCAGTCAATAGACCTAATAAAAATAGAAGCACGTCTTTTACGATCAATACAACAAACAATGATTCGGCACATAACAAGGTCAAGAATTTTACTTACAGTATACGCTGCTCTTCAAAATACCATTCTCTTCACGGCTCTGCGCCAATTGAGTTTTCAACATCTCAATTTCTTCGGCTTGCCTTGTTTTCCCTTATTTGAGTTGGTTATTTTCATCACGACATCGCGTTAACACACGATGGTCGGCGTCAAGCTGAGACTCGGCGTATCGCTCGGACTCTTGAGACGCGTCTAAATCCTTTTGGATTTGGCCCATGGATTCTCCTGCTATATCAAAACTTCTTGGTTATACAGGATACCAAACTTAAATTGTGCACATCATAAATAATTTCCCTTACCATGTGCTTCTCTCGTGATTTTTTTCACGTTTTCCAGTTCAGCCTTGCTGGCTTGCAGTTCGGTCTGACTTAGCTGGATGTCTTCGGACAATTTTTTATTTTCTTTCTTTAAAGCCTGCACAAGGGTAGAAGGTCATGTCGACCCTTAACTTGGCCGTACCAACTAAATTAAGGCTCGGGGGCTACTCGGTCCAAACTTTTGTTCGGCTACCAAAATACTTATGACATACCTAAAGTTTAGCACACATCCGGTGGGCCACTTCCTTAAGATAGGCCCCTGCAGCCTCAAGGTAAGCATCAGCCAAGTTAAGAGCATTAAACTCTTGCTCGGAGAATACATGGTGGCGTAATGATTCCTTCTACTGTCGATGATTCATTGCGCTCTCAAATTCCGAGATAGCCGCTGAGAATCCGTCAACTTTCAAGCAGAGGGCTTGTGTTTGGGGCCCCTACGTTGACTGAGGTCCTTGAGTTTGGTTGGCTACCCAATACCTCGACCACGTCTTCGAGCGAGGAGGGTCATGCATGTTTCTTGTGTTTAGTGACAAGGGGCCAGGAACATTTTAAAAAAGGGGCAACTGTTACAATAAAGAAGAAGGGTTGATGAGTGTACCTCGTGACTGAAGGAACGGTTGACGGGTTTTCTGCTGCATCCTGTTCGGGAATTTGATTATCACCTGACATGACCATGGCTGGCGTAGCCCAGGAACCTGTTCGACGGGTGTTCCAACGACCCTTGGACACAGTCCCTTGTGGGGTATTTGTCTTCCTTTTGGTTGTCGAAGAAGGAAGTGACCTCGGGTTGTCGCCCAAAAGGGTTATCTTTTGCTCGTCGACACTTTCTTTATAAAACACCCCCTCCTCGAAGATAATCGAAATTTATGTATCCTCATGGAATCGAGGGTCGTCATCACAAGCAAAATCCTTGGGCTGGGGGGCGGGACAGTTCACTGTCTCGATCCAGCGCCTGCAAGTCTGTATCAAAGGGCCCGGAGTTAACACCACACTAAATGAGCATGATAATATGGGCCTTGAATATAACCATACTTACCCATTCAATGGGATTATATGCTAAAAAGGCTTCCTTAGGGACAAGGCAGGTGAAGTCTTCCTTCCCCCCTTGAATAGATCGACGAGGACAAAAACTAAAGCCTCCTGATTGTCAGGCCCCAGCCATTTAGAACGGGTGGAATCGCTCATCCCGCTATAGCGTCACAAAGGGTATGTGCGCTGCTCAAGCGGTTGGACACACCGGGTAATTGTCACGGCCATCACATCTACGATGGTCAGCCCGCTATGAGCGAGTATCCTCACTTTAGCAGAGAGACACTTCACTTCGGAGCTCTCTTCTTCGGAAGAAATCTTCGGACACCAGCTGAATCGCTTCTTCACAAGAGTTTCGGAATATTCGGGTAGACCCCTCCGAACTAGTTCAAACAAGGGGACGTCATCGAAATAAAACCACTCCAAAGACCAATCGTTGTACTCCTTCCTCGTCGTACCGACCGGGTACCTGGTAGCGGCTATGCGCCACACCTCGGCTCCGCCCACTTCCCGAATATTTGTTCCCCTAGTTCGAGGAAAGAGACAAAAATACTTCCTCCATATATTGAAGTGGGGCTCGCAGCCCAAAAACATCTCACATAGGGCTACAAACCCTAAGATATGAAGGATGGAGCCCAGGGTGAGGTTATGGAGCTGCAACACGTAGAACTCCAACAAGTCCCTCACGAAAGGGTGAATAGGGAATCCCAACCTATGCGACAGGAAGGAAATGAAGTAGACCCTTTCGCACCTTTGCGGGGTAAGGAAATTCTCTGTGAAGGCCTCGCCATTGGCAGAGGTTAAACCAACGCGTGTTGGTCCGAGATCTGACATGGTGATGTCTACGCACGCTTGTATTCTTGTAGAGTATGTTGGGCCTCCAAGCGCAGAGGTTTGTAGGACAATAGCAATTTCGCTCAAGTGGATGACCTAAGGTTTATCGAACTTAGGAAAGTAGAGGTTGAAGATGGTCTCTCTCAAGCAACCCTGCAATTAAGATACAAGAAGTCTCTTGTGTCCCCAACACACCTAATACAATGGTAAATTGTATAGGGGCACTAGTTCGGCGAAGAGATGGTAAAATATGGGTGATAGGTGTGGCAAAGAAAGGTAATATAAATCTGTAATAAAAATGGCAGAAAGGTAGCAAGTGACAAAAGTGAGCATAAACGGTGTAAAAATGGTGAGAAACAAGGCCTAGGCTTCATACTTTCACTAGTGGCAACTCCCAACAACATTAACATAGTCTAATCACATGATATTTCCATTAAAACATGCAATGGAGACGTACTCGAAGGTCATTCGTTTGTGATCAAGAGAGGACGAGAATTATGCAGGGCTACAAAAGCAAACCTCAGAGTTCGTAGTTCTCATCTATGGATTTCCCAATGTCACCGCAGCCATCCAAAGAGAGTAGCACAATCACCACAACATATCTCAAGGATAGTCAAAGACAAGCACCAAGAGACTCTCAATCTTCAATCAATTCACAAAAGAGGAAATCACTCGTGAAAATATTCTTCTAATCCATGTCCAATAGACCGCTGTCACCATGGTGTCGGGGGTTATACTAGATAAGATCAAGTGGGTACATCAATCCAATACATAGAAGAAGGGGAAACATCATGGGATCACCCTATATTAACATAGCCCATGATCACAATCAAGATCGCATCATGAGAGAGAGAATTAACCACATAGCTGTTGTAGAAGACCTTAGCCCCGAGGAGAAATTGCTCCCGCTTCATGGAGGGAGGAAGCAACATCGATGGAGATGAATCCGGGGGCACTTCCCCGTCCCCGCAGGGTGCCAACACAGGAATTCTGGTCCCCCGAAACTTGTTGGCGATGGCGGCTGAGATCGGAATTGCTTGTGGAGAAAAGGGTTCCGAAATCAGCGTTTCCTCCACAGGGATAAAAATACGAGCCAAGGTAGGGCACAGAGGAGGTGGGGCCCACCCAGGCGACCTGTGGGCGCGACCAGGGGCCAGGCTGCGCCGGGAGGCCGCCTGGGCAGCCCCTGGCTCCCCTCTGGCCCATCTTTGGTGATCTGGAAGCTTCCGTCACGCTGATTTTTATATATTTTTCTCGGGATTTTTGGGAATCTTTAAATTTGGGTAAAAGTCCCTGCAAAAAAGACATCAGCAGACAGGAACTGGCACTAGGTGCACTGAGTTAGTAGGTTAGCCCAAATATGTGTAAATATATATATAAAAGTGTAGCAAAACATATAACAATGTCACCCAAAAGATCATGTAACAAACATAAATTGTAGATACGTTTGGAACATATCAACATCCCCAAGCTTAATCCCTGCTCGTCCTCATGTAGGTAAATAATATATAGTTTAATTGAGAACTCAATCTACTAAAACTTCACACCTGGTCTCTTTCGGAATCTTATTTTGACTCATCCCCAGACCACTAGTCACGCACAAGTCAAAATGATCCTCTCCCTTTCGACTTTGAGCACTCATGCAATGGATGAGCGCAAGAAAGATATGTTGGCACTTAGGATGCCAAAGAGAATAATGATGGGAGGGAAGACAAAAAAGTTTGAAAGGCTCACATCAATGAGGACAATCATAAGTGAGAGAAAGCCAAATGATAGATATGATGTGAGGAGTAGGGATTGCCATGCAACGGATGCACATATGAGCTAAGGTAAGCTCTCCAATGGAACTAGTGGGGGTGCATCCAACTTGCTTGCTCATGAAGACCTAGAGCTCATTTGAGGAGGCTCATCATTGGAATGTACAAGCCAAGTTCTATAGTATAAGGGTCCCCACATAGTTATGCATGAATGATAATCTCTATGGAGTACAAATATAACAATGAAGTACGAGTGTGGATTTTTCAAAAGGAATAGTATTGTTGCCCCCTTCTCTCTCTTTTTTCTATTATTTTCTTGTGGCCTCTTTGGCTCTTTCTATTTATCTCTCATTTGTCCTCTTTGGAATCTTTTCATGTGTCCTCTTTTGGGATCTTTTAATTTGTCATATTTGGGATCTTTTACTCACTTAATGGCAACACTCTATATTCTACAAGAATAAAAAGAAGATCTTCACACTTTATAAGAAGTACTCAACATAAAGACAAATGAAAACTACCATGATGTCGCAAATGTATGCCTCTGCCGGTGTAGCAGGATATGCAATGAAACTAGCGTGTCATGTAGCAATAATAAGGGCAAGGCCCAACTAGCATGCGACTCCTCGATCAAGCAAAAGCATGTATGCCATGAAGATCAAGTCATGAGATGGTGGATGTTGCATGGCAATGTATCTCGGAAAGGCTATGGAAATGCCTTAATAGGTATGGTGGCTGTTTTGAGGAAGGATATAATGAGGCTTATGATGGCACAGCGTATCATGCCAAGGGTTTGGATGCACCGGTGAAGTTTGCACCAACTCTCAGGATGAGAAAGGGCAATGCACAGTACCGAAGAGGCTAGCAAAATATGGATGGTGGAAGTGCCAACAATCGAATACTCACATTAGTCCGAAGAACTCATGCACTTATTATCGGTAACTCTCTATCTAGTCAGGAGATTCACAAAGAGACAAGTACCCCGAGGAGGAGTGTTTGGCAGTTTGGTTATCCTTGCGCATCCTCGACCCATGGTAACGTGAGGGTACTCTATATATTCCAACCCCTCCAGAGGTTAGCGATCAATCTAGTAGCTAGAGTTCTCAACTAATTTTAATTTTTGAAAAACACACGGATTCCCCAAAATACGACGTCTATCACTAATAGGCTCAAGCTCTTGGCATCAATAGTCCAAACATTACTCAAATCAATACCTCAAAACTATTGCAAGTTACTACTACACGTAAATAGCAACCTCAATTACCTACTCATGCAAGACACACAACTCAGTGCAACATGCCAACTCTCTAAACAAGATAAACATGATAACTAAAGAGAGTTCCAAAAGCAACATAAATAAAAGCTCTTAAAAAGATAAAGCATGCAAACTAAGAGCTAAGCATGACAACACCTATGTAAAGATAGATAACACACAAAAAGATAAGCATGAAAACATATGTTGTGTTCTAGAGTGGAATGGATCGTGTTTCTATCCAAACAAGGAAGGCTAGGTTCGGACTTGTTATGAACAGCAAGCAAAACTAAAACAAACTAAAAAGTAAAGAGCGGGACGCTCCAAGCATATCACATAACATATGAAGTGATAAAATATAGCATGGAGATGGACGAACTGATGATTGTTGATGGAGAAGGGGATGCACGGGGGCATCCCCAAGCTTTGAAGCTTGAGTATCCTTGAATATTTCTTGGGGTGCATGGGGGCATCCCCAAGCTTGAGCGCTTGACACTCTTGGATCTTCTTTCATCATCTTCCATCGCATACTTGAAAACTCCCTTCATACGAAACTCATCATAAGCTGATTAGAGTGGTTAGTACCCATAATAAAAAAAATCTCCACTAGAAATAAATATTTTCATGAAGAGATACTGTTTCTCAAGATTGCCAAAAAGTTTTTGCGAAGAAAAAACAAGCTTAAGATTTGCAAAACGATGAAAACGCAAAACATGGCAGAATCTGTGAAAAACAGACCAGCAGGTGGTAAATAATTTTTTCAGGGCACTTCTGCAACTCAAATCAAAAAACTTAGAACAGACACCAGAAATCCAATTGTATAGAGCATACTGTCAAAACAGTTCAGGTCAAACAGATGATCTGGTAATTTTTGGTGATTTTTTCCGTCAAGCAGACATAATCTGTTTCTGGACAGCATGTCACAACTTTTGAACTTTCTTGCAGTCGTAGGCTAAAACTTGGCACAAAGCTTAAAAAATATACAATGATGTTGCTACAGTAATAAAACATATCAAGACCACTAAAAACTGAAAGTAAAAAACTCAAAGTAAAGATAAAAAGGGTTGTCTCCCTAGAGCTCTTTCTTTATAGCCATAGAGATAGGCTTAAGATTTTAATGATGCTCTCGTAGGAATACGAGTTGTAAAAGAAAAGAGAGCATCAAGAAGCAAATACCAAACACATTGAAGTCTAACATGCTTCCTATGCATAGTAATATTGCAATAGAATAATTTATTGAAGCACAAAGCAATAAGCATAGGAAGGCAAAACAAGTGTAACTTCAAAACCTTCAACATAGAGAGAGGGAACTTGATATTATTGAAATATCTATAAACATATGTTCCCTTCTCATAATAATTTTCAGTGGGATCATGAATAAACTCAACAATATAAGTATCACATAAAGCATTGTTACCATGATCCACGTGCAAAAAGGTACTCTTACTCTCCACATAAGCATAATCTTTCTCATTGGTGATAGTGCGAGTAGGACTATCATAAACAACCTGGACACTATAGATTAATTGTGTATTGGGGAGATGGTGTTCAGCAAGGGTGTAATTCCCTCCATGATTATGACAAGTTTCATATGGATAATTTCTCCTTATGTCATAGGTATCTTTACAATCACTATAGATAGGAGTTATAACATCATTATGGTAGAGAAGAGCATTATTATTGCTAGTAACTATATTTTTAAACATGTTGTCTTTATTCTTACTAGCAAAATAATTATCAATATCACATCACTAAAGGGTAAAGGACTTGCAATCCTATCATCCCCAAGCTTCGAGCTTTCCATATCATCATTTTCAAACTTGGTACCAAAAAGATTTTCAAGATCATAAGTAGCATTATCATCACAATAAGTAGCATGGATATCATAATCAAAATCATCTTCAATAGTACCTACGGACTTATCATCAAGATAATAACAATCAAGCTCACCATCCTCCATAAATTTAAGTCTGTTGGGATAAAAGTTGATCCAAGAAATATGCTTAGTACAGGTTAATACCCATTCTTCTTCCTTCTTGTTCCTCCTCCTCCTCTTATTTTTCTTCTTCTTCACCTTAGGAGGGAGTGGTTGGAGAGGAAGCTTCTCCAAATATTCAGGTTTATCATTCGAAACAATAGGGGAAACTTGGCATAAACTCTCCTTTTTATTAGTGGAAACATAAGAGACATTTTTATGCTTTGGTAAAGTTTCCTCCTTTCTAATCTTACTTATGTAACCATTTTCATGGCAATTAACAACACAATAGAGATGGCATTTTTGCAAAGTGTTGTTTATTCCTAAGGCATTATCATCTAGCCGAGAAGTTTTTTCTGATAACTCTTCACGCATCAAAAATAACATCAGTTCATCATAAAGATCAGAAGTGATCCTGTTATCATACAACTGGTTAACAGTTATGTTTTGAAAGTTCATGCATTGAAAATTAAAGTGACCATCTATACCACAAAGTTCACAAGTAAAGGGATAAAGGTCACACAATTCTCTAGCAATTTCATTTAAATCTCTAACCCAAGTGATTGTTCTTTCATGCTTATGTTGCTTACAATATTTCTCTTCTTCAATTATAGGCCTTTCACAAGGTCTATCCACTCCACGAAAATTAACATGCTTATATAAAACTTCATTTTCAGGAATTGGATCATGCATGTTGCAATTATCATTAAGAATTTCATTTTCTTTGCAAATCTCTTCAAAAGGTTCATAATGCTTGGTCCAAATCTCCTTAGGCATATTAAGATGTGAAGCAATAGATTTGAGGAAATCAACAAGGAGGTGAGAATCAAGCCCAAACTTAGCACTAAACTTATTAAAACTTGCAGTTTCAACAAAGGCCTTAATGCAATCATACTCATAATTTATACCTGACTCTTTACCTTTGTCGATCTCCCAATCTTCAGTATTGCGTTGAATTATTTCAAGGAGTTTCCATTTAGCATCAATCCTTTCGTTTGTGAAAGAACCCATAGATGAAGCATTGAGCCAGTCTTTATCCTACCGAGAGAGCCACACATATAAATTAGTAATAATCATATCTTTTGGGAGCCCATGGTTAGGACATTTTAGCATTAAAGTTTCCAGTCTCCCCAAGCTTGAGCTATGCTCTCTCCGTCATGAGGATAGAAATTATAAACATAATTCTTATTCTCATGGACTTCATGAAGAGGATAAAACTTGGAGTAAAAGAGAGACTGAATCTCTTCCCAATCCCGTAGGTGAGAATCATCTAGTAGCCTATACCATTCCAATGATCCTTTCAGTGACAAGGCAAATAATTTCCTCGTGACTCCATCTCTTGTCAAACCCGAAATCTTAAACAACTCACAAAGTTCTGTAAGTTTCAACAAATGATCACTAGGACAAACTATTCCATCTCCTGCATAACAATCCTTCCTAATTATTTCAATTATCCCAAGTGGTATTTTGAATGGGATACATTCAGTAGGTGGAGGAGACTTCTCTACCACGGATGTGGTAAAGCGGCCTTCCCCAAGCAGCGAACTAAGAGTGCAGTTTTCCATAAACCTAACTAGTGAAAATAAAAACAAGAAATGAAAAGATTTAATTGCATGATCTAAAGATATACCTTCAAGCACTCACCTCCCCGGCAACGGCGTCAGAAATAGCTTGATGTCTACGCATGCTTGTAGACTATGTTGGTCCTCCAAGCGTAGAGGTTTGTAGGACAACAACAATTTCCCTCAAGTGGATGACCTAAGGTTTATTGAACTCAAGGAAGTACAGGTTGAAGATGGTCTCTCTCAAGCAACCCTGCAATTCAGATACAAGAAGTCTCTTGTGTCCCCAATACGCCTAATACAATGGTAAATTGCATAGGTGCACTAGTTCGGTGAAGAGATGGTAAAATATGGGTGGCAGGTGTGGCAAAGCAAGGTAATATAAAATTGTAATAAAAATGGCAGCAAGGTAGAAAGTGACAAAAGTGAGCATAAACGGTGTAACAATGGTGAGAAACAAGGCCTAGGCTTCATACTTTCACTAGTGGAAACTCCCAACAATATTAACATAGTCTAATCACATGATATTTCCACTAAAACATGCAATGGAGACGTACTCGGAGGTCATTCCTTTGTGATCAAGAGAGGACGAGAATTATACAAAAGCACACCTCAGAGTTTGTAGTTCTCACGTATGGATTTCCCAATGTCACCGCGGCCATCCAAACAGAGTACCACAATGACCACAACATATCTCAAGGATAGTCAAAGACAAGCACCAAGAGACTCTCAATTCACAAAAGAGGAAACCACTCATGAAAATATTCTTCTAATACATGTCCAATAGACCGCTGTCACCATGGTCTCGGGGATTATACTAGATAAGATCAAGTGGGTACATTAATCCAATACATAGAAGAAGGGGAAACATCATGGGATCACCCTAGATTAACATAGCCTGTGATCACAATCAAGATCACATCATGAGAGAGAGAATTAACCACATAGCTATTGTAGAAGACCTCAGCCCTGAGGAGGAACTACTCCCGCTTCATGGAGGGAGGAAGCAACGTCGATGGAGATGAATCCGAGGGCACTTCCTCGTCCCGGCAGGGTGCTGACACAGGAATTCTGGTCCCCCAAAACTTGTTGGCGATGGCGGCGGAGATCGGAATTGCTTCTGGAGAAAAGGGTTCCGAATCAGCGTTTCCTCCACGGGGGTAAAAATAGGAGCCAAGGTAGGTCACCATAGGAGGTGGGGCCCACCCAGGCGACGTGTGGGCGCGGCCAGGGGCCAGGCCGCGTCGGGAGGCCGCCTGGGCAGCCCCTCGCTCCCCTCTCGCCCATCTTTGATGATCTGGAAGCTTCCGTCACGCTGATTTTGATATATTTTTCTCGGGATTTTTTGGGACTCTGTAAATTTGGGTAAAAGTCCTTGCAAAAAAGACATCAGCAGACAAGAACTGGCACTGGGTGCATCGGGTTAGTAGGTTAGTCCAAATATTTGTAAAATTATATAAAAGTGTAGCAAAACATATAACAATGTAACCCAAAAGATCATGGAACAAACATAAGTTATAGATATGTTTGGAACATATCACGTGGGAAGGTATCCTTGAATTTTGAGATCCCGCAGCCGGAGTTGGCAGATGAAGCAACTTGCCCAATCTCCTCAGAGTGGGCCAAGAGGACGCGAAGAGGAACCCGCCATGATGATGAGTGTTGAAACTTTGGGATTTCTCGGTGGCACTCGGGGAAGAGATGATACCCTGGGGATGGTTCCTCGATTTATTTATAAAGGACGTCACCTCCCTAGGTTACGAGGGGCGGTTTCGTCAGGGACTGCTGAGACGCTCGTTCTAATCAAGGCGCACGAAGTCTGAGAGTTGTTATTAATCCTGGGTGGAATTAAAACATATGGGCCCCGCGTTGCTTCGGTGCTCGTGGGACTGTCGAAGACCGAGCTAACGTTTTGCAGGTCAGAAGAAGAACTTGCCTCGCAAGGTGAGTACTCTGGATATGGGCTATTCATCGGCGTCGGAGGCCAGTTCGGGGGCTACTGAGGGAGTCCAGGATTAAGGGGGCTATTGTGGTCCAGCCCAGCGGGCCGCATTATTGAAGACCGGACTATATGACGCCTCGTACTTAGGAAGGAATATTCTAAAGACCGGCATGTACTCCAAGTTTAGAAGGATGAGGTCGGCTCATCTACCCTCGGCTCATCTACCCTCGGCTCATGGCAGTGACATGTAAACCCTAGGGACCCTAGTGTCTATATAAACCAGAGGGTCCGATCCGTGTAGAGAGAGGTTGAATCATCTAGGGTTTAGCTTATACGATCTCGAGGTAGATCAGCTCTGTAACCATCATCCACATTAATATAATTGAGCAGGACGCAGGGTTTTACCTCATCAAGAGGGCCCGAACCTGGGTAAACATTGCCTCCCCCTTCTCCTACAATCCATCCATCCAAGGTCCACAGTTCGGGACCCCCTACCCGAGGTCTGCCGGCTTTGACACCGACGACGGGCCACCTGGAAGGCGTGCCCCCCACCTTGTCTCAGGAGGGGTGTGCCATCTCTAATAAGCACACAACATTGTGCTTCTATTCTAGCGTCATGGCCTTAGCTTAGCCACGATTAAGATTACTATTATCTGTTTTGAAGCTACGCTGGGATGAAATTTACTATGCAAAAAAAGTGAATTCTTTACAATGGGGATGAGCTCTAACAAAGGTATTAGGATAGTTAATGTGCCTAATTGCAAAAAGTCTGAGCTTCGTATGACTTAGCTTGTGCCTTGCTCGAATAGACCCTCATTGAATCAGATTTTTCGCATACAAATGTGTGCCTCTTAGCCATCCCTACCGCAAGCCATGGCAAGGTAAAATGATGTCCTCTATGTCAAAGCTTACCCTTACAAATGTGTGCCTCTTTGCTATTCCTACTTTTGCGGCGGATTTATTTCTATTAGGTGAAGGTTTCCACATAAAATTTGACAAAATTCAGGCTAAGTTCTATTGAGAGGCAGATGCCAAGAAGCACAAATATCACATGATTAGGTGGGTTGACCTTTGTCGGCCCAAGAGCGAGGGTGATCTAGGTATTTCAAACATCAAAAAGGCGAACTTAGCACTGATTACCAAGTGGATTTGGAAAAAATTCCAAAACAACGACGGTCTGTGGGCTAAGATCTTGAAGGCTAAATATTTCCTGGCATGCTCATTTTTTGCCTCAGTGTCTACGAAATCTCAAATGTGGAATGAGATCAAGAAATGCAAGGAAAATTTCTTCCTTGTCATGAAATTCGAGATTAGGGATGGAAAAGATACTAAGCTTTGGCTAGTAGCCTCACATGTGTACAAGTCTCTATACGTCATATATCCCAGCATGTTTACCATCGTGGCGACCCCCAGCATGGTTTCTGGTGTGCTTAACGACAAGATTACCAATTTGGGTTTCCTTAGAGATTTATATTAAGAGGAACAAGTGGCTTTTGTGGCCATGCAAAATTCCATGCGCCCATGCCATGTAGCATCGATTAAGGATAAAAGATTTTGTGGGCCGCAATTTTTTGGTCAAATCTACCTACACCCTCTCGCCCTAAAATCAATTGTGCTAAATCTTTGTGGGAAGCTAGGGTGCCATCCAAAGTGTGTATTTTCGTTTGCAAGTAGCTCTCTATCCCTTGCCTTTAGTGGTCATCCTCCAAAACTGCAATGCTCTCGACAATGGTAATTGTGCCCTTCGAGGAGTGCATGAAGAAATTGGCCACATTTTATCCTGGTGTTGTGCAACTAGATTTCTATGTAGTTCAGTTCATGAGTGCTTTGGCGTTAAGGGGAACCCCTCCTCCATGTCGGATATGCTTTTCATTCTTCAAAACTCGCGTGGTGAGCCTTTGGGGACTTAGCTTGGGTACTTTGATCCTCTCGGAACAAACTAGACATTGAGGGGATTATCCCTTCCCATCTTACTAACTATATTTTCAAATGGGCTATGCTTTTTCAGCAATGGCATCCTCCGGAAGAGGAAGGACTGTGAGGTGATCATGACAATCTTGTTAAAGATCAAACATCTCCACGTAGTCCACAAAAGTGGCTAAGTTGGAGTATATTTGTCGTTTTTCTTGCAACTCAGCGCTCGTTTTCGAGTCACGCCTTCTATCCTCGTTTTAACTTCAGACTTTGGTTTGTAAAACTATGATGTTTTTCTTTGGCCTTGATGGTTTTATTAATTTAAATTCGGGCGCTGCTTATGCATGTTTCTAAAAAATACTTATCTCCTCCCTTTTTTGATGGGCAGCAAGCACGCACTTCGTTGCACTATGGTGTTATACAAATTCAAAAAATCATAATTTTCAAATGAAATGTCCAAATTGTGATCTTTTCAACCACAATGTCTATACAGTGTTTAAGAAGTCTTTTAAAATAACATGAGTTTTACAAATATTGTTAATTTTCAAAAATGTACATGAATTTGAAAAATGTTAATGAATTTGCAAAATATGTGTGAATTTGAAAAAACAAGGTTCTTGAATTAGAAAATTGTTATTAAAGTTAAAATTAAGTAACAAATTTGAATTTTATTCACAATTCGAAAAACATATGAAAATTTAAGGGTCTTTTACATATGTGTCCCTAACTCAAACCCACTATTCAGATTTGCCCCTAATTTTTGAAGTCTGCTCAAATTTTCCCCTCTGCCATCAAATGCACTTATAGAATTACCCTTTCATGTCGTTTCTGTCCGTTCAACGGGCTTTGACCGTTTGGTGAAGAGTAACTCGACAAACAGTAAATTCGAAAAAGATAGCAACCAAATTCAAAAAAATCTGATTTTTTGTGGCATCGAAGATATTTGGGTGAGCAAGGTGCGTGCAAATTTTCGTGCCATTTGGACATTTCAGAGCTCGTACCAAAGTAAAGAATTAAAATTGCATGCTTGTGAATAGTAAATTCAAAAAAATAACAAGAAAACTCAAAAAACTCTGAAATGTTTTGGCGTCCAATATGCTTTGGTGTGCATGGTGTGTGCAAATTTTTGTTGTGTTTGGACATTGTAGGAGCTCGTAAAAAAAATGGCTCGACAAAAAACTTGGAAAATGCACTATTGTGCTTTGTTTTTGTTAGAGCCCCTTGCATGCCAATTGAACATAAAAATTTGCACACATCTTGGACGCCAAAAAATCATTTTTTTTAATTTTCTTGCAATTTTTTCAAATTTACTATTCACAAGCGTACAATTTTATTTTTTCCTTTGGTACGAGCTTGTAGAATTTCCAAATAGCAAGAAAATTTTCATGCACCTTGCGGACTCGAGTATCTTCGATGCTTCAAAATTTCAGATTTTTTTTGAATTATTTTTGCTATTTTTTGAATTTACTGTTCACTGAGTTATTGTTCATCGAGACGGTCGAAGCCCGTTGACTAGACGGTAACGACACAAAAGGACGTTTCTATAAAGGGACTTGACGGAGAGGGATAAATTTGAGTATAGCTAAAAATTAGGGGCAAATCTGAGTAGGTGGTTCGTGTTAGGGATAGAAATGTAAAGGCCCCAGAATTTTAAAATATTCATATAAAATATGTTCAGGAATTAGAAAAATAATAATGTGCAAAAATGTTCAAGATTTAGGAAAATGATTTTGAATTTTAAATTCACACGAAATAGAAAGTATTATCATTTTTTTAAGAGTACAATGAATTTGAAAAAGTCAGGAATTAAAAAATGTTATTGTATCCTACGACGCAGCAAGCATGAAAAAAGTGAACTTAAAACAAAAATGCTAAATAAACAAAAGTAAGTAAAAAAAATAAAAAAAAACAATGAAAAACAACAAAGAAGACACTGAAAAATAAGAATAAAAACATAAGCTTCTCAAAACCATGTGCGAAGCTTTCTAAAATCGGCAGAAGCGAACGGCTCCCGCAACACTCAATTGCCTCTAACGGGACAGCTCACTCATGTATGCGAGTGGATAATCCGCGTGAGTGATAGATATCATTTATGCGCCACTAGCGAGCGCTCTCAAGAACATGAGTGTCATTTCCAAAAAAGACCCTCATAGCATGCAAATGTATGCTCCTTGCCACCCCTGGCATGACAGACTATGGTCGCTCGAAGGATCCAGCAAGTGAACGATGTTGTTCACACTAGGAGGACCCATCGCGTGACAAGTGCTAGCTCGTGGTGAATTCGGTTATCTCAGATCGGGGTCCACTATTAGACCAGACTGCTCCCTCCCTTCGCACAATGCTACCCCATCCTTATCAATACTTGCGAATCATTCCTTCTAAAAGAAGTTGCCATGCTATGTTATTTTGTAGCAAGAGAATTGCCATGCCGCGCTAGAGAGATTTGCCGTATATGTTCAGGAATTGCCATGCTCCAACATAGAGAACTAACACGTTATAAATCTTGAACATGGCGATGTTGTAGAGGAGATAATTGCCATGCTTCATAAGGAGAAGATTGCCACATATGTTTTAGGAGTTGCAACGCTACAACGAAGATAATTGTCATGCTACAACATGTAGAGTTGTCATGCTAAAGCCCAAAAGTGGACACCATGTTCAGGAATTGCCGTGTTATCACAAAGGAGAAAATGACATATTTTTAGAAATTGACGTGGTGTATCTTACATAATTGCTATGTAATCCTTTAAACATAGAAGTTGTCAACTATGAACATAGCCAATTCTTGGGGATCTATGTAGGAATTGCCATGGTATATAAAAGAAAAATGTTTCTAGGAGCGACCATGCTATAGCTTAGATAATTGTCATGTATAAAAGCCCGAAGCTTATAAGTTGTCATGCTCTAAATAGCCACTTTCTTGGGATCTATTAGAACAAAAAACCAGAAATTCGTCTGAGAGGGTTTCGAAAAAGATAGTGAGTTACATCGGAGGAGACGAAAAACTGATGCAGGTCGCGTCGCGGAAAGGGAGCGACAAAGCAAACGTTTGGGCCATTTCACATAAGTAAGAGATGGAGCGAAGAGTTTCGCTCCACGATAAAAGTAAAATGTCTATAGAAAAATGTTTCTTGTGTATACCAAAAATGTATACAAATAAATAAGTAATGTGTATTTATAAAGTTGATCATGTATTTAAATAAACCAAGCATTTCAAAATGTCAATCAACTATTCAAAAAATGTTAATCAAGCATTTGAGAAATATTTAATGTGTATAGACAAAATGTGTGTCATGTATATGAAAAATCTATACAAAAGTACATTGTGTATGAAAAATATTGATCATGTATTTTAAAATTGTTAAATATGTATAAAAATATTCCTAGTGAATACAAAAAATGTACAACATACACTAAATAAAAAGCAGACATCAAAATATATACTTAAAAATCGTATTAATGTTTTTTCTATTTTCAAAAAGTTAAAAATGTATATAAAATTTATTTCAGGTGTATAGTAAAAATGTACATTATCTGTGAAAACATGTTTATTGTCATTACAAAAATGTCCCCCGTGTATTGAGAACAGTTGACTATGTAATAAAAAAAGTTAATCTTGTATGTATAAAAAGGATAAACATCTATTAAAAATAAGATATATACCAAAAATGTAAAATATATATGGAAAAACTGGACATAAAAATATATAAAAAATGCTAACCATATATTACGAAAATATGAAATATGTAAATAAAGTGTATTTTTAATGTATACGAAAAATGTTGAATGTATACTAAAAAAATTGACATGTGTTGAGCAAAAAATAAATCGATGAAAATCAATATGCAATAAAAAAACAATAAAATCAAATAAAACCAAAGAAATGAAATCAAAACTAAAGAGAAGCAATGCAAAATACGAAAACATGAAAACCGAGTATTTTTGTAAAGGAAACTGGTGAAAACCAAGAAAGAAAGAAAGAAAAACATCGAAAAAAGAAGAAAGGAACAAAAGTAAAATAAAAAATGGTGACATCAAGAAAAGTCGGGAAGAAAAATAAAGAAAACAATGAAAGAAAGAAAAACCAAAAGAACCAAATGACCCCGCATTTTTTTTGATAAAAACGAGAAGAAATGAATGCAACGAAAACATCGAATCCCCGACCAGTGAGCGCAGAGGTGAAAAGCGCTAATAACGAGCTGGCCCAATACTATGCACCCACGGAAGAGCTTCACGAGCGAGATGAGAGCTACTTTTGCATTAAGCGAGATATAACTCTCACGGGAACGTGCGATTACTGTCGAGCTCACTACATATTGAAGCGTAAAACTAGGCAATCACGGCATTAGACGTCGGGGCGTTAGGTCGTCCATCGACCAGCATGGACCGACGTCGAGCGATCCCATGTTCATGTGCTCTGCACTCTATAGCAACTCGGCACGCATGATGCGTCCGCCATCCAATAATCAACTCCCCGAGGCGGTGTAATCCTGCCCATTTTTCAATTGAGATTAAAGGATTATCTATATTTCTTAATTTGGTTGATTGATCTATTGTAACACTCAATAATATAGATTATCATTATCATTAATATAAAATAACATGTCTTACATATCCATCAAAACAAACATCTTGAAAGGCGAACAATGAATAGAGAGTGGTCATCCAACCCTATAGATCAAATGTACGAACGGGTCCACGAATAGCGGATAGAGGGGTGGTTATCCAAACCTATACATCAAATGTCAGCCCCAGTTTTTTTATCTTATATTCAAAGCACTTAAAACAAGTAAGCTAAATACCACCCTTCGTCCATAATCATGTTGTGCATACATTTCAATACAACAATAGCTAACATGTAAAAAGTACAAACCAAACATGAAGTCTTACAATTAAAAAGTTCAAATTTTAAAACTTAATTGGACATATTCTTTAGTTGTCCCATCGAATTTCCCACAAATACTAAATCACACCCTTTTGGAGTTGCTCGATTGCGAGTCTCTTGTTTCATTGGATAAATTTTCCGAATTTCGCTGGATTCTGCTCAGAAAAATCGATGGGGCCATTTGCTTAAATTACACATGGTGGAGTAGTGTGTCACCCTCATCTTTCACAACATGTTGTGTATGATCACACAAGTTGTCATCACCTTTCATAATGTTTACGTGACGCATATTTTTGCGGTTACTCGAACACTTACAAAACGCCTCGAGCACTATAAATGCACTCTCGACATCTTTCTAGCTTCTTCTTGTCTTTGGTCTAAGTGAGATATTTTCTCACCCCTTGGCTTAGAGATGGTTTTGACGAAGGTCGTCATAAAGGATAGCTACCATCACAAATATAATAGTACATGTTGTAACCATGATCATTAGTGTTGTAGTTACACACAGAAGCTTGTCCCACACACAACCTTTCAAACAATGAAGACTGCTACAATACATTGATGTTATTGTGAGACCCAAACATCAAAAGAATGCTAAATCCAGAGGCCTTGTATGCAATATGTTTAAGATTGACGGTGGATTTGTTGTAATGGCCGTGATATTGCCCATTGACAGCATATGGACAATTCTTCCATTTTAGATGCATGCAATCGAGGAATCCTAACATACCTCGCCACCCTCTTCCTTCCAACGATGTGATGAGTCGTTGGTGTCTTCCTCAGTTGGTTCTCTCAAGTACTCCACTACAAACACCTTCATCATCGTAGTAGCAAACTTGACCATGGCTTTGAGATATATGGTTTCAGACATCCAGAGGTACTCATTCCACGAATTTACGATCATTCCATAGGAAAGCATACTCAAGGCAATCATTACCTTCTGGTAATCAGAGAGTCCAATGTTTTCAATGATATCCTTTTACAATACGAAGAAGTCATCATATACTCAATCACCCTTGTAAAGGCGACCGGACATAATTGGGCTCATCCGGAATCGACGGTGAAAAAAGCACTGAAATATCGCATCAGGGGAAACGTAGTCATTCACCAACATCCTATGCCCTCGTACCCTCTTCCGATTCAACACTTGATGCCCCTTGATTGATCTCTTGAAATTTAGAACATGCTCCTTCGTGCGTTGGGCATCTTCGAGAATTGAATGAATTATCGCCATTTCATCCTCACATCCATCCTCATCTAAGGAGGACGAATCCATGAACTCGACGTATAAGTACTCTGAGGTGGAATTCATCGTGTTTGCTTCAAAGTAACATTTGGCCGAACATTTACCGTGCACGATGTCCACCATGGACGACAATGTGCAAGGGTGGAGTGTACCTAAGCGACGACCGAGCTAGGGTTGGAAGGGAGGCGTAGGCACGTCGGGGTGGCTCCCAGGTCGAGCGGTGAAGGTCAGGTTAGTCCTGGATGATACAGCGAGTAGTACGACGACGGTGGCGGTGTCGACCTACACAGATACACAACAAGAAGGGGGACCAAGAGGGAGGGATGAGTAAGAAAAGCGGGGTTTGAGATGGGTTTTTTATGCGGGGTGGGGGTGTCAGTGTCCAACATGAGGGATGTACGAACTTCGTAAAGCTCCTTCGGTTTCCTACCGGTTTGCAAAAATTCAAATGTATAGACTGGTCCACAAACATTCAACAGGCGAGCTTAAAGTGTTCGCACAGCATAATCCATACTTTTACATACGGTTTAACACTGGGCGTTGGAGATGACCGAATGATCCACATTAGCATCAATGTACTTCAGTGGCAATCCAAACACGAGGACCGCGAGGACCAACTTCCCTCAACCCGACCTCGTGCAGCTGCCGCCAGGCTGCACCTGCGGCCTTCACACATCCTCCACTCGACCCCTGCATATACCACTCCCTTCACTGCCGACGGCAACATCGGTAGGGACGCGTCGAGGGGCTCTGCTGCACACAGCGGGATTGACAAGAGGCGCCACCGTGGTAGGTGAGCTCGTTCTAGGCGTGTTGCTTACATCATTTTCTGATGCCTCTCGTCAGCCTCGGCAATGGCTCTTGGAGGCACTTCGGGTCTGCCACGCATCACAAGGATTATGGTGGTGATGGCCTTCTCCTTCGTTGGAGGTGGTCGACCTAAGGCTGGGCGATCAGATCTTAAGATCCGTCATCTACTCCCGGCTGCCAGTCGGAGAGACATGGTTGCTGGTGAGAACCATGCCGATGGCGATGTTCTACGTCATTACATAGGGAAGACATCGTCGTGTAAGTATAGCCGACCCACTCATGCTGCTACTCGAGAAACCCTAGGATCTAGTATTCCAGATCGGACGATGGCGGTAGTGCGATGTCGTTTCTCTATTGGAAGCGTCGTTTGTGGAGCAACACTGAAAGGCAAAGGGGGTGTAGCGGCTTCGTCTTGCACGGAGTTTCGGTTAAGATGTCAAATCATGCTTGGCCGACACATGCTACATTATGTCATGCTTGGTCGGCATGTGCTACGCACGACAGATCTTCCACAGTCTTCGCGTTTGGATGGTCGAGCGCTGCAAGGTTGATGCAGATCTCTCTTCTGAAGATGAGTGAGCGGTTCGATGACGGCTTCTAAAACGTGTGCATGTGATGTACACTTTAGGTGTGGTGCTCCGGTTGTTGGTTCAAATACGTTATGTGGATGAAACAGCGATAATACCGGTTTTAGATGTTGAAAATGAGAGCACTCTACATTATCGAATTTGTAGATGTGAGTGATAACTCGGGTGATCTGATATATGCTCTTATCAAACCTTTGTTGAATAATTAATAAAAATGATTTAAAAAAAAAATGGTAATCCAAACATACTGGTAGGCCGCCCTCCATCGCTTGACGGGCAGGCACACAGGACGGGCCTCTGCGGCGGCGACAGGGAGGTTCACGTGGCACAGGCGTGGATGGATGCAGGACCCTGCATGCATGTAGGAGTAGCACCGTTCTCTGCCCGGCCGGGTGCTGCAGCTGCGCCGCTCGCTGTCTTCCTTTGAGACGGTGGCAGGCAAAGCTCAATGTGAGGAGCGTGGGCAGCCTAAAAGCTCATGATGGTGTGTCCCATCGCACGTACGGCCTGCCTGCCTGCAAAACCTCGTATCATACCGTCTCGGGGGCGGGCGGGCAGTCCGTTGGGACAAAGAGCAGACGAACGCATGAGCGGGCGCAGACGAGGCAGTGCGTCGCCTGCGCGATGCACGTGCCGCGCGCGGCCTGCACCGGCTAGTTTTTTATTAACTCGCCGTTATTCCAGCTGCCGGGGCGTTTATAAGCACAGCTGATGCTTCCCCATTTCCCTCTTTCTTTTGAGAGGATAAATTCAGACGCTCCCCTTCGACAACGCATCAGTACGTCGTAATTCAGTAATCGAGCAAGACTATAAAGTAATTAAATTAGATTAAGCAAGCAAAAAAGCAAATTTTGAAATGCTCCGGGCAGGCCCACCGGCTGGGCGACGAGGTCCACCGGGCAGGCCCGTGTGGAGCCGCCACGCAAAGCGCGAGGGGGCAGCGCTGCAAAGCCAGCCTGCGTGCCCCTGCCTCTGCCTCTGCCTCTCTCTGCCGCGGCTGCCGGCCGGCCAGCGAGCCGTTTCCCTATCACAGGTTCGCCCGGGCCGGGCCTACCGCCCACGTCCGCGTGGCCCACTGCGGGAGAGGGGATGCATCGCTCGCTCTCAGTCAGGCATGCAGATGCAGGCCCAGCCGGGCAGAGCGCATGTCGCAGGCCCACGGCAACGGTACAGCTCAACGTTAGTCTCCGTGTTCACAGTAGTAGCAAAGCCATCACTTCCATGGCTACAGTGCAATGTTCAAAATTAGACCGGTAGGCGCGACCGATTTCAAGATCGGTTCGAGGTCTGCATAAGCCCATGCGCTGCTATTTCAGAACCAAGGCTTAACATTGTCTTGTTTTCAGGTTTTTCCTTTGGACGTCTGTACTCAGTAGGGAACTGACATTCTCCCTGGGCGATCCAACGCAAACAAATCATTCCTCACGTAGGCCTTGTTCGATTGCATGACAAATGTGCAGGATTGACAGGTATTCCAGATTTACAGTGATTAAATCCCATCTAGGTCAAATTCCCCCCAAATCTCCTTCAATCCACCTGGTGGGTGGCTTAACCGAACAAGGCCGTAGGGGGGACGAGCGAGTGTTTTTGGTTCGTACCAGAATCCCCAACACGAACTGTGTTAAAAAAAAGGAAACACCCCCCCCCCCCCCCCCCCCAGCACGAACTTCCGGCCCAGTCACCATTCCCTTCATACAATAAAATGAGGAAAACTGAAAAAAAAGATTTGCCATGTTGTAGGTGAAAATAGACAATATTACAAAAAAGTATGTCAGAAAGATTAATATACACAAATTGCCATGATATACAACAAGTTGTTGCCAAATTATCTGTAGAAAAACAATGAAAATTCTTTTTTTTTGCGGGGAAACAACGAAAAATCTTTGATTTTACATGGGTTGTAGGGAAAACGGAAAAATACAAATTTTTCCCATGTGACTAGTACAAACAGATTCCCTACAAATCTGCCATCGGCTATGTATATAATTTACCATGGTAATAGGCAAATTGATATGTCATCAGATATGTATATAGTTGGGCATGTGGTATGAAAAAAGTGTTGTCGTCTAGTTAGTACAAAGTAAGTTATGTTTAGCAATGTTCATATGAAGAAAGTAGCAGGAAGCTTGCCATGTTCATGATAAAAATCAACCTATATGTTAAAAAAATATTTGACAATTTTTAAGATTTATTAATTAAATAAATTACCATCTTATACACAACAATTTACCATGTTATAGAGCACAAAATGTCGTGTGTTTGGATATCAAAATCAAATAGCAATTTTTTAGAAGAAATGTGTTTACAAAAATCATGGCAAAGATTTAGAAAAATTGTAATGGTCACGTGGCAGAGTAAGGGGAAATTGTTCCTCAAGAGCATGGGAAAATTTGAATTTTTTTGTAGTCATCACTCGTCAGGTAGCTAGTGTTACCATAAAAAGTTGTTCCGTAAGATAATGGCAAAACCATGGAAAATATTTAAAGAAATTGTAATGGTCACGTCGGAAATTAAGGGGAAATTGTTACTCAAGAGCATCAAATTTCGAAAATCATTTGCAGTCATCACATTGCTAGAGTACCAAAAATATAATTTCGTAAGATAATGGCAAAAATATTGGACGTAAAAAGTGTGATATGGTAAAATAATTTGCCATGGTATGTTATTTTCTTTTGCCATGGTATGTTCAATAATTTTCCATGTTTGAAAATATAAAATAAATGTATTATCCAATATGACATGAAGAAAATATTTCTCAAATTGCCATGTGTAGAAAATAACTTTCTTAGAAGAAGCAAAGTAATATCAGTTTTTTTGCCAAGTGACTACTAGAAACATTTAAAAAAAATCATTTCTTGTACACCAAAACAAGTGCAAGTTTTCCATCTAAACATGATTTTTAGTTTCGGAAATTGCCATGATTGAAGGAAAATAGAGAAATGTAAAAGTTCTATGTGCAAATGGTGGAACATTTCCAAAATTATCATGAATGAGGGAGCACAATTCGTAAAGCTTGCCATGGGAGCATTACAAAAAGACCTAAATCTCCATGTTTGGAAAGACAAAAACTGATTTGCCATGTGACTAGTAAAAAATGTAAAAATGTGATGACAATTATATGTCTACTAGTAGAACGTCCATGTGTTGCCACGGGCTTGTTTAAAATTTGTACCAGTTGCATATATAAATATAATGCATATCAAATTTCACATGTAAAGAAAATTATGCCGTTGTCAGATGAAAAATATTTGTAGTGCACTCCACTTGCAATGTATTTTCCATAAAGAATGTATGGATCACGTTGTCATACTTTATAAAAGCAATGATCCACCTTAACTAATATAATCCCCTCCCCCTCGAAAAATCAAGATATAATTGTCCGTGCGTTGCAACGGGATTTTTAAAATTTGTGCCAGCTGCATAAATAACTATAATGCATGTCAAAGTTCACATGTAAAAATGGATAGTCGTTAACAGAAAAATAATAATTGAAATTCAATTCACTTGCAATCTATTTTCGATAAGAATGTGCGAATGATGTTGTCAAACTTTGTAAAAACCTTGATCCGCCTTAATTAATATAACACCCCCCCAAACACAGGGTAAAAGAAATGGTACTATCGTATGTACGTTGCAACAGAGGCATAATATTTCAAGGACTCCACCACCAATTTGACATCAATTTTTTTACCACGGTAAATCGATATTTTTTATGGAAATTTGTGTTTGCCGAGGATGGCAAGCATGGCACACCCTCTTCAGTTAACTTTATTCAAAAAATGACTGTGCTTGTAAACTAAAAGTGCCATCCTCACGACAACTAATCATAATAAAAACGTTTGATTTGCCATGCTTAAAAATCTGACATCGGATTCCTATCATTAACATGTTTCAATGGTCCAACATCTATAGTATGCGACATATTTTTGTAGGACCCTAAGCCCTCAGTCCTCTTTTCTGCTTTGTGCAGCCATCATCTCAATCCTTTTCAATTCCCTACATACAATGTATGATTATAGATATAATAAAAGTTTGAAGTATGAGGAAGTAAAGAGGGACATTCCTATGCCCCAAATCAGAAACCATCCATCATTGTCATTATTTATCGAGTTATTTTTGCATTGGTGTTGGTGCTTAGATTGATTTTCTATATCTTTTTAGCGGGCATTTATTTTCTATATTGACCGTTGACGGTGTCCTAGAACAGGGGGTGCTACCCTAGTCGGCTGAGGCTCCTCGGATTGGGCCAATGGGTCCCTTCTGAAGATGGACCGCGGAAGCTGCACGATGAGGCGTGATCGGGACTGTGTCTGCCGAAGGCTTGTCGTGTACTCCAAGACTTCTACTGCCGCCTCTACGCCAAGATACCGACCTTGCAACCCTTGATACCCCACCTGACGTGTACATAAGCCATATGGTTTAGCCCGTATAGGGAACATCAACATAATATCATTCACCTACCCCTAGAGTTAGAACACATATCACGTTCTCGAGGTAGATCAACTCTGTACTTGATACTTCTCCATCGATACAAACCAGAGCGCGAAGTAGGATATTATCTCCACCAAGAGGGCCTTAACCTGGTAAACATCGTCCCCTTGTTCGTGTTACCATCCATCCGAGATCCACAACTCGGGACACCCTATCCGGAAGTGTGCCGCTTTTCACACCGACACCAATGCTTTCATTGAGAGTCCCATTGTGAGACTGACAAAAGGATCGATGGGATCATTTGTGAACGACTCCAAACTCACGGGATGATTCCGATGCACCAAACTTCTGTTATGAAAATGCCCTCTCTCCTTTGCAGGACCGAGGCAACCCATGACTCCTCTCTGGCCTTAGCTGAACCCTCCTTCAAGGACGAAGGGTTGAGGTATTTTTTGGAAAGCGACTCACACAACAGCCAACATGAGACAACCGATGAAACCGGTCTTCAAATCACTCTGGCCGATCCGATGGCTATAGATGTGACACAGGATGATGATGCTAGGGCTTCAGACCCATGGTCCTTAGAGATCAAAATTCACCCACCACCTCCCACATCGAGTATCACCCTGATAACTCAGGCCCACCAGACATTTGGGATCTAGCCTATGTGCAACAACTCCGTGATGAGTTAATCAGGTAGTTCTGGGCTAGGTTCTTGTGTGTCAAAAATAAGACATTGAGCTACTAAGACTCAAATACGATAACTTCCTTCCAGCACGGATGCAAGGATAAAGGTGTTTCGAACGCCCTCGCTCGCTGCTATGTTCATACACTCCCGAAATTGTCAGATGTGGTGTCCAAATTCTACACCATCGAAGATGCTTGGCTGACCGGGGAAAGAATAGATTCGATCTATGAACACAATCCGGCACGTGATATTGTAACACCCTGTGTTTAACCTTCCTGACTAATTAACTTATTTCAAAAATTAGGGCCAATTTAAATTTTTTGTGAATGCCTGAGATGCTTGATGTGACTGTTGTTTGCTTGCTTGCTGGTATGCTTGTGTTGGTTCTCAATAATTCTTGCTATTCTCCAGACTCATCTCTTTAGCCCAAAACTCGTGCCTAATGATCATGCCATATGTTTAGGACCAGAAACTATTTTTACCAAATATTATTTTCACCAAAATGCATTTCTTTGAATTAAGCCTTAAAAACCCCTGAGATGAGGTTTGTACTACAAGTCCTCAAATTAGGGAATTTATTTTGCACCAATTAGTTTATTTAAAACCTATTATCAAAATGTCCTCCAAAAACCACAATATTATTATTTTAAAAGTTATTTTATTATTTTATTTAAATGCCTTTCTATGAGGCCAGAAATGGTCTCTTATGAAGAAAAGTTATTTTTTATTGCTTTAAAAATAATTAAGAAAATTTAAGGAAACTCAGTGGATATATTTATTCCATATATATGAGTTTCAACACATGGTCATGTTCAAAATATTGGGCAAACCCCTCCAAAACCCTTCCTGCCTATTTCAATCTTTTGGAATATTTCTATAAGAAATATTCTCAATAAATTAAAGTAAAATTCCAACGTGTCACCTATGAATTGTTTGATGATCTTGCCAAGTTTCATCTCAATACAAGTTGTTTTGACCCCCCTAATTATTCTAAAACCCTATTAGTCCAGATCCAAATTTGAGCAACTCTACATTGTCAAGTGTCTCCAATTATGGTCAAATTTGGTGGACATGTTCTCATACTCCAATAATGCATCCACACCAAGTGGTGCATCAAGGAGAATAGAAGAACTTGTCCCAAGCCCCTCAAAACCCTCTTTGTTGATTACTAACTTTGGGAAACTTTACATTATAAAGTTTCTCCAATTGACCCCAAACTTTTTTGCATGCCTTAATGCTCAAATAATGCCCCCACACCAAATATTGGATTTGTGGGAATTGATTTGAATAGTTTTGTAAGCACAAAACTATTTCTGCCCATTTCATGGGTTTTCCAAGTTTACATTGGAAACCTTGCCCACCAAATCCCAAATTTGGTGTCCAAGCTTATTTTTATCTATTATTTGATCCTGTTAAGTTTCATATCCTTTGAAGTCCATCTGGTTGCTCTGCCACTCATCAAACACCTTGTGTGCATTCACTTTATTGGCTACTTTGACCCCTTCCACTTTAACCCTTGAGCTCAACTTTCTACCACAGCTTCATATAGTTACATCTTACCTCCAGTAAAATTTCCATGACCACTGGTAAATTATTGGAGAGAGGCTCCATGTAACTATTCTTCATTTTACCCTTGGAATCACCATCTTCACCCCTCTTGCCCCACTTCTGCTTAAGCCAAGCCCCCACCTCTTTCCAGAGGGTACCTAGCATCCCAAAGCATTATTTCAAACAAAGAGATGGCATGCTCATATGGAGAAAATGAGCAACACATCTACAACTAGATTTCTGGCTGAAAAGTAGCTTTGTACAACAAGTAGTAGCTACCCTCCCTTGCTTGAGCTGAAACTTTGCAGAAATGTAGTCCTTCCATGCCTAAGGCTGCTAGACATGCTCTTTCCCCATTATCTCTCCTGTTAGTGCCCTCATTAGTAGCCCCAAGTTTGCTGCTGCAAACTTACCAACAGTCAAAACCTATTCAAACCAGCTCCACTTGGGGCCAAACTTCACCAGTGCCTTGTGGCCTCCATGCCTTGCATGTTTGACACCTTGGCCTAGCCAAAGGGTGCTCCAGAACACCAAGTGGGGTGGTGACCACCACCCTGGAGTGCAGAAATGGTGCTCTGCACTTTGTCTCCTTTGTCCATACCATTTCTAGCCGATTCAGCTTGTCCCAGCGCGAGAGGGCGCTCCCCTTGACCAGTCCAACCCCCTCCCCAACACCAGCAAGACTCCAAGAGGCTCAGGCACATGTGTCCGCCGTGCCCTGAGAGCACCAGAGAGCTCCGAGATCCCTCTCGGCCTCTCCTCCCATTTAGTGCTTCCTCCAAGCCCTGGTGCCTTCCTCCTCCTATTCTCCTCTTCCTTAAGCTCCCTAGACCGACCCAGAGCAGCCCCAAGCTCCTCCCTCCTCCAATGACCGAATGCCTCCGCCGGCCATCTCCTCGGATCCAAGCCCCGGGCGCTTCCCCTCTCCTTTGAAGCTTTCCTCAGCCATCCAAGGACCCTCGGGCCTCCCCTGAATCTTCCTCCCTCCTCTTCCTTCCCTCGGCTGAGAGCTGCAGCCAGGGCCACCGTCGGTCGGCCGCTTCGGCTAGGGCCCTGCTTGCCCTCGTTCTGCCGGCGGGAACGGGACCCCAGGCCGACGCGACGCTCTTCCCCGAAGTGCTCCGGTGGCCGGAGTGGCGCCAACAATGACCTGAGCCGCCGAGGGCAAGCGCCAACGCGTCTGGCTCGCCTCCCCTGGTCCTCCTCTTCCCGCGCTAGGTAGGAGAAGAACCTGGCGGGTAAGCCCCGTCCGCCAGTGGCAGCCAGGTCGGGCCCAACCACGTAAGTGGAGGCGCACCTCCCTCTTGCCACCTGCCCGCTTGAAAGGCGTATTTCTTATAGTGCGCCAGCCGCGTCTCAGCGCCCGCGTAGACGGGCCGACCCAATGGCTGTTCCGCGCTCTGGGCGCAAGATAACCCCCGAAGGCTGAGCTCCTTTTCGCTTTTTCTTGTTTTCACATAACTTCAAAAATCCATTCAAAAATCATTCCAACTCCAAATTGTTTGATTCCAACTCGTGCAGGTTCATAAAATTCAGGCCTACCCAAATATGTTGTAACAGCTAAGATGCGGTCCTTTCCGATTTAGGGGGCGATGTCCCAAAATGGAAAGAAGCGCATCTATGCGTTTCGCAAGCAAGATAAACATATCACATACATAATTTAAGAATGACAAATAGGGAACCGTTTGCCATCTTACATAGATAATATCAGAGTTTACATCCACACATTTCTTCAGACAAGGTAGTTCAGCTACTGACTACATAACATAAGAAAAAAGCTATGCTATCCCGCATGCTTGCCCTCGATCACGACCACGCCTCAGTCTTCTGGATAGTTCACGTACAGGTGGTCGTTCTCCTTATCGTACTGCCACGCCAGCTGTGTGCCATCTGGATCACCTGTGTCGGGCGTACTTGTACCTGTTGGGGTGTTGAAGTAATCTGTGAGCCACGGGGACTCGGCAATCTATGACCTTGGTACCGAAACTAGTTAAGTTATTAGGTGAGGAAGATTCAGTGTTTAGGTTGCAGCATCCTAAGCATTTATGGTGGCTATCTTACGTAGAACAAAGATATAGATGTGGTGGTCTACGCGAGCGGTCGAAGACTAGTTGATCACTAATTAACCCTGAACACCTACTTACGTCAAACATAACCCCACCGTGTTCCTGTTCGAAGAGAGGTCTTCGAAGGGGACAGTCACGGTTACACACACGGTTGACAGTTTTATTAGTATTAGTTCAAGTTATCTAGAACCGGATGTTAACAAATAATCCATGTTGCCACATAACCGCGGGCACGGCTTTCCGAAAGATTAAACTCTGCAGGGGTGCTCCAACTAGTCCATCACAAATGGTCACGGGCCGCAAAGTAATCCTCTATCACGAATCTCGTGATCTCGTCGGATTCCTTAGAGGAAAACCTCAACTCTGGGGAGAACCAAAGCTTCAGCGGGATTCCCATACGCAAGATATATCGCTAAGGTAAGACAAGACTAGCGGGACCTCCTGACGTGTCGACGACCCCGATAAGAGCCGCGTATCTCAGTCTCAGGACACGTCGGATAAGCGAAGCGTACGGTGGCCAGAGAAATCTCCTGTGTTGCCCCGGGATGGCCCCGCACGG
This sequence comes from Hordeum vulgare subsp. vulgare, assembly GCF_904849725.1. Lineage (NCBI taxonomy): Eukaryota > Viridiplantae > Streptophyta > Magnoliopsida > Poales > Poaceae > Hordeum > Hordeum vulgare. The sequence continues at coordinate 430,468,945 of NC_058522.1, read as the reverse complement.
TGCTCTAGTTTGGACCAACACTCATGAGGAGCACTGGCCCGGGTTGTTGATTAATTCCTCGGGGTAGCTATTCCCTATGCAAATTATTATTAGGTGATTAGCAAATTAAAACCAATGTTGGGTCCTGTCGGACAAGTCTTAACACTACACGATTTATCAAGGGGGTCCGCATAACAACCCCGAACGTGTTAGGAGCGATTAGTTATGGAATCAAACACTGGTAGCCGGAAACTAAGGCGGCAATAACGGAACAAATCACCCGGCAAAAGGCTAGGCCTTCCGTCATTTACCAAGTATATAGGTGCATTAATTAATAGCAGATTTAAACATAATGATATCAAAACTCATGTTATCACATGAGACAGCTGATAACTGCAACTAGCAACGCTAACATTAGAAGCTGAGCATGCCTACTTAGCCATTCAACATTAGCTAGGAGGGGAAGGTGTTTGGGTTTCATGGCAATATCAGGAGGCAATTATATCAGGTGGTAGGCAGCGAGCATATGATGGAGGAAACGTGAATCTAAGCATAACAAAGATAGATACGGTATCAAGGTCACGGTCATCTTGCCTGTGATGTCTTCAGCTTGGAACTGCTCTTGTTCGTCCTGCACGTACTCTCCCGAATCCACGTACTCGCTCTCCGATCCTGGTGCTACCCAAGATAAAATAACAGCCAATGAACAACAACACAACATGATGCAAGAAACACATGATGCATGAGATGAGAATGTAGCATGCATCTCTATTCTAGTAACTTGCATATGTATGAGAAGAGAAGATAAACTTCTGGACATAACTTCACCCTAAGCTATCTTGACATGCATGAAGATGACATGAACATGTGCATCACGAGAAAATGATGCAAAAACATATAAAGAACATTGAGAACGGAGCTACGGATCAACCGAAAACTACGAAACAAGATACGGAGTCCTACGTACCAAATCCACCACAAACACACTCCAATGGCACACTTCTGGTATTCCCAGGTTGCCACATGACTGCTACATCAACAAAAGTACTTCCCTGGAAATGGTGCCAGAGATCCTTCTGTCGTCCCTTGAGCTTGCGTTGGTTTTTCCCTTGAAGAGGAAAGGGTGATGCAGCACAGGAGCAGTAAGTATTTCCCTCAGTTTGAGAACCAAGGTATCAATCCAGTAGGAGAATCTCGTCAAGTCCAGAGTACCTGCACAAAAACAAAAGAGTTTGCACCCAACGCTATAAAGGGGTTGTCAATCCCTTCAAGATTGTTTGCAAAGTGAGATCTGAAGGCGGAAAGTGCAACGAAGTAAAAAGTGTAAGGCTGAAAATATGGTGTGGAGTAGACCCTGGGGGCCATAGTGTTCACTAGAGGCTTCTCTCAAAATAGCAAGTATTACGGTGGGTGAACAAATTACTGTCGAGCAATTGATAGAACAACGCAAAGTCATGACGATATCTAAGGCAATGATCATACATATAGGCATCACGTCCGAGACAAGTAGACCGATACTTTCTGCATCTACTACTATTACTCCACACATCGACCACTATCCAGCATGCATCTAGTGTATTGAGTTCATGACGAACAGAGTAACGCCTTAAGCAAGATGACATGATGTAGAGGGATAATCTCAAACCAATGATGAAAACCCCATCTTTTTACCCTTGATGGCAACAACACGATGCGTGCCTCGCTACCACTTCTGTCACTGGGTGAGGTCACCGCACAATATGAACCCAAAACCAAGCACTTCTCCCATTGCAAGAATCATAGATCTAGTTGGCGAGACAAAACCCACAACTCGAAGAGAATTACAAGGATATGAAATCATGCATAAGAGAGATCAGAAGAAACTCAAATAAGATTCATAGATAATCTGATCATAAATCCACAATTCATCGAATCTAGACAAACACACCGCAAAAGGAGATTACATTGGATAGATCTCCATGAAGATCATGGAGAACTTTCTATTGAAGATCCAAGAGAGAGAAGAAGCCATCTAGTTACTAGCTATGGACCCATAGGTCTATGGTGAACTACTCACGCATCATCGGAGAGGTCATGGTGTTGATGAAGAAGCCCTCCGTATCCGAATCCCCCCTCCGGCAGGGCACCAGAACATGCCCCACATGGGATCTTGCGGAGACAGAAGCTTGCGGCGGCGGAAAAGTACTTTCGATGATCTCCTGATTTTTTTGGGATTTTTAGGGAAAATATAGGCGCAACCCCTAGGACAGAGGGCGCTCAGGGGGCCCACAAGCCTGTGGGCTGCGTCCTCCCCCCTGGCCGCGGGGTGGGGGCTTGAGGGGCCCCTGAGGTTCCCCTGCCTTGGCTCTCAAGCTTCCCGATCTTCTTCCGTTACAGAAAAATTCTTTTCGGGGATTTTATTCCGTTTGGACTCTATTTCAAAATCTCCTCTGAAAGGGGTCAAAAACATGGATAAAACAGGAACTGACACTTGTGTCGGGGGGATAACCCGGGGTAGGCTCATCAAGCCTGTTCCTTCATTTCCGGCCCAATGGACATGAAGATATGGAGATTCCCAAGGCCCAAGTCTTCTGACCGGCTAGGCATCACCTGTTGGCTGGAAGACGAGGCGGCCACCTTTCTAGCCGGCCAGGCAGCCCCTGCCGGCTAGAATGCATGCGGCCTCCCCTTCAGAGCCGGCCTGGTCCCGCCAGCCGGACTGAGGAGGAGGCGGCCACCCTCAAGCCGGTTGACCAAGCAGGCTAGCCGGCTGAGGATCACAAGTCACATCAGATCGTAGGTCAGGAAGAGACCTCATGATTAAAGGTAGCTACGCGTCAGCAAAGGTACAGGATCAGGGAGCCCGACAGGTATGAGCGTCGGCGGCCACGCCGCTGACCTACCCCGGCTCTGATCCATCACCTAGCATAGTGTCGGACCATCACACTCCCACTCCATTACTGCACTCGGCGTGGGGAAGAGTGGAGGCGGTCGTACTGCCTGCCCATGAAGAATCTCGCGGGGCGACGCTTGACGTACGGCGCGTGCTCAGCGTCAACCTTACGTGGGAGCGCCATTGGCCAGCCGGCGGGTCCCACAGGCAATCGAGACCATCCAGCCGGCGGGCCCCTCATCGACAAGACAAGACCCTTGTGGGCCCCTGGCCAGCCGGCGAAGCAGCCAGCCGGGTCCCACACCTGTACCCTTTATCCATATTGTAGGCCGGCGGGTTCGTCTATGAAACCCCCCGGTCGCCCCCCATGCAGAGGGGCCGATCATTCACCAGTCATTGTACATTACACACTCACCAACCCAAAGAGAGAGAGGTAGAGACGAGCCGGCTGCTCCCCTCTTCCTCCTCCCAACACAGCTCCAGGAGCGACATTGTACTATGTTCCCATACATCAAACACACCAGCAGGATTAGGGGTATTATCTCTACGGAGAGCCCTGAACCTGGGTACATCGTGCGCCCCATGCGTGTACCAACCTCGTTCCCAGTGCCCACCTTTGTCCCTTCGGTTCTCACCGACTTTAGCCTACCTATGGCATATGTTGTGAGTATTCACCGACATTTGGCGCCCACCATGGGGCCGATCGCGACATCGGCTGGCTTTACGCGCTGGGCGGGGCCCCGCACCTACACCACCGGATGCATCGCGTCCGGATCAGTCCGCATGCCCGTGGAGCTCGCTTTCGACGAGGCGACGCCCATGATGATCGACATCCCCGTCCGCCATGCGGATTCGGATGAAGATTCTGATGACGAGGCGCTCCCTAGCGTCGCCGTCGCTGCTATGGAGAACCTCAGCGTTCTCTTCAGTGACCTTCGCCTCAACGATGGCCCGCGCTACTTCGGCGAGGACTACGATGTTGAGGCGCTCTGCGCCAGCTTCAGCAGGCTCTCTATCGCTGAGATGCCTGCCCACGACGTTTACCCCAGTAACGTCCTCATCTTCGACGGCCCTCCGCCGTCGGTAGGTTTCTTCACCCCATACCACATTGCTGCCGTCTCCAACACCCTGGAGGTGATGGTTATCGGCGCTGGCACCAGCACGGCTCCCGGCAAGGCCTCCGCAGGCGCCGGCGAGCCCGCTGCGGCCGCCGCTGATACTCTTCGGGACGCCATCGCCGGCCTGAAGATACCGGTCACCGCTTCCGCCGACCCTGCAAATGCTCGGGCCTCGCTGGAGGAGGCTCGCAGGCGTATCTTGGAGGAGGGCATCGCCGTGGCCTCGGCGAAACGTCGGTTGGAGGCTACGCATCGCGAGTATAACTCCTCGTACGGTCTCACTCCGATTTACGAGGCCCCTAGTCGGCTTGGATCGGTCAGCAGCCGCGGCCGGTTCGTCGCCGAAGTTCTAGGCGGTGATATGCCCACCTACGAGACTCCTGCGGCCAACATGCGAGCGGCGCAGGCAGCCATGGAGGAGATGGCAACCCTGGAAGGCGAGGACCGCGCCTTCTAGGAGAAGCGTGTTAGGGATCTCCTTGACACCGCCAACTAGCAACACGCTCGGCTTGACCCTGGTCAGGCTCAATCGGAGTCCCGGGGACCGAACTCGGGGGCTCGCCGCAACCCTAGCGGCTAGCACCATGCCGAAGGATCTTCCTCGCATCGCCCTTTCAGCTGGAGGGGCGAAGGAAGCCAAGACCGGCGCTCGCAGCGCCAGAGCGAGCACACTTCGGGCTTACGTCGCGGAGGCGACGAGGGCGATTCGGAGTACGGGGATCTTCCCCCGCGAAGGACTCACGCCTCCGGCTCCCGAGGCGCCTCCCCTCTCGCCGCCGGGACTAGTGCCCCCGTCACCTAGGATGAGCGGGACGCTCGCTGGCGTATCGTCCCCCTGGCCCATGCGGCCCTCCTAGAGGAGGACGGACCCGTCGGTCCGGCATGCTTCGGCCCCCGGATCCGAGATGAGCCGTTCCCCCAAGGTTTCACCTTGCCTCGGGATACACCGAAATACAACGGCACGGCCAAGCGAGAAGACTGGCTGATCGACTACACCACGACCGTAGGCATCACCAGGGGCAACAAGCGCGTGGCGGTTCACTACGTGCCACTCATGCTGGCCGGCTCGGCCCGGACTTGGCTTAACAGCCTCCCGGCCGGCAGTGTCAACTCCTGGGTGGACTTCGAGGAGGCGTTCGTCCGCAACTTCACCGGCACCTACAAGCGCCCTAGTCGGCCCCGCGAGCTGGCCATGTGCGTCCAGAAGGCGGACGAACCCCTCCGTGACTACGTCACCCGGTGGACTGAGCTCCGCAACTCCTGTGAGGGGGTGCATGAGGTACAACCCATCCAGTACTTCATCGACAGATGCCGAGACATCACCCTCCTCAAGCACAACTCATGTGCGTCGAGCCCACCTCTTTGGCGGTGCTCATGGCCAAGGCGGACAAGTACGCCACGGCCGACTCCGCAATGTGCATCAAGGTGACCGCCTTGGACAAGGTTGTGCCTGCGCCGGCTACTCCCAAGCCGTCCGGGGGCAACCGAGGCGGACAGAATAACTACAAGCGCAAGGCGGATCTGATGGATCCCCGCTCCAACAACAAGCTAGTGGCCAATGTGGAGGGCGAGGCGTTGGCTTCTCAAGCCGGCCCTCCACGAAAGCGTCGCAATCAGGGCAACCCCAACTGGCTGCCCAAACAGTCTCTCGAGCAGCTGCTCGACGCCGCCTGCAAGATACATTCTGGGGTGACGCCGTCTACCCATACCCTTCGACAGTGCAGCGTCGCACGCCGGTGTCGCAAGGGGAGGGCCTGCCGGCTCCTCCGGGTGCGCAGGCGGCGCCCCGTGCACCGGCTCCCAATCGCGCTCCTCTTCCGCCGCCACCGCCTCGCGATGACGGTCCTCACCGTGACGACTACCCTCACCAAGACGGAGCGTTCGTCGTCTTCACCAGCGAAGGCGACGACAAACACAACCTGCGCCAAAGACGACGCGAGGTGAACGCCACTATCCCCCCGGTTCCCCAGTACATGCATTGGTCTGACAAACCAATCACATGGAGCCGGGTGGACCATCCTGCGGTGATGCCCAACCCGGGGTCATACGCACTCGTCCTCGACCCCACCTTCGCCTCCAAAAGGCTCACCTGCCGATTCTCCCGGGTGTTGGTCGATGGTGGCAGCAACATCAACATCCTCTACCTCGACACTCTCCGCAAGCTCGGGCTCAAGGTGACGGACGTCCTGCCAACCAACACTGTCTTCCATGGCATCGTGCCTGGGCAGTCATGCTCGCCCATCGGCAAGATCCAGTTGGACGTCCTCTTCGGCGACAAGGCCCACTTCCGCCGAGAGTCCATATGGTTCGAGGTAGTGGACCTCAGTAGCCTGTATCACGCGCTGCTGGGGAGACCGGCTCTGGCCAAGTTCATGGCTATTCCGCACTACGCCTATCTGAAAATGAAGATGTCGGGCCCCAAGGGCATCATCACTGTTGTTGGCAACTACAAGAAGTCGCTCGAGTGTGCCCAAGATAGCAGTCGCCTCGCCGACGCCTCGCCGACGCCTTGGTGATTGCTAAGGAGAAGCGGCAGATCGACCGGCTCGTGGCGCAGGCTACCGAGCAGCCGGCGATTCCTTCTCCTCCGTCCCTATCGACCGGCGAGGGCTCTTTCAAGCCGGCTAAAGAGACCAAGCAGGTCCCACTCGACCCTGCCAACCCTAAGTAGTGCATCACCATTGGGGCTGGCCTCAGCCCCAAATAGGAAGGCGAGCTCGTCGACTTCCTCCGTGAGAATCGGGACATCTTTGCGTGGTCCCCCAAGGACATACCGGGTGTTCCGAGGAAGTATGCCGAGCACAAACTTCACGTGCGACCAGATGCAAAGCTGGTGAAACAACCTTTGTGCCGCTTCGCCGAGGGGAAGCGGCGCACAATTGGAGGAGAGATCACCCGACTCCTTGCAGCCGGCTTCATCATGGAGGTTTTCCACCCGGACTGGCTGGCGAACCCAGTCCTGGTGCTGAAGAAGAACAACACATGGCGAATGTGTATTGACTACACTAGCCTGAATAAGGCATGTCCGAAAGACCCTTTCGCGTTGCCTAGGATAGATCAAGTGATCGACTCCACTGCAGGCTGCGAACTGTTGTCGTTTCTGGATGCTTATTCAGGCTACCATCAAATCAAGCTGGACCCAGCTGATCGCCTGAAGACCTCCTTCATCACGCCCTTCGGGGCCTACTGCTACACCACCATGACGTTTGGTCTGAAGAACACAGGTGCAACGTTCCAACGCTGCATGCAACAGTGCCTACTGCCACAGATTGCCAGAAACATCCATGTCTATGTGGATGACATCGTCGTCAAAACAAAGAAGCACTTCAACCTCCTCGACAACTTGCGGGAGACATTCGCCAATCTGCGCGAATACAAGATCCGGCTCAACCCTGAGAAGTGCGTCCTCGGGGTCCCAGGCGGAAAGCTCTTGGGGTTCTTCGTATCCGCCCGCGGCATCGAAGCGAACCCTGAGAAGATCAGCACCATCGAGCGAATGGTGCGGCCAGCTCGGATCCTCGACGTCCAGAAGTTCGCCGGCTGCTTGGCATCCCTCAGCCGGTTCGTCAGCCGGCTTGGCGAGAAAGCGCTTTCACTCTACCATCTCAAGGAGAAGAAGACGAAGTTCGAGTGGAACGACTAGGCGGACGAAACCTTCCGCGACCTCAAGCGGGTAATCTCGAGCCTGCCAATCTTGGCAGCCCCATCTGAAAGGGAACCCATACTCATATACATCGCGGCGACCACTCGCGTGGTCAGCGTAGTGTTGGTAGTTCAGCGCAAAGAGGAAGGCAAGGCCCTGTCAGTGCAGCGTCCTGTTTACTACCTTAGCGAGGTCTTGTCCGCCTCTAAGCAGAACTACCCTCATTATCAGAAAATGTGTTATGGTGTTTACCTTGCTGCAAAGAAATTGAAACAATACTTCCAAGAGCATGCCATCACTGTGGTGAGCACTGCTCCCCTCTCAGAGATCATGGGCAACCGTGATGCCACGGGCAGAATTGCCAAATGGTCCATCGCCATGGCGGACCATGATATTCGGTACGAGCCTCGCACCGCCATCAAATCACAGGTGGTGGCCGACTTCTTAGTCAACTGGGCCGAGACCCAGTTCGAGCCACCGCCTCCAGACTCCACGCATTGGCGGATGCACTTCGACGGCTCGCAGATGCGGACATGACTGGGAGCCGGCATCACCTTGACGTCTTCGAAAGGGGACCAACTCAAGTACGCTCTCTAGATCCATTTCGCCGCCTCCAACAACGTCGCCTAGTACAAAGCACTGGCTCATGGCCTCCGGCTTGCCAAGGAGACCAGCATCCGGCGGCTCATATGCTTCGGCGATTCAGACTTGGTGGTGCAGCAGGTCTCTGGCGAATGGGATGCCAGGGACGCCAACATGGCGAGCTACCGCTTCCTCATCCAGTAGCTCAGCGGCCCCTTCAAGGGTTGTGAGTTCCACCATGTTCCCAGGGCAGAAAATGAGGCGGCCGATACGCTGGCGAAGATCGGCTCCACGAGGCAGGCCATCCCAGCCTGCGTCTCCCTCGAGCAACTCCACAAGCCGTCTATCAAGTCGTCTCCTGAGTCGGCATCAATCTTCGTACCAGCCAACTCGACGATACAAGCGTCGCCGGCTTTGCCAGTTACGCCGGCTGTGGACCCCACGCCGGCTCCAAATGCGGCACCGACTGAGTCTATGGTGCAAGCGCCGTCGGCTCCACCGCCTACGCCGGCTTCGGACCCTAATCCGGCTCCATTGGTCCAACCGACTCCAATAGCGGCACCAGCTACAACGACAACCCCGGCTCTATCCGGGCTCGAATCCTCCTAGTGGGTGGACGTCATGGAGATAGACGGTGAGCCGGCTGCAGTAATAACACCATCAAGCTTGGGGGCTGCAGAAGCCCCCAACAGTCAAATCAAAGTGGAGGCGACCCTTGTGGCGGCTCCATCATGGGCTTAGGCCATTCTGGCCTTCCTTCTTCGCGGCGAACTTCCTCAGAACGAGGCGGAGGCGAGACAGATTCAGCACCGATCCGCCGCCTACGCCATCATCAATCGCGAACTGGTGCGACGCAGCACGACCGGCGTGTTCCAACGCTGCGTCAAATCAGAAAAAGGGCAGGAGATCCTCAGAGACATCCACGAGGGGGAGTGTGGGCATCATGCCGCCTCCAGAACCCTGGTGGCCAAAGCATTCCACCATGGATTCTACTGGCCCACGGCCCTCGAGGAGGCCGTGGATCTGGTGGACAAATGTGAAGGCTGCCAATGCTTGAGTGCACAAAGCCATATGTCGCCTTCAGCGTTGAAAACCATTCCCTTATCATGGCCATTCGCTGTCTGGGGACTGGACATGGTTGGGCCCTTCAAAACGGCTCACGGAGGGATGACACATCTTTTGGTAGCCGTCGACAAGTTCACCAAGTGGATCGAAGCCAGGCCTATCAAGAAGCTTGACGGCCCCACTGCTGTCAGGTTCATCACAAACATCTCTGTCCGATATGGCGTTCCCCACAGCATCATCACCGACAATGGCACCAACTTCGCCAAAGGCGCCCTAGCGCTCTACTGTTCCAAGGTAGGCATCCGGCTCGACCTGGCCTCAGTGGCACACCCTCAGTCAAACGGCCAAGCGGAGAGGGCCAACGGCCTGATCCTAGCCGGCATCAAGCCAAGGCTGGTGGCACCACTTGTCAGGTCAGCCGGCTGCTGGATTGAAGAACTGCCGGCTGTGCTATGGAGCCTCCGCACCACGCCGAACCGGTCGACCGGCTTCACTCCATTCTTTCTGGTATATGGGTCTGAGGCTATTATCCCCACGGATGTCAAGTTCGACCCGCCTCGGGTCACCCTATACATAGAAACAGAGGCGAAGGAGGCCAGAGAAGACGGTGTGGATCTCCTCGAAGAAGCAAGGGACTTGGCTTTAAGCTGGACGGCCATCTACCAACAGAAGCTGAGATACTACCACAACAAAAGGATCAAGCCTCTCTCTTTCAGAGAGGGAGACTTGGTCCTCAGAAAAATCCAGCGCACTACCGGCCAGCACAAGCTCTCACCCCCCTGGGAGGGACCCTTCATCATCAGTACGGCGCTGCACAACAACGCTTACTACCTGATTGACGCCCAGAAGCCAAGGAAGCACAAGAGGGACGACTCCGACCATGAAACGGAGCGCCGATGGAACGCGGCGTTGCTTCGCCCGTTCTATTGCTAAAAGGCAGAAGACAAGCAATAAAAAGAACATGCTCCATGTTTCTTTTTGTCAAGAGTTTTCACTCAATGTACGGGCTACACAACGTACCACCTCTTGCCAGCTTAATCAAGCTCGAAGGCTATGCAACGCGGCCCCTTGCTAGCTTAAACAAGCTCGGGGGCTCGCCAGCCGCCTGAACGGTCCACCCTTATAACGGACACATAGTGTACCGGCTGACTCCTGGTCCGTCGCTCGAGCCTGCGGGCTGGCTCCGGTCGCTCGGTTCGCGATATGACGCCAGGTCAGGTCGAATACATGCAAAGTACGGCTATACTTGGGATGACAGCTCGGGCTGGCTCGATCGTATATACGATCTCATTCAAGACTCAAGACGGCCTCTAACTGCCAGGAACAACAAATACGATAAAAAGAGCATGCTCCATGCTTCTTCTTGCTAAAGAGTTTTCACTCAGTGTACGGGCTACACCGCGTACCACCTCTTGCTGGCTTAATCAAGCTCGGAGGCTACGCAGCGCGGCCCCTTGCTAGCTTTAAACAAGCTCGGGGGCTCGCCAGGCGCTCGAACGGTCCACCCTTGTAGACGGGCACATAGTGTACCGACTGACTCCTGGTCCTTCGCTCGAGCCTGCGGGCTGACTCCGGTCGCTCGGTTCGCAATATGATGCCAGGTCAGGTCGAATACATGCAAAGTCTGGCTATACTAGCGACGACCGGCTCGAGTTGGCTCATTCAAGCCGGCCTCTGATTGGCTTATGTCTTGTTCTTTATGTCTTGATGGCTTCGAATAAGAGAAGTCAACCAGGAATCAAAAGACGGAATCATAAGACAACACGCTTGGTGACGAATATAATGCTGAATATATACATTCATAAAAAGCATTGGCCCACGGCCCACGTTCGTTACATCCCTCCGGGGGTAGAACCAAAAACACAAAAGGACACCAGTTACGGGACAGCGGCCTCAGTGGTCGTCTCGGCTGCTGGTCCTGATGTGGTAGCATCGCCACCTCCGGCTCCTCCCGAGGTGGTTGCGTCGTCTCCCCCGCTGCGGCCCCCGGCTCCGCTGATCCCGGAGTCGGCATACGCCCCACCGCTGGAGGCGGCTGCAGATTCGGCAGCCCAGGCCGCCTCGTCGGAGCTGCCGTCGGCGTCGTAGGGTTGAAGGCCATGCAGATCATCAGCGATCACGCCGCCGTCTTCACCCCGCTCCAAGACAAAGTCATCCAGGCTGCGTACTCAGCGACGGCGCTGGCTCTCACCCGGAGCTCCTCCTGCATGCCTTGCATCTCCGCCTCTGAGCCGTCGCGCTGGGCGGCCAGCTTGCCCAAGTTCAGGTTACGATACCATGACTTGGCCAAGCGCACGGCCATATAAGCGCCAGACCGCGCTGCGGAGGCACACCAGGCGTCCAGGCGCTCTCCACCCGCTGCGAGCCAGCGAGCAAGCCGGCTCATGGTCGTGGGCTCCACGCCCTCCGGCCACAGGGCCGCCACCATCGACGAACCTGCAACCTCGAGCTGAGTCACAGACTCGCCCATGACGTGCAGGCGGGCCCGAAGGCCCACTCCGATCTCCTCTACGCTCCAGCCGGAGGTAGTATCTACCTCCGGCCCGGCCACGCGGCGCTCCTCACGGCAGACCTCAACGGCGGTGTCGGCTGCGACCTGGGTCTCGGGGAAGAGATCTGGGGTAAAGGCAACCAGGACGTAAGAACACAACAAGAGGAGGAGACGGCAAAAATACCATACCCAAAACAAGGAAGAGAGACCCACGCTGGAAGGCACCGTCGGTCTCATGAGAGACCTCTAGGACCTCGCGCTCCCGCACCTCAATCGCATGAGTAAGGCGGGCGATTTCCTCGTGGAGGGTCGCGGCGGACTCCAGCGCCTTAGCCAGCTGCGTTTGCTTCTGGGTAAGGGCTTCATCCTTCTCCCTCAAGGCGGCATCCTTGAGGTCCACCTCCTTGAGGTGAAGCGACGCGAGGCGGTCCATGTTGGCAGAGTAGGAGGCATCCTTCTCCTGCAGTGTGGCCCGCAGCCGCTCCAACTCGACCCGGCCGGCCGCCTCGAGCTCCTTCTTCTCCGCCTAAAGAAGGTCCAGCTGCTCTTGGAGCCGGCCGCCGGCGTCGCGCAGGGCATCACGCTCCGCGGCAACCTCACTCAGCCGGGCTTCAAGCTCGGCGATCTGGCTATGAGCCCCCAGGTGCTGATCTCGAAGCTCGTTGTACGCCTGTACCTGAGCATCATAAAGCGCCTGCCAAAGGGGAGAGAAAGGGAACAAGATTAAGATTCGACCTGGTTAAAAGCCTAACCAGCCCGATTCTCGGGGGCTACACCCAGTGGGTGCGCTTGCGCGCCCCCACTGAAGAAAACTGTGCAGGAAAAAAGGCCTCCAAGAGATTTGAACCGGTTGGCAATCAACCCGCCCGATTCTCGGGGGCTACACCCAGTGGGTGCGCTGTCGCGCCCCCACCGACGTCAAGAGAAGAGAAAAAAGTGCAACGAAAAACCAAAAAAGGCAAGGCCTACCTGGGTGCGGGCTTCTAGGCGCTCCATGTTGCCACACACCACGCGGGCCGCCTGCTCCACCTTCGACCGGCCGCTGGAAAACAGCGTCACCAGCTCCGGTACGCCGGAAAGAATGGTGCCGGCGGGCATTCGCAGGTGGGCCAAGTTCGCCGCCCGCCATGTCTTCATGGGCCGGCTCCCAGCCCGGCCCCCGGCCCTTGGGAAACAGGGCCGTGCTGGGGGACGACGATGGCGCCGGCTCCTGGTGCCGGCTCTACGGCCGGCTCGGGCACCGTCCCAACCGGCGCTACCTCCCCCGCAGGAGGCGGATGAGCTGCGTCCGGCGCATCCATGGTCGCCCCTGGGGCATCAGGGGCCATGTCCGGTGCCGTCAGATCCAGCACCGGCGCGTCAGGAGCCGCTTCGGCCCTGGGAGAAACCGGGATCGTCTCCAGGTCCACCCGCTCCGGGGCTGCCGACTTAGATGGCTGGGCCCCTTCGGTCCTTGGAGCCGGCCTGGAGGCGGTCTCGCTAGCTGGCTCCTCCACACGGGCATGTGCGGAGGGGTCCTGTCTAGCCTTCGCACGCTTCTCCGCCGACATCTCGACCCGGCTGGGGCGAGGCTGACCCATGACGGCCCTCCCCGCAACCGTGTCCCACCGGTGCTTGGAGTCTATCTCGAGCTCCCTCTCGGCAGCATCAGCTACTGCCTAGCCGGCCCGCTCGGCTGCGGAGGCGGTGTCTTCATCCGCATCCTCCGCCTCCCTGTCAAGCCAAGCTTCTCAGGAACAAAGCTCATCTCAAGGTGGGGAAGGGAAAAGAGGAGGAAACCATACCCTGTAACCACCGGGACCTGCCTCTGGCCACCGCCACGGCGCCTCTTGGCGCCGTCTGCTCGCTGCCCGGCTGGAGGACCCGGCGTCGGTCGCTTAGAGCCCGGCCGGGAAGCTGTGGCACCCTTGCCCTTATTCCCGGCTGCCTCGTCAGTAGCGGTCGCTCCGCCACCTTGACGCCGGCCCCGCATCAGCAGTGAGCTGGTGACCTCCTCCACCTCGTCGGAGTCTTCCTTGAAGGCGACATCAGAACAGAATGAGGCTTCCTCATCATCGTCCGTCCAGTCTTCTACGGCGTGCCGTGGGTACTCACCAGACGGACCGGTCCCTTCCGACTCTAGGGGATCTTTCGGGCCGGCGGAGGAGTCTGAGTGGGGCTCCATCGCACCCTCATCCTCCATCTCAGAGGCGTCGGACACCTCCACACCAGGGGCAGGCTGACGGAGGGACCCCTGCAGGGTCTTGAACATCTACAAAAAAGGAATTCAACCAGGCTCAGCAGCGCCACCGACTCCAAGACAAAACGACAGAGAAGAATGGAGAGAGGCTACCATCGGAGGCGGGTGAGCCCGGTTAAACGGGGGCATCCCCCATGTCCATTCCCCGCCCTCATCCATGCGGGCGGTGGAGATCAGGTTCACCCTTCACGCTGCAGCGCCCGGGGTGAACCTCTTGGCGGACAGCCGACATGGATCAAGCCGTCCGCTCATCTGGCAAACCAGATGTGGCCGCCTCTGCAGAGGCAGAATCCGGCGGACCACCATGGTGGCGAGAAGGTCGCGGCCGAGGAGGCCGCTCTTCCCCAAGATGTCGAGGTGGGCGTAGATAAGCGCCACCTCAAGATGCGGCTTGGGAGTCTTCGCATCCCAGTTCCGCCGCGTCGGAGGAGCGATGGCGAACGGGGGCATGTTGAGGGCGTCCTGGGCCGGGTCGGCGCTTTTCACGTAGAAGAAACCCTTCTGCCAATGCTTGATGGAGTCTTGCAGAGGCATCTGGGGGAAGCCGGACTTCAGGCGGTGATGCACCAACGTGGCCCCGCACGACGTCATGGGGCGCGGCCCCTTGAGCTTCTCCACCTCGGATTTATCCATGGCGATGGACTGTTGCTTGAAAAAGAACAGGCTGCGCCACAGAACGACGCGAGGCTTGATCCCCACGAAGCCCTCGCACAACACCACAAAGGCGGCCTGGTGTAGTATGGCGTTCGGCGCGAGGTGGTGCGGCTGCAGGCCGAAGAACTGGAGCCATTTGGCGAAGAAGGAGCTAGCCGGGAGCCCGAAGCCCCGGTAGAAGTGCTCGAGGAAGACCACAACCTCTCTCGCGGCGGGTGCGGGAGCGGTCTCGGAGCTGGGAAGGCACACCGACACTTGGGAGGCCGGGGGCAGCAGTCCATGCTGACGAAGCGCATCGATGTGCTCCTCGTCGACGTCGCTACCCAGCCAGGCCCCCTGCGAGGACGCCTGCTGCGCCGACGACTTCTTCGAGGAAGATCCGCCGGCCATGGCTGCGGGTGGCGAGAGCTCGAAGCGGTCGACGGAGGTCTCGGCGGCAAAGATGAAGAAGACAGAGGGCGCGAGATTTTCTTCTCAGGACGCAAGGAGGAAGAGAGCACGGAGCAGGGCGAGAAGAGGGGGCGAATGGCCTCCTCGAAACCCTCGCGTACCATTTAAACCCCCACGAAGCGTCGTGGGGAGGGGATCCGGTGCGCGCCGGGCCCCATTAATTCTGTGTATTACGGGCGGTAATGCCCCCCTAAGCCCAACCGTCGCGGAGTAAATCCGCAGAGGATCTCCCGCGCGGAGGCAGAGGGGGCGTTGTGGCGGGACCTAGGGCCCAGGCCCGATCCCTTCAAGCAGTAATCGCCATCATTACGCCAGGCGGGGCCTGGCACGTGGCGTTCTCTGGGCCAGTTACGACTGGACCGAGGCGTCGCTTCGAAGCTACCCGGTTCCGAAGGTGGCTCCCTTCGTCGTGAAGAACAACCAAAATATCAAGATAAGTCAACAAGACGGTGAGGCCGCCCGCCCGCAGGCGACAGACCTCGCCAGCTTCAGGGACTACTGTCGGGGGGATAACCCCGGGGTAGGCTCATCAAGCCTGTTCCTTCATTTCCGGCCCAATGGACATGAAGATATGGAGATTCCCAAGGCCCAAGTCTTCTGACCGGCTAGGCATCACCTGCCGGCTGGAAGACGAGGCGGCCACCTTTCTGGCCGGCCCGGCAGCCCCTGCCGGCTAGAATGCACGCGGCCTCCCCTTCAGAGCCGGCCTGGTCCCGCCAGCCGGACTGAGGAGGAGGCGGCCACCCTCAAGCCGGCTGAGGATCACAAGTCACATCAGATCGTAGGTCAGGAAGAGACCTCACGATTAAAGGTAGCTACGCGTCAACAAAGGTACAGGATCAGGGCGCTCGGCAGGTACGAGCGTCGGCGGCCACGCCGCTGACCTACCCCGGCTCTGATCCATCACCTAGCATAGTGTCGGTCCGTCACATTCCCACTCTGTTACTGCACTCGGCGTGGGGAACAGTGGAGGCGGTCGTACTGCCTACCCATGAAGAATCTCGCGGGGCGATGCTTGACGTACAACGCGTGCTCAGTGTCAACCTTACGCGGGAGCCCCATTGGCCAGCCGGCGGGTCCCACAGGCAATCGAGACCATCCAGCCGGCGGGCTCCTCATCGACAAGACAAGACCCTTGTGGGCCCCTGGCCAGCCGGCAAAGCAGCCAGCTGGGTCCCACGCGTGTACCCTTTATCCATACTGTAGGCCGCTGGGTTCGTCTATAAAACCCCCTGGTCGCCCCCCATGCAGAGGGGCCGATCATTCACCAGTCATTCTACATTACACACTCACCAACCCACAGAGAGAGAGGTAGAGACGAGCCGGCTGCTCCCCTCTTCCTCCTCCCAACACAGCTCCAGGAGCGACATTGTACTCTGTTCCCATACATCAAACACACCAGCAGGATTAGGGGTATTGTCTCTACGGAGAGCCCTGAACCTAGGTACATCGTGCGTCCCATGCGTGTACCAACCTCGTTCCCAGCGCCCACCTTTGTCCCGTCGGTTCTCACCGACTTTAGCCTACCTATGGCATATGTTGTGAGTATTCACCGACAACTTGGCACTGAGTTAATAAGTTAGTCCCAAAAAATATATAAAAGGCATGCAAAACATCGAAAGTTTGAGAAGATAATAGCATGAAACCATAAAAAATTATAGATACGTTGGAGACGTATCAGCCATTCTGCTTTAACACAATGCCGTTTGGGTTAAAAAGCGTAGGCGCCACGTATCAACGCATGATTCCAACATGCCTAGAAAAAATCTCAAGACAGTCGAGACATACATAGATGATGTGGTTATCAAGACCAAACACGTCAGCCAGCTAGTCGACGACCTCCGACAAACCTTCGACAATCTCTGACAATATGACATATGACTTAATCCAGAGAAATGTGTCTTCGGTGTCCCCTGATACGTCTCCATCGTATCTACTTTTCCAAACTCTTTTGCCCTTGTTTTGGTCTCTAATTTGCATGATTTGAATGGAACTAACCTGGACTGATGCTGTTTTCAGCAGAATTGCCATGGTGTTGTTTTTGCGCAGAAATAAAAGTTCTTGGAATGACCTGGAAATTTACGAGGATTTTTTGTGGAATATATAAAAAATACTGGCGCAAGAATCAACTGGAGGGACGGAGCCAGGAGGTCACAAGCCCACCAGGCCCGCCCCCCTCGCCGGTCCTGGCAGGCTTGTGAGCCCCTCGGGGCTCCGCCGCCTCCAATTCCAGCTCTATATATCCTCCTTCGACCTGAAAAAAATCAAGGAGAAGAGTTCATCGTGTTTTACGATACGGAGCCGCCACCACCACCTGTTCTTCCTGTGGAGGGCAGATCTGGAGTCCGTTCTGGGCTTCGGAGAGGGGGAATCGGCGCCTTTGTCATCACCAACCATCCTTCATCGCCAATTCCATGATGCTCTTCATCGTTCGTGAGTAATCTCATTGTAGGCTTGCTGGACGGTGATGGGTTGGATGAGATCTATCATGTAATCGAGTTAGTTTTGATGGGGATTGATCCCTAGTATCCACTATGTTCTGAGATTGATGTTGCTACTACTTTGCTATGCGTAATGCTTCTCACTAGGGCCCGAGTGCCATGATTTCAGATCTGAACCTATTATGTTTTCAACATTATATGTGTGTTCTTGATCCTATCTTACAAGTTGTAGTCACCTACTATGTGTTATGACCCGGCAACCCCGGAGTGACAATAGCCGGAACCACTCCCTAAGATGACCATAGTATGAGGAGTTCATGTATTCACTAAGTGCTAATGCTTTGTTCCGGTTATCTATTAAAAGGAGAACCTTAATATCCCTTAGTTTCCATTAGGACCCCGCTGCCACGGGAGGGATGGACAATAGATGTCATGCAAGTTCTTTGCATAAGCACGTATGACTATATACGGAATGCATGCCTACATTACATTGACGAACTGGAGCTAGTTACACATCTCCCCATGTTATAACTGTTACATGATGAATGTCATCCGGCATAATTATCCATCTCCGATCCAATGCCTACGAGTTTTTCCTACTGGTCCTCGCTACGTTACTTTGTCGCTACTGCTGTCACTGCTGCTACTGTTACTGCTACTGCTGCTACTATTACTGTTGCTACCGTTGCTATCACACTACTTTTCTACTGAAACTTTGTTGCAGATACTAAGTCTTCCAGGCGAGGTTGAATTGACAACTCAACTGCTAATACTTGAGAATATTCTTTGGCTTCCCCTTGTGTCGAATCAACAAATTTGGGTTGAATACTCTACCCTCGAAAACTGTTGCGATCCCCTATACTTGTGGGTTATCATCCCCATAGGCAAACTGCTTGGTTTCATCATCTCCCATAGGGGAATAGAGGCCAATCCGACAAATTCGAGCTCTATCCCAGTTGGCGATTCTGATGGAGTTGAAACATGTTCAAAAACTAGCGGGTTTCATGACGACGTTAAGCCGTTTTAACTCCCATCTCGGTGAAAAGGCACTACGCTCTATCAGAAACTCAAGCAAACCAAAAACTTCAAGTGGGTCGAAGAAGCAACAACAGCCATCGACAAAATTAAAATATTACTGGCCAACAATCCAATACTGACAGCACCTACAACAGTGGAACCAATGATATTGTACATATCGGCCACAAATCAGGTTGTCAGTGTAGTACTTGTGGTTGAACGAGAGGCGGCAGTCCATGAATTACGGATACAGAAATATGTTTATTATGTCTCTGAAGTGCTCACTCCATGCAAAACTCGCTATCTTCACTACCAAAAGATACCTATACAGTCTTCATGGCATCTCGCAAGCTCCGACACTACTTTAATAAGTGTTCGGTAATAGTAGCATCTAAGGTACCCTTGAATGATATAATCAATAATAAGGATGCCACCGGACGCATAGACAAATGGGCTATAGAACTCTTAACCTTTGAGATCATTTACAAGTCATGCCAATCTATTAAATCTTAGGTGTTGGCTGACTTTCGAGCCGAATGGATGGAAGCAAAACTCCCTAGAGAGTATAGTACATACTCCCATTGTACGGTGTACTTTGATGGCTCCAAGACGTTTGCTGGCCTGGGGGCTGGTGTCATACTTACATGCCCCACCGGCGATAATATTCGGTACCTGTTCCAAATCATGTATACTGATTCTAACAACGTGGTTGAATATGAAGCTCTGCTAGATGGCTTAAGGATGACAACTTCGATGGGCGTACAAAGGCTGGAGGTACAAGGGGACTCGAACCTCGCTATCTCTCAAATCAATGGCGAATTCAATGCCAAAAATCCAAAGATGACAGCTTACAGGAACATCGTCCTCAAATATCAGCTCGGTTCCAAGGCCTTGAGTTCCACCATGTCTCTAAAGACAATAGTCGGGGTGCCGATATCCTCGCTCTTATGGATGCTAAGTGTCATCCCGTCCCTCAAAATACCTTCCTGGAATGAATTTTCAAGCCTTCTATGGTATGGCAGGACGAGAATGAGAATATTGAAGCCACCGGAAAGGAGCAAATTACTCCTCCTATAGTTGAGCCACACAGTCAAATCATTAGTGGATCCACATTAGAGGAAACTCTCTCGGCTCACGAAATTATGGGCGTAATCGCGCCATGGACCGAACCATTCCTCGCTTATCTTCTTCGCCAGGAACTCCTCGATGACCAAACAGAAGGAAGATGGATAGTTCGATGTTCCAAGTCTTACAAAGTTCACGAAGGGGAAATCTATAGAAAAAGAACTACCGACGTCCTCCAGTGATGTATATCCGAAGAAGGTAAACAACTCTTGGCTGAAATACATGCAGGTATGGGTGGCCATCACGCAGCAGCTAGAGCTTTGGTGAGCAAAGCGTTCTGAGCTGGCTTCTTTTGGCCAATAGCTCAAGTTGATGCTCACTCGCTTGTCCAACATTGCATTGGATGCCAACTCTTCACAAACAGGAGCCACATTCCTGCAACAGCTCTTTAGACAATACTGATTACTTGGATGTTGGCGGTCTGGGGGCTGGGCATAGTTGGACTTTTGAAAGGGGGGCCAAGAAAAATAAATACTTACTCATTATGGTCGATAAATTAACTAAATGGATCGAAGCCAAACGAGTAGGTTCTACCAAGTCTGGACCAATCATTGAGTTTATATCAGATGTGGTTCATCGTTATGGCATTCCGCATAGTATAATCATGGATAATGGGTCTAATTTTACATCCTAGGAGGTTAAGGACTCGTGTGTGCGAACTTAGGCATGAAGCTCGACTATGTCTCTGTCCATCACCCACAAACAAATGGACACGTCAAACAGGCTAACGGTCTCATCATGAGCGGCATCAAACCTCGTTTAGTCCGATCTCTCAAAGAATTCGATTTCCATTTGGTAGAGGAGCTTGACTCCGTATAGTGGGGATTGCGCACAACTCCGAATAGATCCACGGGTTACACTCCATTCTTTATGATGTACCGGGCGGAAGCAGTCCTCCCTTGTGATATTATCCAGGACGCACCTAGAGTGCAGATGTACGAGGAAAAAGAAGATGATTTAGATCGACAGGATGACTTGGACGCACTTGAAGAAGAGCTTGGCATAGCTCTGGCATGATCCACCTTCAATCAACAGCAGGCTCCGTGCTATCAGAGCAGGGAAGGTCGGGCAAAGACCTACAACGTCGGCGAGCTTGTGCGGTGCCTCCCTGAGAAGAAAAATAATAAACTTGCACTCATATGGGAGGGGCCCTTCATCATCGATGACGTACTTACAGGAGGGGCATATCATCTCCGCAATGCGTCTGACAATCGTCTTGAACCTAACCCATGGAACACGACTTGTCTTTGGCATTTATACAACTAAGTTGGTGCAGTTATGCTTACTCATTTCCTCGTTATCTTTTTCAATTTTTCCTGTACCCTTTTCCTCTGTCAATGGGTTTAACATATCCCAGTTCCTATTCGGATTAACTGAATTGTGTCTGTGAACATGTAATTTCTATAGACACCTGGGGGCTTTGTAAAACCGATAATAGTACATTCATGCATCATTTTCATGATTCGTCTATTCTTCCTATACTTAAGCCTCAATATGCATTAAATTTGACTTAAGATTTTGCCAAGCTGGGTTGCCTGGCTCCTATGTTTATCCTCTACGTTCCCAATAGTTTGACTAGAGGATAAATGGAGCACCTCTATGATTGTTACAACCAGGTAATCCAGATACATACCTCAGATGGGTGAAGCCAAAAGCTAGGATGCTTAATGAAAAATTGGTCTTGTAAAGGGAAGGTGACAACAATTAGGTGGTTATCAACAAGGGTAAAAATTCGGAAGAACACACTAACTCCGTACAAAACGGATGCTCACAAACCCTGAGAAAGGAACCTATAAGGGAACTATTTCCTTGGGAAGATGTTTCTTACTAACTAAAAAGTAATATAACTTAACTCCACGATAATTATCTATCTATTAGCACCACATGGTCGGATTGTCTATTTCTCCGAACTGTTTACCTATTTCACAAGTTACACAGTACGAAACACTCCCCGATGTTTATCAAGGGAGATAGAAGTGGATGGTCGGTTAAGATAATATTAACACATCGGGCGGAGAACAATGTAATACAAATACTTAGTTACATAAAATCATGCATCAGGATGCTGATCTAGGTTATCTATTATTACATCCAGATGGTAATCTTGTTAGGACAAGCGTGTGGCGGGCATTACTTGGTCATAAACAAGGTGAAGAGGCACCTCCTAACCATCGGGCCCCGCCGGCCCAACTCATGCGAGTTCTTCAGGATTAAATTTAGTAAACCTCGTCTTCACCATTGCCCACGCATCCCGAGCACCATCCTCGTAGGCCGATGTCTTCCAGAATTTAAATTTGCACCGAGCTCCTTTAAAGCTCTCAACCAGTTCCGATATCCTTTCGAGAGGCTTCTTGGCCGGCCTTAATGCCTTTAGCATGCTTTTAATTGCTTTTTGCCCGCGCTCATAACCTATGGACAATTCCTTTAGAAGGTCACCATTGAACGAACCGCTTCTTCCTCAGGACGTAGGCCTAGCTTTGAGGGGCGATGACAACGTAATCTATATATGAGTATATTGACATAGGAACCAAGTAAGAATACTTGAACATAGGTCATACTCATCGATTAAGCACTAGTGGGGTTACCACTTTTACATAAACATTAATGTGTTCACATCATTTAGGAGATGGTTATACTCAAGTCTTAGAGTAAAGCTCCCCTTGATGTGAAATCCCCCCTAAGAGGGATAAAGTAACCTTGGGTTTTGTCTTAGAAGACTTCAAGTAGGTATAGTAGTGGTGGATGCTCATTGTTGATGATGATCATCTTGAGTTGGTAGCAATCCTTTGTGTTTCTTACTCTTCTCACTTACATGAGTTAGCCCAAAGCACAAGGAACATATGCAAGAATATCTATGGACATATAATGAAATACATGAGAGGTGATGTCCAAAGATGCATTAATTACCTTGTCCCTTGCTTACATTTGAGGGAATGTGTGACTCCTTGAACTAATGCATATGGTTGGAGTTGAGTGCATATAGTTCTTGCCAAAATGAATAAGAGTGAATTTCATTGGCGGAGTCACACCTCAAGAACTTTCTAGTTCTTCCTCTTGGGGACCCACATCAACTTGATGGAGATCTTTGGAGTTGTGGTAGCACTAGATGAGGTAGTTCTAGTAGTGTCCTTGGGAACCCACTCGGCATTGGCTTGGGGTTCTTACTCAAATGAGTCAATCTCCTTGTCGGGACCCCGATCCTGAGTCATAAGAACCTAGCCTGTAACACATCACATCACTTTGCAGCCTCACGCACGGTAAGCTCCACGGCTGCCACCTTACCTTGGCCGGGACCGTTTGCGTCTTTTGGCTCACGTATATGAATATGTTGCTAGCGTTCAACGACAAAGAACCCGGGTCAACATGACTAGTTATAAACCCCAGTGGTACAACCGTACAGGGACAGGCATACATAACCCAGCAAGGCAGGTGTCGGTCATCAGCGTGTGTAGACGAGTCGTAGCAAGCTACAAGGACTCCATTACATCGCGTGACATTTCCCCGAGGGGACAGACACAGCAGCAAAGAAGGATACATGCCGGTCAATCAATGTGTTCCGAGCAGTAGCAAGCTACCAAGGCTCGATGGAAGCACAAAGAGGCATTTCCCTGTAAAGAGTACTACTAAAGGCAAACAACTAGGTGTCGAATCCCACACATATAATGCATTTCAAACATACACACATTATGCACGATATGTGTAGATACAACATGGCATCACAACATAACTCTATGACTCAAGCATTTATTAAAGACTCTTAAGAGTCAACATGGTATGATATCACAAACAGGGGTCTCGTGACCCGACACTCACGTCATACAAACAACAAGCGGAAGCAATTCATGTCTGGGTACAGACATCTACTAAAAGTGACTGGAAGAGCGTGAAAAGCTACTACGACCCTACCAAAGGAGCCAGACCTCTGTCTGGGATTCCCAAGCTATTCCGGTCAACATCGAGCACATCGCATAGAAACCTTTAATGAGACTAAATCTTCTCTGCAAAACATAAATAAAGCAACCGTGAGTACGAAGGTACTCAGCAAGACTTACATCAGAACGAACTACATATGCATCATGTTTCAATGGAAGGATTGTGTGGTTTGTTTGCAGCAAGCCAGCTTTGACTCTTGGCTAACCTGTACTACGACCACGGGCTCTTTCTTTGAGGTGGGATAGCACACACGAGTCCACATATTCACCAATTCAATACACCACTATGGATCCACTCTCGTCTCCCTACGAGAAGGCCTTCCATAGCACTCACGCTTATCTTGCATGTTTTAGAGTATCCATTTAAATTGTCTATGTACCACGTAATGTTTCCAAGTAGTCCATGACCGAGGACGCGGCTATTCGAACAGATTGAATCACCCTGCAGGGGTATACTTCTTCACACATGCTCCCACCACTTAGCACCATATGCACGTCATGCATCTCGGCAACCTTCAAGCGGAAGCACTGGCGTGGGTGTCGGCCACGACCGTTAACCACACAAGACCCTAGTCCAGGTTTATCGCCTATTTGAGACTGAACCCGCAAGGAAGTCCGGCCGAGGTTTCCTCTACGGCCCCAAACGATGCGCGCAGGGTTCCCAAGCCCACCATTCGGGTGCCACTTGGTACACCGTGCCACTGTGTATCTACCGTAGTGAAGCCTACCCCGTCGGGCAGAGCTAAACACGGCCGCCAACACTTTTCCTACAAACACCAGAAACTAATTGCAATTCCTGGACAGAGATCTAGGCAATTAATAAGCCGAGCGGGGTCATATTTCAGGGCCCAATGCATGGTAGTATCTTGTCTTGGATAACATACACATAACTCAGTTCTTAAGGACGGTCCCAATGAGACAACCCACCATGTACTCCTACATGGCCTCTCATCGCTACCTTTACCAAATCAGATTCACACCTTTACTCTCACACTGTAGAACATGATCACAACCATTCCGATTCATCATCCAGATGGATCAGACCCGACACGACTCTAAGCATAGCAGGCATTGTAAACAAGCATGGATGAGTAAGCACGACAAGGCTCAAACAGTTGCTACTCATGCTGAGTGGTTTCAACTATTTACTGTGACAAAATCAGGTCATGCAGAGGAATGGGTTCAACTACCGATAACATGCACAGTTGGACGTGTTTGTCCTAATGCAGTAAAAGAGAGCAGGAGCGAGAGAGTGGGTTTATTTCAATATGCTCAAAGGGGGTTTGCTTGCCTGACACGTCTGAAGATAGCAATGAGTCTTCATCAATGTCAACGATCACATCGTCGGAAACATCGTTTAGCGAGGGGGAACAACACCGACAAACAAGAAAGAACAACAATTACTTCACGGAAATGCAACACTATGATGCATGCTCAACACATGAAATGAAAGGTGGCAGGGTTAATGTGGCTATCATTTCTTAAGGTGAAGCTGGTTTGAATTAGGATTCAAACATCACTTCAAGCCGGTTATTGTTCCGGGTACCCTTTTAATTGATTCGACCTGAAGCTCATAACAAATTGTTTCCACATGTACGGAGTTAGTATTTTGAGGTACTGATTTGCATTGACCAATGTTTGAGCATAGTAATTGAAGTGGAAATCAAATAAGTATCAATTTCCAACTCCAAACTATTTATTAAATTTACCCTATTCATCATTTTGCCTATTTGGTGTTGTTAACTTTTTCAAACATGCATGAAAATGCTATAATCAGATTCCTTGGATTTTTCTGATACTTTTTCATATATAAATTATTTTCATCCGAGTTATATTTTAATTTCTATGATTTTTACAAGTTTTAGGCATTTTCTGGAATTAAAATATAAACAGAAAATCAATTACTGCGTCACTGTGATGTCATCACTGCGTCAGCAGTCAACAGCGCCTGGGCCAGGTCAAACCTGACCAGTGGGGTCCACTGGTCAGTGACCCAGGGCTTAATCCCGCGTTGACCCGCACTAATGGGACTTTGACCCACGTGTGGGGTCCTCTGTCAGTGGCTCTAGGGGGGGGGGGGTTAGCTTGCTAACGACTGGCCACGTCGGCCCCCACCGGAGGGTGGTCGCCGGCGACCATAGTCGCGGCGGAGGGCTCGCCGGAGTGGCGCTAAAACGCGCTACACGGCGCCAAATCGGGCGCGGCTTGCGGCTAATCGAAGCTGGCGAAGCGGCTCGTCTTCCAGAGGTGGCAGGAGGGACTGAAGATGGCCGGAGGGACACCGGCGACGAGCGCGCGCGGCGGCCAAAAGTCGGGCTCGTCGGGGAGGTGCTCAGCGGGACGCCATCGCGCGGGGAAGAGAGGGGAAAGGAGCAGGGGCTCACGGGGGTTTCATTTTTGGCATCGGGGAGGTCGGTGAAGCCTGGTGGCAGCAGATCGACGGCGGCGGATCTCGGTCACCGGAGATGAAGACGACGACGATGGCAGCGCCAGGGGGGCTCCGGCTTGATTCTCTCGATGGGGAGGTGCAACACGTCATGGCGGAGGGAATGAGCTGCTCGGATAGGACTAGCAGGGGCCGGAGGGCACGGTGGTGAGCTCGAGCTCGAGCTCTCCAATGGCGGCAGAAGAAAGAGAGAGCAGGGCAGAGGAGAGGAAGAGAAATGGAGAGAAGGGGGAGGAAAACGGGGCGGCTCTCCGAGCCTATCCCACTCACTAGGGCGGCGGGGAGCCAGGCAGGCAGGTGGCGTGGCGCTCGCACGAGCTTGCCGCCCCCTGCTTCTCCTGTGCCTTCTGGCAAGAGGTAGAAGACAGGGGTGCCCCTGGTGGGCTGGGCCAACAGGTGAGCACATGATAGCTCTCTCTCTCTCTCTTTTCCTTTTTCTATTTTTATTTCTTTCTGGTAATTAGGATTAGGTTTTAAAGTAAAATGTTTAGGTATTTTATAAAACCCTAAATTAGTGTTATGTGATAGTGATAAAAATAAGCAATGCCACATAATAGTTTCAACATTTTGTAAAACTAGGAAGTATTGGAAATCAATTAATTAATTGATTTCAGTGGCTTTTGTGTTTAAAATAAAATGCCAAAAGTATTTTGAAAATATATATCACCCCTGATATTTTCTTTCCAACATTTATCAAAAATGATGGACTTTTATGGAGGCCATTTTGGGTTCATTGATTTGTCACCACTTTGAATTGTTTTGCATATAGGGTTGCTAGGGTTTTTCTCTTGTTTTTCCATTTCACTTCTAATGCAATAATGAAGATATGAGCACAACCTTGCTATTCATCAAAGGGGTAACTAGGGATGTGACAACTCACCCCTACTAAACAAGAATCTCGTCCCGAGATTCAGGCGTAGTCGGGAGGAGGAAGAGGGGACACTAACTATCACAATCTTCACGATCCATTTGCTTCTCTCGAGGATGTTGATTCATCGTACCATGTTGATGACGTCTTTGTCCTTGGGGTCTTCATCTAGCTTGACGACAAAAGAACAAGGAGACTACACAAGATTCGATCTCCTCGAAGATTGAAAAACTCAAGATCAACTCATAGAATGAGACGTAGGAACGTCCCTTGAGCTGAAACACAACACTCATAACACGGACGAGGAAGTGAGACATATGACAGAGGTTCAATTGGTAGGCAACAAATCCATGCTTAACCCAGATGGTGGCGAGGTTTCAAAGTAGCGAGGACTAAGCTACCCTTCATACCACGACGGGGCACCTTAGGAAGGTGGCTCGTAGAGTTATTCCCTTAAGTGGCAAAAAGAATTACTTTTGATCCAAAGATCATTGAAGCTCTTCATACCAGAGTAAGGCAATTCACAAATGATTGTTTGAAGGAAGTTGAAAGAATGGCATACTCAGTTGGAAAGAAACTAGGGTTATAGAACAACTCGGTGAACGGAAGGCACATTCCAAGTATTACCGAGGATATAACCTAGTGTCCGAGCGTGCTCTCAAGAACTTGAGCATTTCCATATTCATCAAGGTTTACCAACATCCGTGCCAAGGATCCTGGTGACACCACATACTATCATGATGAACAGTGATGGAGGATGCAGATGCAAAGGAAGACAACACTTTCTCAGATTTCACCTTAGCTGTGCCAAGGGAACGAAATCTGGTTGATCGACCGAGAGACATTTAGCACTCCGCTTCTAATGTTCTCCTTGATGTACTAGCACAACCCAATTACAGATCGTGCTTGATATCTAGCGCATCAAATATAGGTCGGACTTCGGGACCAGAGGGGATCCATGAGGAACAACTTATAAAATAGATCATACAAAACCTCACGGGGAGATGGCTAAGATTGCTGATACAAGATATTATAATATCAAGTCTTCCGGCTAGGTGTGTTAGCCATTACATCACTTTACCGGGTTACATAGAGACCAATATAATAATTCTTGGGAAAAGTTCCAACCATTATAACTGCCTGAGATTCAGCTCCGGTTGGTGACACGATGCTTCAGACTCAGCATGTCCAAAAAGAAAGTTTGCAACACAAGCGACGAGATAACGTTGCGAGATTCTCAGGAAATGAACTACGGAAGACAACTCCAAAACATGAGTTGGATCGAAAGACCCACGTGAACACACTGCCCAAGACAACTGTGAACACATGAAAAGTCTTACAACAAAACACTACCGAGTTCGGGATGGGAACCATCATTGCGAATAACGAAGCCATGTGCAAGTCCGTCTGGTACCTTCAGGAATAGCACTTACCTTCTTTTCCTTGAACAAATCAATCAGTGGCTTGGTGTGCTAGGAGATACATATGGAGTGAAGATGATCAGTCTATCAAACCATAGAATACTTCGCACGTGCATGATTGACTTGGGATGATTCCAAAGAAACAATTTAACTTTTCTCGAATTCACGGCGGCAACTTGCATCAGATGCACATGAATTAGAGGAATTCACTTCTTACACCTAACATATACCTCGTGCACAAGACACGAAGACAATATCTACAAAGTTTCCAGCACTAGCTTAATGTCCAACATAGATCATGGAACAAATTAGAATGTTGCCGATGGGCTCAACAACAATTCATCAAGATACCCATATAAATGGATTTCCACAACTATGTGAGCAAGATAATAGCATTGGTCAGATCAAAGAGTATAATGGTGTATGCTCAGAGAAATCCATGAGTAAAACACCTCTACGAAAATCTTTGGTTCTGAGTTTGATTTGACGATAGCCCATGCTCAAATCAAAATTGAGCAAGATAATATATGCAACAGTTGCTCACACGAATCAACCGATGAAAATATCATCTTTCTTCAGACTCACACAACAGAAAGATATCCCTTTTAAATGAGCTGGGTTTAGGCGAAGCTTTTATCTTCCAACTCTCCAAGTTGTTGTTTAGCTTAACCAACTAGCTCGGGGTAACCAATACGGATTCTTGGAGAAGGGGTTGGTTTATAGGAAAACCAACTTGATCACGAGCTCTATCATAACAGTCAGGAAACAACCTGGTAATACTTCCGAGAAGATATTCGGAAAATCACGAACCACCGGTATATTATTAAGCTCGAGAACAATCTTGCTTTTCAGGGCAAGATGATGTGATCATTAGAACGAGGGATTGACAAAATCCTGACTCATTGATCAAAAGGTGCACCATGAAACATGGACTAGGTAGCATGGTCAGTCTTAGGATGACGATTCAATCACCATCACCATAAGAGTGAAATTATTGTCCATTAGCTACCAAGCAACAACATTGCTAGGAGTATTGATTTCACACATCATGGTTCACTTGTCGATATTCCAGTTACAACCAACACGAAAACCGAGGAATGAACAATGATAGAGAAAGGTATCACTACATCAGGAGCTCATAAGAGATGGTGCAATTCTCACGACAATCTTGACAAGAGAAGATAATGCTCCAAGATAGAACAGAACAAAAGCTGGGTTAGCATTTCGATCTGCGGAATGCAATTACTTTGACCCAATCCGAGAAATGGATAAAGTACTGGAGTTTGCTTCTCCCGGTCATTTGAGAATAGAAGAACTTGATAGACGAAAAGAATAATAGGCATCGATGACATGGATGCACAACTACTCTTAACTATCCTCTCAATGATGAAGGTCAAAATGCAACTAGATAGGACCAACTCAAGAGCACATGATTTCTTGAGTTATGGATGCATGGATTAGCATGTCGAACGAGTTCAACATAAGTCTTCCAGATAATCCGTGCAGAAGGGCGGAGTAGTCAGAATCACAATATGGAGTAGAGAACTCATCACGAGCACTCTTATTATGATCTTTAGTTCACCAAGGACTTTTGATAGAGATGGTCCATGGTATTGGAAGAATGATATACCACGCACCTTGAGGACTAAAACAAGGTTACTAATCATGCTAAAGGAACTAGCAACACGATTAACAGAGATGAGAAGATTGATCATTGGATTCAAGACCCAGAAATAGAGTACCTACAAGCTAATTAACATCACGAGATGTTTTTCGAAATGATGGCCAGAACTATCACACTGAAAACCAAAACACATCTAGACTATTGGATAGCTTTCGAGGTGACATGTTTTCCTAGCACTTCAACAAATATCGAGGTAATAAGGTACCTCAAGACAATTATTAGTGTGCTTTGTCCGGCCAAAAGACATTAGCTCAGGAGGAGGGAATTTGCAATTTCATCAGACTATTTGGGAACTTTGGAAAACTCGGACAACATAACGGCTGTACGGGCATGAAATATGAGGCAACCTGCAAGAAAACTAACAACATAACAATTGAGTCCTTATGGAGACACTGATCCTTGAAGATATCAACTTCCCTATAAGTCTCCAACATAGTAACTCGTCATCCTAATGAATAGATGGGAAAGCCTAATTCTTAATCCCTGTAGAATAAAGAAGAGGGTGACTCAGAATAAGAATGACACAAGGAAAGGAGTAAAAGAGCCTTACGTTCCCTTCCACAAACAATTCCCTTATATAACTAAAGAGTTGCTAGACACAACATCGACCAGTTTGGCTTGGTGATCCTACATGCAGTCAAGCTCTGATACCAAAGCTGTCGGGACCCCGATCCTGAGTCATAAGAACCTAGCCTGTAACACATCACATCACTTTGCGGCCTCACGCACGGTAAGCTCCACGGCTGCTACCTTACCTTGGCCGGGACCGTTTGCGTCTTTTGGCTCACGTATATGAATATGTTGCTAGCGTTCAACGACAAAGAACCCGGGTCAACATGACTAGTTATAAACCCCAGTGGTACAACCGTACAGGGACAGTCATACATAACCCAGCAAGGCAGGTGTCGGTCATCAGCGTGTGTAGACGAGTTGTAGCAAGCTACAAGGACTCCATTACATCGCGTGACATTTCCCCGAGGGGACAGACACAGCAGCAAAGAAGGATACATGCCGGTCAATCAATGTGTTCCGAGCAGTAGCAAGCTACCAAGGCTCGATGGAAGCACAAAGAGGCATTTCCCTGTAAAGAGTACTACTAAAGGCAAACAACTAGGTGTCGAATCCCACACATATAATGCATTTCAAACATACACACATTATGCACGATATGTGTAGATACAACATGGCATCACAACATAACTCTATGACTCAAGCATTTATTAAAGACTCTTAAGAGTCAACATGGTATGATATCACAAACAGGGGTCTCGTGACCCGACACTCACGTCATACAAACAACAAGCGGGTCTGGGTACAGACATCTACTAAAAGTGGCTGGAAGAGCCTGAAAAGCTACTACGACCCTACCAAAGGAGCCAGACCTCTGTCTGGGATTCCCAAGCTATTCCGGTCAACATCGAGCACATCGTGTAGAAACCTTTAATGAGACTAAATCTTCTCTGCAAAACATAAATAAAGCAACCGTGAGTACGAAGGTACTCAGCAAGACTTACATCAGAACGAACTACATATGCATCATGTTTCAATGGAAGGATTGTGTGGTTTGTTTGCAGCAAGCCAGCTTTGACTCTTGGCTAACCTGTACTACGACCACGGGCTCTTTCTTTGAGGTGGGATAGCACACACGAGTCCACATATTCACCAATTCAATACACCACTATGGATCCACTCTCGTCTCCCTACGAGAAGGCCTTCCATAGCACTCACGCTTATCTTGCATGTTTTAGAGTATCCATTTAAATTGTCTATGTACCACGTAATGTTTCCAAGTAGTCCATGACCGAGGACGCGGCTATTCGAACAGATTGAATCACCCTGCAGGGGTATACTTCTTCACACATGCTCCCACCACTTAGCACCATATGCACGTCATGCATCTCGGCAACCTTCAAGCGGAAGCACTGGCGTGGGTGTCGGCCACGACCGTTAACCACACAAGACCCTAGTCCAGGTTTATCGCCTATTTGAGACTGAACCCGCAAGGAAGTCCGGCCGAGGTTTCCTCTACGACCCCAAACGATGCGCGCAGGGTTCCCAAGCCCACCATTCGGGTGCCACTTGGTACACCGTGCCACTGTGTATCTACCGTAGTGAAGCCTACCCCGTCGGGCAGAGCTAAACACGGCCGCCAACACTTTTCCTACAAACACCAGAAACTAATTGCAATTCCTGGACAGAGATCTAGGCAATTAATAAGCCGAGCGGGGTCATATTTCAGGGCCCAATGCATGGTAGTATCTTGTCTTGGATAACATACACATAACTCAGTTCTTAAGGACGGTCCCAATGAGACAACCCACCATGTACTCCTACATGGCCTCTCATCGCTACCTTTACCAAATCAGATTCACACCTTTACTCTCACACTGTAGAACATGATCACAACCATTCCGATTCATCATCCAGATGGATCAGACCCGACACGACTCTAAGCATAGCAGGCATTGTAAACAAGCATGGATGAGTAAGCACGACAAGGCTCAAACAGTTGCTACTCATGCTGAGTGGTTTCAACTATTTACTGTGACAAAATCAGGTCATGCAGAGGAATGGGTTCAACTACCGATAACATGCACAGTTGGACGTGTTTGTCCTAATGCAGTAAAAGAGAGCAGGAGCGAGAGAGTGGGTTTATTTCAATATGCTCAAAGGGGGTTTGCTTGCCTGACACGTCTGAAGATAGCAATGAGTCTTCATCAATGTCAACGATCACATCGTCGGAAACATCGTTTAGCGAGGGGGAACAACACCGACAAACAAGAAAGAACAACAATTACTTCACGGAAATGCAACACTATGATGCATGCTCAACACATGAAATGAAAGGTGGCAGGGTTAATGTGGCTATCATTTCTTAAGGTGAAGCTGGTTTGAATTAGGATTCAAACATCACTTCAAGCCGGTTATTGTTCCGGGTACCCTTTTAATTGATTCGACCTGAAGCTCATAACAAATTGTTTCCACATGTACGGAGTTAGTATTTTGAGGTACTGATTTGCATTGACCAATGTTTGAGCATAGTAATTGAAGTGGAAATCAAATAAGTATCAATTTCCAACTCCAAACTATTTATTAAATTTACCCTATTCATCATTTTGCCTATTTGGTGTTGTTAACTTTTTCAAACATGCATGAAAATGCTATAATCAGATTCCTTGGATTTTTCTGATACTTTTTCATATATAAATTATTTTCATCCGAGTTATATTTTAATTTCTATGATTTTTACAAGTTTTAGGCATTTTCTGGAATTAAAATATAAACAGAAAATCAATTACTGCGTCACTGTGATGTCATCACTGCGTCAGCAGTCAACAGCGCCTGGGCCAGGTCAAACCTGACCAGTGGGGTCCACTGGTCAGTGACCCAGGGCTTAATCCCGCGTTGACCCGCACTAATGGGACTTTGACCCACGTGTGGGGTCCTCTGTCAGTGGCTCTAGGGGGGGGGGTTAGCTTGCTAACGACTGGCCACGTCGGCCCCCACCGGAGGGTGGTCGCCGGCGACCATAGTCGCGGCGGAGGGCTCGCCGGAGTGGCGCTAAAACGCGCTACACGGCGCCAAATCGGGCGCGGCTTGCGGCTAATCGAAGCTGGCGAAGCGGCTCGTCTTCCAGAGGTGGCAGGAGGGACTGAAGATGGTCGGAGGGACACCGGCGACGAGCGCGCGCGGCGGCCAAAAGTCGGGCTCGTCGGGGAGGAGCTCAGGGGGACGCCATCCGCGGGGAAGAGAGGGGAAAGGAGCAGGGGCTCACGGGGGTTTCATTTTTGGCATCGGGGAGGTCGGTGAAGCCTGGTGGCAGCAGATCGACGGCGGCGGATCTCGGTCACCGGAGATGAAGACGACGACGATGGCAGCGCCAGGGGGGCTCCGGCTTGATTCTCTCGATGGGGAGGTGCAACACGTCATGGCGGAGGGAATGAGCTGCTCGGATAGGACTAGCAGGGGCCGGAGGGCACGGTGGTGAGCTCGAGCTCGAGCTCACCAATGGCGGCAGAAGAAAGAGAGAGCAGGGCAGAGGAGAGGAAGAGAAATGGAGAGAAGGGGGAGGAAAACGGGGCGGCT
Organism: Hordeum vulgare subsp. vulgare; assembly: GCF_904849725.1. Taxonomy (NCBI): domain Eukaryota; kingdom Viridiplantae; phylum Streptophyta; class Magnoliopsida; order Poales; family Poaceae; genus Hordeum; species Hordeum vulgare. The sequence continues at coordinate 430,434,832 of NC_058522.1, read as the reverse complement.
CTCCGAGCCTATCCCACTCACCAGGGCGGCGGGGAGCCAGGCAGGCAGGTGGCGTGGCGCTCGCACGAGCTTGCCGCCCCCTGCTTCTCCTCTGCCTTCTGGCAAGAGGTAGAAGACAGGGGTGCCCCTGGTGGGCTGGGCCAACAGGTGAGCACATGATAGCTCTCTCTCTCTCTTTTCCTTTTTCTATTTTTATTTCTTTCTGGTAATTAGGATTAGGTTTTAAAGTAAAATGTTTAGGTATTTTATAAAACCCTAAATTAGTGTTATGTGAGAGTGATAAAAATAAGCAATGCCACATAATAGTTTCAACATTTTGTAAAACTAGGAAGTATTGGAAATCAATTAATTAATTGATTTCAGTGGCTTTTGTGTTTAAAATAAAATGCCAAAAGTATTTTGAAAATATATATCACCCCTGATATTTTCTTTCCAACATTTATCAAAAATGATGGACTTTTATGGAGGCCATTTTGGGTTCATTGATTTGTCACCACTTTGAATTGTTTTGCATATAGGGTTGCTAGGGTTTTTCTCTTGTTTTTCCATTTCACTTCTAATGCAATAATGAAGATATGAGCACAACCTTGCTATTCATCAAAGGGGTAACTAGGGATGTGACACTCCTCTTGAAGCTTGCCCTTGCCCTTTTGGTCTTGTGGTTGAAGGTCATCTTGAGAGTTTGTTCCCTTGGGAAGAGTAGGATCATAATTTTCCTCTTGAGGAACAAACTTCGGGATGGGATATGGACCACCTTCCCATTCATATCTGTTGGCATTGAAGTAGCCAACACCTTGCTTCTTCCGATGTCCTCCTTGCTTGTGCACAATGTCCTCGAATCGCTCACTTCCAGCAAGACTATTCAAGACACCCCTCTCTATAATTCCTTTCAATAAATCATTTTCTTGCTCAAGTGTAGCTTGGCTAAGAGAATCATTAGTGTAATCAAGAGAGCTACTCGCAACAACATCATTTGATCTTACTTTAGCATTGTTGTTACTAGATGAAGAAACTTTCCTGCCTTTGTTACTAGTGTTCTTAGGTTTAACTTATGGAACAAAAGTAGACAAGAGTAATCGTTTGGCCAGATAAAAAAGCATCTACTTTCGAAGATTATGATTTATTGCTTTTAGAAACTCATGCTCTTGCTCCAAATTTAGCTTCTCAAAGCGTAGCTTCTCAGTAGTTCTTGCAAGATCTCTATGATCTTCTAGAGTAGTTTCATGAGCTAACTTAAGAGTGTTCAATTCTTTAGCTAGTCATTCAATCTCTGTCTTATCATCATCATTTGATTTCTCTTGACTAGCATGATTATTTTCAAGTTCATTTTCAATGTTATCACTAGCCTTATAAAATATCAAAGTCAAGGTACTCGAGGTGTGATACCTTGGGGCCTTTTGCCATGAAGTATTTTCCAATCCCTTCATTTGGTGAATCAAATAAGTCACATGAGTTGGAGGAAACGAGTGCAAGACCGGCAACACCTTCATCTTGAGTGTAGTCAGAGTTGGAGTGGTAGCTTCTCTCAGATTGATCGTCAGACTCGGAGCCGGAAACCCATTCACCAACGTGATCTTGATGTCTTCTTCTTGAGCTACTCTTGGTGTACTTGTCCTTCTTCTCCGGTTCCTTGCCTCTCCAAGAGTGTCTTCATTCATAATGATCTTCTCTTCTCCTTATCTCTTTGCGAGGTGACTCATATCTCGAGCTTCGTCTTTTGGGTGACTCTTCTCTTCTTTTGTGGGGAGCTGAGCACTCATTGGGATAGTGTCCGAGCTTTCCATAGTTGTAGCAGTTTCGGTCACGACTAGACGAACGCTTCTCATCGTATCTTGAGCTTTAACTTCTCTCTTTGCCTCTACTCTTGTAGAACTTGTTGATTTCTCATACCATGAGGATGATCTCTTCATGGGTAACAAGGTTCTTATTCGAAGTAGTGGGGTATCACTAGAAGCTTTGTAAGCACCGCTGGACTTGTTGTGCAACTCATCTTTGTCCTTGAGTGACATTTCATGAGCAACAACCCTTCCAATGACTTCAGTTGGCTTGAGATCCTTGTAGTTTGGCATCATTTGAATTAATGTGCACACGGTGTCGTATCTTTCATCCAAGGCTCTAAGTATCTTCTTGATGATGAATTTGTCAGTCATCTCTTCACTTCCAAAGCCGACAATCCCATTTGTGATGAGAGCTAGCCTAGAGTACATCTCAGTGACTCCTTCACCATCCTTCATCTTGAACTTGTCAAGCCGACTTTGAAGCACATCTAACTTATATTCTTTGACAGAATCAGTACCTTCGTGCATATCCATCAAAGTATCCAAAATTTCCTTTGCATTCTCAAGGCGGGTGATTTGAGTTCTTCGGGACACAAGAAGTTGAACATGATTTCACGGGCTTGAGCATTGTATTGCAACATATTCAATTCTTCCACTGTCGCATCACAATCCGGTTCTCTTCCTTCTACGAAGTAATCACCTTCCACATCAACACGAACAACAGCCCAAACGACAGGATTATCACCAAGAATATGCATTTTCATCTTATGCTTCCAACTAACGAAGTTTGTAGCATCCAAATATAGATCTCTAGAGTGATAATTTCCCTCACTAGACGCATACTCTCCTAGGTTGTGAAACCAATTCAATGGAGACCAATGCTCTGATACCACTTATAGGATATAAAGTATATCTAGAGGGGGGGTGATTAGACTAATTGACAAGATACAAACTTAGCCTTTTCCTAATTTTAGTTGTGGGCCAGTTTCAGCAATTATGACTGGTCAAGTTCACCCTCCACATGCATATCTAAGAGTATAGCAGTGGAAAGTAAAGACATGCAAATGTAATATAGAGGGTAAGGTAGGAAGATCAAACGCAAAGGTTGACATGGTGATTTTTGGTGTTGTTCCGATAGGTGGTGCTATTGTACGTCTATGTTAGTGGAGACTGCAACCCATGGAGGGTAATGGATGCAAAAGTCCATGGAGGGCTCAACCCACAAGGAGTCCACGAAGAAACGGCCTTGTCTATTCCACCATGGCTTCCGTCCAGACAGGACTAGCATCACTCACGGTAGATCTTCACGAAGTAGGCGATCTCCTTGCCCTTACAAACTTCTTGGTTCATCTCCACAACACGAAGTAGGAGGCTCCCAAGCGACACCTCACCAATCTAGGAGGCACCACACTCCAAAATGTAATAGATACGGTAGAATGATGAACTCCTTGCTCTTGTGCTTCAAAGAGAGTCTCCTCAACACTCAATCACTCTTTCATAGATTTGTCATGAGTAGGAGTGATTGATCTTGTGCAAAGAAACTCGGGGAGGCTAGAGATCAAGTTTCAAATGGTTGGACTGGAATCTCTTGATCTCAACACATGAGTAGGTGACCGTCTCTCAGAAATATGGATCTGACACGTGGGTGTGTGTTCTGAGTGCTTCCTCTGCCAATGAGAGGAGGTGGACGGTATATATACGCATCTCCCAAGTCAAACCATTACAACATTATTGCCCAGCTCGGTGACACCGAAAAGAATCTCGGTGGTACCGAGTTGCACTAAATGTGGCGAATTTTGAATTCTCGATGAGACTGATATATGAATCTCGGTGGAACCGATACGATGACCTAGACCAGTTTCCGAATCTCGGTGAGACCAATTTCAAACTCAGAAATTACGATCATGAAATCTTCTCAATAGAAAGTTGGTCACTGAATCTCGGTGGCACCGATGTGAAAGTTGGTGGTACCGGGAGATTAGGGTTTGGCATAGGATTTGTCTAGTGGGAAATCGGTAGGGCCGAGAGGGAAAAGTTGGTGGCACCGATCTTGCTGATACGGCTTTGGAAAGATATATCTTGTGGGAGAATGAGTGTATATTTTTGGTGGCTACCTCTAAGCACTTGAGCAACGAATTTATCATAATACCTCACCCCCTTTTAATAGTATTGGCTTTCCTATAGACTCAAAGCGATTTCTCACAAATGTAAAATGTAGAGTCTACTTTCTTGTTGCTTGAGCCAATCATATTTCTTTCCAGCATCAAGGGGCTTCTCCTCACAATCCTATAACCAAGGCATCTTTGAACTTTTCTGAAATATACTTGGATAAGATCATTAGTCCAATGAAGCATATGTTGTGATCAATTACAAAACCACCTTAAGGATCAATTGTTCTTTCAATCTCCCCATTTTTGGTAATTGATGACAATATATAGATCAAAGCTTCGACGAAACATATAATCAAGGGCTCCCTATAATCAATGATGAGCATCGATGCGTTGATATGTATGTGAAAAGCAAGAACTCTCTCTAAATTTGTGCATTATTTAAATTTGCATTTGAATGCAAATGCACAATCAATTATGATCATGGGGCACTCTTACATGTCACATACAACTTGGTGGTGCGCATGAATGATATGAATGAGTAGTAATGCACATAACACCAAACAAGAAGGTGAATGATCATCATGTAGATAGCTCAAAGGTAATAACGTCGTAGCAGCAAACAAGCAAAGCGTATGATCAAACACTTCTCCCAAATGAATAAAGTCATCCAAAAGACCAAAAGTTTTGAAAAACCAAATGAGAGCAAATAAAATGAAAATCTCTCTCTCTCTTGAAGCCTAGTTGATCTATACACTTCTCCCATTTGGCAACAAGTTACCAAAAAGTTCCAAGGTCTAGAACTAATCGTCACTCTGGGCTCGATCTCCTCCAGTAGCTGACGATGGAGTGGACATGAGAGCATTGACGAAGGCTTCTGTAGATGCCCCTGGAGATGGAGGTGGAGGAGCAGGAGTTGAAGGTGTTGAAGCTTGAGCTGATGAAGATGGTCTTCCTTCCTAAACTGGCACAACTGTTGACCTAGACTAGGTCATGAACTGAGTAGTAGTAGGTAGAGGCGACACTTCATCATCACTGCTGGAGCAGGCAATCTGCACAAAATCAACTTCATGCTGGAGCAGATCAACAGTGGTAGTCAACTCCATTACCCTAACATCCAGGTCATGGAATTTTGTCTCCACGATCCTCTCAAGGCTCTTCTGGTTCATCAAGATCTCAGAATTTTTTTCTCCATCCCTTGGAAGGTGCTGGACAAGAATGACAACTACTCATCTCCGGTCCTGAGTTGTGGGGTTGGAGCTGGAGCATTCCTAGCGGGCTCCACATCTGCTACCTCTGCTTCCTCTCGAGCTATAGCTGAGCTAGGATGGGGTCCATCACAACTTCATTATCTTCAAACTCTAGCTAAAGTGACAGGTGTGGACGATCAAGTAGATATGAGTGCTTGCCAATCTTGGCATTGATGAGCATCTGAATATATGGAGCATATCCACATGATCTCTTCTGATCTATAGTAGTCCTCCTAACAGTCTCAACTATCAAGTCCATCACTCTAAACCAGGTGTGGGTGTCTAGATGATGCAGCATGTTGAAGGAATAACCCCTAATCATCTTATCATCTCCTGATTTTGGCATCAGGGTGTATCTCGTAATGGTGTTCATAGTAGGTATCCGTGCTCGCAAGAAATAGACAAAGCCAAACTTTTGTGTCTCCACACACTTATGGGGCACTCGCTTGTACATGTTTGCCATAGAGTTATGATTCATTTTGGATTCTGAGTACACATCCAGATCTCCTTCTTGTGCCTTTGGAGCACCAATTATAGTAGCCCACTCATCCACAATAGACTCATACCGGTGACCTTCAGTCATCCATACAATCCTTCCATCAGAATAGAAATGAGAAGTGGAATAGAATTGCATGATCCTATCATCGTTCCATGCAGTCATCTGTCCGCAAACGAAATCTTCAATGTCGACTAGCGTGAAGTTTTCTCGCACATGGGGAAAATAATATTCGTTGGCCTTGATGTATTCCTAATCGACATATCTCATGTCGCTGAATGCTGGACTCTTATCAAGCAACACACTCTCATAGAAATCTTGTTGCTTCTTTGTGTGAAAGCAGGGATCAACATCAGTTCTCCTTCACACAGCATATTGATCAACTGATCTCCACTTCCTCAGCCCTTGATCTCTTCTCTTTTTCATGTCCTCGTCAACATGATGAGCATCATTGTGGGATGGAAGATGAGCTCTCAGCTTCATTAGCACAAGGGCATACTCTTCTTCCTATGCAGCAAATTCTCTAGACGCAGAGCCTTTGTTATTCTCAACTAGAGGAATGTCCTTGGTAGTCCTCTTGGGAGCTACAAACTTCTTAGCCTTAGGTGTTGAAGGCTCGGGGGCAGTTTTCTTAGGCATATCATCAACCATCAGCTTTTTATTCTTAGGAGGAGGTATCTCAGCTAGAATTTCTTCCTCCTCCTCATCGGCAACTTATGTTGGGTCTTCATACATTGAGGTTGGCCTTCCAACATCATGGACAAATCTCTTTCTGGATCTCTTCTAACCTGGCTTCTTTGCAAGCCTAGCTTCTGGAGCTTTTATGTCAGCAGGTATCGCATATTCCTTCCTTGCAGTCTTCCTGACTGTGGTCTTTTATTCTTGGTTCTAGGAAAGAGATTCCTCTGGGATAAAGTCAACATCTTCTTCATCATAATTGATCTTCCTTCCGGACCTGGTACTTTCCTTGTGCAACCTATGGGATCTAGGTGTCCTTGGCTCAGATAATGTCCTCTTAGGACTAGTGCCTGAATCCATCTCAGCAATGGGCTCACTCAAGTTGTTTTGACTATCCTCTGATCCTGACATACTATCAAACAGCCAAGCAGACAAGCACACACGCAGACAAGCAGATAAGCAGAGAAGCAGACCCTGTGAAGAGATATAGAAGAGCTAGAATGGATGAGTATCACAAAAATCAGAAGTTTTGAAAAGTTTGAACTTTGAAAAATTAGGTTTAATATTCAGCAAAAGGGATTTCTGTTCCACCGAGTCAAATTTTTTGGAGCCATCGAGACTGACATTCTCATTAACAAAAAGTTGGCACCCTTTTGGGTTTCACCGAAAAGGAGATCTCGGTTCCACCGAGAACGTTCTCAGTAACCCTAAAACCAAATCGGTACGACCGACTTTTATGAATAGGTGACACCGAGATTCAATTTTGCGGACTGCTCACCCTAAAATTTTAATTGTTCTCTAAACTATGGGAACTTTCTTCTTGATAGGAAGAGTGCAGAAGCGACAGAAATCATGAAAGCCTATTTGCGCAAGAATTAGCATTGGGAGTGCAAGTAGGGTCCAGATTCATACCCTAACTTGGTGGTGAATCCGCTACGGCGGCGATGGCGGTGAAGATTCCCGTCGCAACAAAGACTAAGGTGACGAGGGCCCACTAGAGGATCTAGGGGATGTCCAGGGGACTAGGGCGCGATAGCGAGGAGGTGTGGGAGGCGAAGCTTGAGGAGTTGTTTCAATCATCGATCTATGGGATATATATACCCCTTGGCTGTCGGTGACACCGAGATGGAGTTTTCAGTGCCACTGAGTTCCTTAACTATCAGTTGAGAGAGAAAATCGGTGAGGCCGAGAATAAAAACTCGGTGGTACCGAGATAGGAAAACCTAATCAACCCTAGGCTTCGACGGTACCGATATTTCGAGGTTGGTCACACCGAGATGCACTTTGGGAGGTTTTGGGATTTAGCCCGTGTCGAGACGAATCTCCGAGTGCTCCTCACACACAGTGTCCCTAAAGTTCTTGCTCAAATTTTGTGATGTAGCATGAATAGAATTTGAGATCAGAAAGCATAGATAGCTAGAGATAGGTACTTAGGAATTCTTGTATATCCAATTGACCAAATGAAAATAGAAAACCAAATAACAACAACTGGATATCCTCGAATGAACAAAATATGCATACCAACATGGTAACACAATAAGATGTCAAATAAAACATGGTGCCATGCACAAACATTCTAGCATCTATCAATCACTTTGGCGATGACGAAGTCATCTATCTATGAGTATATTAACATAGCACCCAAGTAAGAATACTTGATCATAGGTCATACTCATCGATTAAGCACAAGTGGGGTTACCACTTTTACATAAGGCATTAATGTGTTCACATCATTTAGGAGACGCTTATACTCCACTCTTAGAGTAAAGCTCCCCTAGATGTGACATCCCCCATAAGAGGGATAAACTAACCTTGGGTTTTGTCATAGAAGACTTCAAGGAGGTCTAGTAATGGTGGATGCTCATTGTTGATAAATATCATCTTGAGTTGGGAGCAATCCTTGTTGTTTCTTCCTCTTCTCACCTACATGGGTTAGTCCCAAAGCACAAGGAACATACGCAAGAATATCTATGGACAAGGAATTAAATACATGAGACGTGAAGTCCAAAGATGCATTAATTACCTTGTCCCTTCCTTACCTTTGAGGGAATATGTGACTCCTTGAACTAATGCATATGGTTGGAGCTGATTGCCTATAGTTCTTGCCAAAATGAATAAGAGTAATATCATTGGCGGAGTCACCCTCAAGAACTTTCTAGTTCTTCCTCTTGGGGACCTAGATCAACTTGATGGGGATCCTTAGAGTTGTGGTAGCACTAGATGAGGTTGTGCTAGTAGTGTCCTTGGGAACCCACTCGACCTTGGCTTGGGGTTCTTCTTCAAATGAGTCAATCTCCTCTTGAAGCTTGCCCTTGACCTTGTGGTCTTGTGGATTAAGGTTATCTTGAGAGTTTGTTCCCTTGGGAATAGTTGGATCATACTTTTCCTCTTGAGGAACGAACTAGGGGATGGGATATGGACCTTCTTCCCATTCATCTCCATTGGCATTGAAGTAGCCAACCTTGCTTCTTCCGATGTCCTCCTTGCTTGCACACAATTTACTCGAACTGCTTACTTCCGGCAAGACCCTTGAAAACACCTCTATTTATAATTCCTTTCAATAAATCATTATCTTGCTCGAGTGTAACTTGGCTAAGAGAATCATTAATGGAATCCAAAGAGCTACTAGCAACAACATCATTTGATCTTACTTTAGCATTGTTATTACTAGATGAAGAAACTTTTTTGCCCTTGTTACTAGTGTTCTTAGGTTTAACTTGTGGAACAAATGTAGACAAGGGTAATCGTTTGTCTAGATAAGAAGAACTCTTATTTTGAAGATCATCATTGATTGCTTTTAGAAACTCATGCTCTTGCTCTAATCTTAGCTTCTCGAAGCGTAGCTTCTCAAGAGTTCTTGGAAGCTCTCTATGATCTTCTAGGGTAGTTTCATGAGCTAACTTAAGAGTGTTTAATTCTTTAGTTAGTCGTTCAATCTCTTTCTTATCATCGTCATTCGATTTGTCTTGACTAGCATGATTATTTTCAAGTTCATTTTCAATGTTATGACTAGCCTTATCAAAGAGCAAGTCATATTCTCCTAACAAGTCATCCTCATCACTATCAAAGTCTAGGTACTCGGGGTGTGATTCCTTGGGGCCTTTTGCCATGAAGAAGTTTCCCATCCCTTCATTTGGTGAATCAAATAAGTAATAGGAGTAAGACTGGCAACACCTTCATATTGACTGTAGTCGGAGTTGGAGTGGTAGCTTCTCTCAGATTGGTTGTCAAACTCGGAGCCAGAAATCCATTTACCAACATGAGATTGATATCTTGTTCTTGAGATGCTCTTGGTGTACTTGTTCTTCTTCTCTGATTCCTTGCCCCTCTGGGAGTGTCTTCGTTCATAATGATCTTCTGTGCTCCTTTTCTCTCTGCGAGGTGACTTATCTTGTGAGCTTCTTCTTCTAGGTAAATCTTCTCTTATTTTTTGGGGAGCCGAGCACTCATTGGAACAGTGTCCGAGCTTTTCGCAGTTGTAGCAGTTTTGGGCATGACTAGACCAACGCTTCTCATCATATCTTGAGTTTGAGCTTCTCTCTTTCCATCCACCCTTGTAGAACTTGTTGAATATTCTGACCATGAGGCTGATCTCTTCATTGGTAACAAGGTTGTCATTTAAAGTAGCGGGAGTATCACTTGAAGCTTTGTAAGCACCGCTTGACTTTTTGTGCAACTCATCTTTGTCCTTGAGTGACATTTTGTAGCGACCCGACTCAAATCGAGTCAAGCCTCTGTGTAGTTGTGCCATCCCTGGATCAGTATGCTGGCACACACAGTACATCAATGTATATATCAAAGTGCGATCACATGTAAATAGCGTAAAACTGATATATACCTTAAATATCTCAGCGGAAGCAGTCAAGGGAGTGGAGTCCCAAATAACACCAACGGCAGTTGAGTGCGGACCGTAACCCTGAATCGTACTCTTACTCGTCGAGGAAATATCCGCAACATAAGACGTTGCATCCGTGTAGGTCAGCATATTGAATATGCTGGCAAGTCACATATGAGAGGGGGTAAAATGTCATCTATACTATATGCATATATGGCAGGTGGGGCTGTAAGTTTTTAGCGAAAAGCAAGGTTTTCTCCTACATCAAGAGAGGGCTAAAAGCAAAATGTTACTACATTATTGGTTGTTAACGAGATGGTTTCACCAACCAATTCTCGTACCCATGTTGTCAATAATACCCACATCAATATTATTATTTGTGTTGAGAATTTCAGATAACTTCAGTTCCTTTGGCTCAAGTTGTCCATGACCGTGGACACGGCTAATCGATTAGGTTTGAGTACTCTGCACAGTTTTGCACACGTTCCCCACAAGATTTGACCGCCTCCGTGTATGTCCTCGCACTTCAGGGTGTTTGAAGACCGGATGATCAAAACATGGTCTTTCAACGGGTCCCTCTGAATCCCTGTCGGTGCCCATCCAAATCTGTTCTTCTACATCTGCTGGCACCGCCTGTCCAGAGTCGCCGCATTGTCCAACCAAGCCAGAGCCCATAATGACTTGTGGCTGTGCAGGTAAGCCTTGGGTCTTGAAAATATCCGTCCGTCTTTTTGAGCCTGGGTGATGCTTTCCGCAAGATGTCATGGCACGTCTCCAACATCCCGGGTCATCCACTGGTTTCTCCAGGGAGCCGATCAACCGTCCTTCACCCAGAGTTGCATTGCATCACAAGGTCTTGAAAAGTCTTGACTTAACCGGTCTTGGTTATTAAATTATTCTTGCATCACTCGTGATAAACTCTCAACCAGAATCCCGTCTACTCAAGCATAGCAATATGAAATTTGTCGTCCCGGGCCAGGTAACGGGGTTGTTGGGTGCCTATCACATGATACTACAATATGTAACCATAATTTCCAAGTATCTACTCAGCATGCAATTGGGCATAGGATGGTAGAACTACGATGCATAAAACATAGGTGATACATGATCAAATGACTTGCCTGGTGATGTTGACGAAGAAGAATTTTCGTTCTCGAGGAATAACTTGATAGACTACTCGTCACTCTCCGATGAAATCTATATAACAACCATATCATTCACGTAAGCACTTATACTAGCAATCATTCTAGCAATCAAAACAAAGGAGAGAGCGAATAAGAATCCGAAGGAAACTTCAAATAAGACTAGGGAGTCTTCTACTACATCAAACACTAAATAGTTTTTGTCTAATGAAACTTAACAACAAAATAAAACACTAAAATAGAAAAATAACAGAAAACAAAATATAAAATAACTAAGATAACAGAAGTAAAATTTACAAAACAATATTATTTTATAAGTATTTTCAAAATAGGAAATCAAACTAGCAATGCAATCAATTCGCAAGTTAGTATAGAACTAGAATTGATTCCATGCAAACAAATAAGAATAAATAAAATAAAATTTTGTTGTTGTTGAAAAGTTACTGGTAAATATCATAAAACAAAATATAACTTGTCACAATTACAAAAAACAAATTAAGAACAATTAATACAAAAGAAATAACAAGAAAACAAAAAAAGGCTAAAATAGAATCTGTTTTGCTTAAAACCCGAAGTTCAAATATCCTAAAAATTCTGAAATTGAACCTACTGATAAATAGTATCACTAGTGATCAGTAGCAAAAAGAATCAACTCAAAAGCTATTTTTAAACTCTCGATATAAGCAAAACAAGCTTTAAATCAAATCTGATCTAATTCAAATTTTATAAATCCAAACATAGACAAATTATATATCTACAGAAACTACATACAATTTGTGATCCAACGCAAAAAGAATCACCTAATTCGGAGTTATAAACTAATAGATATGAAGTTTCTAAGATTGCAATTTTCTGAAAAAACTGCAATACGGGATTTCGTGAATCTCACCGGAGTTAGTAGCCAGAGTTGGAGAAGATGGCGGAAAGGTTGCTCCGGTGGCCGGCCGAGGCGGTGGAGGGGTCCAAGCGATGGAGGAGGGCTCGGGCCGAAGGTTGGTGGCGTCGACGGGGCGTGGGGCGACGGGAGGGAGCAGCAGTAGCTCCGGCGAGTTCCTGTTGGAGGCGAACTCCGGCGAGGTGGGGGGCTACGTTCCGATGAGGGGAGGGGCTGGGCTACGGGGAAAATGGGGAGTGGAGGTTGAGGGGAGTATTTATAGGGGCTCCGGGTGCGCCGGGATGGAAGGACGAGGGAGATCGAGAAGGGAAGTTATTCTCTCTGTCACCATGACCATGGATGGAAGGTCCTCGCAAGGTTACGTGAGGAAGGAGAAGAAGTTGTCGGGCCAACTTTTGGAAAGGCTTTAATGGGCCAGAGCAAAGTTTCCAAATAAATGAGATTTCTTTCCTATTTTCAAAAACCGGAAAGTAAACGATAAAATGGAAACCAAATAAATTCGGAATATAGAGTTTCTATATACTAAAATTATCAAAAAAATAAAATTTGAATGATGGACATTTTTCCACGGCCAAAATGAAAACTTTAAAAATGTTTTTGAGAAAATCCCCTAAATGCTTTATTTCTTTTTGCAAATAATTACTCAAATAAATCTTGGGTGTCATGGCTCAAATATTTCATGTAATATCCCCGGGTTTGGAGGGTCATGTTTCTCCTCTCTTTTTCTTGCTTGACAAGATATGGTTTCCGGCATTCCGTGAGTGAGGAAGAAACAAAATGCAAAACAAAAGCGAAAGGAATTCCAATGCCACCTTGATTCAAATTCTTTATAGTTGAAGAAGTCATGCTATCTCCTCTCGCTGATTTTCAAAAAAAAGATGAATTTGAATTCACAGGAAAAGGGAAAAGTCATTTTATTCCGTGTCATTCAAAAGTTTTTTTAAAAAGTTTCAAACTTCACTCAAGTTTCAATCACTCACTCAAACAAAGAATCAGTCTAATAATTTTATTAACATTCCAAAATTTGGGATTTTACACATTTCATGAGCAACAATCCTTCCAATGATTTGAGTTGGCTTGAGATCCTTGTAGTTTGGCATCATTTGAAATAATGTGCACACTCTGTCGTATCTTCCATCCAAGGCTCTAAGTATCTTCTTGATGATGAATTTGTCGGGCATCTCTTCACTTTCTAAGCCGGCAATCCTATTTGTGATGAGAGCTAGCCTAGAGTACATCTCAGCGACTCCTTCACCATCCTTTGTCTTGAAATTGTCAAGCTGACTTTGAAGCACATCCAACTTAGATACCCTCAAAGAATCACTACATTCGTGCATATCAATCATAGTACGATGATAATTTTAGTCACTAGACGCCATACTCTCCTAGGTTATGAAACCAATTCAATGGATACCAAACCTCTGATACCACTTGTAGGATCGAAAGTATGTCTACGGGGGGGGGGGTGATTAGACTACTTGACAAGATAAAAACTTAGCATTTTCCCAGTTTTAGTTGTGGTCCAGTTTTAACAATAATGAGTGGTAAAGTTCACCCTACACATCCATATCTAAGAGTATAGCAGCGGAAAGTAAATAAATGCAAATGTAATGTATAGGGTAAGGTAGGAAGATCAAAAGCAAAGGTTGACACGGTGATTTTTGGCGTGGTTCCGATAGGTGGTGCTATCGTACGTCCACGTTAGTGGAGACTTCAACCCATGGAGGGTAACTACTATGAGAGTCCATGGAGGCCTCCACCTAAAAGTGGTCCAGGAAGAAGCGGCCTTCTCTAGTCCATCATGGCTTCCATCCACACACGACTAGCCTCACTCATGGTAGATATTCACGAAGTAGGCGATCTCCTTGCCCTTACAAAGTTCTTGGTTCAACTTGACAACACGAAGTAGGAGGCTGCCAAGAGATACCTTACCAATCTAGAAGGAACCACCCTCCAAAAGGTAATAGATGCGGTAGAAAGATGAACTCCTTGCTCTTTTGGTTCAAAAGATAGTCTCCTCAACACTCAATCACTCTCTCACAGATTTGGCATGGGTAGGAAAGATTGATCTTGTGCAAAGCAACTTGGGGAGGCTAGAGATCAAGTTTCAAATGGTTGGATTGGAATCTCCTGATCCCAACACATGAGTAGGTGGCTCTCTCTCAAAAATATGGATCTAGCAAGTGGGTGTTTGTTCTGAGTGCTTCCTGTATGAATGCGAGGAGGTGGAGGGGTATATATAGGCATCTCCCAAAATCCAACCATTATAACATTATTGCCCAACTCGGTGACACTAAAAAGAATCTCGGTGATACCGAGTTGCACTAAATGTGGCAACTTTTGAATTCTCGGTGAGAACGATATATGAATCTCTGAGGTACCAATACAATGACCTAGACAAGTTTCAAAATATCAGTGGGAGCTATTTCAAACTCAGAAATTCTGATTCTTGAAATCTTCTCAATAGGAAGCTGGTCACTGAATCTCGGTGGCATCGATGTGAAAGTTGGTGGAACTGAAAGATTGCGGTTTTGCAAAGGATCTGTCTCGTGGAAAATCGGTAGGGCCGGGTGGGAAAAGTTGGTGGCACCGATTTTGCTGATATGGCTTTGGACATAGATATCTTGTGGCGGAATGAGTGAATATTTTTTGTGGATACCTCTAAGCACTTGAGAAACCAATTCATCATAATACCTCACCCCCTTTTAATAGTATTGGCTTTACTATGGACTCAAAGTGATTTCTCACAAATGTAAAATGTAGAGTCTTCTTGCTTGAAGCGTGAGCTAATCCAATTCCTTTACTTGCATCAAGGGGCTTCCCCTCACAATCCTATAGCCAAGGCATCTTTGAACTTTTCTGGAAATATATTTGGATAAGATCATCAGTCCGATGATGCATATGTTGTGATCAATTATCAAAACCACCTTAGGACGCAATTGTTCTTTCACCTACCATCAGGTGCTGACATGCACAAAGGCATCGCCGATTCGCCTAGCGCTAGTCGCTAGATCCAGACGCGAGTCCACATCATGCATAGCTGCTACCTCATCGGTGAACCATCCAATCCATCCAAGGTATATTATACTATTCCCTAATCCCTACTCCCTATAAGTTTAGTACAAAATTAAGTAATTTTTACTTTGCATACATCATGCATAGCTGCTACCAATCAATCTTTGATGCTATTATGTATTTATTTCAAGCATGGTGGAAAAAGATACAATATGTGGATCAGTTGATATATGAGAGATGCAAGTTGATAAAATTATCATGAGTAATATGCTTCTTGATTCCATATGGTGAATTCGCGATTTTGTGGATAAAGATGACAAAATATGAATATTAACAAGAGGAAAATGTTGACATCAGTATAGGTAATAGAAATGTAAGCGGACTTGATAATTCAACTATTTCAGCAAATACACATGCACAATGTGCTAGTGTTGCTGAAAGGACGTGGATGTCGCCTAGAGGGGGGGGGGGGTGAATAGGCGCTTTAAAATAATTAAGGTTTAGGCTAGAACAAATGCGGAATAAAACTAACGTTTAATATGTCAAGCACAAAACCTCAAACAACTAGGCTCACCTATGTGCACCAACAACTTATGCTAAGCAAGATAAACAACTAAGTGATAGCAAGATATATGACAAGAGACAATATGGCTATCACAAAGTAAAGTGCATAAGTAAAGGGTTCGGGTAAGAGATAACCGAGGTACGCGGAGACGATGATGTATCCCGAAGTTCACACCCTTGCGGATGCTAATCTCCGTTGGAGCGGTGTGGAGGCACAATGCTCCCCAAGATGCCACTAAGGCCACCGTAATCTCCTCACGCCCTCGCACAATGCAAGATGCCGTGATTCCACTAAGGGACCCTCGAGGGCGGTCACCGAACCCGTAAAAATGGCAAACCTTGGGGGCGGTCACCGAACCCGTACACGTGGAAACCCTTGGGGGCGGTTACCGGTACCCATACAAATTGCTCGGGGCAATCTCCACAACCTAATTGGAGACCCCGACGCTTTCCCGGAGCTTCACACCACAATGATTGAGCTCCGAGACACCACCAAGCTTCTAGGACGCCAAAGCATCCACGAAGAACAATATCTAGGGTACTAAGTACCAAAGGTAATAAGCTTCTCAACCTTACGAAAGCTATGGAGATATATGAGAGGAAGAACAAGGAGCTCACAAAGAACTCCAAGATCAAGATCCAAGGGGTTCCCCTCACATAGAGGAGAAAGTGATTGGTGGAGATGTGGATCTAGATCTCCTCTCTCTTTTCCCTCAAGAACAAGCAAGAATCATTGGAGGGATTGAGAGTAAGCAAGCTCTAAGAATGTCAACAATGGAGGTAGAACAAGAGCTCAACGGATGGATAAGGCCAAGGGGGAAGAAGACCCCCTTTATATAGTGGGGGAAGGAATCAGACCGTTACCCCCACTTACAGCCCGAGCCCAGCGGTACTACCGCTGGCACTCCAGCGTACTACCGCTGACCAGGGGCGGTACTACCGCTGGCACTCCAGCGGTACTACCGCTCGTCCCAGCGGTACTACCGCTGGGCCCGTGGTAGTGCAAAGGCATTACCACCGCCAAGAAAGTCTTCGCAAAAAGGTCCGACGCAGTACAACCGCAAAGATGACGGTACTAAAAACTTGGAGCGGTACTACCGCTGGACAGCGGTACTATAGCCAGCTCTAGCGGTACTACCGCTAGGGCCAGCGGTACTACCGCCAACTCTAGCGGTACTACCGCTAGGTCCAGCGGTACTACCGCTCACCACTGAAACAACCATAACTTTCGCATACGAGCTCCGAATCGAGCAAACCCAAGCTTGTTGGATTCAGGACGATATCTTCGTGCTGATCCACTTGAACTTGCACATCGCAATCTTGATGACGATCACAACTTGACGTCATACTTCATGGGTTGTATGAGATCTTCTCTTTGACGCAAGCCCATGGAAACACACCTAACCCCCACATAGAACTCTCACGAAGACCATGGGTTAGTACACAAACATATAATGGACAATGCTTACCATACCATGGGATCACTTGATCCCTCTCGGTACATCTTGTACGCTTTGTGTGTTGATCATCTTGATTTACTCTATGTCTGAGATCTTGATCAACCTTGTGTCTCTATGACCATTCTTTGGATAATACCTTGAATACCAGCTTGGTCATCATATAAACTCCTTGAACCCAACAGATGGACTTCAAGAAGTGCCTATGGACAAATCCTATAAATATAACTTAAGGCAACCATTAGTCCATAGGAATTGTCATCAATTACCAAAACCACATATGGAGATATATGCTCTAACATTCTCCCCCATTTTGGTAATTGATGACAACTACTTCAAGAGAGTTTATATAAGGAAATAAGCATAACCAGCCGCACACATACAAAGCAATAATGCATGCGTGCAAGATGTAAATGCTTACGCAATAAAATCAAACCCCTCTAAACATATCCAAAGTAAACTCTCTAAACTTCTCCCCCATTGGCATCGATTGCCAAAATGGACGAAAAGTTTAGAAAGCCAATATATTTGGTGGTCCTCCAAAAAGTGTGTACTTCTCAGCAAACGAGTGCCAAGAAATACAAAAATACAATGATAAGTAGTTGGAGGAAAACAAACTATATTGAGGACCCAAAGATTGCAAATAAAAGAATCGTATGCCACAAGGACATACCGCAATAGAGGCAAGCAATCAAAAGATACCGAATGGAACAAACAATCATATGGTCCTTCGAACCACATGAATAAAAGATATTATGATAAAAGCAATGGAGTGTTTTATAAAAACTACAGAAGCTCCCCATGATTTGTGCACTAATAGGAGATTTTTGTATATGATACAAGTGCACAAAATAGGATCGTTGCTCCCCCAAAATTAATAAAAACACACAACGGGTGCAAGAAGAAAGATAAGACAATAAGCAAATCTCTTGCACAAAACAAGTGGTTGAGCAACATGTAAAAGAAGCAACTTAAGATTAGGCTCAACCAAAATAATGTGTGTGAGTCATGGCAAGGCACTTGAGAAGACTAAGATAGGGGTGAACATTACTCATCAACATAGTCTTGATGAAATGAGACACAAAGTGCAAGACATATCATAGTCTTGATGAAATGAGACACAAAGTGCAAGACATATCATCAACCTTGTGTCTCTATGACCACTCTTTGGATAATACCTTGAATACCACCTTGGTCATCATATAAACTCCTTGAACCCAACAGATGGACTTCAAGAAGTGCCTATGGACAAATCCTATAAATATAACTTAAGGCAACCATTAGTCCATAGGAATTGTCATCAATTACCAAAACCACATATGGAGATATATGCTCTAACTGTTGCTGAACATTCTACTTTGCTTTTTTGTTTCTGAATTAAATTATAAATTCACTCCATCAAATGGTGTACTATGTGATTTGAAAGCATGTCAGAGAAGTTGTTTTTATCCTAATGCCTCTATTGCTTATCATCTTATTTACATGCATATAACAATTGCATCTGCAGAAAGAAGTTTTGCGAAGATATATTTATTAAATAACTATTTGAGACAATAACTAAGAGAGCTTAAATGGATTGGCAACATCTTTAGATAAAAATGCTGGATTAGATTGACATTGACCCCATGATAAGTACCTTTGCATCAAGGCTTGTTTTTTAAGGTAACATGTATAATTATTTCATATGTATATTGTTTTTGACGCATTTAAATGTTTATCCGTAACATATCACATATGCATATATCCATTATTATTACTATATTTTTTATACTAAGGGCCCCTAGTTTTGGTTTCGCCCCGGCCCCCCAAATTTTCAGGACCGACCTTGTCAGGAGTGCTATTCCAAAGGAATGGAATCTACGATTAATATGAGAACTTATATTCGTATATTTACAAAGTTCACCATATTACTTGTCGAACATTCCGCCCTTCAATCTCTTGTTTTCTTCGGTGATTTGTCCCAATTGAGTCTTTAAACTCTCAATTTGGCTTCTATGTTCTTGTTTTTCCGCATTAAGATTTTTTATTTTCATCTATACTCCGGAATAACAAGTTGCAGCTGGCCTCATTCTCAGATTCGGCGTATCTTCGCGATTCTCTATCCATTTCCAGATCTTTTTGCAGTTGAACTATAGATTCAGGTGCTACAAAATATACTTTCGTTTAAAAGGACAATAGGACAACTATGCATATGAGTTCAAAAAAAATCTTACCATGTGCTTGTCTCATGAAAATCTTCACTTGTTCTAATTCGGCTTTAGCAGCCTCGAGTTGTGTTCGGTATGTCCCAATCTTCTGGGACAACTCCTTATTCTTGTCCTTCACAGCCTAAATAGCATGTTGACAGTTGGATTTAGACTCTCAGATTGGCCAAGCTGACCAATCAAGGATTGTGGGCTAGTGGCTTGGGATTTGTATAAAATGGCAAAAATTTGAATACATACCTTAACGCTTGTTGACATACGGCTGACTACTCCTTCAAGTCCTACTCGGGCGGCTCCGAGGTGCGTATCAACCAGAGTCAAGGTGTTAAACTCGTATTCAGAAAATTCGGGATGGAGCAAGGATTCTTTCCGCCGACGATGGTTCATTACGCTCTCCACTTCAGAGTTGGTAACCAAAACCTTGTCATGATCCTCGGTGGACTGACCTGCGGGACGAACCTCCGCATTGTCCACCACCGCCAAGGGGGTGGCTGCATTTCGTTCCTGTATAATACAACAACGCGTGTAAATACTTGTTGTTTACTGGAAAAGTAACACTTGTATTAAAACTGGTACCTCTTGGAGGGGGAGCAGTTGGAACGGTCCTTGTAGATGCTCCATGTTTAGAGGACTGGCCATTATTCAGCGCGGGTTCGACAGACCCTATAGTGATAGGTGTTTGGCGCGTGGAACGACGACCCGTTGTAGCAGGAGGGGCCGTTGTGGAAGTCGAACGACCTTTTCTGGAAGGAGCTTACTTCTTTTTCTCCTTGTTCGACGAAGGAGGTTTCTTGGGATAATCAACTATGAGGGTGACCACGGTGGCAATTTACACTCATGTGATAAAATAACCTATTTTCAAAGATAATCGATGGATCCGGATCATCATGGAATCTGGGGTCGTCATCCTTGGCATAGTTCTCTTGTTGAGGAGGAGGGTAGCTGATTTTCTCTACCCGCGCCTTCGTTCCTGTTTGAAAAAAATCTCACAGATTTAGCCAGACAAGAGACGCTATAAAAATCCGAATTAGGGGAGTTAAACTATACTAACCCATTTGACGAGGTTTTGATTTGAGTAGCATTCCTTGGTATTCTAGCTGATAAAGTCTTCCTTTTGTCCTTTACAAAGGTCGTCCAATACGGCAGGCAATGCCTCCAAATCAGTCGGCCCCTCCCGCTTCTATCGAGTAGCATCACTTGAACATTTGAATTGGCAAAGCGGATGGGACCTATGTTGCAGAGGTTGAACACACCGCCTTATAGCCTCGACCGTTACATCAATCATAGTAAGTCAGAAGTGTGTCTATAATTTTACCTTGCCAACCAGCTGCCTCACCTCCGGGCCATCTTCTTTATAAGGGCTTCTTGGATGCGAGTTGAACCACTTCTTAAGAGGTGCAATTGAGAATTTGGGAAGACCCCTTTGTATGGGGTCGAACAAAGGCAAGTCTTCGATATAGAACCACTCTAAGGTCCACTCTTCGAAAGCTGCCCTTGGAGTCCCTACCGGATAGCCAGTCCCAGCTATGCACCATACTTTGGCTCCTACAACTTCACAAACAATCCCGCCCTCAGTTTGGGGGACGAGGCAAAAAAAATTCTTCCACAATTCGAAATGGGCTTCGCAACCTAGGAACATCTCATGGAGAGCGACAAACCCCGCGATGTGGAGGATGGATCCGGGGGTAAGGTGGTGAAGTTGGAACCTGTAATACTCCAACAGACCGTCTAGAAAGGGATGAATAGGGAAGTGATACGTCCATTTTGCATCATGCTTTCATGTTGATATTTATCGCTTTTTGGGCTGTTATTACACTTACGGTACAATACTTATGCCTTTTCTCTCTTATTTTGCAAGGTTTACATGAAGAGGGAGAATGCCGACAGCTGGAATTCTGGCCTGAAAAAGTAGCAAGTTTGAGATACCTATTCTGCGTAACTCCAAAAGCTGTGAAAATCAATGAGGATTGATTTTGGAATTTATAAAAAATACTGGGCCGAAGAAGTACCATAGGGGAGCCAGCAGGAGGCCACAAGCCTGCTAGGCGCGACCTACCCCCTGGCCACGCCTAGGGGGCTTGTGGGCTCCCTGCTGGGCCTCTAACCCCCTCTTTTGCTATAAGGAGGGTTTCGTTCCAAAAAAATCAGGAGGAGGCTTTCGGGAGGAATCGCCGCCGCCACGAGGCGAAACTTGAGCAGAACCAATCTAGAGCTCCGGCACGGTCGTCCTGTTGGGGAAACTTCCCTCCCGGAGGGGGAAATCATTGCCATCATTATCACCAATAATCCTCTCATCGGAGGGGACTCATCACCATCAACATCTTCATCAGCACCATCTCATCTCCAAACCCTAGTTCATCTCTTGTAACCAATCTCCGTCTCGCGACTCCGATTGGTACCTATAAGGTTGCTAGTAGTGTTAATTATTCTTTGTAGTTGATGCTAGTTGGATTTCTCGGTGGAAGATTATGTGTTCAGATCTTTGATGCTATTCAATACCTCTTTGGTCATGAATATTATTATGCTTTGTGAGTAGTCACTTTTGTTCCTGAGGACATGGGATAAGTCTTGCTATAAGTAGTCATGTGAATTTGGTATTCGTTCGATATTTTGATGTGTTGTATGTTGTCTCTCCTCTAGTGGTGTTATGTGAACGTCGACTACATAACACTTCACCATTATTTGGGCCTAGAGGAAGGCATTGGAAAGTAGTAAGTAGATGATGGGTTGCTAGAGTGACATAAGATTAAACCCTAGTTTATGCGTTGCTTCGTAAGGGGCTGATTTGGATCCACTAGTTTAATGCTATGGTTAGACTTTGTCTTAATTCTTCTTTCGTAGTTGCGGATGCTTGCGAGAGGGGTTAATCGTAAGTTGGATTCTTGTCCAAGTAAAGGCAGTACCCAAGCGCCGGTCCACCCACATATCAAACTATCAAAGTAGCGAACGTGAATCATATGAACATGATGAAAACTAGCTTGACAGAAATTCCCATGTGTCCTCGGGAGCGCTTTAACTCCTATAAGAGTTTGTCCAGGCTTGTCCCTTGCTACAAAAGGGATTGGGACACTTTGCTGGACCGTTGTTACTTTTGTTACTTGTTACTTGCTGCGGATCATCTTATCACACAACTATGTGTTACCGATAATTCCAGTGCTTGCAGAGATTACCTTGTTGAAAATCACTTGTCAAATCCTTCTGCTCCTCGTTGGGTTCGACACTCTTACTTATCGAAAGGACTACGATAGATCCCCTATACTTGTGGTTCATCAAGATTCTTTTCTGGCGCCGTTGCCGGGGAGTGAAGCGCCTTTGGTAAGTGGAATTTGGTAAGGAAACATTTATATAGTGTGCTGAAATTTATTGTCACTTGTCACTATGGAAACTAATCCTTTGAAGAGCTTGTTCGAGGTATATTCACCTTGAACGGAAGCACAAAGAGTTTCTCCTCAACCTGCTGCACCTACTGAAAATATTTGCTATGAATTTCCTTCGGGTATGCTTGAGAAACTGCTGGCTAATCCTTTTACAGGAGATGGAACATCACATCCCGACTTGCATCTAATCTATGTAGATGAAGTTTGTGGTTTATTTAAGCTTGCAGGTTTGCCCGAGGATGAGGTCAAGAAGAAGGTATTTCCCTTATCTTTGAGGGATAAGGCGTTGACATGGTATATGCTATGTGATGATACTGGATCATGGAACTACAACCGGTTGAAATTGGAATTTCATCAAAAGTTTTATCCTATGCCTCTAGTACATCGTGATCGGAATTATATTTATAATTTTTGGCCTCGTGACATAGAAAGCATCGCACAATCTTGGGGGAGGCTTAAATCAATGTTATATTCATGCCCCAACCATGAGCTCTCGAGAGAAATTATCATTCAGAACTTCTATGCTCAGCTTTCTCATGATGATCGCACCCTGCTTGACACTTCTTGTACCAGTTCTTTTATGAAGAGAGATATTGACTTCAGATGGAATTTATTGGAAAGAATTAAACGCAACTCTGAAGATTGGGAGTTTGATGAAGGTAAGGAGTCAGGTATGAATCTCAAGTTTGATTGCGTTAAATCCTTTGTCGAAACAAATACTTTTTGTGATTTTAGCGCTAAATATGGACTTGACTCTGAGATAGTAGCTTCATTGTGTGAATCATTTGCTGCTCATATTGATCTCCCTAAAGAGAAGTGGTTTAAATATCATCCTCCCATAGAAGTCAATGTAGTTCAACCCAATCCAGTTGAAGAGAAAGTCCTTGCCTATAATGATCCTATTGTTCCCAGTGCTTACATTGAGAAACCACCTTTCCCTGTTAGGATTAAGGATCATTCTAAAGTTTCATCTGTGATATGTAGGGGCTACATTAGAGCACCTACACCCCCTGAGAAAATTAGAGTTAAAACTAGCATTGCTATTATCAAAGATCTCCTATCCGACAATGTTGATGGCCATGATATTCACTTCTGTGAAGATGCTCCTAGAATTGCTAAACCACATGCTAGAGACAAACATAGGCCTCTTGTTGGCACGCCTGTAGTTTCTGTTAAGATAGGATATCATTGTTATCATGGTTTATGTGACGTGGGTGCTAGTGTTAGTGCAATACCTCAATCCTTATATGATGAAATTAAAGACGAGATTGCACCTGTCGAGGTGGAACCTATTGATGTCATTATTCAGCTTGCCAATAGTGATACTATCTGCTCTGCGGGAATTGTTAGAGATGTTGAAGTCTTGTGTGGTAAAACAAGGTATCCTACTGATTTCCTTGTTTCTTTTACCACCCAAGATAGCTTTTGTCCCATCATATTTGGCAGACCCTTCCTCAATACCGTCAATGCTCATATTGACTATGAGAAGCAAACTGTCACTATTGGCTTTGAAGGTGTGTCACATGAGTTCAATTTCTCCAAGTTTGGTAGACAACCTCATGAAAAATAGTTGCCTAGTAAGGATGAAATTATTTCCCTAGCTTCTATTGTTGTGCCTCCTACTGATCCTTTAGAGCAATACTTGCTTGAGCATGAAAATGATATACATATGGATGAAAGGGATGAGATAGATAGAGTTATCTTTGAACAATATCCTATCCTTAAGAATAATTTGCCTGTTGAACAGCTTGGAGATCCACCCCCACCAAAGGGTGATCCTGTGTTCGAGCTTAAAAAGTTGCCGCATACTCTTAAGTATGCTTATCTCGATGAAAAAGAGATATATCCTGTTATTATTAGTGCCAGCCTCTCAGAGCATGAAGAAAAGAAGTTACTAAAAACTCCGAGGAAGCACCGTGCTGCTATTGGATATACTCTTGATGATCTTAAGGGCATTACTCCCACTCTATGCCAACACAAGATTAAAACCGATCCTGATTCCAAACCAGTTGCCGATCATCAACGGAGATTAAATCCTAAGATGAAAGAGGTAGTAAGAAAACAAATACTAAAGCTCTTGGAAGCAGGTATTATCTATCATGTTGCTCATAGTGATTGGGTGAGACCGGTGCATTGCGTCCCTAAGAAGGGAGGTATTACCGTTGTCCCTAATGATAAGGATGAATTGATCCCCCAGAGGATTATTACTGGGTATAGGATGGTGATCGATTTTAGGAAATTGAATAAGTCCACTAGGAAAGATCATTACCCTTTGCCTTTTATCAACCAAATGCTAGAAAGACTGTCTAAACACACACACTTCTGCTTTCTAGATGGTTATTCTGGTTTCTCCCAAATACCAATTGCACAATCTGATGAGGAGAAACCCACTTTCACCTGCCCTTTCGGTACCTTTGCTTATAAACGTATGGCTTTTGGCTTATGTAATGCACCTGCCACCTTTCAAAGATGTATGATGGCTATATTCTCTGACTTTTGTGAAAAGATTGTTGAGGTTTTCATGGATGACTTCTCCGTTTACGGGTCTTCTTTTGATGATTGCCTCAGCAACCTTGATCGAGTTTTGCAGAGATGTAAAGATACCAATCTTGTCTTAAATTGGGAGAAGTGCCACTTTATGGTTAATGAAGGCATCGTCTTCGGACATAAAATTTCTAAAACAGGTATTGAATTCGATAAGGCTAAGGTTGATGCGATAGAGAAAATGCCATGCCCCACAGATATCAAAGGTATAAGAAGTTTCCTTGGTCATGTTGGTTTCTATAGAAGGTTCATTAAAGACTTCTCTAAGATTTCTAGGCCTCTTACCAACCTCTTGCAAAAGGATATTCCTTTTGTTTTTGACGATGATTGTGAGGAAGCCTTCGAAATACGTAAGAAGGCCTTGATAACTGCGCCTATTGTTCAACCACCTGATTGGAACTTACCTTTTGAAATCACGTGTGATGCTAGTGATTATGCTGTTGGTGCTGTTCTAGGACAAAGAGTTGATAAGAAGTGAATGTTATTCACTATGCTAGTAAAACTCTAGGTAGTGCCCAAAGAAACTATGCTACTACAGAAAAGGAATTTTTAGCAGTCGTGTTTGCATGTGAAAAGTTCAGATCTTACATAGTTGATTCCAAAGTCACTATTCACACTGATGTGGCTGCTATTAAGTACCTCATGGAAAAGAAATACGCAAAACTTAGACTTATCAGATGGGTTCTCTTGCTACAAGAATTTGATTTGCATGTTGTCGACAGGAAGGGTGCTGAGAACCCAGTAGCAGATAACTTGTCTAGGTTGGAGAATGTTCTTGATGACCCACAACCTATTGATGATAGCTTTCCTGATAATCAATTGAATGTCATCAATACTTCACGTAGTACACCGTGGTATGCTGATTATGCAAACTATATCGTTGCCAAATATATACCACCTAGTTTCACATACCAGCAAAAGAAGAAATTCTTCTTTGATTTGAGACATTACTTCTGGGATGATCCTCACCTTTATAAGGGAGGAGTAGATGGTGTTATTAGACGTTGTGTACCTGAGCATGAACATGGACAAATCCTACAGAAGTGTCACTCCGAGGCCTACGGAGGACACCATGCGGGAGATAGAACTGCACACAAGGTATTGCAATCAGGTTTCTATTGGCCCACTCTCTTCAAGGATGCCCGTAAGTTTGTATTGTCTTGTGACGAATGTCAAAGAATAGGTAATAGCCGCAAACGTCAGGAAATGCCTATGAATTTTTCACTTGTCATTGAACCATTTGATGTTTGGGGTTTGGATTATATGGGACCTTTTCCAAAATCCAACGGGTATACTCATATCCTAGTTGTTGTTGATTACGTTACTAAGTGGGTAGAAGCTATCCCGACTAGTAGTGCTGATCACAACACCTCTATCAGGATGCTTAAAGAAGTATTTTCCCTAGATTTGGAGTCCCTAGATATCTAATGACCGATGGTGGTTCACATTTCATTCATGGTGCTTTTCGTAAAATGCTTGCTAAGTACGATGTCGGTCATAGAATTGCATCTCCCTATCACCCTCAGTCCAGTGGTCAAGTAGAGCTAAGCAATAGAGAGATTAAACTAATTCTGCAAAAGACTGTCAATAGGTCTAGTAAGAATTGGTCTAAGAAGCTCGATGATGCACTGTGGGCTTATAGAACTGCTTATAAGAATCCCATGGGCATGTCTCCGTACAAAATGGTTTCGGTAAAGCATGTCATTTACCTCTTGAGCTAGAGCATAAGGCTTATTGGGCAATCAAAGAGCTCAACTTTGATTTCAAACTTGCTGGTGAGAAGAGGTTATTTGATATTAGCTCGCTTGATGAATGGAGAACTCAGGCATATGAGAATGCCAAGTTGTTCAAAGAAAAGGTTAAGAGGTGGCATGATAAAAGGATACAAAAGCGTTAGTTCAATGTACGTGATTATGTCTTGCTATAAAATTCTCGTTTAAGATTTTTTGCAGGCAAGCTTCTCTCTAAATGGGAAGGTCCCTACATTGTTGAGGAAGTATATCGTTCCGGTGCCATCAAGATCAACAACACGGAAGGTAATTTTCCGAGAGTGGTAAATGGTCAAAGAATCAAGCATTATATCTCACGTACTCCCATAAATGTTGCAAGCAATATTATCAATACCATAACTCCGGAGGAGTACATAAGGGATATTTATCAGCCTGTTTCACACTCTGAAAATGAAGAGGTATGTGATTCGGTAAGTAAACTGACTCCAAAACTTTTCCAGTAGGAATTATTCTCCGTTTTGGAATTTTTAGAAAAATAGAAAAAATTGAAGTAGTCCGGAAAGCGCACGAGGAGGCGACAAGCCTGCCAGGCGCGGGCCACCCCCTGGCCGCGCCTGGGGGGCTTGTGACCACCTTGTGTGCCTCCCGGACTCCGTTTTCTTGCGAAGTACTCCTTCTGGTCGGAAAAAAATCATTAGATATTCTCCCATAAGGTCTGACCCTCGTATCACGCAAATTTTCTCTGTTTTCGTTTCGAGCCTGTTTCTGCTGTAGATCTAGATTGCTATGACGTCCCCAAAAGCTCCAAAGGACAATATCTTCGAGAAGGTCATCAATCCCTACCTCGCGGGAGTGCTGCAACACCTCAATCTATCGAGATGCGTGAGGGGATGCTGCACATCCGTGATGTTGAGGGACCCAAGAAGATAGGAAGCATGGAGGCGAGGCTTGAAGCAATGGAGCAATCAAGTCTTCAAGTGCCAAGGGATGGAGGAGCGTGGACTCAACGCCAACCACATGATGATCACGGAGTTCACCAACAAGCACAATATCGATGCCAATGACATCGGGAAGCACCTCTCCAGGCTCTATGACAGAATTGATCACCTCCAAGCCCAGATCTATGACCTATAGAACCAAATCTGTGAGTATGAGTATAGATTTAAATCAATACGGTTGTCTGCATATTTGAGGATTCCGAAGACTCGATCATCTTTCCATGATGGAGCACCTATGCCTTGGAAGACGGAGGATCAAACCCATGTTGCAACAACTCCACCACCATCACCTCCAAAGGAAGACAACTAAGCATGGGTATGGGCAATCCCCTTGGCTTATGCCAAGCTTGGGGGAGTTGCCACGGTATCGCATCACCATCACATCTTTTGCCTTTACCTTTTCTTAGTTCGATCCTTTTTTGGTTTTATCTTTCTCTAGTAGAATAAAGTTCTTAGTGTTTTAGGCTTGAGTTTTGCTTTGTGTCACCCCCGATGTATTCGAGCTCGTGAGCCATATAATAAAGAGTGTCTTAGTTAAGGGCCTTGCCTCATGACATGATCAAAAGAATGATAATAGAACAAAAGCATGAAAGATCATGTAATGATCTTATGGGAAGTGATGGCTTCACATATAAAAAGAATGCTGATTGAAACTTGTTGAGGGTGGACCAACATAGACCTTGGTCATTGTTGCAATTAATAGGAGGTGATAAAGAAGGAGAGGTTCACATATAAATATATCATCTTTGACACCATCTATGATTGTGAACACTCACTAAACTATTGCATGCTTAGAAGTAGATGTTGGCCAAGGAAGACAACATAATGAATTATGTTTGCTTGGTTCCGAACGATGATTATATGACTAGAGATCCCTTAGCATGTGACGATTGCTTCCACCCCATATCAGCCAAAACTCTCGCACCAAGTAGAAATACTACTTGTGCATCCACTAACCTTCAACCCTAGTTTTGCCATGAGTCCACCATACATACCTATGGATTGAATAAGATCCCTCAAGTAACTTGTCATCGGTGCAAGCAATAAAAATTGCTCCCTAATTATGTATGATCTATTAGTGTGTGGAAAATAAGCTTTGTACGACCCTGTGATGATGAAGACATAAAAGCGACGGACTGCATAATGAAGTTCTTTATCACATGAGGCAATATAAAGTGACGTTCCTTCACACTAAGAGGCCGCACATCCAAACCTCAAAAGTGCATGACAACCTCTGCTTCCCTCTGCGAAGGGCCTATCTTGTACCTTTACTTTTTGCCCCTAAAAGAGTCATGGTGATCTCCACCAATTCCTTATTTCGCCTTTATCTTGGCTAACGTCATATGCTAGGGAAAGATCTATATTCATATGTCAACTTGGAAGTAAGTATTCATGAATTATCATTGTTGACATTACCTTTGAGGTAAGCAGTTGGGAGGCGAAACTATAAGCCACTATCTCATGAGTACCACATGAGTTGTAGCAATTGTAGAAGACGAAAGGATGATTGAGTATGTGGATTTGCTTTACAAGCTCTTACTTGACTCTTTCCAATGTTACGATAAATTGCAATTGCTTCAATGACTAAAGGCTATTGGTTGTTAATTCTCAGTAAGGTTCTTGATCCATAATTTACTTTGTGAAGGAATTGTCACTTTAGCATGAGAGATTATATGATGATATTGCTGTTCTAACTATGATCATGATGCCTGCATGTCCATATCTTGTTTTGTCGACACCACTCTCTCTAAACATGTGGGCATATTTATTGATCTCGGCTTTCGCTTGAGGACAAGCGAGGTCTAAGCTTGGGGGACTTGATATGTCCATTTTGCATCATGCTTTCATGTTGATATTTATCGCTTTATGGGCTGTTATTACACTTTACGGTACAATACTTATGCCTTTTCTCTCTTATTTTGCAAGGTTTACATGAAGAGGGAGAATGCCGGCAGCTGGAATTCTGGCCTGAAAAAGGAGCAAGTTTGAGATACCTATTCCGCGTAAATCCAAAAGTCGTGAAAATCAACGAGGATTTATTTTGGAATTTATAAAAAATACTGGGCCGAAGAAGTACCAGAGGGGAGCTAGCAGGAGGCCACAAGCATGCTAGGCACGGCCTACCCCCTAGTCGCGCCTAGGGGGCTTGTGGGCTTCCTGTTGGCCCTCTCGCCCCCTCTTTTTCTATAAGGAGGGTTTTGTTCCAGAAAAAATCAGGACGAGGCTTTCGGTATCAATCGCCGCCGCCACGAGGCAGAACTTGAGCAGAACCAATATAGAGCTCCGACAGGGTCGTCCTGCCGGGGAAACGTCCCTCCCGGAGGGGGAAATCGTCGCCATCATCATCACCAACACTCCTCTCGTCGGAGGGAACTCATCACCACCAACATCTTCATCAGCACCATCTCATCTCCAAACCCTAGTTCATCTCTTGTAACCAATCTCCGTCTCGCGACTCCGATTGGTACCTGTAAGGTTGCTAGTAGTGTTAATTACTCTTTGTAGTTGATGCTAGTTGGATTACTCGGTGGAAGATTATATGTTCAGATCTTTGATGCTATTCAATACCTCTATGGTCATGAATATTATTATGCTTTGTGAGTAGTCACTTTTGTTCCTGAGGACATGGGATAAGTTTTGCTACAAGTAGTCATGTGAATTTGGTATTCGTTCGATATTTTGATGTGTTGTATGTTGTCTCTCCTCTAGTGGTGTTATGTGAACGTCGACTACATAACACTTCACCATTATTTGGGCCTAGAGGAAGGCATTAGGAAGTAGTAAGTAGATGATGGGTTGCTAGAGTGATAGAAGCTTAAACCCTAGTTTATGCGTTGCTTCGTAAGGGGCTGATTTGGATCCACTAGTTTAATGCTATGGTTAGACTTTGTCTTAATTCTTATTTCATAATCGCGGATGCTTGCGAGAGGGGTTAATCATAAGTGGGATGCTTGTCCAAGTAAGGGCAGTACCCAAGCGCCGGTCCACCCACATATCAATCTATCAAAGTAGCGAACGCGAATCATATGAACATGATGAAAACTAGCTTGACAGAAATTCCCATGTGTCCTCAGGAGCGCTTTACCTCCTATAAGAGTTTGTCCAGGCTTGTCCCTTGCTACAAAAGGGATTGGGCCACTTTTCTGCAAGGTTGTTACTTTAGTTACTTGTTACTTGCTGTGAATCATCTTATCACACAACTATCTGTTACCGATAATTTCAGTGCTTGCAGAGATTACCTTGGTGAAAACCACTTGTCAGATCCCTCTGCTCCTCGTTGGGTTCGACACTCTTACTTATCGAAATGAATACGATATATCCCCTATACTTGTGGGTCATCAGGAAGCCTAGGCCTCGTAAGAGGAATGGAATGAAGCCTTCCCTCGTCGACATGTTGGGCGTAGGGAATCTCTCTATGAAGGCCTCACCATTGGCGGAGGTTAGCCCAGGGCAGAGGGTGCCAATCCGAGTCGGGCAAATATCCTTGCACCACAAGCTCGCGCAGACGGAGGTGCGAGACTGGGAAACTCGCCCAATCTCCTAGAAGAGAGTCTGCGAGGCACGAGGATGATCCTGGGGCAATCGCCATGTCTTCATTTCTCTGGTGTTCTTCTCGACGTGTTGGAAGGGATGGGGAGCATTGTTGGGGCGCACACGTAGGTTATATGATGAGTAACTTCTTTTCTTTGGGAATGAACCATTTATTAATTGGCATGCAGGAATCGAGGAGGTGGTTAACTCTGCAAAAGGAAAATATTCATTTTTGTGGGCCCTACGACATTTCATCAGTCGTAGATAAAAGAAAATGCAGAAAAGGATCAACCGAACAAAGGTGGAACTTGTCTTGCAAGCCGAAGACCGCGGAAACGAGAAGATGGAGAGCGTAAACTACGACATTGGAGGCTAGTTCGGGGGCTACTAAGGGAGTCTGGGACTATGGGGTCCTCGGGTCATGTGCCTATTCTCATGGGCCGGACTCCCGGGCCTGTTCGACTGCCAGTAGAAGTATCAGACTCAAGATGGACTGTTCCGAAGACTTGGTGTACAATCCAAGGCGATGCAGTAATCGACATATTCATTCTCTACTGTAACCGACCTTGTGTAACCTTAGCAGTAGGACACGTTAAGTCATTACGATTAGGGTTTAGACCACAACATCCAATCTCAAAATAGATCAACTCTATACTCTGTACTACTCCATCAATATCAACAAGAGTAGGACATAGGGTTTTACCTCCATCAAGAGGGCCCGAACCTGGGTAAAACACCGTCTTAATCATCTCTTGTTACCCATCGACCCTAGATCCACAGTTTGGACACCGTACTCGAGATCATCCGGTTTCGGCACCGACACCAGGGTCAAAAATCTTTAGAGATCTACTCCATTTCTTCTAGCTTAGGCTTCAAGATACAAGCCCAATTCTATGACCAATATTTGTCAGTTTCAAGTTCTTTGCAAAGTGTAAATCCAAATCGAACCTACGGTCACTCTCTTTAGGCAGTTCTTCTATATCAACCACCAAATTGAAGTGAAGAATGGTCCAAGTGAGAGCTTGGTGGGATTTCGATTCAGAAGAGAGAAAATAGTGCCTTTCCTGAATCAAAACTGGCGTGTCATCCTAAAGGTTGGGACACAACTTGGTTTTATTGTAAGTGTACTGCTCCGATGGGTCAGAACCATCTGGTGGGTTACAGACCGAATCATATTAACACCACTAGTAAATTTATGGTTTGGCCAAATGAGCAAGAGCAAATACTATTGGCATCCTCACTCTTAAAGTTGAGAGCTTTGAGTCCTCATGGTCTCACCGGAATCTATCTGATCCAGTGTTGGATAAGTTGCAGGATTCAACCCCTCAGTTTAAGGGGCGACTTGATGTGTAATAACACCGGCGAGTCGATAGATGCTCAAGCTTCAGCAAGGAGGATCTATGTCAGAATGGAATCAACAAAACCACCAAGAAAATATTTGACGACTCAAAACAGAAATGCAGTGTGACTGGGTTAACTCCATTCTGGTTGACCAACCCGGTTCCACCTACAAATATTCCTAAAACTTGTCGACTTTATTTATCGTAACTTTCTCACACATCGCTCTTATGTTTTTGTGTTTTGTTATTGCTGTAGGAAAATTCTGATTGGTGGAAAGCCTAGGCCAGGACACCTGTTCTTTCTCCACCTCGTCAAACAGATGACTCGACACTTGAAGTCGCCTTGGGGGAAGATTCTGAGGTAGAACTTGAATTGCTTGGCTACCTCTTTGTGGAACTAGCTAACGCTTCTTCTCCTCAGGATAATACTAAGACTAGTCAAGCCGGCAACATTGAGGTAATTTCGATCTCCTCCAACTCATCAGTAACATATATTCTGAAGCAAACGAGACGTGCCGTTAGTAAAGTTAAGTTTTTGCACCCAACTGCTTACTTAGATCCGAACTTTATTTTGAAGAAACATCAACATGCCACTCAGTCAAAGTGCAAGACCCGGAGTAGCTCTGGGGAAATGCCTGTCGGCTTATCTCTCGAGCCGACTAACAGCAAGCAGCGCATAGAGGTGCCACATAGTCCAACCGCTTCTCATCCACGAGCTGGGTTTTTCAAACAACCTCTCGGTCCTTCTAATTCACTTTATCATGAATTATTGCCCTCTTCTGGTGACTCAACAACAACTCAACTTCCAGGTTTTACCTTCAAGCCATTTTTATTGTGGGTAAGTCTTATTTAAGCCGTTTTTATTCATTTTCCCATCACTTGTCACTTCCTTGACTCACTATTTTATTTCAATGACTGCAGAGCCAAAGTTTTCATGAGGAAATTGGTGGGCGAGGCATCTTCTGGTGCCACAGATTGTAGTATCCAAAACCTACCGCTAGATAAAGTGGCGCCTTGTGTTGATCCTTCTGGTCAAAATGACCCGGAATTGGGTACCGAGCTAGCTCTGTCATGGAGATGGCCCATGCTGAATAGTCGGTCATCATGGAGGTAGCTGCTGAAGATTAAGGCATGTCAAAGGACCTGGCCGTTCAACCTCCTAGTCCTCCTCATCCTTCAAACCCTATGCCCCAAGTGGATAGTGCCGCCCCATCATTCTCCATGGACAATAAAGAAGTAGGTATTGTAGGAGAAGCTTTCCAGGATCTTGGCAGTTCAGATGTTTTGGCTAAACTTGTAACCAAAGATGAGGCGGAGAAGATGGAGAAGGGAAAAGCCAAGCTGGAGCTTCTGGAACTTTCTTCTTTTGATATCAATGACTTATATAAAAAATATGTGACCCAAGTATGTGAGAGCCGAGATATTGAAATGAATTTGGTCAATACTCTGAAGAAAAAATATGAGGTCAAGCTTTATCCTTTACCATTCATCATGCATACTCTTCATATCGCCAAGGGCGAGCTTAATATAGTAAGTCATGATCTGGGTCTTGTTCTAGTCTTAAGAACCAATCATAGCCCCCAAGGGTCGGGTTATTATGACAATAATGAGCCAGTACTTTTTGGATTACCTCATGATAAAAAGCCAACTCTAGCCCCCAAGGGTCGGCTTATCTCTTGGAGATAGTTGGGTCTTCTTCTTGCACTTACTCATTTGTTATTTCCAAACTGCAAGATAGGATTAGTAGCCCCCATGGGATGTCTTATCTCTTTGGGATAGTCGGGTCTTGTTATAGTTTAGAAAGAAGTGACTTGCATTAGCCCCCAAGTGCCACGTAGAGTGCGTGCAGCTCCATAGGACTTAGTTAAATTTTGTGTTCTGTAGCCCCCATCGGTCGGGTCGTCTACTTATGACGGATCGGGGCTTTGTAGATTTTGTTCTCATATCTTTTACTTTTGCAGGTCTTGTTGAATGAGGCTGAGTCTATGGCAACCGACTTGCCTAAAAAGCTTGAGAAAGAGAAAGTGTTGAAAACTGATGCAGAACTTGTGGCGGATCGCCTTGAGGACTCTTTAATCCAATATGATACTCATTTTAAGCAGGCTAAGGCCATGTTTGATGAATAAAAGGCTTGCTTATTAGCACGAGTAGAAGAAGCCGAAAAAAGTCTTGGGGTTAGTTAGTGATGAGTTGAACACGCTGAAGAATCATATTACCAACATGACTGCTGCCATCTTTGGTACAACCTTTATTCTTTCTACTGTAATTTTCTGGGTCATCAAATTTGCCGACTCATAGTCATGCTTGTCTTCTTTGTGCAGGGCAAAAAAATCACAATCTCTTGCAAGAGCCAATAGTCAACCTCAAAGCAATCTTCACATATGTAGAGGAGATGTTCACGGGATGCGTCTTTTCTATAATGGCAGTAAAAAATCTTGAGGAGCCTCCTAAAAGACTCAAAGAGATGTTAAATCATCTGTCTACCATACCTCAACAGGTTGAAGAATTGAGGAAATTGGCAGCTCATCCTGCAGCTAATATCGCACTTGCTCGCGCAAAGACGTATTTGCGTGAGTTGGATTTAGTAGCAATGGAATGTGGGTTTCCTGAATACAAGATTGACGACTCGGAATTTTTGGAGGAAGATTGTGCCAATTGCATGAAGGAGACCTGCCCGCTATCAACTTTAATTGCGGATGAGCTAAATTTAGTAAAGGATCAACCCGCCTATTCAAAAGAGAATAAGCGCATAGTCCAGCCGAAGGACGACCCCTTTGAACTTGTGTCTCCTCAGCGTAAGCAATATTTTACTCCTTATGTTCACTCATCTGTTATCATACCTGGAGATTCAAACTTCAAGGCTGTGACCAGAATCCAATGGATTCCCAGGGACCTCCACATCCAACAAGATGAGCCGGCTCAGTCGGATCCAGAAGCTACTAGCATAGAGGACCAACAAGACGTGACTGAGGCAGAGGACTCGCGAGCCAGCCTGTAGTAGTTCTTAGGTCTGGTAGAGAAACTCTATTTTTTGTGGCTTCTAAAATGAGCCTACAATAAGAGTAGGAAACTTTGATCTATCTATCACGCCATCGTGCGTGTAATACTTGTTATTTTTGTTGTGGTAATTTGTGAATGTGTTATGCTTTGCATCATGATTCCTGTTATCCAAATAAGTCATATTTATTCTATGTATGGTAAGCCGCTGAGAATAATATTATGCTTGGATACACTGAATCCTTGACTCCTCTTACCATATAAGCAGTCTTTCTTATGTGTATTATAAGCCACTTAGAATAAGATCATGCTTGGATATAGTGAATCCTTTGGTATTTTGAACAAGTAAATAATTGGTCAGCATGTGATCCAGTGAAATAATACGGGGTATCTTTGGATAACCTGGACAATAATAAGATAAAATTTTGTACATGTAAAACAAGATACAAACAAAAGAAGTATATAGTTGTATAAATTATAAGCCGACTTTTAAGGCTCGGTATTGAGACTGGCTTTCGAGGATCAAGTCTTGCTTCAATGAAGCTAGCATAATAGCCCATGGTTTTGTTGGGGAACGTTGCATGGGAGAAAAACATTTTCCTACACACACGAAGACCTATCATGGTGATGTCCATCTACGAGAGGAGATTAAATCCACATACCTTTGTAGATAGCTTAGCGGGAAGCGTTAAGAAACACGGTTGATGTAGTGGTACACCCTCGTGATTCAAATCACCATCGTCCCACGATCCGTTCCGATCTAGCGCCGAACGGACGACACCTCTGCGTTCAGCACACGTACAACTCGATGACGATCTCGGCCTTCTTGATCAAGCAAGAGAGACGGAGAAGTAGATGAGTTCTCTAGCAGCGTGACGGCATGCCGGTGGTGGTGATGATCTACTCCTGCAGGGCTCCGCCCGAGCTCCGCAGAAATCCGATCTAGAGGACGAACTATGTGGTATAGGTTTGAGTTGCACGTGGCAAAAGTTGTGTCTCAAAAGCCCTAAAACCACCAGTATATATAGAAGGAGGGGAGGGGCTAGCCTTGGGGCTCAAGGGATCCCCAAGGGCGCCGGCCGATGGGAGGAGGTGGACTCCCACCCCAAATCGGTTTGGGGGAAGGAGTCCACTCTTCCTTCCCAACTCCCTCTTTCCTTGTTTTTTCTTTTCCTTTGGTTTTTTCCACTTGTGGCGCCATAGCCCTCTTGGGCTGGCCTCACCAGCCCACTAAGGGCTGGTGCGCGACCCTAGGTTCACTGGGCTCACTCCCGGGTGGGTGGGCCCCTCCCAGTGAATACTCGGAACCCATTCGTCACTCCTGGTACACTGCCGGTAATGCCCGAAAAATTTCCGGTAACCAAATTGTAACATCCCAAAATTATAAATTTTGGAATGTTAATATAATTATTAGTTTTGCTTGTATGTTTGTTTGTTGAGTGACTAAAACCTACGTGAAATTTGAAACTTTTCAAAACTTTTGAACGAGAGGGAATAAAATGACTTTCCCCTCTCCGGTGAATTCAAATTCAAACTTTTAAAAACAACGAGAGAAGATGACATGACTTCTTCAACTATAAAGAATTTGAACGGAGATATTTGCATTGAATTCCTTGCATTTCCATTCGTTTTTCTTCGTGCAACAAAATGTCGGGAAATGCATTCTGTCAAACAGAAAAGAGCGGAGGAACATGACCCTCAAATACCCGGGCATTTTGAATGTTATTTGCAACCTCAAACTTAGAGGATCATTTGAAAATTATTTACAAAAAGAAATAATGCTTTTAGGGATTTTTTGGAAAAACATTTTTTCTGAAGTTTTTATTTTTGCCGTGGAAAAATGTCCATCATCTATATTTTATTTTTCTGATAATTTTAGTATATAAAAACTCTTTATTCTGAATTGATTTGATTTCCTTTTTAACGTTTTAGTTTCCTAGTTTTGAAAATAGGAAGGAGATCACTTTTATTAGGAAATACCCCCTGGCCCATTAAACACTTTCCAAACTTGGCCCAAGAAGATCATCTTCTTCCTCCTCCCCCTTTCACGTGACAGAGAAGCTTTCCCTCCATGGAGAGGAGATCCCCTCCTCCGGGATTCGCGACGCACATACCTTCCCGGCGCCTCCCGGCGCCTCTATAAGAAGCCCCTACCTCTCCTCGTTCCATTCCCGTCGAAAAGTTCACCTCTCCTCGCCCCTAGCTCGTGCCCCACCTCGCCGGAGTCGTCACCGGAAACTCACCGGAGAGCACCAAGAGGAGCTTCCCTCTCCACCTCGCCGGCCCCTCCACCTCTCCTCCCTCGCGGCACCCCCCTCCTCCACCGCCGCCACCCCTCCACCTCGCCCCCTGCTCCTCCCCTCGCCATAACCCCTCCCCATCGCCCCTGCTTCCCCATTGCCAGGAGCAGCAGCTTCTCCCACCTCGCCCCTACAGCCCACCCCTCCACCCTCGCCCCCGTCCCCTCCCAGGAGTACCCCCACCCTCGCCCCCCTTCCCCACCCTCGCCGGCCTCTCCCCTCCCCACCAGCGACCCCCCACCGGAGCACCTCCTCCCCCCATCGGCCCCCATCAGCCACGGGAGCAGCTCTCCCAGCGAGGTAACTCTCCTCCCTTTTTTTTACTTGTCTTGTTTTAGCCCTTAGATCTCTAGTAGATGGCTTAGATTAGATCTTAGGTAACCCTTCGGTTTAGTTTAGAAAACCAATGGTTTTTATTTCACTTAATTCCTTTAACTAGCAAATTTTGTTAAGCCTAGGCCGTTTGCTCCTAAGTTAGCAGCAAACACCTCCGGCAACCAATAGCAACATGCCACATGTACCCCCTATTTGTAGATAGTTAGCTTCAGTTTTTTTCCGTCTAAATAGCAAAAACAGAAACTTTCAATCTTGTTTTGACCACAACTTTTGATCCCGAAGTCCAATGACTTTGATTCTTTTTTTCAGTAGCTCACAAATTTCCTGTAGTTTTTAAAAACATATAATTTTTCTATGTTTGAAATTTTCAAATATAAGTTAGATCAGATTTAGTTTAAACTTTGTTTTGCCTATTCCAGGAGTTTGAAAAATGATTTCGAGTTGATTCTTTTTGCTACTGTTTTCTAGTGATAAAATCTTACTGTGGTAAAATGTTCAGATTTGTTTGAGTATTTTAGCTCACTGTTTCATGTGAAAAAATTTCTGTTTCACCGCTTTTAGGATTTTGGCTAATTCGTTTTATACTTTTGTTCTAAAATATTTGCTTTATTATTTCAGAAACATTATTATTGTTTTGGTTATGTTAGTTAACAGTAGTTTTGCAACAAGTTTTTTTTATTTTAGTTTTATTTGTTTTCATGAAACCAATTCTAGCTCCGTAGTAACGTGCAATTGTTTCCGCACTGTTTGAAATCCCGTTTGGGAATACTTTCAAAAGGTTTTGTGAAAAAAAAACACTTTATTTTGTCTTAGTTAAAATTATATATTAGTTCTGTGTTAATATTTTTCTGTTAGACAAAACTAGTTAGTGTTTGATGTAGAAGAAGGCTCCCTAGTCTTATTTGAAGTTTCTCTCGGATTTCCTATTCGCTCTCTCTTTTGTTTTGATTGCTAGAATGATTGCTAGTATGAGTGCTTATGTGAATGATATGTTTGCTATATAGATTTCATCGGAGAGTGACGAGTAGTCTATCAAGTTATTTTCTCGAGGAATTCTTCTTCGTCAACATCACAGGCAAGTCACTTTGATCATACTTTCACCTATGTTTTATGCATTGTAGTTCTACCATCCTATGCCCAATTGCATGCTGCCTAGGTACTTGGAAACTTTAGTGTAAGATGTAGCATCATGTGGAAGGAACACAACACCCCGATACTTGGCCCCGGGACGACAATTTCTTAATGCTATGCTTGAATAGACGGGTTATCGGTTGAGTGTATACCACGAGTGATGCGAGATTGATATAATAATCAAGACCGGACTAAGACAAGATTTTCAAGACCTCGGACGCAATGCAACACTGGGTGAAGGACGGTTGATCGGCTCCCTGGAAAACCCAGTGGATGCCCGGGATGCTGGAGAGGCCATGTCATCCTGCGGAAAGCTTCACCCAGGCTCAAAGAGACGGACGGATATTTTCAAGACCCAAGGCTTACCTGCACAGCCACAAGTCATTATGGGCTCTGGCTTGGTTGGACAACGCGGCGACTCTGGACAGGCGGTGCTAGCAGATGTAGACGAACGGTAGGAATGGATGGGCACCGACGGGGATTCAGAGGGACCCGTTGAAAGACCATGTTTTGATCATCCGGTCTTCAAACACCCTGAAGTGCAAGGACAAACCCGGAGGCGATCAAATCTTGTGGGGAACGTGTGCAAAACTCTGCAGAGTACTCAAACCTAATCGATTAGCCGTGTCCACGGTCATGGACAACTTGAGCCAAAGGAACTGAAGTTATCTGGATTTCTCAACACCATTAAATATATTTGATGAGGGTAATTATTGACAACTCGGGTACGAGAACTGGTTGGCGGAACCATCTCGTTAACAACAAACGTTGTAGTAACATTTTGCTTTCAACCCCTCTTGTTGTAGGATAAAACTGGCTTTATGCAAAACTTAGCTCCACCGACCAAATATGCATGTAGAGATAGTTGATTATTACTTTACCCCTCTCTTATGTGACTTGCCGACATATTCAATATGCTGACCTACACGGCTGCAACGTCTTATGTTGCAGATATTTTTCTTCGACGAGTAAGAGTACGATCCAGGGTTACGGTCTACACTCAACTTGCCGTTGGTGTTTATTGGGACTCCACTCCCTTGACTGCTTCCGTTGAGATAATTAAGGTATATATATATCAGTTTTACGCTATTTACATGTGATTGCACTTTGATATATACATTGATGTACTGTGTGTGCCAGCATACTGATCCAGGGATGGCACAGAAACACAGAGGCTTGACTCGTTTTGAGTCGGGTCGCTACAGAGATGGTATCAGAGCACATGTTGACTGTAGGACGTGACCCTAGAAACTGGAGACTTCTTAGGAAAGGATCTCTCAAAAATCTTATTTTCGAAAACACCTTTTACTTCTCATCTCTTCTGATTTCATCAAATATTCTCTCTCATCTCAAATAGTTATACAATACCCTTACCCCTTTGACCTCATGAAGAATCAACGGAGTTCTACTTCAAAGTAAAGAGGATTTCATCATGCATTTGAAGAATTGAAGAGAAGATTGGCTCACGTGGGGCCCACGTGGCTCTGCCGCCCCCAAACTCAGCTCTATAAATTCACTTTCGCACAGAAAAAAATCAGAAGAGAAGATTTCGACTCGTTTGCAATACGGAGGCGCCGCCACATCCTGTTCTTCATCTGGAGGACAGATCTGGAGTCTGTTTTGGGCTCCGGAGAGGGGAAATCGTCGCCATCGTCATCATCAACCTTCTTCCCTCTCCAATTCCATGAAGCTTTTCATCGTTCGTGAGTAATCTATTCGTAGGCTTGCTGGGCGGTGATGAGTAGGATGAGATCTATCATGTAATCGAGTTAGTCTTGACGGGGATTGATCCGTAGTATCCACTATGTTCTGAGATTGATGTTGCTACTACTTTGCCATGCTTAATGCTTGTCACTAGGGCCCGAGTGCCATGATTTAAGATCTGAAATTATTATGTTGTCACCATTATATGTGTGTTTCAGATCCGATCTTGCAAGTTGTAGTTAATGTGTTATGACCCGGCAACCCAGGAGTGACAATAACCGGAACCACTCCCGGTGATGACCATAGTTTGAGGAGTTCATGTGTTCACCAAGTGCTAATGCGTTGTTCCGGTTCTTTATTAAAAGGAGAACCTTAATATCCTGTAGTATCCTTTTGGACCCCGCTGCCACGGGAGGGATGGACAATAGATGTCATGCAAGTTCTTTTCCCTAAGCACGTATGACTACACACGGAATGCATGCCTACATCACATTGACGAACGGGATCTAGCCACATATCTCTCCGTGTTATAACTGTTGCATGATGAATATCGTCCAAACGAATCACCGACCCATTGCCTACGAGTTCGTCCCACTGCTGCTGTTACTTGTCTTGCTCTACTCCTACTGCTGTTACTACTGTTGCTAGTGCCATTACTTGTCTTGCTCTGCTGCTACTGCTGTTACTACTGTTGCTACTGCTGTTACTACTGTTGCTACTTGCTACTGCTGTTACTACTGTTGCTGCTACTTGCTACTATTGCTACTTGCTACTGCTGTCACTATTGCTGTTCCTTGCCACTGCTGTTACTCGTTACACTGCTGCTACCTGTTACAATTCTGGTTCGCTCGGCGTTGACGGGAAAAGACAATTTCCGTCAACGGGCAACTTCTGGCGCCATTGATACGACAGTTCGGAATAGTCTGCCATCAACAGATTGTTTTTGACACCGTTGTTATCATATTACTTTGCTGCTGATACTTTGCTTGCAGATACTAATCTTTCAGCTGTGGTTGAATGTGATACATTCAGCTATAATACTCGAGAGTATTCTCTCACCTCCTGACTGGCAAATCAACAAATTGGGTCGAATACTCTACCCTCGAAAACTGCCGTGAACCCACGCGCTGGTGGGCCATCAACAACATTCTTCTAGTTTCGTTGCCGGGGAGTGCTAGCAGCATTCTTCTGGTGCCGTTGCAGGGGAAGGTCCGTTGTACAGAAGCAGTCACCAACACATATAACTCAACTATGCTAAAACATCATCGAACCTTAAGTGTGCAGATCGTGCGGGTTCGAGAACTATGTAGACATGACCCGAGACACTCCTCGGTCAATATCCAATAGTGGGAGCTGGATGCCCATATTGGATCCTACATATTCTACGAAGATCTTATCGGTTGAACCTCTGTGCCAAGGATTCATATAATCCCGTATATCATTCCCTTTGTCCTTCGGTATGTTAGTTGCCCGAGATTTGATCGTCGGTACCCCTATACCTATTTCAATCTCGTTACCGGCAAGTCTCTTTACTCGTTCCGTAATACAAGATCCCGTGACTTACACTTGAATCACCTTGCTTGCAAGGCTTGTATGTGATGTTGTATTACCGAGTGGGCCTCGAGATACCTCTCCGTCACACGGAGTGACAAATCCTAGTCTTGATCCATGCTAACTCAACGGACACCTTCGGAGATACTTGTAGAGCACCTTTATAATCACCCAGTAACGTTGTGACGTTTGATACACACAAGGTATTCCTCCGGTGTTAGTGAGTTACACGATCTCATGGTCATAGGAATGAATACTTGACATGCAGAAAACAATAGCAACAAAATGACACGATCACATGCTACGTTTTATAATTTGGGTCTTGTCCATCACATGATTCTCCTAATGATGTGATCCCATTATCAAGTGACAACACTTGTCTATGGTCAGGAAACCTTGACCATCTTTGATCAACGAGCTAGTCACCTAGAGGCTTACTAGGGACATTGTTTTGTCTATGTATCCACACATGTATTTGTGTTTCCGATCAATACAATTATAGCATGGATAATAAGCCATTATCATGAACAAAGAAATATAATAATAACTAATTTATTATTGCCTCTAGGGCATATTTCCAATAGTCTCCCACTTGCACTAGAGTCAATAATCTCACATCACTATGTGATTTTAACGAATCCAACACCCATACAGTTCTCGGGTTTGATCACATCTTGCTTGTGAGAGAGGTTTTTAGTCAATGGTTCTGAACCTTTCAGATCCGTGTGTGCTTTACAAATCTTTATGTCATCCTATAGATGCTGCTACTACGTGCTATTTGGAAATATTCCAAATGTCTACTCTACTATACGAATTTGTTTTACTACTCAGCGTTATTCGGATTAGTGTCAAAGCTTGCATCGACGTAACCCTTTACGACGAATTCTTTAACCACCTCCATAATCGATAAAAAATTCCTTAGTCCACTAGTTACTAAGGATAACTTTGACCGCTGTTTAGTGATTCAATCCTGGATCACTCTTTGTACCCCTTGACAGACTCACGGCAAGGCACAGATCATGTGCGGTACACAACATGGCATACTTTAGAGTCTACGGCTAAGTCACAGAAGACGAACTTCGTCCATTCTCTTTATTCTGCCGTGGTCGGGCTTTGAGTCTTACTCAAATTGACACCTTACAACACAGCCAAGAACTCCTTCTTTGCTGATCTATTTTGTACTCCTTCAAAAACCTGTCAAGGCATGCATTACATTGAAAGTTCTATTTAGCGTTTTGATCTATCTCTATAGATCTTGAAGCTCAATGTTTCAAGTAGCTCTATCCAGGTCTTCCTTTGAAAAGCTCCTTTCAAATAACCCTTTATGCTTTATAGAAATTCTACATTACTTCCGATCAACAATATGTCAACTACATATACTTATCATAAATTCTATAGTGCTCCCACTCACTTCTTTGGAAATACAAGTTTCTCATAAACCTTGTACAAACCCAAAATCTTTGATCACCTTATCAAAGCGTATATTCCAACTCCGAGATGCTTGCACTAGTCCATAGAAGGATCGCTGGAGCTTGCATATTTTTTATCATCTTTAGGATTGACAAAACCTTCTGGTTGTATCACATACACCCTTTCCTCGAGGAAACAATTTTTTGACATCCTATGAGTAATATTTCATAAATAATGCAGCAACTGCTAACATAATTCCAGCAGACTTTTAGCATTGCTACGACTGAGAAAGTCTCATCATAGTCAACTCTTTGAACTTGTCGGAAACATCTTTGCGATAAGTCGAGCTTTTCTTAATGGCGACTTTTCACCATCATCGTCTATCTTCCTTTTAAAGATCCATATTTACTTAATAGTCTTACGACCATCAAGTAGTTCTTCCAAAGTATACACTTTGTTTTCATACATGGATCCTCTCTCAGATTTTATGGCCTCCAGCCATTTGCCGGAATCCGGGCCCACCATCGCTTCTCCATAGCTCGTAGGTTCATTGTTGTTCAACAACATAGCCTT
The DNA here is from genome assembly GCF_904849725.1 of Hordeum vulgare subsp. vulgare. Lineage (NCBI taxonomy): Eukaryota > Viridiplantae > Streptophyta > Magnoliopsida > Poales > Poaceae > Hordeum > Hordeum vulgare. The sequence continues at coordinate 430,389,888 of NC_058522.1, read as the reverse complement.
CAAGACAGTGTTACTGTACCACTGTGTTAGTAGTACGTGACCTTGTCGACCTACGAGGTTTGTAGTAACTTGATCCGAAGCTTAATGATCACCATCTTCAGTTTCCACTTCAATTGGTGTAGGCGCCACAGGAACAACTTCCTGCGCCCTACTACACACTGGTTGAAGTGATGGTTCAATAACCTTATCAAGTTCCACCACCCTCCCACTCAATTCTTTCGAGAGAAACCTTTCCTCGAGAAGGACCCGTTTCTAGAAACAAACACTTTGCTTCCGGATCTGAGATAGGAGATGTACCCAACTGTTTTGGATATCCCATGAAGATGCATTTATCCGCTTTGGAATCGAGCTTATGAGACTAAAACTTTTTCACATAAGCATCGCAGCCCCAAACTTTGCAGAAATGACGGCTTAAGTTTCTCTAAACCATAGTCTATACTGTGTCATCTCAACGGAAATACGCGGTGCCCAATTTAAAGTGAATGCGGTTGTCTCTAATGCATAACCCATAAACGATAGTGGCAATTAGATAAGAGACATCATAGTATGTACCATATCAAAATAGGGCGCGACTATGACGTTCGGACACACCATCACACTATGGTGTTCTAGGTGGCATGATTTGTGAAACAATTTCCACATTGTCTTAACCGTGTACCAAAACTCGCAATTCAGATATTCATTTCTGTTAGTGCATATTTCTCCATATGTGGTTTTGGTAATTGATGACAATTCCTATGGACTGATGGTTGCCTTAAGTTATATTTATAGGATTTTTCCATAGGCACTTCTTGAAGTCCATCTGTTGGGTTCAAGGAGTTTATATGATGACCAAGATGGTATTCAAGGTATTATCCAAAGAATGGTCATAGAGACACAAGGTTGATCAAGATTGTCAGACAAAAAGTAAATCAAGATGATCAACACACAAAGCGTAGAAGATGTACCGAGAGGGATCAAGTGATCCCATGGGATGGTAAGCATTGTCCATTACGTGTTTGTGTACTAACCCATGGTCTTCATGAGAGTTCTGTGTGGGGTTAGGTGTGTTTCCATGGGCTTGCGTCTAGAGGAATATCTCATACAACCCATGAAGGATGACGTCAAGTGGTGATCGTCATCAAGATTGCGGCGTGCAAGTTCAAGTGGATTAGCACGAAGATATCATGCTTGAAGCTTGCCGTCCATTGTGGTGGCAATGGACTTGTGAAGATATGCTGAAGAGAGGCTCACCCATGTTGTGTATGGGGGAGCAATCAACTAGTCTTCATCAAGCAACGCAATCAAGAAGGTGGTCCATCTTGAGGAAGCCAAGATCATCGTCATCTAGCTCAAGAGGACGAGGTGCAAGGTATAGATTTTCCCTTGATAGTTTTTCTGTTTTAGGATAGATTGCCGTACTTTCAAGGGGGGCTCTCAAGTGAGTAGCTCGGTAGTATCGTTCGTTGAGAGCTCAAACCATTTGCATCCTTTCATCATACTTCTTGGTTCTTGTTTGCTGTTTCTCTCTGTGAGTTTTAGAGCTTATGGTCATGTTCATGACAAGCTCGAGTTCATAAAAAATGGAGTCCATATGCATATACTATGATGTTTTTGATGTTGGGAGTTTTTGCCGGTTCTTCATTCATAGAGGTCTCACATCTCTATATCATTGGCATTGACACGATCACATGCTACGTTTATAATTTGGGTCTCACATCCCTGATGGCTTGTGGCCCCCTCGTGGCTCTTCCGACTCCGTTCTCTCTCATGTAAATTCTCATCTACCCTAAAACCTCAGAGGTAGGTCCTGAAACACTTTTTACACCACCGCAAGTCTCTGTTCCTGCGAAAGGCCATCTAGAGCTCCGTTCGAGCACTCTGCCGGGGGTGGGATCGATCACGGAGGACTTCTTCATGAACCTTGCTGCCCTCATGATGATGTGTGAGTAGTTCACCACGGACCTATGGGTCGATAGCCAGTACCTAGATGGCAATCTCTCTCTTTGATCTTCAATACAATGATCATCGCATTTTTGCTTTGATCAAATGATGTAACTCTTTTGTACGGTGCATTTGTTGGTATGCGATGAACGGTGGGTTTATGCTCAGATTATTCATGATAAATATATGAGACTCCACTGATATATATAATATGATTCGTATGTGCATGATTATGATAGCTTTGTAATCCTCTTCAATCTATTGAAATAGTTTGGCCAACTACATTCATATTTCCTCGGTGAGAGAGGTGTGTTGTAGTAGGTTCAACCTGGCGAGTTTCTATATCCGAGTGATAGAAGGGGACAAGTTGCGTCTTTGTGTTGCTGCTACTAAGGGTAAAACGATGGGGCTTATTCATATCGGTTGAGTTTACTTTGTCTACATCATGTCATCTTACTCCAAGCATTACGTCGTTCGTCATGAACTTAATACATAGAGAGGCAAGGACAGAAACGCTCTTGAAGTGAAGTAATAGTAATAGGTGCACGAAGGAGTCGACTTATTTTTTATGGACGTGATGCATATATTTACATGATCATTGCCGTGAAAATTGCATAACTATCCGCTCTTCTATCAATTGCCTAGCACTAATTTGTTTACCCATCGTGTGTTTTTTTATGAGAGATGCCATTAGGGAAAAATATGGCCCCCGGGTCTATTCACACCATAGTGCTAAAACCTCCAATACCTTGGTGCCATTTATTTACTTTTATTTTATTTTGCATTTTACAATTATCTGCACACCTCAATTGCCCAGCACTAATTTGTTTACCCATCATCATAATTTGTTAGAATACTCTATGTGCTTCACTTTTATATTTTGAGCTTAGCAGTTGCTCTAGTACTTCACTAATATCTTTTGGAGCATGGTGGCGTGTAGATTTTATAGAAATAATATGCTCTCATTCCTCACTTATATTTGTTTGAGAGTTAATAAACAATGATGGTAATCTACATGGGTCATAAGACTAGATCAAAAGTAATGAGTGTTCAATAAGTGATAATTAAAACCATCATGTAGCACATATAGAGAAATTGTGGTTAATGATATTGATGTGGTGATATGAAAAGGTGTGAGTGCATAATCATTAATTCGAAGAGGTGTTGATATTCATAGATGTTCAAATTTCTTGAACATCTGAAAAATTAAAAGGGCATGTTAATGATGTGTGAGCATCTCTATTCCTCGTTGAAAACCTAGTATTGTTTCGAACTGGATTCGCGCGATGATTAATTCCTACCAACCCTCTCTCTCAGGGCCTGCGAGTAGTACTTTGATTTGTGATAAGACTAATAAAAATTTGCGATAAGTATATGCGTTATTTATGACTAATGTGACACATGGACATACGCAATCTAACCTCCCCATATTTGCAAGCCTCTCGAGTACCGCGCATAGCCCATTCTCACCTTGAGGATTGGTCCAGGTTTCTCTCGTGCATCCAAACCCCGTGACATGATACGCTGTGTTGCACATAAGCCTTATTATATCCTCCTCAAAACAGCCACCATACCTACCTATTATGGCATTTCCATAGCCATTCCGAGATATATTGCCATGCAAATTCCACCGTCACTTCACATGACTAGTTCACTCACCTTCTTATTGCTTTGCATGGGTATATAGAGCTGACATACTATTTGTGGAAAAGCCACCGTTCATAATAGCATTTTTGGCAAAGCCACCAAATATCATATGCTGAATACATGTCATGCTAGATCATTGCACATCCAGGTACACTGCGAGAGGCATTCATATTTGAGTCATGTTGCTTCATAGTTCATCATATCGAGTTATCCATGAGTTGTAAGTAAATAAAAGCGTGATGATCATAATTATAAGAGCATTGTCCGAGTGAGGAAATAATGATGGGGGCAAACAAGCCCACCATATATATAAAAAAGAATGAGAGAAAAAGAGAGAAGGGACTTTCCTACTGTCCTTTACCACACTTGTGCCTCAAAGTGGCACCATGTTCATCATGTAGAGAGTCTCATGTTATATCATTCATATGCTAGTGGGAATCAAAAAATTATAAAATTGTCTTGTATATTACAATAATGGGCTTCTTCAAATGCCAGATGTCTTGATGACCAAGCAAGTTGGATGCAGACCCCACCTAGCTTCAGTGGAGCTTTCATACACTTATAGCTCTAGTGCATCATTTGCATGGCAATCCCTACTCCTTGTGTCAATATCTATCAATGGTCATCTCCATAGCCCGTTGGTACGCCTAGTTGATATGAGACTATCTTCTCCACTTTTCAACCCCTTTGAAACCTACCACCTTACTCTATCCCACCTATATGCTATGTCCAATGGTTCACGCTCATGTATTGCATGAAGAATAATTTTTTTGATGCATATTAAAAAGGTACGATCCAATTGCCTGGCTTGGGCACCGTGGTGCTTGACATTTGTAGTTATGTGGTGAAGACGGAGCCATCCCTGGCTAATATAATAAAGATGGATAGGGTTGAAACAACCTTTGAGGATCATACACTTTGAAAAATTAATTGTTTTGTTGCTTATACTTATAAATATTGTTGTGTTAATATTTGTTAATTCATAATTTCTCAATGAGCATACATGCATATGATTATATCGTGGATAGCATGTCACATCAAAAATTGTTTTTTTATAATTTAGCTACTCGTGGACGAGTATGAATTAAGATTGAGGATGCATGATACGTCACCAACGTATCTATAATTTTTGAGTGTTCCATGCTATTATGTTATCATTTTAGAACACTTTTTGTACACATGTCTACAAATTTATATTATTTTAGCACTAACCTATTGACCCAGTGCACAGTCCGAGTTGGTGTTTTTGCGTGTTTTTCCACTTTTCAGGTTCCAGTACCAAAAGAAGTCCAATTGACCCAAAACATTTTGCGAATTTTGTCTGGACCAAAACACGATCTTTGAGCATCGCAAGAAGGCCGGAGGGCGCACGAGGCCCCCACAAGCTAACAGGGAGTCACCTGAGGGGGCTGATGGCTTGTGGCCGCCTCGTGGCTCTCCCGACTCCGTTCTCTCACATATAAATTCTCATATATCCTAAAACCTTCTAGGGAGGTCCTGATTTTTTTACACCGCCGCAAGTATCTATTCTGATGGGGGCCATCTAGAGCTCCGTTCCGACACTCTACCGGAGGGGGGATCTCTCACGGAGGGCTTCTTCATCAACCTTGCTTCCCTCATGATGATTTTTGAGTAGTTCACCATAGACCTACGGGTCCATAGCCAATACCTGGATGGCAATCTCTCTCCTTAATCTTCAATACAATGATCATCACATCTTCGATTTGATCCATATGATGTAACTCTTTTGTATGATACGTCTGTTGTCATCCGATGAATTGTGGGTTTATGTTCAGATTATTCGTGATAAATATTTGAGCCTCCTCTGATATATAATATGATTCTTATGTGCATGATTATGATAGCTTCGTAATTCTCTCTAGTCTATTGAAATAGTTTCGCCAACTAGATTGATATTTCTTCGGTGAGAGAGGTGCATTGTAGTAGGTTGAACCTGGCGAGTTTCTATATCCCAGTGATAGCAGGGGACTAGTTGTGTCTTTGTATTGCTGCTACTAAGGGTAAAATGATGGGTTTTATTCATATTGGGTGAGTTTACTTTGTATACATCATGTCATCTTACTCCAAGCATTACTTCATTCGTCATGAACTTAATACGTAGAGAGGCAAGCATAGAAGCGTTGTTGAAGTGAAGTAATAGTAATAGGTGCAGGCAGGAGTCGACCTATTTGTTTATGGATGTGATGCCTATATTTATATGATCAGTGCTATGGAAATCACATAACTATCCGCTCTTCTATCAATTGCCCAAAAGTAATTTGTTTACCCACCGTGTGCTATTTTTATGAGAGATGCCATTAGGAAAAACTATGGCCCCGGGGTCTATTCACAACATATTGCTAAAACCTCTAATACCTTGCTGCTATTTATTTACTTTTATTTTATTTTGCATTTTATAATTATCTACACTCCTCATTTGCTTGCAAATAACGAGACCAAGGGGATTGAAAACCCTCTTGCCCACGTTGGCCGCAAGCTGTTTGTTCTTTTGTGTGCAGCCGCTGAAGACGGTTGTGGTTGATATTCCTATTGGTTCGATAAACCTTGGTTTCATAACTGAGGGAAATACTTACCCACTTTGTGCTACGATACCCGTTCCTCTTCACGAAAAACCCAATGCAGATCATGAGTATGAGGCTCCCTTTATATATAGGTTGAGGTCCTGAGAATACAACAGAGTCCACGTCGTACTGCAGACCGTTACCTAGTCTAACTCCTACTCATCCTGTCATCCAAGTAGGAAAACTGTTTATATTTACTGCAATGAGCTGGCTCGCCAGGTGATCATCTGTAACCCAACCTTTAGGATCAGCCGCCTCCTGGGTGTCGTGCCTGAGATAAGTCTTGTTCATGGGCTGGATTTCGAAGGCCGTATATTCCCCTAGGTGGAACACTCCCTGGATTATATGCTCAATAGCCAAGACGTGCCACTTCTCATACCCCTATGTATCGATGTGCAGGTGGCGCAAGCGACGCCCGCGTCGCCCCTCCCGAGGGCGTCGCCACCCATGGGAGCTCACACGTGCCTTGCATGGCACCTTCCATCCTCGGCGGAGCGCAGGCCCCTCTGTCCCGCCGCCACCTCAAGCACTCGTCGCGGGAGGCATTTGTAGCCTCGCCGGCACGCGGACCCGTGGGTTGTCTCTGATGGACTAAGGCCTTGTCAGTAGTCATCCCCGGTCCACCCAGGTGGTAGGCGCGGTCCCTTTGCTATACACTCCTACAATCGACGAGTGGTGGTCTCCGGGACGCTCATCGACACAGGAGCGGGCCTCAACTTGCTTTTGATAGAGTTATTCTAAGCGCTCCAGGTCCCTAATGAGCGTGTGGATCCTACTAGGCCCTTCGTCGGTATTACTAGCGATGCCACCCTGCCCTTGGCGCAGGTGTGCCTCCCCGTCACCTTTGGTACCCACGAGAATGACCAAACGGAGTTCATCACCTTTGACATAGACCCTATCGGCCTACCCTATGGCGTTGTCTCATATGTCTCCATCGTATATATAATGTTTGATTGTCTCATGCCAATATTGTAAAATTTTCATATACTTTTGGCAACATTTTATATAATTTTTGGGACTAACTTACTTACCTAGTGCCTAGTGCGAGTACCTATGTTTTGTGTTTTTTTGTTTCGCAAAAAATCCATATCAAACGAAACCCAAACGCTATAAAACTTTATAGAGATTTTTTGGAATATATTTGAATTTTGGGAGTTTGAATCAACGCAATACGATGCCCAAGGGCCCCACAAGCCAACAGGGCGCAACCCGGGGGGCGCCGTGATGGCTTGTGGCTAGCCATTACGTCGGTTGAGGCTCTACTTGCGCTACAAGAAAGATATTTTCGCAATAAAAATCCCCTCAAAATATAAGCCCGATCGGAGTTATGGATCTCCGGATGTTTAAGAAATGGCGAAGGGCCAGAAAATAGAAGTGAAATGTGGCACCTCGTCTCAGAGAGACTGGAACACCCCATATTCCAGCCCAGAGATAAAGTCTTCTGGAATACGACACTGCTTGGCATAGAACAAATCAGTTCTTTATTACAAATGATATGGATACAATGGTTCCGATATCACAATGAATTGCATCGGCACGCCGACACTTTACTTGCTTAGGTAGTTCTATGCTAGTAGCAGAACAACTCGAAGCAGCGGAATAACTTCTTGCAGCAGAAGAACAACGACGGTGATGGGCTCCCTCCGCAGGGACTTTGGCTGGAACGCTTATCCTAGATCGCAAACTCGACCAACAAGCAATCATGGCACGTCCTGCAAACTGGCATGACACGCCAAGTGAGTAAGTTGAATGTACTCGCAAGCTCACAACAACCAAAACAATCAAGACAAACAATGGCATGGCATTTACAGGTTTAAGAAATGATGAACATGATACAACTAGAGAAACATGGCATGTACATGGTGAAAAAAATCCCGCTAGAACAACGTCAGATGAGCATGGCATGAACATGTTACTCAAGGCATGAATAAAGATGATGCTAGCATGCAGCATGTTTAAACTATCATATTTGAACTTACTCTGATCGGATTTATCTCGTAACCACCACATGTATCAACTTACCATCATGGACATCACACAATAAACTCAGGATCAAATCAAGGTTCGTATTAACAATACCGTAGCAATTGTCATATAACCACAAGGAGCTTGATCTTTATCCAGAATCATCACATGACATCATAAAACTCAACCAACTTCGATATCCACGATACCATGATGATCCTCTCATGATCACATAAAGATCAACCAACTTCTTTCCTCATCTAACCTGGGTTGTTTATTAAGCAGGTCATTATTATTACTCTTGACTCATAGTGTGACTTACTATGAACTGGGCCCATGTCCGCGGCCGCAGCTATGGATAGATTATACACTTTGCAGCGGTTAGTACAATATACCCACACCACGGAACCCAAGGCCTCGTTCCCTCATTTGGGTGGACCAACGGCGTTTCAACAAAAACAATCTATTGCATGACACTCTCCCAGCCACTGTGACAAAATCCCCTTTGGGCTAACTCATGGGTGGCCCCGATGCCACTCCAGACATCACCTGGCCACCGTCATGGCAAAACAAAAATGGTCCCTAACTGGGACATGAGCTCAATACCAACATGGGCACACAAGGCTTATGGCCGCCTACCTTATCAGGCTACTACACGCACATAACCTTCCCTAGTTGGAGGAACTACTGAGGGGCATGACAATAGACTGCATTAGGGCCTTCCCATACAGGCAAGTTTGGCTGCACTAGTCAGCTCGGATCGATGGCATTATGACTCAGCCAACATGTGTTCTAGTTTGATTACAGTCCGGTTTAACTTGCATGGTGATGATCTGAGTCATAAAATAACAGGATGAAATGACAATGCATATGAGCATGATATCAGCAGGGACATGGATGGGAAGTATAACCATTTAACATGTGAAGCATTAGCATCAACAATAGTAAAGCACTTAGTCTACTAGATGCAAATGAACATGGCATAGCGATGATCATGCATATCACACGCACTTTTCATAACTGGCGATAATCATGCATAAGATGAACACCATTATCACTAGCATGTAACAAAAACAAGCATGTCATATGAGAATAGGACTAGCAAGTAGTCACATAACTAATATGGTGCATAAGAGCATAACATGATGATAAGCATGGATCCAGAAGCATAGCCGAAACAGAAATAACGGTAGTAACCCAGCAAACAATTATTAAATATTCCAGTGCAAACCATGGATACTGCAACTCCATCATGCAAGTGGTTGTGGTGGCTAGCCTCGGGATGAAGTATTCACCGGGAAGAAGTGTGAGGAAATCGAGGAATGATTTGCTGGAAACACTTCTCTCTCAAAGGGGGCTAAACAAGGGCAAGGTAAAAATGGTCATTTTCACATTGCGACCACATCATGAAAATGATACCGGCAGAACAGGCTCGATGAGATGAAAACGAGGGCTTTATAATCACCTGAATAGGAGTTACGGTCGCGGAGATATGGACGAAAGAAGATCAGGGACTAATCCACAAAAATAATTCCTTGCAAAAAAGTCCCTCTTGGTTTAGGCAAAAAGCTCCTTCGGTACAATACGCCTTGTGCAAATAGAAACAAACTTCAGCTCAAAGCAGAAGGAAAATACGCTTTCCCACCAGGAAAACATATTTCAGAAAATACGTTTCCACTTACTCATGGTCAACGGGTCGGCCTGGTCAGCTCCTGGGTTGTTGACACATGGGGACCATCGTGCTGCTTCTCTCTCTCCTTCATGTCGTCTTCAACCCCGCGCCGAAGGTAGACCAGGATAAAGCGCCGGCGGGACTCGCTGCCTCGCAGCGCTACAGGGCCGGACGGCGAGCACCTCAAATCGGCCGAGTCGCGCCGCGCGTATCGGAGGTTGTGGAGGCGACCGAGGTGTCCTGAAGCACCCTCGCCATGGGCAGGGCCTAGGTGCCCTAAGAGCTTCGATGGTGTGCCACGTCGACATGGCCTGTCGGACCGAATGGATCATGGAGGCGGCTCTGCAAGCTCAAGGGACGCTGCCATGACGAAGAGAGAGAGGGGAGGGCCTAGAGGAGGGGCTCAGGTCGAGGGATCGGCGGCGAGCTTCGGCCATGGGGGGCAAGAGGGCTCTAGAGCTTTGGGAAGAGGCTTGGGATGTCGATGACCTGCGGGAGGACACGGGGAGCTACTTACGGGGTCGGGGAGAACTCGGGAAGGCTCTGGGCAGCTTGGGCAACAATCCATTGCGGGGGCAGGGCGGCCAGGTCATGGGCGCAGTAGCTGGCGTGTGACGATGGCGAGATGGGAAGCGTCCAGTGCAGAGAACACAACTTGGGATCACGGGGAAACTCCATGACACGGCGAGCCTTCGATAGGTGGAGGAAACAGACGAGGCCGAGGGCTCCACTTCCGAGAGCGCACACATTGCCATGCCAAACGCGTTGTCACCGCGTGAACACGAGGTGACACGCGCTCTGCTCAACTAGACCTTGTCTACTCGAAGGGTCATTCACCACAGAGTGCCAAAGTGCAAATGAACAAAGACATGGACTGAGGATGTGTCCACAGGGAGCTAGAACACAACAGAATTGCATGGTGTTTGTTGCTTCCTGAGAAAAAATGCCCTCGGGAGATGCTCTGATCTTTGGCTGAGAGTGATCCATCACTAAGATGATCACCTTTGCAAATTTTCAGCTCAAAAGGATCAAACTAGATAGCACTTGCTGTACAAATGTACCCGAGTGGACAGAAATGCAAAATATGAAGAGGCACACGCATGCTTGATTGGATTGAGCTGCATTTTGGAGGAGATGAATGATTTGGGCATTTGAACACACTGCAAAAATTTCATACCAACTAGATACACCAAATTGGTACTTACTTCACAATGCATTTCTCTGGACATAAACTAGGAAAAATTCTAGGGAAAGATTGGCTTAATGAAATGATCCTGGCAAACTGAAAATTTTCATGTCAAATTTTCAGCAATAATGAAACAATATAAAATATAGTTTCTTCACAAACTAAGAGTCTGACCAAAAACTAAGATCTGATGCTCGACTCACATGGATGACGGAGAAATGCTCAAATTTGGAGAACTGTTATTTGAGCATATGAAGGTCATGTCAAAATTTCAAATCATTTGGATATGCCTAGCTACTACCTCCTTCACAAAGTTCCTTTGTGGAAAGAAACTTTGGAAATTTTATAAGGAAAATTTACTAGTAAAATTATGTTGAATCTTGGCATGATGCCCCAAAATGGATAAGAAATAGTCCACAAAAATGTTGAGGGCAAACAAGAATATAGAAAAGACACTTCCTTCACAAATTGCCATTTAGGGCACAATAGGAAAATGAATATCCTTGCATTATTTTAGAACTAGACAAGGAAGGATTTTGCATTTTTGGGGAAGATATGACCCAAACAATTTATGAAAATTATTTGGGAATTTTGGGAGATACATAAATATAAGTTACTTCACAACCTAGAGCAAAAAGAATAATTCCTTTAACGCAAAAAGGAATAATGCTAGCAAAAAGAATTTGGCTAAGGGCTAAGATGAAAATGCCATGGTCTTGGGATGGATTTGAGAATGACATGCCACTTTGCAGACTAGGAAGAGATGATATCCCCAAATTTCCAGACCACATAGCCATAAAAAAGTAATTTCAAATAAAATCTTAAAGAAATTCAAAAGAAAAATAAAGGGCCAAAATCCAGGGTGTGACACGAAAACAAGAGAGAAACAATTAGATAGATCCGGAGCCATGGCGGCCATGGAAGAGAGGGGAAACCCTCCTCCCACCTTGGAAAGAGGCCAAGGAAGAAATAGGAGTAGGGGGGCTCTCTCCCCCTTTCTCCCGGTGGCGCTGGAGCACCGCTCGCGCAACCATCGTGACAGTGGCCTACACCAACAACTTCTCCATCGTCTCCACCAACTCTCTCCTCCTCTATGAAGTGGTGTGAAACCACTCTTCGCCGCTGTAATCTCTACTCAAACATGGTGCTTAATGCTGTATATTGTTATCTAATGGCGTGTGGCTATCCTATGATGTTTGAGTTGATTTATTTTGTCCTACAGGTTAATTGCAGTACGATATTGTTGATATGAGTTGTGTGTTGATATGGTGTTGTCCTAAGGTGCCTTCGATGAGGCGCACACGTGAAGAATCCCGCTCGATGGTTTGCAATATGTTCATGATTCACTTATATTGGGTGGATAGAGTGACATAAGCTTACACCCGAGCAAGGGGATTGTTTGTGTATGGAAGTAAAGAGGACTTGATGTTTAATGCTATTGTTGGGCTTACCTTAATGATTTATAGTAGATGCGGATGCTTACCAGAGGTCCAATCATAAGTGCATATGATCCAAGTACGGAAAGTGTGTTAGCGTATGCCTCTCCCTCATTGCATATGGCAAGTATCTATCATGTTATATTCAATTGCCTATGGGCAATCTTTCTCTCGCGTTACACAAAAAAGCTTTCTACTAAACAACTAACTAAATTAGTATTTATTAAAACAATACCTAACTTTTATTTCCATGTTCTTTATTATCTTGCAAACTTATGTATTACACCTACTAAGTAATTCTAGTTCTATTCCCGCAAAGTAGTTTCATACTTGTTCTAGGTAAAGTGAATGCTAGCGTGCATAGAGTTGTATTGATGGTTGATAGAAGTTAGGAGAATATTAATTCTACCTCTAGCTCCTCGGTGGGTTCGACACTCTTACTTATCAAAAAAGTCTACCAAGGATCCCCTACACTTGTGGGTTATCAAGACCTTTTCCAGCACCGTTGTGAGGGAGCAATAGTGTAGCAGTTGATACTCTCGTGTGTGCTTGTTTAATTTATCACTAAGTAATTTTTATTTTCTGTTATAAGTTGTTTTATACCTTCAGTTATGGATATGAAACACGAAACACCAAAACAATTAGTTGTACTTGCTACTCATGGAGATGGGGAACCTCCTAAAACTCTCGATGCTGGTTATGTGGAAAACATTAAATACTACTTTGATAATCCTAAGAATTCCCCATTGAACATGATAATGGGATACACTTTGGATCAACGTAAGTACTTTAGAGATTATCGGTTGACAGAAAAATGGAAACACGTATGGGATCAAATTGAAATGTTGCATTGGTATTTTTGGAATTTATGCTCGAGATGTGATTATACTTGTTTCTCTAAGATGGAGACTTCACACCTTCCCTTTGAATGTAAATTTAAGGATAATAAAACCTTGTCCTATTATGCTAATGGTATATATGATTACTATGATGTTAAAAAAATTGAAGAATTTTGTTGCTTTTATGGGTGCTTATGAAATTACTTTTTTCATTGAAAAATATGATGCTATTCTTTACAAATCTGAATTTTTTCCATACTTCAATATTTCCGTGACAATTATGAATACAATGCCTATATTAATGTATTTGTTGAAAGAATGCCTGCTACCTTGGAAGAGGCTAATATTTTGCAAGAATCTATGGAAGAAGATATTGATGAATACGTGAGCTCATTAGACGAAAAGATGAGGAGGAGAGCAAAGAAAAAAAAAGGAGGAAGAGCGGATTAGCTACCCGTGCCCACCTTCTAATGAGAGTAACTCTTCAAATCATACACTTTTAGTTTCCCTTCGCACATACTGAAGGATGAATACTATGATAATGTCTATGATCCCTTGGATTCGTTTGAAATATACCTTTTTGATGAACTTGATGCTTGTTATGTTTGTGATCATGATGCCAATATGAATTATACTTATGGAGATGAACTTCCTATAGTTCCTTAATTTAAGCATGAAATTGTTGATATTGCACCGATACATGATAGTCCTATTATCTTTTTTAATTCTCCCAACTACACCATATCGGAGAAGTTTGCACTTATTAATGATTATATTGATGTGTTGTGTTTTACTATTACAGATGATGCTTTTGATGAATATAATATGCATGTGCTTGCTGCTACTACTTGCAATTATTATGATGGAGGGACCAAATCTTCACCTCTCTATGTTTCCAATACGATAAAATTGCAAGAAAACTACTTATGCTATGTATTGGCCTTTACTTTGTGTGCATGAGTTATTCTTTTATGACATGCCAATGCATAGGAAGATAGTTAGACTTTGTTTTCACATGATATATATCAATTTGTGATCACTACTTAATTACAAATCATTGTTAATTAAAATTGGCTTTGATATACCTTGGGATCCGGGTGGATCAATTACTTCAGCACTATATGCCTAGCCTAATGGCTTTAAAGAAAGCGCTGCCAGAGAGACAACCGAGAAGTCTAAGAGAGTCAATTTTTTCTGTTGTGTTCTTTCAAAATAATTAAAAATAAAAAATAAAGTAGGGAACTTAAAACAATTTTCAAAAAAGATAGGTTAAAATAATTGCTAGCCTTGAACTTTATTCATGCCCATGGAAACTTTGTGAATCTTGATTAAAGAAATTTTCAGAAAAAACTAATTATCCCCTAGTACAATTCCATTGTATTACAAAAATAATGTGCCAAGAATTACCTTTAGGATGTTTAAATTGCTTGTTTAATATGAGATGTGTAAAAACAGAAACCTTAGCTGTAGTATTTGATTTATGATATTTTAATGGAACGTCAAAAGTCTCTGAATTTTTTACACAGTACTATTATATAAATTATTTACCATTTCCTGTTTTTTCATGATTTTTGAAGTTACAAAAGTATATGTTTCATCTCCATCTTTACACACTGTCCTGTTTTTCACATATTGCTGTTATAGTTGCTTTGCGTGCTTATGTTTTGAATTCTTGTTGAGACCCATTGACTTGGGAGACATAAAATTGTGATGGAATATAGTGGTTAATGTTAGATTATAATTTTGCAATAATGTTATGGCAGGACATGATGAGATTTGATGATTATGTACTAGCATTTTTAATAAAAGTTATGTTAAGTTTTGTGTGGATGAAGTGTTCGAATATCGAGGAGGTATTGATATGAGAAGAATAAGGAGAGGCAAGAGCTCAAGCTTGGGAATGCCCAAGGCACCCCAAGTAATTATTCAAGGAGACTCAAGTGTCTAAGCTTGGGGATACCCCGGAAGGCATCCCATCTTTCTTTTTCAACAATTATCGATATGTCCCGATTTTTGTTTTGTTCACATGATATGCGTAAATTCTTGGAGCATCATGTGAATTTTATTTTCCTTTTAGAAATGCACCATGCTGGTATGGTAAAGTAGATGGTTGATTTATATAATGCTCTTTGCACTTAACTTATATCATTTAAGTATGGATTTATAGAATGCTTCATGTGCTCCACTTATATCATTTGAAGTTGGATGCCTATTTCTCTACATATAGAAAATCATTATTTTTAGAATACTCTTTTGCTTCACTTATATTTATTAGAGCATGGTCTTTTTCGGGAAATAATTAAAGTCTCATGCTTCCCTTATACCTATATAGAGAGTCAACGGGAATTGTTCATCCACATGGTTAGTCATAAAATCCTACACAAAACTTGTAGATCGCTGAATATGATATGTTTGATTCTCTGCAATAATTTTGCAAAATTAATATAGTAATATGTGGGTGCACTTATTGATGTTTGTGGATTAGTAATAATACTGATCTTAAGGTTTTTGATTCCCGAAGCATGCACATATAGTCTCTAGTTATGCGATGAAGATTGGGCCATAATTTATCCTTGATTGAACTCCTTTGTGATGTTATAATCGGGGGATAATACGTCCATTTTGCATCATGTTTTCATGTTGATATTTATCGCTTCTTTGTCAGTTATTTCACTTCACGGTACAATTCTTATGCCTTTTCTCTCTTATTTTGCAAGGTTTACATGAAGAGGGAGAATACGGGCAACTGGAATTCTGGCCTGAAAGTGGAGCAAAGTTGAGATACCTATTCTGCGCAACTCCATGCGCCGTGAAAATCAACGGGGATTTGTTTCCCAATTTATCAAAAATACTGGGCCGAAGAAGTGCCAGAGGGACACCAGGGGGTGCCCACAAGCCTGCACGGCGCGGCCACCCCCCCAGGCCGCGCCATGGGGGCTTGTGGGCAGCCCACTGGCCCACCGGCCCCCTCTTTTGCTATATGGAGGGTTTCGTCCAGGAAAAAATCACATGAGAGCTTTTCGTGGTTTCGCCGACGCCACGAGCCGGAACTTGAGCAGAACCAATCTAGAGCTCCGGCAGGACGATCCTGCCAGGGAAACTTCCCTCCCGGAGGGGGAAATCGTCGCCATCGTCATCACCAACACTCCTCTCATCGGAGGGGACTCGTCACCATCAACATCTTCATCAACACCATCTCATCTCCAAACCCTAGTTCATCTCTTGTAACTAATCTCCGTCTCGCGACTCCGATTGGTACTTGTAAGGTTGCTAGTAGTGTTGATTACTCTTTGTAGTTGATGCTAGTTGGATTATTTGGTGGAAGAGTTTATGTTCAGATCCTTGATGCTACTCATTACCTCTCTTATCATGATTATGATCATGCTTAGTGAGTAGTTACTTTTGTTCCTGAGGACATGGGATAAGTCATGCTAATAGTAGTCATGTGAATTTGGTATTCGTTCGGTAATTTGATATGTTGTATGTTGTTTTTTCCTCTAGTGGTGTTATGTGAATGTCGACTACATAACACTTCACCATTGCTTGGGCCTAGAGGAAGGCATTGGGAAGTAGTAAGTAGATGATGGGTTGCAAGAGTGACAGAAGCTTAAACCCTAGTTTATGCGTTGCTTCGTAAGGGGCTGATTTGGATCCACTAGTTTAATGCTATGGTTAGACTTTGTCTTAATTCTTATTTCATAGTTGCAGATGCTTGCGAGAGGGGTTAATCATAAGTGGGATGCTTGTTCAAGTAAGGGCAGTACCCAAGGCCGGTCCACCCACATATCAAACTATCAAAGTAACGAACGCGAATCAATAGAACATGATGAAAACTAGCATGACAGAAATTCCCGTGTCTCCTCGGGAGCGTTGTTCCTCCTATAAGACTTTGTCCAGGCTTGTCCCTTGTTACAAAAGGGATTGGGCCACTTTGCTGCACCGTTTCTACTTTTGTTACTTGTTGCTTGCTACGAATCATCTCACCACACAATCACTTGTTACCGATAGTTTCAGTGCGTGCAGATTTTTCCTTGCTGAAAACCACTTGTCAGATCCTTCTGCTCCTCGTTGGGTTCGACACTCCTACTTATCGAAAGGACTACGAATGATCCCCTATACTTGTGGGTCATCAAGACTCTTTTCTGGCGCCGTTGCCGTGGAGTGAAGCGCCTTTGGTAAGTGGAACTTGGTAAGGAAACATTCATATAGTGTGCTAAAATTTATTGTCACTTGTCACTATGGATACAAATCCTTTGAGAGGCTTGTTCGGGGTATCTTCACCTCGAACGGAAGCACAAAGAGTTGCTCCTCAACCTGCTGCACCTACTGAAAATATTTTCTTTGAATTTCCTTCGGGAGATGGAACATCACATCCAGACTTGCATCTGATCTATGTAGATGAAGTTTGTGGTTTATTTCAGCTTGCAGGTGTGCCCGAGGATGAGGTCAAGAAGAAGGTCTTTCCTTTATCTTTGAAGGATAAGGCGTTGACATGGCATAGGCTATGTGATGACACTGGATCATGGGACTACAATCGGTTGAAATTGGAATTTCATCAAAAGTTTTATCCTATGCATTTAGTACATCGTGATCGGAATTATATTTATAATTTTTGGCCTCGTGACAGAGAAAGCATCGCTCAAGCTTGGGGTAGGCTTAAATCAATGCTATATTCATGCCCCAATCATGAGCTCTCGAGAGAAATTATCATTCAGAACTTCTATGCTCGGCTTTCTCATGATGATCGCACCATGCTGACACTTGACTTCAAATGGAATTTATTGGAGAGAATTAAACACAACTCTGAAGATTGGGAGCTTGAAGAAGGTAAGGATTCAGGTATGAATTTCACGTTTGATTGCGTTAAATCCTTTATTGAGACAAATACCTTTAGTGATTTTAGCGCTAAGTATGGACTTGACTCTCAGATAGTAGCTTCATTGTGTAAATCCTTTGCTGCTCATATTGATCTCCCCAAAGAGAAGTGGTTTAAATATCATCCTCCTTTAGAAGTCACTGTAGTTAAACACAGTCCAGTTGAAGAGAAAGTCAATGCCTATAATGATCCTATGGTTCCCAGTGCTTACATTGAGATACCACATTTCCCTGTTAGGATAAATGATCATTCTAAAGCTTCAACTGTGATACGTAGAGGCTATATTAGAACACCTACACCCCCTGAGAAAATTAGAGTTGAACCTAGCATTTCTATTATCAAAGATCTTCTGCCTGAAGAAGTTGAGGGACATAATATTCACTTCTCTGAAGATGCTGCTAGAATTGCTAAACCTCACGTTAGAGACAAACATAGGCCTGTTGTTGGCATGCTTGTAGTTTTTGTTAAGATAGGAGATCATTGCTATCATGCTTTATGTGACGTGGGTGCTAGTGTTAGTGCAATACCTCAATCCTTATACGATGAAATCTAAGATGAGATTGCACCTGTTGAGATAGAGCCTATTGATGTCACTATTCAGCTTGCCAATAGAGATACTATCTGCCCTATGGGAATTGTTAGGGATGTTGAAGTCTTGTGTGGTAAAATGAAGTATCCTGCTGATTTCCTCGTTCTTGCTACCGCACAAGATAGCTTTTGTCCCATCATATTTGGTAGCCCTTTTCTCAATACTGTCAATGCTCATATTGATTGTGAGAAGCAAACTGTCACTGTTGGCTTTGAAGGTGTGTCACATGAGTTCAATTTCTCCAAGTTTGGTAGACAACCTCATGAAAAGTAGTTGCCTAGTAGGGATGAAACTATTGCCGTAGCCTCTATTGTCGTGCCCCCTACTGATCCCTTAGAGCAATACTTGCTTGAGCATGAAAATGATATGCATATGGATGAAAGGGATGAGATAGATAGAGTTGTCTTAGAACAATATCCTATCCTTAAGAATAATATGCTTGTTGAACTACTTGGGGATCCACCCCCACCAAAGGGTGATCCTGTGTTCGAGCTTAAACAGTTGCGTGATACTCTTAAGTATGCCTATCTTGATGAAAAGGAGCTATATCCTGTTATTATTAGTGCTAGCCTCTCAGAGCATGAAGAAAAGAAGTTACTAAAAACTCTAAGGAAGCACCGTGCTGCTATTGGATATACTCTTGCTAATCGTAAGGGCATTAGTCCCACTCTATGTCAGCACAAGATCAAAACTGATCCTGAATTCAAACCAGTTGCTGATTATCAAAGGAGATTGAATCCTAAGATGAAAGAAGTAGTAAGAAAAGAAATACTAAAGCTCCTGGAAGCGGGTATTATTTATCCTGTTGCTCACAGCGATTGGGTGAGTCCGGTGCATTGCGTCCCTAAGAAGGGAGGAATTACCGTTGTCCCTAATGATAAGGATGAATTGATCCCACAGAGGATTATTACTGGCTATAGGATGGTGATTGATTTTAGGAAGTTGAATAAGGCCACTAGGAAAGATCATTACCCTTTGCCTTTTATCGACCAAATGCTAGAAAGGCTGTCCAAACACACACACTTCTGCTTTCTAGATGGTTATTCTGGTTTCTCCCAAATGCCAATTGGACAATCTTATCAGGAGAAAACCACTTTCACCTGCCCTTTCGGTACCTTTTCTTATAGACGTATGCCTTTTGGCTTATGTAATGCACGTGCCACCTTTCAAAGATGTATGATGGCTATATTCTCTGACTTTTGTGAAAAGATTGTTGAGGTTTTCATGGATGACTTCTCCATTTACGGGTCTTCCTTTGATGATTACCTCGGCAATCTTGATCGAGTCTTACAGAGATGTAAAGACACCAATCTTGTCTTGAATTAGGAGAAGTGTCACTTTATGGTTAATGAAGGCATTGTCTTAGGACATAAAATTTCTGAAAGAGGTATTGAAGTCGATAAGGCTATGGTTGATGCAATCGAGAAAATGACATACCCCACAGATATCAAAGGTATAAGAAGTTTCCTTGGTCATGCTGGTTTCTATAGAAGGTTCATCAAAGACTTCTTTAAGATTTCTAGGCCTCTTACCAATCTCTTACAAAAGGATATTCCTTTTGTTTTTGATGATGATTTTGAGGAAGCCTTCAAAATACTTAAGAGGGCTTTGATAACTGCACCTATTCCTCAACCACCTGATTGGAACTTGCCTTTTGAGATCATGTGTGACGCTAGTGATTATGTTGTTGGTGCTGTTCTAGGGCAAAGAGTTGATAAGAAGTTGAATGTTATTCACCACGCTATTAAAACTCTAGACAGTGCCGAGAGAAACAATGCCACTACGGAGAAGGAATTTTTAGAAGTCGTGTTTGCATGTGAAAAGTTCAGGTCTTACATAGTTGATTCCAAAGTCACTATTCACACTGATCATGCTGCTATTAAGTACCTCATGGAGAAGAAAGACGCTAAACCTAGACTTATCAGATGGGTTCTCTTGCTACAAGAATTTGATTTGCACGTTGTCGACTGAAAGGGTGCTGATAACCCAGTAGCAGATAACTTGTCTAGGTTGGATAACGTTCTTGATGACCCACAACCTATTGATGATAGCTTTCCCGATGAGCAACTGAATGTCATCAATGCTTCACGTAGTGCATCGTGGTATGCTAATTATGCTAACTATATCGTTGCCAAATACATACCACCAGTTTCACGTACGAGCAAAAGAAGAAATTCTTCTTTGACTTGAGACACTACTTTTGGGATGATCATCACCTTTATAAGGAAGGAGTAGATGGTGTTATTAGACATTGTGTATCTGAACATGAACAGGGACAGATCCTACAAAAGTGTCACTCCAAGGCCTACGGAGGACACCATGCGGGAGATATAACTGCACACAAGGTATTGGAATCAGGTTTCTATTGGCCCACTCTTGTCAAGGATGCCCGTAAGTTTGTCCTGTCTTGTGACGAATGTGAGAGAATAGGTAATATTAGCAAACGTCAGGAAATGCCTATGAACTATTCACTTGTCATTGAACCAGTTGATGTCTGGGGCTTTGATTATATAGGACCTTTTCCAAAATCCAATGGGTATACTCACATCTTAGTTGCCGTTGATTACGTCACTAAGTGGGTAGAAGCTATCCCCACTAGTAGTGCTGATCACAACACCTCTATCAAGATGCTGAAAGAAGTTATTTTCCCTAGATTTGGAGTCCCTAGATATCTAATGACCGGCGGTGGTTCACACTTCATTCATGGTGCTTTCTACAAGATGCTTGCTAAGTACGATGTCAACCATAGAATTGTGTCTCCGTATCACCCTCAGTCCAGTGGTCAAGTAGAGCTAAGTAATAGAGAGATTAAACTGATTCTGCAAAAGACTGTCAACATGTCTAGAAAGAATTGGTCTAAGAAGCTCGATGATGCACTGTGGGCTTATATAACTGCCTATAAGAATCCCATGGGCATGTCTCCGTACAAAATGGTGTACGGTAAAGCATGTCATTTACCTCTTGAGCTAGAGCATAAAGCTTATTGGGAAATCAAAGAGCTGAACTTTGATTTCAAACTTGCCGGTGAGAAGAGGTTATTTGACATTAGCTCGCTTGATGAATGGAGAACTCAGGCATATGAGAATGCCAAGCTGTTCAAAGAGAAGGTTAAGAGGTGGCATGATAAGAGGATACAAAAGCGTGAGTTCAATGTAGGTGATTATGTCTTGCTATATAACTCTTGTTTAAGATTCTTTGGAGGCAAGCTTCTCTCTAAATGGTAAGGCCCCTATGTTGTTGAGGAAGTATACTGTTCCGGTGCTATCAAGATCAACAACACGGAAGGTAATTGTCCGAGAGTGGTAAATGGGCACAGAATCAAGCATTATATCTCAGGTACTCCCATAAATGTTGAAAGCAATATCATCAATACCATAACTCCGGAAGAATACCTAAGGGATATTTATCAGCCTGTTTCAGACTCCCGAAACGAAGAGGTATGTGATTCGGTAAGAAAACAGAGTCCAAAACTTTTCGAGTAGGAATTTTTCTCCATTTTGGAATATTTGAAAAAATACAAAAATTGGAAGTAGTCCGGAAAGTGCACGAGGTGGCGACAAGCCTGCACGGCGCGGGCCCACCCCCTGGCCACGCCGTGAGGGCTTGTGGCCACCTCGTGTGCCTCCCGGACTCCGTTTTCGTGCAGGGTACTCCTTCTGGTCTGGAAAAAATCATTATATATACTTCCGATTGGTCTGACCCGTGCATCACGCAGATTTCCTCTGTTTTTTGTTTTGAGCCTGTTTTCTGCCGCAGATCTAGGTCAAGATGTCTTCTCAGGATTCAGAGGGGCAAAGCTATGTGGCAGATTACCTTGCTGACTCCAAAGTCTATGGGGACTTGGATCCTTATGGATGGACCACTGATGAGGAGGAAGATTATGGTCCCAAGGGGAAGGAACAAACAAGTTCCGATGAAGAGGAGGCTCCTCTACCTCAACCTAGACACACGTATGTGGAGTTCAAGAAGTCGAGCCTCCCTGACTCAAGGAAGAAGCCTAAGACTTTGTTTATCCCTTCTCGTTTCTTGTAGGAGAGTAAGCTGGAATTATGCCAAAGGGTGTTGAAGCTTGAAGAGGAAAATGATGATCTGAGGGAGCAGAATTTCATGCTCAAGTGGAAATTAAACAAACTCAAGACATCTTCAACAACTCCTCCACCATCACCACCAAAGGAAGACAACTGAGTATTGGTATGGGAAATCCCCTTGGCTTGTGCCAAGCTTGGGGGAGTTGCCCCGGTATCGTATCACCATCACATCTTTTGCCTTTGCCTTTGTTTTAGTTTACACTCTCTTATTTGACTCTTTCTGATGTTGTGATAAATTGCAATTGCTTCAATGACTAAAGGCTATCGTTATTTACTTCTCGGTAAGGTTCTTGATCCATGCTTTACTTTGTGAGGGAATTATCACTTTAGCATGAGAGATTATATGTTGGTATTGCTGTTCTCGTCATGATCATGATGCATGCATATTCATATATTGTTTTGTCGACACCTCTCTCCCTAAACACGTGGAGATATTTATTGAGCTAGGCTTTCTCTTGAGGACAAGCGAGGTCTAAGCTTGGGGGAGTTGATATGTCCATTTTGCATCATGTTTTCATGTTGATATTTACCGCTTCTTTGGATGTTATTTCACTTCACGATACAATTCTTATGCCTTTTCTCTCTTATTTTGCAAGGTTTACATGAAGAGGGAGAATACCGGCAACTGGAATTCTGGCCTAAAAGTGGAGCAAAGTTGAGATACCTATTCCTAGCAACACCAAACACCGTGAAAATCAACGGGGATTGTTTTCACAATTTATCAAAAATACTGGCCCGAAGAAAGAGCCAGAGGGGCACCAGGGGGTGCCCACAAGCCTGCATGGCGCGGCCACCCCCCAGGCCGCGCTATGGGGGCTTGTGGGCAGCCCACTGACCCACTGCCCCTTCTTTTGCTATATGGAGGGTTTCGTCCAGGAAAAAATCACACGAGAGCTTTTTCGTGGTTTCGCCGCCGCCACGAGGCAGAACTTGAGCAGAACCAATCTAGAGCTCCGGCACGACGATCCTGCCGGGGAAACTTCCCTCTCGGAGGGGGAAATCCTCGCCATCGTCATCACCAACACTCCTCTCATCGGAGGGGACTCGTCACCATCAACATCTTCATCAGCACCATCTCATCTCCAAACCCCTAGTTCATCTCTTGTAACCAATCTCCATCTCGCGACTCCGATTGGTACTTGTAAGTTTGCTAGTAGTGTTGATTACTCTTTGTAGTTGATGCTAGTTGGATTATTTGGTGGAAGAGTTTATGTTCAGATCCTTGACATGGGATAAGTCATGCTAATAGTAGTCATGTGAATTTGGTATTCGTTCGGTAATTTGATATGTTGTATGTTGTTTTTTCCTCTAGTGGTGTTATGTGAACGTCAACTACATAACACTTCACCATTATTTGGGCCGAGAGGAAGGCATTGGGAAGTAGTAAGTAGATGATGGGTTGCTAGAGTGACAGAAGCTTAAACCCTAGTTTATGCGTTGCTTCGTAAGGGGCTGATTTGGATCCACTAGTTTAATGCTATGGTTAGTGTCGTGGTTTTGTCACAGCAGATGTCCTCGTGAAAGGACTTAGTACTGGAGCCATCGCACCTTGGTGGCGACTCAAAGGGGTTGAGCGGGAGAGACGCGGCGATTTACCCACGACAGTTGGCGCCCCACGGTGGGCGCCAACTATCGTGGTTTTGTCACGGCAGATGTCCTCATGAAAGGACTTAGTACTGGAGCCATCGCACCTTGGTGGCGACTCAAAGGGGTTGAGCGGGTGAGACGCGGCGATTTACCCAGGTTCGGCGCCTCGTGAGGAGGTAAAGGCCTACGTCCTGCTTTGAGTTGTATTGATGTGGTTTCGATTACAAGGAGGGCGTAACTCGCCAAACCTAGCACTCGATGATTTCTAACCTGCCCTCTTCTTCCCTCAGATTCGCCTTTATATACAGGTCGAATCCCTTGGGTTTTACAAGGATACTTTCCTTCCTACAAATCGTGACCTCTGCGGTCTCTAAGTCGCCATCCTTTAAAGCTTGGAGACCTTCTGGAAATTATAAACCGCCATACAACCTTTAGTCTTGCCAGGGCAAGGCCCAAACCATGCTTAGGTGAATCGCCTGATTTGCTGACCCGGCCCAACTGGGGCGGGTTATTAACAGGTAATATCCCCAACAGTTAGACTTTGTCTTAATTCTTCTTTCGTAGTTGCGGATGCTTGCGAGAGGGGTTAATCATAAGTGGGATGCTTGTCCAAGTAAGGGAAGTACCCAAGCGCCGGTCCACCCACATATCAAACTATCAAAGTAACGAACGCGAATCATATGAACAGGATGAAAACTAGCATGACAGAAATTCCCGTGTGTCCTCGGGAGCGTTTTTCCTCCTATAAGACTTTGTCCAGGCTTGTCCCTTGCTACAAAAGGGATTGGGCCACTTTGCTGCACCGTTTCTACTTTTGTTACTTGTTGCTTTCTACGAATCATCTCACCACACAATCACTTGTTACCGATAATTTCAGTGCCTGCAGATTTTTCCTTGCTGAAAACCACTTGTCAGATCCTTCTGCTCCTCGTTGGGTTCGACACTCTTACTTATCGAAAGGACTACGATTGATCCCCTATACTTGTGGGTCATCAGGGGAGCGCGATGGTTAACTCCTAGCAACCTCCTCTCCAGGAGCATGCAAGTAGTACTTTGCTTCGTGAGAGCTAATAAAACCTTGCAATAAGTATGTGAGTTCTTTATGACTAATGTGAATCCATGGATATACACACTCTCACCACAACATATTTGCTAGCCTCCTCGGTACCGTGCATTGCCCATTCTCACCTCGAGGATCAGTGCAACTTTCGCCGGTGCATCCAAATCCCATGACATGATACGCTCTGTTGCACATAAGCCTCATTATATCTTCCTCAAAACTGCCGCCATACCTACCTATCATGGCATTTCCATAGTCGTTCCTAGATATATTGCCATTCCACCATCACTTCATATGACTTGTACTTCCATTGTCATATTGCTTTGCATGATCGTAAGATAGCTAGCATGACATTTACATGGCTTGCCCTTTTTTGAAAAAAAAATCTACGCTGGGTCATTGCACATCCTAGTACACTCCCACACACATTCATATAGAGTCATATCATCCTATCAGTTTTTCATATCGAGTTGTAAGTAAATAAAAGTGTGATGATCATCATTACGATAGCATTGTCCCAGTAAATAAAGGATGATGGAGACTATGATTCCCACACAAGTCAGGATGAGACACTAGACAAATAATGAAAAATAGGGGAGGCCAAATGGTCATAAAAAATGGAGGAAGCGAAAAAAGAGAAAAAAACACCATGAAAATAATAAAAATGAATAAACAAATAAATGAGAGAAAAATAGAGAAGGGATTTTTCTACTATCCTTTACCACACATGTGCCTCAAGGTGGCACTATGTTCTTCATATAGAGAGTCTCTTATTTTGTCACTTCCATATGCTAGCGAGACTTTTTCATTTTACAACTTGGCTTGTATATTCTGATGATGCGCTTCCTCAAATGCCCAAGGTCTTCATGAGCAAGCAACTTGGATGCATACCCACTTAGCTTCAGTAGAGCTTTCATACACTTATAGCACTAGTGCATCTGTTGCATGGCAATCTCTACTCCTCACATTGATATCTATTGACGAGCATCTCCATAGCCTGTTGATACGCCGAGTAGATGCGATACTTTCTTCTCCACTTTACCCCTTTGAAACCTACCACCATATTATATTCCACCTTTATGCTATATCCATGGTTCACGCTCATGTATTGCGTGAGTAATAAAAGGCTGAAGCATGTTAAGAAGTACGATCCAATTGCTTTGTTTGACATGGGGTGCTCATGATTTATATTTTATGCTAGGAAGACGAAGCACGACAGGCTATATGATTTTGTGGGTGTAGCATTCTTCAAGCATTATTATTTTGAAAGGACATGATTGTTTGCTAGTAAACCTCAGTATGGATGCCTTTTTGTCAAATAATAGACTATTGCCTTAAATCACTTGTATCTTAATATTCATGTCGTGATTAGACATTTTTTTCAAGATTATGATAGGTAGCATTCCACATCAAAAAATATCATTTTATCATTTTCCTACTTGCGTACGGGTAGGAATTAATATTGGGGTGTTGATACGTCTTCGCGGTATATATAATTTTTTATTGTCATGCCAATATCCTACAATTTTCATATACTTTTGGCAACATTTTATATTATTTTGGGGACTAACTTACTTACCTAGTGCCTAGTGTCAGTTCTTGTTTTTTGTCTTTTTTGTTTTGCAGAAATTCCATATCAAACAAAGTCCAGACGCGACAAAAATTAAGGTAGTTTTTTTGGAATATATGTGAATTTTGGGAGTCGGAATCAATGCAAGATGATGCCCAAGGGCCCCAAAAGCCAACAGGGCGTGTCCTGGGGGCGCCCTCATGGCTTGTGGCCAGCGCTTAAGTTGGTTGAGGCTCTCCTTCTCCCACAAGAAATATATTTTCGCGATAAAAATCCCCTCAAAATTTCAGCCCGATCGGAGTTACAGATATCCGGATATTTAAGAAACGGTGAAGTGCTAGAAAATAGAAACGAAAACACGAGAGAAACTAAGAGAGAGATCGAATCTCGGAGGGTTCGCCGCCCTCCAGGATCCATGGCGGTCATGGACTAGAGGGCAAGCCCTCCTCCCACCTAGGGAGGAGTCCAAGGAAGAAAAAAGAGGAGGGGGCTCTCTCCCCCTCTCTCCCGGTGGTATCGAGCGCCCCCGGGGCAACCATCATGATGATGATATACACCAACAACTTCACTATCTCACCACCAACTCTCTCCTCCTCTATGTAGTGGTGTAAAACCTCTCTTCCCCGTTGAAATCTCTACTTAAACATGGTGCTTAATGCTATATATTATTATCCAATGATGTGTGGATATCCTATGATGTATGAGTAGATTTCTTCTGTCCTACGAGTTAATTGTGGTATGATGTTATTGATATGAGTTGTGTGTTGATATGGTGATATACTAAGGTGCCTTCTGTGAGGCGCACATGTGAAGGAATCCCGTTGGAGGGTTTGCAATATGTTCATGATTCGCTTATAGTGGGTGGCTAGAGCGACAGAGCCTTACACCCGAGTAAGGGGATTGTTTGCGTAAGGGAAAAGAGGACTTGATGCTTAATGTTATGGTTGGGTTTACCTTACTGATTTCTAGTAGTTGAAGATGCTTGATAGAGGTCCAATCATAAGTCCATATGATCCAAGTACGGAAAGTGTGTTAGTGTATGCCACTCCCTCATTGCATATGACAAGTATCAACCATGTTATATTCAATTGCCTATGGACAATCTTTCTCTTGCATTATGTAAAAAAGCTTCCTACTAAACAACTAACTAAATTACTATTTATTAAAACAATACCTAACTTTTATTTCCACGTTCTTTATTACCATGCAAACCTATCTATTACACCTACTAAGTACTTCTATTTCTATTCCCGCGAAGTACTTTCATACTTGTTCTAGGTAAAGTAAGTGTTAGCGTGCGTAGAGTTGTATCGGTGGTTGATAGAACTTGAGAGAATATTAATTCTACATTTAGCTCCTCATTGGGTTCTACACTCTTTCTTATCGAAAAAAGCTACAAACGACCCCCTACATTTGTGGGTTATCACTGTCTTGGGCTACTCGACCTCTCCAAGTTCATGGATGTGGTTCATCACGCCTATGGTCTCATCAAGTTGCCCGGGTGTTGTCGGTGTCAAAACCTGCAGATCTTAGGTAGGGGGTCCTGAACTGTGGATCTTGGATCAATGGGTTACAGGAGACATGGAGACGATATTTACCCAGCTTAGGGGCCTCTTGATGGATGTAATACCCTACGTCCTGCTTTTTGTATTGATGATGAAGTATCAAGTACAGAGTTGATCTACCTGGAAATCGTATGATGTGATCTAAAACCCTATGTGTAATGATCTTAATCTACCTCATGGACTAAAACCCTCTAGTTTATATAGATACTAGGGGTACCTATGGTTAAACCAATGTCGGCCTCCTCTGAAAGAAACATGTTGATATTATCATCTTGACTTGGAGCATACACCAAGGCTTCGGAAGATTCCGTTCTAGATACGACACCGTCTTGTAGTTCGGCCCTGCAATGATAATCATAGGTCGGCCCATGAGTCCGTCCCGTGAACATAGGTCAGCTGCCCAAGGACCCCTTGGTCCTGGACTCCCTTAGTAGCCCCTGAACTGGCCTCCAATTATGTAGTCTTGATTTCTAGTAGCTTCTTGTATCCAAGGTCTTCCGCTTGTAGGGCGAGTTCATCCACCCATTTATGTTCAGCCAATATTAGTTCGTCCACCGATGATTTCCCATTTTCCGAACAATATGTGTTAGTTAGCCTCAAAGTCGAACTGCTCGAGTATGAACAATGCTTTTTATGAGAACTTGTTAGCGAAAGGTCGCGGACGGTCTTGACTACTGACCAATTACAAAAAAAACTCGATCCGCGGTTTGAGGCAGTTCTTCCACTCGCACGTTCCATCAATATGTATATCGTGCACTCCAAACTCCCAAGCTAAATCCCCCAATCTCCTCAAACCATTTCCCCAGTTTGGCCATGGCTGACTCTGGCTCTAAAGGCAAGTGAGAGGACTCCTCCGTCACCAATGATGAGATCTTGGAGCTAAAGCGCGCTGGCTACCTGTTGGCCAACATTGTTCATCGCGCTCCGAAGAAGGGCCAAGTCATACCCTTGCCAAAAGAAGGCGAGAGCGTGGTGTTCATCCCCCACTTCATCGGGGGCCTCAGCTTCTCACTCCAACCTTTTGTAAGGGGTATGATGCTTTTCTATTGGTTGGATTTCCATGACCTCCCCCCGAACTCTTTCATGCACATTTCAGCCTATATCATCATGTGTGAGGCCTTTCTATGGGTCCAATCACACTTCTGCTTGTGGTTGAAAGATTTCAATGTGAAGCCGAAGGTAGTTAGCAGCGAGCAGGTAGACTACGGGGAGTGGTGATTAGCAAGCTCCCCGTGGTACAATGGTCGGACGGTTCTTTTATATAGACCATCAAGATCTGGCACCAGGAGTGGTTCCACAGTATTGAACCACGTGATGCGGAGTGGGAAGCACCCTCCAGATTTAGATCCGTACCCCCCACCGGATTGGTGTCATGGACGAGGAAGGGACTTGATTGGGGGTTAGCCACGGAGGTGGAGTCGCTGTAGAGGTGTGTCTCCCATCTCGTGAAGAAGAAGATTGAGCTGACCAACGTGGTTCAAGTCATGCTACGTTGCCACCTCCTCCCTTGTCAACATCGAGCTACCCCCATGTGTTCCAACAATCCTGAAGACCTCGTGACCGTGCACCACTTCTCCAGCACTAGCCATATAAAACTTTGGAATGGTGTTGTTCAAGCCACAAAAGACTTGACTGGCCGAGGAGGAGGACACATGCCTTAACATCACACACCATCTGGGAGAGGCATGATAAAATTTCAGTATTTGTGTTTGGATATTTCCCCTTAATAAGGCTCTTAACCCTTTTCCTCCATATTTGTAGATCTGGCTGGAGAAATCCAAACGGATTAACTGCCCGGCACCGCTGCCCGATGGGCCCAGGACGGCCTTACTGACAGCCATGCTGGTCGAAAAGCCGTACGTGGTGCCGGAGAAGAAGGAAAACAAGAAGGAAGAGAAGAAGGAGGCCCGAGGAGGCCTCCGCTCAAAAGGACATGTGGACACTAGATCCGAAGACACACACACCCCTTCTCCTCTTGAGGGGAGTAGGAAGAGGGCGGGGAGGAAAGCGACTCCTCACACATGAAGAAGAGGGCGTCGTGTGAAGACGTCGAGGGATATCTACCTCCAAACTCCCCAAAAAGGCAATTCAGGGCCAAGGTGGCCCTATTTGATGATGGATCGGACTACATCGAGGAGTGTGAGACCTTCGAAAGGGTTCCTCGAAGGAACCCCATGGTCAAGCCCCCGGCGCAAAGGTATGAATCCTAAGATCATATCATTTTTTCGTATTATTGTTTTGTTATTGACTCTATACATACCTTTCCTATTGCAACCCGCCGCATGATCTCCCTACCGACCATGGCTGGAAGGGAACTCCATGGCAGCCAAACTCGCGAAGAGCGGGACCGCATCTCCCAACACACTTCCCCTGTTACCGAGGAGGTAGAGGAGTTGGTATCTTGAAAGACCCTCCCTGAGCCAGACACGAGGGACACGGGTGATGATATCATGGCCAAGGTTAACACCTCGGTCGCTGAAGACCAGGAGGGTGAATCCCTTATGGCCAGCAAAGAGGGGCAGCCCGGTTAACCCGAGCTCTCACCGAAGAGAATTTCGGAGACCTCCAAGCCTCCGGAGTCGTCTACTCCGGCTTCTCGATGAGGAGGAAGTCGGCCAGTCCCAGAGCTTCCAATGACAGAGCAGGCCCAAACCGACTGGTTGGCCATGATGAAGAAAGATTTAAATGCCTCCTCCATCGCCAAAGAACACCACACTATTTTGGGTGCGGTTTTACAAAGCATTCGATCCATTGACGATGGATGGAAGGAAGCTTTCGACGGCCTATTGACGGGCTTGAAGGTAAATTACGCAATATTCATGTTTATAAAGTTATTTCAATTAATGGGTTTATATGCAATCCCCATATTCGGAAGCCCCGAGCCCTGTGTAAGTTTGAAAAACTCATGTGGGGGACAAATAGTGCGGATAAAGCACTTATAATATTTAAAACGAGCCGTAGACCCCAAGTCTCTCGCACGATGGAAGAAACACATGGCAGAGGGTTTAAAATCCGAGAACATGGGTGTCTGACACGTATAAACAATTTATGTAGGCCTCGTCTTCGGCAGCATCTCCCAGCGTATTGGAGTTGGCGGAAATGAATCAGAAGCATAAGAGCTTCGAGGAGGATGTCGATCGTTTGAACAAGAGGTTCGATGATGCACAACGTAAGTACGAACTAGACTACTATCATTATTTTTCATTTAGGTGAGGTGTTGTTGCTTTTATCCTTAAGTGTGGGGCGTTTTGATGACAACTGCAATTGTCGCCACAGAGGTCAAGAACCTCAAGGCTGAGCTAAACAAGCGAGGCAAGAGGCTGTCGCACAGAAGGTAGTAGCCAAATGAGCAGCTGCCAAACTATTGTCGACAAAGGCTGCCAGTGACAAGTACGAGGCTAGGGTCGCTGAAGTGTAGAAAGAGCTCAAGGATACCGTCACTAAATGTGAGGTCCTTAAGTAGAAGAATAAGGATTAGGCCTTCGAGTTATCCTTGTTTACCACAACGATCCAAGAGGCATGGATGGAAGCGCAAGGCCACCAGAAGGAGCTCCACCAAAACAAATGAAATGCTAATGGTAACCCATACTTACTGCAATGTGTCTTTGGTCGAAAAAGGTCCGCATATCTCACCCGGGTGTGGCATTATCCAGGCATGTTGCCTGACCTCCCAAAGAGTGCGGCGGATGTGGCAAGGCACTATACATCCGAGGAAGGGAATGTCGAGTGAGGCTGTTTTGGGTGCAATCTCAAGGCCTTGAGCAACCTCTCCTCATCGCTGATTAGCTGAAACAGCTGATGGAGTTGCATCGTATGGCAGAGCTATCCATGAAGGACATTTCCGTCAGGCTATGGCCTATAGAGACGCTGCCAAGGAGCTACTTCAGCTTGGTCCAGAAGCTGGTCGTCGACGTGCCCCAGATTGACGCTGTGAAGTGCTCCGTATGCATTGAGGGAGATCAGATGGATTTTGCGAAGAATATGGTGCATTGGCCGAAGTTAAAGCTAACCAAAATGGCCTTGGACCTCCGCCTCCAGGAAAGGAGTATAGGCGCCTCGAGCTGTATTTTTCCACTATTATGGATGGTGCTCGGGCAATTGAAGCCCTATGCCCGAAGGATGTAATTCTTCAGTGAAAGTACTATCCTATATTTGTAATGATAGTTAAAGTTTTGTGCATTATAATGTTTTTTGCTTTGCATGGTATATCGTGCTTTGCTTTGTTTAATTTTGACTCATGTGTGGCCGTTTTAATCTGAAAGTTACCATTTGTCGGCTTCACCCCCCTTGTAGATACTACAAGGGGTTTTTCGACCTCTACACCGTTACCCTTTGCCAACGTCTTGGTGCCCGGAGGCGTTAGTGCAGAAGGAAACAAGGAAATAAAAATATTTGTCTTTTATGCTTTTACTTAATCGTAGGAGCTTAACCGTATTTTGTGATGTTCGAATATACCGAGGTTAAAAACCATTATCAGCTCGTTTGTGTAACTTCAAACCCTATGATGAATCTCCATCGATTTTTAGTTTAGACTTGTTATCTTATGGTAGATCGGTTTTCACTTATTAGTACAATTAGTTTTTGGCTTTCTCCACTCAGGTACTTAACCACGCAATCTAGAAGTACAATCGCAGTGGTTCTCCCTTTACCCTTTTAGCCGAACAGGCGGAACATAAAAGGGTAAACACAGGAGTCGGGCAACCCAACTTTGACCGAAGACATAATTTGGAATCAATACATATAACGCAAAATCCAAGATGCCGAGCACACAGGGTAAAAGATGGTGTGAGAGTGATGCTTGGGGCGAGCTTAATGGTCGAGCCTCCGATCGATTAGCTGACTGGATCTAAAATTTGTATCGAACTGGCTTCTTTTGGTGTCAAAGAGTGGAAAAAGAAAAAAGGATATGCAATATGAATGACTATCATGGGACCGTAAAAATAGGTCTATCCGTATAATCCGATCTACCCAAGCAACTGTAATAGATACTTCAAAATAAATTTTTACAGGAAAGGTTTACAAAGGGCCTTTGCCAATGGCTTGATGTCCTTTACTGTGTCATATTGCACGTGTGCGCCTTTGGTCTCGAGGGGGTGCTCCTTTAAAGGAGATAGTAGTCGGCGAGCAAGCCTTTATAAGAGAAGGTCTTGAGAAGTCGGTGAAGTATGTTAGCTTGATGCTGAGTAGGTCCTTGAAGGTACCTGATATTGTTCGAAGACATGTTTTACCATACTCCCTCTATCCATATATATAGGGCCTAATGCGTTTTTCGAGGCTAACTTTGACCATATGTTAGAGCAATAATATATGACATGCAAGTTACACAAAGCATATCTTCAAATTCGTACGTGAAAGGAGCTTTCAATGATATAGTTTTCACGTTATACATTTCATATACTATTAATGTTATCAATAGTCAAAGGCAATCTCGAAAAATGCATTAGGCCCTATATATATGGATGGAGGGAGTAGCTCGCCAAGCTGGATGCTTGGTATTTATGTATTCGGTCCCCAGAGCTACCCATGGTATTTTGAGCGCGAAATAGTGCCTCCAGGGCACTTAATTTGCGACTAGCGAGGCCCTGCTTTGGGGAGCGTATCCAAATGTGTGTTGAGCGTGGGAATAATACCGGGACTATGGTGGGAGTCGGGCTTGTTTCCTCAAACCCCATTCTTTAACAACAAGCTCGGGCTTTGGAGTTGCATTGTCGGTATGGAGTTCGGCTGCTAGAGTCGCTGTGTGTTCCTCGGTTCGGAGTGAATGCTTGGTGTTACCATTAACACTGATAACACCCTTGGATCCCGGCATCTTAAGCTTTAGGTATGCATAATGGGGAACAACGTTAAAGCGAGCAAACATTCTATGGCAGAGAAGTGCATGATAGCCACTGTGAACGGGGACAATGTTGAAGATCTAGTCTTTGTTGCGGAAGTTATTGGGTGAGCCGAACACTACTTCCAAAGTTATGGTGTCCGAGCAGCGGGCTTCGACACTCGGGATTTTTCCTTTAAAGGTGGTGTTGCTAGGTTTGATCCTTGATATATCGATACCCATTTCCCTCACAGTATTTGCGTAAATCAGATTGAGGCTATTGCCTCCATCCATGAGGACTCTAGCTAGGTGGTACCCATCCATAATGGGGTCAAGTTCGAGGGTCGCAGAACCACCATGATGAATATTGGCCAGGTGGTCCGTGCGCTCATTCGTGGTCGGGCATGCCGACCATGGGTTGAACTTCGGTGCAACGCTCTCTATGGCATAGACATCCCAAAGCGCACACTTCCTCTCCTTCTTTAGTGTGTGTGTGACATAGATCATGTTCACATTTTTATCTCGGGAGGGAATTGCTTTTGGCCTCCATTGTTCGACCTACAAGGTTCGTCATCATCCTCACTACAGTGCTTGCCTGTGGTTTTGCTCGCCTGTTTGATAACCCAAGAGTAACGGTTGGTGTGGGTAGCGGGCTTGTTTGAGGTGTCGTGGATCTCGCAGGGCATGTGCAGTATTTTGTCTAGTGTGGTCGGTCCATCCCGATTGCCCTTAGAGGGTTTCTTCCATTGTTCGGACTTTAAGTCGCAAAATCCCACGTTCACTATCGTGTCTTTGGCCTCACCATCGTTGTGTTGATGCATGTTCTTGTTGCACCCTGGTTCCCATTGCCGCCCCATACTTCACAAGTGTCGGGGTTTCAGAGAGGGTTGTTTCGATGGACAAGCCAATTGTTCTCTGATATGTCTCCAACGTATCTATAATTTTTGATGGTTTCATGCTATTATCTTGTTAAACTTTGGATGTTTTGTATGCCTTTTATATCTTTTTTGGGACTAACCTATTAACTCAGTGCCAAGTGCCAGTTCCTGTTTTTTCCGTGTCTTTGACCCTTTTCAGAGGAGGATTTTAAACGGAGTTCAAGCAAAATAAAACTTTTGAAAAGATTTTTTCCGAAACAGAAGAATATCGGGAAGCTTCAAACCCAAGGCAGGGGGCCACCAGGGACCCCACAAGCCCCCTAGCCGCGGCCAGGGGGGCCCGCGCCTCCCAGGCTCGTGGGCTCCCTGGGCCACCTCTACCCTAGGTCTTTCGCCTATAAATTCCCATAAATTCTAGAAAAAACCAGGAAATCATCGAAAGTCCTTTTCCACCGCCGCAAGCTTCTGTCTCCGCAAGATCCCATCTGGGGCACGTTCTGGTGCCCTGCCGGAGGGGGGATTCGGATACGGAGGGCTTCTTCATCAACACCATGACCTCTCCGGTGATGCGTGAGTAGTTCACCATAGACCTACGGGTCCATAGCTATTAGCTAGATGGCTTCTTCTCTCTCTTGCATCTTCAATACAAAGTTCTCCATGATCTTCATGGAGATCTATCCGATGTAATCTTCTTTTGCGGTGTGTTTGTCGAGATCCTATGAATTGTGGATTTATGATCAGATTATCTATGAATCTTATTTGAGTTTATTCTGATCTCTCTTATACATGATTTCATATCCTTGTAATTCTCTTCGAGTTGTGGGTTTTGTTTGGCCAGCTTGACCTATAATTCTTGCAATGGGAGAAGTGCATGGTTTTGGGTTCATACCGTGCGGTGACCTCACCCAGTGACAGAAGGGGTAGCGAGGCACACATCGTGTTGTTCCCATCAAGGGTAAAAAGATGGGGTTTTCATCATTGGTTTGAGTTTATCCCTCTACATCATGTCATCTTGCTTAAGGCGTTACTCTGTTCGTCATGAACTCAATACACTAGATGCATGCTGGATAGTGGTTGATGTGTGGAATAAAAGTAGTAGATGCAGAAAGTATCGGTCTACTTGTCTCGGACGTGATGCCTATATGTATGATCATTGCCTTAGATATCGTCATGACTTTGCGTGGTTCTATCAATTGCTCGACAGTAGTTTGTTCACCCACCGTAATATTTTCTATTTTGAGAGAAGCCTCTAGTGAACACTATGGCCCCTGGGTCTACTTCACACCATATTTTCAGCCTTACTCTTTTTCTTCGTTGCACTTTCCGCCTTCAGATCTCACTTTGCAATCAATCTTGAAGGGATTGACAACCCCTTTATAGCGTTGGGTGCAAGCTCTTTTGTGTTTGTGCAGGTACTCTGGACTTGACGAGATTCTCCTACTGGATTGATACCTTGGTTCTCAAACTGAGGGAAATACTTACTGCTCCTGTGCTGCATCACCCTTTCCTCTTCAAAGGAAAATCCAATGCAAGCAAGTCTCCGTCAACGTGTCAATTTCTGGCGCTGTTGTTTGAGAAGTAGCAGAAGGATTTCTGGCGCCGTAGCCGGAGAGGATCAAGTCAAGAACTCATAGAAGTAAGTGTCACAAACTCATCTCTTGCATTTACTTTTTGTGCCTCTCGTTTTCCTCTCCCCCACTTCTGAAAAACAATAAATTACAAAAAAATATTTGCCTTTTTCGTTTGCCTTTTTC
Source organism: Hordeum vulgare subsp. vulgare (assembly GCF_904849725.1). Taxonomy (NCBI): domain Eukaryota; kingdom Viridiplantae; phylum Streptophyta; class Magnoliopsida; order Poales; family Poaceae; genus Hordeum; species Hordeum vulgare. The sequence continues at coordinate 430,352,859 of NC_058522.1, read as the reverse complement.
GTTTGCCCTTTTCTCTCGCTTGCTTTCTGTTCATTTGTGTGGGATAGTCTATCTGTCCTCATGGCTAAATCCAGCACTTCAAATGATACTCCCAAGAACGAAGTTTTCAATTTCAAACTAATTGAGGAAGAAAACTTAAAGGACGCTTGGTATAGGATTTGCAATGCTCAGAGTAGATCTACTCATAAGCAATCCACTACCGTCCTGCTTCGCAGTTTTAATGTGGGTATTTCTCCTTGGAATAGGTATATTCTTGACACCATTGTGGGCGGAAATTTCTTGGGTAGCCATACCATTGATTCTTATGGAGCTGTAATAAATTTGGTAGGATCACCCCCACTCATGGTCAATGGAACTACCTTAACTCCGGAACATGTGATGCGTAGGCTGGATGTCATTGAAAATAAAGTTGCTACGATCGAGCTTATTGAGAATTTGGATAAAAAGATCCACAATTAAATCACTCAGTATGGATCCAAGGTGGGAATGGTTTTGAAAAATTTAAAGGAGAAGGAACCCACAGTTAACGAAAAATTAGGTCATGACTCCGCTAGGATTGGCAAACTAGAGGATGTTATAACCAACTTGGGTTCCGCTTTTGCCGCTGTGCAGAATAATCCAAATTTTGCCCACAATAAAATCACCAAGTCTGTTTTTATTCCTAAAAGTAGTGGTGAATCATCTAGCAAGAAAGATGAAAACCTTAAGATGATAACTGATCACGCTACTTATGGTTTGAGCACCAAAGACGACGATACATGATTCTATCGCTTTATGCCTACCTAAGGGCGTTAAACAATAGCGCTTGTTGGGAGGCAACCCAATGAATTTATATTTTTATTTTCTGTTTTGTTGCGTCCACACTATCATAATTCTGTTGTGATTGTGTCTTTTGTGTTTCTTTTTGTATTTGAGCCAAGCAAAACCTTTATGACTAGTCTTGGTGATGGTTGTTTGATTCTGCTGGAAAAAGATAGAAACTTTTCGCTACGAGATTATTTTTCATTTTTATTCAGAAAGATCTTTTGAGTTGATTCTTTTTGATTCTGGTTTATATGCCTTTTCCCAGGCAATCGTAATTTTTCAGAATATCTGAGGTACTATAAGTATACGAAGTATACAAATTGCTACAGACTGGTTTGTTTTTGACAGATTCTGTTTTTGTTGAGTTGGTTGCTTGTTTTGTTGAAACTATGGATAGTATCGGGGGGGGGGGGGGTACTAGCCATGGAAAAGTGAGAATACAGTAATCCAACACCAATATAAATACAAATCAAGTTTTCTACAGTACCTAAAGAGGTGGTAGTTTGTTTTCTTGTGCTAATGTTATCACGCGTTTCTGTTTAAGTTTTGTGTTGTGAAGTTTTCATGTTTTGGGTGATGTTCTCATGGGCAAAGAGATAAGGAGTGGAAAGAGCTCAAGCTTGGGGATGCCCAAGGCATCCCAAGCCAAATTCAAGGAAACCAAAAAGCCTAAGCTTGGTGATGCCCCGGGAAGGCATCCCCTCTTTCGTCTTCAATCCATCGGTAACATTACTTGGAGCTATATTTTTATTCACCACATGATATGTGTTTTGTTTGGAGCGTCTTGTATCGTAGGAGTATTTTCTTTTTGTTGTGTCACAATCATCCTTTCTACACACCTTTTGAGAGAGACATGCACTCATCGTGATTTTGCTAGAATGCTCATCGTGCTTCACTTATATCTTTTGAGCTAGATAATTTTGCTCTATGTGCTTCACTTAGATCTTTTAGAGCATGGCGGTGCGTAAATTGGTAGTTGGCTTGTGCTATGAATGTATCCCCAAAGTTGATAGGTACCCAAAGAGGATACAAAAACCTCCATCTTCATGTGCATTCAGTAGAAAGAGAAGTTTTGATTCCTCTCAATTAGTTTTGAGACGTGGATTTGGTAATATTAAGAGTTATGTTAGTAGGGTGTTGTGAATCTAGAAATACTTGTGTTGAAGTTAGTGATTCCCGTAGCCTGCACATATGGTGAACCGCTATGTTAGGAAGTCGGAGCATAATTGATCTATTGATTGTCATCCTTTGTGTTGCGGTCGGGATCGCGTGATGGTTAACACCTACCAACCCTTCCCCTAGGAGTATGCGTTTAGCACTTTGTTTTTATTACTAATAAAAACTTTCGCAACAAGTATGTGAGTTCTTCATGACTAATGTGAGTCCATGGTATAGATGCACTTTCAACTTCCACCATTGCTAGCCTCTCTACTGCCGCGCAATTCTCGTCGGTGCATAAACCCACCATATGCCTTCCTCAAAAGAGCCACCATACCTACCTACTATGGCATTTTCATAGCCATTCCGAGATATATTGCCATGCAACTCCCACCGTTTCTCTCATGACTTTTGCTGTCACTCTCATATTGCCATTGCCTGATTGTAATATAGCTAGCAAGATGTTTCAACGTCATACGCCAAGCAAGATCGTTGCACATCCCGGTATACTGCCGGAGGCATTTCCTATAGGGTCATCATTGTTCTGAGCTTTGAGCTGTGAGTAAATAAAAGTGTGATGATCATCATTATTAGAGCATTGTCCCATGTGAAGAAATAAAAAAAGAGAGGCCAAAGAGCCCAAAAATAAAAAAGAGGCCCTAGAGCCCAAATAAAAAAAAGAGAGAAAAAGAGAGAAGGGACAATGCTACTATCTTTTTCCACACTTGTGCTTCATAAAAGCACCATGTTCTTCATGATTGAGAGCCTCTCGTTTTGTCACCACCATATACTAGTGGGAATCTATTATATAACTTGGCTTGTATATTCCAATGATGGGCTTCCTCAAATTGCCCTAGGTCTTCGTGAGCAAGCAAGTTGGATGCACACCCATTAGTTCTCCTTTTGAGCTTGCACATACTTATAGCTCTAGTGCATCCTTTGTATGGCAATCCGTACTCATTCACATTGATATCTATTAATGGCCATCTCCATAGCCCTTTGATATGCAGAGTCAATGTGACCATCTCCTCCTTTTTTTTTGTCTCACAACAACCACACTGTATTCCACCTATAGTGCTATATCCATGGCTCACGCTCATGTATTGCGTGATAGTTATAAAAAGTTTGAGAAAGTAAGAGTGCGAAAACAATTACTTGGCCAATACCGGGGTTGTGCATGATTTAAATTAGTTGTGTGAGGATGATGGAGCATAGCGAGACTATATGATTTTGTACGGATAACTTTCTTTGGCCTTGTTATTTTTAAAGTTCATGATTACCTTGCTAGTTTGCTTGAAGTATTATTGTTTTCATGTCGATAGCAAACTATTGTTTTGAATCTTATGGATCTGAACATTCATGTCACACGAAAGAAGTTGCAAAGGACAACTATGCTAGGTAGCATTCCACATCAAAAATTCAGTCTTTATCACTTCCCTACTCGAGGACGAGCAGGAGTTAAGCTTGGGGATGCTTGATACGTCTCCAACGTATCTATAATTTTTGATGGTTTCATGCTATTATCTTGTCAAACTTTGGATGTTTTGTATGCCTTTTATATCTTTTTTGGGACTAACCTATTAAATCAGTGCCAAGTGCCAGTTCCTGTTTTTTCCGTGTTTTTGACCCTTTTTAGAGGAGGATTTTAAATGGAGTCCAAACGGAATAAAACTAACGAAAAGATTTTTTCCGAAACAGAAGAAGATCAGGAAGCTTGAGAACCAAGGCAGGGGGCCACGAGGGACCCCACAAGCCCCCTAGCTACGGCCAGGGGGCCCGCGCCTCCCAGGCTTGTGGGCTCCCTAGTCCACCTCTACCCTAGGTCTTTCGCCTATAAATTCCCATAAATTCTAGAAAAATGAGGAGATCATCGAAAGTACTTTTCCGCCGCGGCAAGCTTCTGTCTCCGCAAGATCCCATCTGGGGCACGTTCTGGTGCCCTGCCGGAGGGGGGATTCGGATACGGAGGGCTTCTTCATCAAAACCATGACCTCTCCGATGATGCGTGAGTAGTTCACCATAGACCTACGGGTCCATTGCTATTAGCTAGATGGCTTCTTCTCTCTCTTGGATCTTCAATACAAGTTCTCCATGATCTTCATGGAGATCTATTCTATGTAATCTTCTTTTGCGGTGTGTTTGTCGAGATTCGATGAATTGTGGATTTATGATCAGATTATCTACGAATCTTATTTGAATTTCTTCTGATCCCTGTTATGCATGATTTCATATCCTTGTAATTCTCTTCGAGTTGTGGGTTTTGTTTGGCCAGCTTGATCTATGATTCTTGCAATGGGAGAAGTGCTTGGTTTTGGGTTCATACCGTGCGGTGACCTCACCCAGTGACAGAAGGGGTAGCGAGCCACGCATCGTGTTGTTGCCATCAAGGGTAAAAAGATGGGATATTCATCATTGGTTTGAGTTTATCCCTCCACATCACGTCATATTGCTTAAGGCGTTACCCTGTTCGTCATGAACTCAGTACACTAAATGCATGCTGGATAGCGGTAGATCTGTGGAGTAATAGTAGTAGATGCAGAAAGTATCGGTCTACTTGTCTCGGACGTGATGCCTATATGTATGATCATTGCCTTAGATATTGTCATGACTTTGCACGGTTCTATCAATTGCTCGACAGTAATTTGTTCACCCACCGTAATATTTGCTATTTTCAGAGAAGCCTCTAGTGAACACTACGACCCCCGGGTCTACTCTACACCATATTTTCAGCCTTACTCTTTTTCTTCGTTGCACTCTCCGCCTTCAAATCTCACTTTGCAATCAATCTTGAAGGGATTGACAACCCCTTTATAGCGTTGTGTGCAAGCTCTTTTGTGTTTGTGCAGGTACTCTGGACTTGACGAGATTCTCCTACTGGATTGATACCTTGGTTCTCAAACTGAGGGAAATACTTACTGCTCCTGTGCAGCATCACCCTTTCCTCTTCAAGGGAAAATCCAACGCAAGCAAGTCTTCGTAAACGTGTGAGTTTCTGGCGCTGTTGTTTGAGAAGTAGCATCCTCGCCCGCGCAAAAGCAGGTCAAAAGCGAGGTAAGGGATGACATTGTTCTCGGCTTGTCTTGCCCGAGCTCGCGAGCTAGCCATTCATCTCAGATATTGTTCGTGGAGGAGGCTAGTGCCTCACTGTCCGAACAGTCAACGATTTTGTTTTTCTCGGTCAAGAATCGGTTCCAAATTTGTGGGATGACTCCCCAGCTTGTTGGACAATGTGGCTCAAGTCATCAACATCCGAAGCCGCATGTAGGTGCCTTCAAAGTTAGCTCGGAAAGCATCTTCGAGCTCTTCCCAACTCCCAGTGGAGTTTTAAGGGAGGCTGTTCAGTCGATGTTGTGCTGGTCCCTTGATTTTCAATTGTAACTATTTTATGGCATGGAGGTCATCTCCTTGGGCCATATCAATGTGGAGAATAAAGTCCTCAATCCAGATGGCCGGGTCTGTTGTCCCATCGTATTGTTCTATATTTAAGGGGTTAAACCCTTCGGAGAAGTGATGCTGCATCACCTCGTTTGTAGAACACATTGGGTGATCGGCGTCATGACCCGATCTACGTCATGCTGGATGTCGAATGGAATCCTCACCCGATGTTGTTCCCGAACTCTATCGTTCTAGTCAAGCCAAGCTTAGTACCCATTCCATCTAGCAGGGGTGCACCCTCTCGATCCATAGATGGATCTTCTGTGACCTTCTCTAGCATTCAAGTTGTGTTGCAGGTTGAATGGGACTCCTGGATATGCTGGCTCTTTCCTTCTTCTTCGGGGGGGGGGGGGGGTCGGGTCGGCCTCTGCCTTCTCCAGCCGTCCTATCCCATCCTCGAGGGGGGCGTTCCGGCTAGTCGCGATGAGTGCGTCTGGGGGTGCGGGCTCAAAGGCCTCGTCATCAAATTGTGGCAATAAATGGCGGCACGGGTAACTTTTGTTTTGCGTCTGCCATTCATAGTTGTACCCTCCTTCGGCAGTTAGGACTTGCATTCATATGTTGTTAAGCTTGTCTAATTGTAACACCCTGATTTTTCAAACTTTTTCTTTTTAAAATATTTTTGAAGATCACTTGCAATTTAGTGGATTTTCAAATTCTCAAAGCAAGTTGGATTGTGGAGTCTCTGATTTCTTGTCTCAAACAACCCAAAACCTTTTGCTTCTTACTAAAACCTTTCTCAGATTTATTTGCAATATTTTATTCCTTCAAATAATTCTCTTTTTCTATTTTGGGAATTATGGCATCACTATGGGTTGTGAGGCAACCTATAGCTTGGATGAGCTTTAAGACCCGAAACTTTTACAACATCTTCTCAATACCATATGATTTCGAAATATTCAAAATATTTCTTTGTCCAATAGAGAATTGTGGCCAGAATAATTATTTCTTTTCTGACCAAAATTGTCCCTTTGTGAAGCAACCCCATGATTCCTGTTTTCGAAAATTCCCAATAAATTCCAATAGCTGCTAGGGATCATATATGGTTCCAATATGTAAAAACATCCCATGGTCCAATACAAATTTTGAGAAAGAACACTCTGCTAAGTTTCTGCTAAAACTGAACCCTTGTGAAGGAAGTGCTAGCTAAGAGTGCACAATGGAGCTACAAATTTTTGGGCATGTGTGCACTACCAAATGACACTTCCCCACCAAATCTCACTCATAGCAAAGCTTGCAATTGAGTGCTAAGAGCTCATTTGTGTTCTGGACCAGAAAGATGGTTTTCAAAGGAACTGTATTCATTTGATCTTCAAACCTTGCCCATCTTTGCCAGTTTAGAGTCTTTTCTATGTTGATCCTCTTGGACATCTTATGTGGATCCAACCCCAACCCAGTTGAGCTCTAAAACCACCCAAAGTCTGTAGAGAGAAACTGTTGTTGATGTTCCTAGTCGTAGGAGAGAGTGTATGATCGGGCAAGCAGTGGATGGTGACTAAAGGGAGGCTAGTCGACGCAATGGACAAGGTCTCGAGGCCTGCGTGGCATCGGGGTAGACACAACCGTGGTGATTACGATGCTGGCATGCCACAGACCGCGCTCTGCGCAACTCCGGTGAAATATGCCCTAGAGGCAATAATAATTAGTTATTATTATATTTCTTTGTTCATGATAATCTTTATTATCCATGCTATAATTGTATTGATTGGAAACACAATACTTGTGTGGATACATTGACAAAACACTATCCCTAGTAAGCCTCTAGTTGACTAGCTCGTTGATCAAAGATGGTCAAGGTTTCCTGGCCATAGGCAAGTGTTGTTACTTGATAACGGGATCATATCATTAGGAGAATCATGTGATGGACTAGACCGAAACTAATAGACGTAGCATGTTGATCGTGTCATTTTGTTGCTACTGTTTTCTGCGTGTCAAGTATTTGTTCCTATGACCATGAGATCATATAACTCACTGACACCGGAGGAATGCTTTTTGTGTATCAAACGTCGCAACGTAACTGGGTGACTATAAAGATGCTCTACAGGTATCTCCGAAGGTGTTCGTTGAGTTAGTATGGATCAAGACTGGGATTTGTCACTCCGTATGACGGAGAGGTATCTCGGGGCCCACTCGGTAATACAACATCACACACAAGCCTTGCAAGCAATGTGACTTAGTGTAAGTTTCGGGATCTTGTATTATGGAACGAGTAAAGAGACTTGCCGGTAAACGAGATTGAAATAGGTATGCGGATACAGACGATCGAATCTCAGGCAAGGAACATACCGAAGGACAAAGGGAATGACATACGGGATTATATGAATCCTTGGCACTGAGGTTCAAACGATAAGATCTTCGTAGAATATGTAGGGTCCAATATGGGCATCCAGGTCCCGCTATTGGATATTGACCGAGGAGTTTCTCGGATCATGTCTACATAGTTCTCGAACCCGCAGGGTCTGCACACTTAAGGTTCGACGTTGTTTTATGCGTATTTGAGTTATATGGTTGGTTACCGAATGTTGTTCGGAGTCCCAGATGATATCACGGACGTCACGAGGGTTTCCGGAATGGTCCGTAAACGAAGATTGATATATAGGATGACCTCATTTGGTTACCGGAAGGTTTTTGTGCATTACCGGAAAAGTATCGGGCTCATCGGTAGTGTACTGGGAGTGCCGGGAGGGGTGCCGGGGACCATCAGGAGGGGTGTCACGCCCCAAGGGGTCTCATGGGCTATGGGAAGAGATAAACCAGCCCCTAGTGGGCTGGAATAAGTTCCCACTAAGGCCCATAAGGTTTGAGAAGGAAAAAACACAAGGTGGAAAGAGTTTCCAAGTGGGAAGGTGGAATCCTACTCCAAGTAGGATTGGAGTAGGACTCCTCCACCTCCAATTTCGGCCAAACCTTTAGGTTTTGAGGCTGCCTCCTCCCCTCCCTCCCTCCTATATATAGTGGGGTTTTAGGGCTGACTTGAGACAACTTTTTCCACGGCAGCCCGACCACATACCTCCACGGTTTTTCCTCTCGATCGCGTTTCTGCGGAGCTCGGGCGGAGCCCTGCTGAGATTAGATCACCACCAACCTCCGGAGCTCCGTCACGCTGCCGGAGAACTCTTGTACCTCTCCGTCTCTCTTGCTGGATCAAGAAGGCCGAGATCATCGTCGAGCTATACGTGTGCTGAACGCAGAGGTGCCGTCCGTTCGGCACTAGATCGGAGCGGATCGTGGGACGGATCGCGGGACGGTTCATGGGACGGTTCACTGGGCGGATCGAGGGACGTGAGGACGTTCCACTACATCAACCGCGTTTCTTAACGCTTCTGCTGTGCGATCTACAAGGCTACGTAGATCGGAAATCCCCTGTCATAGATGGACATCACCATGATAGGTGTTCGTGCGCGTAGGAAATTTTTTGTTTCCCATGCGACGTTCCCCAACAGTGGCATCATGAGCTAGGTTCATGCGTAGATGTCTTCTCGAGTAGAACACAAAAGTTTTTGTGGGCGGTGATGTGCGTTTTGCTGCCCTCCTTAGTCTTTTCTTGATTCCGCGGTATTGTTGGATCGAAGCGGCTCGGACCGACATTACTCGTACGCTTACGAGTGACATATTGGATGTATGAGATGATCATGTTGTAATAGAAATATCGACTTGCACGTCGATGGTACGGCAACCGGCAGGAGCCATAGGGTTGTCTTTAAACTAACGTTTGTGCTTGCAGATGTGTTTACTATATTGCTAGGACGTAGCTTTAGTAGTAATAGCATGAGTAGCCCGACAACCCCGATGGCGACACGTTGATGGGAGATCATGATGATGGAGATCATGATGTGACGCCGGTGACAAGAAGATTGTGCCGGTGCTTTGGTGATGGAGATCAGGAAGCACATGATGATGGCCATATCATGTCACTTATGAATTGCATATGATGTTAATCCTTTATGCACCTTATCTTGCTTAGAACGACGGTAGCATTATGAGGTGATCTCTCACTAAAATTTCAAGACGAAATTGTGTTCTCCCCGACTGTGCACCGTTGCGACAGTTCTTCGTTTCGAGACACCACGTGATGATCGGGTGTGATAGACTCAACGTTCACATACAACGGGTGCAAAACAGTTGCACACGCGGAACACTCGGGTTAAGCTTGACGAGCCTAGCATGTGCAGACATGGCCTCGGAACACATGAGACTGAAAGGTCGATCATGAATCGTATAGTTGATATGATTAGCATAGAGATGCTTACCACTAAAACTATTCTTGACTCACGTGATGATCGGACTTGAGATAGTGGATTTGGATCATGTACCACTCAAATGACTAGAGAGATGTACTTTTTGAGTGGGAGTTCTTAAGTAATATGATTAATTGAACTAATTGTCATGAACATAGTCTAATGGTCTTTGCAAATTACGATGTAGCTTGCGCTATAGCTCTACTCTTTTTATATGTTCCTAGAGAAAATTTAGTTGAAAGTTGATAGTAGCAAACTTTGCAGACTGAGTCTGTAAAACCGAGGATTGTCCTCATTGCTGCGCAGAAGGCTTATGTCCTTAATGCACCACTCGGTGTGCTGCACCTCGAGCGTCGTCTGTAGATGTTGTGAACATCCGACATACACGTTTCTGATGACTACACGATAGTTCAGTACAAAATACTTAATGGCTTAGAAGCAAGGCGCCGAAGACGTTTTGAAACGTCACGGAACATAAGAGATGTTCTAAAGAGATGAAATTGTGACTTCATGCTTGTGCCCTTGTTAAGAGGTATGAGACCTCCAACAAGATTCTTTGTCCATGAAGTAAAGGAGAAAATCTCAATCGTTGAGCATGTGCTCAGATTATCTGAGTACGACAATCGCTTGAATCAAGTGGGAGTTGATCTTCCAGATAAGATAGTGATGGTTCTCCAAAGTCACGGCCACCAAGCTGTGAGAGCTTCGTGATGAACTATAACATATCAAGGATAGATACAATGATCCTTGAGCGATTCGCGATGTTTGACACTGCGAGAGTAGAAATCAAGAAGGAGCATCAATAGTTGATGGTTAGTAAAACCACTAGGTTTCGAGAAAGGCAAGGCCTAGAAGGGATACTTCGTGAAATGGCAAAGCAGCTGCTGCACCAATGAAGAGACCCCAGATTAAACACAAGCCCGGGACTAAGTGCTTCTGTTATGAGGGGAACGGTCACTGAGGCGGAGCAACTCTAGATACTTGGTAGATAAGAAGGCTAGCAAAAGTCGAAAGAAGTATATTTGATATACATGATGTTGATGTGTACTTTACTAGTACTCCTAGTAGCACGAGGGTATTGGATACCGGTTCGGTTGCTAAGTGATTAGTAACACGAATGAAAGCTACGGCATAAACGGAGACTAGCTAAAGGCAAGGTGACGATACGTGTTGGAAGTGTTTCCAAGGTTGATATGATCAAACGTCGCACGCTCCCTCTACCATCGGGATTGGTGTTCAACCTAAATAATTGTTATTTGGTGCTTGCGTTAAGCATGAACATGATTGGATCGTGTTTATTGCAATACGATTATTCATTTAAAGAGAATAATGGTTACTCTATTTGCTTGAATAATCACCTTCAATTGTTTATTGAATCTCGATCGTAGTGTTACACATGTTCATGATATTGGTGCCAAAAGATACGGGGTAATGATGATAGTACTACTTACTTGTGGCACTGCCGCTTGAGTCATGTTGGTATAAATTGCATGAAGAGGCTCCATGCTGATGGATCTTTATACTCACTTGATTTTGAATCACTAGTGACATGCAAATCATACCACATGAGCAAGGCCTTGTTTTCATTGAGATGAAACAAGATAGTAACTTGTTGGAAGTGACACATTTTGATGTATGCAGTCCAATGGGTGCTGAGGCACGCAGTGGATATCATTATGTTCTTACTTCAATGACGATTTGAGTAGATACAAGAGTATTTACTTAATGAATCACAAGCCTGAAATATTGAAAAGTTCAATTCTGTTTCGGAGTGAAGTTCCTCGTAACAAGAGGATAAACTGTCTACGATATGATCATAGAAATGAATATCTGAGTTACGAGTTTTGATACGCAGTTAAGACAATGTTGTAATTCTTTCGCAGTTCATGCCACCTGGAACATCATAGTGTGATGATGTGTGTGAACGTCATAGCCACGCACTATTTGGTATGGTACATGCTATGATGTCTCTTATCGAATTACCACTATCGTTTATGGGTTATGCATTAGAGACAACCACATTCACTTTAAATAGGGCACCGCGTATTTCCGTTGAGATGACACAGTATAGACTAAGGTTTAGAGAAATCTAAACTGTCGTTTCTTGAAAGTTTGGGGCTTCGACACTTATGTGAAAAAGTTTCAGTCTGATAAGCTCGAACGTAAAGCAGATAAATGCATCTTCATAGGATATCCAAAATAGTTGGTTGCATCTCCTATCTCAGATTCAAAAGCAAAGTGTTTGTTTCTAGATATGGATCCTTTCTCGAGGAAAGGTTTATCTCAAAAGAATTGAGTGGGAGGGTGGTAGAACTTGATGAGGTTATTGAACCATCACTTCAACCAGTGTGTAGCAGGGCGCAGGAAGTTGTTCCTGGGGTGCCTACACCAATTGAAGTGAAAGGAGATGATGGTGATCATCGAGCATCGGATCAAGTTACTACAAACCTCGTAGGTTGACAAGGTCGCGTACTACTGCAGAGTGGTACGGTAACCCTATCTTGGAGGTCATGTTGTTGAGCAACAGTGAACCTACGAGTTATGGAGAAAGCAATGGTGGGCCCGGATTCCGACAAATGGCTGGAGGCCATGAAATCCGAGAGAGGATCCATGTGTGAAAACAAAGTGTAGACTTTGGAAGAACTACTTGATGGTCATAGGACTATTGAGTAAAGATGGATCTTTAAAATGAAGACAGACGACGATGGTGTTAAGTCACTATTAAGAAAAAGCTCGACTTGTCGCAAAGATGTTTCCGACATGATCAAATAGTTGACTATGGTGAGACTTTCTCACTCGTAGCGATGCTAAAAGTCTGTTAGAATTATGTTAGTAGTTGTTGCATTATTTTTGAAATATTGCACATAGGATGTCAAAACATTGTTTCCTCGACGGTTTCCTTGAGCAAACATTGTATGTGATACAACCAGAAGGTTTTGTCGATCCTAAAGATACTAACAAGTATGCAAGCTCCAGCGATCCTTCAATGGACTGGTGCAAGCATCTCGGAGTTGGAATATACACTTTGATGAGATGATCAAAGATTTTGGGTTTGTACAAGGTTTATGAGAAACTTGTATTTCCAAAGAAGTGAGTGGGAGCACTATAGAATTTCTGATAAGTATATCTGGTTGACATATTGTTGAGCAGAAGTAATGTAGAATTTCTGTGAAGCATAAAAAGGTTGTTTGAAAGGAGTTTTTCAAAGGAATACCTGGATTGAGCTACTTGAACGTCGAGCATAAAGATCTATGGAGATAGATCAAAACGCTTAATAGAAGTTTCAACAAGATGCATGCCTTGACAAGTTTTTGAAGGAATTCGAAATAGATCAGCAAAGAAGGAGTTCTTGACTGTGTTGTAAGGTGTGAATTTGAGTAAGACTCAAAACCCGACCACGGCAGAATAAAGAGAATAGACGAAGGTCGTCTTCTATGCCTTAGCCGTAGACTCTAAAGTATGCCATGCTGAGTACCGCACCTGATGTGTGCCTTGCAGCAAGTCTATTAAGAGGTACACAGAGTGATCCAGGATTGAATCACTGATCAGCGGTCAAAGTTATCCTTAGTAACTAAATAGACTACAAAAATTTTCTCAATTATGGAGGTGGTTAAAGAGTTCGTCGTAAAGGGTTACGTCGATGCAAGCTTTGACACTAATCCGAATAACTATGAGTAGTGAAACAGATTCGTATAGTAGAGTAGATATTTGGAGCATTTCCGAATAGCACGTAGTAGCAGCATCTATAAGATGACATAAAGATTTGTAAAGAACGCACGGATCTGATAGTTTCAGAACTGTTGACTAAAACCTCTCTCACGAGCAAGACGTGATCAGACCCGAGAACTATATGGGTGTTGGATTCGTTGAAATCACATGGTGGTGTGAACTAGATTATTGACTCTAGTGCAAGTGGGAGACTGTTGGAAATATGCCCTAGAGGCAATAATAATTAGTTATTATTATATTTCTTTGTTCAAGATAATCTTTATTATCCATGCTATAATTGTATTGATTGGAAACACAATACTTGTGTGGATACATTGACAAAACACTATCCCTAGTAAGCCTCTAGTTGACTAGCTCGTTGATCAAAGATGGTCAAGGTTTCCTGGCCATAGGCAAGTGTTGTTACTTGATAACGGGATCACATCATTAGGAGAATCATGTGATGGACTAGACCCAAACTAATAGACGTAGCATGTTGATCGTGTCATTTTGTTGCTACTCTTTTCTGCGTGTCAAGTATTTGTTCCTATGACCATGAGATCATATAACTCACTGACACCGGAGGAATTCTTTGTGTGTATCAAACGTCGCAATGTAACTGGGTGACTATAAAGATGCTCTACAGGTATCTCCGAAGGTGTTCGTTGAGTTAGTATGGATCAAGACTCGGATTTGTCACTCCGTATGACGGAGAGGTATCTCGGGGCCCACTCGGTAATACAACATCACACACAAGCCTTGCAAGCAATGTGACTTAGTGTAAGTTTCGGGATCTTGTATTATGGAACGAATAAAGAGACTTGCCGGTAAACGAGATTGAAATAGGTATGCGGATACAGACGATCGAATCTCAGGCAAGGAACATACCGAAGGACAAAGAGAATGACATACGGGATTATATGAATCCTTGGCACTGAGGTTCAAACGATAAGATCTTCGTAGAATATGTAGGATCCAATATGGGCATCCAGGTCCCGCTATTGGATATTGACCGAGGAGTTTCTCGGGTCATGTCTACATAGTTCTCGAACCCACAGGGTCTGCACACTTAAGGTTCGACGTTGTTTTATGCGTATTTGAGTTATATGGTTGGTTACCGAATGTTGTTCGGAGTCCCGGATGACATCACGGACGTCATGAGGGTTTCCGGAATGATCCGGAAACGAAGATTGATATATAGGATGACCTCATTTGGTTACCGTAAGGTTTTCGTGTATTACCGGAAAAGTTTCGGGCTCATTGGTAGTGTACTGGGAGTGCCGGGAGGGGTGCCGGGGACCATCAGGAGGGCTGTCACGCCCCAACGGGTCTCATGGGCTATGGGAAGAGATAAACCAGCCCCTAGTGGGCTGGAATAAGTTCCCACTAAGGCCCATAAGGTTTGAGAAGGAAAAAACACAAGGTGGAAAGAGTTTCCAAGTGGGAAGGTGGAATCCTACTCCAAGTAGGATTGGAGTAGGACTCCTCCACCTCCAATTTCGGCCAAACCTTTAGGTTTTGAGGCTGCCTCCTCCCCTCCTTCCCTCCTATATATAGTGGGGATTTTGGGCTGATTTGAGACAACTTTTGCCACGGCAGCCCGACCACATACCTCCACGGTTTTTCCTCCCGATCACGTTTCTGCGGAGCTCGGGGGGAGCCCTGCTGAGATTAGATCACCACCAACCTCCGGAGCGCTGTCACGCTGCCGGAGGACTCATCTACCTCTCCGTCTCTCTTGCTGGATCAAGAAGGCCGAGATCATCGTCGAGCTGTACGTGTGCTGAACGCGGAGGTGCCGTCCGTTCGGCACTAGATCAGTGCGGATCGTGGGACGGATCGCGGGACGGTTCGTGGGACGGTTCGCGGGGCGGATCGAGGGACGTGAGGACGTTCCACTACATCAACCGCGTTTCTTAATGCTTCTGTTGTGCGATCTACAAGGGTACGTAGATCGGAAATCCCCTCTCGTAGATCGACATCACTATGATAGGTCTTCGTGCCCGTAGGAAATTTTTTGTTTCCCATGCGACGTTCCCCAACAAGCCGAGCCGCCCCGAGCCATCATTCGCTGCCCCATCCTTGTCCTGAGCACCGACGAGGTCCCTATTAGCCGCATGGCACCTCCCGAAGCCTCTGGGTCGTCGGAGAGGGCCGCCGCTGTTCCCAGCCAAGCTCCGCCACCAGCAGCACAGTGGGCTTCGGCCACTGTGATCGTCTGCAAGCCATTAATGACTCCGGACCCGTCCCGTCGCTCCCGTGACATGCTCCATCACCTCACCCCCACACCACGACAACCAGCTCGCCGTCCTTGCTCCAGGGGCAAGCCCAAGCCTCGTCGCTTCACGAGAGCTCGGCAGCACTCGTCGTTGGCCTATATAAGGCGCTGCCCGAACCCCTCCTAGCCATCACCCCTCCCCTCCACCCCTGGATTAGCCCTAGAGACCCCTAGCAAGAGCCGGGAGCTCGTCTCCCACAGCTCCGGCGAAAGGCTCCGCCCCCAAATCGGCTCTGTCGCCAGCCACCTCCGCCCTTCTCCAGTCAAATCCGACGCCTCCATCATGTTCCCTTGGTCTCTCTGGTCCTCCTCGAGCCTTCGGTGAGCCAAACCCGTGCCGGAATCATCGCCATCCACGGCCACCGTAGCTTCCACCCGCCGGAGAAGAAGGGGCGACACCGTCCGTCCACCTCCGAAGGAGCTACGGGTACAGGGGAACCGCCGTCGAGAGCCCGATCCATTCCCTACATCTCCCAGCCCTGCCGCCGGCTCTGTCGCCGGTGAGCGTCGTCGGTAAGCCGCCCTCCTCTGTTCCCCTCCTCTCTCTCTGTTTTTAAAAGGAAAGGCCCCACCTGTCAGTGTTTGAGGCCCGTGACCGAAGCGGTAAGTAGAGGCGCCCCTCCATTTTACGCCTTCGATGTGGCCCCTCCCAGGAATTTCTTTTCTTTTATTAATTCCAGATTCAAACAGAAACTTTGACCATTTAAATCTTTATTATTTACAAGTCCAAATCACTTGATTCTTTTTGGGTTGAGTTGGTATTGAATTTCTTTACAATGTGGTAAATTTTGGTATTTTTCCCACACTCATAGAATTTCTAGTTAATAAAAAGGTATCTAATGACTTTCCTTTTCTTTTGCTATTTCAAACACATTTTCAGAGGGAAACTTTGAAGACCAGGAGTGTTTGGACAACCCCACTGATCAAGGCAAGCCATCATATCCATGTGATGTAGTTTTGCATAGCATAACTCACATCTTCATGCATTATAATTGCTTAACTTGTTAGGAAATAATCATTTAATAAACAATCATATAGAGATATATGCTTACGGTTATAAATCAGTATGGTTATCATGGCATAGTGGTTGATCATGAGTCACCTATCTGGGCATAATCGTACAACCACATCTTGCCGGTATGGGAAGGCCGTGACTTGGGCTGTCCGCGTGATCTCTCACCGATATCCCCAAAAAGGGAGGGTTATGCACACGTGCTACCTTGGCCCGGTGGGCGGTGATAACCCTGTGAGCCCAGTTAAGTTGAGTTGGGCCCGTCCCCGATTGGGACAGTTTTGTTTGGCCACGACGGTGGCAGGTGTCATGAGGACACAGGGCCAGCCAGGGCAGGACTCCGGAAGGGAGTGGTTTCCGGGGATATGATGAGAGATTCACGGGTCAGGCAAGTTTCGTTGGAGCAATGCTGGTCCACCCGAATGGGATCACGAGGTTAGTGCTCTAGAGTGTGGGTAAAGTGTGCAACCTCTGCAGAGTGTCAAACCTATTCGAATAGTCGTGTCCACGGTAATGGATAGCTCGACCAGCCCTCAGTAGATGGTCAACCGTGTGGATGTTACTAATGATTGAAGAACCCTCCAGTTGAATGGAGATGCTTGATAAGCATTCTGGTGGTTGTGAGACAACCCCGGACATGAGTAAGTGGATATCATAAAGCCAAGTGGTATTATTTCTAATTTGTTGCCATGCTATTGTTTGTTGCATTACTTGGTTATTATGAGCTTGCGAGTATATTCCAAGTACTCACCTGGCGTATCATGCCAGATGCAGGAGGAGCCGAGGACGGAGGTCCTGAGGATGCGTACTAGGAAGTGCACAACAGTGTCCCTGTGTATGGAGTTGCCGCTATGTTCCGCTACGTTGTAGAAGTACTTAGTAGTTTTGAGGCCCCACTATGTCTCATAAATAATGTAGATACTATTGTAGCGCCAAGGCTGCCTTTGGCCTCACTATCATTGTAAGATATGTGCCTGTCACCTCGTTCTATCATTAAAGTCAGTTTAGTTATGTTCCAAGTTGTTGAGTGTTTCCAGAAGACAAGAACTCTGGGTTGGAAACACTGGTAATCCGACTCGTTGAATCAGGGTGCCACACTTATTCCGCTTTGATTCGCTTCAGTTTCATCTTGAGGCTGCGGGCGGTGGCTATGAGTTGCCGCTTGAACGTTTCTTGATCCAGCGGGTCTTTGGGGATGATGAAATCATCGTCTCCGAGACTATCCTCCTCTTAGAAATGGGGGAGGTAGTTGTTATCTTCGGCATCGTCGAGGTCCTCAAGGTTTTCCACATCTGTACACCCCTCTCAATCATCGAGCTGTTGTTTGAGAGGAGCGAAGTCAATGGGGCTTTATCGGTTGTCCGGGGTAGTGTTTTCTTTGGTATCTGTATTGCTTTCCGTGCCCTTGTGCCCCTTCGATTTTGCGCGCTGACACCGGTGCTTGGGTGGCTCATTGCCACTATTCTTTATTGGGGTGCCATCACCGCTCTTCCCTATGGCCATGTCGTCCTTATCACCAGTGGTCTCCACCATATACACATCATAGATGTAGGTGGTTGTCCATCATCCAATTATGGGAGGAGCAGTTGTGTCGATATCCGCATCTACATATTCTGCCTCATTCGAGGAGAATTCTAGCATATCGGTTAAATCTTCAATAGTGTCTATCAAGTGGGTGGTGGGTGGGAAAAAATTCCCTGTGACCCACCTCGAGACTCATCCAAACATAGGTCGAGGTCGGGTCATGCATAACTTCTATAGTTTTGATCCGGGACTGCATCTCGTTTGATAGCGAGAGGCCAGCCAGACTAGTCTTTGGAGTTATGGCGGAGTTGATCTCCGGCGCATCGGCACATGGAGTATCCTTGCCAGGGTTCGCCCTTGATCTCCGAACATCGTGATCGGATCCATGCTTGAGGCTAGATCCGAATGAGGCCCCCCCTCGACACGAGGTCGTGCATGTCACACCTTGTTTTTGCTATCACTTATCCGTATTGTGAAAATCTGAGCTTGTTAAAACTTTTTCAAGACTAATGTTGTGAGTGCCATGATTGTCATTGTATGCTTGTGTGCTTGAGCATGTGAAGATAAAACCCTATTTCATAAAACATTGATTTCCAAAAACCCTTACTTATTTCTAATCAAGGTAAAACCCTACCTTGAGTTGCACTACATGCCCTTGATAGCAAGCAGTGCTTCTACTCAAAGTTGGTCATCTGATTTCAACTTATCTTTATATTCCAAAACCACAAAAATAATTATTTTTGTAATTATTTTCCTAATTAAATAACATGTCCAATTCTCAGGCCAGAATTGGTATTCCTACATGGAAAAATACTTTTCTGCCTTTGAAAAATTTGATTAAATTTGGAGATGATGAGAAGGACATATATTTTTCATACATAAGATTTTAAACCCTATCATATATTACAATTATTGAATAAAACCATGAAAGCCATTTCTGTCTGGTTTAACCTTTTGAAATATTTCCAAAGGAAATATTCTCAATAAAATCCTAGAAAATTCCAGTGATATCCCTAAACCATATTTGGTGTCCACATAAAGTTTCACCTTGATCGAAGGTGATTATGGACCCCAAATAACCCTAAAACCCCTTATGTACAGATTGAAGTTAGAGCAACTCTACATAGCAAAGTTTATCCAATGATGCTGAAACTTCGCAAGAGTGCCTAATACCTCAAATGAGGGTTCCACACCAAAAATAGGATTTGTGGGACTTAGTTTGCCCACACTCTCTTTGGAAGGGACAGATTTGGTCATATTGAAGTGTTTTCAAGTTTACAAAGCTAAACTTGTCCAATGGAGCTCAATCTTGGTGAAACCCCATGATTTAGCACCAAACCCAAACATGTTAAGTTGCAGCACCAGTGGTCGGGTGCAACCCCCTCAAACCACTGTCGAGCACCTTCTGACAGAGAGGGAAAAGCCACCTTAGCCATAGCTAAACCCAACCCCTTTGCTCCAAACTCATAGATTAGGTGGCCAGTATCTCTGTCTAACCCTAGTCAACTGGCCCCTCACTCGTTCAAAGAGGAAAGGCAAAAAACTGAAATTTAGGTTTCAGTTCAAGGCTGACGGCACCAGTATTTCTTGTCTCCCTTGACCAACCGAAGCTCCCAGAAGACCCAAACGGCTAGCCACAGTCCTAGCCAGTGCCAGGACATGCTAGACATGTCCAAAGTGCCTCAAAGCGCACCAGCATGCCGTGGCGTGCCAAAATTGTGCTCTGGGCGCGCTACAGGAAGACACCAAGGTGGGGGCGGCGCTCTCGGCCAGTTCCAGCCTCCCCCGAGGTGTCCAACCACATCCCCGACAACCCCTCTGCGTCGAGCAAGCCTCAGGGCCCCTCCTCTCCCGCTGTCGAGCTCGTGCGACGCGTGCCCGCACACACCAAAACCGGCCAAGGTTGCGTGGCCACGGATGCTCGACTCCTCCCTCTCTCCCTCTGCAGCAGATGGTTCTGGCAGGCCAACACCATGTCCTGAGACCATGGTTTCGGCCCCAGCCCCTCTCTTCACCCTCATGCACGCCACGGTGAGTCACCGACGGTCCTGAATTGGCTCACCGTCGGGGGCCTATAAATAGCCACCCCCCTCGCTCCAGCACCCCTCAGATAGCTTCACCACGATCACTAGTACCTCCCTAGCCACACCAGCAACCCAGCAGAGCCCCGGTGCTCGACATCGACCGGGGCCCCTCCGCCTCGAAGCTCCGGTCGATCTCCGGCTACACGACGGCTCCTGCGCCCCTCGACCCACCAAACTGATCCTCTCAACCCCAAGAAGCTTTCCCCCAACTCGCCCGAGCATTTTCGTGTCTCTAGCCACCTCCTCGACCACCTCCCGAAACTCCTCCGACAAGGCCTCCTCGTCGCCAGCAAACCCCTGCCTCTCCGACGTTGTTCCGACCACCAGTAGGTAGGCGACAGCAAGGCAAAACCATTCCAGTCCTTGTTGGGGCTTGAGAGCGTCGGCAAGCTCTCCCGCGTGCTCCTACTCCTATCTAGCCACAGGTAGGAGACGGCCCCGACAGGTGTGCCCCGTGTGTCGGTGGCCCAGCCTCCTCCCCCGCGCTGTCCACATCCACTGACCGTAGGGCCCCGCATGTCAGGTTCAAACCTGACGGCCCGCGCGCCTGGGCAGGCTTTCAGCTCGCCATGGGCCAGCCTAGCTCTAGGCCAAGCCAGACCAGGAGTTTAGCCATTTTTCTTTTATTTTTAAAACCTGGTTTCTAAGATTTTTATAAAATAATTTATCGAGTGTAAAAATATAATTTTTCCAGTGTTATTTTTCTAATAATATGATTGGATGATTTTTTCTACAACTATTCTGTTTTACAATAATAAAAATGACTAAATTGGAATAGTTTTGCTTCTGTTTGGTTAATTTCAAAAATGTTCCTTCAAGGGAAATTAAGGCAAAAAAATTCAAAATAACAACTTAGATTTATCAGTAATATAGAACATTTTTAAAATGACTTTGTGATATGTTCCTGTGTGAGCTATTTCTTATTTATTGTTTGATCGATGATAGAAAACCCGTGTGACGAGGTAATCGGTACGGAAGACCTCGAAGACCCCGGATACCTAGCTGACCAAGGCAAGCAGCCCTTTGACCATGAATGAGCATATGTTACTTTGCATGATTAAGATAACAAGTATTTCCGTTGCATATGATCATAAGTGACGGTAATCATTTGATATGATTCTACCGATGGCTCCCCCGGAGCACATGCATTGATCTTGATCCTACCCCTTGAGGGTCATGCTAATATCATGTTGACAAGTAAAGATAGAAGTAGCATTATCATGAGCATGTTGATGACATAAAGCAAGAGTTTATGAAAACCCCGTCGAGTGCCACTAATGCCCGAGGGTGATGATGAGTTAGGTGGTCAATTTTGGTGAAGTGATGCCCCCGGTATTTGTGTGAGTATGGTTTCGGAAATGGGATTAGATTTATGATGTGTCGACCGTCCCAACCTTACCAGTACGACCACGTTACCCCTTATGGGATAGGGCTATGTTAAGTACTCTTGTCGGTGCCTGCAAAGAGCCACATTACTAGTGGCGGGAGTGATGTGTGGTCACTCTCGTGATGGGGTCGTGCCAGGTAGGACGACTATGCCATTTTTATGAGTTCCAGTCACACCGTTGGTCCCCGCATGGTTGGTACTGTCCAGAGTCGGTGCTCGTAAGAGTACAACATGTGGGTTGGTACCAATCGAGTGGACCTCTTTGTCTAGTATTGTCAGGGGAAAGGCATTGATCGGGTACTTACCTCGGGTACAACATGTGGGTTGGTACCAATCGAGTGGATGACACAGAAGTTTCTCGGATCTCGTGGGTCCAGTGTACTACATCTACAGAGTGTAAAACTATTCGAATAGCCGTGTCCATGGTCAAGGACAGTTGGGTAATCCTGCTTAAACTACGTCCAATTGTTTCCAAATAATCCAAGTGTGTGTGAGTGTGTCGTGATTAAAAAAGATGTTATTATGGAAAACAACGATATGACCAAGTTCGGTGACTTGGCATATAAGGTGAGCCTGGATGGTTCAGCCTTCGACAGATATATTGATATATGTATCCTGTTCTTCAAAAGTAATTATTTAATTTGATGCATATTCATGATCATTCCACCAAGATGAGTTACACCAAAGATGCATGATATTGTTATCCTTCACTTTCATTGTTCATATCATGGGCTGTTTGCGAGTACATTCAAAGTACTCATTGGCTTGCCACTTGTTATGTTATTGACCAGACATGGAAGGACTGGAGTTTGGAGATGAGCACGTCTTCGGAGACGCCCCTGCGAACTTGGATGCTTCCGAGTCAGAATGCTTGTCGGTGTAGGCTTGATGGCATGGGCACCTGCTTAGCCCCTATGATTTCTGCTACTATTTGTATCAGAGTGATTGGGCCTTGGGCCCTGCTTTGCGAAACTGGACTATGTGGTCATGTGATGTAATAATCGGTACTTGGATGTAAGACTCTTTTATTCGGTATCTGTGTTCCTTGAACATTGATCTCTCGGATCACTCAGCACGGCGATCTCGACTTGTAAGTCGGGATCCCCACAGAGCTGCTATCAGAGCCATCCTGACTATAGGAAGCCTTAGGTAGCATGGACGATAGCCGAAACGATTAGTGCACACAGAACTTAACCTGAGATTTGGCACCCACTAAAAAACTTTCTAACCCTCTCCTCTACATCTTCTAGATGGCCGCCGTACCTGAGATGCTTCTAGAGACAGGCTTTCCTCTCCTTTTGAGTGATAGCCTCGAGAAGTGTCAAGTACGCCGCACGCCCATCTTCCTCTACCACGAGTACTGGGTGAACGCCGACACCAAGGAATATCACGTAGATGTGATAGTGAAGGCTAATGACTCCCCGACTAGCTGGTTCTTTGAAGGACCACAAATGGAGGATCTGATGTTGGCCGTGGAGACTGCAGTACGAGAGGCGCTCGTGCGACTCCACGACATCCTTCCCGAGATGGCTGACGAGCCAGCTACTCGTCTCCTACCTTTTGTTAAGGATGGGGTAGATGGGAGTTGGACACTCAACCCATCTTCTGAGGACGGGAAACCACTCAGGTTTCAGACATACTTCATTCTCTCCTCCGACACCTTGACGCATCTTTTGATCAAGGAGTCAACTAGGATCCGCCAAGAGCTGCACCAAGTCAAGGATCTGCTTCACACGGAGAAGATGAAGAACCGCAAGGTGAAGAAGGAAGGAGCACCCGTAGGACCACCTGGTTTTGCTTACCGAGGAGGAATACCACCGCTTCAGGCCACTCCTCTCCAGAGTCGTCGCTTGACCGCGGAAGAGTACACTGAACTCTTCACTGCATCACCAACCAATTGACACTGTGATGGTTCGCTTCTTTCCCCTACTCCTTCAAGGAAGGGAATCACTAATGTAGATGAAGATGAAGATGAAGACAAAGACGAAGATCCCGCAGAACCCGCTTATGAGACCGCGCAGTCAGCCGCCTAGCTATTAGCAGCATAGGCAATTAGGATGCACTCCCCGAGCATAGGAATTCTTGTATCGGTTTGTATGAACCCTGAGTGATGTGTAAGCCTATTGGGTGCAAGTCGCATTCTGCCTTAGGCAGCTTGTGAGCGACTACATCGCTTGTTTTCAATTTAATGCAATAGCTATTTTCAAAACCATTGGCTTAAAATAATTCACACTAGCACAACACCAGACCCCCCCTCTTTACTAGAACATCATCCCTTATGATTTCAGCTAGTTCGGCAAATTGACGTGTCTACTCCCCTGACAGGATGGTGAATGCAACTCGCAACAGCACCTTCGGCAACCCCGGCTCTATTTCTTCGGGTTAGCAGCAGCGAACGAGAGGGGAAGCTCAAGCTGGAGATCACCACGAGCAGCAAGACGATGTTCCACTGCCACCGCCTCCTCCTGAAAGCTTGACTATGGCTCAGTTCCTTCAAGCTCTTCGTGAGGAGTGTCAAGCCAACAATGCCGCTATTTAAGATCTGGCTCAAACCTTAGTGAACAACCCACCGCAGAACGGGAATGGAAATGGTCGCTCAACTCTCTCTGAGTTTATGCGAACTACTCCAGCCATATTCACGGAGACGACTGAACCATTGGATGCCGATCACTGGATACGTAACATCGAAGACCTCCTCGCACTGGTCAAATGCACTGATGACCGTGAGAAAGTTCTCTATGCTTCTCACTGTCTCAGAGGCACGACCAGAGCTTGGTGAGATGGATTTCAGATCATGCGAGCAGGGCAAGTCAACACATGGCTGTGTTCAAAGATGGATTCCGTGTTGCTCACATTCCTCCTTGAATGATGACCATTAAGAAGCGGGAGTTCAGAGCCTTAAGGCAAGGCAGTGGATCTGTCAAGGAATATTTGCAAAAGTTCGACGTCCTGTCAAGGTACGCACCTGAAGACGTCAACACTGAGGCCGCCAAAATGGAACACTTTATGGAAGGACTGCAACAGTCACTCGAGTATCAACTGGTTGTTTGCGAATGCCGGACCTTCAGCCATCTGGTTAATAAGGCCCTTATGTTGGAAGACAAGCATCCTGTGATACGTCTCCAACGTATCTATAATTTTTGATGGTTTCATGCTATTATCTTGTCAAACTTTGGATGTTTTGCATGCCTTTTATTTATTTTATGGGACTAACTTATTAACTCAGTGCCAAGTGCCAGTTCCTGTTTTTTTCCTTGTTTTTGACCCCTTTCAGAGGAGATTTTGAAACTGAGTCTAAACGGAAGAAAATCCCCGAAAAGATTTTTTCTGGAACGGAAGAAGATCGGAGAACTTGGGAGCCAAGCCAGAATAGCCCCACGGCCCCCACAAGCCCGCACCCCGCGGCCAGGGGGCGCGCCATCCAGGCTTGTGGGCCCCTGGAGGTCCCCGGACCTAGATCTCGCGCCTATATATTCCCAAATATTCCCAAAAAAATCAAGAGACAATCGCAATTACTTGTCCGCCGCAGCAAGCTTTTGTCTCCGCAAGATCCCATCTGGGGCACGTCCTGGTGCCCTGCCGGAGGGGGGATTCGGACACGGAGGGCTTCTTCATCAACACCATGACTTCTCCGATGATGTGTGAGTAGTTTACCATAGACCTACGGGTCCATAGTTAGTAACTAGATGGCTTCTTCTCTCTCTTGGATCTTCAATACAAAGGTCTCCATGATCTTCATGGAGATCTATCCAATGTAGTCTTCTTTTGCGGTGTGTTTGTCGAGATCCGATGAATTGTGGATTTATGATCAGATTATCTATGAATCTTATTTGAGTTTATTCCGATCTCTCTTATGCATGATTTCATATACTTGTAATTCTGTTCGAGTTGTGGGTTTTGTTTGGCCAACTAGATCTATGATTTTTGCAATGGGAGAAGTGCTTGGTTTTGGGTTCATACTGTGCGGTGGCCTCACCCAGTGACAGAAGGGGTAGCGAGGCACGTATCGTGTTGTTGCCATCAAGGGTAAAAAGATGGGGTTTTCATCATTTGTTTGAGAGTAGCCCTCTACATCATGTCATCTTGCTTAAAGCGTTACTCTGTTCGTCATGAACTCAATACACTAGATGCATGCTGGATGGCGGTCGATGTGTGGAGTAATAGTAGTAGATGCAGAAAGTATCAGTCTACTTGTCTCAGACGTGATGCCTATATGCTAGATCATTGCCTTAGATATCGTCATGACTTTGCGCAGTTCTATCAATTGCTCGACAGTAATTTGTTTACCCACCATGATATTTGCTATTATGAGAGAAGCCTCTAGTGAACACTATGGCCCCGAGGGTCTACTCCATACCATATTTTCAGCCTTACACTTTTTACTTCGTTGCACTTTCCGCCTTCAGATCTCACTTTGCAAACAATTTTTAAGGGATTGACAACCCCTTTGAAGCGTTGGGTGCAAGCTTGTTTGTGTTTGCGCAGGTACTTTGGACTTGACGAGGCCCTCCTTCTGGATCAATACCTTGGTTATCAAACTCAGGGAAATACTTACTACTCCTGTGCTGCATCACCCTTTCCTCTTTAAAGGAAAAAACCGACGCAAACCAGAGAAGTAACAAGAAGAATTCCTACGTGCCAGGGAAGGACTTTTGTTGCCGCTGCATCGTTCCATGGACGACACCCGTAAGCGCAAGCTAATGGGTAATGGATGACCAAGTAACACGAAGCCACGACCATGGCAGTCAGCTCCAGCAAGAACCAACTATCGGCAACAGAAGTACAAGTATCCAACATTTCGTGAGAACTACCAGCCTCAGCAGCAAGTCAACTCCAAGCCAGCGAACAATCCGCCGAACAACGGTGGAATCAAGACCAATCTTCCAGCGCAAGTTACCTCTTTCGGATGTGGACAAACAGGGCACTATTCCAGACAGTGCCCCAACAAGAAACCCGATGCTCCGCGCCCAATGCGCCAAATCAAGGCCAAGGAACACCAGGCAGGAATCAGGCTCCCCGCAATCAACAGTATCACAACAAGGGGCGGATTAATCATATTTCCACAGTAGAGGCACAGGAAGACCCGGACTGCATTCTGGGTACGTTCCTCGTCAACTCTAACCAGCAACAGTATTGTTTGATTGTGGTGCTTCGCATTATTTTGTTACACAAATGTTTGCGGAAAAATGTGGTTTAAAACCTACCTTGCTTCGTGGGCATATGGGAATTCAAACCCCGGGAGCAGTTTTGAGGACCAACCTAGGGTGTAGGAAGGTCGGGATAGTTATCAATGGGATGAGCTTCTCAGCGGATCTCACTGTGCTTAAGTCGCAAGGCCTAGAAGTAATTCTCGGCATGGATTGGTTGGCCAAGCATCAAAGCATCTTGGACTGTGCCAACAGGGTCATTACCATGACAAGTGACCAAGGGGTCAAAGTCAAGTATGTCTCTGAGCCAGTACCCGCTCGAGTACCACGGGTTAACAGCCTGTCACAAGAAGGACTCGATCGAGTGCCAATAGTTTGTGAATACCCGGACGTCTTTCCTGATGAGCTACCAGGGATGCCTCCTGACCGAGACATCGAGTTCATAATTGAGCTCATGCCCGGATCAAGGCCTATCTATAATAAGCCTTACAGGATGGGATCCGAAGAGTTAGCAGAGTTGAAGAAGCAACTGGATGAGCAACTCAGGAAAGGGTTTATTCGCTCGAGTGCGTCACCTTGGGGATCACCTGTACTCTTCGTGTCCAAGAAGGATGGGACCATCAGACTCTGCGTCGATTACCGTTCTCTCAATGAGGTCACGATCAAGAACAAGTACCCACTCCCCAATATTGAAGACTTGTTCGACCAGCTAAATAGAGCCAAGGTGTTCTCCAAGATCGACCTCCAATCCGAATATTACCAACTGAAGATCCGACCCGAAGACATACCCAAGACTGCATTCGTGACCCGGTATGGTCCGTACGAATGCATTGTCATGTCTTTTGGGTTGACTAATGCCCCAGCTTACTTCATGTACCTCATGAATAAGGCCTTCATGGAATACCTGGATAAGTTTGTCGTCGTGCTCATTGATGACATATTAATCTTGTATAAGTCTGAAGAAGAGCATGAGCAACACTTGAGGTTAGTATTGGAGAAGCTTCGAGAGCATCAACTTTATGCCAAGTTCAGCAAATGCCAATTTGGGCTGAACGAAGTTGGATTCTTGGGTCATACCATGACAGCAAGCGAATTGGCAGTGGATCCCTCAAAGATTACTATGGTAACCAACTGGGAATCGCCAATTGATGCGAAGGAAGTCAGGAGTTTCCTCGGACTAGCGGGATATTACCGCAAGTTCGTAGAAGGATTCTCCCGCATCGCTCGACCCATGACTCAGCTCTCGAAGAAAGGCAAGAAGTTCGAATGGACGCCGGAGTGTGAAACAAGCTTCCAAGAATTGAAGAAGAGACTAACCACCGCCCCGGTATTGGCCACTCCAGATATCAGCAAGGAGTTTGTGATATACTGTGATGCCTCCAGGACCGGACTCGATGGGGTTCTAATGCAGGATGGCAGAGTCGTGGCGTACCTGTCACGGCAACTGCACCCGCATGAGGAGAACTATGCCACCCATGATCTCGAGTTGGCAGCCGTAGTGCATGCTCTGAAGACATGGCGACATTACCTTTTGGGGAAGCGATGTGAAATATACACTGACCACAAAAGTCTGAAGTATATCTTCACCTAATGGGAATTGAATAGGAGGCAACAAAGATGGTGTCGTGGTTTTATCACGGCAGATGTCCTCGTGAACGGACTTAAATATGGAGCCATCGCACCTTGGTGGGGACTCAAAGGGGGTGAGAGAAAGTGGGACTCAGATTTACCCAGGTTCGGCCCCTCGTGTGAAGGTAAAAGCCTATGTCCTGCTTTGTGTGAATTGATGATGGTTTCGATTACAAGGAGGGCGTAACTCGCCTGACCTAGCTCTCGATAATTTCTAACCCGCCTGACCTTTCCCCGGGACTCGCGTTAAATACACGTCGAGACCCTAGGGTTTACAAGAGTCGTGGCCATGATACCCATCGTAACTTTCCCTATCTCTAAGTCGCCGTGTCTTCCAAGATTGGGAACTCCTTTGGAAGTCTATCACCTGCATAGCTTCTCGAACCGCCATCGGTCTTCTAGGCCAAGGGCCGCACTTCTAATGCCGAGTCGCCCCTTTGATGACCCGTCCCACCAAGGGCGGGTTACCCACAGGTAATATCCCCAACATTAGGCCCCAGATTGTCTTGAATTCATTCACGTCAATAAACCTTCACCCACTTGGGGCTACTCATACCATCCTTGTTTTTCGACGATTGATAAGCCGCCATTCGTTGTGAATTTATTTAACCCGCCGGGTAATCTTTGATGACATCAACTTATCCCCTTAATTCCGGGGTTTTTAATGCCATAACCACCCAACGGATCGTTTGCTACGTATTTACTTCTCCCGAAAACCTAGGTGCCATCATTGCAGATTCTGACTTGTCGCCTCGATCTCCGCTCTGACCGCCTCGATTCCCGCTCTGGCCGCCTCGATTCCTGTCCTAGCACTTTAAATAACCACAGGGGGAATGGGGGGGGGCTCCGTCACCTACTCCCACCTCGGCCTCCTCTTCGACCTTCGTCTTCCCTGCGCACTTCGTCTTCCTCGTGCCAGCGCCTCGGCTTCCTCACCAGCCCCCGAAGCTTCCTCGTCCACCGCGGGTTCTCGGGCGTCTTCAGCTCAACAAGAGGTGCGAAGTTCTCTGCATCCGTCTCCGAAGCCGTCTCCTTCCTCAGGTAAACACATTTCCCCATTAGGGTTAGACCGAGAAACGCCATTGCCATTGCCCCCGCAAGCTAGCTTCGAACAGCAACGAACGTCCCTTTTTGCTTCAGACCTCCTTCATATCCTTACAGTAGATTTTGAAGTAGCAAACCACGGTCACCTTATTGCATCTCTCTATTACCTTAAGTTCTTGCATCGTAGATCCAGACAATAGTACCGTCGCTTCGTTACGTTCATAGCCTTCATCATTTTATCAAACATTATTACTTTTATTTGGTCCTCTCGTGGATCCACAATTTACTGCTTGTTTTTAAGAAACATGTTTGTCCATCTTCCGGGAATATCCCTAAGGAAAAAAATACCTCTGAGTGTCGCCGCTCGGCTCCTTCCACCACAACGACTTAGACTTATCATCATAGCTAAGCCCTCTCTTTTTCGGTTGAAGGCCGAGTAGCAATACCTTCAAAGATGTTTCCATGAATCGCCCAACTAGCGAGTTACAATGCCCTTACATCCATATTTCGTTACACACTGGCGAGTCAACAAATCCTTCTCAAACACACTGTAGACCCGAACTGGCGAGTTACCACACTTCATGGTCCTCACTAAACCGCCTTGTTTTCCTCTTTTTTGTAGTCATGGTCGTCATTTCGAAGTGCAATTGGTTACCAACCAAAATCGATGATGCCACCCTCGAGAAATTTTTTAAGTCAGGTCATCTCGACAGTAAGGAATTCATTGGTTGGTGAACCGCCCCGGGCAAGTTGATTCCCAACCCTGCCGATGGAGAAGTAGTCATTTTCACCGACTACCTTGAACGAGGTTTTAAGCCACCCGGGTCAAAGTTCTTCCGAGATGTTCTGCATTTCCTTAACATCCATCCTCAAGACCTGGGACCCAACTCCATCAGCAATCTTTGCTAGTTCCAAGTGTTTTGTGAGGTATACCTGCAAAGAGAGCCCACGGTTCCTTTGTTTTGGAACTTCTTTCAATTGAATCGCCAGACTAAATTTACCAACGGACCCAATCATGAACTTGGAGGAGTCAACATCCAGAGACGTCGTGAACGCGGATTTCTGTCAGCCCTTCTGCCCAGCCATCCCAAAGGTTGGGCCGAGTCATGGTTTTATAGCCGCGACACCTCTCCACCTAGCGAGAACCCACTTCTGGGTTTCATAGAGGATCGCATTCCCATGGATTTCAAATGGCCCGAGAAGCTCATAGAAGAAGAAGAATCTGAATGTATCCCCATCTTCTCTGAGTTACGGTCTTTGACCAATAACGGGCTCATTGGGATTGATCTGTTCCGCTGCTTGGTAGAATGGAACATTCTTCCCTTGAGTTGCCAAGACGGGTTAATGTGTGAATATGATGGCAAGGTGAACCATAGGCAATGTTTCCACCACAAGAAACTCGCAGAAAGTGACATTGTTGAAATAATAAAGAGGCTAACCAGCGAGTCTTTGGAAGAATGTGCCAAAATCGGGCTCAAGTCCTTCTGCCGCTCCAACCCGGCTCCGCCAGTAAGTGTCTAAGCCGCCTTCCTTTACCTTATAAATATACTTGCCAATGCTCTAGGTTTGAATTTTAATTCTGTTTATGAGAAAGATGATCCCTTTTGGCGAAGGGGTCCAGAAGTGACAGCCTAGAAGAACACAAAACCACCGCCAAAGAAGAAGAAGAAAGCAGGCAAACTCAAAGCCGCCGCCAAGGATTCATCTATTGTCGGCGAGTCACGAGTTGTCGAAGAGCAGTCAGAGGTAAAACTTCCCCTTTACTTATGACATTTATATTCGGACTCATGCTTATACCGTGTGTCTTTATGTGTAGGGCAAGGACAACGAGAGCCAAGATGATGCGGTTGAGGTAATTTATATTTATTCCGACTCACCTTCCCCTTTTCCTAGACCAGCCAGACGGATCTGTGGGAAAGTCCCCATATCTCAGCCATATGCTTATATGGACCCTGATTTCTTTTTGAAGAAGGCAAGATATACTCGCAAGCGCAAAACCCAGAGTCACTCTAGCGACATAATTTCCGGGCTGCGTGAGAAGACAACCGGTCGGAAGCACACAACCGACGTATACTTTTTTAAATATACTCTTCCTTGTAGAAAATACGATTCTCAACTTCCTTAGCCTTCAAATTTTTATTCTGTCAGACTTCTCCCCCTTCATCTGGCGACTCAGCAATGTCAGCTCTCCCGCCAATGATTCGTGTGCAAGGGTGAGTCCCTTTGTTAACTCTCTTTCTTCTAAATAATGAAATGTGCCTTAATCTTGGTGCCCTTATCTCAGAGCACAGGCAAAGAAAATAAAAACGGGCAACTTATCTTCTGCTTCTAAGATGACCAAGGCCTTAGGCACGAGTGCCTCTGTCCCAGAGCTTGATGAGGACCAAGCGGCGTCTCATGACATTCCTGTGGATGGTATCCCCGATGTACGGGATGACTCGCCCATTATTTTGAAGGAAACTGCTGACAAGGTTAACCCTCCGAGCCCTCTCAAGGCGACTGAAGATCCAGATGCCGTCATAATCACCGGCACTAGCTGCTCCACACCTTCGGCGGCGGTGCTATCCATGCACACTTCAAAGGAATATCATCCTTCCACCGATCAATACATCAGTAAGTTCAAGCTCCCCCAGTATGAGAAGCTGGAATTTGACCAACTCTGCTCTGGCTTCACAAGTCGCCCAGAGACGAGTTATGAAATGAACAAAAGTTTGATTCACCCGATGAAAGTTAAGCATGAGGTATGTCTATTTAAGTATTCTCTTCCACCCATTAGCCTTCCAAGGGCCGGGTTATCATGTGAAACATGTGTCGGGTCTTGTGTATAATTAAAATCTTCAACCTGTAGCCCCCAAGGGTCGGGTCATCTTTTGAAAGATGAGTCGGGTCTTGAATTTAGTTACAAATCGTCAGCCTGTAGCCCCAAGGGTCGGGTCATCTTTTGAAAGATGAGCCAGGTCTTCAATTTAGTTAAAAATCTTTAGCCTGTAGCCCCCAAGGGCCGGGTCATCTTTTGAAAGATGAGTCGGGTCTTCAATTTAGTTAAAAATCTTCAGCATGTAGCCCCCAAGGGCCGGGTCATATTTTGAAAGATGAGCCGGGTCTTCGATTTAATTAAATATCTTCAACCTGTAGCCCCTAAGGGTCG
Organism: Hordeum vulgare subsp. vulgare; assembly: GCF_904849725.1. NCBI lineage: Eukaryota > Viridiplantae > Streptophyta > Magnoliopsida > Poales > Poaceae > Hordeum > Hordeum vulgare. Next base: position 430,320,263 of record NC_058522.1, on the reverse strand, counting down.
GGTCATCTTTTGAAAGATGAGTCGGGTCTTCAATTTAGTTAAAAATCTTCATCCTGTAGCCCCCAAGGGCCGGGTCATCTTTTGAAAGATGAGTCGGGTCTTGTATTTTGTATGACTTTGAATAGAATCATACATTAGCCACCAAGTGTCAGGAATATTGCTTGCAATAATTTTGAAACTTGTCTTCCCAAACTTTGTTTTGCAGTAATCTGTGACCCAGACTGAGTCAGCTTTAGCCGACTTAAGGAAGAATCTAGTTGAACAACAAAATGCCCGATCTGAGTCAGAGAGGAAATATCACTTGGTTTTGGCTGAACTGGATAGAATGAAAACTGATCATCAAAAACAGGAGAAAAAAGCCAAAGCTGACCAAGTCGCCATCCTGAAGCACGCTGAGCAAGCCGAAGGAAAACTGGAAGCCACCCAGCAAGAGCTTTCCGGCTTGAAAAAGCACATCTCCAACATGACTGTAGCCATGTTTGGTAAGCATTAACCCTTGCTTTTTGAAGAAATAAGAAATCTTCCAAAGCTATCAAACACTGATGTGTCCTTTGTAGGTTCACGTGCCACCAAACTACCAGATGACTGTATGCTGAAGCTAAATGCTATGTATACCTTCACCGAGCAGTTATACACATGGGGCGTGCTGACAATTAAAGCGGTGATGGGCAGCAAAGAGCCAGTTAAATCCATCAAGAACATGCTCAACTATCTGTCCACACTGCCTCCTCAAATAGAGGAACTGAAAAGATTAGCTGCCCGGAAGGGAGTTCTGAACACCCTAAGCCAGTGTTTAGCCTATGCTTCGGAGCTGAAACCAGAAGAAGTAGCTGCTGGCTATCTTGAACTGAAGGATGACGGGTTGGTGTTCACCGAGGAGGACTACCACCGAGTGATCAAAGAATCCCGTTCTCGGCGACTCAACTGGCAAGCGGCTTGGATTTGAATAAATACCAAGCCGCATATGATGAGAAGAACAAGAAGGTGACTCCTCCCTCGTACGAAATTACTAGCTTGGCTCCTCGTCGGCCAAAGAATCTTGTTGACCTTGACATGGATCTATCCCTCTTCCTTGATGATGAAGATGAGTTCATCGCCTTATCCAAGTATAACTGGAAACTGGGCAACTTACAAATTGAAGTTGGAGAGAGCTCAAGGCAAGGTGACCCGGAGGCGGCTTGAGTCTTCTTAGGATGTAATTTTTGCCTCAAAAGACAATCTGATCCTTCCTTCATTGGGGGATGATGCCCGACTTGGCCATGCGAGCCATGTAATTACTTTTTAGTTTTTGTGGGGAAACAATTGGTCACTAGTGCCTTTTGATTGACCTTCCTGAACCACTTATTCCTTCAATCTATTCATGAATCGCCTTTAATTTCGATAAACAAGGGAGTGTCACAGTTTAACATAAAAGCCTTCATCCTGTGTGTCAGGAAAACGTAAGCCGACTCAGTGAGCTATGGCAAGGAATAGACCAGCCCCCTGGGTTATAGCAAATAGTAGTTAAAAATTGGCCCAATGAGTCGTGGCGAGTTATAAACAGAAGCCGACTCAAAGATATTATGAAACCTTGTGGTGGTGTCATCAAGAAATAAAATTCGTCGGCTCAATGAGCTGCGACAGGACAAGACGAGTTTGCAAAACTCTAATGTTCTCCTTAGAAGGCTTTTGGAACAGCCTTTTTTAGACCGGCTGACCAGGCGCGAGTCAAGCTTCGGTGAAGCAGGTTCGATGAACCAATGGTTTCTCTATTCTCCATGTGTGGCTCCGGCCGGTACCTTTTATGTTTTAACCAAGGCGAGTTCAAGGTCCAACTGACGGATTGACTTGCCCAGAGTACATAGGTCCATGTGGCGACTTGTCCAACACATACTCCAGTATAACCATTTGTAATGCGGTAATTTTTCGCTAGCCAAGAGGGTATTCAGGCTGAACTCAGTGAGTGGAAGCCCCCAAGTGACCTATGATTTAGGAAAAGTCGGGCATAGGATCGCAGAAGCGTGTACGCTCTTACTGCAAAACGACTTGGGAACTGGTAGCCCCCAAGTAAGCCGGCTTAATTCTAAAAATCATATAAGGCGCCTATGTTTAACCGTGCACGTGGCGACTGGTACTCTTTGGCATTATCAAGGCCCAGTTTTGTAATAAGTGCAGCATGGCGACTTACGCTCTTTGGCTTTGATAACGTCCATGTTTGGACGACTTACAGAACAATAAAGACTCATGCTTTCAAAAGCTGAAACGGCAAAGGACCCCGAAATTCGTGGGTGCACGGCTTTATTGCTTTCATAAATGATGAATTACAATTTTCCGAAATTTGAAAAAAGGAGCCCATGGCTCTAAGTGTAGTAAGGCCACACGTGGGCTATGTTCCAGGGGCGAGTTGTCTCAACCTCTGTAGTTGGCCGATATGGGCAAAGATCCACCAAGTAGTATGATCCGTTTCAAAGATTCTTGCTGATGACAAATGGTCCTTCCCACGGAGGTGATAATTTGTGCATACGAGTGTGGTCTTGAATCAAACGGAGCACGAAGTCGCCGTCTTGAAAATTCCGTCTCTTGACCCGGTGGCTATGGTAGTGTCGCAAGTCTTGTTGGTAGATCGTCGACCGTGACGCGGCCAAGTCACTTTCTTCCTCCAAAGCATCGAACGAGTCTTGTCGTGCCAGCTCGTTGTCCTGTTCCACATAGGCGGCGACTCACGGTAAATCATGTCTGGTGTCACTTGGTAACACCGCTTCATCCCCGTAGACCAGAAAGAAAGGAGTAAAACCCGTGGAGCGATTTGGAGTTGTCCTGATGCTCCATAATACTGAGGGCAATTCTTCCACCCAACACCCTCGAGTACGTTCCAAAGGTACCATGAGTCGAGGCTTAATTCCCCGAAATATTTCCTGATTCTCCCTTTCCGCCTGCCCATTAGACTGGGGATGGGCAACCACGGAGATGTAAAGCCGGATATGCTCTCGTGAACAAAACTCTTCCGTTGCACCTTTGGATATCCGAATCTGAAATGATACTATGAGGGTATCCGAATTTGAAAATCAATTTTTTCAAGAATTTGACAGCCGTGTCTGCATCACAGCTGCTACCGGGCTCTGCCTCAACCCACTTGGTAAACTTGTCAACCGCTACCAGTAGGTGAGTCTTTTTATTGGATGACATCTTGAAAGGGCCAACCATGTCAAGCCCCCATACTGCAAACGGCCAAGTGATTGGTATCATCCGCAATTCCTGAGCCGGCACATGCATCTGACGTCCAAATTTTTGGCAGCCATCACATCGGTGAAGAATCTCCTCTGCGTCTGCATGAGCCGTCAGCCAATAGAAGCCATGTCTTAAGGCTTTAGAAACTAAGGATCGTGACCCAGCATGATGACCACAATAGCCTGCGTGAATCTCATTAAGGATCATACATCCTTCTTTAGGAGAGACGCACCTTTGTGCAACTCGCCGTTGTGTACGACCATGGATTTACACCGACGGACGATTTGGCGAGCCAATAATTCATCGGCACGTAACTCGCCTCTGGTGAGATATGCCACATAAGGAGCCGCCCAATCTGGAGTAGCATGAAGAGCCGCCACGAGTTGAGACTCGGGGTCTGGCACCACCAAGTCTTCCTCTGAAGGCAGTCTCACCGAGGGTTTATGTAATACATCCAAAAAGACATTGGGAGGAACCAGCTTACGTTGTGAACCGAGACGAGAAAGAGTGTCCGCTGCTTCATTAATTCGCCGATCGATGAGATCCACTTGATAACCATGGAAATGACCCGCTACATCCGACACAGCTCGTCTGTAAGCCGCCATCAAGGGGTCTTTTGAATCCCAGGTGCCAGAAACCTGTTGTGCCACCAAATCTGAGTCGCCCAGACATCTGACTCGCGTGAGGTTCATCTCTTTCGTGAGTCGCAACCCATGGAGCACGGCTTCAAATTCTGCTGCATTATTGGTACATGGGAACATGAGCCGAAGGACATAGCAAAACTTGTCACCTTGAGGCGAAGTTATCACCACGCCAGCCCTCGAGCCTTCCAATTGCCTGGATCCATCGAAAGAGATGGTCCAATAAGTATGATCGGGCCTATCCTCTGGGATTTGCAACTCGGTCCAATCATTGATGAAGTCCATGAGTGCTTGAGACTTGATGGCCGTCCGGGGCGTATACCGCACATGATGGGGCCCTAACTCGATGGCCCACTTAGCAATCTGTCCAGTTGCCTCTCGATTATGTATGATGTCACCAAAGGGGGCAGAACTGACGACCGTGATTGGATGTTCCTCGAAGTAGTGCTTCAGCTTCCTACTTGCCATAAACACCCCAAATACCAGGTTCTGCTAATGCGGGTAACGTTGCTTGGAGAGGATTAGGACCTCGCTGACAAAATACACCGGTCGTTGGACCGGATACTCCTTTCATTCTTCCTTCCGCTCGACAACCACTGCCACGCTAACTGCCTTGGAATTGGCCGCGATGTACATGAGCATAGGTTCCTTGTCCGTCGGAGCCGCCAACACTGGCGGGTTAACTAATTGTGCCTTCAAGGCTTCAAAGGCTTCGTTGTCTTCGTCCGTCCATACGAAATGATCAGTTTTCTTGAGAAGCTGATAGAGAGGGATGACCTTCTCCCCGAGGCGACTTATAAAGCGACTCACAGCTACGATTCGACCCGCCATGCGCTGGACTTGGTTATTTTTGGCCGGTTTCCCCAGAGAAGTAATTGCTTCAATCTTCTCCGGGTTAGCTTCAATGCCACGCTCCGACACCAAAAAGCCCAATAACTTCCCTGCAAGAACACCAAACACACACTTGGTGGGATTAAGCCTCATCTGGTAGACGCGCAGGTTGTCAAAAGTTTCCTTGAGATCCTCCAAGAGAGACTCCTTCTATCAAGATCTGACCATGATGTCATCCATGTAAGCGTGGACATTACGACCGATCTAGTTGTGCAAACAATTTTGGATGCAAACCTGATAGGTCGCCCCTGCACTCATGAGCCCGAACGTCACAGACACGTAACAGAAAGCTCCAAAGGGGGTTATGAAGGATGTCTTCTCCTAATCCGCCACCGCCATCATGATCTGGTGGTATCCTGAATAAGCATCCAAGAAACACAAACGCTCACAACCAGCAATCGAATAAATAATTTGATCAATGCGGGGAAGGGCGAAGGGATCCTTCGGACAGGCTGTGTTGAGGTCAGTGTAGTCGATGCACATGCAGAAAGTGCCGTTCTTTTTTAGCACCAGGACCGGATTAGCTAGCCATTCAGGATGGAAAACCTGGATGATAAACCCGGCGGCCAAAAGCCGGGCGACTTCCTCTCCGATCGCCTAACGACGCTCTTCATTAAACCTGCGAAGGTACTGCCGGACTGGCTTAACTTTGGGGTCAGTATTAAGATGGTGCTCAGCGAATTCTCTCAGTACACCTCGCATATTAGAAGGTTTCCATGCGAAGATGTCCCGATTCTCACGGAAGAATTCGATGAGCGCGCTTTCCTATTTTGGATCAAGACCCGCCCCAATAGTGCACTGCTTGGTGGAGTCACCAAGCATGAAGTCTACGATCTTGGTATCGTCCGTTGGCTTAAACTTGAGGGGCGGCTCAGAGTAGATGGTCGGCCTCTTGAACGGCGTCATGGCTGCCGGGTCAACATTAGCTTGGTGAAACTTGAGCTCTTCGGACGCGCAAGGCGACTCGGCATAAGCTGCGTCTCCTTCTTCACATTATTGAGCTATCTTCGTGTCTCCGCTGATGGTAATAGGTCCCTTAGGGTCGGGCATCTTGAGTTTGAGATAAACATAACATGGGCGGGGCATGAATCAGGCGTATGTCGGCCTTCCAAACAACGCATGGTAGGGGCTCTTGATTTTGACCACCTCGAACATGAGAGACTCGCTCCTGTAATTGGACTATGTGCCAAAGGCCACATTAAGTTTAATCCACCCAATTGGTTACGTCGACTTACTCGAGACGATTCCGTGGAAGACCGTGGACGATGGCATCAAGTCTTTCTCCAAGAGATTCATCCGTCGGAAGGTATCAAAGTACAAAATGTTGATGTTGCTGCCTCCATCCATGAGGACATTGGAAAGGGTGTAACCCCCGACTTGGGGAGCCATTACCAAAGCCAAGTCACCAGGGTTATCTACTCGGGGCGGGTGGTCCTCCTTCCTCCAGGTTATGGGCTGTTCAAACCAGTGAAGGTATTAGGGGAGCGCCGGCTTGACCACGCTTAAGGTTCTATGTTTCACCTTATGATCCCGCTTGCAAGTGCTGCTGGTGAACACGTGATATTGCCCGCTGTTCAGTTGCTTAGGGTTATTCTGAAAGCCGCCACGGTCTTCCTATCGCTGGAGATCCCCTTGCGGGGGTGGTTGCTGAAACACTCCTGGCGGATTGTACTGCTGGTTGTGAACTTCGTATTGCCCAGCGTTGGGCTGCGACCCGCCCTGTGGTCCCGGTTTAGGAAAGCCGCCGAACGGGATCTGGCTTGACCCAGGCAAGCCGGGTTGCTCTTGTAGCTCGCCCTGGTCACCGCCTTGACCTCTTCTAAGCGCCTCGGCCCGGAATTCCTGCATCACGTAGCAATCCTCCCAAGAGTGAGTCGCCGGTCCCTCCGCCGTGGCATGCTGCGGACAAGTGCCTTTGAGCATCCCATGATAGTTGCGCGGTTTCTTCCCGCTGAAGCCCCGCTTCTTCTAGCGCGGGTTTCCGTTGCCGGTATTGGTATTAGCGATAAAGTCTGTAGGACCTTCCTGTTGTCTCCTTTTGCCGTGGTCACCATGGTGGTGGTTGCCCCGGCCCTGAAACTGAGAATGGCCCTTCGGTAACTCACCCTTCCTGGTGGTACTAACCTTGTCGTCGTCCTCTCCAAGATCCTTGGTGTCGTCCGACTCAGCATACCTAGTGCGGGTATCCATCAACTCGCCCATGTCCTCTACTTTTCGCTTAAGTCGCCCCAGCTTCAGTACCAGGGGTTCGTAATGGAAGTTTTTCTCCAGGATCAACACTGCGTGATCCGCCGAGATGCCCTCTGTTGAATGAATAACTTCCGTGACTCGCCGAGTCCAATGATGGGCCGACTCATCTGGCCGCTGAACACTGTGCTGCACGTCGACAATGGTCATCGGGCGTTTACAAGTCCCTCTGAAATTCTTGATGAAGCACTCTTTTAGCTATGCCCAGGTGTTGACGGAGTTACCGTTCCTTCAAGCATCACAATGAAATACTTGGCGGAAACCGCCTCATTTACGTCGAGCATGTCCATCGCGACTTTGTAAATCTCGATCCATGATCCTAGTTCGAGATCTGGCGACTAATTAGGGACCTTCCTAGGTCCTTTGAAGTCCTTCGGCATCTGCTCATTGCGCAGAGCCGGCGCAAGACACGACACTCCAATGTGCTTGCCTCCGGCGTCAAAGGGCGTGAGAGATGTCGAGGTGTAAGCCAGGTAGACCTGACCCGCCGTGGCTGCTGTTTCTATCTGACGCGCAGCTCATGCCTCATCCACGATGTCTTGGGCTCATGTGTCGAGCATCCCAAGCGGGTTGTTTTGAGGAAGGCGCCGTGGCCCGCTGGTTACTGTGGGTAAGTCCTCGTGTCGACTTCTGGTGTGGCTCGCCTGAGGCGTGAAGTGTAACCGGTCAAGGCTATGGGAATACTGCGCGTGCTCGACCACGACCGTTTTTAGCATTTCGATGGCGTTTCTAGGCTCTTTCTTGGCCGGTGAGTTTCCTTAAATCTGGAGGGACTCCAGGTGGCGAGTTGCCGCTAGCACATTATCCACGGGATTCGAGAAGTGACCTCGTGGCGTCTGAAACGAGTCGCATGGGCATCCATTGGTTGAGGCGGCGGCGGGTTAGGTGGTTGGGCCGGACCTCCCCTTGGAACATTTTGTTAAGGTCGACCAGGACCCGGCCTAGAGGTGCGTGGGGTGTCGAAGAGGCGAGTCGGGTGTAAGTCAGCTGGGATGCATCCGTGGTGTCTCCGTTGGTGAACGGCGTCGGATGCGCGCTGCTGTCTCTCGAGCCGCCAGCCTTCGGTGTTCAGCCTCTCAGTCTTGCCGCGAACGCAGCCTGCTGCGTCCCTACCGTGGTGGCTTCTGCTTCCATGTCCCGCTGTGCTTTGGCCATCGCCTCCCGCAGCTTCGCTAGCTCAGCGTTGATAGACTCCTGATTCTTGGGTGTGACCGTGGTCGCCATGAGGCTGGCGACCTCCGCCGCTAACTCCGCCATGGTTTGAGTTGGGGTCTGCGACGTCCCGCCGATTTCGTTGTTGCCGGCCGGGTTTTGCTGAGGCTGTGCCGACCCTGCCATATAGATGGCGATTCGTCGATGGGATCTCTCAAGGACCTCGGGGTCCATTGCCAGTGGCAACCCTCCGAGTTGTCCTTCCTGAAGAGGATGGATTGAATCTGTCTCGCCCATGGACGACTCGTCGTCAGAATTGACGGGGGTAATCTCCTGGGTCGCCGTTTCGTCTTGTACGTTGTTTCCCTGCGTAAAACCGACGAAGGCGTGGCAACTTCTGTCTTGCCGTGTGATGGGGAGGACGTACCTGGCCGGCTCGACGATGTCGATGGAGGTGTCCGGCTCACGCACGGGTGTCCCAATCATGCCGATGAAGATGTTGATCTTGCCGAAGGGGACTCTGTAACCAGATTCGACTGAATCGGCTTCTGGCCCCCACAGCGAGTTGTCGATATAGTACCTTCCGCGGTGGCTCTTCGTCATGATGTCGGCCGCATAGCTTTCTAACCCTGGTAGGGCTCCCTTCGAGAACTCAACTCCATCGTGTGCTAGCCCCACGGTGGGCGCCAACTGTCGTGATTTTATCACGGCAGATGTCCTCGTGAAAGGTCTTAAAGATGGAGCCATCGCATCTTGGTGGCGACTCGAAGGGGGTGAGTGAAAGCGAGACTCAGATTTACCCAGGTTCGGCCCGTCATGTGGAGGTCAAAGCCTACGTCCTGCTTTGTGTGGATTGATGATGGTTTCGATTATAAGGAGGGCGTAACTCGCCTGACCTAGCTCTCGATAATTTCTAACCCGCCTGACCTTTCCCCGGGACTCCCCTTTATATACAGGTCGAGACCCTAGGGTTTACGAGAGCCCTGGCCATGCTACCCATCGTAACTTCCCTATCTCTAAGCCGTGGTGTCTTCCAAGATTGGGACCTCCTTTGGAAGTCTATCACCTGCATAGCTTCTCGAACCGCCATCCGGCTTCTAGGCCAAGGGCTGCACTTCTCATCCTGAGTCGCCCCTTTGATGACCCGGCCCACCAAGGGCGGGTTACCCGCAGGTAATATCCCCAACAGATGGTTAGAGTTAATCAAAGACTACGACCTCAACATTCAGTATCAACCCAGTAAGGCCAATGTAGTGGCTGATGCCTTAAGACGAAAGACCAGTACCTTGAACGTCATGCTCAAGGAAAGGCAACCCGCCTGATATGAAGAACTGGAGAACTTTGGGTTGGAACTAGAGGAATCAGGATTCCTAGATAACCTCGAAGTCAAACCAACGCTCACAGACGACATCAAGCAGGCCCAGAAGGGTCATAAGAGCATTGAAGGCCTCAAGAAGAAGATTCAAGAAGGGAAGGCCCCAGGATTCTCGGTGGATGAACAAGGAGTAGTGTGGTTTGGGAAACGTTTATGCGTACCCAACAAGGCTGAACTCAAGGACTTAATCCTACAGGAAGCACATGATACACCCTACTCTATTCACCCCGGTGGTACCAAGATGTATCAAGACCTCCGAGAAAGATTCAGGTGGCATGCCATGAAGAGGGAAATAGCGTCTTATGTTGCCAAGTGCGACGTGTGCCAACAAGTCAAGGCTGAGCATCAGCGACCCGCAGGACTGCTACAACCTCTCAAGGTGCGAGAATGGAAGTGCGACAAGATAGGCATGGACTTCGTTACCGGCTTACTAAGGTCTAGGAGGGGCCATGACTCTATATGGGTTATTGTCGACCATTTGACCAAAGTGGCCCATTTCATCCCTGTCAACACCACTTATGATGGGAACAAGTTGGCTAGTCTCTATATTGAGCGTATAGTAAGCCTTCATGGAGTTCCCAAGGAGACTGTATCTGACCCAGGCACGCAGTTCACCTCAAGATTTTGGAAAAAGTACCGAGAAGCCCCCGGAACCAAGCTCTCCTTCAGCACCACTTTCCACCCACAAAGGGGCGGACAAACGGAAAGAGTGAATCAGATACTCGAAGATATGCTCCGCACATGCATCTTGGCGCATGGAGCCAAATGGGAAGATTGTTTGCCGTTCGCTGAGTTTTCATACAACAACAGCTACCAGTCCAGTGTCCAGATGGCCCCGTTCAAAGTATTGTACGGACGGAAGTGCCGTACCCCGCTCAATTGGTCTGAGATCGGTGAAGGGCTGATTTTCGGGCCGGAAATTTTGCACAAGGCACAAGAGAAGGTGCAACTGATCCGAGAGAATCTAAAAGCAGCCAAGTCGCAACAAAAGAGTTATGAGAATTCTCGCCGCAGGGATGTGGAGTTCATCCCCGGAGATCTGGTATACCTCCGTGTCACACCTCTCAAGGGAACCAAGCATTTGCACGTTAAAGCGAAACTCGCTCCAAGGTTCATTGGACTTTTTATGATCACGACAAGGCGTGGAGAAGTTGCTTCTTAGTTGGAGCTATCTCCTGAACTTTTGGGTGTGCACAACGTCTTCCACGTGTCACAACTTCGAAGTATCTTCAAGCACCAAATAGTCCCGATCTTTACAAGGACATTGACCACTAGGCCATTGATCTTCAGCCTGATCTCACCTACCGCGAGAGGCCGATCCGCATTCTGGATGAAACAGAGCGTTGCACCAGAAGCCGCACCATCAAGTATTTCAAGGTTCAATGGTGCAACCACACCGAAGCCGAAGCTACATGGGAGCATGAAGACTATCTCCAACCTCATTTCCGAGACCTTTTTAGCACTTAGCTTAGGAATCTCGGGGACGAGATTCTCGTAAGGGGGATAGGTCTGTCACACCCTGTTTTTGCTATCACTTATCTATATTGTGAAAACTTGAGCTTGTTAAAACTTTTTCAAGACTAATGTTGTGAGTGCCATGATTGTCATTGTATGCTTGTGTGCTTGATCATGTGAAGATAAAACCCTATTTCATAAAACATTGATTTCCAAAAACCCTTACTTATTTCTAATCAAGGTAAAACCCTACCTTGAGTTGCACTACATGCCCTTGATAGCAAGTAGTGCTTCTACTCAAAGTTGGTGATCTGATTTCAACTTATCTTTATATTCCAAAACCACAAAATTAATTATTTTCCTAATTAAATAGCATGTCCAATTCTGAGGCCAGAATTGATATTCCTATATGGAAAAATACTTTTGTGCCTTAGAACAATCTGATTAAATTTGGAGATGATCAGAAGGACATATATTTTTCATACATAAGATTTTAAACCCTTATTTATATTATAATTATTGAATAAAACCATGAAAGCCGTTTCTACCTATTTAAACCTTTTGAAATATTTCCAACGGAAATATTCTCAATAAAATCCTAGAAAATTCCAATGATATCCCTCAGCCATATTTGGTGTCCACATAAAGTTTCACCTTGATCAAAGGTGATTAAGGACCCCAAATAACCCTAAAACCCCTTCTGTCCAGATTGAAGTTAGAGCAACTCTACATAGCAAAGTTTATCCAATGATGCTGAAACTTTGCAAGAGTGCCTAATACCTCAAATGAGGGTTCCACACCAAAAATGGGATTTGTGGGACTTAGTTTGCCCACACTCTCTTTGGAAGGGACAGATCTGGTCATATTGAAGTGTTTTCAAGTTTACAAAGCTAAACTTGTCCAATGGAGCTCAAACTTGGTGAAACCCCATGATTTAGCACCAAACTCAAACCTGTTAAGTTGTACCGCCGGTGGTGGGGTGCAACCCCCTCAAACCACTGTCGAGCAGCTTCTGACAGATAGGAAAAAGCCACCTTAGCCACAGCTAAACCCAACCCATTTACTCCAAACTCATAGATTAGGTGGCCAGTATCTGTGTCTAACCCCAGTCAACTGGCCCCTCACTGGTTCAAAGTGGAAAGGCCAAAAACTCCAATTTAGATTTCAGTATAAGGCTGACAGCACCAGTATTTCTTGTCTCCCTTGACCAACCAAAGCTCCCACAAGACCCAAATGGCTAGCCACATTCCCAGCCAGTGTCATGACATGCTAGACATGTCCAAAGTGCCTCAGAGCGCACCAGCATGCCGTGGCATGCCAAAACTGCGCTCTGGGCGAGCTACAGGAAGCCACCAAGGTGGGGCGGCGCTCTCGGCTAGTTCCAGCCTCCCCCGAGGTATCCAACCTCTTCCCTGACAACGCCTCTGCGTCGAGCAAGCCTCAGGGCCCCTCCTCTCCCGCGCTAGAGCTCGTGCGACGCGTGCCCGCGCGCACCAGAACCGGCCAAGGTTGCACGGCCATGGATGCTCGATTCCTCCCTCTCTCTACCTCTGCAGCAGATGGTTTTGGCAGTCCAAAACCATGTCCTGAGACCGTGGTTTCGGCCCCAACCCCTCTCTGCACCCCCATGCGCGCCACGGTGAGTCACCGGCGCTCCCGAATCGGCTCACCGTCGCGGGCCTAAAAATAGCCCTCCCCCTCGCTCCAGCACCCCTCAGATAGCTTCACCACGATCACTAGTACCTCCCTAGCCACACCAGCAACCTAGCAGAGCCCCGGTGCTTGAGATCAACTGAGGCCCCTCTACCTCGGAGCTCCGGTCGATCTCTGACTACATGCTACTTCTTGAGCTTGCGTTGGTTTTTCCCTTGAAGAGGAAAGGGTGATGCAGCAAAGTAGAGATAAGTATTTCCCTCAGTTTGAGAACCAAGGTATCAATCTAGTAGGAGTACCAAGATAAGGCACCAATGCACGTGCGCAAAAACAAACAAACTTACACCCAACGCGATAAAGGGGTTGTCAATCCCTTTACGATTACTTGCAAGGTGAGATCTGATAGTGATAATAGGTAAATATAAATAAATAAATAAAAGTACAACAAGGTATTTTTAGTATTTTTTTATGTAAATCTGGATATATAATACGTAAAATAGACCCGAGGCCATAGTGTTCACTAGAGGCTTCTCTCATGATAGCAAGTATTATGGTGGGTGAACGAATTACTGTCGAGCAATTGATAGAATCGCGCAAAGTCATGACGATATCTAGGGGAATGATCATACATATAGGCATCACGTCCGAGACAAGTAGACCGATACTTTCTGCATCTACTACTATTACTCCACACATCGACCGATATCCAGCATGCATCTAGTGTATTAAGTTCATAACAAACAGAGTAACGCCTTAAGCAAGATGACATATTGTAGAGGGATAAATTCATGCAATATGATATAAACCCCATCTTTTTACCCTTGATGGCAACAACATGATGCGTGCCTCTCTACCCCTACTATGTCACTGGGTGAGGACACCGCACGGTATGAACCCAAAACCAAGCACTTCTCCCATTGCAAGAATTATACATTAAGTTGGCCAAACAGAACCCATAACTCGAAGAGAATTACAAGGATACGAAATCATGCATATAAGAAATCCGAGGAGACTCAAATAATATTCATCGGAGAGGCAATGGTGTTGATCAAGAAGCCCTCCGGATCTGAATCCCCGTGCGATAGGGCACCAGAACGGTCCCCACATGGGATCTCGCGGAAACAGAAACTTGCGGCGGCGGAAAACTATTCTCGTGGCTCTCTCTGTTGGTTTCGGGATTTTAGGGAATTTATAGACGAAAGAGGTAGGGCAAAGGAGGCACGGGGGGCTCGTGACCTCCCACGAGACCCCCTGCCTTGGTTCTCAAGTCTTCTGGGTATCTTCTGTTATAGAATATATCATCCTGCAGGGTTTATTCCGTTTGACTCCATTTAATATTCTTATCTAAGAAAGGTCAAAACACGGAAAAACAGAAACTGGCACTGGGCACTGAGTTAATATGTTAACCCAAAAAATGATATAAAATGGCATATAAATGCATATAAGACATCCCAAGTTGATAATATAATAGCATGGAACAATCAAAAATTATAGATACGTTGGACACGTATCACTACACGACGGCTCTTGCGCCCCTCGACCCACCAAACTGATCCTCTCAACCCCAGGAAGCTTTCCCCCAACTCGCCCGAGCATTTCCGTGTCTCTTGCCACCTCCTCGACCACCTCCCGAAACTCCTCCGCCATGGCCTCCTCGTCGCCGGCGAACCCCTGCCTCTCCGACCTTGTTCCGACCACCAGCAGGTAGGTGACGGCAAGGAGAACCCATTCCAGTCCTTGTTGGGGCTTGAGAGCGTCGGAAAGCTCGCGGGCGTGCTCCTCCTCCTCTCTGGCAAGAGGTAGGAAATGACCCCGACAGGTGTGCCCCACCTGTCGGTGGCCCAGCCTCCTCCCCCGCGCTTTCCCCAGCCACTGACCGCAGGGCCCTGCACGTCAGGTTAAAACCTGACGGCGCGCGCGCCTGGGCAGGCTGTCGGCTGGCCATGGGCCAGCCCAGCTCCAAGCCAAGCCAGGCTAGGAGTTTAGCCATTTTTCTTTTATTTTTAAAACCTGGTTACTTAGATTTTAATAAAAATATTTAACTAGTGTAAAAATATAATTTTTCCACTGTTATTTTTCTAATAATATGTAGTATTTAATAATATGATTGGATGATTTTTTTCTACAACTATTCGGTTTTACAATAATAAAAAGGACTAAATTGGAATAGTTTAGCTTCTATTTGGTTAATTTCAAAAATGTTCCTTCAAGGGAAATTAAGGCAAAAAAAATTTCAAAATAACAACTTAGATTTATCAGTAATATAGAACATTTTTAAAATGACTTTGTGATCTGTTCCTGTGTGAGCTATTTCTTATTTATTTTTTATCGACGATAGAAAACCCGTGTGACGAGGGAATCGGAGCGGAAGACCTCGAAGACCCCGGATACCTAGTTGACCAAGGCAAGCAGCCCTACCCCTTGAGGCAAGTATTTCCGTTGCATATGATCATAAGTGTCGGTAATCATTTGATATGATTTTACCGATGGCTCCCCCGGAGCACATGAATTGAGCTTGATCCTACCTCTTGAGGGTCATCCTAATATTATGTTGACAAGTAAAGATAGAAGTAGCATTATCATGAGCATGTTGATGACATAAAGCAAGAGTTTATGAAAACCCCGTCGGGTGCCACCAATGCCCGAGGGTGATGATGAGTTAGGTGGTCACTTTTGGTGAAGTGATGCACCCGGTATTTGTGTGAGTATGGTTTCGGAAATGGGATTAGATTTATGATGTGTCGACCGTCCCAACTTTACCAGTATGACCATGTTACCCCTTATGGGACGGGGCTATGTTAAGTACTCTGGTCGGTGCTAGCAAAGAGCCACATTACTAGTGGCGGGAGTGATGTGTGGACACTCTCGTGATGGGATCGTACGAGGTAGGACGACTATGCCATTTTTATGAGTTCCAGTCACACCCTTGGTCCCCGCATGGTTGGTACTGCCCAGAGTCGGTGCTCGTAAGACGTACAACATGTGGGATGGGTACCAATCGAGTGGACCTCTTTGTCTAGTATTGTCAGGGGAAATGCATTGATCGGGTACTTACCTCGGGTATGTAATGCCGTGAATCGTGGATGACACGGAAGTTTCCTGGATCTCGTGGGTCCAGCGTACTACCTCTGCAGAGTGTAAAACTATTCGAATAGCCGTGTCCACGGTCAAGGACAGTTGGGTAATCATGCTTAAACTACGTCCAGTTGTTTCCACATAATCCAAGTATGTGCGAGTGTGTGGTGATTAAAAAAGATGTTGTTATGGAAAACAACAATATGACCAAGTTCGGTGACTTGGCATATAGGGTGAGCCTGGATGGTTCAGCCTTCGACAGATATATTGATATTTGTAACATGTTCTTCAAAAGTAATTCTTTAACTTGATGCATATTCATGATCATTCCACCAAGATGAGTTCCACCAAAGATGCATGATATTGTTATCCTTCACTTTCATTGTTCATATCATGGGCTGTTTGCGAGTACATTCAAAGTGCTCATTGGCTTCCCACTGGTTATGTTATTGACCAGACATGGAAGGACCGGAATTTGGAGATGAGTACGTCTTCGGAGACGCCCCTGCGAAGTAGGATGCTTCCGAGTCAGAATGCATGTTGGTCTAGGCTTGTTGGCATGGGCACCCGCTTAGCCCCTATGATTTCTGCCACTAGTTGTATCAGAGTGATTTGGCCTTAGGCCCTGCTTTGTGAAACTTGACTATGTGCTCATGTGATGTAATAATCGGTACTTGGATGTAAGACTCTTTTATTCGGTATCTGTGTTCGGTGAGCATTGATCTCTGGGATCACTGAGCACGGCGATCTCGACTTGTAAGTCGGGGTCCCCACAGTGCATGAGACCCGAAGTCAAGGCTTCACGGTTTCTGGGTTCATCGGGTGAAGTCGAGACTCTAGTGAGGACCAGTTCGCCTCAGGGATTGGCAATGTAATCCAGGTCACTCAACTTGATTCCCTGAACTGGGGTGAACCCAACGATCTCGTCGAGGTGAACAGTCGCGTCGACATGTAGAACGATGCCGCCCAACGCGGAGAGCTGGCTGGAGACAAAGACATCCCTGGTGCTCATGCTATTACTGGTGACCAGATGAGCCATCAATCCTTCTAGCTATCCTACAGTGGAACTCTCAATGAAAGCACGAATGTCAGTGTCAAAACCAGCAGATCTCGGGTAGGGGGTCCCGAAATGTGGATTTTGGATCGCTGGGTTACAGTGGATAGGCAAGACGATCTTTACCCAGGGTCGGGCCCTTGATAACCCACAAATGTAGCGGATCGTTTGTAGTCATTTTCGATAAGTAAGAGTGAGGAACCCAATGAGGAGCTAAAGGTAGAATTAATGTTCTCTGAGGTCCTATCGACCACTGATACAACTCTACGCACGCTAACGCTTACTTTACCTAGAACAAGTATGAATCAATTTTGCGGGAAAGAAACTACAAGTAATTTGTAGTTGTGAAAGATAGTTTTTCATGGTAATAAAGAGCTACTAAATAAAATTTAGTTGTTGTTTAGATAAATATTAATTTACTTAGTTGATTAGTAGAAAGATTTTTTGTAATGCAAGATAAAGATTGTCCATATGCAATAAGGGAGAGGCATACGATAACACACTTTCCATAGTTGGATCGTATGCACTTATGTTTGGACCTCTAGCAAGCATCCACAACCACTAGAAATCATTAAGGTAAACCCAACAATAGAATTAAACATCAAGCCCTCTTCACTCCCATACGCAAACAACTCCCTTACTTGGGTATAAACTTCTGTCACTCTAGCCACCCACTATAAGCGAATCATGAACATATTACAAACCCTACAGTGTGAATCCTTCATGTGTGCGCCTCACGGAAGGCACCTTAGGACAGCACCATATCAGCACAGAACTCATATCAATAACATCATATCACAATTAACCCATAGGACAAAGGAAATCTACTCAAACATCATAGTATAGCCACACATCATTGGATAATAATATATAGCATTAAGCAATGTCGGATTTCGAGCTCTGCAAAACCCTAAAGATTCGAACTCAGGGGCGTGTACAAAGATATCTCGCGGTATCTCCTCACCTAACTCGCTACTCGCTGGGGATGGCAGAGAACTCACTCGATGGTGAGGAAGACACAAAACACGGCAGTTTACCCAGGTTCAGGCTGCTGAGAAGCGTAATACCCTCCTCCTGCTTTGGTGGATTGCCTCTCGTGGAGGTTGGTGGATGAACTAGTACCGTGTTCGAGGGTCTTCGAAGGCTGGGTGGCCTTTGTGTGGTGCCAGTGGGCGAATGAATGAACAGGGTCCCCTATGAAGCAACCTACTCTCTCTATATAAAGTGGCAGCCCCAATCCTCTTCCCTTTTTGTTTCGGTGGGAAGGGATCGCACAACGACCAATTTTCGAGGGGGCCACGGGAACATGCTTCCCTTGTCCAAAAGTAGTCTTCGCCTACAAAGTGACTGCCAGTGCTGCAGGGACGGGTCGAGGGATGACGTATGTCCTGCTGGCGGGCGGCGATGGCCTTGTTGCGCCAGAAAGGAAACCTTTGGAAGATGCCTTGGGAACCCTGGTTCTGTCGGTGTTCTGGGAATGGTGGTAGCCCGACCTGGCTAACCGCGGCTCGGGGCTGGCCCACTTCATCGACCTTAAACCAATGGGCCTAGCGTCACTGAGGATAAGGCCCTCGCAAGGGGCCAAGCCTCACGAGGAGGAGCAGCATCAAGACCCGCAAGGGCCTCCCCAGGACCCCTCTGGAGCGGTGGCTATTCTGAGGCGAGGCCCGTCCTCGAGAGTTAAGGGTGACGCAAGGGAAGGACAGGCGAGCAACAGACAGCTGGGTGGTGCAGTTTCCCCTTTGGTGCAAAGGGAGCAAGGACGAACGCATGTTCCCAAGGCATCTTCCAAAGGTTTCCATTCTGGTGTAACAAGACCTTGGACGCCCGACGGCTGGACGGACGTCACCCCTGGGCCAGGGCCTGCAACGCTGGCAGCTACTTTGCACGCGAAGACCACCTTTGGGCAGGGGAGCATGTTCCCTTGTTCCCCTTCAAAATTGGCCATCGTGGGATCCCTTCCCGCCGAAGCGATAAGGGAAGAGGACCGGGGCCGCCACTATAAATAGAGGATAGGTTGCTTTGTAGAGGGGGACCCAATTCCCGAACCACTCATTCACTGACCAGCACCCCGCAAGGTCATCCAGCCTCCGGAGGCACCCAAGCACTGTACTAGTTCATCCACCAACCTCAACAAGAGGCAATCCACCAAAGCAGGAGTAGGGTCTTACGCTTCGCAGCGGCCCGAACCTGGGTAAACTGTTGTGTTATGTGTTTGCCTCACCATCGAGTGAGTTCGCCGCCGTTCCCATCGAGTAGGGAGCTGGGCGAGGTTAGGTCGTGAGAGATCTTCACACACGCCCCTGATTTCGAATCCTTAGGTTTTTGCGGAGCCCAAAATCTGACATTTGGTGCGCCAGGCAGTGGGGGCGTGTTAAGGTCATCTCCGAGCTTCACCTTCCCCAGGCCCGGTGCTCCGATGGCTGGCACCCAACCGGCTTCTTTGAGCCTCATCGAGCTAGCCGCCAACCACTACATCACGGCGGCTGCAAGCGCATGCACCGGTGTTGTGGTACTGGGTGGCTCGTACCAGATCGTCAACGTCGTCTTCACCGTCGCAACCACCCGTGCCACCCACGCGCCCAGTGGCTGGGTGGTGCCCCCCGCACCAAAAACGCGTCGCATCAACTTGGGGGACCTCGGCACACATGATGCGTTACAGATGCCGAGCGAGATGCTCTGTCAATGATCGATGCAGGGGGCTTCGACGCATGGGCAGACCACATCATGGAGCTGATCACCATTGCCCAGAAAGCCATCCAACCCCGCTCTTCTTCAAGGCCGCCAGCGTCGGGCGCTAGGGGCTCGCACCTCATGCCGACCCCCGGGAATGCGAGCAACGGGGCCCCTCCTATGTCGGGCGAGGCCGAGAGAGACGCGCCCCGTGCTGGCCTCCTCCTCCTCCAGGTTCCGGCAGCCGGCCCCGAGGCGCATCACGATGAAAACCACCAGGGGCACAAAGAGAACGGCGATACGACCGACGCACACACCGATGTGCATCACCAAGACTAGGTCGGCCCCCGATAGCCCGGGCTGGTCAAATAGGAGCGCTCCCTCCGGCACAGCCAGAAGAGGGCAAAGGCGTCAGCGCGGGCGAACTACACAACGGAGACATGCCAGGGCTCCAAGGAGGGAATCAGCATCGGGTGGCGCCGGGACCAGCTAACGGCAGCAACAGGAACAAGGGACTTCGCAGAGAGGCTTATCGTAGGAAGATCTCCGAGCAGTACGGCCGGGGAGATCCCCCTCCACCACCGAGAGGGACCGCCACCCCGCACTGCTGAGCAGACACAGAGGACGATCGAATGCCTACATGGAGTCGTACGTCCCTGAGTATGCGGCATCACCTGACCATCCCGATGAGGAAGAGCTTCAGCCCCCCCCCCCCGCGCCTATCCTCCTCAGGAGTGAGGAATGCTTCGGGTCCCTCCTTGAGCCGGGCCCAAGAGGCGTGGGCAGGGAGGTGGCCTCAAGCCGTGGGGCGTGGCGCCAGTTGCCTTCCCTATGGAAGAACTACGTAAGGCCAAACCCCAGGCACTACTAGGGAAAACCCTAGTAGTAGCGCTGGTTTTACCCTTACTAGTAACTCTGGGGCCAGCGCTACTGCTAACGCGCTACAGCTAACTCTTAGCAGTAGCATTGAATTGAAAGCCCTACTGGTATCTACATTAGCAGTAGTGCTGGAATAAATAGAGCACTACTGCTAAGCCGGCACTACTGTTAATATTCCAACACTACTGCTAATATTCCTGCTTTTAATATTTAATTCGCATTGTATTTATGTCCCCTACGTATTTGTGCATGCTCTATACAATGGTTTCATCATATCATAATAAACATGCATAATTTGCATCACATCATACACATAAAGTACTCCCTCCGTCCCAAAATTCTTGTCTTATATTTGTTTAGATACGAATGTATCTAGTCAAATTTAGTATTTAGATACATCCATTTCTAGACAAAGTTAAGACAGGAATTTTGGGACGGGGGGAGTATCATGTCATATAACTCATCATCATCTTACGTACTCATCTAACAACTCATCATCATCTTAATCATATACCAAGTTATCATATGATACACATAAAGTAAAACAGAAAAACATCATAATAGTCATCATATGCATGCATCCTAATTGATCATGTCAAGTTAATATAAACCAGAATAACTTCTCTCTCATAAGACCTAGTCCTCGCTCCTAGGTATAAAGTCATAAAACAGAATAACACCTATGTCTCCATGATGAAGTACAGAGATCCAACAGTCTCCAACTTGTGGCTTGCGATCCTTCTTCATTTCTCTCCATGCTTCAATTTGGAACCCTTTTGATTTTGATTTGTGGTTACTCGAGTATCGAGCATCGAACTCAGCCCTCAGCGGGCTTTTAATTTTCATATGACCTTCTGGGTGCATCAACAGAGGCACTACATCATGTGGCAGTTGGTGTTGATGAACATAATAATACCCAAATTAGCAATGTAATCAACACCATTTATGCAATAGTAGATCGTACTTAATTAGGAAACTCTTACCAAGATATTTCGGCGAATGTCATCTGGCCTCAACCTATGCACTAGTGGCATGTGAAATGTATAATTTTGGCCAATTCCCAAATTATACGGGAAGTTATCCCTAGAAACCAGAACACCAACAAGAAAGTAGAGAAGAACATCCTTCTCCTCCCAAGTTAAATGTGATCCACACGTGTAGTGTGTCGTGTCAATTAATTTCCATAATTCACTCGAAGAAACGAAATAAGTTGTAAATTATAATTTAACAAATTTAGTATATGGATAAACACCAACTATTTCTAAGTATAGAATGCAATTTACTTGACAAATATGGTTGAGGAACTCACATGGAGGAAAAACAGGAAGCATATCGACAACCACCCAAATGTCGATGTTGCCTGGCATATTATCTTCAGGACGAAGATCGAAGGTTATTTCCATACCCTCCTGAATTCCATATGCCTTGCAAAGATCTTCCCAATTTGGGCACCCAAATTCTGTGTGAAAAACTGAATTAAATACTTTGATAACAAATGTGTGAGCATGTATAGTCCTCAGGTTAGCGCTCCTCGTCTCCATCCTCTCGTGGTCTTCGAAACCAAGCCTCTCCAACACATATCTTCTTGCATGGCAAGGGAGGAACATATCTCCATTCTCGTCAAGCTTCATGCTGAAGAACCTATCATCTCGCAGGTGAGGCGTGTCGCACATACACCGACAGTCGCCGGAATATTCACACTCCCAATATTCATCGTTAGACATTTCCTGTTTTAATGTGGTAAATGTATAAACAAAAACCGTGACACTATATCGAAATAATTGGACATATATATATAAATAGAAGCATGAATAATAAAAAGGGACCTATATTTGGTTGGAATGTTGATTCATTACCCTTTCCGGCAATTCCCAAGGACTCCATATGTCCTAGTTTAAAGCACTAGTCATGACGAAATTCACAGAAATTTTCGGCATGACCTTTGCTAAATAGTGGACATATGGAGCGCCTGAAATTTGCCAGAACGGAAATGAATCAACATTCCGGCAAAACATAGACCACTCGGACATTCCGGCAAAACATAGCACAACTTAGCAAGCAAAAGTGAGAAACTCACTAATGTTTTATGCATTAACACCAACAAAAGGATGATATTTGTAGGTTGGTGAAATATGTATGTGCCCTTTTGCCTCTCCAAAGTTTAAATAAGTTGTTTGAAACCATTGGTTGTGTAATTCAAACCTAACGTGCCTACTTCCATGAAATTTACAAACAGGAATGATTTATTTCACATTCTTTACATAATATACAGGTGTGAATCATAGATTATTTTTCCTTCTTTCTAGTTAGCCCATCAAAAGATCTTCAACAAACATATCTTGACTTTCTTATTAACATGCATCTCAAGATGACATCTTGAACCGATGGCCCTAAAATCAAAATGGCAGCAGCCTTGGGGTGCCAAGAGCAGGAGGGGATGGGGGCGGCGCCTGGAGGGGTGGTGGGCTTACTGGAGCGGGATGGGGAGGGGGCTTACCGGAGCGGGAGGGGAACGGGGCTTACTAGAGCGGGAGGGGATGGGGGTCGAGGGAGGCGGCGATGACGACGACGACGGCGAGGGAGGTGGCGGCAACGACGGCGAGGGAGGCGGCGACGGGTTGAGATCGAGGAGAGAGGGGGTGGGGGAGTGGGGGAGAGTTAGGAAACTTTTAGGCACGGAGTGGGGTCTTAACTCAACATAGTAGTAGCGGTGGTTTCGAAGGAGCACTACTGTTATTGTACTTAGAAGTAGCGCTTTTACCATGTCGGCGTTGCTACTACAGCTACTGCCGGTTACCTTGTTGGGCCCATTTTAGCAGTAGCGTTGGATGTTACGCAGTGCTACTGCTATTGACCTTAGCAGTAGCGCTGGATTAGGAACGGCGCTACTACTATAGCTACTGCGGGTGGCCTCGTTGGTCCCTGTTTATCACTAGCGCATAATATAAGGCCAGCGCTACTGCTAAGGACATTAGCAATAGCGCTTTGTTGCGTCCAGCGCTACTGCTAACTAGCAGCAGCGCTTTCTACTTTCCAACGCTACTAATAGGCTCCTACCTATAAGGTATTTCCTAGTAGTGAGGCCTCAGGAGGAGGAGTCGAGTGCAGCAACAAGACGCGACCGACATGGGTCACCCGCGGCAACCACGATGCAAGCGTGGGCACCGAGGGCCAGGCCTTGCGAGGCGCACCTCAGGCAAAAGTGAGCTATTCGAGGTAATTTTTTGGATTTACTACCTTAGGAAGTGTCTGCTGACCGCACGGACTTCAAATATTCAGGGCATGCTTCTGCCTATCGCATCGTTTTCGCAATATTTTATAATTTCTGTTGCATCCACTTGGCGACCTGACGCACGGCCTTGCTTGCATCTTTGGGAGATCTACCTCCCTCGCTCGGCGGCTCCGGCCAGTGCGCGTCGCCATGACGCGGGGTCTGGGAAGCCCCACGGCTCCCTAGTATCACAATCGACAGGATAAAATCAGAGTCGCTTGAGCATCAAGGGGGGCTCCTGAGCATCGCGCCTCAGGGGCCTTACCGGTCACAAGGCCACCTGGCGCCCTTGATATCGTCCTCGGTTATCCGGTCGTTATCACGGGTGGCAGGGCTTGACCCCGTAGCTGAGATCGTTCATTTGGTCGCAAGCAACGGCGGTCGGGAAATGTGTGGGACCGGGTCCTGGCGACGCACACTCGCTTGAACGTCAAAAGGGGGCTCCTGAGCATCATGCCTCAGGGGCCTTACCGGTGACAAGGCCACCTGCCGCCCTTGACATTGTCCTTGGTTATCCGGTCGTTATCAGGGGTGGCAGGGCCTGACCCCGTAGCTACATCCGTTCACTCGATCACACACGACGGTGGTTGGGAAATGTGCGGGACTGGATCCTAGCGATGTAGGGCCGCTCGAACGTTAAGGAGGGCTCCTGAGCATCACGCCTCAGGAGCCTTATGAGTCGCAAAGACACTTGACCACCCTGGTGCCGCCCAGTCTTGGTGGGTATCGGGGGATGTCGGGGCCTTCCCTCGTGAGGCGCCTCACGACAGCAGGGAAATGTGCGGGACTGGGACCTGTTGATGTAGATCCATAGAAAAGCCATTTACTAGCCTCCGGGGAAGCAGCGTGTAGGACCTGCATCAACCCGTCGCACCTCTGCATCGTCCTTCAATCCTTCCGGAACCTACTTCATCCCGTGACACACTCACATAATAACGAGCCGAGGCTGTATACGCCTAGGGCCCCCCGAGGATGCGGAAGGGGTCCACCCCACGCCTAGTGGAAGACCTATGCTCCGCGCTGGGTACAAACGGAGGAAGTCAACATAGTCCACCAATGACTTCCGGAATCAGGCGCCTATGCCTCAGGTGCAGGGACACTCGCGAGGCGAAAGCATCCTCGCGACCTCCCATATACACCCCCACCGTGACACTCTCACGTAATAACGAGTTGAGGCTGTATACGCCCAGGGGGGCCCGAGGACGCGGAGGGGTCCATCCCACGCCTAGTGGCAGCCATACGCTCTGCGCTGAGGAGAAGACGAAGTCAATCAACGCAGTCCACCAATGACCATGCCCGCAGCTGGCAAGGAAACCCATATAGTCCACGAATGACTATGCCAGCCTTAGTGCCGAGCGCGGCATTTGCTTGCGTTTCTTGGATTTCAAACTATTTTTCGCTGAACTTAAACTTGTGGGTTCCAAAAGTTGCTTTCTATTTCTCACTGCCTGACGTTTGAAAAACAAAAGGGGGGAAACTTTCTCTGGCGCTTTCTTATTTCACTGGCTTTAAAACCTCACGTATGGAGGACGTGTTTGGAGATGAACGCTCCGCAGTGCCCCTAGGAATCGAGGAGCATGAAACCAAGGACTTGCCACCCCAGGGGCAAACATTTTTCAGTAGTCAACCCCCGCTCGGGGGTCTAAAACAGAACTTGATACCGCCACAAAGAGTCTTGGGAGGCCTCAGGGCCCCCTGGGGCGATGAATAAAGGAACGGAGTGCGGAATCGCTCGAGCGCCAGAAAGGGGGCTCCTTGGCATGCCTCGGGAGCCTTACCGGTCATAATGCCACTCGCAACTGTTGGCACCGTCCGGGAGGTCCGGTCGGCGTCAGGAATGGTGAGCCCCGCCCTGTGAAGCGCGATCCTAATGACGGTGGGGAAATGTGCGGGGCTGGGGCCTGATGATGCAGAGCGGCTTGCGTGTCAAGGGGGGATCCTGAGAAGCACGCCTCAGGAGCCTTACCGGTCACAAGGCCACCTGGCCTTCGGGTCAAGGCCTTGCCCTGTGGGGGACAACCTTGGTAACGGGTTGCGCCTTACGGAGGCAGGGAAATGCGCAGGACCGGGACCCGCAGACATAGAGTGTCGGAAGGGTCTTCACCCCGTCCCACCCACGAAACAGGAGCTACACAGGAGAGACTACGCAAGGGACCGACACAAACCCACGAGCTAAGTACCCTGCAGGCTTGGACTGGAACCTTCTCGTCTCACGTGAAACTAACTATGAATTAAAAACATGTGTGCTAACGAAGGGATTGAGAGCCTAAGGATTCAACTACAACAAGGAAGGAGGCCATCGACCTAACGTGCGGCGGCACGAGCAGTGCCTCGGGAGGACAGAACCTCCTGAGGGTACCGAGCCCCGTCGCCCCCAAGCAATGGTTGGGGCAGTGACGGACCCTAAACCTCGAAGCCAAGCCGCGACGACCACCCATGAGAAAGCCATCAATTCAGGAGAGAAAGGACAAAGGAAAACGACGAAGGTAACGAACAAAAGCTTGAACGCCCGACAGGACAAGGTTCTTGATCCACTACTACACGGGAAGGAGACGGAATATGAGGACGCCTAAGGGGAGGGGCTGCCGATGTCACCCACGGCGCCAGCAGGCTCAGCGTCGGGGCCCTCCTCCTCGCTCGAGGCACGCACCTGGACATACTGCTCCACCAAGAAGTCCACAAGCGGGCGGACTTCATCCCAGAGAGGATGCCTGGACGCGGCAGGCACGGGTGCAGGCGGACTTCGTCGCGAGCTCCGGGACGAGGTGCTGCAAGTTGGAGAAGACGAGCGTCAAGGCAATGCCCAGAAGCTCGCGCGCGCTGGACGCACTCTCCTCCTCCACCTGGGAGATGCGTGCCTCCAGCGCATGCACCACCTTCTTGAAGGAGGCGATGTAACCCCCATCGCTTCTCACGTTGGATAGGGCCAGAGCCTCTCCCGCGAATCGGGGCATCGTGGCAACCGCTCGGCCGGCGATGTCCGCGAACTATTTGCTGAGCTGTGATGCCATCAGTCGGGCATACGACGCCTCGTCCTAGGTGGCTTGAACAGCGTCGGTCGCCTCCTTGACCTGCTGCTGCAGCGATGCCAACTCCGACTTGGCCTCCGCCTCGCCATGGCGGGCGACCTGGGCAATGTCAAGCTGGGCCCACAGCCACTCGACCTCCTCTTGAAGCTCGCCAAGCTTGGGCTTCTTGGAGGAGGGCGTGTTGGAGAAGAGAGGAAATCAACCACCAAGCTGCAGAAGAGGCAACAAGTAAAGGAAGTAAACAAGGGGCTTACTCGCCGTCCGGAGCCCAGTGGTGACGGGCACGCTGAGACCCCGAGGGCCCTCCGCCGCTGCATTCGGGAGCAGACGGAGGCGTCGGAGGCGCTGCGCGCTTCCCCCGGCAGAGACCGTCTCCAAGGGATGCCATGGAGACAAGGAACAAAGGGGAGAGTAGGTTTTTTTGCGACGAGCAGAGGAAGCGGAGAAGAAGCTCAAGATTGCAGTGCCTCCCCCCTGGTTGGGGCGGGGCAGATTTATAGGCGACTCACACCCGCCAACCATCGTCGAAGCGCGAGCATCGCGCACCTCATGAGGCTCGTGAGGTGGGCCGACGGGAGCGCTGCCGCCCACATCGCCTCACCTGTCCACCGAGCGGTCACGTCCGCGAGTGCCGTTGGGTGTGGTGAGGCCGCTCCTATGCCATTCAATGGGAGCAATGGTGGCCTTCGCGGTTCTAGGAGATCGTGCCATCGTGGCCTGGCGTACCTCGTACACCTAGAGGACGATCGAGGAGCGAGAGCGTCGCCACATGGCTGCTGGACATGTGTGTCGCCTGGCCCACAAGAAAATAGGGCATGCGACTCTTCATGCCACCCTCTAGGCTTCGCCAAGAAGCCAACCACGGCGTGCCTTGGGCCCGGGGGCTACTGTCGGTGTTCTGGGAATGGGGGTACCCAGACCTGCCTGTCGGCGGCCCAGGGCTGGCCCACTTCATCAACCTAAAACCAATGGGCCATGCGTCACTCAGGACAAGGCCCTCGTGAGGGGCCAAGCCTCGTGAGGAGTAGCAGCATCAAGACCCGCAGGGGCCTCCTCAGGACCCCTCCGGAGCAGCGGATATTCCGAGGTGAGGCATGGCCTCACGAGTCAAGGGTGAGGCAAGGGAAGGACAGGCGAGCAGCAGACAACAGGGCGGTGTAGTTTCCCCTTTAGTGCAAAGGGAGCAAGGACGAACGCACGTTCCTAGGGCATCTTCTAAAGGTTTCCATTCTCGTGCAACAAGACCATGGCCGCCCGCCGGCAGGACGGACGTGACCCCTGGGCCAGCCCCTACAACGCTAGCAGCTACTTTGCAGGCGAAGACCACCTTTGGGTAGGGGAGCATGTTCCCCTCTTTCCCTTCAAAATTGGCCATTCTGAGATCCCTTCCCGCCGAAACGATAAGGGAAGAGGACCGAGGCCGCCACTATAAATATAGGATAGGTTGCTTCATAGAGGGGGCCCGATTCCCGAACCACTCATTCACCGACCAGCACCCCGCAAGGTCATCCAGCCTCCGGAGGAGCCCAAGAACTGTACTAGTTCATCCACCAACCTCCACGAGAGGCAATCCACCAAAGCAGGAGTAGGGTTTTACACTTCGCAGCGGCCCGAACCTCGGTAAACTATCGAGTTGTGTGTTTCCCTCACCATCAAGTGAGTTCGCAGCCGTTCCCCTCGAGTAGAGAGTTGTGCAAGGTTAGGCCGTGAGAGATATTCACACATGCCCCTGAGGTCGAATCCTTAGGGTTTTGTGTAGCCCGAAATCCGACAGGTTCATCCTTCCCCCTTTGCACTAAAGGGGAAATTGCACCGTCCGGTTGTCTGCTACTCGTCTGTCCTTCCTCCGTGTCATCCTTGACTCCTAAGGCCGGGTCACGCCTCGGAATATCCACCGCTGTGGAGGGATCCTGATGAGGCCCCCTGCGGGTCTTGATGATGTTCCTCCCCGCGAGGCTTGGCCCCTCGCGAGGACCTTACCTTGAATGGTGTCGCGTCATGCTTGCTTGATGAAGTGGGCAGGTCCTGGGCTGCAGGCAGGCTGGTCTAGGTACCCCTATTCCCAGAATGCCGACAGTAGCCCCAGGGCCCAAGGCGCGCTTGGGCTGGCTTCTCGGCGAACCTTGAGGGCGGCTTGAAGCGTCGCGGGCCCCAAATGCCTGCGGCCAGGCCTTTCAAACGGCGGACCAGTCTTCTCCGTGCAGAACCTCCCGACCCGCGTCTGCAAGCCGCCTTCGCTTCCTGTCGATTTTGCCGCCGGTTCTTCCTCCTGTTTGGTCCCTGTTCCTCTTTCTGAGCCTCGCGTCGTGTCGTTTTTCCCCTCCGTCCTCCTCGCCATGCCTCCGAAGGGGGGGAGGGGGTCCACGGGATCCGATCAATCCCACGGTGCCTCAGCCCGCGTTGGTCCAGCCGACGGTAGTGAACTCCGAGGGGTAGGAGAAGGTTCGCCTGGTAGTCGCTGCCGGCTCCAACGAGTGGGGGTACCAGGATCTGGCCAAGATCGTGGCCTCGGGCGAGATGGCGGCCCTCGCGATTCCCCTTCACATCCATGCTCTTCTCGCTCGGGTACTGCCGCCATTCTCGAGCTTCCTCGTCAGAGTGCTCTCGCGTTACCAAATCCATGCACTCCACCTTGACCCTAGGTCTTTTATTCTCTTTTCGGCCTTCGCGTTTCTGTGTGAGGCTTTTGTTTGTGTTACCTCTTCCGTGGCATTGCTTCACCACTTCTTTTCTCTCGAACTGGTTTCTAAACAGCAATGCTCCGGATGCGCGTCCTTGAAGGTAGACGATGCATTAGCCCCAGGGGCTCTCGACACCGTGCTCTTGCCCGAGGCGGAAGGGTTTCGGTGGCAGTGGGTACTGGTCGAAGCGGCCTAGGCGGGAGCTCTGTTCCGATCTCCATCGACCCCCGCAACGCCGAAGCTGGGGTGGACGCGTCGGGAGCTCAGCGACTCTCGAGTCACGCCGGTCCTGACTCAGCTAGAGGAACTGAAGCGGGCGGGGGTGACGATGGCGATGGTGGTGCGAGAGTTCACGTGTCAGCGGATTGCTCCCCTCCAGCGCCACTCTCGTCTGATTTGGACCTTTAGGGGGCCTCGGGACCCAATGAGGATCTAGGTTTTGCCGCATCATATTGATCTCTTGCGTGAGGTGCTCCGCGGGCTGATGGGCGGCGATCCCGACGAGCTTCCCCTGAATGGTCTTCCTCTACACAAGTTCAAGGCCCCGGATGCCCTTGTTGCCGAGATGCCGCTCTTCAACGAATGGGGGTTCCTCCCCGGGAGGAAGCGCGCCCCCGAGGGCCACCATCCTTTGGGGTTCAAGCCTTCATGAGCTCTAGTCACGCTGCCCCTTCCGCGGCCAGGGCGAGTGGTGTTTCGTCGCCCGCCTCCCCGGCTCTTGCTCCGGGTCGAGCCGAGGCGTGCGGTGGCGATCGGCTGATGGTCGAAGTTGCCGTCCCCATCTGCAAGCTTCGGTAGCGATTTGTTGGGCCTCCGCGCCAGGCCCCCCACGTAGGCCAAAAGAGGAGGTTGCCGGAGGACGAACGTCCTTCGACGCGATGGGCCCCGGTGAAGAAGAAATGGGTCGTCGTGGACGAGTAAGCGCTCGAGCCCATTCTTTGTCTTTCTTTTAGCACCTCCCTCCTGTTCCTTTGTTCTGCATGCTCCCTACTGGTAACAATAGAGGCGAGTCAGTGCTGCCCACCCCTATGTTCGTCGTGCGTCCCGGGGTTTCTTCTTTCGTACTCTATGGGGTTCTTTCTCCCAAGCCCCCGGCTCGTGAGCCTGTCGCGGTCTTCTTTGCCGCTGGCCTGAGGCTCCCCGGGAAGGGGCCGTTCCCCTTGCCAAAGGCCCCTCCTAGAGCCATGCTGCGTCCCCCTTCCTGCCCCCTCCTGCCTGGTGATGTGGGTCCTCAGGGGGCGCTTCCTTCCGACGCAGCGCTTGCACGGGAGCCCCCAGCCCCCGAGCATAGGATTGAGCTGCGGGGTCCCTCGTGCCCTTCTCCCGTCCGCCATGAGGAAGGTGAGGGCACTCACTGGCCGCTGGAACCTGTCGAAGGTTAGCATGCCACACCGTGGGGCTTGCTTCTCACTGTGGCGGAAGCGCTTCAATGTCTGGGGGGCGGGCTTGCCGGCAACGAAGCCCGCCTGGAAGGTGAGCGCCGGCACCTTACGTCAGGGTGGCGCCAGCTTGAAGTTGTCGTGAACCTTGGCCGTCTGTGGCGTGAGCGCGCCCGCGTGGAGGTAGAGAGGTCCCTTACCGCGGCGGTGGAGGCCCGCGAGCGTGCTCTCACCGATGGTCAGGAGGCTGATTGTTGGTGTAGGGCCTCCGAGGATCGCCACAAGGAGGTTTGCACCATCAACGCCGATCTTGAAGAGCAGGCTCAATTGAGGTCCACCCTAGGGGGTCCGCCTGCTGAGTTCTTCCCTACCAACATGGGCTTTAGGGTGTCCGCCGATTTGTTGGAGCCTGTAGAGGTGGAGCAAGACCTAGAGTAGGAGTGTCTAGAGGTGAGGGAGGGACAGGTGTCACTTACTCATGAATCCCTTGCCTCTCGTGAGTCAAAGCATCAGAAGGAAATCGACATGGGGTGGCGGAGGCTCAGTGTTCCCTTCTTCTTGACTATCGTGCGAAGCTGAGGCTCCAGGAGTCCCACTTCCACGAGCGTCGCAGCCACCTGAAAAACGAGGTCGATGCTCTGCAGAAAAGTTTGGATCAGGAAGTGAAACATCGGCAGGTCGCACTAGACGCCCAGGCTACTGCCGAAGGTAAACTATCTCTTCTTTACAAACACGTGAAAGGCGCGGCTTCGCTGGTTGGAAAGGCCTCTGAAGAGGAGATCCATGCTCATGGTCTCCAGCTTGAACGCTCCTGGTTGTTCCAATCCCTCAAGAGGAGAGCCTCCCGGGCTATGAGCAACATTTGTGGCGAGGGTGTCTCAAGCCCCCTGGTCCCCGATGATGCTGGGTACTTGGGCTTCTGCTTCCGTGTTGTGCAATGTCTTGAGGCGGGTGCCGAGAAGGTCCATGCGGTCACAGAGGAGAAGAGACGTGACCTCTTGGGTCAAGCGGTCTCGGACGTCTTCGGCCAACTCCTTCTCCTAGACCCATACTTTGACTTTGTCATAGTGTTGGATCCGGTGCCACAGACGATCCGCGCCGCCCTGGCCGAATGGGTCGAGGTCCACGTGGAAGACCTGGTGACAAGGCTTTCTCACGAAGGCTGCGGTGTGAGCTCTGGCGACGATGCGTCCTCCTGGTCCGCCGCCTTGTACTCCTCATAGGGTTATGTACTAGGTTTAACAACAACTTTGATGTATCTGGAGGATACCTTTCCATGCATTCTCTTAACACGAGGTGTGCACAATGTTTTCCTCCTGGTCGCGGCCGCTGCCAACCCTGTGTTGTTGCGACGCTAACGGTCTAGCCCGCGAGCATGGCTCCGTTCATGGCGCTTCTTCCCTTCTTGTGGGGCGGTTTGAGGACCCTTTCGGCACTCTGTGTCTGCAGGTCCCGGTCCCGCACATGTCCCTGCTGCCGTGAGACGCAACCCGTTACCAAGGCTGTTCCTCACGGTGCAACGCCCCGACGCCCTGGGTGCCGACATGGGCGGCACCTGGGTGGCCGAGTGGCCTTGCGACCTGTAAGGATCCTGAGGCATGTTGCTCAGGGGTCCCCCTTGACACTTAGACCGCTCTACGTCGACATGACCCAGTCCTATACATTTCCTCGCCACCATTAGGTGCGGCCATGAAGGGCACATCTAAGGGGTGGGGCCCCGCCTCCCCTGATACCTACCGGAATTCTAGAATGGCATCAAATAGGGAAAGTGGCCTTATGACCGTTAAGGCTCATGAGGAGTGCCTCGGGAGTCCCCTTTGGCGCTCGAGCGATTCCCCATTCCGCCCGTCTTGTGGTTGTCTCGGGAGGCCCGGCGGTCTCCCGAGGTTTCCACAAAACACCAATGAAAACAAAGGGAGAAAGAGAACTCGAGTTTGGTAAAACGAGAGAAACAGAGAAGAAATCCCCACCCTTCTTTTCTTTTCAAAACATTAAGCAAAGATATCTTCGAGCTTTTGATAGCTCAAAATACAAAAGGGGAGGCCCTTGAGGGTCACAACTTGGAACGCAAGAAAGGAATGAGAAAACGGCCGCGTCCGGCACCTAAATTATTCTCCGCCTCCATCTCCCCCCAGCGCGGAGCATAGGGCTTCCACAAGGCGTGGGAGGGACCCCTCCGCGTCCTCGGGGGGCCCTGGGCATATACAGCCGCAGCTCGTTATTACGTGAGAGTGTCACGGGGCGGTGTATATGGGAGGTCGTGAGGACAATTTGGCCTCGCGAGTGTCTCTACCCTCGAGGCATAGGCGCCCGATTCCTTTTGGGTCATTGGTAAACCCTACTGACTTCTTCTTCTTCGAGAGTGAGGCAGAGTGTTACGGTCTTCACCCAGCGCGGAGCATAGGTCATCCACTGGGCGTGGGAGGGACCCCTCCGCGTCCACGGGGGGCCCGGGCGTATACAGCCGCAGCTCGTAATTACGTGAGAGTATCACGGGATGAAGTAGGTTCCGGAAGGATTCAAGGACGATGCAGAGACGTCACAGGTCGATGTAGGTCCCGGGGACACATCGGGAGCCCCATATGCCTCACAGGCGCATGCCCCGCTTGTGGTCCCCGGGCTGGTAGCGGTGTGGCGTGGTCCGCCTTGAGCGAGCCTTGGGCGTGGGAGGAGCTCCCAGCGCTCCTTGGCCGGAGAGCTCGCCCAGACGGTAGGTCCTAAGTCCCCGGGGCGTTGCCCCAACGCGCCTCGCTGGGGCCCCCTAGGTTCCCACGTTGGTACCCTGGACCATGCCCCCAGGCCGGGCTAGCCCAACCTGAGGGCAACAGCGGGTACCGAACACCCGTTGGCGATCGAACGAAGCCCGCACTGGCGACATGGGCGTGTGTTCCACCCTCCGTCCCCAGGCGTGCGTTGCGCGCCCCGTAGGCAGGGCGGATATACCACCCCCAGCCTCCAGGTTAGGATCGTCTCGCCCGGGAACATGGGCGTGTGCTCCACCCTCCGTTCCCAGGCTGGGGCCTCTCTGCCTGGATACAAGGGTGCGTCCACCCTGTCCCAGCAGGTGTGCCCCCCGAGGACACCGTGCTGGGCGTCCCCACGAAGCCACCCCCGTGTTGTTGTTCATATGTGTTTGCGCGGGGGCTACCCGCAGGGTCGCGCGCATGCCTCCTACCGCAGTGATGGTCTGCGCTGCTTCCTCCGTAGCCCGGACGTGTGACGACGCGGTCGTCGTTGAACTGTGCGCCTCCAGGCGTTGATGTAGTCAGGCCTCCGGTACTACCTCCTCGTTCCGTGAAGCATGCCAGGGGATGCTGGTGTTGGGGAACGTTGCATGGGGAAAAAATCATGCGCACACGAAGACCTATCATGGTGATGATCATCTACGAGAGGGAGATCGGATCCACATACCCTTGTAGATCTCTAAGCGAAAGCATTAATAAACGCGGTTGATGTAGTGGTACGTCTTCACGATCCGTCCCACGAACCGTCCCACGATCTGTCCCATGAACCGTCTCGTGATCCGTCCCGATCAAGTGTCGAACGGACGACACCTCCGCGTTCCGCACACGTATAGCTCGATGACGATCTCCACCTTCTTGAACCAGCAAGAGAGACGGGGATGTAGGTGGGTTCCCCGGTAGCGCGACGGTGCTCCGGTGGTGGTGGTGATCTATTCCTGCAGGGCTCCGCCCGAGCTCCGCAGAAAACCGATCTAGAGGAAGAACTACGAAGTAGAGGTTTCGGGTTGCACGTGGCAAAGTTATGTCTCAAAAAGCCCTAAACCTCTAGTATATATATGAGGAGGGAGAAGGCAGCCTTGACGCCACAAGGGAGGAGCCCTTGGGTCGGCCGAAGTGGAGGAGGGAGGAGTCCTCCTCCAATTCCACTTGGATTAGGACTCCTTCCTTAATTTCCCACCTCTTTTGGATTTTCCACTTTTTCCTCATGGGCTTTGCTTGGATGACTTTGTCAGCCCATTATGCCTTATTGCACATCCAGTAAACCCACAAGGACACCTGGGTGTGTGGTGGGCTGATATGTCTCCAACGTATCTATAATTTTTGATGGTTTCATGCTATTATCTTGTCAAACTTTGGATGTTTTGTTTGCCTTTTATATATTTTCTGGGACTAACTTATTAACTCAGTGCCAAGTGCCAATTCCTGTTTTTTCCATGTTTTTGACCCCTTTCAGAGGAGGATTTTAAACGGAGTCCAAACGGAATGAAACTGCCAAAAAGATTTTTTCCGAAACAGAAAAGATAGGGCAGCCTGAGAATCAGGGCAGGGGGCCACCAGGGACCCCACAAGCCCCCTAGCCGCGGACAGGCGGGTCCGCGCCTCCCGGGCTTGTGGGCTCCCTGGGCCTCCTCTGCCCTAGGTCTTTCACCTATAAATTCCCTAAAATCCCAGACAAAATGAGGAGATCATCGAAAGTACTTTTCCGCCGCCGCAAGCTTCTGTCTCCGCAAGCTCCCATCTGGGCACGTTCTGGTGCCCTGTCGGAGGGGGATTCGGTTACGGAGGGCTTCTTCATCAAAACCATGACCTCTCCAATGATGCGTGAGTAGTTCACCATAGACCTACGGGTCCATAGCTAGTAGCTAGATGGCTTCTTCTCTCTCTTGGATCTTCAATACAAAGTTCTCCATGATCTTCATGGAGATCTATCCGATGTAATCTTCTTTTGCGGTGTGTTTGTAGACATCCAATGAATTGTGGATTTATGATCATATTATCTATGAATCTTATTTGAGTTTCTTCTGATCTCTCTTATGCATGATTTCATATCCTTGTAATTCTCTTCGAGTTGTGGGTTTTGTTTGGCCAACTAGATCTATGATTCTTGTAATGGGAGAAGTGCTTTGTTTTGGGTTCATACCGTGTGGTGACCTCACCCAGTGATAGAAGGGGTAGCAAGGCACGCATCATGTTGTTGCCATCAAGGGTAAAAAGATGGGGTTTTCATCATTGGTTTGAGTTTATCCCTCTACATCATGTCATCTTGCTTAAGGCGTTACTCTGTTCGTCATGAACTCAATACACTAGATGCATGTTGGATACCGATCGATGTGTGGAGTAATAGTAGTAGATGCAGAAAGTATCGGTCTACTTGTCTCGAACATGATGCATATATGTATGATCATTGCCTTAGATATCGTCATGACTTTGCGCGGTTCTATCAATTGCTCGACAGTAATTTGTTCACTCACCGTGATATTTGCTATTTTGAGAGAAGCCTCTAGTGAACACTATGGCCCCCGGGTCTACTCCACACCATATTTTCAGCCTTACACTTTTATCTCGTTGCACTTTCCGCCCTCAGATCTCACTTTGCAATCAATCTTGAAGGGATTGACAACCCCTTTATAGCGTTGGGTGCAAGCTCTTTGTGTTTGTGCAGGTACTCTAGACTTGACGATATTCTCGTACTGGATTGATACCTTGGTTCTCAAACGGAGGGAAATACTTACTCCTCCTGTGCTACATCACCCTTTCCTCTTCAAGGGAAAACCAACGCAAGCTCAAGAGACGACAAAAGGTTTCTGTCGACGTAGCAGAAGGATTTCTGGCGCCGTTGCTGGGGAAGGATTTATGACGCCGTTGCTGGGGAGGATCAAGTCAACAACTCATCCAAGTAAGTGTCGCAAACTCATCTCTTGCATTTACCTTATTTGCCACTCATTTTCCTCTCCCCCACTTTTGAAAAACAAAAATTTACAAAAAAATATTTGCCTTTCTTGTTTGCCTTTTTCGTTTGCCTTTTCGTTCGCCCTTTTTCTCGCTTGCTCTTTGTTTGCTTGTGTGCTTGCTTGCTTGCCTAAGTCACCTTGACTGAAAACACCAAACTTTGTGACTTATCGAATACTAATAATAATGATTTTATTAGTACTCCGATTGCTCCCTCCACTAGTGCGGAGTCATACGAAATCAATGCCGCTTTGTTGAATCTTGTTATGAAAGAGCAATTTTCCGGCCTTCCTAGTGAAGACACCGCATCCCATCTTAATACCTTCATAGAGCTTTGCGATATGCAAAAGAAGAAAGATATGGATAATTATGTAATTAAATTGAAGCTTTTTCCTTTCTTGTTGCGAGATCGAGCAAAAACTTGGTTTTCGTCTTTGCCCAAAAATATGGTTTTCGTCTTTGCCCAAAAATAGTATCGATTCATGGGATAAGTGCAAAGATGTTTATATATCCAAGTATTTTCCGCCAGCTAAGATTATCTCCCTCCGTAATGATATCATGAATTTTAAGCAACTTGATCATGAACACGTTGCACAATCTTGGGAGAGAATGAAATTGATGATTAGAAATTGTCCCGCTCATTGTTTGAGTCTTTGGATGATTATACAAATCTTTTGCCTGGCTTGAATTTCGCTTCTAGAAACATCTTGGACTCCGCCTCTGGTGAAACATTGATGGAAATCACGTTAGGAGAAGCCACGAAACTCCTAGACAATATCATGACGAACTACTCTCAGTGGCACACTGAAAGGTCACCTACTAGTAAGAAAGTACACGCTATAGAAGAAATTAATTCGTTGAGTGCTAAGATGGACGAGTTAATGAATTTGGTTGCTAGTAGAAGTGCTCCTTTAGATCCTAATGATATTCCCTTGTCTTCCTTGATTGAGAGTAGCAACGCTAGCTTGGACGTTAATTTTGTTGGTAGGAATAATTTTGGCAACAACAATGCTTTTAGAGGAAACTAAGTTCCTAGGCCTTTTCTTAGTAACTCCTCTAATAACTTTGGCAACTCCTACAACAATACGCATAAAAATTACAATAGATTACCCTCTGATCTTGAGAGTAATATCAAAGAGTTTATCAACTCCCAAAAAAAATCAATGCGTCCATAGAGGAAAAACTACTCAAAATTGACGATTTGGCTAAGAGCGTTGATAGAATGTCTAGTGATATTGATGCTTTGAAAGTTTGATGTGCTCCTCCGAAAATAAATATGGAAGAAACTTTGAAATCTATGCGTGTTTCCATGATTAAAAGCAAAGAAAGAACCGCCCAAATTCGTGCTAGACATGAATGGCTTAAAAAGGCATGTTCTCGTGATAAGAATCACGAAGATCTTAAAGTGCTCGGTGTGACTCCCATTGACTCTTTGTTTTCTTGTGTCAAACCCAATGATGATGGGGCTGGATATAAATCCACTTTGGTTGAAAAACGCCCCAATGATTCGGAGTTCATCTATCTTGATGCTAAAAGCATTGAAAGTGGAGTAGAAGATATTAAAACTTTGAGTAGTAATGAAATTACTACTTTGGATTTCAACGAATTCAATTATGATAGTTGCTCCTTGATTGAATGCATTTCCTTGATGCAATCCATGCTAAACTCTCCACACGCTTAAAGCCAAAACAAGGCCTTTACCGATCATATCGTCGAAGCCATGATAAAATCTCTTGAAGAGAAACTTGAATTGGAAGTCTATATCCTTAGAAAGCTTCATGATGAGTGGGAACCTACTATCAAAATCAAAATAGAAAACTATGAATGCAATGCTTTGCGTGACTTGGGTGCTAGTCTTTCCGCGATTCCAAAGTCTTTATGTGATGTTCTGGGTTTTAATGAGATTGAAGAGTGTTCTCTTAATTTGCATCTTGCGGATTATACCATCAAGAAACACATGGGAAGGATAAATGATGTTCCTATTATTGCAAATAGGAACTATGTACCCGTGGATTTCATTGTTCTTGACATTGATTGCAATCCTACATGCCCTATTATTCTTGGTAGACCTTTCCAAAGGACTATCGGTGCCATCATCGATATGAAGGAAGGGAATATTAGATTTCAGTTTCCTTTAAAGAAGGGCATGGAGAACTTTCCTAGAAAGAAAATAATATTGCCTTATGAATCCATGATGAGGGCCACTAATGGCTTGAGCACCAAAGACGACGATACGTGATTTTATCACCTTATGCCTAGCTAAGGGCGTTAAACAATAGCGCTTGTTGGGAGGCAACCCAATGAATTTATTTCTCTTTCTTTCTGTTTTGTTGCGTCCACACCATTCTAATTCTTTTATGATTGTGTCCTTTGTGTTTCTTTTTGTGTTTGAGCCAAGCAAAACCTTTATGACTAGTCTTGGTGATGGTTGTTTGATCCCGCTGGAAAAAGACAGAAACTTTTCGCTCACGAGATGATTTTTCATTTTCATTCAGAAAGAGATTTTTGAGTTGATTCTTTTTTCTGCTAGTTGATATGCATTTTTCCCACGCAGTCCTAATATTTCAGAATTTTTGAGATACCAAAAGTATACGAAGTATACAGATTGCTACACACTGGTGTGTTTTTGACAGATTCTGTTTTTGTTGAGTTGGTTGTTTGTTTTGATGAAACTATGGTTAGTATCGGTGGGGTACTAGCCATGGAAAAGTGAGAATACAGTATCCCAACACCAATATATATATAGAAATCAAGATTGCTACAGTACCTAAAGAGGTGGTAGTTTGTTTTCTTGTGCTAATGTTATCACGAGTTTCTGTTTAAGTTTTGTGTTGTGATGTTTTCAAGTTTTGGGTGATGTTCTCATGGACAAAGAGATAAGGAGTGGAAAGAGCTCAAGCTTGGGGATGCCCAAGTCATCCCAAGCCAAATTCAAGGACACCAACAATCCTAAGCTTGGGGATGCCCCGGGAAGGCATCCGCTCTTTCGTCTTCAATCCATCGGTAACATTACTTGGAGCTATATTTTTATTCACCACATGATATGTGTTTTGCTTGGAGCGTCTTGTATCTTAGGAGTCTTTTCTTTTTGTTGTGTCACAATCATCCTTGCTGCACACCTTTAGAGAGAGACATGCACTCGTCGTGATTTTGCTAGAATGCTCATAGTGCTTCACTTATATCTTTTGAGCTAGATAATTTTGCTCTATGTGCTTCACTTAGATCTTTTAGAGCACGGCGGTGCGTGACTTGGTAGTTGCCTTATGCTATGAATGTAGTCCCAAAGGTGATAGGTACCCAAAGAGGATACAAAAACCTTCGTCTTCATGTGCATTGAGTAGAAAGAGAAGTCTTGATTCCTCTCAGTTTGTTTTGAGACATGGATTTGGTAATATTAAGAGTTATGTTAGTAGGGTGTTGTGAATCTAGAAATACTTGTGTTGAAGTTAGTAATTCCCGTAGAAAGCACGTATGGTGAACCGCTATGTTAGGAAGTCGGAGCATAATTTATCTATTGATTGTCATCCTTTGTGTTGAGGTCGGGATCGCGTGATGGTTAACACCTACCAAACCTTCCCCTAGGAGTATGCGTTTAGCACTTTGTTTCGATTACTAATAAAAACTTTCGCAACAAGTATGTGAGTTCTTCATGACTAATGTGAGTCCCTGGTATAGATGCACTTTCACCTTCCACCATTGCTAGCCTCTCTAGTGCCGCGCAATTCTCGCGGGTGCACAAACCCACCATATGCCTTTCCTCAAAACAGCCACCATACCTACCTACTATGGCATTTTCATAGCCATTCCGAGATATATTGGCATGCAACTCCCACCGTTCCGTCTCATGACTTGTGTTGTCACTCTCATATTGCCATTGCATGATCGTAAGATAGCTAGCGAGATGCTTCAACGTCATACGCCAAGCTAGATCGTTGCACATCCCGGTACACTGCCGGAGGCATTTCCTATAGAGTCATTTCTAAGCTTTGAGTTGTGAGTAAATAAAAGTGTGATGATCATCATTATTAGAGCATTGTCCCATGTGAGGAAATAAAAAAAGAGGCCTAAGAGCCCAAATAAAACAATAGAAAAAAAGAGGCCTAAGAGCCCAAATAAAAAAAGAGAAAAAGAGAGAAGGGACAATGCTACTATCTTTTTCCACACTTGTGCTTCATAATAGCACCATGTTCTTCATGTTTGAGAGCCTCTCGTTTCATCACTACCATATGCTAGTGGGAATCTTCATTATATAACTTGGCTTGTATATTCTAATGATGGGCTTCCTCAAAATTGCCCTAGGTCTTCGTGAGCAAGCAAGTTGGATGCACGCCCACTAGTTCTCCTCTTGAGCTTTCACATACTTATAGATCTAGTGCATCCTTTGTATGGCAATCCCTACTCATTCACATTGATATCTATTAATGGGCATCTCCATAGCCCTTTGATATGCCGAGTCAATGTGACAATATCCTCCTTTTTGTCTCACAACCACCACCACACTCTATTCCACCTATAGTGCTATATGCATGGCTCACGCTCATGTATTGCGTGATAGTTATAAAAAGTTCAAGAAAGTAACAATGCGAAAACAATTACTTGTCCAATACCGGGGTTGTGCATGATTTACATTAGTTGTGTGAGGATGATGGAGCATAGCCAGACTATATGATTTTGTAGGGATAACTTTCTTTGGCCTTGTTATTTTGAAAGTTCATGATTACCTTGCTAGTTTTCTTGAAGTATTATTGTTTTCATGTCAATAGCAAACTATTGTTTTGAATCTTACGGATCTGAACATTCATGTCACACGAAAGAAGTTGCAAAGGACAACTATGCTAGGTAGCATTCCACATCAAAAATTTAGTCTTTATCACTTCCCTACTCGAGGAAGAGGAGGAGTTAAGCTTGGGGATGCTTGATACGTCTCCAACGTATCTATAATATTTGATGGTTTCATGCTAATATCTTGTCAAAGATTGGATGTTTTGTATGCCTTTTATATATTTTTGGGACTAACTTATTAACTCAGTGCCAAGTGTCAGTTCCTGTTTTTTCCATGTTTTTGACCCCTTCCAGAGGAGGATTTTGAAGGGAGTCCAAACGGAATGAAACTGCCAAAAACATTTTTTCCGAAACAGAAAAAGATCGGGAAGCCTGAGAATCAGGGCAGGGGGCCACCAGGGACCCCACAAGCCCCCTAGCCGCGGCCAAGGGGGCTGCGCCTCCCAGGCTAGTGGGCTCCCTGGGCCTCCTCTGCCCTAGGTCTTTCCCTATAAATTCCCTAAAATCCCAGAAAAATGAGGAGATCATCAAATGTACTTTTCCGCCGCTGCAAGCTTGTGTCTCCGCAAGATCCCATCTGGGGCACGTTCTGGTGCCCTGCCGGAGGGGGGATTTGGATACGGAGGTCTTCTTCATCAACACCATGACCTCTACGATGATGTGTGAGTAGTTCAGCATAGACCTACGGGTCCATAGCTAGTAGCTAGATGGCTTCTTCTCTCTCTTGGATCTTCAATACAAAGTTCTCCATGATCTTCATGGAGATCTATCCGATGTAATCTTCTTTTGCGGTGTGTTTGTCGAGATCCGATGAATTTTGGATTTATGATCAGATTATCTATGAATCTTATTTGAGTTTCTTCTGATCTCTCTTATGCTTGATTTCATATCCTTGTAATTCTCTTCGAGTTGTGGGCTTTGTTTGGCCAACTAGATCTATGATTCTTGCAATGGGAGAAGTGCTTGGTTTTGGGTTCATACCGTGCGGTGACCTCACCCAGTGACAGAAGGGGTAGCAACGCACGCATCGTGTTGTTGCCATCAAGGGTAAAAAGATGGGGGGTTTCATCATTGGTTTGAGTTTATCCCTTCACATCATGTCATCTTGCTTAAGGCGTTACTGTGTTCATCATGAACTCAATACACTAGATGCATGCTGGATAGCGGTCGATGTGTGTAGTAATAGTAGTAGATGCAGAAAGTATCAGTCTACTTGTCTCGGATGTGATGCCAATATGTATGATCATTGCCTTAGATATCGTCATGACTTTGTGCGGTTCTATCAATTGCTCGATAGTAATTTGTTCACCCACAATGATATTTGCTATTTTGAGAGAAGCCTCTAGTGAACACAAAGGGAACACCAACGCAAGGCTCCAAGGCCGCGGGGAAATCTTTTGCATATTTCCCTAGGAAGTCCCTATAGGCGTATCCGTAGCAGCAGGATTCCTCGCGCCGCTGCCAGGGAAGGTCTGTTGTCGCAGTAGCAGAAGGATTTCTGGCGTCGTTGCTGGGGAGGAGATCTATCCAAGTAGGTGTCACAAACTCATCTCTTGCATTTACCTTTTTTTCCAGTTGCCTCTCGTTTTCCTCTCCCCCACTTCACATTTTCCGTTTTCATTTGCCTTACTCCTTTGCCGTTTTCATTTTCATTTTTGCCTTTCTCCTTTGCCGTTTCCTTTTGCCTTTTGCCGTTTTCCTATGCCAGTTTTCTTGCTTGCTTGTGTTCTTGTTGGTTTGTTGAAGTGATCATGCATGAAAACACCAAACTTTGCGACTACTCGAGTACCAATAATAATGATTTTATTAGTACTCCGATTGCTCCCCCACTAGTGCGGAATCTTATGAAATCAATGCTGCCTTGCTGAATCTTGTTATGAAAGAGAAATTCTCTGGCCTTCCTAGTGAAGATGTCGCATCCCATCTCAATACCTTCATTGAACTTTGCGATATGAAAAAGAAAAGAGATGTGGATAATGACGTGATTAAGTTGAAGCTTTTTCCTTTCTCGTTGCGAGATCGCGCAAAAACTTGGTTTTCTTCTTTGCCTAAAAATAGTATCGATTCTTGGGATAAGTGCAAAGATGCTTACATATCCAAGTATTTTCCGCCGGCTAAGATTATCTCTCTACGTAACGATATCATGAATTTCTAGCAACTTCATCATGAACACGTTGCAGAATCTTGGGAGAGGATGAAGTTAATGATTAGAAATTGTCCCGCTCATGGCTTGAGTTTGTGGATGATTATACAAATATTTTACGCTAGTTTGAGTTTCGCTTCTCGCAATATCTTGGACTCCGCCTCAGGTGGAATGTTCATGGAAATCACATTAGGAGACGCTACAAAACTCCTAGACAATATCATGACCAACTACTCTCACGGGCGCACTGAAAGGTCACCTGCTAGCAAAAAGGTACACACTATAGAAGAAATTAACTCGCTTAGTGCTAAGATGGACGAGTTTATGAATTTGGCTGCTAGTAGAAATGCTCCTTTAGATCCTAATGACATGCCACTATCTTCCTTGATTGAGAGTAGCAACGCTTGTTTGGACGTTAATTTTGTTGGTAGGAACAATTTTGGCAACAA
The DNA here is from genome assembly GCF_904849725.1 of Hordeum vulgare subsp. vulgare. Classification (NCBI taxonomy): domain Eukaryota; kingdom Viridiplantae; phylum Streptophyta; class Magnoliopsida; order Poales; family Poaceae; genus Hordeum; species Hordeum vulgare. The sequence continues at coordinate 430,276,534 of NC_058522.1, read as the reverse complement.
TAATGCTTTTAGAGGAAACTATGTTCCTAGGCCTTTTCCTAGTAACTCCCCTAACAATTATGGCAATTCCTACAACAACACTTATGGAAATCACAACAAATTACCCTCTGATTTAGAGAGTAATATCAAAGAGTTCATCAACTCTCAAAAGATTTTCAATGCATCCATAGAGGAAAAACTACTCAAAATAGACGATTTGGCTAAGAGCGTTGATAGGGTGTCTTGTGATATTGATGCTTTGAAAGTTAGATGTGCTCCTCCCAAGTTCAACTTGGATGAAACTTTAAAAGCTATGCCTGTCTCCATGAATGAGAGCAAAGAAAGAACCGCCCAAATTCGCGCTAGGCACGAATGGTTTAAATGGGTGCATTCTAGTGATGCAAATCACAAAGATCTTAAAGTGCTTGGTGTGACTCCTCTTGAATCTTTGTTTTCGCATGTCAAACCTATTGATGAAGGGGCTGGATATGAATCCACTTTGGTTGAAAAACACCCCAAAGATTCGGAGCCCACCTATCTTGATGATAAAGGTGTGGAGAGTGGAGTAGAAGAAATCAAGGAATTCAATTATGATAGTTGCTCCTTGTTTGAATGCATCTCTTTGATGCAATCCATTGCAAACTCTCCGCATGCTTATAGCCAAAGCAAAGCCTTTACCGCACATATCGTAGATGCTATGATGAAATCTCTTGAAGAGAAACTCGAATTAGAAGTCTCTATACCTAGAAAACTTCATGATGATAGGGCACCTACTATCAAAATCAAAATCAAAAACTATGAATGCAATGCTTTGTGTGATTTGGGTGCTAGTGTTTCCGCGATTACAAAGTCTTTTTGTGATATTCTTGGTTTTCATGAGATTGAAGAGTGTTCTCTTAATTTGCATCTTGCGGATTCTACTGTCAAGAAACCCATGGGAAGGATCGATGATGTTCTTATTGTTGCAAATAAGAACTATGTACCCATGGATTTCATTGTACTTGACATAGATTGCAATCCTTCATGTCCTATTATTCTTGGTAGACCTTTCCTAAGGACTATTGGTGCTATCATCGATATGAAGGAAGGGAATATTAGATTTCAGTTTCCCCTAAATAAGGGCATGGAGCATTTTCCTAGAAAAAAATAAGATTGCCTTATGAATCTATGATGAGGGCTACTTATGGTTTCAGCACCAAAGATGACTATACGTGATTCCATCAACTTTTGCCTAGCTAAGGGCACTAAACAATAGCGCTTGTTGGGAGGCAACCCAACGAATTTATCATTTTTATTTCTGTTTTGTGTTTTCCACACTTTCATAATTCTGTTCTGGTTGTGTTTTTTGGGTTTCTTTTTGCGTTTGTGCCAAGAAAACCCATTATGATTAGTCTTGGGGATGATCGTTTGGTCATGCTGGAAAAGACAAAAACTTTCTCCTCATGAAACGGATTTTCATTTTTTGCTGTAAGAGATTTTGAGTTGATTCTTTTCTATGCTGATTTCTATGCAAATTCTTCAGACTGTCGTAGTTTTTAAGAATTTTTGAAGTACCAGAAGTATACGAAGTATACATATTACTACAGACTGGTCTGCTGTTAACAGATTATGTTTTTCTTGAGTTGGTTGCTTATTTTGATGAAACTATGGATAGTATCGGGGGGTACTAGCCATGGAAGATTGAAAATACAGTAACCCAACATCAACATAAGTAGAATTTAAGTTTGCTACAGTACGTGAGGAAGTGGTGGTTTGCTTTCTTATACTAATGTTATCACGAGTTTCTGTTTAAGTTTCGTGTTGTGAAGTTTTCAAGTTTTGGAGGAAGTTCTTATGGACAAAGAGATAAAGAGTGGCAAGAGCTCAAGCTTGGGGATGCCCAAGGCACCCCAAGTTGATTCAAGGATGCCGTAAAAGCCTAAGCTTGGGGATGCCCCGGGAAGGTATCCCGTCTTTCGTCTCCAATCCATCGGTAACGTTACTTGGGGCTATAGTTTATTCACTACATGTTATGTGCTTTTCTTGGAGCGCCTTGTATCATAGGAGTCTTTTATTTTTGTTGTGTCACAATCTTCCTTGCTGCACACCTAGAGAGAGAGAGACATACACTCACCGTGATTTTGTCGAGCTTCACTTATATCCTTTGGTCAGACAATTTAGCTCACATGTGCTTCACTTATATCTTTTGAGCTAATTGCTTTTGCTCTATGTGCTTCACTTATATCTTTTAGAGCACGAAAGCGCGTGGCTTGGTAGTTCGTCTATGCTATGATAGTAGTCTCAAAAGGGGTAGTTATCCAAAGGGATATGAAAACTTCCACCTTCATGTGCATTGAACAGTTAGAAAAGTTTGATTCATCTCAATTAGTTTTGAGTTGTGGTTGTGGTAATATTGAAGTTATATTAGTAAGGTGTTGTGGATCTAGAAATACTTGTGTTGAAGTTAGTGATTCCCGTAGCATGCACGTATGGTGAACCGCTATGTGATGAAGTTTGAGCATGATTAGTATATTGATTGTCATCCTTTGTGTGGCGGTCGGGATCGCGTGATGGTTTATACCTACCAACCCTTCCCCTAGGAGTATGCGTTGAATGCTTTGTTTCGATTACTACTAAAACTTTTGCAACAAGTATATTAGTTCTTCATGACTAATGATGAGTCCATGGTTTATATGCACTTTCACCTTCCACCATCACTATCTTCTTTGGTGTCGTGCAACTTTTGCCGGTGCACAAAACCCACCATTAGCCTCCCTCAAAACAGCCACCATACCTACCTACTATGGCTTTTTCAAAGCCATTCTGAGATATATTGCCATGAAACTACAACCATGACATGTGCCACCACTTCTACATTGCCATTGCATGATCATAAGATAGCTAGCATGATGTTTCCATTGATGTCTATGCCATGCTAGATCATTGTCACGGTACACTGTCGAAGGCATTCCATATAGAGACATCATTGCTCTAAGTTTTGAGTTGTAAGTGTGATGATCATCATTTATGGAGCATTGTCCCATGTGAGGAAATAAAAGAGGCCAAAGATGCCCACCAAAATAAAAAAATAAAAATAAAAAAGAGGCCAAAGAGCCCACAAAAAATGTGAGAAAAAGAGAGAAGGGGTAATGCTACCACCTTTCCACACTTGTGCATATTAAGCACCATGATCTTCATGATTGAGAGTCTCTCGTTTTGTCACCACCATATAGCTAGTGGGAAACTTTCATTATATAACTTGGCTTGTATATTCCAATGATAGGCTTCCTCAAAATTGCCTTAGGTCTTCATGAGCAAGCAAGTTGGATGCACACCCACTAGTTTTCTTTAAGAGCTTTCACATACTCTTAGCTCTAGTGCATCAATTGTATGGCAATCCCTACTCATTCACGTTGATATCTATTGATGAGCATCTCCATAGCTCATTGATATGCCTAGTCAATGTGACCATCTTCTCCTTGTTTGTCTTGCAACCTCCACCACACTCCACACCACTTATAGTGCTAAAACCATGGCTCACGCTCATGTATCGCGTGAGAGTCGAAAAAGTTTTAGAAAGTAAAGGTGTGAAAACAATTACTTGGCCAATACCGAGGTTGTGCATGATTTAAATTCGTTGTGCAAGGATGATAGAGCATAGCCAGACTATATGATTTTGTAGGGATAACTTTCTTTTGGCCTTGTTATTTTGAAAGTTCACGATTATCTTGCTAGTTTGCTTGAGTATTATTGTCTCCGCGTCAATAGCAAACTATTGTTTTGAATCTAATGGATCTGAACATTCACGTCACATAAGAGGAGTTACAAAGGACATCTATGCTAGGTAGCATGAAAGCGTCAAAAATTCATTCTTTATCACTTCCCTACTCGAGGACGAGCAGGAGTTAAGCTTGGGTATGCTTGATACGTCTCAAACGTATCTATAATTTTTGATGGTTTCACGCTGTTATCTTGTCAAGTTTGGATGTTTTGTTTACCTTTTATATCTTTTATGGGAGTAACTTATTAATTCAGTGCCAACTGCCAGTTCCTGTTTTTTCCGTGTTTTTGACTCTTTTCATATCTAATTTTGGAATGGAGTCCAAACGGAATAAAATCCCCGAAATAAATTTTTCCAGAACGGAAGAAGATAGGAGGACGTGAGTGCCAAGGCAGGGGGCCCACAGGGAGCCCACAAGCCGTGTTGCCGCGGCCAGGGGGGCCACGGCAACCAGGCTTGTGGCCTTCCTGGCGCTCCCCTGCCCTAGCTCTTTGGCCTACAAATTCCCTAAAAATCCAGAAAAAATCAGGGCATCCACGAAAACACTTTTCCGCCGCCGCAAGCTTCCGTTTCCGTGAGATCTCATCTGGAGACCCTTCCCGGTGCCCTGCCGAGGGGACTTTGGGGTTGGAGGGCTTCTACATCAACATCATTGCCTCTCCAATGACTCATGAGTAGTCCACTTCAGACCTACGGGTCTGTAGTAAGTAGCTAGATGGATTCTTCTCTCTCTTGGATCTTCAATACAAAGTTCTCCATGATCTTCATGGAGATCTATCCGATGTAATCCTCTTTGGCGGTGTGTTTGTCGAGATCCGATGAATTGTCGATTTGTGATCAGATTATCTATGAATTATATTTGAGTCTTTGCTGATTTCTTATATGCATGATTTGATATCCTTTTAAGTCTCTCCGAGTCTTGGGTTTTGTTTGGCCAACTAGATCTATGATTCTTGCAATGGGAGAAGTGCTTGGTTTTGGGTCCATACCGTGTGGTGACCTTTCCCAGTGACAAAAGGGGCAGCAAGGCACGCATCATGTTGTTGCCATCAAGGGTAACAAGATAGGCTTTCATTATAGATTTGAGATTGTTCATCTACATCATGTCATCTTTCTTAAAGCGTTACTCTGTTCTTTTGAACTTAATACACTAGATGCATGCTGGATAGCGGTCGACGTGTGGAGTAATAGTAGTAGATGCAGAAAGTATCGGTCTACTTGTTTTGGACGTGATGCCTATAGATATAATCATTGACATAGATAACGTCGCGACTTTGCGCGGTTCTATCAATTGCTCGATAGTAATTCGTTCACCCATCGTCTACTTTCTTTCATGAGAGAAGCCACTAGTGAACACTACGGCCCCCGGGTCTATTCACAACTATCGTTTCCACTTTCAATTTTGCTTTGCTTTGTTTACTCTTTGCTTTCAGTTCTGACTTTGCAAACAATCTATAAGGGATTGACAACCCCTTCATAGCATTGGGTGCAAGCTCTTTGTGTTTGTGCTGGTACTTGTGACTTGAACGCTCCTCCTTTCCTCTTCAAGGGAACACCAACGCGAGGCCCAAGGCTGCGGGGAAATCCTTTGCATATTTTTCAAGGAAGTCCCTATAGGCGTAGCCGTAGCAGCAGGATTCCTGGCGCCGTTGCCAGGGAAGGTCTGTTGTCGCAGTAGCAAGACCCAGTCCGCATAATTGCTACTATCAACTTTCAACTAAATTTTCTCTAGGAACATATCTAAAACAATACAGTGCAAGCTACAACATAATTTGCAAAGACCTTTTTGACTATGTTCATGATAATTAGTTCAATTAATCATATTACTTAAGAACTCCCACTCAAATAGACATCCCTCTAGTCATTCGAGTGGCGCATGATCCAAATCCACTAAGTCAAGTCCGATCATCGCGTGAGTTGAGTATAGTTTCAGTGATGAACATCTCCATGTTGATCATATCAAGTATATGATTCATGCTCGACCTTTCGGTCTCTTGTGTTCCAAGGCCATGTTTGTACATGCTAGGCTCGTCAAGTTTAACCCGAGTGTTCCGCGTTTGCAACTGTTTTGCACCCGTTGTATGTGAACGTTGAGTCTATCACACCCGATCATCACGTGGTGTCTCGAAACTACGAATTGTCGCAACGGTGCACAGTCGGGGAGAACACAATTTTATCTTGAAATTTTAGTGAGGGTCACCTTATAATGCTACCGTCGTTCTAAGCAAGATAAGGTGCATAAAATGATTAACATCACAGTCAATTCATAAGTGACATGATATGGCCATGATCTTGCGCTTCTTGATCTCCATCACCAAAGCCTCGGTCAAATCCGATTCAACTAAAGTTGAAGAAACAAACACCCGCCAGTCATCTTTATGCAACAAGTTGCATGTTAGTCGATGAAACCGGTCTCTCGTAAGCGTACGAGTAAGGTTGGTTCGGGCCGCTTCAATCCAAATATACCGCCGAATCGAGAAACGACTAAGGAGGGCATCAAATCGAACATCAACGCCCATAAAAACTTGTGTGTTCTACTCGAGATTACATCTACGCATGAACCTAGCTCATGATGCCACTGTTGGGGAACTTTGCATGCGAAACAAAAACATTCCTATGCACACGAAGACCTATCATGGTGATGATCATCTACGGGAGGGAGATTAGATCCTCATACACTTGTAGATTTCTAAGCGGAAGCGTTAATAAATGCGGTTCATGTAGTGGTACATCTTCACGATCCGTCCATGAACCGTCCCACGATCCGTCCCACGAACCGTCTCGTGATCCATCCCGATCAAGTGCCGAACGGACGGCACCTCTGCGTTCCGCACACCTACAACTCGATGACGATCTCCGCCTTCTTGATCCAACAAGAGAGATGGGGATGCAGATGAGTTCCCCGGCAGCGCGACGGCGCTCCGGTGGTGGTGCTGATATATTCCTGCTGGGCTCCGTCCGAGCTCCGTAGTGGGCCCCGAGATACCTCTCCGTTACACGGAGTGACAAATCCCAGTCTTGATCCATGTCAACTCAACAGACACCTTTGGATATACTTGTACAGGACCTTTATAGTCACCCAGTTACATTGCGACGTTTGATAAGCCACAAGGTATTCCTCAAGTGTCCGGGAGTTGCATGAGTTCATGGTCATAGGAACAGATACATTGACATGCAGAAAACAGTAGCAATAAACTGACACGATCATACGCTACGTTTATAGTTTGGGTCTTGTCCATAACATCATTCTCCTAGTGATGTGATCCCACTATCAGGTGATAACACTTGTCTATGGTTTGGAAACCTTAACCATCTTTGATCAATGAGCTAGTCAACTAGAGGCTTACTAGGGACAGTGTTTTGTCCCTGTATTCACACATGTATTTGTGTTTCCAATCAATACAATTATAGCATGCATAATAAACGATTATCCTGAACAAATAAATATAATAATAAATAATTTATTATTGCCTCTAGGGCATATTTTCAACATCTGGACGACGCCTCCGCAGCGCGGCCAAATCTCGTGCCTCCAGCAGCTCCCGCGGAATCTTCACTGGGGCAGGCCTGAGTGGATGTTTGGGACGCGCCCGCGTGGTTCCCCCGTTGTAGCCCCTGGCGATACGGGCTGACGAGCGTGGTTCCCATGGGGGCGGGCTTGGGTCTCGCCAACGACATCACGCCCAAGAGCGCGCGTGTTCCCGCCAACGCGGCGGCGGCGAGCGGCGTGTCGGGGCCTGTGCTCATGCGCCACCAGGAGCGCGACATGTCTGTGCGTCGGGTGCTGAAAAACTCGGAAGGGGGGAGGAACAGTCTGCACACGGGGGGATGCAATGTGGTTGGTGAAGGCGGCCACCCCCGACGCTCGTTGGAAACCCATCCGGTGTGAACGTCGGCCGACGGGGTGGCGGAGCGTCGCAGGGCCTCCCGGTCGCCTGCACCGGCCGCGCCACAAGAGCTGCCCGCCTCTCCGCGCGGATTCGCCGTCTCCCTACCATTAGTGTGACCAGCTTCAGCGGGACGAGCCATGGGAGAGACCTTGAAACACACACTACCTGGCATGCCAAATATCGAATTTCGGGCTCTGCAAAACTCTAAAGATTCGAACTCAGGGGCGTGTACGAAGATCTCTCGCGGGCTCACTCACCTAACTCGCTACTTGCTCGGGATGGCAAAGAACTCACTCGATGTTGAGGAAGACGCAGAACACGGCAGTTTACTGTAACGACTAAGATGCGGTCCTTTCCGATTTAGGGAACGAGGCCCCAAAATGGAAAGAAGCGCATCTAAGCGTTTCGCAAGCACGATAAGATAGCACATATATGATAACAGAATGACAAATAGGGATTCATCTGCCATCTCATAAATAATATTAGAGTTTACATCACGCATTTATTCAAACAAGGTAGTTCCGCTACGGACTACATAACATGAGAAAAGGCTATGCTACCCTGCATGCTTGCCCACGATCTCGACCACACCTCAGTCTTCCGGATAGTTCACGTACAAGCGGTCGTTCTCCTCATCGTACTGCCACGCCAGCTGCATGCCATCGGGATCACCAGTGTCGGGCGTACCTGTACCTGTTGGTGTGTTGAAGTAATCTATGAGCCACGGGGACTCAGCAATCTATGACCTCGGTGCCAGAACTAGTCAAGTTATTAGGTAAGGAAAGGTTCAGTGTATAGGTTGCAGCATCCTAAGCATTTATGGTGGCTAACTTACGTAGAGCAAGTATTGAATGTGGGCTATTCTAGCGGTCGACGATTAGCTGATCACTAAGTGATCCTGGACACCTACTTACGTCAGACATAATCCCACCGTTTTCTCGATCGAAGATAGGTCTTCGGAGGGGACAGTCACGGTTACGCACACAGTTGGCAATTTTATTAGATTATGTTCAAGTTATCTATAACCGGGTGTTAACAAATATTCCAAGTTGCCACTTAACCGCGGGCACGGCTTTCGAAAAGATTTAACCCTGCAGGGGTGCTCCAACTAGTCCATCACAAACGGTCATGGGCCGCAAACTAATCCTTGATACGTCCATTTTGCATCATGTTTTCATGTTTATATTTATCGCTTCTTTGGCTTTTATTTCACTTCATGGTACAATGCTTATGCCTTTTCTCTCTTATTTTGCAAGGTTTACATGAAGAGGGAGAATACCGGCAACTGGAATTCTGGCCTGAAAGTGGAGCAAAGTTGAGATACCTATTCTGTGCAACGCCAAACGCAGTAAAAATCAACGGGGATTTTTTTCCCGATTTATCAAAAATACTGGGCCGAAGAAGTGCCAGAGGGGCACCAGGGGGTGCCCACCAGCATGCACGGTGCGGCCACCCCCCAGGCCACGCCATGGGGGCTTGTGGGCAGCCCACTGGCCCACTGCCCCCTCTTTTGATATATGGAGGGTTTCGTCCCGGAAAAAATCAGAGAGGAGCTCTTTCGTGGTTTCGCCGCCGCCACGAGGTGGAACTTGAGCAGAACCAATCTAGAGCTCCGGCAGGACGATCCTGCAGGGGAAACTTCCCTCCCGGAGGGGGAAATCGTCGACATCGTCATCACCAACACTCGTCTCATCGGAGGGGACTCATCACCATCAACATCTTCATCAGCACCATCCCATCTCCAAACCATAGTTCATCACTTATAACCAATCTCCGTCTCGCGACTCCGATTGGTACTTGTAAGGTTGCTAGTAGTGTTGATTACTCTTTGTAGTTGATGCGAGTTGGATTATTTGGTGGAAGAGTTTATTTTCAGATCCTTAATGCTACTCATTACCTATCTGGTCATGAATATGACTATGCTTTCTGAGTAGTTACTTTTGTTCCTGAGGACATGGGATAAGTCATGCTAATAGTAGTCATGTGAATTTGGTATTCGTTCGGTAATTTGATACGTTGTATGTTGTTTTTCCTCTAGTGGTGTTATGTGAACGTCGACTACATAACACTTCACCATTATTTGGGCCTAGAGGAAGGCATTGGGAAGTAGTAAGTAGATGATGGGTTGCTAGAGTGACAGAAGCTTAAACCCTAGTTTATGCTTTGCTTCGTAAGGGGCTGATTTGGATCCACTAGTTTAATGCTATGGTTAGACTTTGTGTTAATTCTTCTTTCGTAGTTGTGGATGCTTGCGAGAGGGGTTAATCATAAGTGGGATGCTTGTCCAAGTAAAGGCAGTACCCAAGTGTTGGTCCACCCACATATCAAACTATCAAAGTAGCGAACGCGAATCATATGAACATGATGAAACTAGCATGACAGAAATTCATGTGTGTCCTCAGGAGCGTTTTTCCTCCTATGAGACTTTGTACAGGCTTGTCCCTTGCTAGAAAAGGGATTGGGCCACTTTGCTGCACCGCTGCTACTTTTGTTACTTGTTGCTTGCTACGAATCATCTCACCACACAATCACTTGTTACCAACAATTTCAGTGCCTCCAGATTTTTCCTTGCTAAAAACCACTTGTCAGATCCTTCTGCTCCTCGTTGGGTTCGACACTCTTACTTATCGAAAGGACTACGATTGATCCCCTATACTTGTGGGTCATCAATCCTCTATCAGGAATCTCGTGATCTCGTCAGATTCCTTAGAGGAAAACCTCAACTCTAGGGAGAACCAAAGCTTCATCGGGATTCCTATACGCAAGATATATCGCTAAGGTGAGACAAGACTAGCAGGACCTCCCGACGTGTCGACGACCCTGATAAGAGCCGCGTATCTCAGTCTTAGGACACGCCGGATAAGCGAAGCGTACAGTGGCCAGAGAAATCTCCCGAGTTGCCCCGGGATGGCCGCGCACGGTGCTCTGGTTTGGACCAACACTCATGAGGAGCACTGGCCCGGGTTGTTGATTAATTCCTCGGGGTAGCTATTCCCTATGCAGATTATTATTAAATGATTAGCAAATTAACACCAATGTGGGGTCCTACCGGACAAGTCTTAACACTACACGATTTATCAAGGGGGTCCCCATAACAACCCCGAACGTGTTAGGAGCAATAAGTTATGGAATCAAACACCGGTAGCCGGCAACTATGGCGGCAATAACGGAACAAAACACCCGGCAAAAGGCTAGGCCTTCCGTTATTTACCAAGTATATATGTCCATTAAATAAAATAACAGAATTTATATAATGATATCAAGCTCATGTTATCACATGAGACAAAGCACCTGCAACTAGCAACGCTAACATTAGAAGCTGAGCAAGCCTACTTAGCCATTCGAGATTTGCTGGGAAGGGATAAGTGTTTGGGTTTCATGGCAATATCAGGAGGCAATTATTTCAGTGGTAGGCAGCGAGCATATGACGAAGGAAACGTGAATCTAGCAAAACAAGTCTTGAGATGGAATCAAGGTCATATCATCTTGCATGTGATGTCCTCAGCTTGGAACTGCTCTTGTTCGTCCTGCACGTACTCTCCCGGATCCACGTACTCGTTCTCCGATCCTGGTGCTACACAACATAAAAATAGCATCCAATGAAGAACAACACGACAAGATGCAACAAACACATGATGCATGAGATGAAAATGAACATGCATCTCTATCCTAGCTACTAGCACAAGCATGAGAAGAAAATACAAGTTCCTGGACAGAACTACACTCTAAGCTATCTTGACATGCGTGACGATGACATGAACAGATGCATCACTCAAAAACGATGCAAAAACATATAAAGAACGTTACGAACGGAGCTACGGATCAACCAGAAACAACGAAACAAGAAATTGAGTCATACGGATCAAATCCAACACAACACACTCCAATGGCATACTTCTGGTATTCCCAGGTTGCCAAATCACAAAACAAACAATTATGGATGGGGTGGTGCAAGGAATATCACCACACCATCAACTATGCACTCACAAGCTTCAAAACATCAAAACTATACAATCTGCCATAAACAGCAACATAGCAGTTTGAGGGCTACATGCAAAGCACCTACAGCCAACCAAATGTGCCAAATAAGATATGTGGCAGAATCTGTTCAAAATCTCTACAATCATGAGGAAAACGATAATACAAAGGAGTTACACACAGAAAGTTCTACACCTGCTAACTTGGACAAAAATAACAGTTTTCAGGGACTTAGTGAAAATCTCAGTTTCTCACTAGCTGTTTATGCTCTGAAGCATTATGACAGCACCCAAATCAATATCTACAATAAGCCAAATGGAATGAAAATTGACAGAGAGCTAGACAAACACAAAAGCTACAACTTCACAGTTGATTGCAGGGGCTGAATCCCAACACATAAAGTTCTACAAGCACAACTACAAGGGAAGAAAATAACAGCAGTTTCTCAGACTTAGTGAAAATCACAGATTTTCACTAAACTGGAATTTCAGCTACATGCCTACTTTGACTAGGCACAACTTGCACATATGAACTCCTAAGCATAAAACAAAACCAACATGCTATAGAGGGGTTCACCCTCTACTGCCCCAACAAGGAATCAACCTATTGGGCTTATCACATCACATCGAACCAAGCTATAAACATAGAACAAAACTGAAATATGACATTCCCAGAAAGTGTTCCAAAGTGTAATCTGAACCCACCATTGGATTCCTGGGATGATTCTACCCCAAAAACATATATAATATATAGGCACTTGCATAGAACAAAAGAGCATAAAGCTAAGAAGAAGATAACATGGAATCACATGAGGTGAATAGTGCATCATCACATGTGCTTCTCACTAGATTATCACCTACACATGCACTTGCACACTCTCACAAGTCCAATGGTGACATGAGGGTTTAGACCTCATGTATGTGTGCCATAGCACATCACCATTCACCACACATCCTCAAGCAACACCACTCACATACATACACTTCATCACATCATGCTACATACACCTACACATACAAGTAGCCACAAGTGCTAACTAGGCACTTCATGCCTTGGGCATGTGTGTGACACACACTCACATATCCACACACTCACATATATCATCACCTACACTACACACAAAGTAAGTGGAGGGGAAACCCACACACACACAAGATCATGGGCACTTGCACCACACAAGCACACTCCACATACAACACTACACACTCTAGTGATGCTCCACACACATGCACATATGGAAGCTTGCACATGCACATAAGGATCACTACCTTAGTGCCATACACACACACACACAAGATACACACACACATACATGGTAGCTCACACATACACTACACACAAATACCCTACATGCATTTCTACACATACTAGATAAAAACTAGGGGCACCTACTGGTTGTGGGGAGAAAATTCCACACAAGGTGGCCTAGCAAGCTGCAGCTACAAACTAGCAAGCACAAGAAGAAGAACAAAAGAAAAATAGGCAAAAGAATAAAAGGGGGCTGCCTGGAATCGAACCCACAACCTGTTGTTGTTGCACACACTTGCAAACCACTCTGCTACTGCAACTTACTCGACAGATCAGGGGAGTCATACAAGGTAAGCCATCCCCGTGTGGTACTTTGCCAAAACCAGAAATTAAAAAGGGGTGTCTCCACTGGGACTCGAACCCACACCCACCTGATAAAAACCCACACACTGCAACTACTATGCTACGATCAGGGACTCGACAGAACAGAGGTTAACTACTAGGTAACACAACAAGGCCGCCCTGCTATGCCTGCACATAGAGGCGACAACGGTAGCAACGCCACCGGAGCAAGGCATTCTACTCTACTACTGCTCTACGCCGCAGGGAGTACCTATGCTACCACTACTACTGCGAGGGAAGTCGATCCCCTGAGCCACACGAACCGAGCACACCACACATATCCACACAAGCAACAGCACTTGCCCTGCCGTACTCCTCTCCGAACAGAGTCACAGCAACGATCTCCTACTACGCATCTACCGAGGGGGGAAGGGAGGAAGAGAGCAGCCTCACCTAGGGGAAGGAGAAGAGGTCGATCCGATCGAAGGGAGAAGCTTGGAGACGACGCGGCGCCGATCTGATGCAGACCGAAGCAAGGGGGACAGGAACACCGGGAACACGCCGGAGACGAGGAGTTTCCCGTCGGTATGGTCGCTCCCCGGCCTCATCGAGGACGGGAATGGAGCGTGGAGGCCTACCCCGAGCTCCCTGACATGCTGGTCAGTGCCAGAGGCGAGGGATGCCCTGATGACGACGGTGGTGCTCTTCTGTTCTCTCTCTACTACCTGAAACTACAGACCTTACCTGGAGGAGGAAGAGAGAGATGGAGGGGAAACTGGCAGCGCTAGGAGGGGGACGCGGAACCCTAGGCCAAGGGGGCACGCACGCCGAGGATTATATGGCCGTGGATGGGACGGCACCGTCATACTCTCTCGCTCTCTCTCTCTGATGCTCGGATGGAAAGCACACACAGCAACGAGGCCGTCAGAGAAAGGAGAAGGAGCGCTCTTGGGCTGCTGCGGGGATACACACTGGAGGAATGGGCCTCGGGAGGGAGAGAGAGGCCCATACTGGCGTGTGTTAAGGGAAAAGAAACCCACTGGGGTTTCTTATTTAACCAACACCAGCAAAAGAAAATAAATACACAGGCTAAACTGTAATGCAAAAAAATAAAGCAAAAAATATCCCTGGTCATAAGGAATTATGACCTATTTGAATAAAATATAAAAGGAATATTTGGAGCAACTAAATATTTACAAAACAGAATTTAATGCTCTGTTTTGTGAATATTTGCACCTCTCAAACAAAGTTCCAAAATAGCAAATACATCTCTTCACATCCACCACAAAACATACTAAATCATGGGAATTTTTGAATCACGAATGGAGCAAGTGAATATTGGGTTTGAGATAAATAAGAGGAAGAAGTTTTGAATCCTATAAGCAACCAACATAGTGCTCTCTACTAACAATTGCACCACTCCACACACTCCACTTATCAACACATATAACACACATCACCACATCACATACCACTACTACACATGGTTTCACAAAGGCACAAACACAAAGGCATGGAATGACAGTGATGCATGCATGCAAAGGAAAGTAAATCAAGGGAAGCATCACATGAAATAACACATGTATTGAGCTCTCATGACCATGAAAAGATGGACCCGCATACATAAGGTTCCAATAAAGGCAAGTTACACTCTTGGGGCATTACATTTACCTAGGTTCGGGCCGCTGAGAAGCGTAGTACCCTACTCCTGCTTTGGTGCATTGCCTCTCGTGGAGGTTGATGGATGAACTAATACAGTGTTCGAGGGCCTCCAGAGGCTGGGTGGCCTTTGTGTGGTGCCAGTGGGCGAATGAATGAATCGGGTCCCCTATGAAGTAACCTACTATGTATGTATATATATAGTGGAGGCCTCGGTCCTCTTCCCGTATCATTTCGGCGGGAAGGGATCCCACAACAGCCAATTTTCAAGGGGGGAAGGAGAACATGCTTCCCCTGTCCAAAAGTAGTCTTCGCCTGCAAATTGGCTGCAAGCTGCAGGGACGGGTCCAGGGATGACGTCTGTCCTGTTGGCGGGCGGCGATGGCCTTGTTGCACGAGAAAGGAATCCTTTGGAAGATGCCTTGGGAACCCTGGTTCGTCCTTGCCCCCTTTGCACTAAAGGGGAAACTGCTCCCTCCTGTTGTCTGTTGCTCGTGTGTCTTTCCTCTGCGTCATGCTTGACTCGTGAGGCCGGGTCTCGCCTCGGAATATCTGCCACTCCAGAGGGATCATGAGGAGGCCCCCTGCGGGTCTTGATGTTGTTCCTCCTCGCGAGGCTTGGCCCCTCGCAATGACCTTGCCTTGAGTGGTGCCGCGCCTGATTGTGCTTGCTTGATGAAGTGGGCCGGCCCTAGGCCACGTGCAGGCAGGTCTGGGTACCCCCATTTCCAGAACGCCGACAAGAACCATGTTCAAGTAGAGATTATAGAGGGAAGAGAGGTCTGACACCGTTGCTTAGAGGAGTAGAAAGTAGGCGGTGACGACTGCGAAGTTGTTGGTGTAGATTATCGTCACGATGGTTGCCCCGGTGGTGCTCCCGCGGCACCAAGAGAGAGGGGGAGAAAGCCCACGTCCTTCTTCTTCTTCCTTGGCCTCCTTTCTAGGTGGGAGGAGGGTTTCTACTCCGGTCCATGGCCGCCATGGAACTCGAAGGGAAACAGCCCCTCCGGGATTGGATCTCTCCTATTTTCGTGACATGTTTTCTCGCCCTTCACCGTTTCTTAAATATCCAGAGATTCTTAACTCCGATTGTGCTGAAATTTTGAGGGGATTTTTATCGAAAAGTTATCTTTCTTGTGGCCAAAGGAGAGATCCAACCGCCTTAAGGGGTGGTCACAAGCCATCATGGCGCAACCCCCCTGGGTCGCGCCCTCTTGGCTTATGCCTCCCTCGGGCACGGTGTTGTGTTGATTCTGACTCCCAAAATTCACATATATTCCAAAAAAATCTCCATAATTTTTTATCGTATTTGGAGATATGGAATTTCTGTGAAACAAAAACACGCAAAAAATGGGAACTCGCACTCGGCATTGGGTAATAGGTTAGTGCACAAAAATAATATAAATTTGTAAATAATTACTCCGAAAGCATCCTAGAATGATAATATAATACCATGTAACGATAAAAAATTATAGATACGTTGGAGATGTATGAAGCATCCCCAAGATTAAGTCCTACTCGTCCTCGAGTAGGTAAATGATAAAAACAGAATTTTTGATGTGACATGCTATCCAATATGTAATCTATTGCATGTATGCTCACTGAGAAACGATGAATTAACAAACATTGACATAGTAATACTTATAAGCTCAAGCAAAAAATTCATCAGTCTTTCAAAGTATACGATCCTCAAAGAATGTTTACCCCCATTCATCTTATTATATTAGAAAGGTATGGCTCCGTCTTCACCACATGAATACAAATTTCAAGCACCACGGTGCCCAAGTAAGGCAGTTGGATCGTACTTTTCCAATATGCATCAACTTTTATTCTTCATGCAATACATGCGTGAACCATGGACATAGCATGTTGGTGGAATATAATGTGGTGGTAGGTTTTAAAGGGGTAAAACTGGAGAAGAAAGTCTCGCATCAACGCAACATATCAATGGGCTATGGAGATGTCCATCAATAGATATCAATGCAAGGAGTAGGGATTGCCATGCAATAAATGCACTAGAGCTATAAGTGTATGAAAGCTCTACTGAAGCTAAGTGGGTGTGCATCCAACTTGCTTTCTCATGAAGACCTCACACATTTGAGGACGCTCTTCATCGGAATATACAAGCCAAGTTCTGTATTGAAAAATTCCCACTAGCATAAGGAAGTGACAAAACAAGAGACTCTCTTTATGAAGAACATAGTGCCACTTTGAGGCACAAGTGTGGTAAAGGATAGTAGCAAAGTCGCCTCTCTCTTTTTCTCTCATTTATTTATTTATTTTCATGGTGGGTTTTTTATTTTTATTTTTTTGCCTCTCCCATTTTTTATGGTGGTCTCATTTGGCCTCTCCCATTTTTATTTCCTCACTACAACAATGCTCTAATAATGATGATCATCACACATTTATTTACTTACAACTCAATACAAAAAAAAACCCTGATAGGATGATATGACTCTATACGAATGCGTCTGGCAGTGTACCAGGAGTGCAATGACCTAGTGTAGCAAAAGATATCAAAAAACGGACAAGCCATGTAAATATCATGGTAGTTATCTTACGATCTTGCAAAGCAATATGACAATGGAAGTACAAGTCATACGAACTAACGGTGGAAGTCACATGGCAATATATCTCGGAATGGATATGGAAATGCCATGATAGGTAGGTATGGTGGCTGTTTCGATAAATATATAATGAGGCTTATGTGCAAGAGAGCATATCATGTCACGGGATTTGGCTACACCCCCGAAACTTGCACCAATCCTCGAGGTGATAATGGACAATGCATGATACGAAATAGGCTAGCAAATATGACGAGGTGAGATTGCATATGTCCATGGTGTCACATTATTCATAAAGAACTCATATACTTATTGCA
This sequence comes from Hordeum vulgare subsp. vulgare, assembly GCF_904849725.1. Classification (NCBI taxonomy): domain Eukaryota; kingdom Viridiplantae; phylum Streptophyta; class Magnoliopsida; order Poales; family Poaceae; genus Hordeum; species Hordeum vulgare. The sequence goes on along the minus strand of NC_058522.1, from coordinate 430,258,797 downwards.
AAGTTTTATCAGTTTTACCACAAACCAAAGTACTACTCGCATGCTCCAAGGGAGAGGGTTGGGAGGAATTAACCATCGCGTGACTCCGACTCGAAACAACACTAGGATTTCAAAGAGGAATAGAAATGCTCACACATCCTCACCATGCCTTTTTTATTTTCAGACAAACAAGAAGTTAACACCTCTGAATATTGATACTTCTACAAATCAACAATGATGCACTCAGACTCTTTCTCGTTACCACATCAATATCATTAACCCATAATTTCTCTTTAATGTGCTACCCTAGCACCATGGTCACGTAAAGCATTACATTATTCTTGCTAATAATGAACTTTCCCTAAACTTGCATCTTGCAGATTCCACTATTAAGACACCTTTGGGTAGAATAAATATTTACTTATTCTTGCTAATAGAAATTATGTGCGTGTAGATTTCATTGTGTTTGATATTGAATGCAATCCGTCTTATCCAATAATACTTGGTAGGCCTTTCTTATAAACTACACGTGTTATTATTCATATGAAGGAAGGAAACATAAGGTTACAATTCCCATTAAAGAAGAGGGATGGGACACATACCTACAAATAGAATTAAACCACCTTATGAATCCATCATGAGTGCCACCTATTAACTGAATGTCAAGGATGACAACACTCGATACAGTGCAATATGCCTAGCTAGAGGCATAAAACGATAGCGCTTGTTGGGAGGCAACCAATAGTTATCTTAACCTTTTCATTTTACTTTCTGTTTTTGCGTGTTGACATGATTATTGATAATACGATGATTTTTTTCTATGTTTTAATTGGTGTTTTCACCACGTAAAGCCTTTGAGATGATTTCGATGATCGTAAAATTGATCCTATGCAAAACAGAAACGTTTACATTGAGTGTAGAATTTCTATGATTTTACTAGAACGTACTTTTAATCTGATTTTTTACAAATTATTTACTTACAAATTTCCGAACTTGTCCAATTTTTTCAGAATTTTCACTACAGATTGTTCTGTTTTAGACACATCTAATTTTAACTTGCATAGTTTGCTTGTTTTCATGATGCTATGGATTATATCATGGGGTATAAGTCTTGGAGAAGTTAGAATACAGTACCTTATGCAATAATTAAATATGAATGAATTTACAAAAGTACCTAAAGTTTATGATTTCCTATTATACACTACTGGAATAAGGGAATTTGCCATCGGCCAGTTCTTTGCCGTCTGGTGGCTGATGGCAAAGAGCCACTTTGTCGTCAGCTTCCATAAAACACACGGCAAAGACATGGTTGATGGCAAAGACAGTGTTTGCCATCAGCCAAATCTTTGTCGTCTGCCAGCAGACGACACAAAAGGTGTAGGTAGATAGCAAAGGCCCAGGCCCCACCCCTCTACTTTTCCGTCTGCCAGCGGACAACAAAGAAGGGGCAGGCAGACGGCAAAGGGGATGCCCTAATGGCCGACGCCACCCTCGCCACCCACACCCCTCTTTGCCGTCTGCCGCAGACGGCAAAGAGGGCTCCTAACCTAACTGTTGTCCCGCCTAGCCCAACAGCCCTCTCTCTCTCTCCTCTCTCTCCTCTATCTACCCCTCTATCTCTATCCCGCCCCCACACACACCACAACCGCCGCGGCACCACCCTCCCTTCCCCACCGCCCCTTCCCCCACCGCCGGAGCCACCCCCTTCCCCCACCATTGCGCCCCCTCCCCGCGGTGCCTTCCCCCTTCCCCACCACTGCTGCCACCCACCTTCCCCCACCGCCAGAGCTACCGCCCCTTGCCCCACCACATCACCCCTCTCCCCCTCGTCGGAGCCAGCCCATGGCGCCACACCCCTCCCTCCCTGCGGCGAGCCCCCTCCCCGCGGCCCTCCTCCACGATGGCGATGCCTCACCTCCGGTACTGGTGAGTTCATCCTATTTCTATTTTATTTTTTTGCATTTTTTTCATTTCATTGCATCTATTAGTTTTGGTTAATTGGGTTAGTTTAGGTCACTATTAGTGTTAATTTAGGTCAATGTTAGTGTTAAATAGGTTATTGTTAGTTTAGGTTAATTAGCTTAGTGCAAAGAAAAGGAAGAAAAGAAGAATAATTAAGTACAAGAAGAGGATAAAGGAAAAAAGGAAGAAGAGGAAGAAGAAGAAGAAGAAGAAGAAGAAGAAGAAGAAGAGGAAGAGGAAGAAGAAGAAGAAGAAGAGGAGGAGGAGGAGAAGAAAAGAAGAAGAAGAAGAAGAAGAAGAAGAAGAAGAGGAAGAAGAAGAAGAAGAAGAAGAAGAAGAAGAGGAGGAGGAGGAGGAAAAGAAAAGAAGAAGAAGAAGAAGAAGAGGAGGAGGAGGATAAGAAGAAGAAGAAGAATAGGAGGAGGAGAAGGAGAAAAAAGAAGAAGAAGAAAGAGGAGAGTGGGAGAAGAAGAAGAGGAAAAATAAAAGGAAGAAGAGGAAGAAGAGGAAGAAGAAGAAGAAGAAAAGGAAGAGAAGGAAGAAGAGGAGGAAGAAGAAAAGGAAGAAGAGGAAAAAAGAAGGATATGAAGAGTAAGAAAACGATACCCCAACACCCTGACACGACAGCCCGACACTCCAACACGACACCCCGACACCCCCAACACGACTCCCCGACACGACACCCCGACAACCCGATGACGCCCTCCGGTGAGCCCCCTGCATGAAACCCCCGAGACAACACTCCGCACGACACCCCCGGCAACGCCCCTCCGGTGAGCCCCCTGCACGACACCCTTGCGACACCCCGGCACGACACCCCGATGACACCACGACATGACACCCCGGCACGACACCACGCACGTGCACCTGCGTGTGGCGATGGGAAGATGTCATTAATAGATAACCATTACAATCCCCGCGCAACTGTTAATACGCAGCCCCCGATGCCACTCACCCCGACCCCGACACCTCTTCGGGCTCCTATTGACCCTACCGCTCCAACGACCCTGACACCCCAACACCCCGGCACGACGCCCCGACACGACATCCCAACACCCCAGCATGAAACTCCGCGCACCTGTTAATGCGCCTCCCCCAATGCCACTAACCCCCAACCCCTGACCCCCGACACCTCTTCGGCCTCCTATTGACCGAAAAGGTGCTCTTCGGCCTTCCAGAGGCCGCCGGTGGCGGACCTCATCAGGAGAATGCTCGAAGATGAGAGGAGAGGCAGAGAGGAGAGGTCTCCGGAACTAGAAGATATGGTGACCCTTAGACCGTGCGTCGCCATACCTGAGGGCGTCGGGAACGAGCGAGTTAGGGGGTTCCTCAACATCGATGGAACCCTAAATGACATCTATATAGGTTAGGGGTGCCTCAACGTTGATGGAACCCTCAATGACATATATTTCGGGTAGGGGTGCCTCCACGTGGACGAAACAAGCAGTGCGAGTTGTTTTTTTACAACTTGACGGTGGCATCCTATTGTAAATATTTAGTTAGGTTGACAGAAAAAACAATAATGCTATGCTACTCATCTTTGGATTTAAATGTGTAGTTGTTTTCGTCGCTGCGAGGGTTTGGTGTTCAACGAGCTCCGCCCCTTCGTTCGACTAGGCAAGATGAGTGATCGATCGTGGATGTACACCGGCCACCCTGGTCAGAAAGAGATGACCAAAGAATGGTTTCTAAAAACCAAGGGGTTTGTGAAAGACGCATTTGCAAATGGCTAGGAAATAAACGGGTGCCCCTGTCCTGGGTGCGACAACTATAAAAAGAGGACAGAGGCTAAAATGATTAAACACATGCAGAGGAGGAGTTTAATCCTAATTATACGGTGTGGACATTTCATGGTGAGTCTATACAATGCACCAGAACTGAGGTGGTTCGTCATCGCACCGACGAGCATGGTACCGGGATCGAAGACATGATGCAAGACTTTGGTGATGCTCGGGATTCACACGATGAGATGGAGGAATCTGCAAAGGCGTTCTATGAAATGTTGGAGTCTTCAAAATGTCCTCTCCACGAGCACACTGAGCTTTGTCAGTTGGATGCCCTTGCACAAGTAATGGCTCTGAAGGCTCAGTTCAACTTGGGAAGAGAATGCTACGACGCGATGATGACACTGTTTGGACGCTTTCTACCCAAAGGCCATGCCATGCCTGCAAAACATACCAGTCGGACAAAATACTTCATGTACTTAAGATGCCCTATCAGAAGATACACGCCTGTGAGAAAGTATGTGCATTATTTAGGAAGGAGTGTGCAGACTTGGACTATTGTCCCATATGCAAGTCTTCCAGGTATGTTGTGGTACATAATGGTATGGGTGAGAAGAGCCAGCCCAAAATCCCACTTAATGTTCTTCGTTATATTCCAATCATACCAAGGCTTCAATGTCTTTTCATGGTTGAAGAGATAGCCAGATAGATGACATGGCACAAATTAGGCAAAAGAACCAAACTAGATGTGGATGGTAATAAGATGGCGGTACACACATAGGATGGGGAAGCGTGGGAAGATTTTGATGGATTACATCAGGATAAAGGGGCAGATCCAAGGCATCCTCGAGTCCGCGTCGCCACTGATGGTATCAATCCCTTCGGTATGACGGCAACCCAATACAATTGTTGGCTTGTATTTGACATTCCACTCAATCCCCCCCGGCAGATTATGCAAAGAAAGAACATATTCCTGACGTTGATAATTCCAGGGCCCAACTATCCGGGGAATAATATGAATGTGTACATGCATCCGGTTAAGGATGAATTCCAAGAAGCTTGGGATAATGGGGTCAAGACATTAGATGCCTCTAGAAAAGAAAACTTCAAAATGCATGTGTGGTACAAGTACTCAATGCATGACTTGTCGGCGTATGCGCTATTCTCTGGATGGTGTGTGCATGGAAGGTTCCGGTGCCCCACATGCAAGGCAGCTCTTCGGTTTCATTGGTTGAAGGCGGGTGGGAAGTATTCTTGCTTTGAGTTTCATAGACAGTTCCTGGATCCTCACCATCAGTTCAGAAAAGACAAGAAGAACTTTACCAAAAGTAAAGTTGTCAAAAGCTTGGCACCACCTACGTTGATAGGACAACAGATCCTGGATCATTTAAACGCCCTCAATCTTGATCGAGAGCGTCCACGGTATTTCAAGGGGTATAATTCAGAACACGCCTGGACTCACAAGCCATGCTTGTGGGATCTGCCTTACTTCAAAGACCTCCTACTTCCACACAACATCGACATGATGCACACTGAAAAGAATATCAGAGAGGCCATTCCTGGTACATTGTTTGGCATAGAGGGGAAGTCAAAGGATAATACTAAGACTAGAGTCAATCAGCAGACTCTATGTGATAGACCATTACAAAACATGCGACAATCGAAAGGAAAACAGAACTGGTCGAAGCCAAAGGCGTGGTTCAATCTTGGAAGGCCAGCTATGAGGGAAATTATCTTGTGGGTCAAAAAGCACTTGTTGTTCCCCGATGGGTATGAAGCGAATCTAAAGAAGGGACCGAGTCTTCAAAAATTAAAAAATGTCTCAAGAGTCATGATTGGCACATATGGCTTGAGCGGGTAACGTCTGTGATGTTACGTGGCTTTATTCTTGAGGATGAATGGCTAGTACTGGCGGAGCTCAGCTATTTCTTCCATGTTCTTTGTGCGAATGTGTCGCCTGGTGTGGTAGATAACATGGAGGAGTTGGCGCAGGAGTTGATGTGCAAGTTAGAGAAGATCTTTCCACCGAGCTTCTTTAATCCAATGCAACATTTGATTTTACATCCCGATCGAGGCAAGATTGGGTGGGCCCGTGCAAAATTGTTGGTGCTTTGCAACTGAGAGGATGCTGAAGACGCTTCGAGATAAATGCAAAAATAAATGTAGAATTGAAGCATCGATGGACTAGGCATTCATTATTGAGGAGATGGCTAACTTTGTGACAACACACTACGAAGCCAAAAATCGTCATTTGCATAATCCGAAGCCTCGGTACAATGAAGCCGGTCCTAAAAAAGGTGGATCCAACCTTAGACTATTCAAATGGAAGCTCGCACCAGCCGATGCTTTGAAACCAATAACGTTGGATGTCTAAGAATGGCAGAACATTTTGTTGTATATCTTCAACAACCTAACAGAAGTGCGGCCGTACATCGAGTAATTTCTCGGTAGATTTCTCTGCAACTTCTAATTCCAACTGTTCTTATTCTCGGATATTTGAGACAGTCGATACGTCGCCAAATTCTCATATGGAGCACTGATCCAAAATGATTCCGTCGAAGAGTATGAGCTCTTGGCAAAGCATGGAGACGGCTATCCCGGTTTCATCTCTTGGTTCAGACAAACGGTAATTATCAATAATGGACCATTTCATTTCTTGGTATAATTTGCGGCTAATGCAAAATTGTTTCGTATTAAACTTGTAGGCTAGTTCAGAGTATATAGACGTCGAATTGAGACAAGTCGCTAATGGTTTTCACTATAAGATTCGTTCATTTGAGAAATACAACATCAACGGGTATAACTTTCGTACCGTTGGCAAAGAGCTATCTATGTCCGATCATAAATCTACAAATTGTTGTGTCTATGCTATCGGCGAAGGTTGTATCGAGTATTATGGAAGAGTTGAAGCAATTTATGAACTTCAATTCTATGGTGCAAACCCACCGAACGTTGTAGTCTTCAAATGTTATTGGTTCCAGACGAAGGAGACTAGAAAGACTCATGAACATATAGGGCTAGTCCAAATCAATCCAAGCACACATTTAGATGTTCATGATGTCTATATTATGGCTCAACAGGCAACCCAAGTTTTCTATCTACCGTGGGCAAGCCAAACTGATAAGAATCTGAATGGTTGGTATGTTGTTTATGAAGTGCCGCCACATGCTAGACCACCTCTCGAGATGAAGAGGATTACGAACCTCACATTAACCCAGACACATATGACGGATAATTCTTCCAAGAAACACGTCCTTCCAAGAAACATTTCAAGAACCGCTATACTTCACCCCAAAACATGGAAGTAGATAGCGACAGTGAAGACTTCACCCCTGAGACGGAAGCAGTAGAGCTGGAACTAAAAGAGGTTACTGTTGCGGATGACCTGTCAATGCTTGACCGATTACAGAAAGGCCTTCTACAATTTGATGTCGTTGAACCCGATGAGCACGTGATTCATGAAGACACGCGTGATAGTGATGATGATGATGCATTTATAGATCCAGATTATTATTAGTTTGTATGCATCCCAACTTAAATTATACATGTACGTATTATTACTCATGTCACGTATTCAATTTTTTTATGTTGTAGTAATTTGTTTTACTCTTTATCATGGCATGTGTTGAAAGATCGTGGGTGCGGGTCCACATCGCTCAGCGGGTACTTATTCATCGGCGGCCCGCGCGAGGGGTGGTACTTCCATTCCACCCCTATCTCTCCATAGAGCCTTGGCGGATAGTCTGACGACACCACACGCAGGTGCTTATTCTTTGGCGGCGTTGCCCACCGAGGGAGGAGGTTGGACAGGGAAGAAGGGGTAGGGTACAGGACGTGACTGCGCGAGAGGTAGGCGGACTGCTACGTTGTCCTCGCCACCACCACCACCTCATTCCCCCGAGCACAGGGCTGCTATGGTGGACCCGTTTGCGGTGGAGGCTACGGGGACTCTGCTCCACGAGCCTCGCGTTGACGGTCATTCGGCCCATGAGACTACGGTTCCTGAGTCTACATCCGAGGAGACTCCCGCCCCAGAGGCTTCGGTCAACACGAAGACGTCCAGATGGGGTGCCTGGCCGGATCGGGCCGAGGGGCCGCGTTGAACCGAGGGGTCAGGTGGCCATTCTGTTGGTGGCGGGGATGATTCTACGGATAGTGAGGGCGAGGTGGTGGATGGGGTCACCTTGTACAAGCTTGGTACTACAGGTCTCCCGGTCGTACCGGCGACCCGTGAGCAAAGGCCGGTGATTAGGCCTGAAAGGGAGAGGTAAGTGCATTTACTCTTTTTTACCTTTTGCCTTCAAGTTTCTTCAAATATCTAATGCATTGACCTTGTCATACTACAGAGGTTGGGAACAACCCGTTGCAGTCCGCAAGCCGAACACCGTCCTTGGTGTGCTTTGTCGGACAAATTTCCCGGGGTTTGTCACGTTGCCCGGTGAGGGTCAGGTTCCTACACTAGGATTTACGTGGGAGCACTACCATGCTGCACAGGCCCCGCCGGAGGAGATTATAGATGGTGTCTTGTGCCACACGAGGGTCGATATGGTGATCAACAACTTTTGGGTAAGTTCTTATTTTACACAATCTAAAATTAACAATATAGCTAGTTATTGTACTAATCGGTGTTGTCTCGTTTGATTACAGACCTTCTACAGGTGTGAGGAGGGATATGAGGAGGCGGCGGCAAAGTTTCTCGACGCAGAGTGCAGGCGGCTATTACAGAACTTATGCCACGAGGCTCGGCCATAGGCTATTCGAGACTACTACACCACGCATGGTGTTAAGAAGTAGAAGAAGGAATGCCACGGAAAGTATCTCAAGAAGGAGTAGTAGATGAAGGTAATTACCTATTCTTAAGTCCATGTACGTAGTTTTCTTGATTTGATTCATAGGTGTAGCACTCAAAATTCTCTTTGCTAACTTATAGGTGCCCCCAAGATGGTGTGCGCATAAGATGGGTTGTTGGGAGGCGTTGGTGGATGAGTGGTGCACAGGAAATTGGCGAGCCGTTGATACGTCCATTTTGCATCATGCTTTTATATTGATATTTATCGCATTATGGGCTGTTATTACACATTATGGTACAATACTTATGCATTTTCTCTCTTATTTTATAAGGTTTACATGAAGAGGGAGAATGCCGGTAGCTGGAATTCTGGGTTGAAAAAGGAGCAAGTTTGAGATACCTATTCTACACAACTCCAAAAGCCATGAAAATCATCAAGGAATTATTTTGGAATATATAAAAAATACTGGGTGGAAGAAATACTAGAGGGGAGCCACCAGGAGGACACGAGCCTGCGAGGCGCACCTGGGGGCTCATGGGCCCCCTGTTACCCCTCCGGCTCCCACCTTTTACTATATGGAGGGTTTCGTCCCAGAAAAAATCAAGACAGAGCTTTCGGGAAGAATCGCCGCCGCCACGAAGCAGAACTTGAGCAGAACCAATCTAGAGCTCCGATAGGGCCGTCCTCCCGGGGAAACTTCCCTCCCGGAGGGGGAAATCATCGCCATCGTCATCACCAACACTCCTCTCATCGAAGGGGACTCATCTCCATCAACATCTTCATCAGCACCATCTCATCTCCAAACCCTAGTTCATCTCTTGTACCCGATCTCCGTCTCGCGACTCCGATTGGTACTTGTAAGGTTGCTAGTAGTGTTAATTACTCCTTGTAGTTGATTTACTCAGTGGAAGATCATATGTTCAGATCCTTAATGCTATTCAATACCTCTCTTATAATGAACATAATTATGCTTTGTGAGTCGTTACGTTTGTTCATGAGGACATGGGATAAGTCTTGCTATAAGTAGTCATGTGAATTTGGTATTCGTTCGATATTTTGATGTGTTGTATGTTGTCTTTCCTCTAGTGGTGTTATGTGAACGTCAACTACATGACACTTCACCATTGCTGAAAACCACTTGTCATTTCCTTCTGCTCCTTGTTGGGTTCGACACTCTTACTTATTGAAAGGACTACGATAGATCCCCTACACTTGTGGGTCATCAGCCGTCCACGACAATGTGAAGGATCAGCGTACCCAAATGGTTGGTGTGCCACACCATCAAGGCAACGCCAACTTAGTTCAGTTCGAATGGAACTAGGTATGTGGTTTGCTTCATGATTCATGCAATTCGTTCTTCATGCTAGCTTGAGCACTTTACTAATACTTTGTTCCTCTCTTTTGGGCGCATCACAATAAGACGGAGGTGCCACAGTTGTATGACCTCTATGGCATGGCCCATACTGCCTCCTACAAGAAGGCCAATGCATTCTCTGAGTCTGATCTGGATCATCCAGAGAAGTTCACTAACACCTTCTCCCACGACAAGCTCGTGAGATACAAGGACGTGGGGAAGGCTAGGAAAGGGGAGGACTTTAACCCGAGCCAGGAACTTTGGATCCAGAGCTGGTGATGATATCTGGTGGCGGGAGGCCCCATGGCTCGATAGCCATTGGAGATGGGATAATACGTTGTCCACTCACTCTCCCGGAGATCAAGGCACGCTAGTCGAGCTCCTATCCTGAGATGACGCCTCGTCCACGACCAGTCGATCTAGCCATTGAGCTTAGTTGTACAGACTCGGAAAACTTTCATGCATTTCATTGTGTGTGTGTTCATCGATCATTCCAATGCTAAAGAGGAGTGGTGTTGTAGTCTGCTCTTCAGAAAGAGAGACCAGCAAACCAGGCTCCTTTTCAGGTGATTCCAGAGGAGAGGGACCGGACCACGGCTCGGTTGTTGGAGCAGGAGGGAAGGCGGAATGAGGCCGGTCACTTGGTCATGTACGAGCTTTTTGCGGTCAGTTTCTTTTTCGCATTAGCCAAATCATGCATTTAATGTCTATTTCATTACTAACTAATACGACCGACTCTTCAAAACCAAATGTGGAGTCTATGTGCGAGAAGACTGGTCAGCCCCCTCCGCCGATGCTAGTCTTTTCTGCGATTGGCACAGTGAGTTTCATTGCAATGGTCATTATAAACTAGTATTAACATTTGAGTGCCACCATCCTAACGATACATTGCAAAATATCTTTTCTATAGAATAACTCATGAGCGGCATCACACGACTTTCTCAAGGGCAGCCTTCTTCAAGTGTACCCGCCTCGAGCAACCCTCGTGCTTTTCCTCCTTGATGACCATGATAGTAAGTTTTCTCTAGTTCGTTTATGACATAATAAGCTTATTTAGTTCTTTTATGACATAATGAGCTTATTTAGTTCATTTATGACATAATTAGCTTAGTTAGGTAAAAACATCAAAATAACATTGGTTAACTCATAACTTAGTGTATCTTCCTCCTAGATGACATAATAAGCTCAGAATAAGAAAAGTATTGTAATCATCCTCTTCCTCTTCCTATCTTTCTTCTCCTCCTCCTGCTCCTCCTCCTTCTCCTTCTTATTCTTCTCCTCCTCCTCCTCCTTCTCCTTCTTCTTCTTCTTCTCCTCCTTCTCCTCCTCCTCCTCCTCCTTCTTCTTCTTCTTCTTCTTTTTTTCTTCTCCTTCTTCTTCTCCTCTCTCTTCTACTCTTTCTTCTTCTCCTTAGCTTATTTTCCCCAAGAAAGACATACTTTGATAATTATCCTCTAAAA